>NC_136256.1:4375000-5575000 GCF_053564925.1 Oryzias latipes | reverse complement strand
AAATTATTGTCACACCCTTAAAATGCAAATTGTTAATGGCTATATTTTCATTGCAGAAAATGTATGCTTATCCTGTTTTCCGTCGCCAATCTGCAACATCAACCCGTCTCCTTCTGGCACCTTCAGCCGAGGCAAAGCGCCTTGAAAATGTGGAGACTGGACGTGCGAAACCAAAGGCGGAGGTGCTTAAAGAGGCCCGGACGTTTGTCAGCACAAACGGAGGTGACCCCAGTGACCAGTTTTTGGTATTGGCTCACTGCAGACTACAGTTTGGTAAATACCAAGGCCAACGATTTAGATGGCTCCTGGAAAACTCTCTGGGCTATGCTGTGTATTTAATGCTTAGCATCTCTGACGAGGCAGCACATACATCACCGTTGTCAGAAAACAAGCAACTCTTCCTTCAGTACACTTCTCAAATTAGAGAGATGGGAGAAGAAGATGAAAAGTACAAGAGAAAGCAGGAAATGCAAGCAGAAGCCCGAGCAACTGGAGACCAGGGCTACTTGATGGTTGAGTTTGGCGACTTCCAGGGCCGGTCCATGAAGGAGGTTTATGAGGACGGGAGCAAGGAGGCCCAAGCCCTTATCAAGTATCTGGTGACAGCACATGCCAGGCCCAACACCAACATGGCAATTTTCAAGGCATACGTCATAAAAAGACGGGCATCATCTCGTGCTACTGCCCCTCCGGCTGCACCTTCGCTTGCCACTGCAACTCCATCCTCCAGTGCAAATACACCCACCCGTGCCACTACCCCTTCTGCCACCCAGATCCGAACCGGCGTCCAGCAGACTGCTGCTGTGAAGGCACTCTTAGGACTTGGCAAAAATATCCCTACTTCCCAGCTCGTCAAAAAACTCACATCACCAGCTAAGCACCGTGAGTATACATGCATATTTATTTGTTCTCAGAGCAATTCCACATGCATTTAGCAATATGGTAAAAGTGTCCAATTGCTCTTTTTTAAGATCCTGTACTGCCTCCTCCAAGAGGAGGAGGAGAACCTCCAGCCAAAAATTTGGCCCAAAGGCAGCTTTTTACTGCTGGTAATTAAGCTCTATTTTACATAAGTTTGTCTTTATGTGTTTCTTAGAGTAATATGTTTATACTTTCTTCTAGACACTTCCATTCCTCCTGCTAAGGAGGCTGATGATGAGGAGCTGCTTCTTGCTGCAGCACAATGTGAAGCACAGCTAAGTGCAGGTGTGTTATATTAACCAGACAGTAACCTTAGGAGACTGTTTTTTTTAATCAAAGACACTTTTAGAAGCATTATAAAAAAGCATTTTTTTGCTTGCAAAAAAGCCTAATTTTGAGCCTCATTTCTTTAATCTTTACCATTTGATCCTCTTTCTGTTCTCCACTGTCATTTGTGTCATTTATGCTATAGCAGCTGGAAGAGTCATTCTTCTGTTTGTTCCTGTTCCCTCAGAGGCCTGTCCTGGTCCCTCTCCATCTGTGGCAGCAGCAAAGTCAGCGCTGGAGCTTCCAGTCCACTGGAAAGAACAACTGCCACGCTTCCAGCACGAGTGGATTGCAAAGACGCTTTTCAAAGCCAACCCACGAACCGGCAAGGCAGAACTTGTGTCGCAGCTAAAGCTTTGGTGGCATCCTCCCCAGCCCGCTCTGGTTCACACTCAGCCTCCCGCCTCACCAGACCTCTTCTTCTGCCGGCCCCTGTTCCTGTGGATGCCACAAAAAATGTGGTCATTTCTTTTTGTCTGCGGTCGTCCACAATGTGGTCAGCACAGACTTACGGCGGCTGGAATTTACAGGACTGTTCGTAAAGTCCTGGACATTGATGGGTGGTATGACCTCGCCACGGAGTATCTGGAATGTAAACGCTGCAAGAGAAAATACCCATCCTGGTCAGAGGACATTTTGGGGCAGATGGACATGGGTCATCGCAGCCATTTCCCAGCTCTGCTGACATACAGGTGGGACATATTGACGCATGTTCATAATGAGCTGACTTTGTGTTTTCATTTTTGCCTAACCTAAGGTTTGCATGCCTATCCTATGCTGTTGTTTCCTTAGGTACTCATGTGACAAGCGGGTGCTGAGAATGATGAGGGAGAGGACACTGGGCAACAGCGTGACACAACTTTATAAAAAGTTACTGGAACAGCACAGTGAGGCATGGACACAGCGCGTCCTACAGTACCTCACAGCGTGTGAACCGTTCACAAGGGCCTCTCTTCAGCGACCAGTGTTTGCTGAGCCCCCCCCCATGCCGGCCTTGCCTAAGCCTAAGTGGCTGTTAGCTGTTTATGCAAGGGATGTTCTGGGGCGGATCAACGAAGTGAAGGCCAAAATCACATCTGTGTTTGGATGTGTTTTGAAGATGGACTCCACAAAAAAGGTACTTTTTCAAAACTTTTTTAAACAGATATTAATATGCTTACATAAATAATAAACAGTTTTTACTTTTTTGTCAATAGGTCACAAAGAAGCTTGCGGGGGCTGCTTCAGGAACAGCTGCCTGGTGCACAAATGTCGGCAATGAACATGGCCAGGTTCTGGTCTCTGTTCTGACAGCCGCTGAAGGACATGGACTGGACGCCATGGCGGCTGGCCTGATGAGGCGCTACAGGGAGGCAGGAGAGGCACCCCCAAAAGTGATGTACGTGGACAGAGACTGCTGCAGCAGACACGGCCGGTCTCTGGTGAAGACCCTGTTTTCAGAGTGGGATGAGCTTGAGGTGCGCCTGGACATCTGGCATTTCATGCGGCGATTCGCTGCAGGTGTCACGACAGAGGCTCATCCGCTCTACGGGATCTTCATGGCACGTCTGTCTGCGTGCATTTTTGAGTGGGATCCAGAAGATGTGGCTGCTCTTCGCTGCGCCAAGGAGGCTGAGCTGGCAGCAAAGAAAAGTGGCCATGTTTCCAGAAGGACGGTCAGTGCTCAGATTAGTCGCAGGGAGTTGGCACTCCACTGTCGGAGGAGGACCAGGGGAGTGGAGGAGACTGCAGCATTATTAGGAGCACTCATCCATCAGTTCGACAGTGCAGATGGGAAGGACACCCTTGGAGTTCCACTGTTGGACCACGAACGCATCCAACAGATTTGGAAGGAACAGCAAAACCACCTGCTGTGCATCCAAGACCCCGAGAACTTCCCACTCTACATGAAGACGGGCACACTAAAGAAAGGCGGCGTGGAGCTGTCTTGCTACAGGTGTGCCCGTGGGTCGACCTCCTTGGAGTCCTTCCACCTCCACCTGAACCGTTTTATACCAGGTAATGTGCACTGAACATCTGGGTTCCTAACCTTTCTGTAAACATTTCTAACATTTGCTTTCATGTGGTTCACATCTTGTAAACAGAGACTTATCAAACCCTGTTTGTTTCACTCAGGAACCAGTGCCAGTGACGCGCATTTCCAGGCATATCTCCTTGAGGGCTTGATGCGCTGGAATGATGACCGGATGGAGGATGCTGTCAAAGGAAATTCCTCCTTCCGGTTATTCGAAACTTCAATGAGAGAGGCTGTGGACCAACTCAGCCAAGCAGTGCTAGGGAAGCCCTGGGATGAGCGTTATCGCCCTCCTGGAGCATATACGGGTAAGAAATATATACATTTGTTATTTTGCGATTTATCTATTTATCCTAATGTCACAACAGCGTTTATAGCTTTTCTTTTTATTGTTGTAGGTGAATTGCTGGGAATAGAATACCTGTACAGCCAGACTGGCAAAACATTTACTGCCATGCTTCAGACCCCTGAAGAGGAGGACAGGCTGCTGGAGGGAATCGATGACCAGGACTTCCAAGACGAGGGGTTTGGGGAAGACAACATGGAGGACATCACTGTTCCAGTGTTGGATGACCCCCCTCTTGATGTCGTTGCCAGCCCCTTATCTTCACCTCAGCCTCAACTCTCAGTATCACCAGGTGGACCTGAATCTTCTGCTCATCGTCTTTCCTCTGTGGTGGTGTCACAGCCAACTGAGAGTGAAAGCAGCCCTTCAGACGAGGCAGAGGTGAGACGTTTTAAAGGACCATCCTTTCATTTTAGTCTCATCTGGTTCAGCATTTCTAACATTCATTTGCATTTATTAGTCTGCTGTTGTAGGACCCGACGGCATAGCTGGGTGGGACAAAGTCCAGGATCTGGCCTCTTACTTAGTGGGACTCCGTGAGGCTCCTTACCTCACTGACCCACAAGTTACAGAGGCCATTCGACTATGGACAGCTCTCCTGGACGTGGACAAAAAGCGGGTCAACTACCAGCCTCGACACCAGCCTCAGCTTTCACACGGCCGCTTTAAGGCACCTAAACGCTCCGGGGTGACACCAGGAGTGGAAAGCGTGAAAAGGTGTCTCATTGGACATCCTGGGGGTCCAGCTCAGTGGCCAAGCACCAGCCGCTTGGTTGAGGCTATTTGCATTAAGCTTAGCCGTTTGCACAAGACGCCCACCAAGAAGGCTGGAGTTAGCACCCCAAGGTGGTCCAAAATCCTCACGGATTACCACCATATCCGGGATTTAGTGCTGAGCAGTCGCAGGCTGATGGAGGAAACAATGATCCAGCTGTTTGAGCTCAATCAGAGGACACTCATTCAGTGGTGAGCACAGCGCCTTATTTTATTCTATTTCAATGACTTTTTCAAAACATTATCATAATACCGTTGATTCATTTCAGGTTTCAGCGGCGGGAGAAAAACCAAGAAAGGAGTGTCCTCGCCCAGGGATTGACACCCCCCGAGCCAGTTGCTGTAGCTGCAAGCGACCTTCCTGCTCCAAGGCAAAAAATGGATGAGGCACCATCCACATCTGGGCCCAAATTCAAATTCATTCTTCCTCTAAATAGAGCAGGACAGGCTCCTATTCTGAGACCAGGTCGCAGGCCTGCTGCTGCTACTGCTACTGCTACTGCTTCTTCCTCTTCCTCTGCTGCTACTGACAGTATGATGTGCCCCATCACACCTGCCACCAGTGTAACTGGTTTTATTCCACCTGTGTCAGCACCTGGATTATTGTTGGGGACCATAATTCCTTTCCCAGTTATGGCTGTGCCCACTGCTTATCGATTTCCTGGAGCAACAACAAGCAGTGCAGGCTTCGTTCCACCTGCGACTGCCCCAGCTGTCCCTACTGTCCCTGTGTCACGCTCCACACAGAAGAACAGGCAAAGACGGGCCTTGGAGGAAGAAAGCGGCATCCACAAAAGAAAATACATACGAGGAGTGAACTATAATACGTGTAGCAAATGTGGACAGCCCAAAACAAAAGAATACGGGCATAGTCGCTACAAAAATGCCACATTTTGCTCGCGGGCGTCAAATGGACGATCATTGGATGACTGGTTGGCAGAACAGCGCCAACAGCACAAAGGCAGATCACCACCTCCTCCTCCTCCTCCTCCTCCTCTTTCATAGGTACTCTTCAGTAATACTATCGTAATGTAGATAGTAAATTATTGTTGTATGTACATTCTTTAGTTATTTTAAATTTTATTTTTTATTATTTTTTAGTTATTTTCTAATATTTACTTTTTGTCAATGTGATTCATGTTAGTTTTCTGTGTCTTCATTTTAATAAAACATTTTACATTTGAAGTATCATTTGTCTGGTCAATTAAAGCTACAAATAAGCTTTCACATTCCCAGAATTTGTCCCCTCCACACCCCACTCAAGAAAAAAAGAAGAAAAGATTTTTTTTTTAAATCTGTTATGTTTAATAATGTAAACATCTCAAAGTCTTTTTTTTTTTTGAAAATAATACAATTCGAAAGCTGTAAATAGGTTTTGTGACACGTCACAGACAACTTGTGTAAACAAAGTAATAAAATACATAAATAATATGTAATTATCATATGTATTATACAGTTATAGATAATTATACAGCCGCAAAAAGGTCCTGCACACAAGTGTCAACACAAAGAAACATTCATTTATTGTCAAAATAAGCAAGTTAACATGCTTTTTTGCATTAATATCCATGGCATGATAGTTATTATCGATAAATAACTTGTGAAAACTGCACAAGACATGAGCTTGCATATTTATCAATGAAGAAAGATTCATGATAACGTGACTGAGCGTCTGACCATTCGCGTTTTACGTTTCAAATACGTCATCCGAAAGACGGCGACGAACAGCGTCCTTGGATACCTGAGCGGACGGACAGACCTTCGGTTCGAGTCCAGCTTTGGGAGAGAGTCTCGTTTCACATATTACTGAAAACAATCCACAATATGTAGACGTATATCCAGAGTCTTTCAGCGTGAAAACCGCGCCGCAGATTTCCGGTTTGCGCGTGCTTTTGCCTCGTGCGCGAGCGGGAAGATCAGCCCCCCGCCTTTGCGCAGCAAGTGCTCTACCATTTGAGCTAATTCCCCTTCCGTTAGATTTTTTTACTGTGCCAAGCTTTAATTTCACTTTGTGAAATGAATTGACAAATTTTCTTAACGTGGTTGCATATCCAAACACTGTCTTTATAGTTTTTCTCTGCAAAATCTCAACATGTTCCAATGGTGGACAACCATAAGATACTATTTTGGTTTCCACAGTTTACAAGCTAATGCTAGAATGGTAGGCAAGGCCCTATTTACAAAGGTAAAATAAAAACCTGGGGCTTCTACATGAATCAAAAAAATTAAAAGGTGACTCATTACCTATGTACGTAGTTGTGCTGAATGAAAAGAGACTGACCAGCAAATCTTTCTGATGTCCATTTTCCCTGATGGTAATTTTGCATGCATCTTTTTACCTGAGGTTATACACTCCTTGTGAGCACAAACCTAGACTCATCAAGAGGGATCAACGAGTTGCCATTGTGTTTTTGCGGAACCCACTGAATACTATTCTTGGACATCAACATCTGAAAGCCACTAAAAAATGGGATACGTCAAGAAGATTTTAGTGATAAACAAGTAAAAGGCTGCAGATTTCTTGCAGCTGTATAGTCCTTAGTAAGCAGATAGCAATGGTGATTGTTTAAAAATCATGTGATGTGTTTGATGAATGGTTTCATTTTAAGGTGTGCATTAGTTACACTAGTCAACAACTGAAGATAATGGAGAATGAGGGCGTCGATCCCCCTACCTCTCACATGCTAAGCGAGCGCTCTACCATTTGAGCTAATTCCCCTTCCGTTAGATGTTTTTACTGTGCCAAGCTTTAATTTCACTTTGTGTAATGAATTGACAAATCTTCCTAACATGGTTGCATATCCAAACACTGTCTTTATAGTTTTTCTCTGCAAAATCTCAACATGTTCCAATGGTGGACAACCATAAGATACTATTTTGGTTTCCACAGTTTACAAGCTAATGCTAGAATGGTTGGCAAGGCCCTATTTACAAAGGTAAAATAAAAACCTGGGGCTTCTACATGAATCAAAAAATTTAAAAGGTGACTCATTACCTATGTACGTAGTCGTGCTGAATGAAAAGAGACTGACCAGCAAATCTTTCTGATGTCCATTTTCCCTGATGGTAATTTTGCATGCATCTTTTTACCTGAGGTTATACACTCCTTGTGAGCAAAAACTTAGACTCATCAAGAGGGATCAACGAGTTGCCATTGTGTTTTTGCGGAACCCACTGAATACTATTCTTGGACATCAACATCTGAAAGCCACTAAAAAATGGGATACCTCAAGAAGATTTTAGTGATTAACAAGTAAAAGACTGCAGATTTCTTGCAGCTGTATAGTCCTTAGTAAGCAGATAGCAATGGTGATTGTTTAAAAACCATCTAATGTGTTTCATGAATGGTTTAATTTTAAGGTGTGCATTAGTTACACTAGTCAACAAGTGAAGATAATGGAGAATGAGGGCGTCGATCCCCCTACCTCTCACATGCTAAGCGAGCGCTCTACCATTTGAGCTAATTCCCCTTCCGTTAGATCTTTTTACTGTGCCAAGCTTTAATTTCACTTTGTGTAATGAATTGACAAATCTTCCTAACATGGTTGCATATCCAAACACTGTCTTTATAGTTTTTCTCTGCAAAATCTCAACATGTTCCAATGGTGGACAACTATAAGATACTATTTTGGTTTCCACAGTTGACACGCTAATGCTAGAATGGTTGGCAAGGCCCTATTTACAAAGGTAAAATAAAAACCTGGGGCTTCTACATGAATCAAAAAATTTAAAAGGTGACTCATTACCTATGTACGTAGTTGTGCTGAATGAAAAGAGACTGACCAGCAAATCTTTCTGATGTCCATTTTCCCTGATGGTAATTTTGCATGCATCTTTTTACCTGAGGTTATACACTCCTTGTGAGCAAAAACTTAGACTCATCAAGAGGGATCAACGAGTTGCCATTGTGTTTTTGCGGAACCCACTGAATACTATTCTTGGACATCAACATCTGAAAGCCACTAAAAAATGGGATACCTCAAGAAGATTTTAGTGATTAACAAGTAAAAGACTGCAGATTTCTTGCAGCTGTATAGTCCTTAGTAAGCAGATAGCAATGGTGATTGTTTAAAAACCATGTAATGTGTTTGATGAATGGTTTAATTTTAAGGTGTGCATTAGTTACACTAGTCAACAAGTGAAGATAATGGAGAATGAGGGCGTCGATCCCCCTACCTCTCACATGCTAAGCGAGCGCTCCACCATTTGAGCAAATTCCCCTTCCGTTAGATGTTTTTACTGTGCCAAGCTTTAATTTCACTTTGTGTAATGAATTGACAAATCTTCCTAACATGGTTGCATATCCAAACACTGTCTTTATAGTTTTTCTCTGCAAAATCTCAACATGTTCCAATGGTGGACAACCATAAGATACTATTTTGGTTTCCACAGTTGACACGCTAATGCTAGAATGGTTGGCAAGGCCCTATATACAAAGGTAAAATAAAAACCTGGGGCTTCTACATGAATCAAAAAATTTAAAAGGTGACTCATTACCTATGTCCGTAGTTGTGCTGAGTAAAAAGAGACTGACCAGCAAATCTTTCTGATGTCCATTTTCCCTGATGGTAATTTTGCATGCATCTTTTTACCTGAGGTTATACACTCCTTGTGAGCAAAAACTTAGACCCATCAAGAGGGATCAACGAGTTGCCATTGTGTTTTTGCGGAACCCACTGAATACTATTCTTGGACATCAACATCTGAAAGCCACTAAAAAATGGGATACCTCAAGAAGATTTTTAGTGATTAACAACTGAAAGACTGCAGATTTCTTGCAGATGGATAGTGCTTAGTAAGCACTTAGCAATGGTGATTGTTTAAAAACCATGTAATGTGTTTTATGAATGGTTTAATTTTAAGGTGTGCATTAGTTACACTAGTCAACAACTGAAGATAATGGAGAATGAGAGCATCGATCCCCCTACCTCTCACATGCTAAGCGAGCGCTCTACCATTTGAGCTAATTCCCCTTCCGTTAGATTTTTTTACTGTGCCAAGCTTTAATTTCACTTTGTGAAATGAATTGACAAATCTTCCTAACGTGGTTGCATATCCAAACACTGTCTTTATAGTTTTTCTCTGCAAAATCTCAACATGTTCCAATGGTGGACAACCATAAGATACTATTTTGGTTTCCACAGTTTACAAGCTAATGCTAGAATGGTAGGCAAGGCCCTATTTACAAAGGTAAAATAAAAACCTGGGGCTTCTACATGAATCAAAAAATTTAAAATGTGACTCATTACCTATGTACGTAGTTGTGCTGAATGAAAAGAGACTGACCAGCAAATCTTTCTGATCTCCATTTTCCCTGATGGTAATTTTGCATGCATCTTTTTACCTGAGGTTATACACTCCTTGTGAGCACAAACCTAGACTCATCAAGAGGGATCAACGAGTTGCCATTGTATTTTTGCGGAACCCACTGAATACTATTCTTGGACATCAACATCTGAAAGCCACTAAAAAATGGGATACCTCAAGAAGATTTTAGTGATTAACAAGTAAAAGACTGCAGATTTCTTGCAGCTGTATAGTCCTTAGTAAGCAGATAGCAATGGTGATTGTTTAAAAACCATGTAATGTGTTTCATTAATGGTTTAATTTTAAGGTGTGCATTAGTTACACTAGTCAACAAGTGAAGATAATGGAGAATGAGGGCGACGATCCCCCTACCTCTCACATGCTAAGCGAGCGCTCTACCATTTGAGCTAATTCCCCTTCCGTTAGATGTTTTTACTGTGCCAAGCTTTAATTTCACTTTGTGTAATGAATTGACAAATCTTCCTAACATGGTTGCATATCCAAACACTGTCTTTATAGTTTTTCTCTGCAAAATCTCAACATGTTCCAATGGTGGACAACCATAAGATACTATTTTGGTTTCCACAGTTGACACGCTAATGCTAGAATGGTTGGCAAGGCCCTATATACAAAGGTAAAATAAAAACCTGGGGCTTCTACATGAATCAAAAAATCTAAAAGGTGACTCATTACCTATGTCCGTAGTTGTGCTGAGTAAAAAGAGACTGACCAGCAAATCTTTCTGATCTCCATTTTCCCTGATGGTAATTTTGCATGCATCTTTTTACCTGAGGTTATACACACCTTGTGAGCAAAAACTTAGACCCATCAAGAGGGATCAACGAGTTGCCATTGTGTTTTTGCGGAACCCACTGAATACTATTCTTGGACATCAACATCTGAAAGCCACTAAAAAATGGGATACCTCAAGAAGATTTTTAGTGATTAACAACTGAAAGACTGCAGATTTCTTGCAGATGGATAGTCCTTAGTAAGCAGATAGCAATGGTGATTGTTTAAAAACCACGTAATGTGTTTGATGAATGGTGTAATTTTGAAGGTGTGCATTAGTTACACTAGTCAACAAGTGAAGATAATGGAGAATGAGGGCGACGATCCCCCTACCTCTCACATGCTAAGCAAGTGCTCTACCATTTGAGCTAATTCCCCTTCCGTTAGATGCTTTTACTGTGCCAAGCTTTAATTTCACTTTGTGTAATGAATTGACAAATCTTCCTAACATGGTTGCACATCCAAACACTGTCTTTATAGTTTTTCTCTGCAAAATCTCAACATGTTCCAATGGTGGACAACCATAAGATACTATTTTGGTTTCCACAGTTGACACGCTAATGCTAGAATGGTTGGCAAGGCCCTATATACAAAGGTAAAATAAAAACCTGGGGCTTCTACATGAATCAAAAAATTTAAAAGGTGACTCATTACCTATGTCCGTAGTTGTGCTGAGTAAAAAGAGACTGACCAGCAAATCTTTCTGATGTCCATTTTCCCTGATGGTAATTTTGCATGCATCTTTTTACCTGAGGTTATACACTCCTTGTGAGCAAAAACTTAGACCCATCAAGAGGGATCAACGAGTTGCCATTGTGTTTTTGCGGAACCCACTGAATACTATTCTTGGACATCAACATCTGAAAGCCACTAAAAAATGGGATACCTCAAGAAGATTTTTAGTGATTAACAACTGAAAGACTGCAGATTTCTTGCAGATGGATAGTGCTTAGTAAGCACTTAGCAATGGTGATTGTTTAAAAACCATGTAATGTGTTTTATGAATGGTTTAATTTTAAGGTGTGCATTAGTTACACTAGTCAACAACTGAAGATAATGGAGAATGAGAGCATCGATCCCCCTACCTCTCACATGCTAAGCGAGCGCTCTACCATTTGAGCTAATTCCCCTTCCGTTAGATTTTTTTACTGTGCCAAGCTTTAATTTCACTTTGTGAAATGAATTGACAAATCTTCCTAACGTGGTTGCATATCCAAACACTGTCTTTATAGTTTTTCTCTGCAAAATCTCAACATGTTCCAATGGTGGACAACCATAAGATACTATTTTGGTTTCCACAGTTTACAAGCTAATGCTAGAATGGTAGGCAAGGCCCTATTTACAAAGGTAAAATAAAAACCTGGGGCTTCTACATGAATCAAAAAATTTAAAAGGTGACTCATTACCTATGTACGTAGTTGTGCTGAATGAAAAGAGACTGACCAGCAAATCTTTCTGATCTCCATTTTCCCTGATGGTAATTTTGCATGCATCTTTTTACCTGAGGTTATACACTCCTTGTGAGCACAAACCTAGACTCATCAAGAGGGATCAACGAGTTGCCATTGTGTTTTTGCGGAACCCACTGAATACTATTCTTGGACATCAACATCTGAAAGCCACTAAAAAATGGGATACCTCATGAAGATTTTTAGTGATTAACAACTGAAAGACTGCAGATTTCTTGCAGATGGATAGTGCTTAGTAAGCACTTAGCAATGGTGATTGTTTAAAAACCATGTAATGTGTTTTATGAATGGTTTAATTTTAAGGTGTGCATTAGTTACACTAGTCAACAACTGAAGATAATGGAGAATGAGAGCATCGATCCCCCTACCTCTCACATGCTAAGCGAGCGCTCTACCATTTGAGCTAATTCCCCTTCCGTTAGATTTTTTTACTGTGCCAAGCTTTAATTTCACTTTGTGAAATGAATTGACAAATCTTCCTAACGTGGTTGCATATCCAAACACTGTCTTTATAGTTTTTCTCTGCAAAATCTCAACATGTTCCAATGGTGGACAACCATAAGATACTATTTTGGTTTCCACAGTTTACAAGCTAATGCTAGAATGGTAGGCAAGGCCCTATTTACAAAGGTAAAATAAAAACCTGGGGCTTCTACATGAATCAAAAAATTTAAAAGGTGACTCATTACCTATGTACGTAGTTGTGCTGAATGAAAAGAGACTGACCAGCAAATCTTTCTGATCTCCATTTTCCCTGATGGTAATTTTGCATGCATCTTTTTACCTGAGGTTATACACTCCTTGTGAGCACAAACCTAGACTCATCAAGAGGGATCAACGAGTTGCCATTGTGTTTTTGCGGAACCCACTGAATACTATTCTTGGACATCAACATCTGAAAGCCACTAAAAAATGGGATACCTCAAGAAGATTTTAGTGATTAACAAGTAAAAGACTGCAGATTTCTTGCAGCTGTATAGTCCTTAGTAAGCAGATAGCAATGGTGATTGTTTAAAAACCATGTAATGTGTTTCATTAATGGTTTAATTTTAAGGTGTGCATTAGTTACACTAGTCAACAAGTGAAGATAATGGAGAATGAGGGCGACGATCCCCCTACCTCTCACATGCTAAGCGAGCGCTCTACCATTTGAGCTAATTCCCCTTCCGTTAGATGTTTTTACTGTGCCAAGCTTTAATTTCACTTTGTGTAATGAATTGACAAATCTTCCTAACATGGTTGCATATCCAAACACTGTCTTTATAGTTTTTCTCTGCAAAATCTCAACATGTTCCAATGGTGGACAACCATAAGATACTATTTTGGTTTCCACAGTTGACACGCTAATGCTAGAATGGTTGGCAAGGCCCTATATACAAAGGTAAAATAAAAACCTGGGGCTTCTACATGAATCAAAAAATCTAAAAGGTGACTCATTACCTATGTCCGTAGTTGTGCTGAGTAAAAAGAGACTGACCAGCAAATCTTTCTGATCTCCATTTTCCCTGATGGTAATTTTGCATGCATCTTTTTACCTGAGGTTATACACACCTTGTGAGCAAAAACTTAGACCCATCAAGAGGGATCAACGAGTTGCCATTGTGTTTTTGCGGAACCCACTGAATACTATTCTTGGACATCAACATCTGAAAGCCACTAAAAAATGGGATACCTCAAGAAGATTTTTAGTGATTAACAACTGAAAGACTGCAGATTTCTTGCAGATGGATAGTCCTTAGTAAGCAGATAGCAATGGTGATTGTTTAAAAACCACGTAATGTGTTTGATGAATGGTGTAATTTTGAAGGTGTGCATTAGTTACACTAGTCAACAAGTGAAGATAATGGAGAATGAGGGCGTCGATCCCCCTACCTCTCACATGCTAAGCAAGTGCTCTACCATTTGAGCTAATTCCCCTTCCGTTAGATGCTTTTACTGTGCCAAGCTTTAATTTCACTTTGTGTAATGAATTGACAAATCTTCCTAACATGGTTGCACATCCAAACACTGTCTTTATAGTTTTTCTCTGCAAAATCTCAACATGTTCCAATGGTGGACAACCATAAGATACTATTTTGGTTTCCACAGTTGACACGCTAATGCTAGAATGGTTGGCAAGGCCCTATATACAAAGGTAAAATAAAAACCTGGGGCTTCTACATGAATCAAAAAATCTAAAAGGTGACTCATTACCTATGTCCGTAGTTGTGCTGAGTAAAAAGAGACTGACCAGAAAATCTTTCTGATCTCCATTTTCCCTCATGGTAATTTTGCATGCATCTTTTTACCTGAGGTTATACACTCCTTGTGAGCAAAAACTTAGACCCATCAAGAGGGATCAACGAGTTGCCATTGTGTTTTTGCGGAACCCACTGAATACTATTCTTGGACATCAACATCTGAAAGCCACTAAAAAATGGGATACGTCAAGAAGATTTTAGTGATAAACAAGTAAAAGACTGCAGATTTCTTGCAGCTGTATAGTCCTTAGTAAGCAGATAGCAATGGTGATTGTTTTAAAACCACGGGATGTCTTTGATGAATGGTTTCATTTTAAGGTGTGCATTAGTTACACTAGTCAACAACTGAAGATAATGGAGAATGAGGGCGTCGATCCCCCTACCTCTCACATGCTAAGCGAGCGCTCTACCATTTGACCTAATTCCCCTTCCGTTAGATGTTTTTACTGTGCCAAGCTTTAATTTCACTTTGTGTAATGAATTGACAACTCTTCCTAACATGGTTGCATATCCAAACACTGTCTTTATAGTTTTTCTCTGCAAAATCTCAACATGTTCCAATGGTGGACAACCATAAGATACTATTTTGGTTTCCACAGTTGACACGCTAATGCTAGAATGGTTGGCAAGGCCCTATATACAAAGGTAAAATAAAAACCTGGGGCTTCTACATGAATCAAAAAATCTAAAAGGTGACTCATTACCTATGTCCGTAGTTGTGCTGAGTAAAAAGAGACTGACCAGCAAATCTTTCTGATCTCCATTTTCCCTGATGGTAATTTTGCATGCATCTTTTTACCTGAGGTTATACACTCCTTGTGAGCAAAAACTTAGACCCATCAAGAGGGATCAACGAGCTGCCATTGTGTTTTTGCGGAACCCACTGAATACTATGCTTGGACATCAACATCTGAAAGCCACTAAAAAATGGGATACGTCAAGAAGATTTTAGTGATAAACAAGTAAAAGACTGCAGATTTCTTGCAGCTGTATAGTCCTTAGTAAGCAGATAGCAATGGTGATTGTTTAAAAACCATGTAATGTGTTTGATGAATGGTTTAATTTTAAGGTGTGCATTAGTTACACTAGTCAACAAGTGAAGATAATGGAGAATGAGGGCGTCGATACCCTACCTCTCACATGCTAAGCGAGCGCTCCACCATTTGAGCAAATTCCCCTTCCGTTAGATGTTTTTACTGTGCCAAGCTTTAATTTCACTTTGTGTAATGAATTGACAAATCTTCCTAACATGGTTGCATATCCAAACACTGTCTTTATAGTTTTTCTCTGCAAAATCTCAACATGTTCCAATGGTGGACAACCATAAGATACTATTTTGGTTTCCACAGTTGACACGCTAATGCTAGAATGGTTGGCAAGGCCCTATATACAAAGGTAAAATAAAAACCTGGGGCTTCTACATGAATCAAAAAATTTAAAAGGTGACTCATTACCTATGTCCGTAGTTGTGCTGAGTAAAAAGAGACTGACCAGCAAATCTTTCTGATGTCCATTTTCCCTGATGGTAATTTTGCATGCATCTTTTTACCTGAGGTTATACACTCCTTGTGAGCAAAAACTTAGACCCATCAAAAGGGATCAACGAGTTGCCATTGTGTTTTTGCGGAACCCACTGAATACTATTCTTGGACATCAACATCTGAAAGCCACTAAAAAATGGGATACCTCAAGAAGATTTTTAGTGATTAACAACTGAAAGACTGCAGATTTCTTGCAGCTGTATAGTCCTTAGTAAGCAGATAGCAATGGTGATTGTTTAAAAACCATGTAATGTGTTTCATGAATGGTTTAATTTTAAGGTGTGCATTAGTTACACTAGTCAACAACTGAAGATAATGGAGAATGAGGGCGTCAATCCCCATACCTCTCACATGCTAAGCGAGCGCTCTACCATTTGAGCTAATTCCCCTTCCGTTAGATGCTTTTACTGTGCCAAGCTTTAATTTCACTTTGTGAAATGAATTGACAAATCTTCCTAACGTGGTTGCATATCCAAACACTGTCTTTATAGTTTTTCTCTGCAAAATCTCAACATGTTCCAATGGTGGACAACCATAAGATACTATTTTGGTTTCCACAGTTTACAAGCTAATGCTAGAATGGTTGGCAAGGCCCTATTTACAAAGGTAAAATAAAAACCTGGGGCTTCTACATGAATCAAAAAATTTAAAAGGTGACTCATTACCTAAGTACGTAGTCGTGCTGAATGAAAAGAGACTGACCAGCAAATCTTTCTGATGTCCATTTTCCCTGATGGTAATTTTGCATGCATCTTTTTACCTGAGGTTATACACTCCTTGTGAGCAAAAACTTAGACTCATCAAGAGGGATCAACGAGTTGCCATTGTGTTTTTGCGGAACCCACTGAATACTATTCTTGGACATCAACATCTGAAAGCCACTAAAAAATGGGATACCTCAAGAAGATTTTAGTGATTAACAAGTAAAAGACTGCAGATTTCTTGCAGCTGTATAGTCCTTAGTAAGCAGATAGCAATGGTGATTGTTTAAAAACCATCTAATGTGTTTCATGAATGGTTTAATTTTAAGGTGTGCATTAGTTACACTAGTCAACAAGTGAAGATAATGGAGAATGAGGGCGTCGATCCCCCTACCTCTCACATGCTAAGCGAGCGCTCTACCATTTGAGCTAATTCCCCTTCCGTTAGATCTTTTTACTGTGCCAAGCTTTAATTTCACTTTGTGTAATGAATTGACAAATCTTCCTAACATGGTTGCATATCCAAACACTGTCTTTATAGTTTTTCTCTGCAAAATCTCAACATGTTCCAATGGTGGACAACTATAAGATACTATTTTGGTTTCCACAGTTTACAAGCTAATGCTAGAATGGTTGGCAAGGCCCTATTTACAAAGGTAAAATAAAAACCTGGGGCTTCTACATGAATCAAAAAATTTAAAAGGTGACTCATTACCTATGTACGTAGTTGTGCTGAATGAAAAGAGACTGACCAGCAAATCTTTCTGATGTCCATTTTCCCTGATGGTAATTTTGCATGCATCTTTTTACCTGAGGTTATACACTCCTTGTGAGCAAAAACTTAGACTCATCAAGAGGGATCAACGAGTTGCCATTGTGTTTTTGCGGAACCCACTGAATACTATTCTTGGACATCAACATCTGAAAGCCACTAAAAAATGGGATACCTCAAGAAGATTTTAGTGATTAACAAGTAAAAGACTGCAGATTTCTTGCAGCTGTATAGTCCTTAGTAAGCAGATAGCAATGGTGATTGTTTAAAAACCATGTAATGTGTTTGATGAATGGTTTAATTTTAAGGTGTGCATTAGTTACACTAGTCAACAAGTGAAGATAATGGAGAATGAGGGCGTCGATACCCTACCTCTCACATGCTAAGCGAGCGCTCCACCATTTGAGCAAATTCCCCTTCCGTTAGATGTTTTTACTGTGCCAAGCTTTAATTTCACTTTGTGTAATGAATTGACAAATCTTCCTAATATGGTTGCATATCCAAACACTGTCTTTATAGTTTTTCTCTGCAAAATCTCAACATGTTCCAATGGTGGACAACCATAAGATACTATTTTGGTTTCCACAGTTGACACGCTAATGCTAGAATGGTTGGCAAGGCCCTATATACAAAGGTAAAATAAAAACCTGGGGCTTCTACATGAATCAAAAAATTTAAAAGGTGACTCATTACCTATGTCCGTAGTTGTGCTGAGTAAAAAGAGACTGACCAGCAAATCTTTCTGATGTCCATTTTCCCTGATGGTAATTTTGCATGCATCTTTTTACCTGAGGTTATACACTCCTTGTGAGCAAAAACTTAGACCCATCAAGAGGGATCAACGAGTTGCCATTGTGTTTTTGCGGAACCCACTGAATACTATTCTTGGACATCAACATCTGAAAGCCACTAAAAAATGGGATACCTCAAGAAGATTTTTAGTGATTAACAACTGAAAGACTGCAGATTTCTTGCAGATGGATAGTGCTTAGTAAGCACTTAGCAATGGTGATTGTTTAAAAACCATGTAATGTGTTTCATGAATGGTTTAATTTTAAGGTGTGCATTAGTTACACTAGTCAACAACTGAAGATAATGGAGAATGAGAGCATCGATCCCCCTACCTCTCACATGCTAAGCGAGCGCTCTACCATTTGAGCTAATTCCCCTTCCGTTAGATTTTTTTACTGTGCCAAGCTTTAATTTCACTTTGTGAAATGAATTGACAAATCTTCCTAACGTGGTTGCATATCCAAACACTGTCTTTATAGTTTTTCTCTGCAAAATCTCAACATGTTCCAATGGTGGACAACCATAAGATACTATTTTGGTTTCCACAGTTTACAAGCTAATGCTAGAATGGTAGGCAAGGCCCTATTTACAAAGGTAAAATAAAAACCTGGGGCTTCTACATGAATCAAAAAATTTAAAAGGTGACTCATTACCTATGTACGTAGTTGTGCTGAATGAAAAGAGACTGACCAGCAAATCTTTCTGATCTCCATTTTCCCTGATGGTAATTTTGCATGCATCTTTTTACCTGAGGTTATACACTCCTTGTGAGCACAAACCTAGACTCATCAAGAGGGATCAACGAGTTGCCATTGTGTTTTTGCGGAACCCACTGAATACTATGCTTGGACATCAACATCTGAAAGCCACTAAAAAATGGGATACGTCAAGAAGATTTTAGTGATAAACAAGTAAAAGACTGCAGATTTCTTGCAGCTGTATAGTCCTTAGTAAGCAGATAGCAATGGTGATTGTTTAAAAACCATGTAATGTGTTTGATGAATGGTTTAATTTTAAGGTGTGCATTAGTTACACTAGTCAACAAGTGAAGATAATGGAGAATGAGGGCGTCGATACCCTACCTCTCACATGCTAAGCGAGCGCTCCACCATTTGAGCAAATTCCCCTTCCGTTAGATGTTTTTACTGTGCCAAGCTTTAATTTCACTTTGTGTAATGAATTGACAAATCTTCCTAACATGGTTGCATATCCAAACACTGTCTTTATAGTTTTTCTCTGCAAAATCTCAACATGTTCCAATGGTGGACAACCATAAGATACTATTTTGGTTTCCACAGTTGACACGCTAATGCTAGAATGGTTGGCAAGGCCCTATATACAAAGGTAAAATAAAAACCTGGGGCTTCTACATGAATCAAAAAATTTAAAAGGTGACTCATTACCTATGTCCGTAGTTGTGCTGAGTAAAAAGAGACTGACCAGCAAATCTTTCTGATGTCCATTTTCCCTGATGGTAATTTTGCATGCATCTTTTTACCTGAGGTTATACACTCCTTGTGAGCAAAAACTTAGACCCATCAAAAGGGATCAACGAGTTGCCATTGTGTTTTTGCGGAACCCACTGAATACTATTCTTGGACATCAACATCTGAAAGCCACTAAAAAATGGGATACCTCAAGAAGATTTTTAGTGATTAACAACTGAAAGACTGCAGATTTCTTGCAGCTGTATAGTCCTTAGTAAGCAGATAGCAATGGTGATTGTTTAAAAACCATGTAATGTGTTTCATGAATGGTTTAATTTTAAGGTGTGCATTAGTTACACTAGTCAACAACTGAAGATAATGGAGAATGAGGGCGTCAATCCCCATACCTCTCACATGCTAAGCGAGCGCTCTACCATTTGAGCTAATTCCCCTTCCGTTAGATGCTTTTACTGTGCCAAGCTTTAATTTCACTTTGTGAAATGAATTGACAAATCTTCCTAACGTGGTTGCATATCCAAACACTGTCTTTATAGTTTTTCTCTGCAAAATCTCAACATGTTCCAATGGTGGACAACCATAAGATACTATTTTGGTTTCCACAGTTTACAAGCTAATGCTAGAATGGTTGGCAAGGCCCTATTTACAAAGGTAAAATAAAAACCTGGGGCTTCTACATGAATCAAAAAATTTAAAAGGTGACTCATTACCTAAGTACGTAGTCGTGCTGAATGAAAAGAGACTGACCAGCAAATCTTTCTGATGTCCATTTTCCCTGATGGTAATTTTGCATGCATCTTTTTACCTGAGGTTATACACTCCTTGTGAGCAAAAACTTAGACTCATCAAGAGGGATCAACGAGTTGCCATTGTGTTTTTGCGGAACCCACTGAATACTATTCTTGGACATCAACATCTGAAAGCCACTAAAAAATGGGATACCTCAAGAAGATTTTAGTGATTAACAAGTAAAAGACTGCAGATTTCTTGCAGCTGTATAGTCCTTAGTAAGCAGATAGCAATGGTGATTGTTTAAAAACCATCTAATGTGTTTCATGAATGGTTTAATTTTAAGGTGTGCATTAGTTACACTAGTCAACAAGTGAAGATAATGGAGAATGAGGGCGTCGATCCCCCTACCTCTCACATGCTAAGCGAGCGCTCTACCATTTGAGCTAATTCCCCTTCCGTTAGATCTTTTTACTGTGCCAAGCTTTAATTTCACTTTGTGTAATGAATTGACAAATCTTCCTAACATGGTTGCATATCCAAACACTGTCTTTATAGTTTTTCTCTGCAAAATCTCAACATGTTCCAATGGTGGACAACTATAAGATACTATTTTGGTTTCCACAGTTTACAAGCTAATGCTAGAATGGTTGGCAAGGCCCTATTTACAAAGGTAAAATAAAAACCTGGGGCTTCTACATGAATCAAAAAATTTAAAAGGTGACTCATTACCTATGTACGTAGTTGTGCTGAATGAAAAGAGACTGACCAGCAAATCTTTCTGATGTCCATTTTCCCTGATGGTAATTTTGCATGCATCTTTTTACCTGAGGTTATACACTCCTTGTGAGCAAAAACTTAGACTCATCAAGAGGGATCAACGAGTTGCCATTGTGTTTTTGCGGAACCCACTGAATACTATTCTTGGACATCAACATCTGAAAGCCACTAAAAAATGGGATACCTCAAGAAGATTTTAGTGATTAACAAGTAAAAGACTGCAGATTTCTTGCAGCTGTATAGTCCTTAGTAAGCAGATAGCAATGGTGATTGTTTAAAAACCATGTAATGTGTTTGATGAATGGTTTAATTTTAAGGTGTGCATTAGTTACACTAGTCAACAAGTGAAGATAATGGAGAATGAGGGCGTCGATACCCTACCTCTCACATGCTAAGCGAGCGCTCCACCATTTGAGCAAATTCCCCTTCCGTTAGATGTTTTTACTGTGCCAAGCTTTAATTTCACTTTGTGTAATGAATTGACAAATCTTCCTAATATGGTTGCATATCCAAACACTGTCTTTATAGTTTTTGTCTGCAAAATCTCAACATGTTCCAATGGTGGACAACCATAAGATACTATTTTGGTTTCCACAGTTGACACGCTAATGCTAGAATGGTTGGCAAGGCCCTATATACAAAGGTAAAATAAAAACCTGGGGCTTCTACATGAATCAAAAAATTTAAAAGGTGACTCATTACCTATGTCCGTAGTTGTGCTGAGTAAAAAGAGACTGACCAGCAAATCTTTCTGATGTCCATTTTCCCTGATGGTAATTTTGCATGCATCTTTTTACCTGAGGTTATACACTCCTTGTGAGCAAAAACTTAGACCCATCAAGAGGGATCAACGAGTTGCCATTGTGTTTTTGCGGAACCCACTGAATACTATTCTTGGACATCAACATCTGAAAGCCACTAAAAAATGGGATACCTCAAGAAGATTTTTAGTGATTAACAACTGAAAGACTGCAGATTTCTTGCAGATGGATAGTCCTTAGTAAGCAGATAGCAATGGTGATTGTTTAAAAACCACGTAATGTGTTTGATGAATGGTGTAATTTTGAAGGTGTGCATTAGTTACACTAGTCAACAAGTGAAGATAATGGAGAATGAGGGCGTCGATCCCCCTACCTCTCACATGCTAAGCAAGTGCTCTACCATTTGAGCTAATTCCCCTTCAGTTAGATGTTTTTACTGTGCCAAGCTTTAATTTCACTTTGTGTAATGAATTGACAACTCTTCCTAACATGGTTGCATATCCAAACACTGTCTTTATAGTTTTTCTCTGCAAAATCTCAACATGTTCCAATGGTGGACAACCATAAGATACTATTTTGGTTTCCACAGTTGACACGCTAATGCTAGAATGGTTGGCAAGGCCCTATATACAAAGGTAAAATAAAAACCTGGGGCTTCTACATGAATCAAAAAATCTAAAAGGTGACTCATTACCTATGTCCGTAGTTGTGCTGAGTAAAAAGAGACTGACCAGCAAATCTTTCTGATCTCCATTTTCCCTCATGGTAATTTTGCATGCATCTTTTTACCTGAGGTTATACACTCCTTGTGAGCAAAAACTTAGACCCATCAAGAGGGATCAACGAGCTGCCATTGTGTTTTTGCGGAACCCACTGAATACTATGCTTGGACATCAACATCTGAAAGCCACTAAAAAATGGGATACGTCAAGAAGATTTTAGTGATAAACAAGTAAAAGACTGCAGATTTCTTGCAGCTGTATAGTCCTTAGTAAGCAGATAGCAATGGTGATTGTTTTAAAACCATGTGATGTCTTTGATGAATGGTTTCATTTTAAGGTGTGCATTAGTTACACTAGTCAACAACTGAAGATAATGGAGAATGAGGGCGTCGATCCCCCTACCTCTCACATGCTAAGCGAGTGCTCTACCATTTGACCTAATTCCCCTTCCGTTAGATGTTTTTACTGTGCCAAGCTTTAATTTCACTTTGTGTAATGAATTGACAAATCTTCCTAACATGGTTGCATATCCAAACACTGTCTTTATAGTTTTTCTCTGCAAAATCTCAACATGTTCCAATGGTGGACAACTATAAGATACTATTTTGGTTTCCACAGTTTACAAGCTAATGCTAGAATGGTTGGCAAGGCCCTATTTACAAAGGTAAAATAAAAACCTGGGGCTTCTACATGAATCAAAAAATTTAAAAGGTGACTCATTACCTATGTACGTAGTTGTGCTGAATGAAAAGAGACTGACCAGCAAATCTTTCTGATGTCCATTTTCCCTGATGGTAATTTTGCATGCATCTTTTTACCTGAGGTTATACACTCCTTGTGAGCCAAAACTTAGACTCATCAAGAGGGATCAACGAGTTGCCATTGTGTTTTTGCGGAACCCACTGAATACTATTCTTGGACATCAACATCTGAAAGCCACTAAAAAATGGGATACCTCAAGAAGATTTTAGTGATTAACAAGTAAAAGACTGCAGATTTCTTGCAGCTGTATAGTCCTTAGTAAGCAGATAGCAATGGTGATTGTTTAAAAACCATGTAATGTGTTTCATGAATGGTTTAATTTTAAGGTGTGCATTAGTTACACTAGTCAACAACTGAAGATAATGGAGAATGAGGGCGTCGATCCCCCTACCTCTCACATGCTAAGCAAGTGCTCTACCATTTGAGCTAATTCCCCTTCCGTTAGATTTTTTTACTGTGCCAAGCTTTAATTTCACTTTGTGAAATGAATTGACAAATTTTCTTAACGTGGTTGCATATCCAAACACTGTCTTTATAGTTTTTCTCTGCAAAATCTCAACATGTTCCAATGGTGGACAACCATAAGATACTATTTTGGTTTCCACAGTTTACAAGCTAATGCTAGAATGGTAGGCAAGGCCCTATTTACAAAGGTAAAATAAAAACCTGGGGCTTTTACATGAATCAAAAAAATTAAAAGGTGACTCATTACCTATGTCCGTAGTTGTGCTGAATGAAAAGAGACTGACCAGCAAATCTTTCTGATGTCCATTTTCCCTGATGGTAATTTTGCATGCATCTTTTTACCTGAGGTTATACACTCCTTGTGAGCAAAAACTTAGACCCATCAAGAGGGATCAACGAGTTGCCATTGTGTTTTTGCGGAACCCACTGAATACTATTCTTGGACATCAACATCTGAAAGCCACTAAAAAATGGGATACCTCAAGAAGATTTTTAGTGATTAACAACTGAAAGACTGCAGATTTCTTGCAGCTGTATAGTCCTTAGTTAGTAGATAGCAATGGTGATTGTTTAAAAACCATGTAATGTGTTTCATGAATGGTTTAATTTTAAGGTGTGCATTAGTTACACTAGTCAACAACTGAAGATAATGGAGAATGAGGGCGTCAATCCCCCTACCTCTCACATGCTAAGCGAGCGCTCTACCATTTGAGCTAATTCCCCTTCCGTTAGATGATTTTACTGTGCCAAGCTTTAATTTCACTTTGTGAAATGAATTGACAAATCTTCCTAACGTGGTTGCATATCCAAACACTGTCTTTATAGTTTTTCTCTGCAAAATCTCAACATGTTCCAATGGTGGACAACCATAAGATACTATTTTGGTTTCCACAGTTTACAAGCTAATGCTAGAATGGTTGGCAAGGCCCTATTTACAAAGGTAAAATAAAAACCTGGGGCTTCTACATGAATCAAAAAATTTAAAAGGTGACTCATTACCTATGTACGTAGTCGTGCTGAATGAAAAGAGACTGACCAGCAAATCTTTCTGATCTCCATTTTCCCTGATGGTAATTTTGCATGCATCTTTTTACCTGAGGTTATACACTCCTTGTGAGCAAAAACTTAGACTCATCAAGAGGGATCAACGAGTTGCCATTGTGTTTTTGCGGAACCCACTGAATACTATTCTTGGACATCAACATCTGAAAGCCACTAAAAAATGGGATACCTCAAGAAGATTTTAGTGATTAACAAGTAAAAGACTGCATATTTCTTGCAGCTGTATAGTCCTTAGTAAGCAGATAGCAATGGTGATTGTTTAAAAACCATCTAATGTGTTTCATGAATGGTTTAATTTTAAGGTGTGCATTAGTTACACTAGTCAACAAGTGAAGATAATGGAGAATGAGGGCATCGATCCCCCTACCTCTCACATGCTAAGCGAGCGCTCTACCATTTGAGCTAATTCCCCTTCCGTTAGATCTTTTTACTGTGCCAAGCTTTAATTTCACTTTGTGTAATGAATTGACAAATCTTCCTAACATGGTTGCATATCCAAACACTGTCTTTATAGTTTTTCTCTGCAAAATCTCAACATGTTCCAATGGTGGACAACTATAAGATACTATTTTGGTTTCCACAGTTGACACGCTAATGCTAGAATGGTTGGCAAGGCCCTATTTACAAAGGTAAAATAAAAACCTGGGGCTTCTACATGAATCAAAAAATTTAAAAGGTGACTCATTACCTATGTACGTAGTTGTGCTGAATGAAAAGAGACTGACCAGCAAATCTTTCTGATGTCCATTTTCCCTGATGGTAATTTTGCATGCATCTTTTTACCTGAGGTTATACACTCCTTGTGAGCAAAAACTTAGACTCATCAAGAGGGATCAACGAGTTGCCATTGTGTTTTTGCGGAACCCACTGAATACTATTCTTGGACATCAACATCTGAAAGCCACTAAAAAATGGGATACCTCAAGAAGATTTTAGTGATTAACAAGTAAAAGACTGCTGATTTCTTGCAGCTGTATAGTCCTTAGTAAGCAGATAGCAATGGTGATTGTTTAAAAACCATGTAATGTGTTTGATGAATGGTTTAATTTTAAGGTGTGCATTAGTTACACTAGTCAACAAGTGAAGATAATGGAGAATGAGGGCGTCGATCCCCCTACCTCTCACATGCTAAGCGAGCGCTCCACCATTTGAGCAAATTCCCCTTCCGTTAGATGTTTTTACTGTGCCAAGCTTTAATTTCACTTTGTGTAATGAATTGACAAATCTTCCTAACATGGTTGCATATCCAAACACTGTCTTTATAGTTTTTCTCTGCAAAATCTCAACATGTTCCAATGGTGGACAACCATAAGATACTATTTTGGTTTCCACAGTTGACACGCTAATGCTAGAATGGTTGGCAAGGCCCTATATACAAAGGTAAAATAAAAACCTGGGGCTTCTACATGAATCAAAAAATTTAAAAGGTGACTCATTACCTATGTCCGTAGTTGTGCTGAGTAAAAAGAGACTGACCAGCAAATCTTTCTGATGTCCATTTTCCCTGATGGTAATTTTGCATGCATCTTTTTACCTGAGGTTATACACTCCTTGTGAGCAAAAACTTAGACCCATCAAGAGGGATCAACGAGTTGCCATTGTGTTTTTGCGGAACCCACTGAATACTATTCTTGGACATCAACATCTGAAAGCCACTAAAAAATGGGATACCTCAAGAAGATTTTTAGTGATTAACAACTGAAAGACTGCAGATTTCTTGCAGCTGAATAGTGCTTAGTAAGCACTTAGCAATGGTGATTGTTTAAAAACCATGTAATGTGTTTCATGAATGGTTTAATTTTAAGGTGTGCATTAGTTACACTAGTCAACAACTGAAGATAATGGAGAATGAGGGCGTCAATCCCCCTACCTCTCACATGCTAAGCGAGCGCTCTACCATTTGAGCTAATTCCCCTTCCGTTAGATGCTTTTACTGTGCCAAGCTTTAATTTCACTTTGTGAAATGAATTGACAAATCTTCCTAACGTGGTTGCATATCCAAACACTGTCTTTATAGTTTTTCTCTGCAAAATCTCAACATGTTCCAATGGTGGACAACCATAAGATACTATTTTGGTTTCCACAGTTTACAAGCTAATGCTAGAATGGTTGGCAAGGCCCTATTTACAAAGGTAAAATAAAAACCTGGGGCTTCTACATGAATCAAAAAATTTAAAAGGTGACTCATTACCTATGTACGTAGTCGTGCTGAATGAAAAGAGACTGACCAGCAAATCTTTCTGATGTCCATTTTCCCTGATGGTAATTTTGCATGCATCTTTTTACCTGAGGTTATACACTCCTTGTGAGCCAAAACTTAGACTCATCAAGAGGGATCAACGAGTTGCCATTGTGTTTTTGCGGAACCCACTGAATACTATTCTTGGACATCAACATCTGAAAGCCACTAAAAAATGGGATACCTCAAGAAGATTTTAGTGATTAACAAGTAAAAGACTGCATATTTCTTGCAGCTGTATAGTCCTTAGTAAGCAGATAGCAATGGTGATTGTTTAAAAACCATCTAATGTGTTTCATGAATGGTTTAATTTTAAGGTGTGCATTAGTTACACTAGTCAACAAGTGAAGATAATGGAGAATGAGGGCATCGATCCCCCTACCTCTCACATGCTAAGCGAGCGCTCTACCATTTGAGCTAATTCCCCTTCCGTTAGATCTTTTTACTGTGCCAAGCTTTAATTTCACTTTGTGTAATGAATTGACAAATCTTCCTAACATGGTTGCATATCCAAACACTGTCTTTATAGTTTTTCTCTGCAAAATCTCAACATGTTCCAATGGTGGACAACTATAAGATACTATTTTGGTTTCCACAGTTGACACGCTAATGCTAGAATGGTTGGCAAGGCCCTATTTACAAAGGTAAAATAAAAACCTGGGGCTTCTACATGAATCAAAAAATTTAAAAGGTGACTCATTACCTATGTACGTAGTTGTGCTGAATGAAAAGAGACTGACCAGCAAATCTTTCTGATGTCCATTTTCCCTGATGGTAATTTTGCATGCATCTTTTTACCTGAGGTTATACACTCCTTGTGAGCAAAAACTTAGACTCATCAAGAGGGATCAACGAGTTGCCATTGTGTTTTTGCGGAACCCACTGAATACTATTCTTGGACATCAACATCTGAAAGCCACTAAAAAATGGGATACCTCAAGAAGATTTTAGTGATTAACAAGTAAAAGACTGCTGATTTCTTGCAGCTGTATAGTCCTTAGTAAGCAGATAGCAATGGTGATTGTTTAAAAACCATGTAATGTGTTTGATGAATGGTTTAATTTTAAGGTGTGCATTAGTTACACTAGTCAACAAGTGAAGATAATGGAGAATGAGGGCGTCGATCCCCCTACCTCTCACATGCTAAGCGAGTGCTCCACCATTTGAGCAAATTCCCCTTCCGTTAGATGTTTTTACTGTGCCAAGCTTTAATTTCACTTTGTGTAATGAATTGACAAATCTTCCTAACATGGTTGCATATCCAAACACTGTCTTTATAGTTTTTCTCTGCAAAATCTCAACATGTTCCAATGGTGGACAACCATAAGATACTATTTTGGTTTCCACAGTTGACACGCTAATGCTAGAATGGTTGGCAAGGCCCTATATACAAAGGTAAAATAAAAACCTGGGGCTTCTACATGAATCAAAAAATTTAAAAGGTGACTCATTACCTATGTCCGTAGTTGTGCTGAGTAAAAAGAGACTGACCAGCAAATCTTTCTGATGTCCATTTTCCCTGATGGTAATTTTGCATGCATCTTTTTACCTGAGGTTATACACTCCTTGTGAGCAAAAACTTAGACCCATCAAGAGGGATCAACGAGTTGCCATTGTGTTTTTGCGGAACCCACTGAATACTATTCTTGGACATCAACATCTGAAAGCCACTAAAAAATGGGATACCTCAAGAAGATTTTTAGTGATTAACAACTGAAAGACTGCAGATTTCTTGCAGCTGAATAGTGCTTAGTAAGCACTTAGCAATGGTGATTGTTTAAAAACCATGTAATGTGTTTTATGAATGGTTTAATTTTAAGGTGTGCATTAGTTACACTAGTCAACAACTGAAGATAATGGAGAATGAGAGCATCGATCCCCCTACCTCTCACATGCTAAGCGAGCGCTCTACCATTTGAGCTAATTCCCCTTCCGTTAGATTTTTTTACTGTGCCAAGCTTTAATTTCACTTTGTGAAATGAATTGACAAATCTTCCTAACGTGGTTGCATATCCAAACACTGTCTTTATAGTTTTTCTCTGCAAAATCTCAACATGTTCCAATGGTGGACAACCATAAGATACTATT
The DNA here is from genome assembly GCF_053564925.1 of Oryzias latipes. Taxonomy (NCBI): domain Eukaryota; kingdom Metazoa; phylum Chordata; class Actinopteri; order Beloniformes; family Adrianichthyidae; genus Oryzias; species Oryzias latipes. The sequence goes on along the minus strand of NC_136256.1, from coordinate 5,545,951 downwards.
TTGGTTTCCACAGTTTACAAGCTAATGCTAGAATGGTAGGCAAGGCCCTATTTACAAAGGTAAAATAAAAACCTGGGGCTTCTACATGAATCAAAAAATTTAAAAGGTGACTCATTACCTATGTACGTAGTTGTGCTGAATGAAAAGAGACTGACCAGCAAATCTTTCTGATGTCCATTTTCCCTGATGGTAATTTTGCATGCATCTTTTTACCTGAGGTTATACACTCCTTGTGAGCACAAACCTAGACTCATCAAGAGGGATCAACGAGTTGCCATTGTGTTTTTGCGGAACCCACTGAATACTATTCTTGGACATCAACATCTGAAAGCCACTAAAAAATGGGATACCTCAAGAAGATTTTAGTGATTAACAAGTAAAAGACTGCAGATTTCTTGCAGCTGTATAGTCCTTAGTAAGCAGATAGCAATGGTGATTGTTTAAAAGCCATGTAATGTGTTTCATTAATGGTTTAATTTTAAGGTGTGCATTAGTTACACTAGTCAACAAGTGAAGATAATGGAGAATGAGGGCGACGATCCCCCTACCTCTCACATGCTAAGCGAGCGCTCTACCATTTGAGCTAATTCCCCTTCCGTTAGATGTTTTTACTGTGCCAAGCTTTAATTTCACTTTGTGTAATGAATTGACAAATCTTCCTAACATGGTTGCATATCCAAACACTGTCTTTATAGTTTTTCTCTGCAAAATCTCAACATGTTCCAATGGTGGACAACCATAAGATACTATTTTGGTTTCCACAGTTGACATACTATTTTGGTTTCCACAGTTGACACGCTAATGCTAGAATGGTTGGCAAGGCCCTATATACAAAGGTAAAATAAAAACCTGGGGCTTCTACATGAATCAAAAAATCTAAAAGGTGACTCATTACCTATGTCCGTAGTTGTGCTGAGTAAAAAGAGACTGACCAGCAAATCTTTCTGATCTCCATTTTCCCTGATGGTAATTTTGCATGCATCTTTTTACCTGAGGTTATACACACCTTGTGAGCAAAAACTTAGACCCATCAAGAGGGATCAACGAGTTGCCATTGTGTTTTTGCGGAACCCACTGAATACTATTCTTGGACATCAACATCTGAAAGCCACTAAAAAATGGGATACCTCAAGAAGATTTTTAGTGATTAACAACTGAAAGACTGCAGATTTCTTGCAGATGGATAGTCCTTAGTAAGCAGATAGCAATGGTGATTGTTTAAAAACCACGTAATGTGTTTGATGAATGGTGTAATTTTGAAGGTGTGCATTAGTTACACTAGTCAACAAGTGAAGATAATGGAGAATGAGGGCGTCGATCCCCCTACCTCTCACATGCTAAGCAAGTGCTCTACCATTTGAGCTAATTCCCCTTCCGTTAGATGCTTTTACTGTGCCAAGCTTTAATTTCACTTTGTGTAATGAATTGACAAATCTTCCTAACATGGTTGCACATCCAAACACTGTCTTTATAGTTTTTCTCTGCAAAATCTCAACATGTTCCAATGGTGGACAACCATAAGATACTATTTTGGTTTCCACAGTTCACACGCTAATGCTAGAATGGTTGGCAAGGCCCTATATACAAAGGTAAAATAAAAACCTGGGGCTTCTACATGAATCAAAAAATTTAAAAGGTGACTCATTACCTATGTCCGTAGTTGTGCTGAGTAAAAAGAGACTGACCAGCAAATCTTTCTGATGTCCATTTTCCCTGATGGTAATTTTGCATGCATCTTTTTACCTGAGGTTATACACTCCTTGTGAGCAAAAACTTAGACCCATCAAGAGGGATCAACGAGTTGCCATTGTGTTTTTGCGGAACCCACTGAATACTATTCTTGGACATCAACATCTGAAAGCCACTAAAAAATGGGATACCTCAAGAAGATTTTTAGTGATTAACAACTGAAAGACTGCAGATTTCTTGCAGATGGATAGTGCTTAGTAAGCACTTAGCAATGGTGATTGTTTAAAAACCATGTAATGTGTTTTATGAATGGTTTAATTTTAAGGTGTGCATTAGTTACACTAGTCAACAACTGAAGATAATGGAGAATGAGAGCATCGATCCCCCTACCTCTCACATGCTAAGCGAGCGCTCTACCATTTGAGCTAATTCCCCTTCCGTTAGATGTTTTTACTGTGCCAAGCTTTAATTTCACTTTGTGTAATGAATTGACAAATCTTCCTAACATGGTTGCATATCCAAACACTGTCTTTATAGTTTTTCTCTGCAAAATCTCAACATGTTCCAATGGTGGACAACCATAAGATACTATTTTGGTTTCCACAGTTGACACGCTAATGCTAGAATGGTTGGCAAGGCCCTATATACAAAGGTAAAATAAAAACCTGGGGCTTCTACATGAATCAAAAAATCTAAAAGGTGACTCATTACCTATGTCCGTAGTTGTGCTGAGTAAAAAGAGACTGACCAGCAAATCTTTCTGATCTCCATTTTCCCTGATGGTAATTTTGCATGCATCTTTTTACCTGAGGTTATACACACCTTGTGAGCAAAAACTTAGACCCATCAAGAGGGATCAACGAGTTGCCATTGTGTTTTTGCGGAACCCACTGAATACTATTCTTGGACATCAACATCTGAAAGCCACTAAAAAATGGGATACCTCAAGAAGATTTTTAGTGATTAACAACTGAAAGACTGCAGATTTCTTGCAGATGGATAGTCCTTAGTAAGCAGATAGCAATGGTGATTGTTTAAAAACCACGTAATGTGTTTGATGAATGGTGTAATTTTGAAGGTGTGCATTAGTTACACTAGTCAACAAGTGAAGATAATGGAGAATGAGGGCGTCGATCCCCTTACCTCTCACATGCTAAGCAAGTGCTCTACCATTTGAGCTAATTCCCCTTCCGTTAGATGCTTTTACTGTGCCAAGCTTTAATTTCACTTTGTGTAATGAATTGACAAATCTTCCTAACATGGTTGCACATCCAAACACTGTCTTTATAGTTTTTCTCTGCAAAATCTCAACATGTTCCAATGGTGGACAACCATAAGATACTATTTTGGTTTCCACAGTTGACACGCTAATGCTAGAATGGTTGGCAAGGCCCTATATACAAAGGTAAAATAAAAACCTGGGGCTTCTACATGAATCAAAAAATCTAAAAGGTGACTCATTACCTATGTCCGTAGTTGTGCTGAGTAAAAAGAGACTGACCAGAAAATCTTTCTGATCTCCATTTTCCCTGATGGTAATTTTGCATGCATCTTTTTACCTGAGGTTATACACTCCTTGTGAGCAAAAACTTAGACCCATCAAGAGGGATCAACGAGTTGCCATTGTGTTTTTGCGGAACCCACTGAATACTATTCTTGGACATCAACATCTGAAAGCCACTAAAAAATGGGATACGTCAAGAAGATTTTAGTGATAAACAAGTAAAAGACTGCAGATTTCTTGCAGCTGTATAGTCCTTAGTAAGCAGATAGCAATGGTGATTGTTTTAAAACCACGGGATGTCTTTGATGAATGGTTTCATTTTAAGGTGTGCATTAGTTACACTAGTCAACAACTGAAGATAATGGAGAATGAGGGCGTCGATCCCCCTACCTCTCACATGCTAAGCGAGTGCTCTACCATTTGACCTAATACCCCTTCCGTTAGATGTTTTTACTGTGCCAAGCTTTAATTTCACTTTGTGTAATGAATTGACAAATCTTCCTAACATGGTTGCATATCCAAACACTGTCTTTATAGTTTTTCTCTGCAAAATCTCAACATGTTCCAATGGTGGACAACTATAAGATACTATTTTGGTTTCCACAGTTTACAAGCTAATGCTAGAATGGTAGGCAAGGCCCTATTTACAAAGGTAAAATAAAAACCTGGGGCTTCTACATGAATCAAAAAATTTAAAAGGTGACTCATTACCTATGTACGTAGTTGTGCCGAATGAAAAGAGACTGACCAGCAAATCTTTCTGATGTCCATTTTCCCTGATGGTAATTTTGCATGCATCTTTTTACCTGAGGTTATACACTCCTTGTGAGCACAAACCTAGACTCATCAAGAGGGATCAACGAGTTGCCATTGTGTTTTTGCGGAACCCACTGAATACTATTCTTGGACATCAACATCTGAAAGCCACTAAAAAATGGGATACGTCAAGAAGATTTTAGTGATAAACAAGTAAAAGACTGCAGATTTCTTGCAGCTGTATAGTCCTTAGTAAGCAGATAGCAATGGTGATTGTTTTAAGACCACGTGATGTGTTTGATGAATGGTTTAATTTTATGGTGTGCATTAGTTACACTGGTCAACAACTGAAGATAATGGAGAATGAGGGCGTCGATCCCCCTACCTCTCACATGCTAAGCGAGCGCTCTACCATTTGAGCTAATTCCCCTTCCGTTAGATGTTTTTACTGTGCCAAGCTTTAATTTCACTTTGTGTAATGAATTGACAACTCTTCCTAACATGGTTGCATATCCAAACACTGTCTTTATAGTTTTTCTCTGCAAAATCTCAACATGTTCCAATGGTGGACAACCATAAGATACTATTTTGGTTTCCACAGTTGACACGCTAATGCTAGAATGGTTGGCAAGGCCCTATATACAAAGGTAAAATAAAAACCTGGGGCTTCTACATGAATCAAAAAATCTAAAAGGTGACTCATTACCTATGTCCGTAGTTGTGCTGAGTAAAAAGAGACTGACCAGCAAATCTTTCTGATCTCCATTTTCCCTCATGGTAATTTTGCATGCATCTTTTTACCTGAGGTTATACACTCCTTGTGAGCAAAAACTTAGACCCATCAAGAGGGATCAACGAGCTGCCATTGTGTTTTTGCGGAACCCACTGAATACTATGCTTGGACATCAACATCTGAAAGCCACTAAAAAATGGGATACGTCAAGAAGATTTTAGTGATAAACAAGTAAAAGACTGCAGATTTCTTGCAGCTGTATAGTCCTTAGTAAGCAGATAGCAATGGTGATTGTTTAAAAACCATGTAATGTGTTTGATGAATGGTTTAATTTTAAGGTGTGCATTAGTTACACTAGTCAACAAGTGAAGATAATGGAGAATGAGGGCGTCGATACCCTACCTCTCACATGCTAAGCGAGCGCTCTACCATTTGAGCTAATTCCCCTTCCGTTAGATGTTTTTACTGTGCCAAGCTTTAATTTCACTTTGTGTAATGAATTGACAACTCTTCCTAACATGGTTGCATATCCGAACACTGTCTTTATAGTTTTTCTCTGCAAAATCTCAACATGTTCCAATGGTGGACAACCATAAGATACTATTTTGGTTTCCACAGTTGACACGCTAATGCTAGAATGGTTGGCAAGGCCCTATATACAAAGGTAAAATAAAAACCTGGGGCTTCTACATGAATCAAAAAATTTAAAAGGTGACTCATTACCTATGTCCGTAGTTGTGCTGAGTAAAAAGAGACTGACCAGCAAATCTTTCTGATGTCCATTTTCCCTGATGGTAATTTTGCATGCATCTTTTTACCTGAGGTTATACACTCCTTGTGAGCAAAAACTTAGACCCATCAAAAGGGATCAACGAGTTGCCATTGTGTTTTTGCGGAACCCACTGAATACTATTCTTGGACATCAACATCTGAAAGCCACTAAAAAATGGGATACCTCAAGAAGATTTTTAGTGATTAACAACTGAAAGACTGCAGATTTCTTGCAGCTGTATAGTCCTTAGTAAGCAGATAGCAATGGTGATTGTTTAAAAACCATGTAATGTGTTTCATGAATGGTTTAATTTTAAGGTGTGCATTAGTTACACTAGTCAACAACTGAAGATAATGGAGAATGAGGGCGTCAATCCCCATACCTCTCACATGCTAAGCGAGCGCTCTACCATTTGAGCTAATTCCCCTTCCGTTAGATGCTTTTACTGTGCCAAGCTTTAATTTCACTTTGTGAAATGAATTGACAAATCTTCCTAACGTGGTTGCATATCCAAACACTGTCTTTATAGTTTTTCTCTGCAAAATCTCAACATGTTCCAATGGTGGACAACCATAAGATACTATTTTGGTTTCCACAGTTTACAAGCTAATGCTAGAATGGTTGGCAAGGCCCTATTTACAAAGGTAAAATAAAAACCTGGGGCTTCTACATGAATCAAAAAATTTAAAAGGTGACTCATTACCTATGTACGTAGTCGTGCTGAATGAAAAGAGACTGACCAGCAAATCTTTCTGATGTCCATTTTCCCTGATGGTAATTTTGCATGCATCTTTTTACCTGAGGTTATACACTCCTTGTGAGCAAAAACTTAGACTCATCAAGAGGGATCAACGAGTTGCCATTGTGTTTTTGCGGAACCCACTGAATACTATTCTTGGACATCAACATCTGAAAGCCACTAAAAAATGGGATACCTCAAGAAGATTTTAGTGATTAACAAGTAAAAGACTGCAGATTTCTTGCAGCTGTATAGTCCTTAGTAAGCAGATAGCAATGGTGATTGTTTAAAAACCATCTAATGTGTTTCATGAATGGTTTAATTTTAAGGTGTGCATTAGTTACACTAGTCAACAAGTGAAGATAATGGAGAATGAGGGCGTCGATCCCCCTACCTCTCACATGCTAAGCGAGCGCTCTACCATTTGAGCTAATTCCCCTTCCGTTAGATCTTTTTACTGTGCCAAGCTTTAATTTCACTTTGTGTAATGAATTGACAAATCTTCCTAACATGGTTGCATATCCAAACACTGTCTTTATAGTTTTTCTCTGCAAAATCTCAACATGTTCCAATGGTGGACAACTATAAGATACTATTTTGGTTTCCACAGTTTACAAGCTAATGCTAGAATGGTTGGCAAGGCCCTATTTACAAAGGTAAAATAAAAACCTGGGGCTTCTACATGAATCAAAAAATTTAAAAGGTGACTCATTACCTATGTACGTAGTTGTGCTGAATGAAAAGAGACTGACCAGCAAATCTTTCTGATGTCCATTTTCCCTGATGGTAATTTTGCATGCATCTTTTTACCTGAGGTTATACACTCCTTGTGAGCAAAAACTTAGACTCATCAAGAGGGATCAACGAGTTGCCATTGTGTTTTTGCGGAACCCACTGAATACTATTCTTGGACATCAACATCTGAAAGCCACTAAAAAATGGGATACCTCAAGAAGATTTTAGTGATTAACAAGTAAAAGACTGCAGATTTCTTGCAGCTGTATAGTCCTTAGTAAGCAGATAGCAATGGTGATTGTTTAAAAACCATGTAATGTGTTTGATGAATGGTTTAATTTTAAGGTGTGCATTAGTTACACTAGTCAACAAGTGAAGATAATGGAGAATGAGGGCGTCGATACCCTACCTCTCACATGCTAAGCGAGCGCTCCACCATTTGAGCAAATTCCCCTTCCGTTAGATGTTTTTACTGTGCCAAGCTTTAATTTCACTTTGTGTAATGAATTGACAACTCTTCCTAACATGGTTGCATATCCAAACACTGTCTTTATAGTTTTTCTCTGCAAAATCTCAACATGTTCCAATGGTGGACAACCATAAGATACTATTTTGGTTTCCACAGTTGACACGCTAATGCTAGAATGGTTGGCAAGGCCCTATATACAAAGGTAAAATAAAAACCTGGGGCTTCTACATGAATCAAAAAATCTAAAAGGTGACTCATTACCTATGTCCGTAGTTGTGCTGAGTAAAAAGAGACTGACCAGCAAATCTTTCTGATCTCCATTTTCCCTCATGGTAATTTTGCATGCATCTTTTTACCTGAGGTTATACACTCCTTGTGAGCAAAAACTTAGACCCATCAAGAGGGATCAACGAGCTGCCATTGTGTTTTTGCGGAACCCACTGAATACTATGCTTGGACATCAACATCTGAAAGCCACTAAAAAATGGGATACGTCAAGAAGATTTTAGTGATAAACAAGTAAAAGACTGCAGATTTCTTGCAGCTGTATAGTCCTTAGTAAGCAGATAGCAATGGTGATTGTTTAAAAACCATGTAATGTGTTTGATGAATGGTTTAATTTTAAGGTGTGCATTAGTTACACTAGTCAACAAGTGAAGATAATGGAGAATGAGGGCGTCGATACCCTACCTCTCACATGCTAAGCGAGCGCTCCACCATTTGAGCAAATTCCCCTTCCGTTAGATGTTTTTACTGTGCCAAGCTTTAATTTCACTTTGTGTAATGAATTGACAAATCTTCCTAACATGGTTGCATATCCAAACACTGTCTTTATAGTTTTTCTCTGCAAAATCTCAACATGTTCCAATGGTGGACAACCATAAGATACTATTTTGGTTTCCACAGTTGACACGCTAATGCTAGAATGGTTGGCAAGGCCCTATATACAAAGGTAAAATAAAAACCTGGGGCTTCTACATGAATCAAAAAATTTAAAAGGTGACTCATTACCTATGTCCGTAGTTGTGCTGAGTAAAAAGAGACTGACCAGCAAATCTTTCTGATGTCCATTTTCCCTGATGGTAATTTTGCATGCATCTTTTTACCTGAGGTTATACACTCCTTGTGAGCAAAAACTTAGACCCATCAAAAGGGATCAACGAGTTGCCATTGTGTTTTTGCGGAACCCACTGAATACTATTCTTGGACATCAACATCTGAAAGCCACTAAAAAATGGGATACCTCAAGAAGATTTTTAGTGATTAACAACTGAAAGACTGCAGATTTCTTGCAGCTGTATAGTCCTTAGTAAGCAGATAGCAATGGTGATTGTTTAAAAACCATGTAATGTGTTTCATGAATGGTTTAATTTTAAGGTGTGCATTAGTTACACTAGTCAACAACTGAAGATAATGGAGAATGAGGGCGTCAATCCCCATACCTCTCACATGCTAAGCGAGCGCTCTACCATTTGAGCTAATTCCCCTTCCGTTAGATGCTTTTACTGTGCCAAGCTTTAATTTCACTTTGTGAAATGAATTGACAAATCTTCCTAACGTGGTTGCATATCCAAACACTGTCTTTATAGTTTTTCTCTGCAAAATCTCAACATGTTCCAATGGTGGACAACCATAAGATACTATTTTGGTTTCCACAGTTTACAAGCTAATGCTAGAATGGTTGGCAAGGCCCTATTTACAAAGGTAAAATAAAAACCTGGGGCTTCTACATGAATCAAAAAATTTAAAAGGTGACTCATTACCTATGTACGTAGTCGTGCTGAATGAAAAGAGACTGACCAGCAAATCTTTCTGATGTCCATTTTCCCTGATGGTAATTTTGCATGCATCTTTTTACCTGAGGTTATACACTCCTTGTGAGCAAAAACTTAGACTCATCAAGAGGGATCAACGAGTTGCCATTGTGTTTTTGCGGAACCCACTGAATACTATTCTTGGACATCAACATCTGAAAGCCACTAAAAAATGGGATACCTCAAGAAGATTTTAGTGATTAACAAGTAAAAGACTGCAGATTTCTTGCAGCTGTATAGTCCTTAGTAAGCAGATAGCAATGGTGATTGTTTAAAAACCATCTAATGTGTTTCATGAATGGTTTAATTTTAAGGTGTGCATTAGTTACACTAGTCAACAAGTGAAGATAATGGAGAATGAGGGCATCGATCCCCCTACCTCTCACATGCTAAGCGAGCGCTCCACCATTTGAGCAAATTCCCCTTCCGTTAGATGTTTTTACTGTGCCAAGCTTTAATTTCACTTTGTGTAATGAATTGACAAATCTTCCTAACATGGTTGCATATCCAAACACTGTCTTTATAGTTTTTCTCTGCAAAATCTCAACATGTTCCAATGGTGGACAACCATAAGATACTATTTTGGTTTCCACAGTTGACACGCTAATGCTAGAATGGTTGGCAAGGCCCTATATACAAAGGTAAAATAAAAACCTGGGGCTTCTACATGAATCAAAAAATTTAAAAGGTGACTCATTACCTATGTCCGTAGTTGTGCTGAGTAAAAAGAGACTGACCAGCAAATCTTTCTGATGTCCATTTTCCCTGATGGTAATTTTGCATGCATCTTTTTACCTGAGGTTATACACTCCTTGTGAGCAAAAACTTAGACCCATCAAAAGGGATCAACGAGTTGCCATTGTGTTTTTGCGGAACCCACTGAATACTATTCTTGGACATCAACATCTGAAAGCCACTAAAAAATGGGATACCTCAAGAAGATTTTTAGTGATTAACAACTGAAAGACTGCAGATTTCTTGCAGCTGTATAGTCCTTAGTAAGCAGATAGCAATGGTGATTGTTTAAAAACCATGTAATGTGTTTCATGAATGGTTTAATTTTAAGGTGTGCATTAGTTACACTAGTCAACAACTGAAGATAATGGAGAATGAGGGCGTCAATCCCCATACCTCTCACATGCTAAGCGAGCGCTCTACCATTTGAGCTAATTCCCCTTCCGTTAGATGCTTTTACTGTGCCAAGCTTTAATTTCACTTTGTGTAATGAATTGACAAATCTTCCTAACATGGTTGCATATCCAAACACTGTCTTTATAGTTTTTCTCTGCAAAATCTCAACATGTTCCAATGGTGGACAACTATAAGATACTATTTTGGTTTCCACAGTTTACAAGCTAATGCTAGAATGGTTGGCAAGGCCCTATTTACAAAGGTAAAATAAAAACCTGGGGCTTCTACATGAATCAAAAAATTTAAAAGGTGACTCATTACCTATGTACGTAGTTGTGCTGAATGAAAAGAGACTGACCAGCAAATCTTTCTGATGTCCATTTTCCCTGATGGTAATTTTGCATGCATCTTTTTACCTGAGGTTATACACTCCTTGTGAGCAAAAACTTAGACTCATCAAGAGGGATCAACGAGTTGCCATTGTGTTTTTGCGGAACCCACTGAATACTATTCTTGGACATCAACATCTGAAAGCCACTAAAAAATGGGATACCTCAAGAAGATTTTAGTGATTAACAAGTAAAAGACTGCAGATTTCTTGCAGCTGTATAGTCCTTAGTAAGCAGATAGCAATGGTGATTGTTTAAAAACCATGTAATGTGTTTGATGAATGGTTTAATTTTAAGGTGTGCATTAGTTACACTAGTCAACAAGTGAAGATAATGGAGAATGAGGGCGTCGATACCCTACCTCTCACATGCTAAGCGAGCGCTCCACCATTTGAGCAAATTCCCCTTCCGTTAGATGTTTTTACTGTGCCAAGCTTTAATTTCACTTTGTGTAATGAATTGACAAATCTTCCTAATATGGTTGCATATCCAAACACTGTCTTTATAGTTTTTCTCTGCAAAATCTCAACATGTTCCAATGGAGGACAACCATAAGATACTATTTTGGTTTCCACAGTTGACACGCTAATGCTAGAATGGTTGGCAAGGCCCTATATACAAAGGTAAAATAAAAACCTGGGGCTTCTACATGAATCAAAAAATTTAAAAGGTGACTCATTACCTATGTCCGTAGTTGTGCTGAGTAAAAAGAGACTGACCAGCAAATCTTTCTGATGTCCATTTTCCCTGATGGTAATTTTGCATGCATCTTTTTACCTGAGGTTATACACTCCTTGTGAGCAAAAACTTAGACCCATCAAGAGGGATCAACGAGTTGCCATTGTGTTTTTGCGGAACCCACTGAATACTATTCTTGGACATCAACATCTGAAAGCCACTAAAAAATGGGATACCTCAAGAAGATTTTTAGTGATTAACAACTGAAAGACTGCAGATTTCTTGCAGATGGATAGTGCTTAGTAAGCACTTAGCAATGGTGATTGTTTAAAAACCATGTAATGTGTTTTATGAATGGTTTAATTTTAAGGTGTGCATTAGTTACACTAGTCAACAACTGAAGATAATGGAGAATGAGAGCATCGATCCCCCTACCTCTCACATGCTAAGCGAGCGCTCTACCATTTGAGCTAATTCCCCTTCCGTTAGATTTTTTTACTGTGCCAAGCTTTAATTTCACTTTGTGAAATGAATTGACAAATCTTCCTAACGTGGTTGCATATCCAAACACTGTCTTTATAGTTTTTCTCTGCAAAATCTCAACATGTTCCAATGGTGGACAACCATAAGATACTATTTTGGTTTCCACAGTTTACAAGCTAATGCTAGAATGGTAGGCAAGGCCCTATTTACAAAGGTAAAATAAAAACCTGGGGCTTCTACATGAATCAAAAAATTTAAAAGGTGACTCATTACCTATGTACGTAGTTGTGCTGAATGAAAAGAGACTGACCAGCAAATCTTTCTGATCTCCATTTTCCCTGATGGTAATTTTGCATGCATCTTTTTACCTGAGGTTATACACTCCTTGTGAGCACAAACCTAGACTCATCAAGAGGGATCAACGAGTTGCCATTGTGTTTTTGCGGAACCCACTGAATACTATTCTTGGACATCAACATCTGAAAGCCACTAAAAAATGGGATACCTCAAGAAGATTTTTAGTGATTAACAACTGAAAGACTGCAGATTTCTTGCAGATGGATAGTCCTTAGTAAGCAGATAGCAATGGTGATTGTTTAAAAACCACGTAATGTGTTTGATGAATGGTGTAATTTTGAAGGTGTGCATTAGTTACACTAGTCAACAACTGAAGATAATGGAGAATGAGGGCGTCGATCCCCCTACCTCTCACATGCTAAGCGAGCGCTCTACCATTTGACCTAATTCCCCTTCCGTTAGATGTTTTTACTGTGCCAAGCTTTAATTTCACTTTGTGTAATGAATTGACAAATCTTCCTAACATGGTTGCATATCCAAACACTGTCTTTATAGTTTTTCTCTGCAAAATCTCAACATGTTCCAATGGTGGACAACTATAAGATACTATTTTGGTTTCCACAGTTTACAAGCTAATGCTAGAATGGTAGGCAAGGCCCTATTTACAAAGGTAAAATAAAAACCTGGGGCTTCTACATGAATCAAAAAAATTAAAAGGTGACTCATTACCTATGTACGTAAATGTGCCGAATGAAAAGAGACTGACCAGCAAATCTTTCTGATGTCCATTTTCCCTGATGGTAATTTTGCATGCATCTTTTTACCTGAGGTTATACACTCCTTGTGAGCACAAACCTAGACTCATCAAGAGGGATCAACGAGTTGCCATTGTGTTTTTGCGGAACCCACTGAATACTATTCTTGGACATCAACATCTGAAAGCCACTAAAAAATGGGATACGTCAAGAAGATTTTAGTGATAAACAAGTAAAAGACTGCAGATTTCTTGCAGCTGTATAGTCCTTAGTAAGCAGATAGCAATGGTGATTGTTTAAAAACCACGTAATGTGTTTGATGAATGGTGTAATTTTGAAGGTGTGCATTAGTTACACTAGTCAACAAGTGAAGATAATGGAGAATGAGGGCGTCGATCCCCCTACCTCTCACATGCTAAGCAAGTGCTCTACCATTTGAGCTAATTCCCCTTCCGTTAGATGCTTTTACTGTGCCAAGCTTTAATTTCACTTTGTGTAATGAATTGACAAATCTTCCTAACATGGTTGCACATCCAAACACTGTCTTTATAGTTTTTCTCTGCAAAATCTCAACATGTTCCAATGGTGGACAACCATAAGATACTATTTTGGTTTCCACAGTTGACACGCTAATGCTAGAATGGTTGGCAAGGCCCTATATACAAAGGTAAAATAAAAACCTGGGGCTTCTACATGAATCAAAAAATCTAAAAGGTGACTCATTACCTATGTCCGTAGTTGTGCTGAGTAAAAAGAGACTGACCAGCAAATCTTTCTGATCTCCATTTTCCCTCATGGTAATTTTGCATGCATCTTTTTACCTGAGGTTATACACTCCTTGTGAGCAAAAACTTAGACCCATCAAGAGGGATCAACGAGTTGCCATTGTGTTTTTGCGGAACCCACTGAATACTATTCTTGGACATCAACATCTGAAAGCCACTAAAAAATGGGATACCTCAAGAAGATTTTAGTGATTAACAAGTAAAAGACTGCAGATTTCTTGCAGCTGTATAGTCCTTAGTAAGCAGATAGCAATGGTGATTGTTTAAAAACCATGTAATATGTTTCATTAATGGTTTAATTTTAAGGTGTGCATTAGTTACACTAGTCAACAAGTGAAGATAATGGAGAATGAGGGCGTCGATCCCCCTACCTCTCACATGCTAAGCGAGCGCTCTACCATTTGAGCTAATTCCCCTTCCGTTAGATGTTTTTACTGTGCCAAGCTTTAATTTCACTTTGTGTAATGAATTGACAAATCTTCCTAACATGGTTGCATATCCAAACACTGTCTTTATAGTTTTTCTCTGCAAAATCTCAACATGTTCCAATGGTGGACAACCATAAGATACTATTTTGGTTTCCACAGTTGACACGCTAATGCTAGAATGGTTGGCAAGGCCCTATATACAAAGGTAAAATAAAAACCTGGGGCTTCTACATGAATCAAAAAATCTAAAAGGTGACTCATTACCTATGTCCGTAGTTGTGCTGAGTAAAAAGAGACTGACCAGCAAATCTTTCTGATGTCCATTTTCCCTGATGGTAATTTTGCATGCATCTTTTTACCTGAGGTTATACACACCTTGTGAGCAAAAACTTAGACCAATCAAGAGGGATCAACGAGTTGCCATTGTGTTTTTGCGGAACCCACTGAATACTATTCTTGGACATCAACATCTGAAAGCCACTAAAAAATGGGATACCTCAAGAAGATTTTTAGTGATTAACAACTGAAAGACTGCAGATTTCTTGCAGATGGATAGTCCTTAGTAAGCAGATAGCAATGGTGATTGTTTAAAAACCACGTAATGTGTTTGATGAATGGTGTAATTTTGAAGGTGTGCATTAGTTACACTAGTCAACAAGTGAAGATAATGGAGAATGAGGGCGTCGATCCCCCTACCTCTCACATGCTAAGCAAGTGCTCTACCATTTGAGCTAATTCCCCTTCCGTTAGATGCTTTTACTGTGCCAAGCTTTAATTTCACTTTGTGTAATGAATTGACAAATCTTCCTAACATGGTTGCACATCCAAACACTGTCTTTATAGTTTTTCTCTGCAAAATCTCAACATGTTCCAATGGTGGACAACCATAAGATACTATTTTGGTTTCCACAGTTGACACGCTAATGCTAGAATGGTTGGCAAGGCCCTATATACAAAGGTAAAATAAAAACCTGGGGCTTCTACATGAATCAAAAAATCTAAAAGGTGACTCATTACCTATGTCCGTAGTTGTGCTGAGTAAAAAGAGACTGACCAGCAAATCTTTCTGATCTCCATTTTCCCTCATGGTAATTTTGCATGCATCTTTTTACCTGAGGTTATACACTCCTTGTGAGCAAAAACTTAGACCCATCAAGAGGGATCAACGAGTTGCCATTGTGTTTTTGCGGAACCCACTGAATACTATTCTTGGACATCAACATCTGAAAGCCACTAAAAAATGGGATACGTCAAGAAGATTTTAGTGATAAACAAGTAAAAGACTGCAGATTTCTTGCAGCTGTATAGTCCTTAGTAAGCAGATAGCAATGGTGATTGTTTTAAAACCACGTGATGTCTTTGATGAATGGTTTCATTTTAAGGTGTGCATTAGTTACACTAGTCAACAACTGAAGATAATGGAGAATGAGGGCGTCGATCCCCCTACCTCTCACATGCTAAGCGAGTGCTCTACCATTTGACCTAATTCCCCTTCCGTTAGATGTTTTACTGTGCCAAGCTTTAATTTCACTTTGTGTAATGAATTGACAAATCTTCCTAACATGGTTGCATATCCAAACACTGTCTTTATAGTTTTTCTCTGCAAAATCTCAACATGTTCCAATGGTGGACAACTATAAGATACTATTTTGGTTTCCACAGTTTACAAGCTAATGCTAGAATGGTAGGCAAGGCCCTATTTACAAAGGTAAAATAAAAACCTGGGGCTTCTACATGAATCAAAAAAATTAAAAGGTGACTCATTACCTATGTACGTAAATGTGCCGAATGAAAAGAGACTGACCAGCAAATCTTTCTGATGTCCATTTTCCCTGATGGTAATTTTGCATGCATCTTTTTACCTGAGGTTATACACTCCTTGTGAGCACAAACCTAGACTCATCAAGAGGGATCAACGAGTTGCCATTGTGTTTTTGCGGAACCCACTGAATACTATTCTTGGACATCAACATCTGAAAGCCACTAAAAAATGGGATACGTCAAGAAGATTTTAGTGATAAACAAGTAAAAGACTGCAGATTTCTTGCAGCTGTATAGTCCTTAGTAAGCAGATAGCAATGGTGATTGTTTTAAGACCACGTGATGTGTTTGATGAATGGTTTAATTTTATGGTGTGCATTAGTTACACTAGTCAACAACTGAAGATAATGGAGAATGAGGGCGTCGATCCCCCTACCTCTCACATGCTAAGCGAGCGCTCTACCATTTGAGCTAATTCCCCTTCCGTTAGATGTTTTTACTGTGCCAAGCTTTAATTTCACTTTGTGTAATGAATTGACAACTCTTCCTAACATGGTTGCATATCCGAACACTGTCTTTATAGTTTTTCTCTGCAAAATCTCAACATGTTCCAATGGTGGACAACCATAAGATACTATTTTGGTTTCCACAGTTGACACGCTAATGCTAGAATGGTTGGCAAGGCCCTATATACAAAGGTAAAATAAAAACCTGGGGCTTCTACATGAATCAAAAAATCTAAAAGGTGACTCATTACCTATGTCCGTAGTTGTGCTGAGTAAAAAGAGACTGACCAGCAAATCTTTCTGATCTCCATTTTCCCTCATGGTAATTTTGCATGCATCTTTTTACCTGAGGTTATACACTCCTTGTGAGCAAAAACTTAGACCCATCAAGAGGGATCAACGAGCTGCCATTGTGTTTTTGCGGAACCCACTGAATACTATGCTTGGACATCAACATCTGAAAGCCACTAAAAAATGGGATACGTCAAGAAGATTTTAGTGATAAACAAGTAAAAGACTGCAGATTTCTTGCAGCTGTATAGTCCTTAGTAAGCAGATAGCAATGGTGATTGTTTTAAAACCATGTGATGTCTTTGATGAATGGTTTCATTTTAAGGTGTGCATTAGTTACACTAGTCAACAACTGAAGATAATGGAGAATGAGGGCGTCGATCCCCCTACCTCTCACATGCTAAGCGAGTGCTCTACCATTTGACCTAATTCCCCTTCCGTTAGATGTTTTTACTGTGCCAAGCTTTAATTTCACTTTGTGTAATGAATTGACAAATCTTCCTAACATGGTTGCATATCCAAACACTGTCTTTATAGTTTTT
The DNA here is from genome assembly GCF_053564925.1 of Oryzias latipes. Taxonomy (NCBI): domain Eukaryota; kingdom Metazoa; phylum Chordata; class Actinopteri; order Beloniformes; family Adrianichthyidae; genus Oryzias; species Oryzias latipes. The sequence goes on along the minus strand of NC_136256.1, from coordinate 5,528,694 downwards.
CTCTGCAAAATCTCAACATGTTCCAATGGTGGACAACTATAAGATACTATTTTGGTTTCCACAGTTTACAAGCTAATGCTAGAATGGTAGGCAAGGCCCTATTTACAAAGGTAAAATAAAAACCTGGGGCTTCTACATGAATCAAAAAATTTAAAAGGTGACTCATTACCTATGTACGTAGTTGTGCTGAATGAAAAGAGACTGACCAGCAAATCTTTCTGATGTCCATTTTCCCTGATGGTAATTTTGCATGCATCTTTTTACCTGAGGTTATACACTCCTTGTGAGCACAAATCTAGACTCATCAAGAGGGATCAACGAGTTGCCATTGTGTTTTTGCGGAACCCACTGAATACTATTCTTGGACATCAACATCTGAAAGCCACTAAAAAATGGGATACGTCAAGAAGATTTTAGTGATAAACAAGTAAAAGACTGCAGATTTCTTGCAGCTGTATAGTCCTTAATAAGCAGATAGCAATGGTGATTGTTTTAAGACCACGTGATGTGTTTGATGAATGGTTTAATTTTATGGTGTGCATTAGTTACACTAGTCAACAACTGAAGATAATGGAGAATGAGGGCGTCGATCCCCCTACCTCTCACATGCTAAGCGAGCGCTCTACCATTTGAGCTAATTCCCCTGCCGTTAGATGATTTTACTGTGCCAAGCTTTAATTTCACTTTGTGTAATGAATTGACAACTCTTCCTAACATGGTTGCATATCCAAACACTGTCTTTATAGTTTTTCTCTGCAAAATCTCAACATGTTCCAATGGTGGACAACCATAAGATACTATTTTGGTTTCCACAGTTGACACGCTAATGCTAGAATGGTTGGCAAGGCCCTATATACAAAGGTAAAATAAAAACCTGGGGCTTCTACATGAATCAAAAAATCTAAAAGGTGACTCATTACCTATGTCCGTAGTTGTGCTGAGTAAAAAGAGACTGACCAGCAAATCTTTCTGATCTCCATTTTCCCTGATGGTAATTTTGCATGCATCTTTTTACCTGAGGTTATACACTCCTTGTGAGCAAAAACTTAGACCCATCAAGAGGGATCAACGAGTTGCCATTGTGTTTTTGCGGAACCCACTGAATACTATTCTTGGACATCAACATCTGAAAGCCACTAAAAAATGGGATACGTCAAGAAGATTTTAGTGATAAACAAGTAAAAGACTGCAGATTTCTTGCAGCTGTATAGTCCTTAGTAAGCAGATAGCAATGGTGATTGTTTTAAAACCACGTGATGTCTTTGATGAATGGTTTAATTTTAAGGTGTGCATTAGTTACACTAGTCAACAACTGAAGATAATGGAGAATGAGGGCGTCGATCCCCCTACCTCTCACATGCTAAGCGAGTGCTCTACCATTTGACCTAATTCCACTTCCGTTAGATGTTTTTACTGTGCCAAGCTTTAATTTCACTTTGTGTAATGAATTGACAAATCTTCCTAACATGGTTGCATATCCAAACACTGTCTTTATAGTTTTTCTCTGCAAAATCTCAACATGTTCCAATGGTGGACAACTATAAGATACTATTTTGGTTTCCACAGTTTACAAGCTAATGCTAGAATGGTTGGCAAGGCCCTATTTACAAAGGTAAAATAAAAACCTGGGGCTTCTACATGAATCAAAAAATTTAAAAGGTGACTCATTACCTATGTACGTAGTTGTGCTGAATGAAAAGAGACTGACCAGCAAATCTTTCTGATGTCCATTTTCCCTGATGGTAATTTTGCATGCATCTTTTTACCTGAGGTTATACACTCCTTGTGAGCCAAAACTTAGACTCATCAAGAGGGATCAACGAGTTGCCATTGTGTTTTTGCGGAACCCACTGAATACTATTCTTGGACATCAACATCTGAAAGCCACTAAAAAATGGGATACCTCAAGAAGATTTTAGTGATTAACAAGTAAAAGACTGCAGATTTCTTGCAGCTGTATAGTCCTTAGTAAGCAGATAGCAATGGTGATTGTTTAAAAACCATGTAATGTGTTTCATGAATGGTTTAATTTTAAGGTGTGCATTAGTTACACTAGTCAACAACTGAAGATAATGGAGAATGAGGGCGTCGATCCCCCTACCTCTCACATGCTAAGCAAGTGCTCTACCATTTGAGCTAATTCCCCTTCTGTTAGATTTTTTTACTGTGCCAAGCTTTAATTTCACTTTGTGAAATGAATTGACAAATTTTCTTAACGTGGTTGCATATCCAAACACTGTCTTTATAGTTTTTCTCTGCAAAATCTCAACATGTTCCAATGGTGGACAACCATAAGATACTATTTTGGTTTCCACAGTTTACAAGCTAATGCTAGAATGGTAGGCAAGGCCCTATTTACAAAGGTAAAATAAAAACCTGGGGCTTCTACATGAATCAAAAAATTTAAAAGGTGACTCATTACCTATGTCCGTAGTTGTGCTGAGTAAAAAGAGACTGACCAGCAAATCTTTCTGATGTCCATTTTCCCTGATGGTAATTTTGCATGCATCTTTTTACCTGAGGTTATACACTCCTCGTGAGCACAAACCTCGATTCATCAAGAGGGATCAACGAGTTGCCATTGTGTTTTTGCGGAACCCACTGAATACTATTTTTAGTATTTTTATACTACTTTTTACCTGAGGTTATACACTCCTTGTGAGCAAAAACTTAGACTCATCAAGAGGGATCAACGAGTTGCCATTGTGTTTTTGCGGAACCCACTGAATACTATTCTTGGACATCAACATCTGAAAGCCACTAAAAAATGGGATACCTCAAGAAGATTTTAGTGATTAACAAGTAAAAGACTGCAGATTTCTTGCAGCTGTATAGTCCTTAGTAAGCAGATAGCAATGGTGATTGTTTAAAAACCATGTAATGTGTTTCATGAATGGTTTAATTTTAAGGTGTGCATTAGTTACACTAGTCAACAAGTGAAGATAATGGAGAATGAGGGCGTCGATCCCCCTACCTCTCACATGATAAGCGAGCGCTCTACCATTTGAGCTAATTCCCCTTCCGTTAGATCTTTTTACTGTGCCAAGCTTTAATTTCACTTTGTGTAATGAATTGACAAATCTTCCTAACATGGTTGCATATCCAAACACTGTCTTTATAGTTTTTCTCTGCAAAATCTCAACATGTTCCAATGGTGGACAACTATAAGATACTATTTTGGTTTCCACAGTTTACAAGCTAATGCTAGAATGGTTGGCAAGGCCCTATTTACAAAGGTAAAATAAAAACCTGGGGCTTCTACATGAATCAAAAAATTTAAAAGGTGACTCATTACCTATGTCCGTAGTTGTGCTGAATGAAAAGAGACTGACCAGCAAATCTTTCTGATGTCCATTTTCCCTGATGGTAATTTTGCATGCATCTTTTTACCTGAGGTTATACACTCCTTGTGAGCAAAAACTTAGACCCATCAAGAGGGATCAACGAGTTGCCATTGTGTTTTTGCGGAACCCACTGAATACTATTCTTGGACATCAACATCTGAAAGCCACTAAAAAATGGGATACGTCAAGAAGATTTTAGTGATAAACAAGTAAAAGACTGCAGATTTCTTGCAGCTGTATAGTCCTTAGTAAGCAGATAGCAATGGTGATTGTTTAAAAACCATGTAATGTGTTTGATGAATGGTTTAATTTTAAGGTGTGCATTAGTTACACTAGTCAACAACTGAAGATAATGGAGAATGAGGGCGTCGATCCCCCTACCTCTCACATGCTAAGCGAGTGCTCTACCATTTGAGCTAATTCCCCTTCCGTTAGATGTTTTTACTGTGCCAAGCTTTAATTTCACTTTGTGTAATGAATTGACAAATCTTCCTAACATGGTTGCATATCCAAACACTGTCTTTATAGTTTTTCTCTGCAAAATCTCAACATGTTCCAATGGTGGACAACCATAAGATACTATTTTGGTTTCCACAGTTGACACGCTAATGCTAGAACGGTTGGCAAGGCCCTATATACAAAGGTAAAATAAAAACCTGGGGCTTCTACATGAATCAAAAAATCTAAAAGGTGACTCATTACCTATGTCCGTAGTTGTGCTGAGTAAAAAGAGACTGACCAGCAAATCTTTCTGATGTCCATTTTCCCTGATGGTAATTGTGCATGCATCTTTTTACCTGAGGTTATACACTCCTTGTGAGCAAAAACTTAGACCCATCAAGAGGGATCAACGAGTTGCCATTGTGTTTTTGCGGAACCCACTGAATACTATTCTTGGACATCAACATCTGAAAGCCACTAAAAAATGGGATACCTCAAGAAGATTTTTAGTGATTAACAAGTAAAAGACTGCAGATTTCTTGCAGCTGTATAGTCCTTAGTAAGCAGATAGCAATGGTGATTGTTTAAAAACCATGTAATGTGTTTCATGAATGGTTTAATTTTAAGGTGTGCATTAGTTACACTAGTCAACAAGTGAAGATAACGGGGAATGAGGGCGTCGATCCCCCTACCTCTCACATGCTAAGCGAGCGCTCTACCATTTGAGCTAATTCCCCTTCCGTTAGATGTTTTTACTGTGCCAAGCTTTAATTTCACTTTGTGTAATGAATTGACAACTCTTCCTAACATGGTTGCATATCCAAACACTGTCTTTATAGTTTTTCTCTGCAAAATCTCAACATGTTCCAATGGTGGACAACCATAAGATACTATTTTGGTTTCCACAGTTGACACGCTAATGCTAGAATGGTTGGCAAGGCCCTATATACAAAGGTAAAATAAAAACCTGGGGCTTCTACATGAATCAAAAAATCTAAAAGGTGACTCATTACCTATGTCCGTAGTTGTGCTGAGTAAAAAGAGACTGACCAGCAAATCTTTCTGATCTCCATTTTCCCTCATGGTAATTTTGCATGCATCTTTTTACCTGAGGTTATACACTCCTTGTGAGCAAAAACTTAGACCCATCAAGAGGGATCAACGAGTTGCCATTGTGTTTTTGCGGAACCCACTGAATACTATTCTTGGACATCAACATCTGAAAGCCACTAAAAAATGGGATACGTCAAGAAGATTTTAGTGATAAACAAGTAAAAGACTGCAGATTTCTTGCAGCTGTATAGTCCTTAGTAAGCAGATAGCAATGGTGATTGTTTTAAAACCACGTGATGTCTTTGATGAATGGTTTCATTTTAAGGTGTGCATTAGTTACACTAGTCAACAACTGAAGATAATGGAGAATGAGGGCGTCGATCCCCCTACCTCTCACATGCTAAGCGAGTGCTCTACCATTTGACCTAATTCCCCTTCCGTTAGATGTTTTTACTGTGCCAAGCTTTAATTTCACTTTGTGTAATGAATTGACAAATCTTCCTAACATGGTTGCATATCCAAACACTGTCTTTATAGTTTTTCTCTGCAAAATCTCAACATGTTCCAATGGTGGACAACTATAAGATACTATTTTGGTTTCCACAGTTTACAAGCTAATGCTAGAATGGTAGGCAAGGCCCTATTTACAAAGGTAAAATAAAAACCTGGGGCTTCTACATGAATCAAAAAATTTAAAAGGTGACTCATTACCTATGTACGTAGTTGTGCTGAATGAAAAGAGACTGACCAGCAAATCTTTCTGATGTCCATTTTCCCTGATGGTAATTTTGCATGCATCTTTTTACCTGAGGTTATACACTCCTTGTGAGCACAAACCTAGACTCATCAAGAGGGATCAACGAGTTGCCATTGTGTTTTTGCGGAACCCACTGAATACTATTCTTGGACATCAACATCTGAAAGCCACTAAAAAATGGGATACGTCAAGAAGATTTTAGTGATAAACAAGTAAAAGACTGCAGATTTCTTGCAGCTGTATAGTCCTTAGTAAGCAGATAGCAATGGTGATTGTTTTAAAACCACGTGATGTCTTTGATGAATGGTTTCATTTTAAGGTGTGCATTAGTTACACTAGTCAACAACTGAAGATAATGGAGAATGAGGGCGTCGATCCCCCTACCTCTCACATGCTAAGCGAGTGCTCTACCATTTGACCTAATTCCCCTTCCATTAGATGATTTTACTGTGCCAAGCTTTAATTTCACTTTGTGTAATGAATTGACAAATCTTCCTAACATGGTTGCATATCCAAACACTGTCTTTATAGTTTTTCTCTGCAAAATCTCAACATGTTCCAATGGTGGACAACTATAAGATACTATTTTGGTTTCCACAGTTTACAAGCTAATGCTAGAATGGTAGGCAAGGCCCTATTTACAAAGGTAAAATAAAAACCTGGGGCTTCTACATGAATCAAAAAATTTAAAAGGTGACTCATTACCTATGTACGTAGTTGTGCTGAATGAAAAGAGACTGACCAGCAAATCTTTCTGATGTCCATTTTCCCTGATGGTAATTTTGCATGCATCTTTTTACCTGAGGTTATACACTCCTTGTGAGCACAAACCTAGACTCATCAAGAGGGATCAACGAGTTGCCATTGTGTTTTTGCGGAACCCACTGAATACTATTCTTGGACATCAACATCTGAAAGCCACTAAAAAATGGGATACGTCAAGAAGATTTTAGTGATAAACAAGTAAAAGACTGCAGATTTCTTGCAGCTGTATAGTCCTTAGTAAGCAGATAGCAATGGTGATTGTTTTAAGACCACGTGATGTGTTTGATGAATGGTTTAATTTTATGGTGTGCATTAGTTACACTAGTCAAAAACTGAAGATAATGGAGAATGAGGGCGTCGATCCCCCTACCTCTCACATGCTAAGCGAGTGCTCTACCATTTGACCTAATTCCACTTCCGTTAGATGTTTTTACTGTGCCAAGCTTTAATTTCACTTTGTGTAATGAATTGACAAATCTTCCTAACATGGTTGCATATCCAAACACTGTCTTTATAGTTTTTCTCTGCAAAATCTCAACATGTTCCAATGGTGGACAACTATAAGATACTATTTTGGTTTCCACAGTTTACAAGCTAATGCTAGAATGGTTGGCAAGGCCCTATTTACAAAGGTAAAATAAAAACCTGGGGCTTCTACATGAATCAAAAAATTTAAAAGGTGACTCATTACCTATGTACGTAGTTGTGCTGAATGAAAAGAGACTGACAAGCAAATCTTTCTGAAGTCCATTTTCCCTGATGGTAATTTTGCATGCATCTTTTTACCTGAGGTTATACACTCCTTGTGAGCAAAAACTTAGACTCATCAAGAGGGATCAACGAGTTGCCATTGTGTTTTTGCGGAACCCACTGAATACTATTCTTGGACATCAACATCTGAAAGCCACTAAAAAATGGGATACCTCAAGAAGATTTTAGTGATTAACAAGTAAAAGACTGCAGATTTCTTGCAGCTGTATAGTCCTTAGTAAGCAGATAGCAATGGTGATTGTTTAAAAACCATGTAATGTGTTTCATGAATGGTTTAATTTCAAGGTGTGCATTAGTTACACTAGTCAACAACTGAAGATAATGGAGAATGAGGGCGTCGATCCCCCTACCTCTCACATGCTAAGCAAGTGCTCTACCATTTGAGCTAATTCCCCTTCCGTTAGATTTTTTTACTGTGCCAAGCTTTAATTTCACTTTGTGAAATGAATTGACAAATTTTCTTAACGTGGTTGCATATCCAAACACTGTCTTTATAGTTTTTCTCTGCAAAATCTCAACATGTTCCAATGGTGGACAACCATAAGATACTATTTTGGTTTCCACAGTTTACAAGCTAATGCTAGAATGGTAGGCAAGGCCCTATTTACAAAGGTAAAATAAAAACCTGGGGCTTTTACATGAATCAAAAAAATTAAAAGGTGACTCATTACCTATTGACGTAGTTGTGCTGAATGAAAAGAGACTGACCAGCAAATCTTTCTGATGTCCATTTTCCCTGATGGTAATTTTGCATGCATCTTTTTACCTGAGGTTATACACTCCTTGTGAGCACAAACCTAGACTCATCAAGAGGGATCAACGAGTTGCCATTGTGTTTTTGCGGAACCCACTGAATACTATTCTTGGACATCAACATCTGAAAGCCACTAAAAAATGGGATACGTCAAGAAGATTTTAGTGATAAACAAGTAAAAGACTGCAGATTTCTTGCAGCTGTATAGTCCTTAGTAAGCAGATAGCAATGGTGATTGTTTAAAAACCACGTGATGTGTTTGATGAATGGTTTAATTTTATGGTGTGCATTAGTTACACTAGTCAACAACTGAAGATAATGGAGAATGAGGGCGTCGATCCCCCTACCTCTCACATGCTAAGCGAGCGCTCTACCATTTGAGCTAATTCCCCTTCCGTTAGATGTTTTTACTGTGCCAAGCTTTAATTTCACTTTGTGTAATGAATTGACAACTCTTCCTAACATGGTTGCATATCCAAACACTGTCTTTATAGTTTTTCTCTGCAAAATCTCAACATGTTCCAATGGTGGACAACCATAAGATACTATTTTGGTTTCCACAGTTGACACGCTAATGCTAGAATGGTTGGCAAGGCCCTATATACAAAGGTAAAATAAAAACCTGGGGCTTCTACATGAATCAAAAAATCTAAAAGGTGACTCATTACCTATGTCCGTAGTTGTGCTGAGTAAAAAGAGACTGACCAGCAAATCTTTCTGATCTCCATTTTCCCTCATGGTAATTTTGCATGCATCTTTTTACCTGAGGTTATACACTCCTTGTGAGCAAAAACTTAGACCCATCAAGAGGGATCAACGAGTTGCCATTGTGTTTTTGCGGAACCCACTGAATACTATTCTTGGACATCAACATCTGAAAGCCACTAAAAAATGGGATACGTCAAGAAGATTTTAGTGATAAACAAGTAAAAGACTGCAGATTTCTTGCAGCTGTATAGTCCTTAGTAAGCAGATAGCAATGGTGATTGTTTTAAAACCACGTGATGTGTTTGATGAATGGTTTAATTTTAAGGTGTGCATTAGTTACACTAGTCAACAACTGAAGATAATGGAGAATGAGGGCGTCGATCCCCCTACCTCTCACATGCTAAGCGAGCGCTCTACCATTTGAGCTAATTCCCCTTCCGTTAGATGTTTTTACTGTGCCAAGCTTTAATTTCACTTTGTGTAATGAATTGACAACTCTTCCTAACATGGTTGCATATCCAAACACTGTCTTTATAGTTTTTCTCTGCAAAATCTCAACATGTTCCAATGGTGGACAACCATAAGATACTATTTTGGTTTCCACAGTTGACACGCTAATGCTAGAATGGTTGGCAAGGCCCTATATACAAAGGTAAAATAAAAACCTGGGGCTTCTACATGAATCAAAAAATCTAAAAGGTGACTCATTACCTATGTCCGTAGTTGTGCTGAATGAAAAGAGACTGACCAGCAAATCTTTCTGATCTCCATTTTCCCTCATGGTAATTTTGCAAGCATCTTTTTACCTGAGGTTATACACTCCTTGTGAGCAAAAACTTAGACCCATCAAGAGGGATCAACGAGTTGCCATTGTGTTTTTGCGGAACCCACTGAATACTATTCTTGGACATCAACATCTGAAAGCCACTAAAAAATGGGATACCTCAAGAAGATTTTAGTGATAAACAAGTAAAAGACTGCAGATTTCTTGCAGCTGTATAGTCCTTAGTAAGCAGATAGCAATGGTGATTGTTTAAAAACCATGTAATGTGTTTCATGAATGGTTTAATTTTAAGGTGTGCATTAGTTACACTAGTCAACAACTGAAGATAATGGAGAATGAGGGCGTCGATCCCCCTACCTCTCACATGCTAAGCGAGTGCTGTACCATTTGAGCTAATTCCCCTTCCGCTAGATCTTTTTACTGTGCCAAGCTTTAATTTCACTTTGTGTAATGAATTGACAAATCTTCCTAACATGGTTGCATATCCAAACACTGTCTTTATAGTTTTTCTCTGCAAAATCTCAACATGTTCCAATGGTGGACAACTATAAGATACTATTTTGGTTTCCACAGTTTACAAGCTAATGCTAGAATGGTTGGCAAGGCCCTATTTACAAAGGTAAAATAAAAACCTGGGGCTTCTACATGAATCAAAAAATTTAAAAGGTGACTCATTACCTATGTACGTAGTTGTGCTGAATGAAAAGAGACTGACCAGCAAATCTTTCTGATGTCCATTTTCCCTGATGGTAATTTTGCATGCATCTTTTTACCTGAGGTTATACACTCCTTGTGAGCAAAAACTTAGACTCATCAAGAGGGATCAACGAGTTGCCATTGTGTTTTTGCGGAACCCACTGAATACTATTCTTGGACATCAACATCTGAAAGCCACTAAAAAATGGGATACCTCAAGAAGATTTTAGTGACTAACAAGTAAAAGACTGCAGATTTCTTGCAGCTGTATAGTCCTTAGTAAGCAGATAGCAATGGTGATTGTTTAAAAACCATGTAATGTGTTTGATGAATGGTTTAATTTTAAGGTGTGCATTAGTTACACTAGTCAACAAGTGAAGATAATGGAGAATGAGGGCGTCGATAACCTACCTCTCACATGCTAAGCGAGCGCTCCACCATTTGAGCTAATTCCCCTTCCGTTAGATGTTTTTACTGTGCCAAGCTTTAATTTCACTTTGTGTAATGAATTGACAAATCTTCCTAACATGGTTGCATATCCAAACACTGTCTTTATAGTTTTTCTCTGCAAAATCTCAACATGTTCCAATGGTGGACAACCATAAGATACTATTTTGGTTTCCACAGTTGACACGCTAATGCTAGAATGGTTGGCAAGGCCCTATATACAAAGGTAAAATAAAAACCTGGGGCTTCTACATGAATCAAAAAATTTAAAAGGTGACTCATTACCTATGTCCGTAGTTGTGCTGAGTAAAAAGAGACTGACCAGCAAATCTTTCTGATGTCCATTTTCCCTGATGGTAATTTTGCATGCATCTTTTTACCTGAGGTTATACACTCCTTGTGAGCAAAAACTTAGACCCATCAAGAGGGATCAACGAGTTCCCATTGTGTTTTTGCGGAACCCACTGAATACTATTCTTGGACATCAACATCTGAAAGCCACTAAAAAATGGGATACCTCAAGAAGATTTTTAGTGATTAACAACTGAAAGACTGCAGATTTCTTGCAGATGGATAGTGCTTAGTAAGCACTTAGCAATGGTGATTGTTTAAAAACCATGTAATGTGTTTTATGAAAGGTTTAATTTTAAGGTGTACATTAGTAACACTAGTCAACAAGTGAAGATAATGGAGAATGAGGGCGTCAATCCCCCTACCTCTCACATGCTAAGCGAGCGCTCTACCATTTGAGCTAATTTCCCTTCCGTTAGATGCTTTTACTGTGCCAAGCTTTAATTTCACTTTGTGAAATGAATTGACAAATCTTCCTAACGTGGTTGCATATCCAAACACTGTCTTTATAGTTTTTCTCTGCAAAATCTCAACATGTTCCAATGGTGGACAACTATAAGATACTATTTTGGTTTCCACAGTTTACAAGCTAATGCTAGAATGGTTGGCAAGGCCCTATTTACAAAGGTAAAATAAAAACCTGGGGCTTCTACATGAATCAAAAAATTTTAAAGGTGACTCATTACCTATGTACGTAGTTGTGCTGAATGAAAAGAGACTGACCAGCAAATCTTTCTGATGTCCATTTTCCCTGATGGTAATTTTGCATGCATCTTTTTACCTGAGGTTATACACTCCTTGTGAGCAAAAACTTAGACTCATCAAGAGGGATCAACGAGTTGCCATTGTGTTTTTGCGGAACCCACTGAATACTATTCTTGGACATCAACATCTGAAAGCCACTAAAAAATGGGATACCTCAAGAAGATTTTAGTGGTTAACAAGTAAAAGACTGCAGATTTCTTGCAGCTGTATAGTCCTTAGTAAGCAGATAGCAATGGTGATTGTTTAAAAACCATGTAATGTGTTTCATGAATGGTTTAATTTTAAGGTGTGCATTAGATACACTAGTCAGCAAGTGAAGATAATGGAGAATGAGGGCGTCAATCCCCCTACCTCTCACATGCTAAGCGAGCGCTCTACCATTTGAGCTAATTCCCCTTCCGTTAGATGCTTTTACTGTGCCAAGCTTTAATTTCACTTTGTGAAATGAATTGACAAATCTTCCTAACGTGGTTGCATATCCAAACACTGTCTTTATAGTTTTTCTCTGCAAAATCTCAACATGTTCCAATGGTGGACAACTATAAGATACTATTTTGGTTTCCACAGTTTACAAGCTAATGCTAGAATGGTTGGCAAGGCCCTATTTACAAAGGTAAAATAAAAACCTGGGGCTTCTACATGAATCAATAAATTTAAAAGGTGACTCATTACCTATGTACGTAGTTGTGCTGAATGAAAAGAGACTGACCAGCAAATCTTTCTGATGTCCATTTTCCCTGATGGTAATTTTGCATGCATCTTTTTACCTGAGGTTATACACTCCTTGTGAGCAAAAACTTAGACTCATCAAGAGGGATCAACGAGTTGCCATTGTGTTTTTGCGGAACCCACTGAATACTATTCTTGGACATCAACATCTGAAAGCCACTAAAAAATGGGATACCTCAAGAAGATTTTAGTGATTAACAAGTAAAAGACTGCAGATTTCTTGCAGCTGTATAGTCCTTAGTAAGCAGATAGCAATGGTGATTGTTTAAAAACCATGTAATGTGTTTGATGAATGGTTTAATTTTAAGGTGTGCATTAGTTACACTAGTCAACAAGTGAAGATAATGGAGAATGAGGGCGTCGATAACCTACCTCTCACATGCTAAGCGAGCGCTCCACCATTTGAGCTAATTCCCCTTCCGTTAGATGTTTTTACTGTGCCAAGCTTTAATTTCACTTTGTGTAATGAATTGACAAATCTTCCTAACATGGTTGCATATCCAAACACTGTCTTTATAGTTTTTCTCTGCAAAATCTCAACATGTTCCAATGGTGGACAACCATAAGATACTATTTTGGTTTCCACAGTTGACACGCTAATGCTAGAATGGTTGGCAAGGCCCTATATACAAAGGTAAAATAAAAACCTGGGGCTTCTACATGAATCAAAAAATTTAAAAGGTGACTCATTACCTATGTCCGTAGTTGTGCTGAGTAAAAAGAGACTGACCAGCAAATCTTTCTGATGTCCATTTTCCCTGATGGTAATTTTGCATGCATCTTTTTACCTGAGGTTATACACTCCTTGTGAGCAAAAACTTAGACCCATCAAGAGGGATCAACGAGTTCCCATTGTGTTTTTGCGGAACCCACTGAATACTATTCTTGGACATCAACATCTGAAAGCCACTAAAAAATGGGATACCTCAAGAAGATTTTTAGTGATTAACAACTGAAAGACTGCAGATTTCTTGCAGATGGATAGTGCTTAGTAAGCACTTAGCAATGGTGATTGTTTAAAAACCATGTAATGTGTTTTATGAAAGGTTTAATTTTAAGGTGTACATTAGTAACACTAGTCAACAAGTGAAGATAATGGAGAATGAGGGCGTCAATCCCCCTACCTCTCACATGCTAAGCGAGCGCTCTACCATTTGAGCTAATTTCCCTTCCGTTAGATGCTTTTACTGTGCCAAGCTTTAATTTCACTTTGTGAAATGAATTGACAAATCTTCCTAACGTGGTTGCATATCCAAACACTGTCTTTATAGTTTTTCTCTGCAAAATCTCAACATGTTCCAATGGTGGACAACTATAAGATACTATTTTGGTTTCCACAGTTTACAAGCTAATGCTAGAATGGTTGGCAAGGCCCTATTTACAAAGGTAAAATAAAAACCTGGGGCTTCTACATGAATCAAAAAATTTTAAAGGTGACTCATTACCTATGTACGTAGTTGTGCTGAATGAAAAGAGACTGACCAGCAAATCTTTCTGATGTCCATTTTCCCTGATGGTAATTTTGCATGCATCTTTTTACCTGAGGTTATACACTCCTTGTGAGCAAAAACTTAGACTCATCAAGAGGGATCAACGAGTTGCCATTGTGTTTTTGCGGAACCCACTGAATACTATTCTTGGACATCAACATCTGAAAGCCACTAAAAAATGGGATACCTCAAGAAGATTTTAGTGGTTAACAAGTAAAAGACTGCAGATTTCTTGCAGCTGTATAGTCCTTAGTAAGCAGATAGCAATGGTGATTGTTTAAAAACCATGTAATGTGTTTCATGAATGGTTTAATTTTAAGGTGTGCATTAGATACACTAGTCAGCAAGTGAAGATAATGGAGAATGAGGGCGTCAATCCCCCTACCTCTCACATGCTAAGCGAGCGCTCTACCATTTGAGCTAATTCCCCTTCCGTTAGATGCTTTTACTGTGCCAAGCTTTAATTTCACTTTGTGAAATGAATTGACAAATCTTCCTAACGTGGTTGCATATCCAAACACTGTCTTTATAGTTTTTCTCTGCAAAATCTCAACATGTTCCAATGGTGGACAACTATAAGATACTATTTTGGTTTCCACAGTTTACAAGCTAATGCTAGAATGGTTGGCAAGGCCCTATTTACAAAGGTAAAATAAAAACCTGGGGCTTCTACATGAATCAATAAATTTAAAAGGTGACTCATTACCTATGTACGTAGTTGTGCTGAATGAAAAGAGACTGACCAGCAAATCTTTCTGATGTCCATTTTCCCTGATGGTAATTTTGCATGCATCTTTTTACCTGAGGTTATACACTCCTTGTGAGCAAAAACTTAGACTCATCAAGAGGGATCAACGAGTTGCCATTGTGTTTTTGCGGAACCCACTGAATACTATTCTTGGACATCAACATCTGAAAGCCACTAAAAAATGGGATACCTCAAGAAGATTTTAGTGATTAACAAGTAAAAGACTGCAGATTTCTTGCAGCTGTATAGTCCTTAGTAAGCAGATAGCAATGGTGATTGTTTAAAAACCATGTAATGTGTTTGATGAATGGTTTCATTTTAAGGTGTGCATTAGTTACACTAGTCAAGAACTGAAGATAATGGAGAATGAGGGCGTCGATCCCCCTACCTCTCACATGCTAAGCGAGTGCTCTACCATTTGAGCTAATTCCCCTTCCGTTAGATGTTTTTACTGTGCCAAGCTTTAATTTCACTTTGTGTAATGAATTGACAAATCTTCCTAACATGGTTGCATATCCAAACACTGTCTTTATAGTTTTTCTCTGCAAAATCTCAACATGTTCCAATGGTGGACAACCATAAGATACTATTTTGGTTTCCACAGTTGACACGCTAATGCTAGAACGGTTGGCAAGGCCCTATATACAAAGGTAAAATAAAAACCTGTGGCTTCTACATGAATAAAAAAAAATCTAAAAGGTGACTCATTACCTATGTCCGTAGTTGTGCTGAGTAAAAAGAGACTGACCAGCAAATCTTTCTGATGTCCATTTTCCCTGATGGTAATTGTGCATGCATCTTTTTACCTGAGGTTATACACTCCTTGTGAGCAAAAACTTAGACCCATCAAGAGGGATCAACGAGTTGCCATTGTGTTTTTGCGGAACCCACTGAATACTATTCTTGGACATCAACATCTGAAAGCCACTAAAAAATGGGATACGTCAAGAAGATTTTAGTGATAAACAAGTAAAAGACTGCAGATTTCTTGCAGCTGTATAGTCCTTAGTAAGCAGATAGCAATGGTGATTGTTTTAAAACCACGTGATGTGTTTGATGAATGGTTTCATTTTAAGGTGTGCATTAGTTACACTAGTCAACAACTGAAGATAATGGAGAATGAGGGCGTCGATCCCCCTACCTCTCACATGCTAAGCGAGCGCTCTACCATTTGAGCTAATTCCCCTTCCGTTAGATGTTTTTACTGTGCCAAGCTTTAATTTCACTTTGTGTAATGAATTGACAACTCTTCCTAACATGGTTGCATATCCAAACACTGTCTTTATAGTTTTTCTCTGCAAAATCTCAACATGTTCCAATGGTGGACAACCATAAGATACTATTTTGGTTTCCACAGTTGACACGCTAATGCTAGAATGGTTGGCAAGGCCCTATATACAAAGGTAAAATAAAAACCTGGGGCTTCTACATGAATCAAAAAATCTAAAAGGTGACTCATTACCTATGTCCGTAGTTGTGCTGAGTAAAAAGAGACTGACCAGCAAATCTTTCTGATCTCCATTTTCCCTCATGGTAATTTTGCATGCATCTTTTTACCTGAGGTTATACACTCCTTGTGAGCAAAAACTTAGACCCATCAAGAGGGATCAACGAGTTGCCATTGTGTTTTTGCGGAACCCACTGAATACTATTCTTGGACATCAACATCTGAAAGCCACTAAAAAATGGGATACGTCAAGAAGATTTTAGTGATAAACAAGTAAAAGACTGCAGATTTCTTGCAGCTGTATAGTCCTTAGTAAGCAGATAGCAATGGTGATTGTTTTAAAACCACGTGATGTGTTTGATGAATGGTTTCATTTTAAGGTGTGCATTAGTTACACTAGTCAAGAACTGAAGATAATGGAGAATGAGGGCGTCGATCCCCCTACCTCTCACATGCTAAGCGAGTGCTCTACCATTTGAGCTAATTCCCCTTCCGTTAGATGTTTTTACTGTGCCAAGCTTTAATTTCACTTTGTGTAATGAATTGACAAATCTTCCTAACATGGTTGCATATCCAAACACTGTCTTTATAGTTTTTCTCTGCAAAATCTCAACATGTTCCAATGGTGGACAACCATAAGATACTATTTTGGTTTCCACAGTTGACACGCTAATGCTAGAACGGTTGGCAAGGCCCTATATACAAAGGTAAAATAAAAACCTGTGGCTTCTACATGAATCAAAAAATCTAAAAGGTGACTCATTACCTATGTCCGTAGTTGTGCTGAGTAAAAAGAGACTGACCAGCAAATCTTTCTGATGTCCATTTTCCCTGATGGTAATTGTGCATGCATCTTTTTACCTGAGGTTATACACTCCTTGTGAGCAAAAACTTAGACCCATCAAGAGGGATCAACGAGTTGCCATTGTGTTTTTGCGGAACCCACTGAATACTATTCTTGGACATCAACATCTGAAAGCCACTAAAAAATGGGATACGTCAAGAAGATTTTAGTGATAAACAAGTAAAAGACTGCAGATTTCTTGCAGCTGTATAGTCCTTAGTAAGCAGATAGCAATGGTGATTGTTTTAAAACCACGTGATGTGTTTGATGAATGGTTTCATTTTAAGGTGTGCATTAGTTACACTAGTCAACAACTGAAGATAATGGAGAATGAGGGCGTCGATCCCCCTACCTCTCACATGCTAAGCGAGTGCTCTACCATTTGAGCTAATTCCCCTTCCGTTAGATGGTTTTACTGTGCCAAGCTTTAATTTCACTTTGTGTAATGAATTGACAAATCTTCCTAACATGGTTGCATATCCAAACACTGTCTTTATAGTTTTTCTCTGCAAAATCTCAACATGTTCCAATGGTGGACAACCATAAGATACTATTTTGGTTTCCACAGTTGACACGCTAATGCTAGAACGGTTGGCAAGGCCCTATATACAAAGGTAAAATAAAAACCTGGGGCTTCTACATGAATCAAAAAATTTAAAAGGTGACTCATTACCTATGTACGTAGTTGTGCTGAATGAAAAGAGACTGACCAGCAAATCTTTCTGATGTCCATTTTCCCTGATGGTAATTTTGCATGCATCTTTTTACCTGAGGTTATACACTCCTTGTGAGCAAAAACTTAGACTCATCAAGAGGGATCAACGAGTTGCCATTGTGTTTTTGCGGAACCCACTGAATACTATTCTTGGACATCAACATCTGAAAGCCACTAAAAAATGGGATACCTCAAGAAGATTTTAGTGACTAACAAGTAAAAGACTGCAGATTTCTTGCAGCTGTATAGTCCTTAGTAAGCAGATAGCAATGGTGATTGTTTAAAAACCATGTAATGTGTTTGATGAATGGTTTAATTTTAAGGTGTGCATTAGTTACACTAGTCAACAAGTGAAGATAATGGAGAATGAGGGCGTCGATAACCTACCTCTCACATGCTAAGCGAGCGCTCCACCATTTGAGCTAATTCCCCTTCCGTTAGATGTTTTTACTGTGCCAAGCTTTAATTTCACTTTGTGTAATGAATTGACAAATCTTCCTAACATGGTTGCATATCCAAACACTGTCTTTATAGTTTTTCTCTGCAAAATCTCAACATGTTCCAATGGTGGACAACCATAAGATACTATTTTGGTTTCCACAGTTGACACGCTAATGCTAGAATGGTTGGCAAGGCCCTATATACAAAGGTAAAATAAAAACCTGGGGCTTCTACATGAATCAAAAAATTTAAAAGGTGACTCATTACCTATGTCCGTAGTTGTGCTGAGTAAAAAGAGACTGACCAGCAAATCTTTCTGATGTCCATTTTCCCTGATGGTAATTTTGCATGCATCTTTTTACCTGAGGTTATACACTCCTTGTGAGCAAAAACTTAGACCCATCAAGAGGGATCAACGAGTTCCCATTGTGTTTTTGCGGAACCCACTGAATACTATTCTTGGACATCAACATCTGAAAGCCACTAAAAAATGGGATACCTCAAGAAGATTTTTAGTGATTAACAACTGAAAGACTGCAGATTTCTTGCAGATGGATAGTGCTTAGTAAGCACTTAGCAATGGTGATTGTTTAAAAACCATGTAATGTGTTTTATGAAAGGTTTAATTTTAAGGTGTACATTAGTAACACTAGTCAACAAGTGAAGATAATGGAGAATGAGGGCGTCAATCCCCCTACCTCTCACATGCTAAGCGAGCGCTCTACCATTTGAGCTAATTTCCCTTCCGTTAGATGCTTTTACTGTGCCAAGCTTTAATTTCACTTTGTGAAATGAATTGACAAATCTTCCTAACGTGGTTGCATATCCAAACACTGTCTTTATAGTTTTTCTCTGCAAAATCTCAACATGTTCCAATGGTGGACAACTATAAGATACTATTTTGGTTTCCACAGTTTACAAGCTAATGCTAGAATGGTTGGCAAGGCCCTATTTACAAAGGTAAAATAAAAACCTGGGGCTTCTACATGAATCAAAAAATTTAAAAGGTGACTCATTACCTATGTACGTAGTTGTGCTGAATGAAAAGAGACTGACCAGCAAATCTTTCTGATGTCCATTTTCCCTGATGGTAATTTTGCATGCATCTTTTTACCTGAGGTTATACACTCCTTGTGAGCAAAAACTTAGACTCATCAAGAGGGATCAACGAGTTGCCATTGTGTTTTTGCGGAACCCACTGAATACTATTCTTGGACATCAACATCTGAAAGCCACTAAAAAATGGGATACCTCAAGAAGATTTTAGTGGTTAACAAGTAAAAGACTGCAGATTTCTTGCAGCTGTATAGTCCTTAGTAAGCAGATAGCAATGGTGATTGTTTAAAAACCATGTAATGTGTTTCATGAATGGTTTAATTTTAAGGTGTGCATTAGATACACTAGTCAGCAAGTGAAGATAATGGAGAATGAGGGCGTCAATCCCCCTACCTCTCACATGCTAAGCGAGCGCTCTACCATTTGAGCTAATTCCCCTTCCGTTAGATGCTTTTACTGTGCCAAGCTTTAATTTCACTTTGTGAAATGAATTGACAAATCTTCCTAACGTGGTTGCATATCCAAACACTGTCTTTATAGTTTTTCTCTGCAAAATCTCAACATGTTCCAATGGTGGACAACTATAAGATACTATTTTGGTTTCCACAGTTTACAAGCTAATGCTAGAATGGTTGGCAAGGCCCTATTTACAAAGGTAAAATAAAAACCTGGGGCTTCTACATGAATCAATAAATTTAAAAGGTGACTCATTACCTATGTACGTAGTTGTGCTGAATGAAAAGAGACTGACCAGCAAATCTTTCTGATGTCCATTTTCCCTGATGGTAATTTTGCATGCATCTTTTTACCTGAGGTTATACACTCCTTGTGAGCAAAAACTTAGACTCATCAAGAGGGATCAACGAGTTGCCATTGTGTTTTTGCGGAACCCACTGAATACTATTCTTGGACATCAACATCTGAAAGCCACTAAAAAATGGGATACCTCAAGAAGATTTTAGTGATTAACAAGTAAAAGACTGCAGATTTCTTGCAGCTGTATAGTCCTTAGTAAGCAGATAGCAATGGTGATTGTTTAAAAACCATGTAATGTGTTTGATGAATGGTTTCATTTTAAGGTGTGCATTAGTTACACTAGTCAAGAACTGAAGATAATGGAGAATGAGGGCGTCGATCCCCCTACCTCTCACATGCTAAGCGAGTGCTCTACCATTTGAGCTAATTCCCCTTCCGTTAGATGTTTTTACTGTGCCAAGCTTTAATTTCACTTTGTGTAATGAATTGACAAATCTTCCTAACATGGTTGCATATCCAAACACTGTCTTTATAGTTTTTCTCTGCAAAATCTCAACATGTTCCAATGGTGGACAACCATAAGATACTATTTTGGTTTCCACAGTTGACACGCTAATGCTAGAACGGTTGGCAAGGCCCTATATACAAAGGTAAAATAAAAACCTGTGGCTTCTACATGAATAAAAAAAAATCTAAAAGGTGACTCATTACCTATGTCCGTAGTTGTGCTGAGTAAAAAGAGACTGACCAGCAAATCTTTCTGATGTCCATTTTCCCTGATGGTAATTGTGCATGCATCTTTTTACCTGAGGTTATACACTCCTTGTGAGCAAAAACTTAGACCCATCAAGAGGGATCAACGAGTTGCCATTGTGTTTTTGCGGAACCCACTGAATACTATTCTTGGACATCAACATCTGAAAGCCACTAAAAAATGGGATACGTCAAGAAGATTTTAGTGATAAACAAGTAAAAGACTGCAGATTTCTTGCAGCTGTATAGTCCTTAGTAAGCAGATAGCAATGGTGATTGTTTTAAAACCACGTGATGTGTTTGATGAATGGTTTCATTTTAAGGTGTGCATTAGTTACACTAGTCAACAACTGAAGATAATGGAGAATGAGGGCGTCGATCCCCCTACCTCTCACATGCTAAGCGAGCGCTCTACCATTTGAGCTAATTCCCCTTCCGTTAGATGTTTTTACTGTGCCAAGCTTTAATTTCACTTTGTGTAATGAATTGACAACTCTTCCTAACATGGTTGCATATCCAAACACTGTCTTTATAGTTTTTCTCTGCAAAATCTCAACATGTTCCAATGGTGGACAACCATAAGATACTATTTTGGTTTCCACAGTTGACACGCTAATGCTAGAATGGTTGGCAAGGCCCTATATACAAAGGTAAAATAAAAACCTGGGGCTTCTACATGAATCAAAAAATCTAAAAGGTGACTCATTACCTATGTCCGTAGTTGTGCTGAGTAAAAAGAGACTGACCAGCAAATCTTTCTGATCTCCATTTTCCCTCATGGTAATTTTGCATGCATCTTTTTACCTGAGGTTATACACTCCTTGTGAGCAAAAACTTAGACCCATCAAGAGGGATCAACGAGTTGCCATTGTGTTTTTGCGGAACCCACTGAATACTATTCTTGGACATCAACATCTGAAAGCCACTAAAAAATGGGATACGTCAAGAAGATTTTAGTGATAAACAAGTAAAAGACTGCAGATTTCTTGCAGCTGTATAGTCCTTAGTAAGCAGATAGCAATGGTGATTGTTTTAAAACCACGTGATGTGTTTGATGAATGGTTTCATTTTAAGGTGTGCATTAGTTACACTAGTCAAGAACTGAAGATAATGGAGAATGAGGGCGTCGATCCCCCTACCTCTCACATGCTAAGCGAGTGCTCTACCATTTGAGCTAATTCCCCTTCCGTTAGATGTTTTTACTGTGCCAAGCTTTAATTTCACTTTGTGTAATGAATTGACAAATCTTCCTAACATGGTTGCATATCCAAACACTGTCTTTATAGTTTTTCTCTGCAAAATCTCAACATGTTCCAATGGTGGACAACCATAAGATACTATTTTGGTTTCCACAGTTGACACGCTAATGCTAGAACGGTTGGCAAGGCCCTATATACAAAGGTAAAATAAAAACCTGTGGCTTCTACATGAATCAAAAAATCTAAAAGGTGACTCATTACCTATGTCCGTAGTTGTGCTGAGTAAAAAGAGACTGACCAGCAAATCTTTCTGATGTCCATTTTCCCTGATGGTAATTGTGCATGCATCTTTTTACCTGAGGTTATACACTCCTTGTGAGCAAAAACTTAGACCCATCAAGAGGGATCAACGAGTTGCCATTGTGTTTTTGCGGAACCCACTGAATACTATTCTTGGACATCAACATCTGAAAGCCACTAAAAAATGGGATACGTCAAGAAGATTTTAGTGATAAACAAGTAAAAGACTGCAGATTTCTTGCAGCTGTATAGTCCTTAGTAAGCAGATAGCAATGGTGATTGTTTTAAAACCACGTGATGTGTTTGATGAATGGTTTCATTTTAAGGTGTGCATTAGTTACACTAGTCAACAACTGAAGATAATGGAGAATGAGGGCGTCGATCCCCCTACCTCTCACATGCTAAGCGAGTGCTCTACCATTTGAGCTAATTCCCCTTCCGTTAGATGGTTTTACTGTGCCAAGCTTTAATTTCACTTTGTGTAATGAATTGACAAATCTTCCTAACATGGTTGCATATCCAAACACTGTCTTTATAGTTTTTCTCTGCAAAATCTCAACATGTTCCAATGGTGGACAACCATAAGATACTATTTTGGTTTCCACAGTTGACACGCTAATGCTAGAACGGTTGGCAAGGCCCTATATACAAAGGTAAAATAAAAACCTGGGGCTTCTACATGAATCAAAAAATCTAAAAGGTGACTCATTACCTATGTCCGTAGTTGTGCTGAGTAAAAAGAGACTGACCAGCAAATCTTTCTGATGTCCATTTTCCCTGATGGTAATTGTGCATGCATCTTTTTACCTGAGGTTATACACTCCTTGTGAGCAAAAACTTAGACCCATCAAGAGGGATCAACGAGTTGCCATTGTGTTTTTGCGGAACCCACTGAATACTATTCTTGGACATCAACATCTGAAAGCCACTAAAAAATGGGATACCTCAAGAAGATTTTAGTGATTAACAAGTAAAAGACTGCAGATTTCTTGCAGCTGTATAGTCCTTAGTAAGCAGATAGCAATGGTGATTGTTTAAAAACCATGTAATGTGTTTCATGAATGGTTTAATTTTAAGGTGTGCATTAGTTACACTAGTCAACAACTGAAGATAATGGAGAATGAGGACGTCGATCCCCCTACCTCTCACATGCTAAGCGAGTGCTCTACCATTTGAGCTAATTCCCCTTCCGTTAGATCTTTTTACTGTGCCAAGCTTTAATTTCACTTTGTGTAATGAATTGACAAATCTTCCTAACATGGTTGCATATCCAAACACTGTCTTTATAGTTTTTCTCTGCAAAATCTCAACATGTTCCAATGGTGGACAACTATAAGATACTATTTTGGTTTCCACAGTTTACAAGCTAATGCTAGAATGGTTGGCAAGGCCCTATTTACAAAGGTAAAATAAAAACCTGGGGCTTCTACATGAATCAAAAAATTTAAAAGGTGACTCATTACCTATGTACGTAGTTGTGCTGAATGAAAAGAGACTGACCAGCAAATCTTTCTGATGTCCATTTTCCCTGATGGTAATTTTGCATGCATCTTTTTACCTGAGGTTATACACTCCTTGTGAGCACAAACCTAGACTCATCAAGAGGGATCAACGAGTTGCCATTGTGTTTTTGCGGAACCCACTGAATACTATTCTTGGACATCAACATCTGAAAGCCACTAAAAAATGGGATACGTCAAGAAGATTTTAGTGATAAACAAGTAAAAGACTGCAGATTTCTTGCAGCTGTATAGTCCTTAGTAAGCAGATAGCAATGGTGATTGTTTAAAAACCACGTGATGTGTTTGATGAATGGTTTAATTTTATGGTGTGCATTAGTTACACTAGTCAACAACTGAAGATAATGGAGAATGAGGGCGTCGATCCCCCTACCTCTCACATGCTAAGCGAGCGCTCTACCATTTGAGCTAATTCCCCTTCCGTTAGATGTTTTTACTGTGCCAAGCTTTAATTTCACTTTGTGTAATGAATTGACAACTCTTCCTAACATGGTTGCATATCCAAACACTGTCTTTATAGTTTTTCTCTGCAAAATCTCAACATGTTCCAATGGTGGACAACCATAAGATACTATTTTGGTTTCCACAGTTGACACGCTAATGCTAGAATGGTTGGCAAGGCCCTATATACAAAGGTAAAATAAAAACCTGTGGCTTCTACATGAATCAAAAAATCTAAAAGGTGACTCATTACCTATGTCCGTAGTTGTGCTGAGTAAAAAGAGACTGACCAGCAAATCTTTCTGATGTCCATTTTCCCTGATGGTAATTGTGCATGCATCTTTTTACCTGAGGTTATACACTCCTTGTGAGCAAAAACTTAGACCCATCAAGAGGGATCAACGAGTTGCCATTGTGTTTTTGCGGAACCCACTGAATACTATTCTTGGACATCAACATCTGAAAGCCACTAAAAAATGGGATACGTCAAGAAGATTTTAGTGATAAACAAGTAAAAGACTGCAGATTTCTTGCAGCTGTATAGTCCTTAGTAAGCAGATAGCAATGGTGATTGTTTTAAAACCACGTGATGTGTTTGATGAATGGTTTAATTTTAAGGTGTGCATTAGTTACACTAGTCAACAACTGAAGATAATGGAGAATGAGGGCGTCGATCCCCCTACCTCTCACATGCTAAGCGAGCGCTCTACCATTTGAGCTAATTCCCCTTCCGTTAGATGTTTTTACTGTGCCAAGCTTTAATTTCACTTTGTGTAATGAATTGACAACTCTTCCTAACATGGTTGCATATCCAAACACTGTCTTTATAGTTTTTCTCTGCAAAATCTCAACATGTTCCAATGGTGGACAACCATAAGATACTATTTTGGTTTCCACAGTTGACACGCTAATGCTAGAATGGTTGGCAAGGCCCTATATACAAAGGTAAAATAAAAACCTGGGGCTTCTACATGAATCAAAAAATCTAAAAGGTGACTCATTACCTATGTCCGTAGTTGTGCTGAATGAAAAGAGACTGACCAGCAAATCTTTCTGATCTCCATTTTCCCTCATGGTAATTTTGCATGCATCTTTTTACCTGAGGTTATACACTCCTTGTGAGCAAAAACTTAGACCCATCAAGAGGGATCAACGAGTTGCCATTGTGTTTTTGCGGAACCCACTGAATACTATTCTTGGACATCAACATCTGAAAGCCACTAAAAAATGGGATACCTCAAGAAGATTTTAGTGATTAACAAGTAAAAGACTGCAGATTTCTTGCAGCTGTATAGTCCTTAGTAAGCAGATAGCAATGGTGATTGTTTAAAAACCATGTAATGTGTTTCATGAATGGTTTAATTTTAAGGTGTGCATTAGTTACACTAGTCAACAACTGAAGATAATGGAGAATGAGGGCGTCGATCCCCCTACCTCTCACATGCTAAGCGAGTGCTCTACCATTTGAGCTAATTCCCCTTCCGCTAGATCTTTTTACTGTGCCAAGCTTTAATTTCACTTTGTGTAATGAATTGACAAATCTTCCTAACATGGTTGCATATCCAAACACTGTCTTTATAGTTTTTCTCTGCAAAATCTCAACATGTTCCAATGGTGGACAACTATAAGATACTATTTTGGTTTCCACAGTTTACAAGCTAATGCTAGAATGGTTGGCAAGGCCCTATTTACAAAGGTAAAATAAAAACCTGGGGCTTCTACATGAATCAAAAAATTTAAAAGGTGACTCATTACCTATGTACGTAGTTGTGCTGAATGAAAAGAGACTGACCAGCAAATCTTTCTGATGTCCATTTTCCCTGATGGTAATTTTGCATGCATCTTTTTACCTGAGGTTATACACTCCTTGTGAGCAAAAACTTAGACTCATCAAGAGGGATCAACGAGTTGCCATTGTGTTTTTGCGGAACCCACTGAATACTATTCTTGGACATCAACATCTGAAAGCCACTAAAAAATGGGATACCTCAAGAAGATTTTAGTGACTAACAAGTAAAAGACTGCAGATTTCTTGCAGCTGTATAGTCCTTAGTAAGCAGATAGCAATGGTGATTGTTTAAAAACCATGTAATGTGTTTGATGAATGGTTTAATTTTAAGGTGTGCATTAGTTACACTAGTCAACAAGTGAAGATAATGGAGAATGAGTGCGTCGATAACCTACCTCTCACATGCTAAGCGAGCGCTCCACCATTTGAGCTAATTCCCCTTCCGTTAGATGTTTTTACTGTGCCAAGCTTTAATTTCACTTTGTGTAATGAATTGACAAATCTTCCTAACATGGTTGCATATCCAAACACTGTCTTTATAGTTTTTCTCTGCAAAATCTCAACATGTTCCAATGGTGGACAACCATAAGATACTATTTTGGTTTCCACAGTTGACACGCTAATGCTAGAATGGTTGGCAAGGCCCTATATACAAAGGTAAAATAAAAACCTGGGGCTTCTACATGAATCAAAAAATTTAAAAGGTGACTCATTACCTATGTCCGTAGTTGTGCTGAGTAAAAAGAGACTGACCAGCAAATCTTTCTGATGTCCATTTTCCCTGATGGTAATTTTGCATGCATCTTTTTACCTGAGGTTATACACTCCTTGTGAGCAAAAACTTAGACCCATCAAGAGGGATCAACGAGTTCCCATTGTGTTTTTGCGGAACCCACTGAATACTATTCTTGGACATCAACATCTGAAAGCCACTAAAAAATGGGATACCTCAAGAAGATTTTTAGTGATTAACAACTGAAAGACTGCAGATTTCTTGCAGATGGATAGTGCTTAGTAAGCACTTAGCAATGGTGATTGTTTAAAAACCATGTAATGTGTTTTATGAAAGGTTTAATTTTAAGGTGTACATTAGTAACACTAGTCAACAAGTGAAGATAATGGAGAATGAGGGCGTCAATCCCCCTACCTCTCACATGCTAAGCGAGCGCTCTACCATTTGAGCTAATTCCCCTTCCGTTAGATGCTTTTACTGTGCCAAGCTTTAATTTCACTTTGTGAAATGAATTGACAAATCTTCCTAACGTGGTTGCATATCCAAACACTGTCTTTATAGTTTTTCTCTGCAAAATCTCAACATGTTCCAATGGTGGACAACTATAAGATACTATTTTGGTTTCCACAGTTTACAAGCTAATGCTAGAATGGTTGGCAAGGCCCTATTTACAAAGGTAAAATAAAAACCTGGGGCTTCTACATGAATCAAAAAATTTAAAAGGTGACTCATTACCTATGTACGTAGTTGTGCTGAATGAAAAGAGACTGACCAGCAAATCTTTCTGATGTCCATTTTCCCTGATGGTAATTTTGCATGCATCTTTTTACCTGAGGTTATACACTCCTTGTGAGCAAAAACTTAGACTCATCAAGAGGGATCAACGAGTTGCCATTGTGTTTTTGCGGAACCCACTGAATACTATTCTTGGACATCAACATCTGAAAGCCACTAAAAAATGGGATACCTCAAGAAGATTTTAGTGATTAACAAGTAAAAGACTGCAGATTTCTTGCAGCTGTATAGTCCTTAGTAAGCAGATAGCAATGGTGATTGTTTAAAAACCATGTAATGTGTTTCATGAATGGTTTAATTTTAAGGTGTGCATTAGATACACTAGTCAGCAAGTGAAGATAATGGAGAATGAGGGCGTCAATCCCCCTACCTCTCACATGCTAAGCGAGCGCTCTACCATTTGAGCTAATTCCCCTTCCGTTAGATGCTTTTACTGTGCCAAGCTTTAATTTCACTTTGTGAAATGAATTGACAAATCTTCCTAACGTGGTTGCATATCCAAACACTGTCTTTATAGTTTTTCTCTGCAAAATCTCAACATGTTCCAATGGTGGACAACTATAAGATACTATTTTGGTTTCCACAGTTTACAAGCTAATGCTAGAATGGTTGGCAAGGCCCTATTTACAA
This sequence comes from Oryzias latipes, assembly GCF_053564925.1. Classification (NCBI taxonomy): domain Eukaryota; kingdom Metazoa; phylum Chordata; class Actinopteri; order Beloniformes; family Adrianichthyidae; genus Oryzias; species Oryzias latipes. The sequence continues at coordinate 5,500,672 of NC_136256.1, read as the reverse complement.
AGGTAAAATAAAAACCTGGGGCTTCTACATGAATCAAAAAATTTAAAAGGTGACTCATTACCTATGTACGTAGTTGTGCTGAATGAAAAGAGACTGACCAGCAAATCTTTCTGATGTCCATTTTCCCTGATGGTAATTTTGCATGCATCTTTTTACCTGAGGTTATACACTCCTTGTGAGCAAAAACTTAGACTCATCAAGAGGGATCAACGAGTTGCCATTGTGTTTTTGCGGAACCCACTGAATACTATTCTTGGACATCAACATCTGAAAGCCACTAAAAAATGGGATACCTCAAGAAGATTTTAGTGATTAACAAGTAAAAGACTGCAGATTTCTTGCAGCTGTATAGTCCTTAGTAAGCAGATAGCAATGGTGATTGTTTAAAAACCATGTAATGTGTTTCATGAATGGTTTAATTTTAAGGTGTGCATTAGTTACACTAGTCAGCAAGTGAAGATAATGGAGAATGAGGGCGTCGATCCCCCTACCTCTCACATGCTAAGCGAGCACTCTACCATTTGAGCTAATTCCCCTTCCGTTAGATGTTTTTACTGTGCCAAGCTTTAATTTCACTTTGTGTAATGAATTGACAAATCTTCCTAACATGGTTGCATATCCAAACACTGTCTTTATAGTTTTTCTCTGCAAAATCTCAACATGTTCCAATGGTGGACAACCATAAGATACTATTTTGGTTTCCACAGTTTACAAGCTAATGCTAGAATGGTAGGCAAGGCCCTATTTACAAAGGTAAAATAAAAACCTGGGGCTTTTACATGAATCAAAAAATTTAAAAGGTGACTCATTACCTATGTACGTAGTTGTGCTGAATGAAAAGAGACTGACCAGCAAATCTTTCTGATGTCCATTTTCCCTGATGGTAATTTTGCATGCATTTTTTTACCTGAGGTTATACACTCCTTGTGAGCACAAACCTAGACTCATCAAGAGGGATCAACGAGTTGCCATTGTGTTTTTGCGGAACCCACTGAATACTATTCTTGGACATCAACATCTGAAAGCCACTAAAAAATGGGATACGTCAAGAAGATTTTAGTGATAAACAAGTAAAAGACTGCAGATTTCTTGCAGCTGTATAGTCCTTAGTAAGCAGATAGCAATGGTGATTGTTTAAAAACCACGTGATGTGTTTGATGAATGGTTTAATTTTATGGTGTGCATTAGTTACACTAGTCAACAACTGAAGATAATGGAGAATGAGGGCGTCGATCCCCCTACCTCTCACATGCTAAGCGAGCGCTCTACCATTTGAGCTAATTCCCCTTCCGTTAGATGTTTTTACTGTGCCAAGCTTTAATTTCACTTTGTGTAATGAATTGACAACTCTTCCTAACATGGTTGCATATCCAAACACTGTCTTTATAGTTTTTCTCTGCAAAATCTCAACATGTTCCAATGGTGGACAACCATAAGATACTATTTTGGTTTCCACAGTTGACACGCTAATGCTAGAATGGTAGGCAAGGCCCTATATACAAAGGTAAAATAAAAACCTGGGGCTTCTACATGAATCAAAAAATCTAAAAGGTGACTCATTACCTATGTCCGTAGTTGTGCTGAGTAAAAAGAGACTGACCAGCAAATCTTTTTGATCTCCATTTTCCCTCATGGTAATTTTGCATGCATCTTTTTACCTGAGGTTATACACTCCTTGTGAGCAAAAACTTAGACCCATCAAGAGGGATCAACGAGTTGCCATTGTGTTTTTGCGGAACCCACTGAATACTATTCTTGGACATCAACATCTGAAAGCCACTAAAAAATGGGATACGTCAAGAAGATTTTAGTGATAAACAAGTAAAAGACTGCAGATTTCTTGCAGCTGTATAGTCCTTAGTAAGCAGATAGCAATGGTGATTGTTTTAAAACCACGTGATGTGTTTGATGAATGGTTTCATTTTAAGGTGTGCATTAGTTACACTAGTCAAGAACTGAAGATAATGGAGAATGAGGGCGTCGATCCCCCTACCTCTCACATGCTAAGCGAGTGCTCTACCATTTGAGCTAATTCCCCTTCCGTTAGATGTTTTTACTGTGCCAAGCTTTAATTTCACTTTGTGTAATGAATTGACAAATCTTCCTAACATGGTTGCATATCCAAACACTGTCTTTATAGTTTTTCTCTGCAAAATCTCAACATGTTCCAATGGTGGACAACCATAAGATACTATTTTGGTTTCCACAGTTGACACGCTAATGCTAGAACGGTTGGCAAGGCCCTATATACAAAGGTAAAATAAAAACCTGTGGCTTCTACATGAATCAAAAAATCTAAAAGGTGACTCATTACCTATGTCCGTAGTTGTGCTGAGTAAAAAGAGACTGACCAGCAAATCTTTCTGATGTCCATTTTCCCTGATGGTAATTGTGCATGCATCTTTTTACCTGAGGTTATACACTCCTTGTGAGCAAAAACTTAGACCCATCAAGAGGGATCAACGAGTTGCCATTGTGTTTTTGCGGAACCCACTGAATACTATTCTTGGACATCAACATCTGAAAGCCACTAAAAAATGGGATACGTCAAGAAGATTTTAGTGATAAACAAGTAAAAGACTGCAGATTTCTTGCAGCTGTATAGTCCTTAGTAAGCAGATAGCAATGGTGATTGTTTTAAAACCACGTGATGTGTTTGATGAATGGTTTCATTTTAAGGTGTGCATTAGTTACACTAGTCAACAACTGAAGATAATGGAGAATGAGGGCGTCGATCCCCCTACCTCTCACATGCTAAGCGAGTGCTCTACCATTTGAGCTAATTCCCCTTCCGTTAGATGTTTTTACTGTGCCAAGCTTTAATTTCACTTTGTGTAATGAATTGACAAATCTTCCTAACATGGTTGCATATCCAAACACTGTCTTTATAGTTTTTCTCTGCAAAATCTCAACATGTTCCAATGGTGGACAACCATAAGATACTATTTTGGTTTCCACAGTTGACACGCTAATGCTAGAACGGTTGGCAAGGCCCTATATACAAAGGTAAAATAAAAACCTGGGGCTTCTACATGAATCAAAAAATCTAAAAGGTGACTCATTACCTATGTCCGTAGTTGTGCTGAGTAAAAAGAGACTGACCAGCAAATCTTTCTGATGTCCATTTTCCCTGATGGTAATTGTGCATGCATCTTTTTACCTGAGGTTATACACTCCTTGTGAGCAAAAACTTAGACCCATCAAGAGGGATCAACGAGTTGCCATTGTGTTTTTGCGGAACCCACTGAATACTATTCTTGGACATCAACATCTGAAAGCCACTAAAAAATGGGATACCTCAAGAAGATTTTTAGTGATTAACAACTGAAAGACTGCAGATTTCTTGCAGATGGATAGTGCTTAGTAAGCACTTAGCAATGGTGATTGTTTAAAAACCATGTAATGTGTTTTATGAATGGTTTAATTTTAAGGTGTACATTAGTAATACTAGTCAACAACTGAAGATAATGGAGAATGAGGGCGTCAATCCCCCTACCTCTCACATGCTAAGCGAGCGCTCTACCATTTGAGCTAATTCCCCTTCCGTTAGATGTTTTTACTGTGCCAAGCTTTAATTTCACTTTGTGAAATGAATTGACAAATCTTCCTAACGTGGTTGCATATCCAAACACTGTCTTTATAGTTTTTCTCTGCAAAATCTCAACATGTTCCAATGGTGGACAACTATAAGATACTATTTTGGTTTCCACAGTTTACAAGCTAATGCTAGAATGGTTGGCAAGGCCCTATTTACAAAGGTAAAATAAAAACCTGGGGCTTCTACATGAATCAAAAAATTTAAAAGGTGACTCATTACCTATGTACGTAGTTGTGCTGAATGAAAAGAGACTGACCAGCAAATCTTTCTGATGTCCATTTTCCCTGATGGTAATTTTGCATGCATCTTTTTACCTGAGGTTATACACTCCTTGTGAGCAAAAACTTAGACTCATCAAGAGGGATCAACGAGTTGCCATTGTGTTTTTGCGGAACCCACTGAATACTATTCTTGGACATCAACATCTGAAAGCCACTAAAAAATGGGATACCTCAAGAAGATTTTAGTGATTAACAAGTAAAAGACTGCAGATTTCTTGCAGCTGTATAGTCCTTAGTAAGCAGATAGCAATGGTGATTGTTTAAAAACCATGTAATGTGTTTCATGAATGGTTTAATTTTAAGGTGTACATTAGTAACACTAGTCAACAACTGAAGATAATGGAGAATGAGGGCGTCGATCCCCCTACCTCTCACATGCTAAGCGAGCGCTCTACCATTTGAGCTAATTCCCCTTCCGTTAGATGTTTTTACTGTGCCAAGCTTTAATTTCACTTTGTGTAATGAATTGACAAATCTTCCTAACATGGTTGCATATCCAAACACTGTCTTTATAGTTTTTCTCTGCAAAATCTCAACATGTTCCAATGGTGGACAACCATAAGATACTATTTTGGTTTCCACAGTTGACACGCTAATGCTAGAATGGTTGGCAAGGCCCTATATACAAAGGTAAAATAAAAACCTGGGGCTTCTACATGAATCAAAAAATCTAAAAGGTGACTCATTACCTATGTCCGTAGTTGTGCTGAGTAAAAAGAGACTGACCAGCAAATCTTTCTGATGTCCATTTTCCCTGATGGTAATTTTGCATGCATCTTTTTACCTGAGGTTATACACTCCTTGTGAGCAAAAACTTAGACCCATCAAGAGGGATCAACGAGTTGCCATTGTGTTTTTGCGGAACCCACTGAATACTATTCTTGGACATCAACATCTGAAAGCCACTAAAAAATGGGATACCTCAAGAAGATTTTTAGTGATTAACAACTGAAAGACTGCAGATTTCTTGCAGATGGATAGTCCTTATTAAGCAGATAGCAATGGTGATTGTTTAAAAACCACGTAATGTGTTTGATGAATGGTTTAATTTTAAGGTGTGCATTAGTTACACTAGTCAACAACTGCAGATAATGGAGAATGAGGGCGTCGATCCCCCTACCTCTCACATGCTAAGCAAGTGCTCTAACATTTGAGCTAATTCCCCTTCCGTTAAATGTTTTTACTGTGCCAAGCTTTAATTTCACTTTGTGTAATGAATTGACAAATCTTCCTAACATGGTTGCATATCCAAACACTGTCTTTATAGTTTTTCTCTGCAAAATCTCAACATGTTCCAATGGTGGACAACCATAAGATACTATTTTGGTTTCCACAGTTTACAAGCTAATGCTAGAATGGTTGGCAAGGCCCTATTTACAAAGGTAAAATAAAAACCTGGGGCTTCTTCATGAATCAAAAAATCTAAAAGGTGACTCATTACCTATGTACGTAGTTGTGCTGAATGAAAAGAGACTGACCAGCAAATCTTTCTGATGTCCATTTTCCCTGATGGTAATTTTGCATGCATCTTTTTACCTGAGGTTATACACTCCTCGTGAGCACAAACCTCGATTCATCAAGAGGGATCAACGAGTTGCCATTGTGTTTTTGCGGAACCCACTGAATACTATTTTTGGACATCAACATCTGAAAGCCACTAAAAAATGGGATACCTCAAGAAGATTTTAGTGATAAACAAGTAAAAGACTGCAGATTTCTTGCAGCTGTATAGTCCTTAGTAAGCAGATAGCAATGGTGATTGTTTAAAAACCATGTAATGTGTTTCATGAATGGTTTAATTTTAAGGTGTGCATTAGTTACACTAGTCAACAACTGAAGATAATGGAGAATGAGGGCATCGATCCCCCTACCTCTCACATGCTAAGCGAGCGCTCTACCATTTGAGCTAATTCCCCTTCCGTTAGATTTTTTTTACTGTGCCAAGCTTTAATTTCACTTTGTGAAATGAATTGACAAATCTTCCTAACATGGTTGCATATCCAAACACTGTCTTTATAGTTTTTCTCTGCAAAATCTCAACATGTTCCAATGGTGGACAATCATAGGATACTATTTTGGTTTCCACAGTTTACAAGCTAATGCTAGAATGGTTGGCAAGGCCCTATTTACAAAGGTAAAATAAAAACCTGGGGCTTTTACATGAATCAAAAAAATTAAAAGGTGACTCATTACCTATGTACGTAGTTGTGCTGAATGAAAAGAGACTGACCAGCAAATCTTTCTGATGTCCATTTTCCCTGATGGTAATTTTGCATGCATCTTTTTACCTGAGGTTATACACTCTGTGAGCACAAATCTAGACTCATCAAGAGGGATCAACGAGTTGCCATTGTGTTTTTGCGGAACCCACTGAATACTATTCTTGGACATCAACATCTGAAAGCCACTAAAAAATGGGATACGTCAAGAAGATTTTAGTGATAAACAAGTAAAAGACTGCAGATTTCTTGCAGCTGTATAGTCCTTAGTAAGCAGATAGCAATGGTGATTGTTTAAAAACCACGTGATGTGTTTGATGAATGGTTTAATTTTATGGTGTGCATTAGTTACACTAGTCAACAACTGAAGATAATGGAGAATGAGGGCGTCGATCCCCCTACCTCTCACATGCTAAGCGAGCGCTCTACCATTTGAGCTAATTCCCCTACCATTAGATGTTTTTACTGTGCCAAGCTTTAATTTCACTTTGTGTAATGAATTGACAACTCTTCCTAACATGGTTGCATATCCAAACACTGTCTTTATAGTTTTTCTCTGCAAAATCTCAACATGTTCCAATGGTGGACAATCATAGGATACTATTTTGGTTTCCACAGTTTACAAGCTAATGCTAGAATGGTTGGCAAGGCCCTATTTACAAAGGTAAAATAAAAACCTGGGGCTTCTACATGAATCAAAAAATCTAAAAGGTGACTCATTACCTATGTACGTAGTTGTGCTGAATGAAAAGAGACTGACCAGCAAATCTTTCTGATGTCCATTTTCCCTGATGGTAATTTTGCATGCATCTTTTTACCTGAGGTTATACACTCCTCGTGAGCACAAACCTCGATTCATCAAGAGGGATCAACGAGTTGCCATTGTGTTTTTGCGGAACCCACTGAATACTATTCTTGGACATCAACATCTGAAAGCCACTAAAAAATGGGATACCTCAAGAAGATTTTAGTGATAAACAAGTAAAAGACTGCAGATTTCTTGCAGCTGTATAGTCCTTAGTAAGCAGATAGCAATGGTGATTGTTTTAAAACCACGTGATGTCTTTGATGAATGGTTTCATTTTAAGGTGTGCATTAGTTACACTAGTCAACAACTGAAGATAATGGAGAATGAGGGCGTCGATCCCCCTACCTCTCACATGCTAAGCGAGTGCTCTACCATTTGACCTAATTCCCCTTCCGTTAGCGGTTTTTACTGTGCCAAGCTTTAATTTCACTTTGTGTAATGAATTGACAAATCTTCCTAACATGGTTGCATATCCAAACACTGTCTTTATAGTTTTTCTCTGCAAAATCTCAACATGTTCCAATGGTGGACAACTATAAGATACTATTTTGGTTTCCACAGTTTACAAGCTAATGCTAGAATGGTTGGCAAGGCCCTATTTACAAAGGTAAAATAAAAACCTGGGGCTTCTACATGAATCAAAAAATTTAAAAGGTGACTCATTACCTATGTACGTAGTTGTGCTGAATGAAAAGAGACTGACCAGCAAATCTTTCTGATGTCCATTTTCCCTGATGGTAATTTTGCATGCATCTTTTTACCTGAGGTTATACACTCCTTGTGAGCAAAAACTTAGACTCATCAAGAGGGATCAACGAGTTGCCATTGTGTTTTTGCGGAACCCACTGAATACTATTCTTGGACATCAACATCTGAAAGCCACTAAAAAATGGGATACGTCAAGAAGATTTTAGTGATAAACAAGTAAAAGACTGCAGATTTCTTGCAGCTGTATAGTCCTTAGTAAGCAGATAGCAATGGTGATTGTTTTAAAACCACGTGATGTCTTTGATGAATGGTTTCATTTTAAAGTGTGCATTAGTTACACTAGTCAACAACTGAAGATAATGGAGAATGAGGGCGTCGATCCCCCTACCTCTCACATGCTAAGCGAGTGCTCTACCATTTGACCTAATTCCCCTTCCGTTAGATATTTTTACTGTGCCAAGCTTTAATTTCACTTTGTGTAATGAATTGACAAATCTTCCTAACATGGTTGCATATCCAAACACTGTCTTTATAGTTTTTCTCTGCAAAATCTCAACATGTTCCAATGGTGGACAACTATAAGATACTATTTTGGTTTCCACAGTTTACAAGCTAATGCTAGAATGGTAGGCAAGGCCCTATTTACAAAGGTAAAATAAAAACCTGGGGCTTCTACATGAATCAAAAAATTTAAAAGGTGACTCATTACCTATGTACGTAGTTGTGCTGAATGAAAAGAGACTGACCAGCAAATCTTTCTGATGTCCATTTTCCCTGATGGTAATTTTGCATGCATCTTTTTACCTGAGGTTATACACTCCTTGTGAGCACAAACCTAGACTCATCAAGAGGGATCAACGAGTTGCCATTGTGTTTTTGCGGAACCCACTGAATACTATTCTTGGACATCAACATCTGAAAGCCACTAAAAAATGGGATACGTCAAGAAGATTTTAGTGATAAACAAGTAAAAGACTGCAGATTTCTTGCAGCTGTATAGTCCTTAGTAAGCAGATAGCAATGGTGATTGTTTTAAGACCACGTGATGTGTTTGATGAATGGTTTAATTTTATGGTGTGCATTAGTTACACTAGTCAACAACTGAAGATAATGGAGAATGAGGGCGTCGATCCCCCTACCTCTCACATGCTAAGCGAGCGCTCTACCATTTGAGCTAATTCCCCTTCCGTTAGATGTTTTTACTGTGCCAAGCTTTAATTTCACTTTGTGTAATGAATTGACAACTCTTCCTAACATGGTTGCATATCCAAACACTGTCTTTATAGTTTTTCTCTGCAAAATCTCAACATGTTCCAATGGTGGACAACCATAAGATACTATTTTGGTTTCCACAGTTGACACGCTAATGCTAGAATGGTTGGCAAGGCCCTATATACAAAGGTAAAATAAAAACCTGGGGCTTCTACATGAATCAAAAAATCTAAAAGGTGACTCATTACCTATGTCCGTAGTTGTGCTGAGTAAAAAGAGACTGACCAGCAAATCTTTCTGATCTCCATTTTCCCTCATGGTAATTTTGCATGCATCTTCTTACCTGAGGTTATACACTCCTTGTGAGCAAAAACTTAGACCCATCAAGAGGGATCAACGAGTTGCCATTGTGTTTTTGCGGAACCCACTGAATACTATTCTTGGACATCAACATCTGAAAGCCACTAAAAAATGGGATACGTCAAGAAGATTTTAGTGATAAACAAGTAAAAGACTGCAGATTTCTTGCAGCTGTATAGTCCTTAGTAAGCAGATAGCAATGGTGATTGTTTTAAAACCACGTGATGTCTTTGATGAATGGTTTCATTTTAAGGTGTGCATTAGTTACACTAGTCAACAACTGAAGATAATGGAGAATGAGGGCGTCGATCCCCCTACCTCTCACATGCTAAGCGAGTGCTCTACCATTTGACCTAATTCCCCTTCCGTTAGATATTTTTACTGTGCCAAGCTTTAATTTCACTTTGTGTAATGAATTGACAAATCTTCCTAACATGGTTGCATATCCAAACACTGTCTTTATAGTTTTTCTCTGCAAAATCTCAACATGTTCCAATGGTGGACAACTATAAGATACTATTTTGGTTTCCACAGTTTACAAGCTAATGCTAGAATGGTAGGCAAGGCCCTATTTACAAAGGTAAAATAAAAACCTGGGGCTTCTACATGAATCAAAAAATTTAAAAGGTGACTCATTACCTATGTACGTAGTTGTGCTGAATGAAAAGAGACTGACCAGCAAATCTTTCTGATGTCCATTTTCCCTGATGGTAATTTTGCATGCATCTTTTTACCTGAGGTTATACACTCCTTGTGAGCACAAACCTAGACTCATCAAGAGGGATCAACGAGTTGCCATTGTGTTTTTGCGGAACCCACTGAATACTATTCTTGGACATCAACATCTGAAAGCCACTAAAAAATGGGATACGTCAAGAAGATTTTAGTGATAAACAAGTAAAAGACTGCAGATTTCTTGCAGCTGTATAGTCCTTAGTAAGCAGATAGCAATGGTGATTGTTTTAAGACCACGTGATGTGTTTGATGAATGGTTTAATTTTATGGTGTGCATTAGTTACACTAGTCAACAACTGAAGATAATGGAGAATGAGGGCGTCGATCCCCCTACCTCTCACATGCTAAGCGAGTGCTCTACCATTTGACCTAATTCCCCTTCCGTTAGATGTTTTTACTGTGCCAAGCTTTAATTTCACTTTGTGTAATGAATTGACAACTCTTCCTAACATGGTTGCATATCCAAACACTGTCTTTATAGTTTTTCTCTGCAAAATCTCAACATGTTCCAATGGTGGACAACCATAAGATACTATTTTGGTTTCCACAGTTGACACGCTAATGCTAGAACGGTTGGCAAGGCCCTATATACAAAGGTAAAATAAAAACCTGGGGCTTCTACATGAATCAAAAAATCTAAAAGGTGACTCATTACCTATGTCCGTAGTTGTGCTGAGTAAAAAGAGACTGACCAGCAAATCTTTCTGATGTCCATTTTCCCTGATGGTAATTGTGCATGCATCTTTTTACCTGAGGTTATACACTCCTTGTGAGCAAAAACTTAGACCCATCAAGAGGGATCAACGAGTTGCCATTGTGTTTTTGCGGAACCCACTGAATACTATTCTTGGACATCAACATCTGAAAGCCACTAAAAAATGGGATACCTCAAGAAGATTTTTAGTGATTAACAACTGAAAGACTGCAGATTTCTTGCAGATGGATAGTGCTTAGTAAGCACTTAGCAATGGTGATTGTTTAAAAACCATGTAATGTGTTTTATGAATGGTTTAATTTTAAGGTGTACATTAGTAATACTAGTCAACAACTGAAGATAATGGAGAATGAGGGCGTCAATCCCCCTACCTCTCACATGCTAAGCGAGCGCTCTACCATTTGAGCTAATTCCCCTTCCGTTAGATGTTTTTACTGTGCCAAGCTTTAATTTCACTTTGTGAAATGAATTGACAAATCTTCCTAACGTGGTTGCATATCCAAACACTGTCTTTATAGTTTTTCTCTGCAAAATCTCAACATGTTCCAATGGTGGACAACTATAAGATACTATTTTGGTTTCCACAGTTTACAAGCTAATGCTAGAATGGTTGGCAAGGCCCTATTTACAAAGGTAAAATAAAAACCTGGGGCTTCTACATGAATCAAAAAATTTAAAAGGTGACTCATTACCTATGTACGTAGTTGTGCTGAATGAAAAGAGACTGACCAGCAAATCTTTCTGATGTCCATTTTCCCTGATGGTAATTTTGCATGCATCTTTTTACCTGAGGTTATACACTCCTTGTGAGCAAAAACTTAGACTCATCAAGAGGGATCAACGAGTTGCCATTGTGTTTTTGCGGAACCCACTGAATACTATTCTTGGACATCAACATCTGAAAGCCACTAAAAAATGGGATACCTCAAGAAGATTTTAGTGATTAACAAGTAAAAGACTGCAGATTTCTTGCAGCTGTATAGTCCTTAGTAAGCAGATAGCAATGGTGATTGTTTAAAAACCATGTAATGTGTTTCATGAATGGTTTAATTTTAAGGTGTACATTAGTAACACTAGTCAACAACTGAAGATAATGGAGAATGAGGGCGTCGATCCCCCTACCTCTCACATGCTAAGCGAGCGCTCTACCATTTGAGCTAATTCCCCTTCCGTTAGATGTTTTTACTGTGCCAAGCTTTAATTTCACTTTGTGTAATGAATTGACAAATCTTCCTAACATGGTTGCATATCCAAACACTGTCTTTATAGTTTTTCTCTGCAAAATCTCAACATGTTCCAATGGTGGACAACCATAAGATACTATTTTGGTTTCCACAGTTGACACGCTAATGCTAGAATGGTTGGCAAGGCCCTATATACAAAGGTAAAATAAAAACCTGGGGCTTCTACATGAATCAAAAAATCTAAAAGGTGACTCATTACCTATGTCCGTAGTTGTGCTGAGTAAAAAGAGACTGACCAGCAAATCTTTCTGATGTCCATTTTCCCTGATGGTAATTTTGCATGCATCTTTTTACCTGAGGTTATACACTCCTTGTGAGCAAAAACTTAGACCCATCAAGAGGGATCAACGAGTTGCCATTGTGTTTTTGCGGAACCCACTGAATACTATTCTTGGACATCAACATCTGAAAGCCACTAAAAAATGGGATACCTCAAGAAGATTTTTAGTGATTAACAACTGAAAGACTGCAGATTTCTTGCAGATGGATAGTCCTTATTAAGCAGATAGCAATGGTGATTGTTTAAAAACCACGTAATGTGTTTGATGAATGGTTTAATTTTAAGGTGTGCATTAGTTACACTAGTCAACAACTGCAGATAATGGAGAATGAGGGCGTCGATCCCCCTACCTCTCACATGCTAAGCAAGTGCTCTAACATTTGAGCTAATTCCCCTTCCGTTAAATGTTTTTACTGTGCCAAGCTTTAATTTCACTTTGTGTAATGAATTGACAAATCTTCCTAACATGGTTGCATATCCAAACACTGTCTTTATAGTTTTTCTCTGCAAAATCTCAACATGTTCCAATGGTGGACAACCATAAGATACTATTTTGGTTTCCACAGTTTACAAGCTAATGCTAGAATGGTTGGCAAGGCCCTATTTACAAAGGTAAAATAAAAACCTGGGGCTTCTTCATGAATCAAAAAATCTAAAAGGTGACTCATTACCTATGTACGTAGTTGTGCTGAATGAAAAGAGACTGACCAGCAAATCTTTCTGATGTCCATTTTCCCTGATGGTAATTTTGCATGCATCTTTTTACCTGAGGTTATACACTCCTCGTGAGCACAAACCTCGATTCATCAAGAGGGATCAACGAGTTGCCATTGTGTTTTTGCGGAACCCACTGAATACTATTTTTGGACATCAACATCTGAAAGCCACTAAAAAATGGGATACCTCAAGAAGATTTTAGTGATAAACAAGTAAAAGACTGCAGATTTCTTGCAGCTGTATAGTCCTTAGTAAGCAGATAGCAATGGTGATTGTTTAAAAACCATGTAATGTGTTTCATGAATGGTTTAATTTTAAGGTGTGCATTAGTTACACTAGTCAACAACTGAAGATAATGGAGAATGAGGGCATCGATCCCCCTACCTCTCACATGCTAAGCGAGCGCTCTACCATTTGAGCTAATTCCCCTTCCGTTAGATTTTTTTTACTGTGCCAAGCTTTAATTTCACTTTGTGAAATGAATTGACAAATCTTCCTAACATGGTTGCATATCCAAACACTGTCTTTATAGTTTTTCTCTGCAAAATCTCAACATGTTCCAATGGTGGACAATCATAGGATACTATTTTGGTTTCCACAGTTTACAAGCTAATGCTAGAATGGTTGGCAAGGCCCTATTTACAAAGGTAAAATAAAAACCTGGGGCTTTTACATGAATCAAAAAAATTAAAAGGTGACTCATTACCTATGTACGTAGTTGTGCTGAATGAAAAGAGACTGACCAGCAAATCTTTCTGATGTCCATTTTCCCTGATGGTAATTTTGCATGCATCTTTTTACCTGAGGTTATACACTCTGTGAGCACAAATCTAGACTCATCAAGAGGGATCAACGAGTTGCCATTGTGTTTTTGCGGAACCCACTGAATACTATTCTTGGACATCAACATCTGAAAGCCACTAAAAAATGGGATACGTCAAGAAGATTTTAGTGATAAACAAGTAAAAGACTGCAGATTTCTTGCAGCTGTATAGTCCTTAGTAAGCAGATAGCAATGGTGATTGTTTAAAAACCACGTGATGTGTTTGATGAATGGTTTAATTTTATGGTGTGCATTAGTTACACTAGTCAACAACTGAAGATAATGGAGAATGAGGGCGTCGATCCCCCTACCTCTCACATGCTAAGCGAGCGCTCTACCATTTGAGCTAATTCCCCTACCATTAGATGTTTTTACTGTGCCAAGCTTTAATTTCACTTTGTGTAATGAATTGACAACTCTTCCTAACATGGTTGCATATCCAAACACTGTCTTTATAGTTTTTCTCTGCAAAATCTCAACATGTTCCAATGGTGGACAATCATAGGATACTATTTTGGTTTCCACAGTTTACAAGCTAATGCTAGAATGGTTGGCAAGGCCCTATTTACAAAGGTAAAATAAAAACCTGGGGCTTCTACATGAATCAAAAAATCTAAAAGGTGACTCATTACCTATGTACGTAGTTGTGCTGAATGAAAAGAGACTGACCAGCAAATCTTTCTGATGTCCATTTTCCCTGATGGTAATTTTGCATGCATCTTTTTACCTGAGGTTATACACTCCTCGTGAGCACAAACCTCGATTCATCAAGAGGGATCAACGAGTTGCCATTGTGTTTTTGCGGAACCCACTGAATACTATTCTTGGACATCAACATCTGAAAGCCACTAAAAAATGGGATACCTCAAGAAGATTTTAGTGATAAACAAGTAAAAGACTGCAGATTTCTTGCAGCTGTATAGTCCTTAGTAAGCAGATAGCAATGGTGATTGTTTTAAAACCACGTGATGTCTTTGATGAATGGTTTCATTTTAAGGTGTGCATTAGTTACACTAGTCAACAACTGAAGATAATGGAGAATGAGGGCGTCGATCCCCCTACCTCTCACATGCTAAGCGAGTGCTCTACCATTTGACCTAATTCCCCTTCCGTTAGCGGTTTTTACTGTGCCAAGCTTTAATTTCACTTTGTGTAATGAATTGACAAATCTTCCTAACATGGTTGCATATCCAAACACTGTCTTTATAGTTTTTCTCTGCAAAATCTCAACATGTTCCAATGGTGGACAACTATAAGATACTATTTTGGTTTCCACAGTTTACAAGCTAATGCTAGAATGGTTGGCAAGGCCCTATTTACAAAGGTAAAATAAAAACCTGGGGCTTCTACATGAATCAAAAAATTTAAAAGGTGACTCATTACCTATGTACGTAGTTGTGCTGAATGAAAAGAGACTGACCAGCAAATCTTTCTGATGTCCATTTTCCCTGATGGTAATTTTGCATGCATCTTTTTACCTGAGGTTATACACTCCTTGTGAGCAAAAACTTAGACTCATCAAGAGGGATCAACGAGTTGCCATTGTGTTTTTGCGGAACCCACTGAATACTATTCTTGGACATCAACATCTGAAAGCCACTAAAAAATGGGATACGTCAAGAAGATTTTAGTGATAAACAAGTAAAAGATTGCAGATTTCTTGCAGCTGTATAGTCCTTAGTAAGCAGATAGCAATGGTGATTGTTTTAAAACCACGTGATGTCTTTGATGAATGGTTTCATTTTAAAGTGTGCATTAGTTACACTAGTCAACAACTGAAGATAATGGAGAATGAGGGCGTCGATCCCCCTACCTCTCACATGCTAAGCGAGTGCTCTACCATTTGACCTAATTCCCCTTCCGTTAGATATTTTTACTGTGCCAAGCTTTAATTTCACTTTGTGTAATGAATTGACAAATCTTCCTAACATGGTTGCATATCCAAACACTGTCTTTATAGTTTTTCTCTGCAAAATCTCAACATGTTCCAATGGTGGACAACTATAAGATACTATTTTGGTTTCCACAGTTTACAAGCTAATGCTAGAATGGTAGGCAAGGCCCTATTTACAAAGGTAAAATAAAAACCTGGGGCTTCTACATGAATCAAAAAATTTAAAAGGTGACTCATTACCTATGTACGTAGTTGTGCTGAATGAAAAGAGACTGACCAGCAAATCTTTCTGATGTCCATTTTCCCTGATGGTAATTTTGCATGCATCTTTTTACCTGAGGTTATACACTCCTTGTGAGCACAAACCTAGACTCATCAAGAGGGATCAACGAGTTGCCATTGTGTTTTTGCGGAACCCACTGAATACTATTCTTGGACATCAACATCTGAAAGCCACTAAAAAATGGGATACGTCAAGAAGATTTTAGTGATAAACAAGTAAAAGACTGCAGATTTCTTGCAGCTGTATAGTCCTTAGTAAGCAGATAGCAAAGGTGATTGTTTTAAGACCACGTGATGTGTTTGATGAATGGTTTAATTTTATGGTGTGCATTAGTTACACTAGTCAACAACTGAAGATAATGGAGAATGAGGGCGTCGATCCCCCTACCTCTCACATGCTAAGCGAGCGCTCTACCATTTGAGCTAATTCCCCTTCCGTTAGATGTTTTTACTGTGCCAAGCTTTAATTTCACTTTGTGTAATGAATTGACAACTCTTCCTAACATGGTTGCATATCCAAACACTGTCTTTATAGTTTTTCTCTGCAAAATCTCAACATGTTCCAATGGTGGACAACCATAAGATACTATTTTGGTTTCCACAGTTGACACGCTAATGCTAGAATGGTTGGCAAGGCCCTATATACAAAGGTAAAATAAAAACCTGGGGCTTCTACATGAATCAAAAAATCTAAAAGGTGACTCATTACCTATGTCCGTAGTTGTGCTGAGTAAAAAGAGACTGACCAGCAAATCTTTCTGATCTCCATTTTCCCTCATGGTAATTTTGCATGCATCTTCTTACCTGAGGTTATACACTCCTTGTGAGCAAAAACTTAGACCCATCAAGAGGGATCAACGAGTTGCCATTGTGTTTTTGCGGAACCCACTGAATACTATTCTTGGACATCAACATCTGAAAGCCACTAAAAAATGGGATACGTCAAGAAGATTTTAGTGATAAACAAGTAAAAGACTGCAGATTTCTTGCAGCTGTATAGTCCTTAGTAAGCAGATAGCAATGGTGATTGTTTTAAAACCACGTGATGTCTTTGATGAATGGTTTCATTTTAAGGTGTGCATTAGTTACACTAGTCAACAACTGAAGATAATGGAGAATGAGGGCGTCGATCCCCCTACCTCTCACATGCTAAGCGAGTGCTCTACCATTTGACCTAATTCCCCTTCCGTTAGATATTTTTACTGTGCCAAGCTTTAATTTCACTTTGTGTAATGAATTGACAAATCTTCCTAACATGGTTGCATATCCAAACACTGTCTTTATAGTTTTTCTCTGCAAAATCTCAACATGTTCCAATGGTGGACAACTATAAGATACTATTTTGGTTTCCACAGTTTACAAGCTAATGCTAGAATGGTAGGCAAGGCCCTATTTACAAAGGTAAAATAAAAACCTGGGGCTTCTACATGAATCAAAAAATTTAAAAGGTGACTCATTACCTATGTACGTAGTTGTGCTGAATGAAAAGAGACTGACCAGCAAATCTTTCTGATGTCCATTTTCCCTGATGGTAATTTTGCATGCATCTTTTTACCTGAGGTTATACACTCCTTGTGAGCACAAACCTAGACTCATCAAGAGGGATCAACGAGTTGCCATTGTGTTTTTGCGGAACCCACTGAATACTATTCTTGGACATCAACATCTGAAAGCCACTAAAAAATGGGATACGTCAAGAAGATTTTAGTGATAAACAAGTAAAAGACTGCAGATTTCTTGCAGCTGTATAGTCCTTAGTAAGCAGATAGCAATGGTGATTGTTTTAAGACCACGTGATGTGTTTGATGAATGGTTTAATTTTATGGTGTGCATTAGTTACACTAGTCAACAACTGAAGATAATGGAGAATGAGGGCGTCGATCCCCCTACCTCTCACATGCTAAGCGAGTGCTCTACCATTTGACCTAATTCCCCTTCCGTTAGATGTTTTTACTGTGCCAAGCTTTAATTTCACTTTGTGTAATGAATTGACAACTCTTCCTAACATGGTTGCATATCCAAACACTGTCTTTATAGTTTTTCTCTGCAAAATCTCAACATGTTCCAATGGTGGACAACTATAAGATACTATTTTGGTTTCCACAGTTTACAAGCTAATGCTAGAATGGTAGGCAAGGCCCTATTTACAAAGGTAAAATAAAAACCTGGGGCTTCTACATGAATCAAAAAATTTAAAAGGTGACTCATTACCTATGTACGTAGTTGTGCTGAATGAAAAGAGACTGACCAGCAAATCTTTCTGATGTCCATTTTCCCTGATGGTAATTTTGCATGCATCTTTTTACCTGAGGTTATACACTCCTTGTGAGCACAAACCTAGACTCATCAAGAGGGATCAACGAGTTGCCATTGTGTTTTTGCGGAACCCACTGAATACTATTCTTGGACATCAACATCTGAAAGCCACTAAAAAATGGGATACGTCAAGAAGATTTTAGTGATAAACAAGTAAAAGACTGCAGATTTCTTGCAGTTGTATAGTCCTTAGTAAGCAGATAGCAATGGTGATTGTTTTAAGACCACGTGATGTGTTTGATGAATGGTTTAATTTTATGGTGTGCATTAGTTACACTAGTCAACAACTGAAGATAATGGAGAATGAGGGCGTCGATCCCCCTACCTCTCACATGCTAAGCGAGCGCTCTACCATTTGAGCTAATTCCCCTTCCGTTAGATGTTTTTACTGTGCCAAGCTTTAATTTCACTTTGTGTAATGAATTGACAACTCTTCCTAACATGGTTGCATATCCAAACACTGTCTTTATAGTTTTTCTCTGCAAAATCTCAACATGTTCCAATGGTGGACAACTATAAGATACTATTTTGGTTTCCACAGTTTACAAGCTAATGCTAGAATGGTAGGCAAGGCCCTATTTACAAAGGTAAAATAAAAACCTGGGGCTTTTACATGAATCAAAAAAATTAAAAGGTGACTCATTACCTATGTACGTAGTTGTGCTGAATGAAAAGAGACTGACCAGCAAATCTTTCTGATGTCCATTTTCCCTGATGGTAATTTTGCATGCATCTTTTTACCTGAGGTTATACACTCTGTGAGCACAAATCTAGACTCATCAAGAGGGATCAACGAGTTGCCATTGTGTTTTTGCGGAACCCACTGAATACTATTCTTGGACATCAACATCTGAAAGCCACTAAAAAATGGGATACGTCAAGAAGATTTTAGTGATAAACAAGTAAAAGACTGCAGATTTCTTGCAGCTGTATAGTCCTTAGTAAGCAGATAGCAATGGTGATTGTTTAAAAACCACGTGATGTGTTTGATGAATGGTTTAATTTTATGGTGTGCATTAGTTACACTAGTCAACAACTGAAGATAATGGAGAATGAGGGCGTCGATCCCCCTACCTCTCACATGCTAAGCGAGCGCTCTACCATTTGAGCTAATTCCCCTTCCGTTAGATGTTTTTACTGTGCCAAGCTTTAATTTCACTTTGTGTAATGAATTGACAACTCTTCCTAACATGGTTGCATATCCAAACACTGTCTTTATAGTTTTTCTCTGCAAAATCTCAACATGTTCCAATGGTGGACAATCATAGGATACTATTTTGGTTTCCACAGTTTACAAGCTAATGCTAGAATGGTTGGCAAGGCCCTATTTACAAAGGTAAAATAAAAACCTGGGGCTTCTACATGAATCAAAAAATTTAAAAGGTGACTCATTACCTATGTCCGTAGTTGTGCTGAGTAAAAAGAGACTGACCAGCAAATCTTTCTGATCTCCATTTTCCCTCATGGTAATTTTGCATGCATCTTCTTACCTGAGGTTATACACTCCTTGTGAGCAAAAACTTAGACCCATCAAGAGGGATCAACGAGTTGCCATTGTGTTTTTGCGGAACCCACTGAATACTATTCTTGGACATCAACATCTGAAAGCCACTAAAAAATGGGATACGTCAAGAAGATTTTAGTGATAAACAAGTAAAAGACTGCAGATTTCTTGCAGCTGTATAGTCCTTAGTAAGCAGATAGCAATGGTGATTGTTTTAAAACCACGTGATGTCTTTGATGAATGGTTTCATTTTAAGGTGTGCATTAGTTACACTAGTCAACAACTGAAGATAATGGAGAATGAGGGCGTCGATCCCCCTACCTCTCACATGCTAAGCGAGTGCTCTACCATTTGACCTAATTCCCCTTCCGTTAGATATTTTTACTGTGCCAAGCTTTAATTTCACTTTGTGTAATGAATTGACAAATCTTCCTAACATGGTTGCATATCCAAACACTGTCTTTATAGTTTTTCTCTGCAAAATCTCAACATGTTCCAATGGTGGACAACTATAAGATACTATTTTGGTTTCCACAGTTTACAAGCTAATGCTAGAATGGTAGGCAAGGCCCTATTTACAAAGGTAAAATAAAAACCTGGGGCTTCTACATGAATCAAAAAATTTAAAAGGTGACTCATTACCTATGTACGTAGTTGTGCTGAATGAAAAGAGACTGACCAGCAAATCTTTCTGATGTCCATTTTCCCTGATGGTAATTTTGCATGCATCTTTTTACCTGAGGTTATACACTCCTTGTGAGCACAAACCTAGACTCATCAAGAGGGATCAACGAGTTGCCATTGTGTTTTTGCGGAACCCACTGAATACTATTCTTGGACATCAACATCTGAAAGCCACTAAAAAATGGGATACGTCAAGAAGATTTTAGTGATAAACAAGTAAAAGACTGCAGATTTCTTGCAGCTGTATAGTCCTTAGTAAGCAGATAGCAATGGTGATTGTTTTAAGACCACGTGATGTGTTTGATGAATGGTTTAATTTTATGGTGTGCATTAGTTACACTAGTCAACAACTGAAGATAATGGAGAATGAGGGCGTCGATCCCCCTACCTCTCACATGCTAAGCGAGTGCTCTACCATTTGACCTAATTCCCCTTCCGTTAGATGTTTTTACTGTGCCAAGCTTTAATTTCACTTTGTGTAATGAATTGACAACTCTTCCTAACATGGTTGCATATCCAAACACTGTCTTTATAGTTTTTCTCTGCAAAATCTCAACATGTTCCAATGGTGGACAACTATAAGATACTATTTTGGTTTCCACAGTTTACAAGCTAATGCTAGAATGGTAGGCAAGGCCCTATTTACAAAGGTAAAATAAAAACCTGGGGCTTCTACATGAATCAAAAAATTTAAAAGGTGACTCATTACCTATGTACGTAGTTGTGCTGAATGAAAAGAGACTGACCAGCAAATCTTTCTGATGTCCATTTTCCCTGATGGTAATTTTGCATGCATCTTTTTACCTGAGGTTATACACTCCTTGTGAGCACAAACCTAGACTCATCAAGAGGGATCAACGAGTTGCCATTGTGTTTTTGCGGAACCCACTGAATACTATTCTTGGACATCAACATCTGAAAGCCACTAAAAAATGGGATACGTCAAGAAGATTTTAGTGATAAACAAGTAAAAGACTGCAGATTTCTTGCAGTTGTATAGTCCTTAGTAAGCAGATAGCAATGGTGATTGTTTTAAGACCACGTGATGTGTTTGATGAATGGTTTAATTTTATGGTGTGCATTAGTTACACTAGTCAACAACTGAAGATAATGGAGAATGAGGGCGTCGATCCCCCTACCTCTCACATGCTAAGCGAGCGCTCTACCATTTGAGCTAATTCCCCTTCCGTTAGATGTTTTTACTGTGCCAAGCTTTAATTTCACTTTGTGTA
The DNA here is from genome assembly GCF_053564925.1 of Oryzias latipes. Taxonomy (NCBI): domain Eukaryota; kingdom Metazoa; phylum Chordata; class Actinopteri; order Beloniformes; family Adrianichthyidae; genus Oryzias; species Oryzias latipes. The sequence continues at coordinate 5,479,060 of NC_136256.1, read as the reverse complement.
ATGAATTGACAACTCTTCCTAACATGGTTGCATATCCAAACACTGTCTTTATAGTTTTTCTCTGCAAAATCTCAACATGTTCCAATGGTGGACAACTATAAGATACTATTTTGGTTTCCACAGTTTACAAGCTAATGCTAGAATGGTAGGCAAGGCCCTATTTACAAAGGTAAAATAAAAACCTGGGGCTTTTACATGAATCAAAAAAATTAAAAGGTGACTCATTACCTATGTACGTAGTTGTGCTGAATGAAAAGAGACTGACCAGCAAATCTTTCTGATGTCCATTTTCCCTGATGGTAATTTTGCATGCATCTTTTTACCTGAGGTTATACACTCTGTGAGCACAAATCTAGACTCATCAAGAGGGATCAACGAGTTGCCATTGTGTTTTTGCGGAACCCACTGAATACTATTCTTGGACATCAACATCTGAAAGCCACTAAAAAATGGGATACGTCAAGAAGATTTTAGTGATAAACAAGTAAAAGACTGCAGATTTCTTGCAGCTGTATAGTCCTTAGTAAGCAGATAGCAATGGTGATTGTTTAAAAACCACGTGATGTGTTTGATGAATGGTTTAATTTTATGGTGTGCATTAGTTACACTAGTCAACAACTGAAGATAATGGAGAATGAGGGCGTCGATCCCCCTACCTCTCACATGCTAAGCGAGCGCTCTACCATTTGAGCTAATTCCCCTTCCGTTAGATGTTTTTACTGTGCCAAGCTTTAATTTCACTTTGTGTAATGAATTGACAACTCTTCCTAACATGGTTGCATATCCAAACACTGTCTTTATAGTTTTTCTCTGCAAAATCTCAACATGTTCCAATGGTGGACAATCATAGGATACTATTTTGGTTTCCACAGTTTACAAGCTAATGCTAGAATGGTTGGCAAGGCCCTATTTACAAAGGTAAAATAAAAACCTGGGGCTTCTACATGAATCAAAAAATCTAAAAGGTGACTCATTACCTATGTACGTAGTTGTGCTGAATGAAAAGAGACTGACCAGCAAATCTTTCTGATGTCCATTTTCCCTGATGGTAATTTTGCATGCATCTTTTTACCTGAGGTTATACACTCCTCGTGAGCACAAACCTCGATTCATCAAGAGGGATCAACGAGTTGCCATTGTGTTTTTGCGGAACCCACTGAATACTATTCTTGGACATCAACATCTGAAAGCCACTAAAAAATGGGATACCTCAAGAAGATTTTAGTGATAAACAAGTAAAAGACTGCAGATTTCTTGCAGCTGTATAGTCCTTAGTAAGCAGATAGCAATGGTGATTGTTTTAAAACCACGTGATGTCTTTGATGAATGGTTTCATTTTAAGGTGTGCATTAGTTACACTAGTCAACAACTGAAGATAATGGAGAATGAGGGCGTCGATCCCCCTACCTCTCACATGCTAAGCGAGTGCTCTACCATTTGACCTAATTCCCCTTCCGTTAGAGGTTTTTACTGTGCCAAGCTTTAATTTCACTTTGTGTAATGAATTGACAAATCTTCCTAACATGGTTGCATATCCAAACACTGTCTTTATAGTTTTTCTCTGCAAAATCTCAACATGTTCCAATGGTGGACAACTATAAGATACTATTTTGGTTTCCACAGTTTACAAGCTAATGCTAGAATGGTTGGCAAGGCCCTATTTACAAAGGTAAAATAAAAACCTGGGGCTTCTACATGAATCAAAAAATTTAAAAGGTGACTCATTACCTATGTACGTAGTTGTGCTGAATGAAAAGAGACTGACCAGCAAATCTTTCTGATGTCCATTTTCCCTGATGGTAATTTTGCATGCATCTTTTTACCTGAGGTTATACACTCCTTGTGAGCAAAAACTTAGACTCATCAAGAGGGATCAACGAGTTGCCATTGTGTTTTTGCGGAACCCACTGAATACTATTCTTGGACATCAACATCTGAAAGCCACTGAAAAATGGGATACGTCAAGAAGATTTTAGTGATAAACAAGTAAAAGACTGCAGATTTCTTGCAGCTGTATAGTCCTTAGTAAGCAGATAGCAATGGTGATTGTTTTAAAACCACGTGATGTCTTTGATGAATGGTTTCATTTTAAGGTGTGCATTAGTTACACTAGTCAACAACTGAAGATAATGGAGAATGAGGGCGTCGATCCCCCTACCTCTCACATGCTAAGCGAGTGCTCTACCATTTGACCTAATTCCCCTTCCGTTAGATATTTTTACTGTGCCAAGCTTTAATTTCACTTTGTGTAATGAATTGACAAATCTTCCTAACATGGTTGCATATCCAAACACTGTCTTTATAGTTTTTCTCTGCAAAATCTCAACATGTTCCAATGGTGGACAACTATAAGATACTATTTTGGTTTCCACAGTTTACAAGCTAATGCTAGAATGGTAGGCAAGGCCCTATTTACAAAGGTAAAATAAAAACCTGGGGCTTCTACATGAATCAAAAAATTTAAAAGGTGACTCATTACCTATGTACGTAGTTGTGCTGAATGAAAAGAGACTGACCAGCAAATCTTTCTGATGTCCATTTTCCCTGATGGTAATTTTGCATGCATCTTTTTACCTGAGGTTATACACTCCTTGTGAGCACAAACCTAGACTCATCAAGAGGGATCAACGAGTTGCCATTGTGTTTTTGCGGAACCCACTGAATACTATTCTTGGACATCAACATCTGAAAGCCACTAAAAAATGGGATACGTCAAGAAGATTTTAGTGATAAACAAGTAAAAGACTGCAGATTTCTTGCAGCTGTATAGTCCTTAGTAAGCAGATAGCAATGGTGATTGTTTTAAGACCACGTGATGTGTTTGATGAATGGTTTAATTTTATGGTGTGCATTAGTTACACTAGTCAACAACTGAAGATAATGGAGAATGAGGGCGTCGATCCCCCTACCTCTCACATGCTAAGCGAGCGCTCTACCATTTGAGCTAATTCCCCTTCCGTTAGATGTTTTTACTGTGCCAAGCTTTAATTTCACTTTGTGTAATGAATTGACAACTCTTCCTAACATGGTTGCATATCCAAACACTGTCTTTATAGTTTTTCTCTGCAAAATCTCAACATGTTCCAATGGTGGACAACCATAAGATACTATTTTGGTTTCCACAGTTGACACGCTAATGCTAGAATGGTTGGCAAGGCCCTATATACAAAGGTAAAATAAAAACCTGGGGCTTCTACATGAATCAAAAAATCTAAAAGGTGACTCATTACCTATGTCCGTAGTTGTGCTGAGTAAAAAGAGACTGACCAGCAAATCTTTCTGATGTCCATTTTCCCTCATGGTAATTTTGCATGCATCTTTTTACCTGAGGTTATACACTCCTTGTGAGCACAAATCTAGACTCATCAAGAGGGATCAACGAGTTGCCATTGTGTTTTTGCGGAACCCACTGAATACTATTCTTGGACATCAACATCTGAAAGCCACTAAAAAATGGGATACGTCAAGAAGATTTTAGTGATAAACAAGTAAAAGACTGCAGATTTCTTGCAGCTGTATAGTCCTTAGTAAGCAGATAGCAATGGTGATTGTTTTAAAACCACGTGATGTCTTTGATGAATGGTTTCATTTTAAGGTGTGCATTAGTTACACTAGTCAACAACTGAAGATAATGGAGAATGAGGGCGTCGATCCCCCTACCTCTCACATGCTAAGCGAGTGCTCTACCATTTGACCTAATTCCCCTTCCGTTAGATGATTTTACTGTGCCAAGCTTTAATTTCACTTTGTGTAATGAATTGACAAATCTTCCTAACATGGTTGCATATCCAAACACTGTCTTTATAGTTTTTCTCTGCAAAATCTCAACATGTTCCAATGGTGGACAACTATAAGATACTATTTTGGTTTCCACAGTTTACAAGCTAATGCTAGAATGGTTGGCAAGGCCCTATTTACAAAGGTAAAATAAAAACCTGGGGCTTCTACATGAATCAAAAAATTTAAAAGGTGACTCATTACCTATGTACGTAGTTGTGCTGAATGAAAAGAGACTGACAAGCAAATCTTTCTGAAGTCCATTTTCCCTGATGGTAATTTTGCATGCATCTTTTTACCTGAGGTTATACACTCCTTGTGAGCAAAAACTTAGACTCATCAAGAGGGATCAACAAGTTGCCATTGTGTTTTTGCGGAACCCACTGAATACTATTCTTGGACATCAACATCTGAAAGCCACTAAAAAATGGGATACCTCAAGAAGATTTTAGTGATTAACAAGTAAAAGACTGCAGATTTCTTGCAGCTGTATAGTCCTTAGTAAGCAGATAGCAATGGTGATTGTTTAAAAACCATGTAATGTGTTTCATGAATGGTTTAATTTCAAGGTGTGCATTAGTTACACTAGTCAACAACTGAAGATAATGGAGAATGAGGGCGTCGATCCCCCTACCTCTCACATGCTAAGCAAGTGCTCTACCATTTGAGCTAATTCCCCTTCCGTTAGATTTTTTTACTGTGCCAAGCTTTAATTTCACTTTGTGAAATGAATTGACAAATTTTCTTAACGTGGTTGCATATCCAAACACTGTCTTTATAGTTTTTCTCTGCAAAATCTCAACATGTTCCAATGGTGGACAACCATAAGATACTATTTTGGTTTCCACAGTTTACAAGCTAATGCTAGAATGGTAGGCAAGGCCCTATTTACAAAGGTAAAATAAAAACCTGGGGCTTTTACATGAATCAAAAAAATTAAAAGGTGACTCATTACCTATGTACGTAGTTGTGCTGAATGAAAAGAGACTGACCAGCAAATCTTTCTGATGTCCATTTTCCCTGATGGTAATTTTGCATGCATCTTTTTACCTGAGGTTATACACTCCTTGTGAGCACAAACCTAGACTCATCAAGAGGGATCAACGAGTTGCCATTGTGTTTTTGCGGAACCCACTGAATACTATTCTTGGACATCAACATCTGAAAGCCACTAAAAAATGGGATACGTCAAGAAGATTTTAGTGATAAACAAGTAAAAGACTGCAGATTTCTTGCAGCTGTATAGTCCTTAGTAAGCAGATAGCAATGGTGATTGTTTTAAAACCACGTGATGTGTTTGATGAATGGTTTAATTTTAAGGTGTGCATTAGTTACACTAGTCAACAACTGAAGATAATGGAGAATGAGGGCGTCGATCCCCCTACCTCTCACATGCTAAGCGAGCGCTCTACCATTTGAGCTAATTCCCCTTCCGTTAGATGTTTTTACTGTGCCAAGCTTTAATTTCACTTTGTGTAATGAATTGACAACTCTTCCTAACATGGTTGCATATCCAAACACTGTCTTTATAGTTTTTCTCTGCAAAATCTCAACATGTTCCAATGGTGGACAACCATAAGATACTATTTTGGTTTCCACAGTTGACACGCTAATGCTAGAATGGTTGGCAAGGCCCTATATACAAAGGTAAAATAAAAACCTGGGGCTTCTACATGAATCAAAAAATCTAAAAGGTGACTCATTACCTATGTCCGTAGTTGTGCTGAGTAAAAAGAGACTGACCAGCAAATCTTTCTGATGTCCATTTTCCCTGATGGTAATTGTGCATGCATCTTTTTACCTGAGGTTATACACTCCTTGTGAGCAAAAACTTAGACCCATCAAGAGGGATCAACGAGTTGCCATTGTGTTTTTGCGGAACCCACTGAATACTATTCTTGGACATCAACATCTGAAAGCCACTAAAAAATGGGATACCTCAAGAAGATTTTAGTGATTAACAAGTAAAAGACTGCAGATTTCTTGCAGCTGTATAGTCCTTAGTAAGCAGATAGCAATGGTGATTGTTTAAAAACCACGTGATGTCTTTGATGAATGGTTTCATTTTAAGGTGTGCATTAGTTACACTAGTCAACAACTGAAGATAATGGAGAATGAGGGCGTCGATCCCCCTACCTCTCACATGCTAAGCGAGTGCTCTACCATTTGAGCTAATTCCCCTTCCGTTAGATCTTTTTACTGTGCCAAGCTTTAATTTCACTTTGTGTAATGAATTGACAAATCTTCCTAACATGGTTGCATATCCAAACACTGTCTTTATAGTTTTTCTCTGCAAAATCTCAACATGTTCCAATGGTGGACAACTATAAGATACTATTTTGGTTTCCACAGTTTACAAGCTAATGCTAGAATGGTTGGCAAGGCCCTATTTACAAAGGTAAAATAAAAACCTGGGGCTTTTACATGAATCAAAAAATTTAAAAGGTGACTCATTACCTATGTACGTAGTTGTGCTGAATGAAAAGAGACTGACCAGCAAATCTTTCTGATGTCCATTTTCCCTGATGGTAATTTTGCATGCATCTTTTTACCTGAGGTTATACACTCCTTGTGAGCAAAAACTTAGACTCATCAAGAGGGATCAACGAGTTGCCATTGTGTTTTTGCGGAACCCACTGAATACTATTCTTGGACATCAACATCTGAAAGCCACTAAAAAATGGGATACCTCAAGAAGATTTTAGTGATTAACAAGTAAAAGACTGCAGATTTCTTGCAGCTGTATAGTCCTTAGTAAGCAGATAGCAATGGTGATTGTTTAAAAACCATGTAATGTGTTTGATGAATGGTTTAATTTTAAGGTGTGCATTAGTTACACTAGTCAACAAGTGAAGATAATGGAGAATGAGGGCGTCGATACCCTACCTCTCACATGCTAAGCGAGCGCTCCACCATTTGAGCAAATTCCCCTTCCGTTAGATGTTTTTACTGTGCCAAGCTTTAATTTCACTTTGTGTAATGAATTGACAAATCTTCCTAACATGGTTGCATATCCAAACACTGTCTTTATAGTTTTTCTCTGCAAAATCTCAACATGTTCCAATGGTGGACAACCATAAGATACTATTTTGGTTTCCACAGTTGACACGCTAATGCTAGAATGGTTGGCAAGGCCCTATATACAAAGGTAAAATAAAAACCTGGGGCTTCTACATGAATCAAAAAATTTAAAAGGTGACTCATTACCTATGTCCGTAGTTGTGCTGAGTAAAAAGAGACTGACCAGCAAATCTTTCTGATGTCCATTTTCCCTGATGGTAATTTTGCATGCATCTTTTTACCTGAGGTTATACACTCCTTGTGAGCAAAAACTTAGACCCATCAAGAGGGATCAACGAGTTGCCATTGTGTTTTTGCGGAACCAACTGAATACTATTCTTGGACATCAACATCTGAAAGCCACTAAAATAGGATACCTCAAGAAGATTTTTAGTGATTAACAACTGAAAGACTGCAGATTTCTTGCAGCTGTATAGTCCTTAGTAAGCAGATAGCAATGGTGATTGTTTAAAAACCATGTAATGTGTTTCATGAATGGTTTAATTTTAAGGTGTGCATTAGTTACACTAGTCAACAACTGAAGATAATGGAGAATGAGGGCGTCAATCCCCCTACCTCTCACATGCTAAGCGAGCGCTCTACCATTTGAGCTAATTCCCCTTCCGTTAGATGCTTTTACTGTGCCAAGCTTTAATTTCACTTTGTGAAATGAATTGACAAATCTTCCTAACGTGGTTGCATATCCAAACACTGTCTTTATAGTTTTTCTCTGCAAAATCTCAACATGTTCCAATGGTGGACAACCATAAGATACTATTTTGGTTTCCACAGTTTACAAGCTAATGCTAGAATGGTTGGCAAGGCCCTATTTACAAAGGTAAAATAAAAACCTGGGGCTTCTACATGAATCAAAAAATTTAAAAGGTGACTCATTACCTATGTACGTAGTTGTGCTGAATGAAAAGAGACTGACCAGCAAATCTTTCTGATGTCCATTTTCCCTGATGGTAATTTTGCATGCATCTTTTTACCTGAGGTTATACACTCCTTGTGAGCAAAAACTTAGACTCATCAAGAGGGATCAACGAGTTGCCATTGTGTTTTTGCGGAACCCACTGAATACTATTCTTGGACATCAACATCTGAAAGCCACTAAAAAATGGGATACCTCAAGAAGATTTTAGTGATTAACAAGTAAAAGACTGCAGATTTTTTGCAGCTGTATAGTCCTTAGTAAGCAGATAGCAATGGTGATTGTTTAAAAACCATGTAATGTGTTTCATGAATGGTTTAATTTTAAGGTGTGCATTAGTTACACTAGTCAACAACTGAAGATAATGGAGAATGAGGGCGTCGATCCCCCTACCTCTCACATGCTAAGCGAGCGCTCTACCATTTGAGCTAATTCCCCTTCCGTTAGATATTTTTACTGTGCCAAGCTTTAATTTCACTTTGTGTAATGAATTGACAAATCTTCCTAACATGGTTGCATATCCAAACACTGTCTTTATAGTTTTTCTCTGCAAAATCTCAACATGTTCCAATGGTGGACAACTATAAGATACTATTTTGGTTTCCACAGTTTACAAGCTAATGCTAGAATGGTTGGCAAGGCCCTATTTACAAAGGTAAAATAAAAACCTGGGGCTTCTACATGAATCAAAAAATTTAAAAGGTGACTCATTACCTATGTACGTAGTTGTGCTGAATGAAAAGAGACTGACCAGCAAATCTTTCTGATGTCCATTTTCCCTGATGGTAATTTTGCATGCATCTTTTTACCTGAGGTTATACACTCCTTGTGAGCAAAAACTTAGACTCATCAAGAGGGATCAACGAGTTGCCATTGTGTTTTTGCGGAACCCACTGAATACTATTCTTGGACATCAACATCTGAAAGCCACTAAAAAATGGGATACCTCAAGAAGATTTTAGTGATTAACAAGTAAAAGACTGCAGATTTCTTGCAGCTGTATAGTCCTTAGTAAGCAGATAGCAATGGTGATTGTTTAAAAACCATGTAATGTGTTTGATGAATGGTTTAATTTTAAGGTGTGCATTAGTTACACTAGTCAACAAGTGAAGATAATGGAGAATGAGGGCGTCGATACCCTACCTCTCACATGCTAAGCGAGCGCTCCACTTTTTGAGCAAATTCCCCTTCCGTTAGATGTTTTTACTGTGCCAAGCTTTAATTTCACTTTGTGAAATGAATTGACAAATCTTCCTAACGTGGTTGCATATCCAAACACTGTCTTTATAGTTTTTCTCTGCAAAATCTCAACATGTTCCAATGGTGGACAACCATAAGATACTATTTTGGTTTCCAAAGTTTACAAGCTAATACTAGAATGGTAGGCAAGGCCCTATTTACAAAGGTAAAATAAAAACCTGGGGCTTCTACATGAATCAAAAAATTTAAAAGGTGACTCATTACCTATGTCCGTAGTTGTGCTGAGTAAAAAGAGACTGACCAGCAAATCTTTCTGATGTCCATTTTCCCTGATGGTAATTTTGCATGCATCTTTTTACCTGAGGTTATACACACCTTGTGAGCAAAAACTTAGACCCATCAAGAGGGATCAACGAGTTGCCATTGTGTTTTTGCGGAACCCACTGAATACTATTCTTGGACATCAACATCTGAAAGCCACTAAAAAATGGGATACCTCAAGAAGATTTTTAGTGATTAACAACTGAAAGACTGCAGATTTCTTGCAGATGGATAGTCCTTATTAAGCAGATAGCAATGGTGATTGTTTAAAAACCATGTAATGTGTTTGATGAATGGTGTAATTTTGAAGGTGTGCATTAGTTACACTAGTCAACAAGTGAAGATAATGGAGAATGAGGGCGTCGATCCCCCTACCTCTCACATGCTAAGCAAGTGCTCTACCATTTGAGCTAATTCCCCTTCCGTTAGATGTTTTTACTGTGCCAAGCTTTAATTTCACTTTGTGTAATGAATTGACAAATCTTCCTAACATGGTTGCACATCCAAACACTGTCTTTATAGTTTTTCTCTGCAAAATCTCAACATGTTCCAATGGTGGACAACCATAAGATACTATTTTGGTTTCCACAGTTTACAAGCTAATGCTAGAATGGTTGGCAAGGCCCTATTTACAAAGGTAAAATAAAAACCTGGGGCTTCTTCATGAATCAAAAAATCTAAAAGGTGACTCATTACCTATGTACGTAGTTGTGCTGAATGAAAAGAGACTGACCAGCAAATCTTTCTGATGTCCATTTTCCCTGATGGTAATTTTGCATGCATCTTTTTACCTGAGGTTATACACTCCTCGTGAGCACAAACCTCGATTCATCAAGAGGGATCAACGAGTTGCCATTGTGTTTTTGCGGAACCCACTGAATACTATTTTTGGACATCAACATCTGAAAGCCACTAAAAAATGGGATACGTCAAGAAGATTTTAGTGATAAACGAGTAAAAGACTGCAGATTTCTTGCAGCTGTATAGTCCTTAGTAAGCAGATAGCAATGGTGATTGTTTTAAAACCACGTAATGTGCTTGATGAATGGTTTCATTTTAAGGTGTGCATTAGTTACACTAGTCAACAAGTGAAGATAATGGAGAATGAGGGTGTCGATCCCCCTACCTCTCACATGCTAAGCGAGCGCTCTACCATTTGAGCTAATTCCCCTTCCGTTAGATGTTTTTACTGTGCCAAGCTTTAATTTCACTTTGTGTAATGAATTGACAACTCTTCCTAACATGGTTGCATATCCAAACACTGTCTTTATAGTTTTTCTCTGCAAAATCTCAACATGTTCCAATGGTGGACAACTATAAGATACTATTTTGGTTTCCACAGTTTACATGCTAATGCTAGAATGGTTGGCAAGGCCCTATTTACAAAGGTAAAATAAAAACCTGGGGCTTCTACATGAATCAAAAAATTTAAAAGGTGACTCATTACCTATGTACGTAGTTGTGCTGAATGAAAAGAGACTGACCAGCAAATCTTTCTGATGTCCATTTTCCCTGATGGTAATTTTGCATGCATCTTTTTACCTGAGGTTATACACTCCTTGTGAGCAAAAACTTAGACTCATCAAGAGGGATCAACGAGTTGCCATTGTGTTTTTGCGGAACCCACTGAATACTATTCTTGGACATCAACATCTGAAAGCCACTAAAAAATGGGATACCTCAAGAAGATTTTTAGTGATTAACAACTGAAAGACTGCAGATTTCTTGCAGATGGATAGTGCTTAGTAAGCAATTAGCAATGGTGATTGTTTAAAAACCATGTAATGTGTTTTATGAAAGGTTTAATTTTAAGGTGTACATTAGTAACACTAGTCAACAAGTGAAGATAATGGAGAATGAGGGCGTCAATCCCCCTACCTCTCACATGCTAAGCGAGCGCTCTACCATTTGAGCTAATTCCCCTTCCGTTAGATGCTTTTACTGTGCCAAGCTTTAATTTCACTTTGTGAAATGAATTGACAAATCTTCCTAACGTGGTTGCATATCCAAACACTGTCTTTATAGTTTTTCTCTGCAAAATCTCAACATGTTCCAATGGTGGACAACTATAAGATACTATTTTGGTTTCCACAGTTTACAAGCTAATGCTAGAATGGTTGGCAAGGCCCTATTTACAAAGGTAAAATAAAAACCTGGGGCTTCTACATGAATCAAAAAATTTAAAAGGTGACTCATTACCTATGTACGTAGTTGTGCTGAATGAAAAGAGACTGACCAGCAAATCTTTCTGATGTCCATTTTCCCTGATGGTAATTTTGCATGCATCTTTTTACCTGAGGTTATACACTCCTTGTGAGCAAAAACTTAGACTCATCAAGAGGGATCAACGAGTTGCCATTGTGTTTTTGCGGAACCCACTGAATACTATTCTTGGACATCAACATCTGAAAGCCACTAAAAAATGGGATACCTCAAGAAGATTTTAGTGATTAACAAGTAAAAGACTGCAGATTTCTTGCAGCTGTATAGTCCTTAGTAAGCAGATAGCAATGGTGATTGTTTAAAAACCATGTAATGTGTTTCATGAATGGTTTAATTTTAAGGTGTGCATTAGTTACACTAGTCAACAAGTGAAGATAATGGATAATGAGGGCGTCGATCCCCCTACCTCTCACATGCTAAGCGAGCGCTCTACCATTTGAGCTAATTCCCCTTCCGTTAGATGTTTTTACTGTGCCAAGCTTTAATTTCACTTTGTGTAATGAATTGACAAATCTTCCTAACATGGTTGCATATCCAAACACTGTCTTTATAGTTTTTCTCTGCAAAATCTCAACATGTTCCAATGGTGGACAACCATAAGATACTATTTTGGTTTCCACAGTTGACACGCTAATGCTAGAATGGTTGGCAAGGCCCTATATACAAAGGTAAAATAAAAACCTGGGGCTTCTACATGAATCAAAAAATCTAAAAGGTGACTCATTACCTATGTCCGTAGTTGTGCTGAGTAAAAAGAGACTGCCCAGCAAATCTTTCTGATGTCCATTTTCCCTGATGGTAATTTTGCATGCATCTTTTTACCTGAGGTTATACACTCCTTGTGAGCATAAACTTAGACCCATCAAGAGGGATCAACGAGTTGCCATTGTGTTTTTGCGGAACCCACTGAATACTATTCTTGGACATCAACATCTGAAAGCCACTAAAAAATGGGATACCTCAAGAAGATTTTTAGTGATTAACAACTGAAAGACTGCAGATTTCTTGCAGATGGATAGTCCTTATTAAGCAGATAGCAATGGTGATTGTTTAAAAACCACGTAATGTGTTTGATGAATGGTTTAATTTTGAAGGTGTGCATTAGTTACACTAGTCAACAACTGCAGATAATGGAGAATGAGGGCGTCGATCCCCCTACCTCTCACATGCTAAACAAGTGCTCTACCATTTGAGCTAATTCCCCTTCCGTTAGATGTTTTTACCGTGCCAAGCTTTAATTTCACTTTGTGTAATGAATTGACAAATCTTCCTAACATGGTTGCACATCCAAACACTGTCTTTATAGTTTTTCTCTGCAAAATCTCAACATGTTCCAATGGTGGACAACCATAAGATACTATTTTGGTTTCCACAGTTTACAAGCTAATGCTAGAATGGTTGGCAAGGCCCTATTTACAAAGGTAAAATAAAAACCTGGGGCTTCTACATGAATCAAAAAATCTAAAAGGTGACTCATTACCTATGTCCGTAGTTGTGCTGAGTAAAAAGAGACTGACCAGCAAATCTTTCTGATCTCCATTTTCCCTCATGGTAATTTTGCATGCATCTTTTTACCTGAGGTTATACACTCCTTGTGAGCAAAAACTTAGACCCATCAAGAGGGATCAACGAGTTGCCATTGTGTTTTTGCGGAACCCACTGAATACTATTCTTGGACATCAACATCTGAAAGCCACTAAAAAATGGGATACGTCAAGAAGATTTTAGTGATAAACAAGTAAAAGACTGCAGATTTCTTGCAGCTGTATAGTCCTTAGTAAGCAGATAGCAATGGTGATTGTTTTAAAACCATGTGATGTGTTTGATGAATGGTTTCATTTTAAGGTGTGCATTAGTTACACTAGTCAACAAGTGAAGATAATGGAGAATGAGGGCGTCGATCCCCCTACCTCTCACTTGCGCCTGCTGGAGCGCAGATTTTGAGCCAAAGTTGATCTAAGTTAGTTCAAAGTTAGTACATCCCTGCCTCACTACAGCCAATCACGTAAGGTAAATCCAAAGTAAGTTCACACTACAGCCAATGACGTTCCTCTCTAGCTCATACTTGACCAATCATCCGTGCGCGTTAGCTTGCTGTGAGCGGCTGTGAGCGGATGTTTAAATAGCCGTGCTCCAAGTAGTGATTCGTCACTTTTACTGTTCCCTCCTGTGGGTTGTTCGTTTATAGCTGGCATTTTTCTTGGATTTAATCTGCGACCTTTTGTTCGACCACGTTTTTGTGCTCTTGTTCATGCTTGATCGCTCATCGACCGCTCAGACAGATCAACCGCCATTTTCACGTCTTCGAGTTCGTAACAACACAGGTAAACTGGTTTCATTCTTTATTTATTTATTGATTGTCCACCTTCGGTATGATTATGATAGTCTGTAGTTTTTTTATTTAATCCGCGACCTTTTGTTCCATCCCGTTTCTGTGCTTGTGTTTACGTTTGATCGGCCAGCGGCCGCCATCTTTTCACGTCTTCGTAATAACAGGTAAAGCGGTTTGCTAGCGATCAGACATTGATTGTTCACCTTCGATACGTATTTGTTAGAAAAGGGGAAATATCGATAGTCGGCAGTCCCTTTTTCCCCCCATTACGTTAAACTTTTAATTGTGATCGATGCTGCACAAACAAATCAAATGATGCTACAGATCTGATCAGATACGTTAAACATCGCCATAATCATTTATATTGCTTTGAAAGTGTAAATCCTCCAATATGGTTTAAGGGGGATGTTTTTCTAACAACAACAGTTATAACAACGCTCATAATAAAGTAATAAAATGTGTGGAGATGTCAGTTAACTCTGGATGAATGAGTTGTAAATATTCGGTGAAACTGTAGTTTCAAAAGTACAGTGAGCAGCCATCAAGAGTTTTAGCCCTTACTGTAGGAGAACTGGACTGAAGGACCCCCCCCCCCCTCGCTGGCTCCAAGAAGCCAAAATACCATATGGAGAAAAAACCTGTTACTCAGTCATTCTATTGGTCAGATAACAATTCTGTCTCTGATACCTCTTTATTGGCATCTCCTTATTATTCTAATTTGTTCATGTTTTTTATGGACTGACAGTGTCTGGCTCTTTCTCTCCAACATAGCGGCGTTCATCTCACCCAGAAAATGGGGACTGTATTAACGTTGTTTGGTTGGTTTTCTATTGAGGGTGGGGTCGAGGTTTCTCCTGGGGAAGGGGGTCCCCCACACACACTCACTCACTCACTCACTCACTCACTCACTCACTCACTCACTCACTCACTGTCTGTCTGTCTGTCTGTCTGCCATGGGTTATGGTTATGGTTATGTCTGCGTGCATTTTTGAGTGGGATCCAGAAGATGTGGCTGCTCTTCGCTGCGCCAAGGAGGCTGAGCTGGCAGCAAAGAAAAGTGGCCATGTTTCCAGAAGGACGGTCAGTGCTCAGATTAGTCGCAGGGAGTTGGCACTCCACTGTCGGAGGAGGACCAGGGGAGTGGAGGAGACTGCAGCATTATTAGGAGCACTCATCCATCAGTTCGACAGTGCAGATGGGAAGGACACCCTTGGAGTTCCACTGTTGGACCACGAACGCATCCAACAGATTTGGAAGGAACAGCAAAACCACCTGCTGTGCATCCAAGACCCCGAGAACTTCCCACTCTACATGAAGACGGGCACACTAAAGAAAGGCGGCGTGGAGCTGTCTTGCTACAGGTGTGCCCGTGGGTCGACCTCCTTGGAGTCCTTCCACCTCCACCTGAACCGTTTTATACCAGGTAATGTGCACTGAACATCTGGGTTCCTAACCTTTCTGTAAACATTTCTAACATTTGCTTTCATGTGGTTCACATCTTGTAAACAGAGACTTATCAAACCCTGTTTGTTTCACTCAGGAACCAGTGCCAGTGACGCGCATTTCCAGGCATATCTCCTTGAGGGCTTGATGCGCTGGAATGATGACCGGATGGAGGATGCTGTCAAAGGAAATTCCTCCTTCCGGTTATTCGAAACTTCAATGAGAGAGGCTGTGGACCAACTCAGCCAAGCAGTGCTAGGGAAGCCCTGGGATGAGCGTTATCGCCCTCCTGGAGCATATACGGGTAAGAAATATATACATTTGTTATTTTGCGATTTATCTATTTATCCTAATGTCACGACAGCGTTTATAGCTTTTCTTTTTATTGTTGTAGGTGAATTGCTGGGAATAGAATACCTGTACAGCCAGACTGGCAAAACATTTACTGCCATGCTTCAGACCCCTGAAGAGGAGGACAGGCTGCTGGAGGGAATCGATGACCAGGACTTCCAAGACGAGGGGTTTGGGGAAGACAACATGGAGGACATCACTGTTCCAGTGTTGGATGACCCCCCTCTTGATGTCGTTGCCAGCCCCTTTTCTTCACCTCAGCCTCAACTCTCAGTATCACCAGGTGGACCTGAATCTTCTGCTCATCGTCTTTCCTCTGTGGTGGTGTCACAGCCAACTGAGAGTGAAAGCAGCCCTTCAGACGAGGCAGAGGTGAGACGTTTTAAAGGACCATCCTTTCATTTTAGTCTCATCTGGTTCAGCATTTCTAACATTCATTTGCATTTATTAGTCTGCTGTTGTAGGACCCGACGGCATAGCTGGGTGGGACAAAGTCCAGGATCTGGCCTCTTACTTAGTGGGACTCCGTGAGGCTCCTTACCTCACTGACCCACAAGTTACAGAGGCCATTCGACTATGGACAGCTCTCCTGGACGTGGACAAAAAGCGGGTCAACTACCAGCCTGGGCACCAGCCTCAGCTTTCACACGGCCGCTTTAAGGCACCTAAACGCTCCGGGGTGACACCAGGAGTGGAAAGCGTGAAAAGGTGTCTCATTGGACATCCTGGGGGTCCAGCTCAGTGGCCAAGCACCAGCCGCTTGGTTGAGGCTATTTGCATTAAGCTTAGCCGTTTGCACAAGACGCCCACCAAGAAGGCTGGAGTTAGCACCCCAAGGTGGTCCAAAATCCTCACGGATTACCACCATATCCGGGATTTAGTGCTGAGCAGTCGCAGGCTGATGGAGGAAACAATGATCCAGCTGTTTGAGCTCAATCAGAGGACACTCATTCAGTGGTGAGCACAGCGCCTTATTTTATTCTATTTCAATGACTTTTTCAAAACATTATCATAATACCGTTGATTCATTTCAGGTTTCAGCGGCGGGAGAAAAACCAAGAAAGGAGTGTCCTCGCCCAGGGATTGACACCACCCGAGCCAGTTGCTGTAGCTGCAAGCGACCTTCCTGCTCCAAGGCAAAAAATGGATGAGGCACCATCCACATCTGGGCCCAAATTCAAATTCATTCTTCCTCTAAATAGAGCAGGACAGGCTCCTATTCTGAGACCAGGTCGCAGGCCTGCTGCTGCTACTGCTACTGCTACTGCTTCTTCCTCTTCCTCTGCTGCTACTGACAGTATGATGTGCCCCATCACACCTGCCACCAGTGTAACTGCTTTTATTCCACCTGTGTCAGCACCTGGATTATTGTTGGGGACCATAATTCCTTTCCCAGTTATGGCTGTGCCCACTGCTTATCGATTTCCTGGAGCAACAACAAGCAGTGCAGGCTTCGTTCCACCTGCGACTGCCCCAGCTGTCCCTACTGTCCCTGTGTCACGCTCCACACAGAAGAACAGGCAAAGACGGGCCTTGGAGGAAGAAAGCGGCATCCACAAAAGAAAATACATACGAGGAGTGAACTATAATACGTGTAGCAAATGTGGACAGCCCAAAACAAAAGAATACGGGCATAGTCGCTACAAAAATGCCACATTTTGCTCGCGGGCGTCAAATGGACGATCATTGGATGACTGGTTGGCAGAACAGCGCCAACAGCACAAAGGCAGATCACCACCTCCTCCTCCTCCTCCTCCTCCTCTTTCATAGGTACTCTTCAGTAATACTATCGTAATGTAGATAGTAAATTATTGTTGTATGTACATTCTTTAGTTATTTTAAATTTTATTTTTTATTATTTTTTAGTTATTTTCTAATATTTACTTTTTGTCAATGTGATTCATGTTAGTTTTCTGTGTCTTCATTTTAATAAAACATTTTACATTTGAAGTATCATTTGTCTGGTCAATTAAAGCTACAAATAAGCTTTCACATTCCCAGAATTTGTCCCCTCCACACCCCACTCAAGAAAAAAAGAAGAAAAGATTTTTTTTTTAAATCTGTTATGTTTAATAATGTAAACATCTCAAAGTCTTTTTTTTTTTGGAAAATAATACAATTCGAAAGCTGTAAATAGGTTTTGTGACACGTCACAGACAACTTGTGTAAACAAAGTAATAAAATACATAAATAATATGTAATTATCATATGTATTATACAGTTATAGATAATTATACAGCCGCAAAAAGGTCCTGCACACAAGTGTCAACACAAAGAAACATTCATTTATTGTCAAAATAAGCAAGTTAACATGCTTTTTTGCATTAATATCCATGGCATGATAGTTATTATCGATAAATAACTTGTGAAAACTGCACAAGACATGAGCTTGCATATTTATCAATGAAGAAAGATTCATGATAACGTGACTGAGCGTCTGACCATTCGCGTTTTACGTTTCAAATACGTCATCCGAAAGACGGCGACGAACAGCGTCCTTGGATACCTGAGCGGACGGACAGACCTTCGGTTCGAGTCCAGCTTTGGGAGAGAGTCTCGTTTCACATATTACTGAAAACAATTCACAATATGTAGACGTATATCCAGAGTCTTTCAGCGTGAAAACCGCGCCGCAGATTTCCGGTTTGCGCGTGCTTTTGCCTCGTGCGCGAGCGGGAAGATCAGCCCCCCGCCTATGCTAAGCGAGTGCTCTACCATTTGAGCTAATTCCCCTTCCGTTAGATGTTTTTACTGTGCCAAGCTTTAATTTCACTTTGTGTAATGAATTGACAAATCTTCCTAACATGGTTGCATATCCAAACACTGTCTTTATAGTTTTTCTCTGCAAAATCTCAACATGTTCCAATGGTGGACAACCATAAGATACTATTTTGGTTTCCACAGTTGACACGCTAATGCTAGAACGGTTGGCAAGGCCCTATATACAAAGGTAAAATAAAAACCTGGGGCTTCTACATGAATCAAAAAATCTAAAAGGTGACTCATTACCTATGTCCGTAGTTGTGCTGAGTAAAAAGAGACTGACCAGCAAATTTTTCTGATGTCCATTTTCCCTGATGGTAATTGTGCATGCATCTTTTTACCTGAGGTTATACACTCCTTGTGAGCAAAAACATAGACCCATCAAGAGGGATCAACGAGTTGCCATTGTGTTTTTGCGGAACCCACTGAATACTATTCTTGGACATCAACATCTGAAAGCCACTAAAAAATGGGATACCTCAAGAAGATTTTTAGTGATGAACAACTGAAAGACTGCAGATTTCTTGCAGATGGATAGTGCTTAGTAAGCACTTAGCAATGGTGATTGTTTAAAAACCATGTAATGTGTTTTATGAATGGTTTAATTTTAAGGTGTACATTAGTAATACTAGTCAACAACTGAAGATAATGGAGAATGAGGGCGTCAATCCCCCTACCTCTCACATGCTAAGCGAGCGCTCTACCATTTGAGCTAATTCCCCTTCCGTTAGATGTTTTTACTGTGCCAAGCTTTAATTTCACTTTGTGAAATGAATTGACAAATCTTCCTAACGTGGTTGCATATCCAAACACTGTCTTTATAGTTTTTCTCTGCAAAATCTCAACATGTTCCAATGGTGGACAACTATAAGATACTATTTTGGTTTCCACAGTTTACAAGCTAATGCTAGAATGGTTGGCAAGGCCCTATTTACAAAGGTAAAATAAAAACCTGGGGCTTCTACATGAATCAAAAAATTTAAAAGGTGACTCATTACCTATGTACGTAGTTGTGCTGAATGAAAAGAGACTGACCAGCAAATCTTTCTGATGTCCATTTTCCCTGATGGTAATTTTGCATGCATCTTTTTACCTGAGGTTATACACTCCTTGTGAGCAAAAACTTAGACTCATCAAGAGGGATCAACGAGTTGCCATTGTGTTTTTGCGGAACCCACTGAATACTATTCTTGGACATCAACATCTGAAAGCCACTAAAAAATGGGATACCTCAAGAAGATTTTAGTGATTAACAAGTAAAAGACTGCAGATTTCTTGCAGCTGTATAGTCCTTAGTAAGCAGATAGCAATGGTGATTGTTTAAAAACCATGTAATGTGTTTCATGAATGGTTTAATTTTAAGGTGTGCATTAGTTACACTAGTCAACAAGTGAAGAAAATGGAGAATGAGGGCGTCGATCCCCCTACCTCTCACATGCTAAGCAAGTGCTCTACCATTTGAGCTAATTCCCCTTCCGTTAAATGTTTTTACTGTGCCAAGCTTTAATTTCACTTTGTGTAATGAATTGACAAATCTTCCTAACATGGTTGCACATCCAAACACTGTCTTTATAGTTTTTCTCTGCAAAATCTCAACATGTTCCAATGGTGGACAACCATAAGATACTATTTTGGTTTCCACAGTTGACACGCTAATGCTAGAACGGTTGGCAAGGCCCTATATACAAAGGTAAAATAAAAACCTGGGGCTTTTACATGAATCAAAAAATTTAAAAGGTGACTCATTACCTATGTACGTAGTTGTGCTGAATGAAAAGAGACTGACCAGCAAATCTTTCTGATGTCCATTTTCCCTGATGGTAATTTTGCATGCATCTTTTTACCTGAGGTTATACACTCTGTGAGCACAAACCTAGACTCATCAAGAGGGATCAACGAGTTGCCATTGTGTTTTTGCGGAACCCACTGAATACTATTCTTGGACATCAACATCTGAAAGCCACTAAAAAATGGGATACGTCAAGAAGATTTTAGTGATAAACAAGTAAAAGACTGCAGATTTCTTGCAGCTGTATAGTCCTTAGTAAGCAGATAGCAATGGTGATTGTTTAAAAACCACGTGATGTGTTTGATGAATGGTTTAATTTTATGGTGTGCATTAGTTACACTAGTCAACAACTGAAGATAATGGAGAATGAGGGCGTCGATCCCCCTACCTCTCACATGCTAAGCGAGCGCTCTACCATTTGTGCTAATTCCCCTTCCGTTAGATGTTTTTACTGTGCCAAGCTTTAATTTCACTTTGTGTAATGAATTGACAACTCTTCCTAACATGGTTGCATATCCAAACACTGTCTTTATAGTTTTTCTCTGCAAAATCTCAACATGTTCCAATGGTGGACAACCATAAGATACTATTTTGGTTTCCACAGTTGACACGCTAATGCTAGAATGGTTGGCAAGGCCCTATATACAAAAGTAAAATAAAAACCTGGGGCTTCTACATGAATCAAAAAATCTAAAAGGTGACTCATTACCTATGTCCGTAGTTGTGCTGAGTAAAAAGAGACTGACCAGCAAATCTTTCTGATCTCCATTTTCCCTCATGGTAATTTTGCATGCATCATTTTACCTGAGGTTATACACTCCTTGTGAGCAAAAACTTAGACCCATCAAGAGGGATCAACGAGTTGCCATTGTGTTTTTGCGGAACCCACTGAATACTATTCTTGGACATCAACATCTGAAAGCCACTAAAAAATGGGATACGTCAAGAAGAGTTTAGTGATAAACAAGTAAAAGACTGCAGATTTCTTGCAGCTGTATAGTCCTTAGTAAGCAGATAGCAATGGTGATTGTTTTAAAACCATGTGATGTCTTTGATGAATGGTTTCATTTTAAGGTGTGCATTAGTTACACTAGTCAACAAGTGAAGATAATGGAGAATGAGGGCGTCGATCCCCCTACCTCTCACATGCTAAGCGAGTGCTCTACCATTTGAGCTAATTCCCCTTCCGTTAGATGCTTTTACTGTGCCAAGCTTTAATTTCACTTTGTGTAATGAATTGACAACTCTTCCTAACATGGTTGCATATCCAAACACTGTCTTTATAGTTTTTCTCTGCAAAATCTCAACATGTTCCAATGGTGGACAACTATAAGATACTATTTTGGTTTCCACAGTTTTCAAGCTAATGCTAGAATGGTTGGCAAGGCCCTATTTACAAAGGTAAAATAAAAACCTGGGGCTTCTACATGAATCAAAAAATTTAAAAGGTGACTCATTACCTATGTACGTAGTTGTGCTGAATGAAAAGAGACTGACCAGCAAATCTTTCTGATGTCCATTTTCCCTGATGGTAATTTTGCATGCATCTTTTTACCTGAGGTTATACACTCCTTGTGAGCAAAAACTTAGACTCATCAAGAGGGATCAACGAGTTGCCATTGTGTTTTTGCGGAACCCACTGAATACTATTCTTGGACATCAACATCTGAAAGCCACTAAAAAATGGGATACCTCAAGAAGATTTTTAGTGATTAACAACTGAAAGACTGCAGATTTCTTGCAGATGGATAGTGCTTAGTAAGCAATTAGCAATGGTGATTGTTTAAAAACCATGTAATGTGTTTTATGAAAGGTTTAATTTTAAGGTGTACATTAGTAACACTAGTCAACAACTGCAGATAATGGAGAATGAGGGCGTCAATCCCCCTACCTCTCACATGCTAAGCGAGCGCTCTACCATTTGAGCTAATTCCCCTTCCGTTAGATGCTTTTACTGTGCCAAGCTTTAATTTCACTTTGTGAAATGAATTGACAAATCTTCCTAACGTGGTTGCATATCCAAACACTGTCTTTATAGTTTTTCTCTGCAAAATCTCAACATGTTCCAATGGTGGACAACTATAAGATACTATTTTGGTTTCCACAGTTTACAAGCTAATGCTAGAATGGTTGGCAAGGCCCTATTTACAAAGGTAAAATAAAAACCTGGGGCTTCTACATGAATCAAAAAATTTAAAAGGTGACTCATTACCTATGTACGTAGTTGTGCTGAATGAAAAGAGACTGACCAGCAAATCTTTCTGATGTCCATTTTCTCTGATGGTAATTTTGCATGCATCTTTTTACCTGAGGTTATACACTCCTTGTGAGCAAAAACTTAGACTCATCAAGAGGGATCAACGAGTTGCCATTGTGTTTTTGCGGAACCCACTGAATACTATTCTTGGACATCAACATCTGAAAGCCACTAAAAAATGGGATACCTCAAAAAGATTTTAGTGATTAACAAGTAAAAGACTGCAGATTTCTTGCAGCTGTATAGTCCTTAGTAAGCAGATAGCAATGGTGATTGTTTAAAAACCATGTAATGTGTTTCATGAATGGTTTAATTTTAAGGTGTGCATTAGTTACACTAGTCAACAAGTGAAGATAATGGAGAATGAGGGCGTCGATCCCCCTACCTCTCACTTGCGCCTGCTGGAGCGCAGATTTTGAGCCAAAGTTGATCTAAGTTAGTTCAAAGTTAGTACATCCCTGCCTCACTACAGCCAATCACGTAAGGTAAATCCAAAGTAAGTTCACACTACAGCCAATGACGTTCCTCTCTAGCTCATACTTGACCAATCATCCGTGCGCGTTAGCTTGCTGTGAGCGGCTGTGAGCGGATGTTTAAATAGCCGTGCTCCAAGTAGTGATTCGTCACTTTTACTGTTCCCTCCTGTGGGTTGTTCGTTTATAGCTGGCATTTTTCTTGGATTTAATCTGCGACCTTTTGTTCGACCACGTTTTTGTGCTCTTGTTCATGCTTGATCGCTCATCGACCGCTCAGACAGATCAACCGCCATTTTCACGTCTTCGAGTTCGTAACAACACAGGTAAACTGGTTTCATTCTTTATTTATTTATTGATTGTCCACCTTCGGTATGATTATGATAGTCTGTAGTTTTTTTATTTAATCCGCGACCTTTTGTTCCATCCCGTTTCTGTGCTTGTGTTTACGTTTGATCGGCCAGCGGCCGCCATCTTTTCACGTCTTCGTAATAACAGGTAAAGCGGTTTGCTAGCGATCAGACATTGATTGTTCACCTTCGATACGTATTTGTTAGAAAAGGGGAAATATCGATAGTCGGCAGTCCCTTTTTCCCCCCATTACGTTAAACTTTTAATTGTGATCGATGCTGCACAAACAAATCAAATGATGCTACAGATCTGATCAGATACGTTAAACATCGCCATAATCATTTATATTGCTTTGAAAGTGTAAATCCTCCAATATGGTTTAAGGGGGATGTTTTTCTAACAACAACAGTTATAACAACGCTCATAATAAAGTAATAAAATGTGTGGAGATGTCAGTTAACTCTGGATGAATGAGTTGTAAATATTCGGTGAAACTGTAGTTTCAAAAGTACAGTGAGCAGCCATCAAGAGTTTTAGCCCTTACTGTAGGAGAACTGGACTGAAGGACCCCCCCCCCCTCGCTGGCTCCAAGAAGCCAAAATACCATATGGAGAAAAAACCTGTTACTCAGTCATTCTATTGGTCAGATAACAATTCTGTCTCTGATACCTCTTTATTGGCATCTCCTTATTATTCTAATTTGTTCATGTTTTTTATGGACTGACAGTGTCTGGCTCTTTCTCTCCAACATAGCGGCGTTCATCTCACCCAGAAAATGGGGACTGTATTAACGTTGTTTGGTTGGTTTTCTATTGAGGGTGGGGTCGAGGTTTCTCCTGGGGAAGGGGGTCCCCCACACACACTCACTCACTCACTCACTCACTCACTCACTCACTCACTCACTCACTCACTCACTCACTCACTCACTCACTCACTCACTCACTCACTCACTCACTCACTCACTCACTGTCTGTCTGTCTGTCTGTCTGCCATGGGTTATGGCAGTGTTTATTACCCCATGATTATTGTTTACATATAGCTTGTTAAATTATTGTCACACCCTTAAAATGCAAATTGTTAATGGCTATATTTTCATTGCAGAAAATGTATGCTTATCCTGTTTTCCGTCGCCAATCTGCAACATCAACCC
The DNA here is from genome assembly GCF_053564925.1 of Oryzias latipes. NCBI lineage: Eukaryota > Metazoa > Chordata > Actinopteri > Beloniformes > Adrianichthyidae > Oryzias > Oryzias latipes. The sequence continues at coordinate 5,454,636 of NC_136256.1, read as the reverse complement.
GTCTCCTTCTGGCACCTTCAGCCGAGGCAAAGCGCCTTGAAAATGTGGAGACTGGACGTGCGAAACCAAAGGCGGAGGTGCTTAAAGAGGCCCGGACGTTTGTCAGCACAAACGGAGGTGACCCCAGTGACCAGTTTTTGGTATTGGCTCACTGCAGACTACAGTTTGGTAAATACCAAGGCCAACGATTTAGATGGCTCCTGGAAAACTCTCTGGGCTATGCTGTGTATTTAATGCTTAGCATCTCTGACGAGGCAGCACATACATCACCGTTGTCAGAAAACAAGCAACTCTTCCTTCAGTACACTTCTCAAATTAGAGAGATGGGAGAAGAAGGTGAAAAGTACAAGAGAAAGCAGGAAATGCAAGCAGAAGCCCGAGCAACTGGAGACCAGGGCTACTTGATGGTTGAGTTTGGCGACTTCCAGGGCCGGTCCATGAAGGAGGTTTATGAGGACGGGAGCAAGGAGGCCCAAGCCCTTATCAAGTATCTGGTGACAGCACATGCCAGGCCCAACACCAACATGGCAATTTTCAAGGCATACGTCATAAAAAGACGGGCATCATCTCGTGCTACTGCCCCTCCTGCTGCACCTTCGCTTGCCACTGCAACTCCATCCTTCAGTGCAACTACACCCACCCGTGCCACTACCCCTTCTGCCACCCAGATCCGAACCGGCATCCAGCAGACTGCTGCTGTGAAGGCACTCTTAGGACTTGGCAAAAATATCCCTACTTCCCAGCTCGTCAAAAAACTCACATCACCAGCTAAGCACCGTGAGTATACATGCATATTTATTTGTTCTCAGAGCAATTCCACATGCATTTAACAATATGGTAAAAGTGTCCAATTGCTCTTTTTTAAGATCCTGTACTGCCTCCTCCAAGAGGAGGAGGAGAACCTCCAGCCAAAAATTTGGCCCAAAGGCAGCTTTTTACTGCTGGTAATTAAGCTCTATTTTACATAAGTTTGTCTTTATGTGTTTCTTAGAGTAATATGTTTATACTTTCTTCTAGACACTTCCATTCCTCCTGCTAAGGAGGCTGATGACGAGGAGCTGCTTCTTGCTGCAGCACAATGTGAAGCACAGCTAAGTGCAGGTGTGTTATATTAACCAGACAGTAACCTTAGGAGACTGTTTTTTTTAATCAAAGACACTTTTAGAAGCATTATAAAAAAGCATTTTTTTGCTTGCAAAAAAGCCTAATTTTGAGCCTCATTTCTTTAATCTTTACCATTTGATCCTCTTTCTGTTCTCCACTGTCATTTGTGTCATTTATGCTATAGCAGCTGGAAGAGTCATTCTTCTGTTTGTTCCTGTTCCCTCAGAGGCCTGTCCTGGTCCCTCTCCATCTGTGGCAGCAGCAAAGTCAGCGCTGGAGCTTCCAGTCCACTGGAAAGAACAACTGCCACGCTTCCAGCACGAGTGGATTGCAAAGACGCTTTTCAAAGCCAACCCACGAACCGGCAAGGCAGAACTTGTGTCGCAGCTAAAGCTTTGGTGGCATCCTCCCCAGCCCGCTCTGGTTCACACTCAGCCTCCCGTCTCACCAGACCTCTTCTTCTGCCGGCCCCTGTTCCTGTGGATGCCACAAAAAATGTGGTCATTTCTTTTTGTCTGCGGTCGTCCACAATGTGGTCAGCACAGACTTACGGCGGCTGGAATTTACAGGACTGTTCGTAAAGTCCTGGACATTGATGGGTGGTATGACCTCGCCACGGAGTATCTGGAATGTAAACGCTGCAAGAGAAAATACCCATCCTGGTCAGAGGACATTTTGGGGCAGATGGACATGGGTCATCGCAGCCATTTCCCAGCTCTGCTGACATACAGGTGGGACATATTGACGCATGTTCATAATGAGCTGACTTTGTGTTTTCATTTTTGCCTAACCTAAGGTTTGCATGCCTATCCTATGCTGTTGTTTCCTTAGGTACTCATGTGACAAGCGGGTGCTGAGAATGATGAGGGAGAGGACACTGGGCAACAGCGTGACACAACTTTATAAAAAGTTACTGGAACAGCACAGTGAGGCATGGACACAGCGCGTCCTACAGTACCTCACAGCGTGTGAACCGTTCACAAGGGCCTCTCTTCAGCGACCAGTGTTTGCTGAGCCCCCCCCCATGCCGGCCTTGCCTAAGCCTAAGTGGCTGTTAGCTGTTTATGCAAGGGATGTTCTGGGGCGGATCAACGAAGTGAAGGCCAAAATCACATCTGTGTTTGGATGTGTTTTGAAGATGGACTCCACAAAAAAGGTACTTTTTCAAAACTTTTTTAAACAGATATTAATATGCTTACATAAATAATAAACAGTTTTTACTTTTTTGTCAATAGGTCACAAAGAAGCTTGCGGGGGCTGCTTCAGGAACAGCTGCCTGGTGCACAAATGTCGGCAATGAACATGGCCAGGTTCTGGTCTCTGTTCTGACAGCCGCTGAAGGACATGGACTGGACGCCATGGCGGCTGGCCTGATGAGGCGCTACAGGGAGGCAGGAGAGGCACCCCCAAAAGTGATGTACGTGGACAGAGACTGCTGCAGCAGACACGGCCGGTCTCTGGTGAAGACCCTGTTTTCAGAGTGGGATGAGCTTGAGGTGCGCCTGGACATCTGGCATTTCATGCGGCGATTCGCTGCAGGTGTCACGACAGAGGCTCATCCGCTCTACGGGATCTTCATGGCACGTCTGTCTGCGTGCATTTTTGAGTGGGATCCAGAAGATATGGCTGCTCTTCGCTGCGCCAAGGAGGCTGAGCTGGCAGCAAAGAAAAGTGGCCATGTTTCCAGAAGGACGGTCAGTGCTCAGATTAGTCGCAGGGAGTTGGCACTCCACTGTCGGAGGAGGACCAGGGGAGTGGAGGAGACTGCAGCATTATTAGGAGCACTCATCCATCAGTTCGACAGTGCAGATGGGAAGGACACCCTTGGAGTTCCACTGTTGGACCACGAACGCATCCAACAGATTTGGAAGGAACAGCAAAACCACCTGCTGTGCATCCAAGACCCCGAGAACTTCCCACTCTACATGAAGACGGGCACACTAAAGAAAGGCGGCGTGGAGCTGTCTTGCTACAGGTGTGCCCGTGGGTCGACCTCCTTGGAGTCCTTCCACCTCCACCTGAACCGTTTTATACCAGGTAATGTGCACTGAACATCTGGGTTCCTAACCTTTCTGTAAACATTTCTAACATTTGCTTTCATGTGGTTCACATCTTGTAAACAGAGACTTATCAAACCCTGTTTGTTTCACTCAGGAACCAGTGCCAGTGACGCGCATTTCCAGGCATATCTCCTTGAGGGCTTGATGCGCTGGAATGATGACCGGATGGAGGATGCTGTCAAAGGAAATTCCTCCTTCCGGTTATTCGAAACTTCAATGAGAGAGGCTGTGGACCAACTCAGCCAAGCAGTGCTAGGGAAGCCCTGGGATGAGCGTTATCGCCCTCCTGGAGCATATACGGGTAAGAAATATATACATTTGTTATTTTGCGATTTATCTATTTATCCTAATGTCACGACAGCGTTTATAGCTTTTCTTTTTATTGTTGTAGGTGAATTGCTGGGAATAGAATACCTGTACAGCCAGACTGGCAAAACATTTACTGCCATGCTTCAGACCCCTGAAGAGGAGGACAGGCTGCTGGAGGGAATCGATGACCAGGACTTCCAAGACGAGGGGTTTGGGGAAGACAACATGGAGGACATCACTGTTCCAGTGTTGGATGACCCCCCTCTTGATGTCGTTGCCAGCCCCTTATCTTCACCTCAGCCTCAACTCTCAGTATCACCAGGTGGACCTGAATCTTCTGCTCATCGTCTTTCCTCTGTGGTGGTGTCACAGCCAACTGAGAGTGAAAGCAGCCCTTCAGACGAGGCAGAGGTGAGACGTTTTAAAGGACCATCCTTTCATTTTAGTCTCATCTGGTTCAGCATTTCTAACATTCATTTGCATTTATTAGTCTGCTGTTGTAGGACCCGACGGCATAGCTGGGTGGGACAAAGTCCAGGATCTGGCCTCTTACTTAGTGGGACTCCGTGAGGCTCCTTACCTCACTGACCCACAAGTTACAGAGGCCATTCGACTATGGACAGCTCTCCTGGACGTGGACAAAAAGCGGGTCAACTACCAGCCTCGACACCAGCCTCAGCTTTCACACGGCCGCTTTAAGGCACCTAAACGCTCCGGGGTGACACCAGGAGTGGAAAGCGTGAAAAGGTGTCTCATTGGACATCCTGGGGGTCCAGCTCAGTGGCCAAGCACCAGCCGCTTGGTTGAGGCTATTTGCATTAAGCTTAGCCGTTTGCACAAGACGCCCACCAAGAAGGCTGGAGTTAGCACCCCAAGGTGGTCCAAAATCCTCACGGATTACCACCATATCCGGGATTTAGTGCTGAGCAGTCGCAGGCTGATGGAGGAAACAATGATCCAGCTGTTTGAGCTCAATCAGAGGACACTCATTCAGTGGTGAGCACAGCGCCTTATTTTATTCTATTTCAATGACTTTTTCAAAACATTATCATAATACCGTTGATTCATTTCAGGTTTCAGCGGCGGGAGAAAAACCAAGAAAGGAGTGTCCTCGCCCAGGGATTGACACCCCCCGAGCCAGTTGCTGTAGCTGCAAGCGACCTTCCTGCTCCAAGGCAAAAAATGGATGAGGCACCATCCACATCTGGGCCCAAATTCAAATTCATTCTTCCTCTAAATAGAGCAGGACAGGCTCCTATTCTGAGACCAGGTCGCAGGCCTGCTGCTGCTACTGCTACTGCTACTGCTTCTTCCTCTTCCTCTGCTGCTACTGACAGTATGATGTGCCCCATCACACCTGCCACCAGTGTAACTGCTTTTATTCCACCTGTGTCAGCACCTGGATTATTGTTGGGGACCATAATTCCTTTCCCAGTTATGGCTGTGCCCACTGCTTATCGATTTCCTGGAGCAACAACAAGCAGTGCAGGCTTCGTTCCACCTGCGACTGCCCCAGCTGTCCCTACTGTCCCTGTGTCACGCTCCACACAGAAGAACAGGCAAAGACGGGCCTTGGAGGAAGAAAGCGGCATCCACAAAAGAAAATACATACGAGGAGTGAACTATAATACGTGTAGCAAATGTGGACAGCCCAAAACAAAAGAATACGGGCATAGTCGCTACAAAAATGCCACATTTTGCTCGCGGGCGTCAAATGGACGATCATTGGATGACTGGTTGGCAGAACAGCGCCAACAGCACAAAGGCAGATCACCACCTCCTCCTCCTCCTCCTCCTCCTCCTCCTCTTTCATAGGTACTCTTCAGTAATACTATCGTAATGTAGATAGTAAATTATTGTTGTATGTACATTCTTTAGTTATTTTAAATTTTATTTTTTATTATTTTTTAGTTATTTTCTAATATTTACTTTTTGTCAATGTGATTCATGTTAGTTTTCTGTGTCTTCATTTTAATAAAACATTTTACATTTGAAGTATCATTTGTCTGGTCAATTAAAGCTACAAATAAGCTTTCACATTCCCAGAATTTGTCCCCTCCACACCCCACTCAAGAAAAAAAGAAGAAAAGATTTTTTTTTAAATCTGTTATGTTTAATAATGTAAACATCTCAAAGTCTTTTTTTTTTTGGAAAATAATACAATTCGAAAGCTGTAAATAGGTTTTGTGACACGTCACAGACAACTTGTGTAAACAAAGTAATAAAATACATAAATAATATGTAATTATCATATGTATTATACAGTTATAGATAATTATACAGCCGCAAAAAGGTCCTGCACACAAGTGTCAGCACAAAGAAACATTCATTTATTGTCAAAATAAGCAAGTTAACATGCTTTTTTGCATTAATATCCATGGCATGATAGTTATTATCGATAAATAACTTGTGAAAACTGCACAAGACATGAGCTTGCATATTTATCAATGAAGAAAGATTCATGATAACGTGACTGAGCGTCTGACCATTCGCGTTTTACGTTTCAAATACGTCATCCGAAAGACGGCGACGAACAGCGTCCTTGGATACCTGAGCGGACGGACAGACCTTCGGTTCGAGTCCAGCTTTGGGAGAGAGTCTCGTTTCACATATTACTGAAAACAATCCACAATATGTAGACGTATATCCAGAGTCTTTCAGCGTGAAAACCGCGCCGCAGATTTCCGGTTTGCGCGTGCTTTTGCCTCGTGCGCGAGCGGGAAGATCAGCCCCCCGCCTTTGCGCAGCGAGCGCTCTACCATTTGAGCTAATTCCCCTTCCGTTACATGTTTTTACTGTACCAAGCTTTAATTTCACTTTGTGTAATGAATTGACAAATCTTCCTAACATGGTTGCATATCCAAACACTGTCTTTATAGTTTTTCTCTGCAAAATCTCAACATGTTCCAATGGTGGACAACCATAACATACTATTTTGGTTTCCACAGTTGACACGCTAATGCTAGAATGGTTGGCAAGGCCCTATATACAAAGGTAAAATAAAAACCTGGGGCTTCTACATGAATCAAAAAATCTAAAAAGTGACTCATTACCTATGTCCATAGTTGTGCTGAGTAAAAAGAGACTGACCAGCAAATCTTTCTGATGTCCATTTTCCCTGATGGTAATTTTGCATGCATCTTTTTACCTGAGGTTATACACTCCTTGTGAGCAAAAACTTAGACCCATCAAGAGGGATCAACGAGTTGCCATTGTGTTTTTGCGGAACCCACTGAATACTATTCTTGGACATCAACATCTGAAAGCCACTAAAAAATGGGATACCTCAAGAAGATTTTTAGTAATTAACAACTGAAAGACTGCAGATTTCTTGCAGATGGATAGTCCTTATTAAGCAGATAGCAATGGTGATTGTTTAAAAACCATGTAATGTGTTTGATGAATGGTTTAATTTTGAAGGTGTGCATTAGTTACACTAGTCAACAACTGAAGATAATGGAGAATGAGGGCGTCGATCCCCCTACCTCTCACATGCTAAGCAAGCGCTCTACCATTTGAGCTAATTCCCCTTCCGTTACATGTTTTTACTGTGCCAAGCTTTAATTTCACTTTTTGTAATGAATTGACAAATCTTCCTAACGTGGTTGCATATCCAAACACTGTCTTTATAGTTTTTCTCTGCAAAATCTCAACATGTTCCAATGGTGGACAACCATAAGATACTATTTTGGTTTCCACAGTTGACACGCTAATGCTAGAATGGTTGGCAAGGCCCTATATACAAAGGTAAAATAAAAACCTGGGGCTTCTACATGAATCAAAAAATCTAAAAGGTGACTCATTACCTATGTCCGTAGTTGTGCTGAGTAAAAAGAGACTGACCAGCAAATCTTTCTGATGTCCATTTTCCCTGATGGTAATTTTGCATGCATCTTTTTACATGAAGTTATACACTCCTTATGAACAAAAACTTAGACCCATCAAGAGGGATCAACGAGTTGCCATTGTGTTGTTGCGGAACCCACTGAATACTATTTTTGAACATCAACATCTGAAAGCCACTAAAAAATGGGATACCTCAAGAAGATCTTAGTGATTAACAACTGAAAGACTGCAGATTTCTTGCAGCTGAATAGTGCTTAGTAAGAACTTAGCAATGGTGATTGTTTAAAAACCACGTAATGTGTTTGATGAATGGTTTAATTTTAAGGTGTACATTAGTTACACTAGTCAACAACCGAAGATAATGGAGAATGAGGGCATCGATCCCCCTACCTCTCACATGCTAAGCGAGGGCTCTACCATTTGAGCTAATTCCCCTTCCGTTAGATGTTTTTACTGTGCCAAGCTTTAATTTCACTTTGTGAAATGAATTGACAAATCTTCCTAACGTGGTTGCATATCCAAACACTGTCTTTATAGTTTTTCTCTGCAAAATCTCAACATGTTCCAATGGTGGACAATCATAGGATACTATTTTGGTTTCCACAGTTTACAAGCTAATGCTAGAATGGTTGGCAAGGCCCTATTTACAAAGGTAAAATAAAAACCTGGGGCTTCTACATGAATCAAAAAATTTAAAAGGTGACTCATTACCTATGTACGTAGTTGTGCTGAATGAAAAGAGACTGACCAGCAAATCTTTCTGATGATTCCATTTTCCCTGATGGTAATTTTGCATGCATCTTTTTACCTGAGGTTATACACTCCTTGTGAGCAAAAACTTAGACTCATCAAGAGGGATCAACGAGTTGCCATTGTGTTTTTGCGGAACCCACTGAATACTATTCTTGGACATCAACATCTGAAAGCCACTAAAAAATGGGATACGTCAAGAAGATTTTAGTGATAAACAAGTAAAAGACTGCAGATTTCTTGCAGCTGTATAGTCCTTAGTAAGCAGATAGCAATGGTGATTGTTTAAAAACCACGTGATGTGCTTGATGAATGGTTTAATTTTAAGGTGTACATTAGTTACACTAGTCAACAACTGAAGATAATGGAGAATGAGGGCATCGATCCCCCTACCTCTCACATGCGAAGCGAGCGCTCTACCATTTGAGCTAATTCCCCTTCCGTTAGATGTTTTTACTGTGCCAAGCTTTAATTTCACTTTGTAAAATGAATTGACAAATCTTCCTAACGTGGTTGCATATCCAAACACTGTCTTTATAGTTTTTCTCTGCAAAATCTCAACATGTTCCAATGGTGGACAACCATAAGATACTATTTTGGTTTCCAAAGTTGACACGCTAATGCTAGAATGGTTGGCAAGGCCCTATATACAAAGGTAAAATAAAAACCTGGGGCTTCTACATGAATCAAAAAATCTAAAAGGTGACTGATTACCTATGTACGTAGTTGTGCTGAGTAAAAAGAGACTGACCAGCAAATCTTTCTGATGTCCATTTTCCCTGATGGTAATTTTGCATGCATCATTTTACATGAGGTTATACACTCCTTATGAGCAAAAACTTAGACCCATCAAGAGGGATCAACGAGTTGCCATTGTGTTGTTGCGGAACCCACTGAATACTATTTTTGGACATCAACATCTGAAAGCCACTTAAAAATGGGATACCTCAAGAAGATCTTACTGATTAACAACTGAAAGACTGCAGATTTCTTGTAGCTGAATAGTGCTTAGTAAGCACTTAGCAATGGTGATTAAAAACCATGTAATGTGTTTTATGAATGGTTTAATTTTAAGGTGTACATTAGTAACACTAGTCAACAACTGAAGATAATGGAGAATGAGGGCGTCAATCCCCCTACCTCTCACATGCTAAGCGAGCGCTCTACCATTTGAGCTAATTCCCCTTCCGTTAGATGTTTTTACTGTTCCAAGCTTTAATTTCACTTTGTGAAATGAATTGACAAATCTTCCTAACGTGGTTGCATATCCAAACACTGTCTTTATAGTTTTTCTCTGCAAAATCTCAACATGTTCCAATGGTGGACAACTATAAGATACTATTTTGGTTTCCACAGTTTACAAGCTAATGCTAGAATGGTTGGCAAGGCCCTATTTACAAAGGTAAAATAAAAACCTGGGGCTTCTACATGAATCAAAAAATTTAAAAGGTGACTCATTACCTATGTCCGTAGTTGTGCTGAGTAAAAAGAGACTGACCAGCAAATCTTTCTGATGTCCATTTTCCCTGATGGTAATTTTGCATGCATCTTTTTACATGAAGTTATACACTCCTTATGAGCAAAAACTTAGACCCATCAAGAGGGATCAACGAGTTGCCATTGTGTTGTTGCGGAACCCACTGAATACTATTTTTGGACATCAACATCTGAAAGCCACTAAAAAATGGGATACCTCAAGAAGATCTTAGTGATTAACAACTGAAAGACTGCAGATTTCTTGCAGCTGAATATTGCTTATTAAGAACTTAGCAATGGTGATTGTTTAAAAACCACGTAATGTGTTTGATGAATGGTTTAATTTTAAGGTGTACATTAGTTACGCTAGTCAACAACCGAAGATAATGGAGAATGAGGGCATCGATCCCCCTACCTCTCACATGCTAAGCGAGCGCTCTACCATTTGAGCTAATTCCCCTTCCGTTAGATGTTTTTACTGTGCCAAGCTTTAATTTCACTTTGTGAAATGAATTGACAAATCTTCCTAACGTGGTTGCATATCCAAACACTGTCTTTATAGTTTTTCTCTGCAAAATCTCAACATGTTCCAATGGTGGACAATCATAGGATACTATTTTGATTTCCACAGTTTACAAGCTAATGCTAGAATGGTTGGCAAGGCCCTATTTTCAAAGGTAAAATAAAAACCTGGGGCTTCTACATGAATCAAAAAATTTAAAAGGTGACTCATTACCTATGTACGTAGTTGTGCTGAATGAAAAGAGACTGACCAGCAAATCTTTCTGATGTCCTTTTTCCCTGATGGTAATTTTGCATGCATCTTTTTACCTGAGGTTATACACTCCTTGTGAGCAAAAACTTAGACTCATCAAGAGGGATCAACGAGTTGCCATTGTGTTTTTGCGGAACCCACTGAATACTATTCTTGGACATCAACATCTGAAAGCCACTAAAAAATGGGATACGTCAAGAAGATTTTAGTGATAAACAAGTAAAGGACTGCAGATTTCTTGCAGCTGTATAGTCCTTAGTAAGCAGATAGCAATGGTGATTGTTTAAAAACCACGTGATGTGCTTGATGAATGGTTTAATTTTAAGGTGTACATTAGTTACACTAGTCAACAACTGAAGATAATGGAGAATGAGGGCATCGATCCCCCTACCTCTCACATGCTAAGCGAGCGCTCTACCATTTGAGCTAATTCCCCTTCCGTTAGATGTTTTTACTGTGCCAAGCTTTAATTTCACTTTGTGAAATGAATTGACAAATCTTCCTAACGTGGTTGCATATCCAAACACTGTCTTTATAGTTTTTCTCTGCAAAATCTCAACATGTTCCAATGGTGGACAATCATAGGATACTATTTTGATTTCCACAGTTTACAAGCTAATGCTAGAATGGTTGGCAAGGCCCTATTTTCAAAGGTAAAATAAAAACCTGGGGCTTCTACATGAATCAAAAAATTTAAAAGGTGACTCATTACCTATGTACGTAGTTGTGCTGAATGAAAAGAGACTGACCAGCAAATCTTTCTGATGTCCTTTTTCCCTGATGGTAATTTTGCATGCATCTTTTTACCTGAGGTTATACACTCCTTGTGAGCAAAAACTTAGACTCATCAAGAGGGATCAACGAGTTGCCATTGTGTTTTTGCGGAACCCACTGAATACTATTCTTGGACATCAACATCTGAAAGCCACTAAAAAATGGGATACGTCAAGAAGATTTTAGTGATAAACAAGTAAAGGACTGCAGATTTCTTGCAGCTGTATAGTCCTTAGTAAGCAGATAGCAATGGTGATTGTTTAAAAACCACGTGATGTGCTTGTTGAATGGTTTAATTTTAAGGTGTACATTAGTTACACTAGTCAACAACTGAAGATAATGGAGAATGAGGGCATCGATCCCCCTACCTCTCACATGCGAAGCGAGCGCTCTACCATTTGAGCTAATTCCCCTTCCGTTAGATGTTTTTACTGTGCCAAGCTTTAATTTCACTTTGTAAAATGAATTGACAAATCTTCCTAACGTGGTTGCATATCCAAACACTGTCTTTATAGTTTTTCTCTGCAAAATCTCAACATGTTCCAATGGTGGACAACCATAAGATACTATTTTGGTTTCCAAAGTTGACACGCTAATGCTAGAATGGTTGGCAAGGCCCTATATACAAAGGTAAAATAAAAACCTGGGGCTTCTACATGAATCAAAAAATCTAAAAGGTGACTGATTACCTATGTACGTAGTTGTGCTGAGTAAAAAGAGACTGACCAGCAAATCTTTCTGATGTCCATTTTCCCTGATGGTAATTTTGCATGCATCATTTTACATGAGGTTATACACTCCTTATGAGCAAAAACTTAGACCCATCAAGAGGGATCAACGAGTTGCCATTGTGTTGTTGCGGAACCCACTGAATACTATTTTTGGACATCAACATCTGAAAGCCACTTAAAAATGGGATACCTCAAGAAGATCTTACTGATTAACAACTGAAAGACTGCAGATTTCTTGTAGCTGAATAGTGCTTAGTAAGCACTTAGCAATGGTGATTAAAAACCATGTAATGTGTTTTATGAATGGTTTAATTTTAAGGTGTACATTAGTAACACTAGTCAACAACTGAAGATAATGGAGAACGAGGGCGTCAATCCCCCTACCTCTCACATGCTAAGCGAGCGCTCTACCATTTGAGCTAATTCCCCTTCCGTTACATGTTTTTACTGTTCCAAGCTTTAATTTCACTTTGTGAAATGAATTGACAAATCTTCCTAACGTGGTTGCATATCCAAACACTGTCTTTATAGTTTTTCTCTGCAAAATCTCAACATGTTCCAATGGTGGACAACTATAAGATACTATTTTGGTTTCCACAGTTTACAAGCTAATGCTAGAATGGTTGGCAAGGCCCTATTTACAAAGGTAAAATAAAAACCTGGGGCTTCTACATGAATCAAAAAATTTAAAAGGTGACTCATTACCTATGTCCGTAGTTGTGCTGAGTAAAAAGAGACTGACCAGCAAATCTTTCTGATGTCCATTTTCCCTGATGGTAATTTTGCATGCATCTTTTTACATGAAGTTATACACTCCTTATGAGCAAAAACTTAGACCCATCAAGAGGGATCAACGAGTTGCCATTGTGTTGTTGCGGAACCCACTGAATACTATTTTTGGACATCAACATCTGAAAGCCACTAAAAAATGGGATACCTCAAGAAGATCTTAGTGATTAACAACTGAAAGACTGCAGATTTCTTGCAGCTGAATATTGCTTATTAAGAACTTAGCAATGGTGATTGTTTAAAAACCACGTAATGTGTTTGATGAATGGTTTAATTTTAAGGTGTACATTAGTTACGCTAGTCAACAACCGAAGATAATGGAGAATGAGGGCATCGATCCCCCTACCTCTCACATGCTAAGCGAGGGCTCTACCATTTGAGCTAATTCCCCTTCCGTTAGATGTTTTTACTGTGCCAAGCTTTAATTTCACTTTGTGAAATGAATTGACAAATCTTCCTAACATGGTTGCATATCCAAACACTGTCTTTATAGTTTTTCTCTGCAAAATCTCAACATGTTCCAATGGTGGACAATCATAAGATACTATTTTGGTTTCCACAGTTTACAAGCTAATGCTAGAATGGTTGGCAAGGCCCTATTTACAAAGGTAAAATAAAAACCTGGGGCTTCTACATGAATCAAAAAATCTAAAAGGTGACTCATTACCTATGTACGTAGTTGTGCTGAATGAAAAGAGAATGACCAGCAAATCTTTCTGATGTCCATTTTCCCTGATGGTAATTTTGCATGCATCTTTTTACCTGAGGTTATACACTCCTTGTGAGCAAAAACTTAGACTCATCAAGAGGGATCAACGAGTTGCCATTGTGTTTTTGCGGAACCCACTAAATACTATTTTTGGACATCAACATCTGAAAGCCACTAAAAAATGGGATACGTCAAGAAGATTTTAGTGATAAACAAGTAAAAGACTGCAGATTTCTTGCAGCTGTATAGTCCTTAGTAAGCAGATAGCAATGGTGATTGTTTAAAAACCACGTGATGTGCTTGATGAATGGTTTAATTTTAAGGTGTACATTAGTTACACTAGTCAACAACTGAAGATAATGGAGAATGAGGGCATCGATCCCCCTACCTCTCACATGCTAAGCGAGCGCTCTACCATTTGAGCTAATTCCTCTTCCGTTAGATGTTTTTACTGTGCCAAGCTTTAATTTCACTTTGTGAAATGAATTGACAAATCTTCCTAACGTGGTTGCATATCCAAACACTGTCTTTATAGTTTTTCTCTGCAAAATCTCAACATGTTCCAATGGTGGACAATCATAGGATACTATTTTGATTTCCACAGTTTACAAGCTAATGCTAGAATGGTTGGCAAGGCCCTATTTTCAAAGGTAAAATAAAAACCTGGGGCTTCTACATGAATCAAAAAATTTAAAAGGTGACTCATTACCTATGTACGTAGTTGTGCTGAATGAAAAGAGACTGACCAGCAAATCTTTCTGATGTCCATTTTCCCTGATGGTAATTTTGCATGCATCTTTTTACATGAGGTTATACACTCCTTATGAGCAAAAACTTAGACCCATCAAGAGGGATCAACGAGTTGCCATTGTGTTGTTGCGGAACCCACTGAATACTATTTTTAGACATCAACATCTGAAAGCCACTTAAAAATGGGATACCTCAAGAAGATCTTACTGATTAACAACTGAAAGACTGCAGATTTCTTGTAGCTGAATAGTGCTTAGTAAGCACTTAGCAATGGTGATTAAAAACCATGTAATGTGTTTTATGAATGGTTTAATTTTAAGGTGTACATTAGTAACACTAGTCAACAACTGAAGATAATGGAGAATGAGGGCGTCAATCCCCCTACCTCTCACATGCTAAGCAAGCGCTCTACCATTTGAGCTAATTCCCCTTCCGTTACATGTTTTTACTGTTCCAAGCTTTAATTTCACTTTGTGAAATGAATTGACAAATCTTCCTAACGTGGTTGCATATCCAAACACTGTCTTTATAGTTTTTCTCTGCAAAATCTCAACATGTTCCAATGGTGGACAACTATAAGATACTATTTTGGTTTCCACAGTTTACAAGCTAATGCTAGAATGGTTGGCAAGGCCCTATTTACAAAGGTAAAATAAAAACCTGGGGCTTCTACATGAATCAAAAAATTTAAAAGGTGACTCATTACCTATGTCCGTAGTTGTGCTGAGTAAAAAGAGACTGACCAGCAAATCTTTCTGATGTCCATTTTCCCTGATGGTAATTTTGCATGCATCTTTTTACATGAAGTTATACACTCCTTATGAGCAAAAACTTAGACCCATCAAGAGGGATCAACGAGTTGCCATTGTGTTGTTGCGGAACCCACTGAATACTATTTTTGGACATCAACATCTGAAAGCCACTAAAAAATGGGATACCTCAAGAAGATCTTACTGATTAACAACTGAAAGACTGCAGATTTCTTGTAGCTGAATAGTGCTTAGTAAGCACTTAGCAATGGTGATTAAAAACCATGTAATGTGTTTTATGAATGGTTTAATTTTAAGGTGTACATTAGTAACACTAGTCAACAACTGAAGATAATGGAGAATGAGGGCGTCAATCCCCCTACCTCTCACATGCTAAGCGAGCGCTCTACCATTTGAGCTAATTCCCCTTCCGTTAGATGTTTTTACTGTGCCAAGCTTTAATTTCACTTTGTGTAATGAATTGACAAATCTTCCTAACGTGGTTGCATATCCAAACACTGTCTTTATAGTTTTTCTCTGCAAAATCTCAACATGTTCCAATGGTGGACAACCATAAGATACTATTTTGGTTTCCAAAGTTGACACGCTAATGCTAGAATGGTTGGCAAGGCCCTATATACAAAGGTAAAATAAAAACCTGGGGCTTCTACATGAATCAAAAAATTTAAAAGGTGACTCATTACCTATGTACGTAGTTGTGCTGAATGAAAAGAGACTGACCAGCAAATCTTTCTGATGTCCATTTTCCGTGATGGTAATTTTGCATGCATCTTTTTACCTGAGGTTATACACTCCTTGTGAGCAAAAACTTAGACTCATCAAGAGGGATCAACGAGTTGCCATTGTGTTTTTGCGGAACCCACTGAATACTATTCTTGGACATCAACATCTGAAAGCCACTAAAAAATGGGATACCTCAAGAAGATT
Organism: Oryzias latipes; assembly: GCF_053564925.1. Taxonomy (NCBI): domain Eukaryota; kingdom Metazoa; phylum Chordata; class Actinopteri; order Beloniformes; family Adrianichthyidae; genus Oryzias; species Oryzias latipes. The sequence continues at coordinate 5,438,866 of NC_136256.1, read as the reverse complement.
TTAGTGATAAACAAGTAAAAGACTGCAGATTTCTTGCAGCTGTATAGTCCTTAGTAAGCAGATAGCAATGGTGATTGTTTAAAAACCATGTAATGTGTTTCATGAATGGTTTAATCTTTAGGTATGCATTAGTTACACTAGTCAACAACTGAAGACAATGGAGAATTAGGGCATCGATCCCCCTACCTCTCACATGCTAAGCGAGCTCTCTACCATTTGAGCTAATTCCCCTTCCGTTAGATGTTTTTACTGTGCCAAGCTTTAATTTCACTTTGTAAAATGAATTGACAAATCTTCCTAACGTGGTTGCATATCCAAACACTGTCTTTATAGTTTTTCTCTGCAAAATCTCAACATGTTCCAATGGTGGACAACTATAAGATACTATTTTGGTTTCCGCAGTTGACACGCTAATGCTAGAATGGTTGGCAAGGCCCTATTTACAAAGGTAAAATAAAAACCTGGGGCTTCTACATGAATCAAAAAATTTAAAAGGTGACTCATTACCTATGTACGTAGTTGTGCTGAATAAAAAGAAACTGACCAGCAAATCTTTCTGATGTCCATTTTCCCTGATGGTAATTTTGCATGCATCTTTTTACCTGAGGTTATACACTCTGTGAGCACAAACCTAGACTCATCAAGAGGGATCAACGAGTTGCCATTGTGTTTTTGCGGAACCCACTGAATACTATTCTTGGACATCAACATCTGAAAGCCACTAAAAAATGGGATACCTCAAGAAGATTTTAGTGATTAACAAGTAAAAGACTGCAGATTTCTTGCAGCTGTATAGTCCTTAGTAAGCAGATAGCAATGGTGATTGTTTAAAATCCACGTAATGTGTTTCATGAATGGTTTAATTTTAAGGTGTGCATTAGTTACACTAGTCAACAACTGAAGATAATGGAGAATGAGGGCATCGATCCACCTACCTCTCACATGCTAAGCGAGCTCTCTACCATTTGAGCTAATTCCCCTTCCGTTAGATGTTTTTACTGTGCCAAGCTTTAATTTCACTTTGTAAAATGAATTGACAAATCTTCCTAACGTGGTTGCATATCCAAACACTGTCTTTATAGTTTTTCTCTGCAAAATCTCAACATGTTCCAATGGTGGACAACTATAAGATACTATTTTGGTTTCCACAGTTGACACGCTAATGCTAGAATGGTTGGCAAGGCCCTATTTACAAAGGTAAAATAAAAACCTGGGGCTTCTACATGAATCAAAAAATTTAAAAGGTGACTCATTACCTATGTACGTAGTTTTGCTGAATAAAAAGAAACTGACCAGCAAATCTTTCTGATGTCCATTTTCCCTGATGGTAATTTTGCATGCATCTTTTTACCTGAGGTTATACACTCCTTGTGAGCAAAAACTTAGACCCATCAAGAGGGATCAACGAGTTGCCATTGTGTTTTTGCGGAACCCACTGAATACTATTCTTGGACATCAACATCTGAAAGCCACTAAAAAATGGGATACCTCAAGAAGATCTTAGTGATTAACAACTGAAAGACTGCAGATTTCTTGCAGCTGAATAGTGCTTAGTAAGAACTTAGCAATGGTGATTGTTTAAAAACCATGTAATGTGTTTGATGAATGGTTTAATTTTGAAGGTGTGCATTAGTTACACTAGTCAACAACTGAAGATAATGGAGAATGAGGGCGTCGATCCCCCTACCTCTCACATGCTAAGCAAGCGCTCTACTATTTGAGCTAATTCCCCTTCCGTTACATGTTTTTACTGTGCCAAGCTTTAATTTCACTTTGTGTAATGAATTGACAAATCTTCCTAACGTGGTTGCATATCCAAACACTGTCTTTATAGTTTTTCTCTGCAAAATCTCAACATGTTCCAATGGTGGACAACCATAAGATACTATTTTGGTTTCCACAGTTGACACGCTAATGCTAGAATGGTTGGCAAGGCCCTATATACAAAGGTAAAATAAAAACCTGGGGCTTCTACATGAATCAAAAAATCTAAAAGGTGACTCATTACCTATGTCCGTAGTTGTGCTGAGTAAAAAGAGACTGACCAGCAAATCTTTCTGATGTCCATTTTCCCTGATGGTAATTTTGCATGCATCTTTTTACATGAAGTTATACACTCCTTATGAGCAAAAACTTAGACCCATCAAGAGGGATTAACGAGTTGCCATTGTGTTGTTGCGGAACCCACTGAATACTATTTTTGGACATCAACATCTGAAAGCCACTAAATAATGGGATACCTCAAGAAGATCTTAGTGATTAACAACTGAAAGACTGCAGATTTCTTGCAGCTGAATAGTGTTTAGTAAGAACTTAGCAATGGTGATTGTTTAAAAACCACGTAATGTTTTGATGAATGGTTTAATTTTAAGGTGTACATTAGTTACACTAGTCAACAACTGAAGATAATGGAGAATGAGGGCATCGATCCCCCTACCTCTCACATGCTAAGCGAGCGCTCTACCATTTGAGCTAATTCCCCTTCCGTTAGATGTTTTTACTGTGCCAAGCTTTAATTTCACTTTGTGAAATGAATTGACAAATCTTCCTAACGTGGTTGCATATCCAAACACTGTTTTTATAGTTTTTCTCTGCAAAATCTCAACATGTTCCAATGGTGGACAATCATAGGATACTATTTTGGTTTCCACAGTTTACAAGCTAATGCTAGAATGGTTGGCAAGGCCCTATTTACAAAGGTAAAATAAAAACCTGGGGCTTCTACATGAATCAAAAAATCTAAAAGGTGACTCATTACCTATGTACGTAGTTGTGCTGAATGAAAAGAGACTGACCAGCAAATCTTTCTGATGTCCATTTTCCCTGATGGTAATTTTGCATGCATCTTTTTACCTGAGGTTATACACTCCTTGTGAGCAAAAACTTAGACTCATCAAGAGGGATCAACGAGTTGCCATTGTGTTTTTGCGGAACCCACTGAATACTATTCTTGGACATCAACATCTGAAAGCCACTAAAAAATGGGATACGTCAAGAAGATTTTAGTGATAAACAAGTAAAAGACTGCAGATTTCTTGCAGCTGTATAGTCCTTAGTAAGCAGATAGCAATGGTGATTGTTTAAAAACCACGTGATGTGCTTGATGAATGGTTTAATTTTAAGGTGTACAATAGTTACACTAGTCAACAACTGAAGATAATGGAGAATGAGGGCATCGATCCCCCTACCTCTCACATGCTAAGCGAGCGCTCTACCATTTGAGCTAATTCCCCTTCTGTTAGATGTTTTTACTGTGCCAAGCTTTAATTTCACTTTGTGTAATGAATTGACAAATCTTCCTAACGTGGTTGCATATCCAAACACTGTCTTTATAGTTTTTCTCTGCAAAATCTCAACATGTTCCAATGGTGGACAACCATAAGATACTATTTTGGTTTCCAAAGTTGACACGCTAATGCTAGAATGGTTGGCAAGGCCCTATATACAAAGGTAAAATAAAAACCTGGGGCTTCTACATGAATCAAAAAATCTAAAAGGTGACTGATTACCTATGTACGTAGTTGTGCTGAGTAAAAAGAGACTGACCAGCAAATCTTTCTGATGTCCATTTTCCCTGATGGTAATTTTGCATGCATCTTTTTACATGAGGTTATACACTCCTTATGAGCAAAAACTTAGACCCATCAAGAGGGATCAACGAGTTGCCATTGTGTTGTTGCGGAACCCACTGAATACTATTTTTGGACATCAACATCTGAAAGCCACTTAAAAATGGGATACCTCAAGAAGATCTTACTGATTAACAACTGAAAGACTGCAGATTTCTTGTAGCTGAATAGTGCTTAGTAAGCACTTAGCAATGGTGATTAAAAACCATGTAATGTGTTTTATGAATGGTTTAATTTTAAGGTGTACATTAGTAACACTAGTCAACAACTGAAGATAATGGAGAATGAGGGCGTCAATCCCCCTACCTCTCAAATGCTAAGCAAGCGCTCTACCATTTGAGCTAATTCCCCTTCCGTTAGATGTTTTTACAGTTCCAAGCTTTAATTTCACTTTGTGAAATGAATTGACAAATCTTCCTAACGTGGTTGCATATCCAAACACTGTCTTTATAGTTTTTCTCTGCAAAATCTCAACATGTTCCAATGGTGGACAACTATAAGATACTATTTTGGTTTCCACAGTTTACAAGCTAATGCTAGAATGGTTGGCAAGGCCCTATTTACAAAGGTAAAATAAAAACCTGGGGCTTCTACATGAATCAAAAAATTTAAAAGGTGACTCATTACCTATGTCCGTAGTTGTGCTGAGTAAAAAGAGACTGACCAGCAAATCTTTCTGATGTCCATTTTCCCTGATGGTAATTTTGCATGCATCTTTTTACATGAAGTTATACACTCCTTATGAGCAAAAACTTAGACCCATCAAGAGGGATCAACGAGTTGCCATTGTGTTGTTGCGGAACCCACTGAATACTATTTTTGGACATCAACATCTGAAAGCCACTAAAAAATGGGATACCTCAAGAAGATCTTAGTGATTAACAACTGAAAGACTGCAGATTTCTTGCAGCTGAATATTGCTTATTAAGAACTTAGCAATGGTGATTGTTTAAAAACCACGTAATGTGTTTGATGAATGGTTTAATTTTAAGGTGTACATTAGTTACGCTAGTCAACAACCGAAGATAATGGAGAATGAGGGCATCGATCCCCCTACCTCTCACATGCTAAGCGAGGGCTCTACCATTTGAGCTAATTCCCCTTCCGTTAGATGTTTTTACTGTGCCAAGCTTTAATTTCACTTTGTGAAATGAATTGACAAATCTTCCTAACATGGTTGCATATCCAAACACTGTCTTTATAGTTTTTCTCTGCAAAATCTCAACATGTTCCAATGGTGGACAATCATAGGATACTATTTTGGTTTCCACAGTTTACAAGCTAATGCTAGAATGGTTGGCAAGGCCCTATTTACAAAGGTAAAATAAAAACCTGGGGCTTCTACATGAATCAAAAAATCTAAAAGGTGACTCATTACCTATGTACGTAGTTGTGCTGAATGAAAAGAGACTGACCAGCAAATCTTTCTGATGTCCATTTTCCCTGATGGTAATTTTGCATGCATCTTTTTACCTGAGGTTATACACTCCTTGTGAGCAAAAACTTAGACTCATCAAGAGGGATCAACGAGTTGCCATTGTGTTTTTGCGGAACCCACTAAATACTATTTTTGGACATCAACATCTGAAAGCCACTAAAAAATGGGATACGTCAAGAAGATTTTAGTGATAAACAAGTAAAAGACTGCAGATTTCTTGCAGCTGTATAGTCCTTAGTAAGCAGATAGCAATGGTGATTGTTTAAAAACCACGTGATGTGCTTGATGAATGGTTTAATTTTAAGGTGTACATTAGTTACACTAGTCAACAACTGAAGATAATGGAGAATGAGGGCATCGATCCCCCTACCTCTCACATGCTAAGCGAGCGCTCTACCATTTGAGCTAATTCCCCTTCCGTTAGATGTTTTTACTGTGCCAAGCTTTAATTTCACTTTGTGAAATGAATTGACAAATCTTCCTAACGTGGTTGCATATCCAAACACTGTCTTTATAGTTTTTCTCTGCAAAATCTCAACATGTTCCAATGGTGGACAATCATAGGATACTATTTTGATTTCCACAGTTTACAAGCTAATGCTAGAATGGTTGGCAAGGCCCTATTTTCAAAGGTAAAATAAAAACCTGGGGCTTCTACATGAATCAAAAAATTTAAAAGGTGACTCATTACCTATGTACGTAGTTGTGCTGAATGAAAAGAGACTGACCAGCAAATCTTTCTGATGTCCTTTTTCCCTGATGGTAATTTTGCATGCATCTTTTTACCTGAGGTTATACACTCCTTGTGAGCAAAAACTTAGACTCATCAAGAGGGATCAACGAGTTGCCATTGTGTTTTTGCGGAACCCACTGAATACTGTTCTTGGACATCAACATCTGAAAGCCACTAAAAAATGGGATACGTCAAGAAGATTTTAGTGATAAACAAGTAAAGGACTGCAGATTTCTTGCAGCTGTATAGTCCTTAGTAAGCAGATAGCAATGGTGATTGTTTAAAAACCACGTGATGTGCTTGATGAATGGTTTAATTTTAAGGTGTACATTAGTTACACTAGTCAACAACTGAAGATAATGGAGAATGAGGGCATCGATCCCCCTACCTCTCACATGCTAAGCGAGCGCTCTACCATTTGAGCTAATTCCCCTTCCGTTAGATGTTTTTACTGTGCCAAGCTTTAATTTCACTTTGTGAAATGAATTGACAAATCTTCCTAACGTGGTTGCATATCCAAACACTGTCTTTATAGTTTTTCTCTGCAAAATCTCAACATGTTCCAATGGTGGACAATCATAGGATACTATTTTGATTTCCACAGTTTACAAGCTAATGCTAGAATGGTTGGCAAGGCCCTATTTTCAAAGGTAAAATAAAAACCTGGGGCTTCTACATGAATCAAAAAATTTAAAAGGTGACTCATTACCTATGTACGTAGTTGTGCTGAATGAAAAGAGACTGACCAGCAAATCTTTCTGATGTCCTTTTTCCCTGATGGTAATTTTGCATGCATCTTTTTACCTGAGGTTATACACTCCTTGTGAGCAAAAACTTAGACTCATCAAGAGGGATCAACGAGTTGCCATTGTGTTTTTGCGGAACCCACTGAATACTATTCTTGGACATCAACATCTGAAAGCCACTAAAAAATGGGATACGTCAAGAAGATTTTAGTGATAAACAAGTAAAGGACTGCAGATTTCTTGCAGCTGTATAGTCCTTAGTAAGCAGATAGCAATGGTGATTGTTTAAAAACCACGTGATGTGCTTGTTGAATGGTTTAATTTTAAGGTGTACATTAGTTACACTAGTCAACAACTGAAGATAATGGAGAATGAGGGCATCGATCCCCCTACCTCTCACATGCGAAGCGAGCGCTCTACCATTTGAGCTAATTCCCCTTCCGTTAGATGTTTTTACTGTGCCAAGCTTTAATTTCACTTTGTAAAATGAATTGACAAATCTTCCTAACGTGGTTGCATATCCAAACACTGTCTTTATAGTTTTTCTCTGCAAAATCTCAACATGTTCCAATGGTGGACAACCATAAGATACTATTTTGGTTTCCAAAGTTGACACGCTAATGCTAGAATGGTTGGCAAGGCCCTATATACAAAGGTAAAATAAAAACCTGGGGCTTCTACATGAATCAAAAAATCTAAAAGGTGACTGATTACCTATGTACGTAGTTGTGCTGAGTAAAAAGAGACTGACCAGCAAATCTTTCTGATGTCCATTTTCCCTGATGGTAATTTTGCATGCATCATTTTACATGAGGTTATACACTCCTTATGAGCAAAAACTTAGACCCATCAAGAGGGATCAACGAGTTGCCATTGTGTTGTTGCGGAACCCACTGAATACTATTTTTGGACATCAACATCTGAAAGCCACTTAAAAATGGGATACCTCAAGAAGATCTTACTGATTAACAACTGAAAGACTGCAGATTTCTTGTAGCTGAATAGTGCTTAGTAAGCACTTAGCAATGGTGATTAAAAACCATGTAATGTGTTTTATGAATGGTTTAATTTTAAGGTGTACATTAGTAACACTAGTCAACAACTGAAGATAATGGAGAACGAGGGCGTCAATCCCCCTACCTCTCACATGCTAAGCGAGCGCTCTACCATTTGAGCTAATTCCCCTTCCGTTACATGTTTTTACTGTTCCAAGCTTTAATTTCACTTTGTGAAATGAATTGACAAATCTTCCTAACGTGGTTGCATATCCAAACACTGTCTTTATAGTTTTTCTCTGCAAAATCTCAACATGTTCCAATGGTGGACAACTATAAGATACTATTTTGGTTTCCACAGTTTACAAGCTAATGCTAGAATGGTTGGCAAGGCCCTATTTACAAAGGTAAAATAAAAACCTGGGGCTTCTACATGAATCAAAAAATTTAAAAGGTGACTCATTACCTATGTCCGTAGTTGTGCTGAGTAAAAAGAGACTGACCAGCAAATCTTTCTGATGTCCATTTTCCCTGATGGTAATTTTGCATGCATCTTTTTACATGAAGTTATACACTCCTTATGAGCAAAAACTTAGACCCATCAAGAGGGATCAACGAGTTGCCATTGTGTTGTTGCGGAACCCACTGAATACTATTTTTGGACATCAACATCTGAAAGCCACTAAAAAATGGGATACCTCAAGAAGATCTTAGTGATTAACAACTGAAAGACTGCAGATTTCTTGCAGCTGAATATTGCTTATTAAGAACTTAGCAATGGTGATTGTTTAAAAACCACGTAATGTGTTTGATGAATGGTTTAATTTTAAGGTGTACATTAGTTACGCTAGTCAACAACCGAAGATAATGGAGAATGAGGGCATCGATCCCCCTACCTCTCACATGCTAAGCGAGGGCTCTACCATTTGAGCTAATTCCCCTTCCGTTAGATGTTTTTACTGTGCCAAGCTTTAATTTCACTTTGTGAAATGAATTGACAAATCTTCCTAACATGGTTGCATATCCAAACACTGTCTTTATAGTTTTTCTCTGCAAAATCTCAACATGTTCCAATGGTGGACAATCATAAGATACTATTTTGGTTTCCACAGTTTACAAGCTAATGCTAGAATGGTTGGCAAGGCCCTATTTACAAAGGTAAAATAAAAACCTGGGGCTTCTACATGAATCAAAAAATCTAAAAGGTGACTCATTACCTATGTACGTAGTTGTGCTGAATGAAAAGAGAATGACCAGCAAATCTTTCTGATGTCCATTTTCCCTGATGGTAATTTTGCATGCATCTTTTTACCTGAGGTTATACACTCCTTGTGAGCAAAAACTTAGACTCATCAAGAGGGATCAACGAGTTGCCATTGTGTTTTTGCGGAACCCACTAAATACTATTTTTGGACATCAACATCTGAAAGCCACTAAAAAATGGGATACGTCAAGAAGATTTTAGTGATAAACAAGTAAAAGACTGCAGATTTCTTGCAGCTGTATAGTCCTTAGTAAGCAGATAGCAATGGTGATTGTTTAAAAACCACGTGATGTGCTTGATGAATGGTTTAATTTTAAGGTGTACATTAGTTACACTAGTCAACAACTGAAGATAATGGAGAATGAGGGCATCGATCCCCCTACCTCTCACATGCTAAGCGAGCGCTCTACCATTTGAGCTAATTCCTCTTCCGTTAGATGTTTTTACTGTGCCAAGCTTTAATTTCACTTTGTGAAATGAATTGACAAATCTTCCTAACGTGGTTGCATATCCAAACACTGTCTTTATAGTTTTTCTCTGCAAAATCTCAACATGTTCCAATGGTGGACAATCATAGGATACTATTTTGATTTCCACAGTTTACAAGCTAATGCTAGAATGGTTGGCAAGGCCCTATTTTCAAAGGTAAAATAAAAACCTGGGGCTTCTACATGAATCAAAAAATTTAAAAGGTGACTCATTACCTATGTACGTAGTTGTGCTGAATGAAAAGAGACTGACCAGCAAATCTTTCTGATGTCCATTTTCCCTGATGGTAATTTTGCATGCATCTTTTTACATGAGGTTATACACTCCTTATGAGCAAAAACTTAGACCCATCAAGAGGGATCAACGAGTTGCCATTGTGTTGTTGCGGAACCCACTGAATACTATTTTTAGACATCAACATCTGAAAGCCACTTAAAAATGGGATACCTCAAGAAGATCTTACTGATTAACAACTGAAAGACTGCAGATTTCTTGTAGCTGAATAGTGCTTAGTAAGCACTTAGCAATGGTGATTAAAAACCATGTAATGTGTTTTATGAATGGTTTAATTTTAAGGTGTACATTAGTAACACTAGTCAACAACTGAAGATAATGGAGAATGAGGGCGTCAATCCCCCTACCTCTCACATGCTAAGCAAGCGCTCTACCATTTGAGCTAATTCCCCTTCCGTTACATGTTTTTACTGTTCCAAGCTTTAATTTCACTTTGTGAAATGAATTGACAAATCTTCCTAACGTGGTTGCATATCCAAACACTGTCTTTATAGTTTTTCTCTGCAAAATCTCAACATGTTCCAATGGTGGACAACTATAAGATACTATTTTGGTTTCCACAGTTTACAAGCTAATGCTAGAATGGTTGGCAAGGCCCTATTTACAAAGGTAAAATAAAAACCTGGGGCTTCTACATGAATCAAAAAATTTAAAAGGTGACTCATTACCTATGTCCGTAGTTGTGCTGAGTAAAAAGAGACTGACCAGCAAATCTTTCTGATGTCCATTTTCCCTGATGGTAATTTTGCATGCATCTTTTTACATGAAGTTATACACTCCTTATGAGCAAAAACTTAGACCCATCAAGAGGGATCAACGAGTTGCCATTGTGTTGTTGCGGAACCCACTGAATACTATTTTTGGACATCAACATCTGAAAGCCACTAAAAAATGGGATACCTCAAGAAGATCTTACTGATTAACAACTGAAAGACTGCAGATTTCTTGTAGCTGAATAGTGCTTAGTAAGCACTTAGCAATGGTGATTAAAAACCATGTAATGTGTTTTATGAATGGTTTAATTTTAAGGTGTACATTAGTAACACTAGTCAACAACTGAAGATAATGGAGAATGAGGGCGTCAATCCCCCTACCTCTCACATGCTAAGCGAGCGCTCTACCATTTGAGCTAATTCCCCTTCCGTTAGATGTTTTTACTGTGCCAAGCTTTAATTTCACTTTGTGTAATGAATTGACAAATCTTCCTAACGTGGTTGCATATCCAAACACTGTCTTTATAGTTTTTCTCTGCAAAATCTCAACATGTTCCAATGGTGGACAACCATAAGATACTATTTTGGTTTCCAAAGTTGACACGCTAATGCTAGAATGGTTGGCAAGGCCCTATATACAAAGGTAAAATAAAAACCTGGGGCTTCTACATGAATCAAAAAATTTAAAAGGTGACTCATTACCTATGTACGTAGTTGTGCTGAATGAAAAGAGACTGACCAGCAAATCTTTCTGATGTCCATTTTCCGTGATGGTAATTTTGCATGCATCTTTTTACCTGAGGTTATACACTCCTTGTGAGCAAAAACTTAGACTCATCAAGAGGGATCAACGAGTTGCCATTGTGTTTTTGCGGAACCCACTGAATACTATTCTTGGACATCAACATCTGAAAGCCACTAAAAAATGGGATACCTCAAGAAGATTTTAGTGATAAACAAGTAAAAGACTGCAGATTTCTTGCAGCTGTATAGTCCTTAGTAAGCAGATAGCAATGGTGATTGTTTAAAAACCATGTAATGTGTTTCATGAATGGTTTAATCTTTAGGTATGCATTAGTTACACTAGTCAACAACTGAAGACAATGGAGAATTAGGGCATCGATCCCCCTACCTCTCACATGCTAAGCGAGCTCTCTACCATTTGAGCTAATTCCCCTTCCGTTAGATGTTTTTACTGTGCCAAGCTTTAATTTCACTTTGTAAAATGAATTGACAAATCTTCCTAACGTGGTTGCATATCCAAACACTGTCTTTATAGTTTTTCTCTGCAAAATCTCAACATGTTCCAATGGTGGACAACTATAAGATACTATTTTGGTTTCCGCAGTTGACACGCTAATGCTAGAATGGTTGGCAAGGCCCTATTTACAAAGGTAAAATAAAAACCTGGGGCTTCTACATGAATCAAAAAATTTAAAAGGTGACTCATTACCTATGTACGTAGTTGTGCTGAATAAAAAGAAACTGACCAGCAAATCTTTCTGATGTCCATTTTCCCTGATGGTAATTTTGCATGCATCTTTTTACCTGAGGTTATACACTCTGTGAGCACAAACCTAGACTCATCAAGAGGGATCAACGAGTTGCCATTGTGTTTTTGCGGAACCCACTGAATACTATTCTTGGACATCAACATCTGAAAGCCACTAAAAAATGGGATACCTCAAGAAGATTTTAGTGATTAACAAGTAAAAGACTGCAGATTTCTTGCAGCTGTATAGTCCTTAGTAAGCAGATAGCAATGGTGATTGTTTAAAATCCACGTAATGTGTTTCATGAATGGTTTAATTTTAAGGTGTGCATTAGTTACACTAGTCAACAACTGAAGATAATGGAGAATGAGGGCATCGATCCACCTACCTCTCACATGCTAAGCGAGCTCTCTACCATTTGAGCTAATTCCCCTTCCGTTAGATGTTTTTACTGTGCCAAGCTTTAATTTCACTTTGTAAAATGAATTGACAAATCTTCCTAACGTGGTTGCATATCCAAACACTGTCTTTATAGTTTTTCTCTGCAAAATCTCAACATGTTCCAATGGTGGACAACTATAAGATACTATTTTGGTTTCCACAGTTGACACGCTAATGCTAGAATGGTTGGCAAGGCCCTATTTACAAAGGTAAAATAAAAACCTGGGGCTTCTACATGAATCAAAAAATTTAAAAGGTGACTCATTACCTATGTACGTAGTTTTGCTGAATAAAAAGAAACTGACCAGCAAATCTTTCTGATGTCCATTTTCCCTGATGGTAATTTTGCATGCATCTTTTTACCTGAGGTTATACACTCCTTGTGAGCAAAAACTTAGACCCATCAAGAGGGATCAACGAGTTGCCATTGTGTTTTTGCGGAACCCACTGAATACTATTCTTGGACATCAACATCTGAAAGCCACTAAAAAATGGGATACCTCAAGAAGATCTTAGTGATTAACAACTGAAAGACTGCAGATTTCTTGCAGCTGAATAGTGCTTAGTAAGAACTTAGCAATGGTGATTGTTTAAAAACCATGTAATGTGTTTGATGAATGGTTTAATTTTGAAGGTGTGCATTAGTTACACTAGTCAACAACTGAAGATAATGGAGAATGAGGGCGTCGATCCCCCTACCTCTCACATGCTAAGCAAGCGCTCTACTATTTGAGCTAATTCCCCTTCCGTTACATGTTTTTACTGTGCCAAGCTTTAATTTCACTTTGTGTAATGAATTGACAAATCTTCCTAACGTGGTTGCATATCCAAACACTGTCTTTATAGTTTTTCTCTGCAAAATCTCAACATGTTCCAATGGTGGACAACCATAAGATACTATTTTGGTTTCCACAGTTGACACGCTAATGCTAGAATGGTTGGCAAGGCCCTATATACAAAGGTAAAATAAAAACCTGGGGCTTCTACATGAATCAAAAAATCTAAAAGGTGACTCATTACCTATGTCCGTAGTTGTGCTGAGTAAAAAGAGACTGACCAGCAAATCTTTCTGATGTCCATTTTCCCTGATGGTAATTTTGCATGCATCTTTTTACATGAAGTTATACACTCCTTATGAGCAAAAACTTAGACCCATCAAGAGGGATTAACGAGTTGCCATTGTGTTGTTGCGGAACCCACTGAATACTATTTTTGGACATCAACATCTGAAAGCCACTAAATAATGGGATACCTCAAGAAGATCTTAGTGATTAACAACTGAAAGACTGCAGATTTCTTGCAGCTGAATAGTGTTTAGTAAGAACTTAGCAATGGTGATTGTTTAAAAACCACGTAATGTTTTGATGAATGGTTTAATTTTAAGGTGTACATTAGTTACACTAGTCAACAACTGAAGATAATGGAGAATGAGGGCATCGATCCCCCTACCTCTCACATGCTAAGCGAGCGCTCTACCATTTGAGCTAATTCCCCTTCCGTTAGATGTTTTTACTGTGCCAAGCTTTAATTTCACTTTGTGAAATGAATTGACAAATCTTCCTAACGTGGTTGCATATCCAAACACTGTTTTTATAGTTTTTCTCTGCAAAATCTCAACATGTTCCAATGGTGGACAATCATAGGATACTATTTTGGTTTCCACAGTTTACAAGCTAATGCTAGAATGGTTGGCAAGGCCCTATTTACAAAGGTAAAATAAAAACCTGGGGCTTCTACATGAATCAAAAAATCTAAAAGGTGACTCATTACCTATGTACGTAGTTGTGCTGAATGAAAAGAGACTGACCAGCAAATCTTTCTGATGTCCATTTTCCCTGATGGTAATTTTGCATGCATCTTTTTACCTGAGGTTATACACTCCTTGTGAGCAAAAACTTAGACTCATCAAGAGGGATCAACGAGTTGCCATTGTGTTTTTGCGGAACCCACTGAATACTATTCTTGGACATCAACATCTGAAAGCCACTAAAAAATGGGATACGTCAAGAAGATTTTAGTGATAAACAAGTAAAAGACTGCAGATTTCTTGCAGCTGTATAGTCCTTAGTAAGCAGATAGCAATGGTGATTGTTTAAAAACCACGTGATGTGCTTGATGAATGGTTTAATTTTAAGGTGTACAATAGTTACACTAGTCAACAACTGAAGATAATGGAGAATGAGGGCATCGATCCCCCTACCTCTCACATGCTAAGCGAGCGCTCTACCATTTGAGCTAATTCCCCTTCTGTTAGATGTTTTTACTGTGCCAAGCTTTAATTTCACTTTGTGTAATGAATTGACAAATCTTCCTAACGTGGTTGCATATCCAAACACTGTCTTTATAGTTTTTCTCTGCAAAATCTCAACATGTTCCAATGGTGGACAACCATAAGATACTATTTTGGTTTCCAAAGTTGACACGCTAATGCTAGAATGGTTGGCAAGGCCCTATATACAAAGGTAAAATAAAAACCTGGGGCTTCTACATGAATCAAAAAATCTAAAAGGTGACTGATTACCTATGTACGTAGTTGTGCTGAGTAAAAAGAGACTGACCAGCAAATCTTTCTGATGTCCATTTTCCCTGATGGTAATTTTGCATGCATCTTTTTACATGAGGTTATACACTCCTTATGAGCAAAAACTTAGACCCATCAAGAGGGATCAACGAGTTGCCATTGTGTTGTTGCGGAACCCACTGAATACTATTTTTGGACATCAACATCTGAAAGCCACTTAAAAATGGGATACCTCAAGAAGATCTTACTGATTAACAACTGAAAGACTGCAGATTTCTTGTAGCTGAATAGTGCTTAGTAAGCACTTAGCAATGGTGATTAAAAACCATGTAATGTGTTTTATGAATGGTTTAATTTTAAGGTGTACATTAGTAACACTAGTCAACAACTGAAGATAATGGAGAATGAGGGCGTCAATCCCCCTACCTCTCAAATGCTAAGCAAGCGCTCTACCATTTGAGCTAATTCCCCTTCCGTTAGATGTTTTTACAGTTCCAAGCTTTAATTTCACTTTGTGAAATGAATTGACAAATCTTCCTAACGTGGTTGCATATCCAAACACTGTCTTTATAGTTTTTCTCTGCAAAATCTCAACATGTTCCAATGGTGGACAACTATAAGATACTATTTTGGTTTCCACAGTTTACAAGCTAATGCTAGAATGGTTGGCAAGGCCCTATTTACAAAGGTAAAATAAAAACCTGGGGCTTCTACATGAATCAAAAAATTTAAAAGGTGACTCATTACCTATGTACGTAGTTGTGCTGAATAAAAAGAAACTGACCAGCAAATCTTTCTGATGTCCATTTTCCCTGATGGTAATTTTGCATGCATCTTTTTACATGAGGTTATACACTCCTTATGAGCAAAAACTTAGACCCATCAAGAGGGATCAACGAGTTGCCATTGTGTTGTTGCGGAACCCACTGAATACTATTTTTGGACATCAACATCTGAAAGCCACTTAAAAATGGGATACCTCAAGAAGATCTTACTGATTAACAAGTGAAAGACTGCAGATTTCTTGTAGCTGAATAGTGCTTAGTAAGCACTTAGCAATGGTGATTAAAAACCATGTAATGTGTTTTATGAATGGTTTAATTTTAAGGTGTACATTAGTAACACTAGTCAACAACCGAAGATAATGGAGCATGAGGGCGTCAATCCCCCTACCTCTCAAATGCTAAGCAAGCGCTCTACCATTTGAGCTAATTCCCCTTCCGTTAGATGTTTTTACTGTTCCAAGCTTTAATTTCACTTTGTGAAATGAATTGACAAATCTTCCTAACGTGGTTGCATATCCAAACACTGTCTTTATAGTTTTTCTCTGCAAAATCTCAACATGTTCCAATGGTGGACAACTATAAGATACTATTTTGGTTTCCACAGTTTACAAGCTAATGCTAGAATGGTTGGCAAGGCCCTATTTACAAAGGTAAAATAAAAACCTGGGGCTTCTACATGAATCAAAAAATTTAAAAGGTGACTCATTACCTATGTACGTAGTTGTGCTGAATGAAAAGAGACTGACCAGCAAATCTTTCTGATGTCCATTTTCCCTGATGGTAATTTTGCATGCATCTTTTTACCTAAGGTTATACACTCCTTGTGAGCAAAAACTTAGACTCATCAAGAGGGATCAACAAGTTGCCATTGTGTTTTTGCGGAACCCACTGAATACTACTCTTGGACATCAACATCTGAAAGCCACTAAAAAATGGGATACCTCAAGAAGATTTTAGTGATTAACAACTGAAAGACTGCAGATTTCTTGCAGCTGTATAGTCCTTAGTAAGCAGATAGCAATGGTGATTGTTTAAAAACCATGTAATGTGTTTCATGAATGGTTTAATTTTAAGGTGTGCATTAGTTACACTAGTCAACAACTGAAGATAATGGAGAATTAGGGCATCGATCCCCCTACCTCTCACATGCTAAGCGAGCTCTCTACCATTTGAGCTAATTCCCCTTCCGTTAGATGTTTTTACTGTGCCAAGCTTTAATTTCACTTTGTAAAATGAATTGACAAATCTTCCTAACGTGGTTGCATATCCAAACACTGTCTTTATAGTTTTTCTCTGCAAAATCTCAACATGTTCCAATGGTGGACAACTATAAGATACTATTTTGGTTTCCACAGTTTACAAGCTAATGCTAGAATGGTTGGCAAGGCCCTATTTACAAAGGTAAAATAAAAACCTGGGGCTTCTACATGAATCAAAAAATTTAAAAGGTGACTCATTACCTATGTACGTAGTTGTGCTGAATGAAAAGAGACTGACCAGCAAATCTTTCTGATGTCCATTTTCCCTGATGGTAATTTTGCATGCATCTTTTTACCTAAGGTTATACACTCCTTGTGAGCAAAAACTTAGACTCATCAAGAGGGATCAACAAGTTGCCATTGTGTTTTTGCGGAACCCACTGAATACTACTCTTGGACATCAACATCTGAAAGCCACTAAAAAATGGGATACCTCAAGAAGATTTTAGTGATTAACAAGTAAAAGACTGCAGATTTCTTGCAGCTGTATAGTCCTTAGTAAGCAGATAGCAATGGTGATTGTTTAAAAACCATGTAATGTGTTTCATGAATGGTTTAATTTTAAGGTATGCATTAGTTACACTAGTCAACAACTGAAGATAATGGAGAATTAGGGCATCGATCCCCCTACCTCTCACATGCTAAGCGAGCTCTCTACCATTTGAGCTAATTCCCCTTCCGTTAGATGTTTTTACTGTGCCAAGCTTTAATTTCACTTTGTAAAATGAATTGACAAATCTTCCTAACGTGGTTGCATATCCAAACACTGTCTTTATAGTTTTTCTCTGCAAAATCTCAACATGTTCCAATGGTGGACAACTATAAGATACTATTTTGGTTTCCGCAGTTGACACGCTAATGCTAGAATGGTTGGCAAGGCCCTATTTACAAAGGTAAAATAAAAACCTGGGGCTTCTACATGAATCAAAAAATTTAAAAGGTGACTCATTACCTATGTACGTAGTTGTGCTGAGTAAAAAGAAACTGACCAGCAAATCTTTCTGATGTCCATTTTCCCTGATGGTAATTTTGCATGCATCTTTTTACCTGAGGTTATACACTCTGTGAGCACAAACCTAGACCCATCAAGAGGGATCAACGAGTTGCCATTGTGTTGTTGCGGAACCCACTGAATACTATTCTTGGACATCAGAATCTGAAAGCCACTAAAAAATGGGATACCTCAAGAAGATCTTAGTGATTCACAAATGAAAGACTGCAGAGCACTTGCAGCTGTATAGTCCTAAGTAAGCATTAAGCAATGGTGATTGTTTAAAAACCATGTAATGTATTTCATGAAAGGTTTAATCTTTAGGTGTGCATTAGTTACACTAGTCAACAACTGAAGTTATTTGGAGAATGAGGGCGTCGATCCCCCTACCTCTCACATGCTAAGCGAGCGCTCTACCATTTGAGCTAATTCCCCTTCCGTTAGATGCTTTTACTGTGCCAAGCTTTAATTTCACTTTGTGAAATGAATTGACAAATCTTCCTAACGTGGTTGCATATCCAAACACTGTTTTTATAGTTTTTCTCTGCAAAATCTCAACATGTTCCAATGGTGGACAATCATAGGATACTATTTTGGTTTCCACAGTTTACAAGCTAATGCTAGAATGGTTGGCAAGGCCCTATTTACAAAGGTAAAATAAAAACCTGGGGCTTCTACATGAATCAAAAAATCTAAAAGGTGACTCATTACCTATGTACGTAGTTGTGCTGAATGAAAAGAGACTGACCAGCAAATCTTTCTGATGTCCATTTTCCCTGATGGTAATTTTGCATGCATCTTTTTACCTGAGGTTATACACTCCTTGTGAGCAAAAACTTAGACTCATCAAGAGGGATCAACGAGTTGCCATTGTGTTTTTGCGGAACCCACTGAATACTATTCTTGGACATCAACATCTGAAAGCCACTAAAAAATGGGATACGTCAAGAAGATTTTAGTGATAAACAAGTAAAAGACTGCAGATTTCTTGCAGCTGTATAGTCCTTAGTAAGCAGATAGCAATGGTGATTGTTTAAAAACCACGTGATGTGCTTGATGAATGGTTTAATTTTAAGGTGTACAATAGTTACACTAGTCAACAACTGAAGATAATGGAGAATGAGGGCATCGATCCCCCTACCTCTCACATGCGAAGCGAGCGCTCTACCATTTGAGCTAATTCCCCTTCCGTTAGATGTTTTTACTGTGCCAAGCTTTAATTTCACTTTGTGTAATGAATTGACAAATCTTCCTAACGTGGTTGCATATCCAAACACTGTCTTTATAGTTTTTCTCTGCAAAATCTCAACATGTTCCAATGGTGGACAACCATAAGATACTATTTTGGTTTCCAAAGTTGACACGCTAATGCTAGAATGGTTGGCAAGGCCCTATATACAAAGGTAAAATAAAAACCTGGGGCTTCTACATGAATCAAAAAATCTAAAAGGTGACTGATTACCTATGTACGTAGTTGTGCTGAGTAAAAAGAGACTGACCAGCAAATCTTTCTGATGTCCATTTTCCCTGATGGTAATTTTGCATGCATCTTTTTACATGAGGTTATACACTCCTTATGAGCAAAAACTTAGACCCATCAAGAGGGATCAACGAGTTGCCATTGTGTTGTTGCGGAACCCACTGAATACTATTTTTGGACATCAACATCTGAAAGCCACTTAAAAATGGGATACCTCAAGAAGATCTTACTGATTAACAAGTGAAAGACTGCAGATTTCTTGTAGCTGAATAGTGCTTAGTAAGCACTTAGCAATGGTGATTAAAAACCATGTAATGTGTTTTATGAATGGTTTAATTTTAAGGTGTACATTAGTAACACTAGTCAACAACCGAAGATAATGGAGCATGAGGGCGTCAATCCCCCTACCTCTCAAATGCTAAGCAAGCGCTCTACCATTTGAGCTAATTCCCCTTCCGTTAGATGTTTTTACTGTTCCAAGCTTTAATTTCACTTTGTGAAATGAATTGACAAATCTTCCTAACGTGGTTGCATATCCAAACACTGTCTTTATAGTTTTTCTCTGCAAAATCTCAACATGTTCCAATGGTGGACAACTATAAGATACTATTTTGGTTTCCACAGTTTACAAGCTAATGCTAGAATGGTTGGCAAGGCCCTATTTACAAAGGTAAAATAAAAACCTGGGGCTTCTACATGAATCAAAAAATTTAAAAGGTGACTCATTACCTATGTACGTAGTTGTGCTGAATGAAAAGAGACTGACCAGCAAATCTTTCTGATGTCCATTTTCCCTGATGGTAATTTTGCATGCATCTTTTTACCTAAGGTTATACACTCCTTGTGAGCAAAAACTTAGACTCATCAAGAGGGATCAACAAGTTGCCATTGTGTTTTTGCGGAACCCACTGAATACTACTCTTGGACATCAACATCTGAAAGCCACTAAAAAATGGGATACCTCAAGAAGATTTTAGTGATTAACAACTGAAAGACTGCAGATTTCTTGCAGCTGTATAGTCCTTAGTAAGCAGATAGCAATGGTGATTGTTTAAAAACCATGTAATGTGTTTCATGAATGGTTTAATTTTAAGGTGTGCATTAGTTACACTAGTCAACAACTGAAGATAATGGAGAATTAGGGCATCGATCCCCCTACCTCTCACATGCTAAGCGAGCTCTCTACCATTTGAGCTAATTCCCCTTCCGTTAGATGTTTTTACTGTGCCAAGCTTTAATTTCACTTTGTAAAATGAATTGACAAATCTTCCTAACGTGGTTGCATATCCAAACACTGTCTTTATAGTTTTTCTCTGCAAAATCTCAACATGTTCCAATGGTGGACAACTATAAGATACTATTTTGGTTTCCGCAGTTGACACGCTAATGCTAGAATGGTTGGCAAGGCCCTATTTACAAAGGTAAAATAAAAACCTGGGGCTTCTACATGAATCAAAAAATTTAAAAGGTGACTCATTACCTATGTACGTAGTTGTGCTGAATGAAAAGAGACTGACCAGCAAATCTTTCTGATGTCCATTTTCCCTGATGGTAATTTTGCATGCATCTTTTTACCTAAGGTTATACACTCCTTGTGAGCAAAAACTTAGACTCATCAAGAGGGATCAACAAGTTGCCATTGTGTTTTTGCGGAACCCACTGAATACTACTCTTGGACATCAACATCTGAAAGCCACTAAAAAATGGGATACCTCAAGAAGATCTTAGTGATTCACAAATGAAAGACTGCAGAGCACTTGCAGCTGTATAGTCCTAAGTAAGCATTAAGCAATGGTGATTGTTTAAAAACCATGTAATGTATTTCATGAAAGGTTTAATCTTTAGGTGTGCATTAGTTACACTAGTCAACAACTGAAGTTATTTGGAGAATGAGGGCGTCGATCCCCCTACCTCTCACATGCTAAGCGAGCGCTCTACCATTTGAGCTAATTCCCCTTCCGTTAGATGTTTTTACTGTGCCAAGCTTTAATTTCACTTTGTGTAATGAATTGACAAATCTTCCTAACGTGGTTGCATATCCAAACACTGTCTTTATAGTTTTTCTCTGCAAAATCTCAACATGTTCCAATGGTGGACAACCATAAGATACTATTTTGGTTTCCACAGTTGACACGCTAATGCTAGACTGGTTGGCAAGGCCCTATATACAAAGGTAAAATAAAAACCTGGGGCTTCTACATGAATCAAAAAATTTAAAAGGTGACTCATTACCTATGTACGTAGTTGTGCTGAATAAAAAGAAACTGACCAGCAAATCTTTCTGATGTCAATTTTCCCTGATGGTAATTTTGCATGCATCTTTTTACATGAGGTTATACACTCCTTATGAGCAAAAACTTAGACCCATCAAGAGGGATCAACGAGTTGCCATTGTGTTGTTGCGGAACCCACTGAATACTATTCTTGGACATCAACATCTGAAAGCCACTAAAAAATGGGATACCTCAAGAAGATCTTAGTGATTAACAACTGAAAGACTGCAGATTTCTTGCAGCTGAATAGTGCTTAGTAAGCACTTAGCAATGGTGATTGTTTAAAAACCACGTAATGTGTTCGATGAATGGTTTAATTTTAAGGTGTACATTAGTTACACTAGTCAACAACTGAAGATAATGGAGAATGAGGGCATCGATCCCTCTACCTCTCACATGCTAAGCGAGCGCTCTACCATTTGAGCTAATTCCCCTTCCGTTAGATGTTTTTACTGTGCCAAGCTTTAATTTCACTTTGTGAAATGAATTGACAAATCTTCCTAACGTGGTTGCATATCCAAACACTGTCTTTATAGTTTTTCTCTGCAAAATCTCAACATGTTCCAATGGTGGACAACTATAAGATACTATTTTGGTTTCCACAGTTGACACGCTAATGCTAGAATGGTTGGCAAGGCCCTATTTACAAAGGTAAAATAAAAACCTGGGGCTTCTACATGAATCAAAAAATTTAAAAGGTGACTCATTACCTATGTACGTAGTTTTGCTGAATAAAAAGAAACTGACCAGCAAATCTTTCTGATGTCCATTTTCCCTGATGGTAATTTTGCATGCATCTTTTTACCTGAGGTTATACACTCCTTGTGAGCAAAAACTTAGACCCATCAAGAGGGATCAACGAGTTGCCATTGTGTTTTTGCGGAACCCACTGAATACTATTCTTGGACATCAACATCTGAAAGCCACTAAAAAATGGGATACCTCAAGAAGATCTTAGTGATTAACAACTGAAAGACTGCAGATTTCTTGCAGCTGAATAGTGCTTAGTAAGAACTTAGCAATGGTGATTGTTTAAAAACCATGTAATGTGTTTGATGAATGGTTTAATTTTGAAGGTGTGCATTAGTTACACTAGTCAACAACTGAAGATAATGGAGAATGAGGGCGTCGATCCCGCTACCTCTCACATGCTAAGCAAGCGCTCTACCATTTGAGCTAATTCCCCTTCCGTTACATGTTTTTACTGTGCCAAGCTTTAATTTCACTTTGTGTAATGAATTGACAAATCTTCCTAACGTGGTTGCATATCCAAACACTGTCTTTATAGTTTTTCTCTGCAAAATCTCAACATGTTCCAATGGTGGACAACCATAAGATACTATTTTGGTTTCCACAGTTGACACGCTAATGCTAGAATGGTTGGCAAGGCCCTATATACAAAGGTAAAATAAAAACCTGGGGCTTCTACATGAATCAAAAAATCTAAAAGGTGACTCATTACCTATGTCCGTAGTTGTGCTGAGTAAAAAGAGACTGACCAGCAAATCTTTCTGATGTCCATTTTCCCTGATGGTAATTTTGCATGCATCTTTTTACATGAAGTTATACACTCCTTATGAGCAAAAACTTAGACCCATCAAGAGGGATTAACGAGTTGCCATTGTGTTGTTGCGGAACCCACTGAATACTATTTTTGGACATCAACATCTGAAAGCCACTAAAAAATGGGATACCTCAAGAAGATCTTAGTGATTAACAACTGAAAGACTGCAGATTTCTTGCAGCTGAATAGTGCTAAGTAAGAACTTAGCAATGGTGATTGTTTAAAAACCACGTAATGTGTTTGATGAATGGTTTAATTTTAAGGTGTACATTAGTTACACTAGTCAACAACTGAAGATAATGGAGAATGAGGGCATCGATCCCCCTACCTCTCACATGCTAAGCGAGCGCTCTACCATTTGAGCTAATTCCCCTTCCGTTAGATGTTTTTACTGTGCCAAGCTTTAATTTCACTTTGTGAAATGAATTGACAAATCTTCCTAACGTGGTTGCATATCCAAACACTGTTTTTATAGTTTTTCTCTGCAAAATCTCAACATGTTCCAATGGTGGACAATCATAGGATACTATTTTGGTTTCCACAGTTTACAAGCTAATGCTAGAATGGTTGGCAAGGCCCTATTTACAAAGGTAAAATAAAAACCTGGGGCTTCTACATGAATCAAAAAATCTAAAAGGTGACTCATTACCTATGTACGTAGTTGTGCTGAATGAAAAGAGACTGACCAGCAAATCTTTCTGATGTCCATTTTCCCTGATGGTAATTTTGCATGCATCTTTTTACCTGAGGTTATACACTCCTTGTGAGCAAAAACTTAGACTCATCAAGAGGGATCAACGAGTTGCCATTGTGTTTTTGCGGAACCCACTGAATACTATTCTTGGACATCAACATCTGAAAGCCACTAAAAAATGGGATACGTCAAGAAGATTTTAGTGATAAACAAGTAAAAGACTGCAGATTTCTTGCAGCTGTATAGTCCTTAGTAAGCAGATAGCAATGGTGATTGTTTAAAAACCACGTGATGTGCTTGATGAATGGTTTAATTTTAAGGTGTACAATAGTTACACTAGTCAACAACTGAAGATAATGGAGAATGAGGGCATCGATCCCCCTACCTCTCACATGCGAAGCGAGCGCTCTACCATTTGAGCTAATTCCCCTTCCGTTAGATGTTTTTACTGTGCCAAGCTTTAATTTCACTTTGTGTAATGAATTGACAAATCTTCCTAACGTGGTTGCATATCCAAACACTGTCTTTATAGTTTTTCTCTGCAAAATCTCAACATGTTCCAATGGTGGACAACCATAAGATACTATTTTGGTTTCCACAGTTGACACGCTAATGCTAGACTGGTTGGCAAGGCCCTATATACAAAGGTAAAATAAAAACCTGGGGCTTCTACATGAATCAAAAAATTTAAAAGGTGACTCATTACCTATGTACGTAGTTGTGCTGAATAAAAAGAAACTGACCAGCAAATCTTTCTGATGTCCATTTTCCCTGATGGTAATTTTGCATGCATCTTTTTACATGAGGTTATACACTCCTTATGAGCAAAAACTTAGACCCATCAAGAGGGATCAACGAGTTGCCATTGTGTTGTTGCGGAACCCACTGAATACTATTCTTGGACATCAACATCTGAAAGCCACTAAAAAATGGGATACCTCAAGAAGATCTTAGTGATTAACAACTGAAAGACTGCAGATTTCTTGCAGCTGAATAGTGCTTAGTAAGCACTTAGCAATGGTGATTGTTTAAAAACCACGTAATGTGTTCGATGAATGGTTTAATTTTAAGGTGTACATTAGTTACACTAGTCAACAACTGAAGATAATGGAGAATGAGGGCATCGATCCCTCTACCTCTCACATGCTAAGCGAGCGCTCTACCATTTGAGCTAATTCCCCTTCCGTTAGATGTTTTTACTGTGCCAAGCTTTAATTTCACTTTGTGAAATGAATTGACAAATCTTCCTAACGTGGTTGCATATCCAAACACTGTCTTTATAGTTTTTCTCTGCAAAATCTCAACATGTTCCAATGGTGGACAATCATAGGATACTATTTTGATTTCCACAGTTTACAAGCTAATGCTAGAATGGTTGGCAAGGCCCTATTTACAAAGGTAAAATAAAAACCTGGGGCTTCTACATGAATCAAAAAATCTAAAAGGTGACTCATTACCTATGTACGTAGTTGTGCTGAATGAAAAGAGACTGACCAGCAAATCTTTCTGATGTCCATTTTCCCTGATGGTAATTTTGCATGCATCTTTTTACCTGAGGTTATACACTCCTTGTGAGCAAAAACTTAGACTCATCAAGAGGGATCAACGAGTTGCCATTGTGTTTTTGCGGAACCCACTTAATACTATTCTTGGACATCAACATCTGAAAGCCACTAAAAAATGGGATACGTCAAGAAGATTTTAGTGATAAACAAGTAAAAGACTGCAGATTTCTTGCAGCTGTATAGTCCTTAGTAAGCAGATAGCAATGGTGATTGTTTAAAAACCACGTGATGTGCTTGATGAATGGTTTAATTTTAAGGTGTACAATAGTTACACTAGTCAACAACTGAAGATAATGGAGAATGAGGGCATCGATCCCCCTACCTCTCACATGCGAAGCGAGCGCTCTACCATTTGAGCTAATTCCCCTTCCGTTAGATGTTTTTACTGTGCCAAGCTTTAATTTCACTTTGTGTAATGAATTGACAAATCTTCCTAACGTGGTTGCATATCCAAACACTGTCTTTATAGTTTTTCTCTGCAAAATCTCAACATGTTCCAATGGTGGACAACCATAAGATACTATTTTGGTTTCCAAAGTTGACACGCTAATGCTAGAATGGTTGGCAAGGCCCTATATACAAAGGTAAAATAAAAACCTGGGGCTTCTACATGAATCAAAAAATCTAAAAGGTGACTGATTACCTATGTACGTAGTTGTGCTGAGTAAAAAGAGACTGACCAGCAAATCTTTCTGATGTCCATTTTCCCTGATGGTAATTTTGCATGCATCTTTTTACATGAGGTTATACACTCCTTATGAGCAAAAACTTAGACCCATCAAGAGGGATCAACGAGTTGCCATTGTGTTGTTGCGGAACCCACTGAATACTATTTTTGGACATCAACATCTGAAAGCCACTTAAAAATGGGATACCTCAAGAAGATCTTACTGATTAACAAGTGAAAGACTGCAGATTTCTTGTAGCTGAATAGTGCTTAGTAAGCACTTAGCAATGGTGATTAAAAACCATGTAATGTGTTTTATGAATGGTTTAATTTT
The DNA here is from genome assembly GCF_053564925.1 of Oryzias latipes. Taxonomy (NCBI): domain Eukaryota; kingdom Metazoa; phylum Chordata; class Actinopteri; order Beloniformes; family Adrianichthyidae; genus Oryzias; species Oryzias latipes. Next base: position 5,412,498 of record NC_136256.1, on the reverse strand, counting down.
AAGGTGTACATTAGTAACACTAGTCAACAACCGAAGATAATGGAGCATGAGGGCGTCAATCCCCCTACCTCTCAAATGCTAAGCAAGCGCTCTACCATTTGAGCTAATTCCCCTTCCGTTAGATGTTTTTACTGTTCCAAGCTTTAATTTCACTTTGTGAAATGAATTGACAAATCTTCCTAACGTGGTTGCATATCCAAACACTGTCTTTATAGTTTTTCTCTGCAAAATCTCAACATGTTCCAATGGTGGACAACTATAAGATACTATTTTGGTTTCCACAGTTTACAAGCTAATGCTAGAATGGTTGGCAAGGCCCTATTTACAAAGGTAAAATAAAAACCTGGGGCTTCTACATGAATCAAAAAATTTAAAAGGTGACTCATTACCTATGTACGTAGTTGTGCTGAATGAAAAGAGACTGACCAGCAAATCTTTCTGATGTCCATTTTCCCTGATGGTAATTTTGCATGCATCTTTTTACCTAAGGTTATACACTCCTTGTGAGCAAAAACTTAGACTCATCAAGAGGGATCAACAAGTTGCCATTGTGTTTTTGCGGAACCCACTGAATACTACTCTTGGACATCAACATCTGAAAGCCACTAAAAAATGGGATACCTCAAGAAGATTTTAGTGATTAACAAGTAAAAGACTGCAGATTTCTTGCAGCTGTATAGTCCTTAGTAAGCAGATAGCAATGGTGATTGTTTAAAAACCATGTAATGTGTTTCATGAATGGTTTAATTTTAAGGTGTGCATTAGTTACACTAGTCAACAACTGAAGATAATGGAGAATTAGGGCATCGATCCCCCTACCTCTCACATGCTAAGCGAGCTCTCTACCATTTGAGCTAATTCCCCTTCCGTTAGATGTTTTTACTGTGCCAAGCTTTAATTTCACTTTGTAAAATGAATTGACAAATCTTCCTAACGTGGTTGCATATCCAAACACTGTCTTTATAGTTTTTCTCTGCAAAATCTCAACATGTTCCAATGGTGGGCAACTATAAGATACTATTTTGGTTTCCGCAGTTGACACGCTAATGCTAGAATGGTTGGCAAGGCCCTATTTACAAAGGTAAAATAAAAACCTGGGGCTTCTACATGAATCAAAAAATTTAAAAGGTGACTCATTACCTATGTACGTAGTTGTGCTGAATAAAAAGAAACTGACCAGCAAATCTTTCTGATGTCCATTTTCCCTGATGGTAATTTTGCATGCATCTTTTTACCTGAGGTTATACACTCTGTGAGCACAAACCTAGACTCATCAAGAGGGATCAACGAGTTGCCATTGTGTTGTTGCGGAACCCACTGAATACTATTCTTGGACATCAGAATCTGAAAGCCACTAAAAAATGGGATACCTCAAGAAGATCTTAGTGATTCACAAATGAAAGACTGCAGAGCACTTGCAGCTGTATAGTCCTAAGTAAGCATTAAGCAATGGTGATTGTTTAAAAACCATGTAATGAATTTCATGAAAGGTTTAATCTTTAGGTGTGCATTAGTTACACTAGTCAACAACTGAAGTTATTTGGAGAATGAGGGCGTCGATCCCCCTACCTCTCACATGCGAAGCGAGCGCTCTACCATTTGAGCTAATTCCCCTTCCGTTAGATGCTTTTACTGTGCCAAGCTTTAATTTCACTTTGTGTAATGAATTGACAAATCTTCCTAACGTGGTTGCATATCCAAACACTGTCTTTATAGTTTTTCTCTGCAAAATCTCAACATGTTCCAATGGTGGACAACCATAAGATACTATTTTGGTTTCCACAGTTGACACGCTAATGCTAGACTGGTTGGCAAGGCCCTATATACAGAGGTAAAATAAAAACCTGGGGCTTCTACATGAATCAAAAAATCTAAATGGTGACTCATTACCTATGTCCGTAGTTGTGCTGAGTAAAAAGAGACTGACCAGCAAATCTTTCTGATGTCCATTTTCCCTGATGGTAATTTTGCATGCATCTTTTTACATGAGGTTATACACTCCTTATGAGCAAAAACTTAGACCCATCAAGAGGGATCAACGAGTTGCCATTGTGTTGTTGCAGAACCCACTGAATACTATTTTTGGACATCAACATCTGAAAGCCACTAAAAAATGGGATACCTCAAGAAGATCTTAGTGATTAACAACTGAAAGACTGCAGATTTCTTGCAGCTGAATAGTGCTTAGTAAGCACTTAGCAATGGTGATTGTTTAAAAACCACGTAATGTGTTCGATGAATGGTTTAATTTTAAGGTGTACATTAGTTACACTAGTCAACAACTGAAGATAATGGAGAATGAGGGCATCGTTCCCTCTACCTCTCACATGCTAAGCGAGCGCTCTACCATTTGAGCTAATTCCCCTTCCGTTAGATGTTTTTACTGTGCCAAGCTTTAATTTCACTTTGTGAAATGAATTGACAAATCTTCCTAACGTGGTTGCATATCCAAACACTGTCTTTATAGTTTTTCTCTGCAAAATCTCAACATGTTCCAATGGTGGACAACCATAAGATACTATTTTGGTTTCCAAAGTTGACACGCTAATGCTAGAATGGTTGGCAAGGCCCTATATACAAAGGTAAAATAAAAACCTGGGGCTTCTACATGAATCAAAAAATTTAAAAGGTGACTCATTACCTATGTACGTAGTTGTGCTGAATAAAAAGAAACTGACCAGCAAATCTTTCTGATGTCCATTTTCCCTGATGGTAATTTTGCATGCATCTTTTTACATGAGGTTATACACTCCTTATGAGCAAAAACTTAGACCCATCAAGAGGGATCAACGAGTTGCCATTGTGTTGTTGCGGAACCCACTGAATACTATTTTTGGACATCAACATCTGAAAGCCACTTAAAAATGGGATACCTGAAGAAGATTTTAGTGATTAACAAGTAAAAGACTGCAGATTTCTTGCAGCTGTATAGTCCTTAGTAAGCAGATAGCAATGGTGATTGTTTAAAAACCATGTAATGTGTTTCATGAATGGTTTAATTTTAAGGTGTGCATTAGTTACACTAGTCAACAACTGAAGATAATGGAGAATTAGGGCATCGATCCCCCTACCTCTCACATGCTAAGCGAGCTCTCTACCATTTGAGCTAATTCCCCTTCCGTTAGATGTTTTTACTGTGCCAAGCTTTAATTTCACTTTGTAAAATGAATTGACAAATCTTCCTAACCTGGTTGCATATCCAAACACTGTCTTTATAGTTTTTCTCTGCAAAATCTCAACATGTTCCAATGGTGGACAACTATAAGATACTATTTTGGTTTCCGCAGTTGACACGCTAATGCTAGAATGGTTGGCAAGGCCCTATTTACAAAGGTAAAATAAAAACCTGGGGCTTCTACATGAATCACAAAAATTTAAAAGGTGACTCATTACCTATGTACGTAGTTGTGCTGAATAAAAAGAAACTGACCAGCAAATCTTTCTGATGTCCATTTTCCCTGATGGTAATTTTGCATGCATCTTTTTACCTGAGGTTATACACTCTGTGAGCACAAACCTAGACTCATCAAGAGGGATCAACGAGTTGCCATTGTGTTGTTGCGGAACCCACTGAATACTATTCTTGGACATCAGAATCTGAAAGCCACTAAAAAATGGGATACCTCAAGAAGATCTTAGTGATTCACAAATGAAAGACTGCAGAGCACTTGCAGCTGTATAGTCCTAAGTAAGCATTAAGCAATGGTGATTGTTTAAAAACCATGTAATGTATTTCATGAAAGGTTTAATCTTTAGGTGTGCATTAGTTACACTAGTCAACAACTGAAGTTATTTGGAGAATGAGGGCGTCGATCCCCCTACCTCTCACATGCGAAGCGAGCGCTCTACCATTTGAGCTAATTCCCCTTCCGTTAGATGTTTTTACTGTGCCAAGCTTTAATTTCACTTTGTGTAATGAATTGACAAATCTTCCTAACGTGGTTGCATATTCAAACACTGTCTTTATAGTTTTTCTCTGCAAAATCTCAACATGTTCCAATGGTGGACAACCATAAGATACTATTTTGGTTTCCACAGTTGACACGCTAATGCTAGACTGGTTGGCAAGGCCCTATATACAAAGGTAAAATAAAAACCTGGGGCTTCTACATGAATCAAAAAATTTAAAAGGTGACTCATTACCTATGTACGTAGTTGTGCTGAATAAAAAGAAACTGACCAGCAAATCTTTCTGATGTCCATTTTCCCTGATGGTAATTTTGCATGCATCTTTTTACCTACTATTTTGGTTTCCACAGTTGACACGCTAATGCTAGAATGGTTGGCAAGGCCCTATTTACAAAGGTAAAATAAAAACCTGGGGCTTCTACATGAATCAAAAAATTTAAAAGGTGACTCATTACCTATGTACGTAGTTTTGCTGAATAAAAAGAAACTGACCAGCAAATCTTTCTGATGTCCATTTTCCCTGATGGTAATTTTGCATGCATCTTTTTACCTGAGGTTATACAATCCTTGTGAGCAAAAACTTAGACCCATCAAGAGGGATCAACGAGTTGCCATTGTGTTTTTGCGGAACCCACTGAATACTATTCTTGGACATCAACATCTGAAAGCCACTAAAAAATGGGATACCTCAAGAAGATCTTAGTGATTAACAACTGAAAGACTGCAGATTTCTTGCAGCTGAATAGTGCTTAGTAAGAACTTAGCAATGGTGATTGTTTCAAAACCATGTAATGTGTTTGATGAATGGTTTAATTTTGAAGGTGTGCATTAGTTACACTAGTCAACAACTGAAGATAATGGAGAATGAGGGCGTCGATCCCCCTACCTCTCACATGCTAAGCAAGCGCTCTACCATTTGAGCTAATTCCCCATTCCGTTAGATGTTTTTACTGTGCCAAGCTTTAATTTCACTTTGTGTAATGAATTGACAAATCTTCCTAACGTGGTTGCATATCCAAACACTGTCTTTATAGTTTTTCTCTGCAAAATCTCAACATGTTCCAATGGTGGACAACCATAAGATACTATTTTGGTTTCCACAGTTGACACGCTAATGCTAGAATGGTTGGCAAGGCCCTATATACAAAGGTAAAATAAAAACCTGGGGCTTCTACATGAATCAAAAAATCTAAAAGGTGACTCATTACCTATGTCCGTAGTTGTGCTGAGTAAAAAGAGACTGACCAGCAAATCTTTCTGATGTCCATTTTCCCTGATGGTAATTTTGCATGCATCTTTTTACATGAAGTTATACACTCCTTATGAGCAAAAACTTAGACCCATCAAGAGGGATTAACGAGTTGCCATTGTGTTGTTGCGGAACCCACTGAATACTATTTTTGGACATCAACATCTGAAAGCCACTAAAAAATGGGATACCTCAAGAAGATCTTAGTGATTAACAACTGAAAGACTGCAGATTTCTTGCAGCTGAATAGTGCTTAGTAAGCACTTAGCAATGGTGATTGTTTAAAAACCATGCAATGTGTTCGATGAATGGTTTAATTTTAAGGTGTACATTAGTTACACTAGTCAACAACTGAAGATAATGGAGAATGAGGGCATCGATCCCTCTACCTCTCACATGCTAAGCGAGCGCTCTACCATTTGAGCTAATTCCCCTTCCGTTAGATGTTTTTACTGTGCCAAGCTTTAATTTCACTTTGTGAAATGAATTGACAAATCTTCCTAACGTGGTTGCATATCCAAACACTGTCTTTATAGTTTTTCTCTGCAAAATCTCAACATGTTCCAATGGTGGACAATCATAGGATACTATTTTGATTTCCACAGTTTACAAGCTAATGCTAGAATGGTTGGCAAGGCCCTATTTTCAAAGGTAAAATAAAAACCTGGGGCTTCTACATGAATCAAAAAATTTAAAAGGTGACTCATTACCTATGTACGTAGTTGTGCTGAATGAAAAGAGACTGACCAGCAAATCTTTCTGATGTCCATTTTCCCTGATGGTAATTTTGCATGCATCTTTTTACCTGAGGTTATACACTCCTTGTGAGCAAAAACTTAGACTCATCAAGAGGGATCAACGAGTTGCCATTGTGTTTTTGCGGAACCCACTGAATACTATTCTTGGACATCAACATCTGAAAGCCACTAAAAAATGGGATACCTCAAGAAGATTTTAGTGATTAACAAGTAAAAGACTGCAGATTTCTTGCAGCTGTATAGTCCTTAGTAAGCAGTTAGCAATGGTGATTGTTTAAAATCCACGTAATGTGTTTCATGAATGGTTTAATTTTAAGGTGTGCATTAGTTACACTTGTCAACAACTGAAGATAATGGAGAATGAGGGCATCGATCCACCTACCTCTCACATGCTAAGCGAGCTCTCTACCATTTGAGCTAATTCCCCTTCCGTTAGATGTTTTTACTGTGCCAAGCTTTAATTTCAAGAGGGATCAACAGGTTGCCATTGTGTTTTTGCGGAACCCACTGAATACTATTTTTGGACATCAACATCTGAAAGCCACTTAAAAATGGGATACCTCAAGAAGATCTTAGTGATAAACAAGTAAAAGACTGCAGATTTCTTGTAGCTGAATAGTGCTTAGTAAGCACTTAGCAATGGTGATTGTTTAAAAACCATGTAATGTGTTTTATGAATGGTTTAATTTTAAGGTGTACATTAGTAACACTAGTCAACAACTGAAGATAATGGAGAATGAGGGCGTCGATCCCCCTACCTCTCACATGCTAAGCAAGCGCTCTACCATTTGAGCTAATTCCCCTTCCGTTAGATGTTTTCACTGTGCCAAGCTTTAATTTCACTTTGTGTAATGAATTGACAAATCTTCCTAACATGGTTGCATATCCAAACACTGTCTTTATAGTTTTTCTCTGCAAAATCTCAACATGTTCCAATGGTGGACAACCATAAGATACTATTTTGGTTTCCACAGTTGACAAGCTAATGCTAGAATGGTTGGCAAGGCCCTATTTACAAAGGTAAAATAAAAACCTGGGGCTTCTACATGAATCAAAAAATTTAAAAGGTGACTCATTACCTATGTACGTAGTTGTGCTGAATAAAAAGAAACTGACCAGCAAATCTTTCTGATGTCCATTTTCCCTGATGGTAATTTTGCATGCATCTTTTTACCTGAGGTTATACACTCTGTGAGCACAAACCTAGACTCATCAAGAGGGATCAACGAGTTGCCATTGTGTTGTTGCGGAACCCACTGAATACTATTTTTGGACATCAACATCTGAAAGCCACTAAAAAATGGGATACCTCAAGAAGATTTTAGTGATTAACAAGTAAAAGACTGCAGATTTCTTGCAGCTGTATAGTCCTTAGTAAGCACTTAGCAATGGTGATTGTTTAAAAACCAAGTAATGTGTTTGGTGAAAGGTTTAATTTTAAGGTGTACATTAGTAACACTAGTCAACAACTGAAGTTATTTGGAGAACGAGGGCATCGATCCCCCTACCTCTCACATGCGAAGCGCGCGCTCTACCATTTGAGCTAATTCCCCTTCCGTTAGATGTTTTTACTGTGCCAAGCTTTAATTTCACTTTGTGTAATGAATTGACAAATCTTCCTAACGTGGTTGCATATCCAAACACTGTCTTTATAGTTTTTCTCTGCAGAATCTCAACATGTTCCAATGGTGGACAACCATAAGATACTATTTTGGTTTCCACATTTGACACGCTAATGCTAGAATGGTTGGCAAGGCCCTATATACAAAGGTAAAATAAAAACCTGGGGCTTCTACATGAATCAAAAAATTTAAAAGGTGACTCATTACCTATGTACGTAGTTGTGCTGAATGAAAAGAGACTGACCAGCAAATCTTTCTGATGTCTATTTTCCCTGATGGTAATTTTGCATGCATCTTTTTACCTGAGGTTATACACTCCTTGTGAGCAAAAACTTAGACTCATAAAGAGGGATCAACGAGTTGCCATTGTGTTTTTGCGGAACCCACTGAATACTTTTTTTGGACATCAACATCTGAAAGCCACTAAAAAATGGGATACGTCAAGAAGATTTTAGTGATAAACAAGTAAAAGACTGCAGATTTCTTGCAGCTGTATAGTCCTTAGTAAGCAGATAGCAATGGTGATTGTTTAAAAACCACGTAATGTGTTTGATGAATGGTTTAATTTTAAGGTGTGCATTAGTTACACTAGTCAACAACTGAAGATAATGGAGAATGAGGGCGTCGATCCCCCTACCTCTCACATGCTAAGCGAGCGCTCTACCATTTGAGCTAATTCCCCTTCCGTTAGATGTTTTTACTGTGCCAAGCTTTAATTTCACTTTGTAAAATGAATTGACAAATCTTCCTAACGTGGTTGCATATCCAAACACTGTCTTTATAGTTTTTCTCTGCAAAATCTCAACATGTTCCAATGGTGGACAACCATAACATACTATTTTGGTTTCCACAGTTGACACGCTAATGCTAGAATGGTTGGCAAGGCCCTATATACAAAGGTAAAATAAAAACCTGGGGCTTCTACATGAATCAAAAAATCTAAAAAGTGACTCATTACCTATGTCCGTAGTTGTGCTGAGTAAAAAGAGACTGACCAGCAAATCTTTCTGATGTCCATTTTCCCTGATGGTAATTTTGCATGCATCTTTTTACCTGAGATTATACACTCCTTGTCAGCAAAAACTTAGACCCATCAAGAGGGATCAACGAGTTGCCATTGTGTTTTTGCGGAACCCACTGAATACTATTCTTGGACATCAACATCTGAAAGCCACTAAAAAATGGGATACCTCAAGAAGATTTTAGTGATTAACAAGTAAAAGACTGCTGATTCCTTGCAGCTGTATAGTCCTTAGTAAGCAGATAGCAATGGTGATTGTTTAAAAACCATGTAATGTGTTTCATGAATGGTTTAATTTTAAGGTGTGCATTAGTTACACTAGTCAACAACTGAAGATAATGGAGAATTAGGGCATCGATCCCCCTACCTCTCACATGCTAAGCGAGCTCTCTACCATTTGAGCTAATTCCCCTTCCGTTAGATGTTTTTACTGTGCCAAGCTTTAATTTCACTTTGTAAAATGAATTGACAAATCTTCCTAACGTGGTTGCATATCCAAACACTGTCTTTATAGTTTTTCTCTGCAAAATCTCAACATGTTCCAATGGTGGACAACTATAAGATACTATTTTGGTTTCCGCAGTTGACACGCTAATGCTAGAATGGTTGGCAAGGCCCTATTTACAAAGGTAAAATAAAAACCTGGGGCTTCTACATTAATCAAAAAATTTAAAAGGTGACTCATTACCTATGTACGTAGTTGTGCTGAATAAAAAGAAACTGACCAGCAAATCTTTCTGATGTCCATTTTCCCTGATGGTAATTTTGCATGCATCTTTTTACCTGAGGTTATACACTCTGTGAGCACAAACCTAGACTCATCAAGAGGGATCAACGAGTTGCCATTGTGTTGTTGCGGAACCCACTGAATATTATTCTTGGACATCAGAATCTGAAAGCCACTAAAAAATGGGATACCTCAAGAAGATCTTAGTGATTCACAAATGAAAGACTGCAGAGCACTTGCAGCTGTATAGTCCTAAGTAAGCATTAAGCAATGGTGATTGTTTAAAAACCATGTAATGTATTTCATTAAAGGTTTAATCTTTAGGTGTGCATTAGTTACACTAGTCAACAACTGAAGTTATTTGGAGAATGAGGGTGTCGATCCCCCTACCTCTCACATGCAAAGCGAGCGCTCTACCATTTGAGCTAATTCCCCTTCCGTTAGATGTTTTTACTGTGCCAAGCTTTAATTTCACTTTGTGTAATGAATTGACAAATCTTCCTAACGTGGTTGCATATCCAAACACTGTCTTTATAGTTTTTCTCTGCAAAATCTCAACATGTTCCAATGGTGGACAACCATAAGATACTATTTTGGTTTCCACAGTTGACACGCTAATGCTAGACTGGTTGGCAAGGCCCTATATACAAAGGTAAAATAAAAACCTGGGGCTTCTACATGAATCAAAAAATCTAAATGGTGACTCATTACCTATGTCCGTAGTTGTGCTGAGTAAAAAGAGACTGACCAGCAAATCTTTCTGATGTCCATTTTCCCTGATGGTAATTTTGCATGCATCTTTTTACATGAGGTTATACACTCCTTATGAGCAAAAACTTAGACCCATCAAGAGGGATCAACGAGTTGCCATTGTGTTGTTGCAGAACCCACTGAATACTATTTTTGGACATCAACATCTGAAAGCCACTAAAAAATGGGATACCTCAAGAAGATCTTAGTGATTAACAACTGAAAGACTGCAGATTTCTTGCAGCTGAATAGTGCTTAGTAAGCACTTAGCAATGGTGATTGTTTAAAAACCACGTAATGTGTTTGATGAATGGTTTAATTTTAAGGTGTGCATTAGTTACACTAGTCAACAACTAAAGATAATGGAGAATGAGGGCATCGATCCCCCTACCTCTCACATGCTAAGCGAGCGCTCTACCATTTGAGCTAATTCCCCTTCCGTTAGATGTTTTTACTGTGCCAAGCTTTAATATCACTTTGTGAAATGAATTGACAAATCTTCCTAACGTGGTTGCATATCCAAACACTGTCTTTATAGTTTTTCTCTGCAAAATCTCAACATGTTCCAATGGTGGACAATCATAGGATACTATTTTGGTTTCCACAGTTGACAAGCTAATGCTAGAATGGTTGGCAAGGCCCTATTTTCAAAGGTAAAATAAAAACCTGGGGCTTCTACATGAATCAAAAAATTTAAAAGGTGACTCATTACCTATGTACGTAGTTGTGCTGAATGAAAAGAGACTGACCAGCAAATCTTTCTGATGTCCATTTTCCCTGATGGTAATTTTGCATGCATCTTTTTACCTGAGGTTATACACTCCTTGTGAGCAAAAACTTAGACTCATCAAGAGGGATCAACGAGTTGCCATTGTGTTTTTGCGGAACCCACTGAATACTATTCTTGGACATCAACACCTGAAAGCCACTAAAAAATGGGATACCTCAAGAAGATTTTAGTGATTAACAAGTAAAAGACTGCAGATTTCTTGCAGCTGTATAGTCCTTAGTAAGCAGATAGCAATGGTGATTGTTTAAAATCCACGTAATGTGTTTCATGAATGGTTTAATTTTAAGGTGTGCATTAGTTACACTAGTCAACAACTGAAGATAATGGAGAATGAGGGCATCGATCCACCTACCTCTCACATGCTAAGCGAGCTCTCTACCATTTGAGCTAATTCCCCTTCCGTTAGATGTTTTTACTGTGCCAAGCTTTAATTTCACTTTGTAAAATGAATTGACAAATCTTCCTAACGTGGTTGCATATCCAAACACTATCTTTATAGTTTTTCTCTGCAAAATCTCAACATGTTCCAATGGTGGACAACTATAAGATACTATTTTGGTTTCCACAGTTGACACGCTAATGCTAGAATGGTTGGCAAGGCCCTATTTACAAAGGTAAAATAAAAACCTGGGGCTTCTACATGAATCAAAAAATTTAAAAGGTGACTCATTACCTATGTACGTAGTTGTGCTGAATAAAAAGAATCTGACCAGCAAATCTTTCTGATGTCCATTTTCCCTGATGGTAATTTTGCATGCATCTTTTTACATGAGGTTATACACTCTGTGAGCACAAACCTAGACTCATCAAGAGGGATCAACGAGTTGCCATTGTGTTGTTGTGGAACCCACTGAATACTATTTTTGGACATCAACATCTGAAAAACACTAAAAAATGGGATACCTCAAGAAGATCTTACTGATTAACAAATGAAAGACTGCAGATTTCTTGCAGCTGTATAGTCTTTAGTAAGCACTTAGCAATGGTGATTGTTTAAAAACCAAGTAATGTGTTTGGTGAAAGGTTTAATTTTAAGGTGTACATTAGTAACACTAGTCAACAACTGAAGTTATTTGGAGAATGAGGGCGTCGATCCCCCTACCTCTCACTTGCGCCTGCTGGAGCGCAGATTTTGAGCCAAAGTTGATCTAAGTTAGTTCAAAGTTAGTACATCCCTGCCTCACTACAGCCAATCACGTAAGGTAAATCCAAAGTAAGTTCACACTACAGCCAATGACGTTCCTCTCTAGCTCATACTTGACCAATCATCCGTGCGCGTTAGCTTGCTGTGAGCGGCTGTGAGCGGATGTTTAAATAGCCGTGCTCCAAGTAGTGATTCGTCACTTTTACTGTTCCCTCCTGTGGGTTGTTCGTTTATAGCTGGCATTTTTCTTGGATTTAATCTGCGACCTTTTGTTCGACCACGTTTTTGTGCTCTTGTTCATGCTTGATCGCTCATCGACCGCTCAGACAGATCAACCGCCATTTTCACGTCTTCGAGTTCGTAACAACACAGGTAAACTGGTTTCATTCTTTATTTATTTATTGATTGTCCACCTTCGGTATGATTATGATAGTCTGTAGTTTTTTTATTTAATCCGCGACCTTTTGTTCCATCCCGTTTCTGTGCTTGTGTTTACGTTTGATCGGCCAGCGGCCGCCATCTTTTCACGTCTTCGTAATAACAGGTAAAGCGGTTTGCTAGCGATCAGACATTGATTGTTCACCTTCGATACGTATTTGTTAGAAAAGGGGAAATATCGATAGTCGGCAGTCCCTTTTTCCCCCCATTACGTTAAACTTTTAATTGTGATCGATGCTGCACAAACAAATCAAATGATGCTACAGATCTGATCAGATACGTTAAACATCGCCATAATCATTTATATTGCTTTGAAAGTGTAAATCCTCCAATATGGTTTAAGGGGGATGTTTTTCTAACAACAACAGTTATAACAACGCTCATAATAAAGTACTAAAATGTGTGGAGATGTCAGTTAACTCTGGATGAATGAGTTGTAAATATTCGGTGAAACTGTAGTTTCAAAAGTACAGTGAGCAGCCATCAAGAGTTTTAGCCCTTACTGTAGGAGAACTGGACTGAAGGACCCCCCCCCCCCTCGCTGGCTCCAAGAAGCCAAAATACCATATGGAGAAAAAACCTGTTACTCAGTCATTCTATTGGTCAGATAACAATTCTGTCTCTGATACCTCTTTATTGGCATCTCCTTATTATTCTAATTTGTTCATGTTTTTTATGGACTGACAGTGTCTGGCTCTTTCTCTCCAACATAGCGGCGTTCATCTCACCCAGAAAATGGGGACTGTATTAACGTTGTTTGGTTGGTTTTCTATTGAGGGTGGGGTCGAGGTTTCTCCTGGGGAAGGGGGTCCCCCACACACACTCACTCACTCACTCACTCACTCACTCACTCACTCACTCACTCACTCACTCACTCACTGTCTGTCTGTCTGTCTGTCTGCCATGGGTTATGGCAGTGTTTATTACCCCATGATTATTGTTTACATATAGCTTGTTAAATTATTGTCACACCCTTAAAATGCAAATTGTTAATGGCTATATTTTCATTGCAGAAAATGTATGCTTATCCTGTTTTCCGTCGCCAATCTGCAACATCAACCCGTCTCCTTCTGGCACCTTCAGCCGAGGCAAAGCGCCTTGAAAATGTGGAGACTGGACGTGCGAAACCAAAGGCGGAGGTGCTTAAAGAGGCCCGGACGTTTGTCAGCACAAACGGAGGTGACCCCAGTGACCAGTTTTTGGTATTGGCTCACTGCAGACTACAGTTTGGTAAATACCAAGGCCAACGATTTAGATGGCTCCTGGAAAACTCTCTGGGCTATGCTGTGTATTTAATGCTTAGCATCTCTGACGAGGCAGCACATACATCACCGTTGTCAGAAAACAAGCAACTCTTCCTTCAGTACACTTCTCAAATTAGAGAGATGGGAGAAGAAGGTGAAAAGTACAAGAGAAAGCAGGAAATGCAAGCAGAAGCCCGAGCAACTGGAGACCAGGGCTACTTGATGGTTGAGTTTGGCGACTTCCAGGGCCGGTCCATGAAGGAGGTTTATGAGGACGGGAGCAAGGAGGCCCAAGCCCTTATCAAGTATCTGGTGACAGCACATGCCAGGCCCAACACCAACATGGCAATTTTCAAGGCATACGTCATAAAAAGACGGGCATCATCTCGTGCTACTGCCCCTCCTGCTGCACCTTCGCTTGCCACTGCAACTCCATCCTTCAGTGCAACTACACCCACCCGTGCCACTACCCCTTCTGCCACCCAGATCCGAACCGGCATCCAGCAGACTGCTGCTGTGAAGGCACTCTTAGGACTTGGCAAAAATATCCCTACTTCCCAGCTCGTCAAAAAACTCACATCACCAGCTAAGCACCGTGAGTATACATGCATATTTATTTGTTCTCAGAGCAATTCCACATGCATTTAACAATATGGTAAAAGTGTCCAATTGCTCTTTTTTAAGATCCTGTACTGCCTCCTCCAAGAGGAGGAGGAGAACCTCCAGCCAAAAATTTGGCCCAAAGGCAGCTTTTTACTGCTGGTAATTAAGCTCTATTTTACATAAGTTTGTCTTTATGTGTTTCTTAGAGTAATATGTTTATACTTTCTTCTAGACACTTCCATTCCTCCTGCTAAGGAGGCTGATGACGAGGAGCTGCTTCTTGCTGCAGCACAATGTGAAGCACAGCTAAGTGCAGGTGTGTTATATTAACCAGACAGTAACCTTAGGAGACAGTTTTTTTTAATCAAAGACACTTTTAGAAGCATTATAAAAAAGCATTTTTTTGCTTGCAAAAAAGCCTAATTTTGAGCCTCATTTCTTTAATCTTTACCATTTGATCCTCTTTCTGTTCTCCACTGTCATTTGTATCATTTATGCTATAGCAGCTGGAAGAGTCATTCTTCTGTTTGTTCCTGTTCCCTCAGAGGCCTGTCCTGGTCCCTCTCCATCTGTGGCAGCAGCAAAGTCAGCGCTGGAGCTTCCAGTCCACTGGAAAGAACAACTGCCACGCTTCCAGCACGAGTGGATTGCAAAGACGCTTTTCAAAGCCAACCCACGAACCGGCAAGGCAGAACTTGTGTCGCAGCTAAAGCTTTGGTGGCATCCTCCCCAGCCCGCTCTGGTTCACACTCAGCCTCCCGCCTCACCAGACCTCTTCTTCTGCCGGCCCCTGTTCCTGTGGATGCCACAAAAAATGTGGTCATTTCTTTTTGTCTGCGGTCGTCCACAATGTGGTCAGCACAGACTTACGGCGGCTGGAATTTACAGGACTGTTCGTAAAGTCCTGGACATTGATGGGTGGTATGACCTCGCCACGGAGTATCTGGAATGTAAACGCTGCAAGAGAAAATACCCATCCTGGTCAGAGGACATTTTGGGGCAGATGGACATGGGTCATCGCAGCCATTTCCCAGCTCTGCTGACATACAGGTGGGACATATTGACGCATGTTCATAATGAGCTGACTTTGTGTTTTCATTTTTGCCTAACCTAAGGTTTGCATGCCTATCCTATGCTGTTGTTTCCTTAGGTACTCATGTGACAAGCGGGTGCTGAGAATGATGAGGGAGAGGACACTGGGCAACAGCGTGACACAACTTTATAAAAAGTTACTGGAACAGCACAGTGAGGCATGGACACAGCGCGTCCTACAGTACCTCACAGCGTGTGAACCGTTCACAAGGGCCTCTCTTCAGCGACCAGTGTTTGCTGAGCCCCCCCCCATGCCGGCCTTGCCTAAGCCTAAGTGGCTGTTAGCTGTTTATGCAAGGGATGTTCTGGGGCGGATCAACGAAGTGAAGGCCAAAATCACATCTGTGTTTGGATGTGTTTTGAAGATGGACTCCACAAAAAAGGTACTTTTTCAAAACTTTTTTAAACAGATATTAATATGCTTACATAAATAATAAACAGTTTTTACTTTTTTGTCAATAGGTCACAAAGAAGCTTGCGGGGGCTGCTTCAGGAACAGCTGCCTGGTGCACAAATGTCGGCAATGAACATGGCCAGGTTCTGGTCTCTGTTCTGACAGCCGCTGAAGGACATGGACTGGACGCCATGGCGGCTGGCCTGATGAGGCGCTACAGGGAGGCAGGAGAGGCACCCCCAAAAGTGATGTACGTGGACAGAGACTGCTGCAGCAGACACGGCCGGTCTCTGGTGAAGACCCTGTTTTCAGAGTGGGATGAGCTTGAGGTGCGCCTGGACATCTGGCATTTCATGCGGCGATTCGCTGCAGGTGTCACGACAGAGGCTCATCCGCTCTACGGGATCTTCATGGCACGTCTGTCTGCGTGCATTTTTGAGTGGGATCCAGAAGATGTGGCTGCTCTTCGCTGCGCCAAGGAGGCTGAGCTGGCAGCAAAGAAAAGTGGCCATGTTTCCAGAAGGACGGTCAGTGCTCAGATTAGTCGCAGGGAGTTGGCACTCCACTGTCGGAGGAGGACCAGGGGAGTGGAGGAGACTGCAGCATTATTAGGAGCACTCATCCATCAGTTCGACAGTGCAGATGGGAAGGACACCCTTGGAGTTCCACTGTTGGACCACGAACGCATCCAACAGATTTGGAAGGAACAGCAAAACCACCTGCTGTGCATCCAAGACCCCGAGAACTTCCCACTCTACATGAAGACGGGCACACTAAAGAAAGGCGGCGTGGAGCTGTCTTGCTACAGGTGTGCCCGTGGGTCGACCTCCTTGGAGTCCTTCCACCTCCACCTGAACCGTTTTATACCAGGTAATGTGCACTGAACATCTGGGTTCCTAACCTTTCTGTAAACATTTCTAACATTTGCTTTCATGTGGTTCACATCTTGTAAACAGAGACTTATCAAACCCTGTTTGTTTCACTCAGGAACCAGTGCCAGTGACGCGCATTTCCAGGCATATCTCCTTGAGGGCTTGATGCGCTGGAATGATGACCGGATGGAGGATGCTGTCAAAGGAAATTCCTCCTTCCGGTTATTCGAAACTTCAATGAGAGAGGCTGTGGACCAACTCAGCCAAGCAGTGCTAGGGAAGCCCTGGGATGAGCGTTATCGCCCTCCTGGAGCATATACGGGTAAGAAATATATACATTTGTTATTTTGCGATTTATCTATTTATCCTAATGTCACGACAGCGTTTATAGCTTTTCTTTTTATTGTTGTAGGTGAATTGCTGGGAATAGAATACCTGTACAGCCAGACTGGCAAAACATTTACTGCCATGCTTCAGACCCCTGAAGAGGAGGACAGGCTGCTGGAGGGAATCGATGACCAGGACTTCCAAGACGAGGGGTTTGGGGAAGACAACATGGAGGACATCACTGTTCCAGTGTTGGATGACCCCCCTCTTGATGTCGTTGCCAGCCCCTTATCTTCACCTCAGCCTCAACTCTCAGTATCACCAGGTGGACCTGAATCTTCTGCTCATCGTCTTTCCTCTGTGGTGGTGTCACAGCCAACTGAGAGTGAAAGCAGCCCTTCAGACGAGGCAGAGGTGAGACGTTTTAAAGGACCATCCTTTCATTTTAGTCTCATCTGGTTCAGCATTTCTAACATTCATTTGCATTTATTAGTCTGCTGTTGTAGGACCCGACGGCATAGCTGGGTGGGACAAAGTCCAGGATCTGGCCTCTTACTTAGTGGGACTCCGTGAGGCTCCTTACCTCACTGACCCACAAGTTACAGAGGCCATTCGACTATGGACAGCTCTCCTGGACGTGGACAAAAAGCGGGTCAACTACCAGCCTCGACACCAGCCTCAGCTTTCACACGGCCGCTTTAAGGCACCTAAACGCTCCGGGGTGACACCAGGAGTGGAAAGCGTGAAAAGGTGTCTCATTGGACATCCTGGGGGTCCAGCTCAGTGGCCAAGCACCAGCCGCTTGGTTGAGGCTATTTGCATTAAGCTTAGCCGTTTGCACAAGACGCCCACCAAGAAGGCTGGAGTTAGCACCCCAAGGTGGTCCAAAATCCTCACGGATTACCACCATATCCGGGATTTAGTGCTGAGCAGTCGCAGGCTGATGGAGGAAACAATGATCCAGCTGTTTGAGCTCAATCAGAGGACACTCATTCAGTGGTGAGCACAGCGCCTTATTTTATTCTATTTCAATGACTTTTTCAAAACATTATCATAATACCGTTGATTCATTTCAGGTTTCAGCGGCGGGAGAAAAACCAAGAAAGGAGTGTCCTCGCCCAGGGATTGACACCCCCCGAGCCAGTTGCTGTAGCTGCAAGCGACCTTCCTGCTCCAAGGCAAAAAATGGATGAGGCACCATCCACATCTGGGCCCAAATTCAAATTCATTCTTCCTCTAAATAGAGCAGGACAGGCTCCTATTCTGAGACCAGGTCGCAGGCCTGCTGCTGCTACTGCTACTGCTACTGCTTCTTCCTCTTCCTCTGCTGCTACTGACAGTATGATGTGCCCCATCACACCTGCCACCAGTGTAACTGCTTTTATTCCACCTGTGTCAGCACCTGGATTATTGTTGGGGACCATAATTCCTTTCCCAGTTATGGCTGTGCCCACTGCTTATCGATTTCCTGGAGCAACAACAAGCAGTGCAGGCTTCGTTCCACCTGCGACTGCCCCAGCTGTCCCTACTGTCCCTGTGTCACGCTCCACACAGAAGAACAGGCAAAGACGGGCCTTGGAGGAAGAAAGCGGCATCCACAAAAGAAAATACATACGAGGAGTGAACTATAATACGTGTAGCAAATGTGGACAGCCCAAAACAAAAGAATACGGGCATAGTCGCTACAAAAATGCCACATTTTGCTCGCGGGCGTCAAATGGACGATCATTGGATGACTGGTTGGCAGAACAGCGCCAACAGCACAAAGGCAGATCACCACCTCCTCCTCCTCCTCCTCCTCCTCTTTCATAGGTACTCTTCAGTAATACTATCGTAATGTAGATAGTAAATTATTGTTGTATGTACATTCTTTAGTTATTTTAAATTTTATTTTTTATTATTTTTTAGTTATTTTCTAATATTTACTTTTTGTCAATGTGATTCATGTTAGTTTTCTGTGTCTTCATTTTAATAAAACATTTTACATTTGAAGTATCATTTGTCTGGTCAATTAAAGCTACAAATAAGCTTTCACATTCCCAGAATTTGTCCCCTCCACACCCCACTCAAGAAAAAAAGAAGAAAAGATTTTTTTTTAAATCTGTTATGTTTAATAATGTAAACATCTCAAAGTCTTTTTTTTTTTGGAAAATAATACAATTCGAAAGCTGTAAATAGGTTTTGTGACACGTCACAGACAACTTGTGTAAACAAAGTAATAAAATACATAAATAATATGTAATTATCATATGTATTATACAGTTATAGATAATTATACAGCCGCAAAAAGGTCCTGCACACAAGTGTCAACACAAAGAAACATTCATTTATTGTCAAAATAAGCAAGTTAACATGCTTTTTTGCATTAATATCCATGGCATGATAGTTATTATCGATAAATAACTTGTGAAAACTGCACAAGACATGAGCTTGCATATTTATCAATGAAGAAAGATTCATGATAACGTGACTGAGCGTCTGACCATTCGCGTTTTACGTTTCAAATACGTCATCCGAAAGACGGCGACGAACAGCGTCCTTGGATACCTGAGCGGACGGACAGACCTTCGGTTCGAGTCCAGCTTTGGGAGAGAGTCTCGTTTCACATATTACTGAAAACAATCCACAATATGTAGACGTATATCCAGAGTCTTTCAGCGTGAAAACCGCGCCGCAGATTTCCGGTTTGCGCGTGCTTTTGCCTCGTGCGCGAGCGGGAAGATCAGCCCCCCGCCTTTGCGCAGCAAGTGCTCTACCATTTGAGCTAATTCCCCTTCCGTTAGATTTTTTTACTGTGCCAAGCTTTAATTTCACTTTGTGAAATGAATTGACAAATTTTCTTAACGTGGTTGCATATCCAAACACTGTCTTTATAGTTTTTCTCTGCAAAATCTCAACATGTTCCAATGGTGGACAACCATAAGATACTATTTTGGTTTCCACAGTTTACAAGCTAATGCTAGAATGGTAGGCAAGGCCCTATTTACAAAGGTAAAATAAAAACCTGGGGCTTCTACATGAATCAAAAAAATTAAAAGGTGACTCATTACCTATGTACGTAGTTGTGCTGAATGAAAAGAGACTGACCAGCAAATCTTTCTGATGTCCATTTTCCCTGATGGTAATTTTGCATGCATCTTTTTACCTGAGGTTATACACTCCTTGTGAGCACAAACCTAGACTCATCAAGAGGGATCAACGAGTTGCCATTGTGTTTTTGCGGAACCCACTGAATACTATTCTTGGACATCAACATCTGAAAGCCACTAAAAAATGGGATACGTCAAGAAGATTTTAGTGATAAACAAGTAAAAGACTGCAGATTTCTTGCAGCTGTATAGTCCTTATTAAGCAGATAGCAATGGTGATTGTTTTAAAACCACGTGATGTGTTTGATGAATTGTTTAATTTTAAGGTGTGCATTAGTTACACTAGTCAACAACTGAAGATAATGGAGAATGAGGGCGTCGATCCCCCTACCTCACACATGCTAAGCGAGCGCTCTACCATTTGAGCTAATTCCCCTTCCATTAGATGTTTTTACTGTGCCAAGCTTTAATTTCACTTTGTGTAATGAATTGACAACTCTTCCTAACATGGTTGCATATCCAAACACTGTCTTTATAGTTTTTCTCTGCAAAATCTCAACATGTTCCAATGGTGGACAACCATAAGATACTATTTTGGTTTCCACAGTTGACACGCTAATGCTAGAATGGTTGGCAAGGCCCTATATACAAAGGTAAAATAAAAACCTGGGGCTTCTACATGAATCAAAAAATCTAAAAGGTGACTCATTACCTATGTCCGTAGTTGTGCTGAGTAAAAAGAGACTGACCAGAAAATCTTTCTGATCTCCATTTTCCCTCATGGTAATTTTGCATGCATCTTTTTACCTGAGGTTATACACTCCTTGTGAGCAAAAACTTAGACCCATCAAGAGGGATCAACGAGTTGCCATTGTGTTTTTGCGGAACCCACTGAATACTATTCTTGGACATCAACATCTGAAAGCCACTAAAAAATGGGATACGTCAAGAAGATTTTAGTGATAAACAAGTAAAAGACTGCAGATTTCTTGCAGCTGTATAGTCTTTAGTAAGCAGATAGCAATGGTGATTGTTTTAAAACCACGTGATGTCTTTGATGAATTGTTTAATTTTAAGGTGTGCATTAGTTACACTAGTCAACAACTGAAGATAATGGAGAATGAGGGCGTCGATCCCCCTACCTCTCACATGCTAAGCGAGTGCTCTACCATTTGAGCTAATTCCCCTTCCGTTAGATCTTTTTACTGTGCCAAGCTTTAATTTCACTATGTGTAATGAATTGACAAATCTTCCTAACATGGTTGCATATCCAAACACTGTCTTTATAGTTTTTCTCTGCAAAATCTCAACATGTTCCAATGGTGGACAACTATAAGATACTATTTTGGTTTCCACAGTTTACAAGCTAATGCTAGAATGGTTGGCAAGGCCCTATTTACAAAGGTAAAATAAAAACCTGGGGCTTCTACATGAATCAAAAAATTTAAAAGGTGACTCATTACCTATGTACGTAGTTGTGCTGAATGAAAAGAGACTGACCAGCAAATCTTTCTGATGTCCATTTTCCCTGATGGTAATTTTGCATGCATCTTTTTACCTGAGGTTATACACTCCTTGTGAGCCAAAACTTAGACTCATCAAGAGGGATCAATGAGTTGCCATTGTGTTTTTGCGAAAACCCACTGAATACTATTCTTGGACATCAACATCTGAAAGCCACTAAAAAATGGGATACCTCAAGAAGATTTTAGTGATTAACAAGTAAAAGACTGCAGATTTCTTGCAGCTGTATAGTCCTTAGTAAGCAGATAGCAATGGTGATTGTTTAAAAACCATGTAATGTGTTTTATGAATGGTTTAATTTTAAGGTGTGCATTAGTTACACTAGTCAACAAGTGAAGATAATGGAGAATGAGGGCGTCGATACCCTACCTCTCACATGCTAAGCGAGTGCTCCACCATTTGAGCAAATTCCCCTTCCGTTAGATGTTTTTACTGTGCCAAGCTTTAATTTCACTTTGTGTAATGAATTGACAAATCTTCCTAACATGGTTGCATATCCAAACACTGTCTTTATAGTTTTTCTCTGCAAAATCTCAACATGTTCCAATGGTGGACAACCATAAGATACTATTTTGGTTTCCACAGTTGACACGCTAATGCTAGAATGGTTGGCAAGGCCCTATATACAAAGGTAAAATAAAAACCTGGGGCTTCTACATGAATCAAAAAATTTAAAAGGTGACTCATTACCTATGTCCGTAGTTGTGCTGAGTAAAAAGAGACTGACCAGCAAATCTTTCTGATGTCCATTTTCCCTGATGGTAATTTTGCATGCATCTTTTTACCTGAGGTTATACACTCCTTGTGAGCAAAAACTTAGACCCATCAAGAGGGATCAACGAGTTGCCATTGTGTTGTTGCGGAACCCACTGAATACTATTTTTGGACATCAACATCTGAAAGCCACTAAAAAATGGGATACCTCAAGAAGATTTTTAGTGATTAACAACTGAAAGACTGCAGATTTCTTGCAGCTGTATAGTTCTTAGTAAGCAGATAGCAATGGTGATTGTTTAAAAACCATGTAATGTGTTTCATGAATGGTTTAATTTTAAGGTGTGCATTAGTTACACTAGTCAACAACTGAAGATAATGGAGAACGAGGGCGTCAATCCCCCTACCTCTCACATGCTAAGCGAGCGCTCTACCATTTGAGCTAATTCCCCTTCCGTTACATGTTTTTACTGTTCCAAGCTTTAATTTCACTTTGTGAAATGAATTGACAAATCTTCCTAACGTGGTTGCATATCCAAACACTGTCTTTATAGTTTTTCTCTGCAAAATCTCAACATGTTCCAATGGTGGACAACTATAAGATACTATTTTGGTTTCCACAGTTTACAAGCTAATGCTAGAATGGTTGGCAAGGCCCTATTTACAAAGGTAAAATAAAAACCTGGGGCTTCTACATGAATCAAAAAATTTAAAAGGTGACTCATTACCTATGTCCGTAGTTGTGCTGAGTAAAAAGAGACTGACCAGCAAATCTTTCTGATGTCCATTTTCCCTGATGGTAATTTTGCATGCATCTTTTTACATGAAGTTATACACTCCTTATGAGCAAAAACTTAGACCCATCAAGAGGGATCAACGAGTTGCCATTGTGTTGTTGCGGAACCCACTGAATACTATTTTTGGACATCAACATCTGAAAGCCACTAAAAAATGGGATACCTCAAGAAGATCTTAGTGATTAACAACTGAAAGACTGCAGATTTCTTGCAGCTGAATATTGCTTATTAAGAACTTAGCAATGGTGATTGTTTAAAAACCACGTAATGTGTTTGATGAATGGTTTAATTTTAAGGTGTACATTAGTTACGCTAGTCAACAACCGAAGATAATGGAGAATGAGGGCATCGATCCCCCTACCTCTCACATGCTAAGCGAGGGCTCTACCATTTGAGCTAATTCCCCTTCCGTTAGATGTTTTTACTGTGCCAAGCTTTAATTTCACTTTGTGAAATGAATTGACAAATCTTCCTAACATGGTTGCATATCCAAACACTGTCTTTATAGTTTTTCTCTGCAAAATCTCAACA
The DNA here is from genome assembly GCF_053564925.1 of Oryzias latipes. NCBI lineage: Eukaryota > Metazoa > Chordata > Actinopteri > Beloniformes > Adrianichthyidae > Oryzias > Oryzias latipes. The sequence goes on along the minus strand of NC_136256.1, from coordinate 5,388,903 downwards.
TGTTCCAATGGTGGACAATCATAGGATACTATTTTGGTTTCCACAGTTTACAAGCTAATGCTAGAATGGTTGGCAAGGCCCTATTTACAAAGGTAAAATAAAAACCTGGGGCTTCTACATGAATCAAAAAATCTAAAAGGTGACTCATTACCTATGTACGTAGTTGTGCTGAATGAAAAGAGACTGACCAGCAAATCTTTCTGATGTCCATTTTCCCTGATGGTAATTTTGCATGCATCTTTTTACCTGAGGTTATACACTCCTTGTGAGCAAAAACTTAGACTCATCAAGAGGGATCAACGAGTTGCCATTGTGTTTTTGCGGAACCCACTAAATACTATTTTTGGACATCAACATCTGAAAGCCACTAAAAAATGGGATACGTCAAGAAGATTTTAGTGATAAACAAGTAAAAGACTGCAGATTTCTTGCAGCTGTATAGTCCTTAGTAAGCAGATAGCAATGGTGATTGTTTAAAAACCACGTGATGTGCTTGATGAATGGTTTAATTTTAAGGTGTACATTAGTTACACTAGTCAACAACTGAAGATAATGGAGAATGAGGGCATCGATCCCCCTACCTCTCACGTGCTAAGCGAGCGCTCTACCATTTGAGCTAATTCCCCTTCCGTTAGATGTTTTTACTGTGCCAAGCTTTAATTTCACTTTGTGAAATGAATTGACAAATCTTCCTAACGTGGTTGCATATCCAAACACTGTCTTTATAGTTTTTCTCTGCAAAATCTCAACATGTTCCAATGGTGGACAATCATAGGATACTATTTTGATTTCCACAGTTTACAAGCTAATGCTAGAATGGTTGGCAAGGCCCTATTTTCAAAGGTAAAATAAAAACCTGGGGCTTCTACATGAATCAAAAAATTTAAAAGGTGACTCATTACCTATGTACGTAGTTGTGCTGAATGAAAAGAGACTGACCAGCAAATCTTTCTGATGTCCATTTTCCCTGATGGTAATTTTGCATGCATCTTTTTACATGAGGTTATACACTCCTTATGAGCAAAAACTTAGACCCATCAAGAGGGATCAACGAGTTGCCATTGTGTTGTTGCGGAACCCACTGAATACTATTTTTGGACATCAACATCTGAAAGCCACTTAAAAATGGGATACCTCAAGAAGATCTTACTGATTAACAAGTGAAAGACTGCAGATTTCTTGTAGCTGAATAGTGCTTAGTAAGCACTTAGCAATGGTGATTAAAAACCATGTAATGTGTTTTATGAATGGTTTAATTTTAAGGTGTACATTAGTAACACTAGTCAACAACTGAAGATAATGGAGAATGAGGGCGTCAATCCCCCTACCTCTCACATGCTAAGCGAGCGCTCTACCATTTGAGCTAATTCCCCTTCCGTTAGATGTTTTTACTGTTCCAAGCTTTAATTTCACTTTGTGAAATGAATTGACAAATCTTCCTAACGTGGTTGCATATCCAAACACTGTCTTTATAGTTTTTCTCTGCAAAATCTCAACATGTTCCAATGGTGGACAACTATAAGATACTATTTTGGTTTCCACAGTTTACAAGCTAATGCTAGAATGGTTGGCAAGGCCCTATTTACAAAGGTAAAATAAAAACCTGGGGCTTCTACATGAATCAAAAAATTTAAAAGGTGACTCATTACCTATGTCCGTAGTTGTGCTGAGTAAAAAGAGACTGACCAGTAAATCTTTCTGATGTCCATTTTCCCTGATGGTAATTTTGCATGCATCTTTTTACCTGAGGTTATACACTCCTTGTGAGCAAAAACTTAGACTCATCAAGAGGGATCAACGAGTTGCCATTGTGTTTTTGCGGAACCCACTAAATACTATTTTTGGACATCAACATCTGAAAGCCACTAAAAAATGGGATACGTCAAGAAGATTTTAGTGATAAACAAGTAAAAGACTGCAGATTTCTTGCAGCTGTATAGTCCTTAGTAAGCAGATAGCAATGGTGATTGTTTAAAAACCACGTAATGTGTTTGATGAATGGTTTAATTTTAAGGTGTACATTAGTTACGCTAGTCAACAACCGAAGATAATGGAGAATGAGGGCATCGATCCCCCTACCTCTCACATGCTAAGCGAGGGCTCTACCATTTGAGCTAATTCCCCTTCCGTTAGATGTTTTTACTGTGCCAAGCTTTAATTTCACTTTGTGAAATGAATTGACAAATCTTCCTAACATGGTTGCATATCCAAACACTGTCTCATAGTTTTTCTCTGCAAAATCTCAACATGTTCCAATGGTGGACAATCATAGGATACTATTTTGGTTTCCACAGTTTACAAGCTAATGCTAGAATGGTTGGCAAGGCCCTATTTACAAAGGTAAAATAAAAACCTGGGGCTTCTACATGAATCAAAAAATCTAAAAGGTGACTCATTACCTATGTACGTAGTTGTGCTGAATGAAAAGAGACTGACCAGCAAATCTTTCTGATGTCCATTTTCCCTGATGGTAATTTTGCATGCATCTTTTTACATGAGGTTATACACTCCTTATGAGCAAAAACTTAGACCCATCAAGAGGGATCAACGAGTTGCCATTGTGTTGTTGCGGAACCCACTGAATACTATTTTTGGACATCAACATCTGAAAGCCACTTAAAAATGGGATACCTCAAGAAGATCTTACTGATTAACAACTGAAAGACTGCAGATTTCTTGTAGCTGAATAGTGCTTAGTAAGCACTTAGCAATGGTGATTAAAAACCATGTAATGTGTTTTATGAATGGTTTAATTTTAAGGTGTACATTAGTAACACTAGTCAACAACTGAAGATAATGGAGAATGAGGGAATCAATCCCCCTACCTCTCACATGCTAAGCGAGCGCTCTACCATTTGAGCTAATTCCCCTTCCGTTAGATGTTTTTACTGTTCCAAGCTTTAATTTCACTTTGTGAAATGAATTGACAAATCTTCCTAACGTGGTTGCATATCCAAACACTGTCTTTATAGTTTTTCTCTGCAAAATCTCAACATGTTCCAATGGTGGACAACTATAAGATACTATTTTGGTTTCCACAGTTTACAAGCTAATGCTAGAATGGTTGGCAAGGCCCTATTTACAAAGGTAAAATAAAAACCTGGGGCTTCTACATGAATCAAAAAATTTAAAAGGTGACTCATTACCTATGTCCGTAGTTGTGCTGAGTAAAAAGAGACTGACCAGCAAATCTTTCTGATGTCCATTTTCCCTGATGGTAATTTTGCATGCATCTTTTTACATGAAGTTATACACTCCTTATGAGCAAAAACTTAGACCCATCAAGAGGGATCAACGAGTTGCCATTGTGTTGTTGCGGAACCCACTGAATACTATTTTTGGACATCAACATCTGAAAGCCACTAAAAAATGGGATACCTCAAGAAGATCTTAGTGATTAACAACTGAAAGACTGCAGATTTCTTGCAGCTGAATATTGCTTATTAAGAACTTAGCAATGGTGATTGTTTAAAAACCACGTAATGTGTTTGATGAATGGTTTAATTTTAAGGTGTACATTAGTTACGCTAGTCAAAAACCGAAGATAATGGAGAATGAGGGCATCGATCCCCCTACCTCTCACATGCTAAGCGAGGGCTCTACCATTTGAGCTAATTCCCCTTCCGTTAGATGTTTTTACTGTGCCAAGCTTTAATTTCACTTTGTGAAATGAATTGACAAATCTTCCTAACATGGTTGCATATCCAAACACTGTCTCATAGTTTTTCTCTGCAAAATCTCAACATGTTCCAATGGTGGACAATCATAGGATACTATTTTGGTTTCCACAGTTTACAAGCTAATGCTAGAATGGTTGGCAAGGCCCTATTTACAAAGGTAAAATAAAAACCTGGGGCTTCTACATGAATCAAAAAATCTAAAAGGTGACTCATTACCTATGTACGTAGTTGTGCTGAATGAAAAGAGACTGACCAGCAAATCTTTCTGATGTCCATTTTCCCTGATGGTAATTTTGCATGCATCATTTTACATGAGGTTATACACTCCTTATGAGCAAAAACTTAGACCCATCAAGAGGGATCAACGAGTTGCCATTGTGTTGTTGCGGAACCCACTGAATACTATTTTTGGACATCAACATCTGAAAGCCACTTAAAAATGGGATACCTCAAGAAGATCTTACTGATTAACAACTGAAAGACTGCAGATTTCTTGTAGCTGAATAGTGCTTAGTAAGCACTTAGCAATGGTGATTAAAAACCATGTAATGTGTTTTATGAATGGTTTAATTTTAAGGTGTACATTAGTAACACTAGTCAACAACTGAAGATAATGGAGAATGAGGGCGTCAATCCCCCTACCTCTCACATGCTAAGCGAGCGCTCTACCATTTGAGCTAATTCCCCTTCCGTTACATGTTTTTACTGTTCCAAGCTTTAATTTCACTTTGTGAAATGAATTGACAAATCTTCCTAACGTGGTTGCATATCCAAACACTGTCTTTATAGTTTTTCTCTGCAAAATCTCAACATGTTCCAATGGTGGACAACTATAAGATACTATTTTGGTTTCCACAGTTTACAAGCTAATGCTAGAATGGTTGGCAAGGCCCTATTTACAAAGGTAAAATAAAAACCTGGGGCTTCTACATGAATCAAAAAATTTAAAAGGTGACTCATTACCTATGTACGTAGTTGTGCTGAATGAAAAGAGACTGACCAGCAAATCTTTCTGATGTCCATTTTCCCTGATGGTAATTTTGCATGCATCTTTTTACCTGAGGTTATACACTCCTTGTGAGCAAAAACTTAGACTCATCAAGAGGGATCAACAAGTTGCCATTGTGTTGTTGCGGAACCCACTGAATACTATTTTTGGACATCAACATCTGAAAGCCACTAAAAAATGGGATACCTCAAGAAGATCTTAGTGATTAACAACGGAAAGACTGCAGATTTCTTGCAGCTGAATAGTGCTTAGTAAGCACTTAGCAATGGTGATTGTTTAAAAACCATGTAATGTGTTTGATGAATGGTTTAATTTTAAGGTGTACATTAGTTACACTAGTCAACAACTGAAGATAATGGAGAATGAGGGCATCGATCCCCCTACCTCTCACATGCTAAGCGAGCGCTCTACCATTTGAGCAAATTCCCCTTCCGTTAGATGTTTTTACTGTGCCAAGCTTTAATTTCACTTTGTGTAATGAATTGACAAATCTTCCTAACGTGGTTGCATATCCAAACACTGTCTTTATAGTTTTTCTCTGCAAAATCTCAACATGTTCCAATGGTGGACAACCATAAGATACTATTTTGGTTTCCAAAGTTGACACGCTAATGCTAGAATGGTTGGCAAGGCCCTATATACAAAGGTAAAATAAAAACCTGGGGCTTCTACATGAATCAAAAAATTTAAAAGGTGACTCATTACCTATGTACGTAGTTGTGCTGAATGAAAAGAGACTGACCAGCAAATCTTTCTGATGTCCATTTTCCGTGATGGTAATTTTGCATGCATCTTTTTACCTGAGGTTATACACTCCTTGTGAGCAAAAACTTAGACTCATCAAGAGGGATCAACGAGTTGCCATTGTGTTTTTGCGGAACCCACTGAATACTATTCTTGGACATCAACATCTGAAAGCCACTAAAAAATGGGATACGTCAAGAAGATTTTAGTGATAAACAAGTAAAAGACTGCAGATTTCTTGCAGCTGTATAGTCCTTAGTAAGCAGATAGCAATGGTGATGGTCTAAAAAGCACGTGATGTGCTTGATGAATGGTTTAATTTTAAGGTGTACATTAGTTACACTAGTCAACAACTGAAGATAATGGAGTCAATCCCCCTACGTCTCACATGCTAAGCGAGCGCTCTACCATTTGAGCTAATTCCCCTTCCGTTAGATGTTTTTACTGTGCCAAGCTTTAATTTCACTTTGTGAAATGAATTGACAAATCTTCCTAACGTGGTTGCATATCCAAACACTGTCTTTATAGTTTTTCTCTGCAAAATCTCAACATGTTCCAATGGTGGACAACTATAAGATACTATTTTGGTTTCCACAGTTTACAAGCTAATGCTAGAATGGTTGGCAAGGCCCTATTTACAAAGGTAAAATAAAAACCTGGGGCTTCTACATGAATCAAAAAATTTAAAAGGTGACTCATTACCTATGTACGTAGTTGTGCTGAATGAAAAGAGACTGACCAGCAAATCTTTCTGATCTCCATTTTCCCTCATGGTAATTTTGCATGCATCTTTTTACCTGAGGTTATACACTCCTTGTGAGCAAAAACTTAGACTCATCAAGAGGGATCAACAAGTTGCCATTGTGTTTTTGCGGAACCCCATGAATACTACTCTTGGACATCAACATCTGAAAGCCACTAAAAAATGGGATACCTCAAGAAGATTTTAGTGATTAAAAAGTAAAAGACTGCAGATTTCTTGCAGCTGTATAGTCCTTAGTAAGCAGATAGCAATGGTGATTGTTTAAAAACCCTGTAATGTGTTTCATGAATGGTTTAATTTTAAGGTGTGCATTAGTTAAACTAGTCAACAACTGAAGATAATGGAGAATGAGGGCTTCGATCCCCCTACCTCTCACATGCTAAGCAAGCTCTCTACCATTTGAGCTAATTCCCCTTCCGTTAGATGTTTTTACTGTGCCAAGCTTTAATTTCACTTTGTGAAATGAATTGACAAATCTTCCTAACGTGGTTGCATATCCAAACACTGTCTTTATAGTTTTTCTCTGCAAAATCTCAACATGTTCCAATGGTGGACAACTATAAGATACTATTTTGGTTTCCACAGTTTACAAGCTAATGCTCGAATGGTTGGCAAGGCCCTATTTACAAAGGTAAAATAAAAACCTGGGGCTTCTACATGAATCAAAAAATCTAAAAAGTGACTCATTACCTATGTACGTAGTTGTGCTGAATGAAAAGAGACTGACCAGCAAATCTTTCTGATGTCCATTTTCCCTGATGGTAATTTTGCATGCATCTTTTTACCTGAGGTTATACACTCCTTGTGAGCAAAAACTTAGACTCATCAAGAGGGATCAACAAGTTGCCATTGTGTTTTTGCGGAACCCACTGAATACTACTCTTGGACATCAACATCTGAAAGCCACTAAAAAATGGGATACCTCAAGAAGATCTTAGTGATTAACAACTGAAAGACTGCAGATTTCTTGCATCTGAATAGTGCTTAGTAAGCACTTAGCAATGGTGATTGTTTAAAAACCATGTAATGTGTTTGATGAATGGTTTAATTTTAAGGTGTACATTAGTTACACTAGTCAACAACTGAAGATAATGGAGAATGAGGGCGTTGATCCCCCTACCTCTCACATGCTAAGCGAGCGCTCTACCATTTGAGCTAATTCCCCTTCCATTAGATGTTTTTACTGTGCAAAGCTTTAATTTCACTTTGTGTAATGAATTGACAAATCTTCCTAACATGGTTGCATATCCAAACACTGTCTTTATAGTTTTTCTCTGCAAAATCTCAACATGTTCCAATAGTGGACAACCATAACATACTATTTTGGTTTCCACAGTTGACACGCTAATGCTAGAATGGTTGGCAAGGCCCTATATACAAAGGTAAAATAAAAACCTGGGGCTTCTACATGAATCAAAAAATCTAAAAAGTGACTCATTACCTATGTCCGTAGTTGTGCTGAGTAAAAAGAGACTGACCAGCAAATCTTTCTGATGTCCATTTTCCCTGATGGTAATTTTGCATGCATCTTTTTACCTGAGGTTATACACTCCTTGTGAGCAAAAACTTAGACCCATCCAGAGGGATCAACGAGTTGCAATTGTGTTTTTGCGGAACCCACTGAATACTATTCTTGGACATCAACATCTGAAAGCCACTAAAAAATGGGATACCTCAAGAAGATTTTTAGTAATTAACAACTGAAAGACTGCAGATTTCTTGCAGATGGATAGTCCTTATTAAGCAGATAGCAATGGTGATTGTTTAAAAACCATGTAATGTGTTTGATGAATGGTTTAATTTTGAAGGTGTGCATTAGTTACACTAGTCAACAACTGAAGATAATGGAGAATGAGGGCGTCAATCCCCCTACCTCTCACATGCTAAGCGAGCGCTCTACCATTTGAGCTAATTCCCCTTCCGTTAGATGTTTTTACTGTGCCAAGCTTTAATTTCACTTTGTGTAATGAATTGCCAAATCTTCCTAACGTGGTTGCATATCCAAACACTGTCTTTATAGTTTTTCTCTGCAAAATCTCAACATGTTCCAATGGTGGACAACTATACGATACTATTTTGGTTTCCACAGTTTACAAGCTAATGCTAGAATGGTTGGCAAGGCCCTATTTACAAAGGTAAAATAAAAACCTGGGGCTTCTACATGAATCAAAAAATTTAAAAGGTGACTCATTACCTATGTACGTAGTTGTGCTGAATGAAAAGAGACTGACCAGCAAATCTTTCTGATGTCCATTTTCCCTGATGGTAATTTTGCATGCATCTTTTTACCTGAGGTTATACACTCCTTGTGAGCAAAAACTTAGACTCATCAAGAGGGATCAACAAGTTGCCATTGTGTTGTTGCGGAACCCACTGAATACTATTTTTGGACATCAACATCTGAAAGCCACTAAAAAATGGGATCCCTCAAGAAGATCTTAGTGATTAACAACTGAAAGACTGCAGATTTCTTGCAGCTGAATAGTGCTTAGTAAGCACTTAGCAATGGTGATTGTTTAAAAACCACGTAATGTGTTTGATGAATGGTTTAATTTTAAGGTGTACATTAGTTACACTAGTCAACAACTGAAGATAATGGAGAATGAGGGCATCGATCCCCCTACCTCTCACATGCTAAGCGAGCGCTCTACCATTTGAGCTAATTCCCCTTCCGTTAGATGTTTTTACTGTGCCAAGCTTTAATTTCACTTTGTGAAATGAATTGACAAATCTTCCTAACGTGGTTGCATATCCAAACACTGTCTTTATAGTTTTTCTCTGCAAAATCTCAACATGTTCCAATGGTGGACAATCATAGGATACTATTTTGATTTCCACAGTTTACAAGCTAATGCTAGAATGGTTGGCAAGGCCCTATTTTCAAAGGTAAAATAAAAACCTGGGGCTTCTACATGAATCAAAAAATTTAAAAGGTGACTCATTACCTATGTACGTAGTTGTGCTGAATGAAAAGAGACTGACCAGCAAATCTTTCTGATGTCCATTTTCCCTGATGGTAATTTTGCATGCATCTTTTTACCTGAGGTTATACACTCCTTGTGAGCAAAAACTTAGACTCATCAAGAGGGATCAACGAGTTGCCATTGTGTTTTTGCGGAACCCACTGAATACTATTCTTGGACATCAACATCTGAAAGCCACTAAAAAATGGGATACGTCAAGAAGATTTTAGTGATAAACAAGTAAAGGACTGCAGATTTCTTGCAGCTGTATAGTCCTTAGTAAGCAGATAGCAATGGTGATTGTTTAAAAACCACGTGATGTGTTTGATGAATGGTTTAATTTTAAGGTGTACATTAGTTACACTAGTCAACAACTGAAGATAATGGAGAATGAGGGCATCGATCCCCCTACCTCTCACATGCGAAGCGAGCGCTCTACCATTTGAGCTAATTCCCCTTCCGTTAGATGTTTTTACTGTGCCAAGCTTTAATTTCACTTTGTGTAATGAATTGACAAATCTTCCTAACGTGGTTGCATATCCAAACACTGTCTTTATAGTTTTTCTCTGCAAAATCTCAACATGTTCCAATGGTGGACAACCATAAGATACTATTTTGGTTTCCAAAGTTGACACGCTAATGCTAGAATGGTTGGCAAGGCCCTATTTACAAAGGTAAAATAAAAACCTGGGGCTTCTACATGAATCAAAAAATCTAAAAGGTGACTGATTACCTATGTACGTAGTTGTGCTGAGTAAAAAGAGACTGACCAGCAAATCTTTCTGATGTCCATTTTCCCTGATGGTAATTTTGCATGCATCATTTTACATGAGGTTATACACTCCTTATGAGCAAAAACTTAGACCCATCAAGAGGGATCAACGAGTTGCCATTGTGTTGTTGCGGAACCCACTGAATACTATTTTTGGACATCAACATCTGAAAGCCACTTAAAAATGGGATACCTCAAGAAGATCTTACTGATTAACAAATGAAAGACTGCAGATTTCTTGTAGCTGAATAGTGCTTAGTAAGCACTTAGCAATGGTGATTAAAAACCATGTAATGTGTTTTATGAATGGTTTAATTTTAAGGTGTACATTAGTAACACTAGTCAACAACTGAAGATAATGGAGAATGAAGGCGTCAATCCCCCTACCTCTCACATGCTAAGCGAGCGCTCTACCATTTGAGCTAATTCCCCTTCCGTTAAATGTTTTTACTGTTCCAAGCTTTAATTTCACTTTGTGAAATGAATTGACAAATCTTCCTAACGTGGTTGCATATCCAAACACTGTCTTTATAGTTTTTCTCTGCAAAATCTCAACATGTTCCAATGGTGGACAACTATAAGATACTATTTTGGTTTCCACAGTTTACAAGCTAATGCTAGAATGGTTGGCAAGGCCCTATTTACAAAGGTAAAATAAAAACCTGGGGCTTCTACATGAATCAAAAAATTTAAAAGGTGACTCATTACCTATGTACGTAGTTGTGCTGAATGAAAAGAGACTGACCAGCAAATCTTTCTGATGTCCATTTTCCCTGATGGTAATTTTGCATGCATCTTTTTACCTGAGGTTATACACTCCTTGTGAGCAAAAACTTAGACTCATCAAGAGGGATCAACGAGTTGCCATTGTGTTTTTGCGGAACCCACTGAATACTATTTTTGGACATCAACATCTGAAAGCCACTAAAAAATGGGATACCTCAAGAAGATCTTAGTGATTAACAACTGAAAGACTGCAGATTTCTTGCAGCTGAATAGTGCTTAGTAAGCACTTAGCAATGGTGATTGTTTAAAAACCACGTAATGTGTTTGATGAATGGTTTAATTTTAAGGTGTACATTAGTTACACTAGTCAACAACTGAAGATAATGGAGAATGAGGGCATCGATCCCCCTACCTCTCACATGCTAAGCGAGCGCTCTACCATTTGAGCTAATTCCCCTTCCGTTAGATGTTTTTACTGTGCCAAGCTTTAATTTCACTTTGTGTAATGAATTGACAAATCTTCCTAACGTGGTTGCATATCCAAACACTGTCTTTATAGTTTTTCTCTGCAAAATCTCAACATGTTCCAATGGTGGACAACCATAAGATACTATTTTGGTTTCCAAAGTTGACACGCTAATGCTAGAATGGTTGGCAAGGCCCTATATACAAAGGTAAAATAAAAACCTGGGGCTTCTACATGAATCAAAAAATTTAAAAGGTGACTCATTACCTATGTACGTAGTTGTGCTGAATGAAAAGAGACTGACCAGCAAATCTTTCTGATGTCCATTTTCCCTGATGGTAATTTTGCATGCATCTTTTTACCTGAGGTTATACACTCCTTGTGAGCAAAAACTTAGACTCATCAAGAGGGATCAACAAGTTGCCATTGTGTTGTTGCGGAACCCACTGAATACTATTTTTGGACATCAACATCTGAAAGCCACTAAAAAATGGGATACCTCAAGAAGATCTTATTGATTAACAACTGAAAGACTGCAGATTTCTTGCAGCTGAATAGTGCTTAGTAAGCACTTAGCAATGGTGATTGTTTAAAAACCACGTAATGTGTTTGATGTATGGTTTAATTTTAAGGTGTACATTAGTTACACTAGTCAACAACTGAAGATAATGGAGAATGAGGGCATCGATCCCCCTACCTCTCACATGCTAAGCGAGTTCTCTACCATTTGAGCTAATTCCCCTTCCGTTAGATGTTTTTACTGTGCCAAGCTTTAATTTCACTTTGTGAAATGAATTGACAAATCGTCCTAACGTGGTTGCATATCCAAACACTGTCTTTATAGTTTTTCTCTGCAAAATCTCAACATGTTCCAATGGTGGACAATCATAGGATACTATTTTGATTTCCACAGTTTACAAGCTAATGCTAGAATGGTTGGCAAGGCCCTATTTTCAAAGGTAAAATAAAAACCTGGGGCTTCTACATGAATCAAAAAATTTAAAAGGTGACTCATTACCTATGTACGTAGTTGTGCTGAATGAAAAGAGACTGACCAGCAAATCTTTCTGATGTCCATTTTCCCTGATGGTAATTTTGCATGCATCTTTTTACCTGAGGTTATACACTCCTTATGAGCAAAAACTTAGACCCATCAAGAGGGATCAACGTGTTGCCATTGTGTTTTTGCGGAACCCACTGAATACTATTCTTGGACATCAACATCTGAAAGCCACTAAAAAATGGGATACGTCAAGAAGATTTTAGTGATAAACAAGTAAAAGACTGCAGATTTCTTGCAGCTGTATAGTCCTTAGTAAGCAGATAGCAATGGTGATGGTCTAAAAAGCACGTGATGTGCTTGATGAATGGTTTAATTTTAAGGTGTACATTAGTTACACTAGTCAACAACTGAAGATAATGGAGAATGAGGGCGTCAATCCCCCTACGTCTCACATGCTAAGCGAGCGCTCTACCATTTGAGCTAATTCCCCTTCCGTTAGATGTTTTTACTGTGCCAAGCTTTAATTTCACTTTGTGAAATGAATTGACAAATCTTCCTAACGTGGTTGCATATCCAAACACTGTCTTTATAGTTTTTCTCTGCAAAATCTCAACATGTTCCAATGGTGGACAACTATAAGATACTATTTTGGTTTCCACAGTTTACAAGCTAATGCTAGAATGGTTGGCAAGGCCCTATTTACAAAGGTAAAATAAAAACCTGGGGCTTCTACATGAATCAAAAAATTTAAAAGGTGACTCATTACCTATGTACGTAGTTGTGCTGAATGAAAAGAGACTGACCAGCAAATCTTTCTGATGTCCATTTTCCCTGATGGTAATTTTGCATGCATCTTTTTACCTGAGGTTATACACTCCTTGTGAGCAAAAACTTAGACTCATCAAGAGGGATCAACAAGTTGCCATTGTGTTTTTGCGGAACCCACTGAATACTACTCTTGGACATCAACATCTGAAAGCCACTAAAAAATGGGATACCTCAAGAAGATTTTAGTGATTAACAAGTAAAAGACTGCAGATTTCTTGCAGCTGTATAGTCCTTAGTAAGCAGATAGCAATGGTGATTGTTTAAAAACCCTGTAATGTGTTTCATGAATGGTTTAATTTTAAGGTGTGCATTAGTTAAACTAGTCAACAACTGAAGATAATGGAGAATGAGGGCTTCGATCCCCCTACCTCTCACATGCTAAGCGAGCTCTCTACCATTTGAGCTAATTCCCCTTCCGTTAGATGATTTTACTGTGCCAACCTTTAATTTCACTTTGTGAAATGAATTGACAAATCTTCCTAACGTGGTTGCATATCCAAACACTGTCTTTATAGTTTTTCTCTGCAAAATCTCAACATGTTCCAATGGTGGACAACTATAAGATACTATTTTGGTTTCCACAGTTTACAAGCTAATGCTCGAATGGTTGGCAAGGCCCTATTTACAAAGGTAAAATAAAAACCTGGGGCTTCTACATGAATCAAAAAATTTAAAAGGAGACTCATTACCTATGTACGTAGTTGTGCTGAATGAAAAGAGACTGACCAGCAAATCTTTCTGATGTCCATTTTCCCTGATGGTAATTTTGCATGCATCTTTTTACCTGAGGTTATACACTCCTTGTGAGCAAAAACTTAGACTCATCAAGAGGGATCAACAAGTTGCCATTGTGTTTTTGCGGAACCCACTGAATACTACTCTTGGACATCAACATCTGAAAGCCACTAAAAAATGGGATACCTCAAGAAGATTTTAGTGATTAACAAGTAAAAGACTGCAGATTTCTTGCAGCTGTATAGTCCTTAGTAAGCAGATAGCAATGGTGATTGTTTAAAAACCCTGTAATGTGTTTCATGAATGGTTTAATTTTAAGGTGTGCATTAGTTACACTAGTCAACAACTGAAGATAATGGAGAATGAGGGCTTCGATCCCCCTACCTCTCACATGCTAAGCGAGCTCTCTACCATTTGAGCTAATTCCCCTTCCGTTAGATGTTTTTACTGTGCCAAGCTTTAATTTCACTTTGTGAAATGAATTGACAAATCTTCCTAACGTGGTTGCATATCCAAACACTGCCTTTATAGTTTTTCTCTGCAAAATCTCAACATGTTCCAATGGTGGACAACTATAAGATACTATTTTGGTTTCCACAGTTTACAAGCTAATGCTAGAATGGTTAGCAAGGCCCTATTTACAAAGGTAAAATAAAAACCTGGGGCTTCTACATGAATCAAAAAATTTAAAAGGTGACTCATTACCTATGTACGTAGTTGTGCTGAATGAAAAGAGACTGACCAGCAAATCTTTCTGATGTCCATTTTCCCTGATGGTAATTTTGCATGCATCTTTTTACCTGAGGTTATACACTCCTTGTGAGCAAAAACTTAGACTCATCAAGAGGGATCAACGAGTTGCCATTGTGTTTTTGCGGAACCCACTGAATACTATTCTTGGACATCAACATCTGAAAGCCACTAAAAAATGGGATACGTCAAGAAGATTTTAGTGATAAACAAGTAAAAGACTGCAGATTTCTTGCAGCTGTATAGTCCTTAGTAAGCAGATAGCAATGGTGATTGTTTAAAAACCACGTGATGTGCTTGATGAATGGTTTAATTTTAAGGTGTGCATTAGTTACACTAGTCAACAACTGAAGATAATGGAGAATGAGGGCGTTGATCCCCCTACCTCTCACATGCTAAGCGAGCGCTCTACCATTTGAGCTAATTCCCCTTCCATTAGATGTTTTTACTGTGCAAAGCTTTAATTTCACTTTGTGTAATGAATTGACAAATCTTCCTAACATGGTTGCATATCCAAACACTGTCTTTATAGTTTTTCTCTGCAAAATCTCAACATGTTCCAATAGTGGACAACCATAACATACTATTTTGGTTTCCACAGTTGACACGCTAATGCTAGAATGGTTGGCAAGGCCCTATATACAAAGGTAAAATAAAAACCTGGGGCTTCTACATGAATCAAAAAATCTAAAAAGTGACTCATTACCTATGTCCGTAGTTGTGCTGAGTAAAAAGAGACTGACCAGCAAATCTTTCTGATGTCCATTTTCCCTGATGGTAATTTTGCATGCATCTTTTTACCTGAGGTTATACACTCCTTGTGAGCAAAAACTTAGACCCATCCAGAGGGATCAACGAGTTGCAATTGTGTTTTTGCGGAACCCACTGAATACTATTCTTGGACATCAACATCTGAAAGCCACTAAAAAATGGGATACCTCAAGAAGATTTTTAGTAATTAACAACTGAAAGACTGCAGATTTCTTGCAGATGGATAGTCCTTATTAAGCAGATAGCAATGGTGATTGTTTAAAAACCATGTAATGTGTTTGATGAATGGTTTAATTTTGAAGGTGTGCATTAGTTACACTAGTCAACAACTGAAGATAATGGAGAATGAGGGCGTCAATCCCCCTACCTCTCACATGCTAAGCGAGCGCTCTACCATTTGAGCTAATTCCCCTTCTGTTAGATGTTTTTACTGTGCCAAGCTTTAATTTCACTTTGTGTAATGAATTGACAAATCTTCCTAACGTGGTTGCATATCCAAACACTGTCTTTATAGTTTTTCTCTGCAAAATCTCAACATGTTCCAATGGTGGACAACTATAAGATACTATTTTGGTTTCCACAGTTTACAAGCTAATGCTAGAATGGTTGGCAAGGCCCTATTTACAAAGGTAAAATAAAAACCTGGGGCTTCTACATGAATCAAAAAATTTAAAAGGTGACTCATTACCTATGTACGTAGTTGTGCTGAATGAAAAGAGACTGACCAGCAAATCTTTCTGATGTCCATTTTCCCTGATGGTAATTTTGCATGCATCTTTTTACCTGAGGTTATACACTCCTTGTGAGCAAAAACTTAGACTCATCAAGAGGGATCAACAAGTTGCCATTGTGTTGTTGCGGAACCCACTGAATACTATTTTTGGACATCAACATCTGAAAGCCACTAAAAAATGGGATACCTCAAGAAGATCTTAGTGATTAACAACTGAAAGACTGCAGATTTCTTGCAGCTGAATAGTGCTTAGTAAGCACTTAGCAATGGTGATTGTTTAAAAACCACGTAATGTGTTTGATGAATGGTTTAATTTTAAGGTGTACATTAGTTACACTAGTCAACAACTGAAGATAATGGAGAATGAGGGCATCGATCCCCCTACCTCTCACATGCTAAGCGAGCGCTCTACCATTTGAGCTAATTCCCCTTCCGTTAGATGTTTTTACTGTGCCAACCTTTAATTTCACTTTGTGAAATGAATTGACAAATCTTCCTAACGTGGTTGCATATCCAAACACTGTCTTTATAGTTTTTCTCTGCAAAATCTCAACATGTTCCAATGGTGGACAATCATAGGATACTATTTTGATTTCCACAGTTTACAAGCTAATGCTAGAATGGTTGGCAAGGCCCTATTTTCAAAGGTAAAATAAAAACCTGGGGCTTCTACATGAATCAAAAAATTTAAAAGGTGACTCATTACCTATGTACGTAGTTGTGCTGAATGAAAAGAGACTGACCAGCAAATCTTTCTGATGTCCATTTTCCCTGATGGTAATTTTGCATGCATCTTTTTACCTGAGGTTATACACTCCTTGTGAGCAAAAACTTAGACTCATCAAGAGGGATCAACGAGTTGCCATTGTGTTTTTGCGGAACCCACTGAATACTATTCTTGGACATCAACATCTGAAAGCCACTAAAAAATGGGATACGTCAAGAAGATTTTAGTGATAAACAAGTAAAAGACTGCAGATTTCTTGCAGCTGTATAGTCCTTAGTAAGCAGATAGCAATGGTGATTGTTTAAAAACCACGTGATGTGCTTGATGAATGGTTTAATTTTAAGGTGTGCATTAGTTACACTAGTCAACAACTGAAGATAATGGAGAATGAGGGCGTTGATCCCCCTACCTCTCACATGCTCAGCGAGCGCTCTACCATTTGAGCTAATTCCCCTTCCATTAGATGTTTTTACTGTGCAAAGCTTTAATTTCACTTTGTGTAATGAATTGACAAATCTTCCTAACATGGTTGCATATCCAAACACTGTCTTTATAGTTTTTCTCTGCAAAATCTCAACATGTTCCAATAGTGGACAACCATAACATACTATTTTGGTTTCCACAGTTGACACGCTAATGCTAGAATGGTTGGCAAGGCCCTATATACAAAGGTAAAATAAAAACCTGGGGCTTCTACATGAATCAAAAAATCTAAAAAGTGACTCATTACCTATGTCCGTAGTTGTGCTGAGTAAAAAGAGACTGACCAGCAAATCTTTCTGATGTCCATTTTCCCTGATGGTAATTTTGCATGCATCTTTTTACCTGAGGTTATACACTCCTTGTGAGCAAAAACTTAGACTCATCAAGAGGGATCAACAAGTTGCCATTGTGTTGTTGCGGAACCCACTGAATACTATTTTTGGACATCAACATCTGAAAGCCACTAAAAAATGGGATACCTCAAGAAGATCTTAGTGATTAACAACTGAAAGACTGCAGATTTCTTGCAGCTGAATAGTGCTTAGTAAGCACTTAGCAATGGTGATTGTTTAAAAACCATGTAATGTGTTTGATGAATGGTTTAATTTTAAGGTGTACATTAGTTACACTAGTCAACAACTGAAGATAATGGAGAATGAGGGCATCGATCCCCCTACCTCTCACATGCTAAGCGAGCGCTCTACCATTTGAGCTAATTCCCCTTCCGTTAGATGTTTTTACTGTGCCAAGCTTTAATTTCACTTTGTGAAATGAATTGACAAATCTTCCTAACGTGGTTGCATATCCAAACACTGTCTTTATAGTTTTTCTCTGCAAAATCTCAACATGTTCCAATGGTGGACAATCATAGGATACTATTTTGATTTCCACAGTTTACAAGCTAATGCTAGAATGGTTGGCAAGGCCCTATTTTCAAAGGTAAAATAAAAACCTGGGGCTTCTACATGAATCAAAAAATTTAAAAGGTGACTCATTACCTATGTACGTAGTTGTGCTGAATGAAAAGAGACTGACCAGCAAATCTTTCTGATGTCCATTTTCCCTGATGGTAATTTTGCATGCATCTTTTTACCTGTGGTTATACACTCCTTGTGAGCAAAAACTTAGACTCATCAAGAGGGATCAACGAGTTGCCATTGTGTTTTTGCGGAACCCACTGAATACTATTCTTGGACATCAACATCTGAAAGCCACTAAAAAATGGGATACGTCAAGAAGATTTTAGTGATAAACAAGTAAAAGATTGCAGATTTCTTGCAGCTGTATAGTCCTTAGTAAGCAGATAGCAATGGTGATTGTTTAAAAACCATGTGATGTGCTTGATGAATGGTTTAATTTTAAGGTGTACATTAGTTACACTAGTCAACAACTGAAGATAATGGAGAATGAGGGCATCGATCCCCCTACCTCTCACATGCGAAGTGAGCGCTCTACCATTTGAGCTAATTCCCCTTCCGTTAGATGTTTTTACTGTGCCAAGCTTTAATTTCACTTTGTGTAATGAATTGACAAATCTTCCTAACGTGGTTGCATATCCAAACACTGTCTTTATAGTTTTTCTCTGCAAAATCTCAACATGTTCCAATGGTGGACAACCATAAGATACTATTTTGGTTTCCAAAGTTGACACGCTAATGCTAGAATGGTTGGCAAGGCCCTATATACAAAGGTAAAATAAAAACCTGGGGCTTCTACATGAATCAAAAAATCTAAAAGGTGACTGATTACCTATGTACGTAGTTGTGCTGAGTAAAAAGAGACTGACCAGCAAATCTTTCTGATGTCCATTTTCCCTGATGGTAATTTTGCATGCATCATTTTACATGAGGTTATACACTCCTTATGAGCAAAAACTTAGACCCATCAAGAGGGATCAACGAGTTGCCATTGTGTTGTTGCGGAACCCACTGAATACTATTTTTGGACATCAACATCTGAAAGCCACTTAAAAATGGGATACCTCAAGAAGATCTTTCTGATTAACAACTGAAAGACTGCAGATTTCTTTTAGCTGAATAGTGCTTAGTAAGCACTTAGCAATGGTGATTAAAAACCATGTAATGTGTTTTATGAATGGTTTAATTTTAAGGTGTACATTAGTAACACTAGTCAACAACTGAAGATAATGGAGAATGAGGGCGTCAATCCCCCTACCTCTCACATGCTAAGCGAGCGCTCTACCATTTGAGCTAATTCCCCTTCCGTTAGATGTTTTTACTGTTCCAAGCTTTAATTTCACTTTGTGAAATGAATTGACAAATCTTCCTAACGTGGTTGCATATCCAAACACTGTCTTTATAGTTTTTCTCTGCAAAATCTCAACATGTTCCAATGGTGGACAACTATAAGATACTATTTTGGTTTCCACAGTTTACAAACTAATGCTAGAATGGTTGGCAAGGCCCTATTTACAAAGGTAAAATAAAAACCTTGGGCTTCTACATGAATCAAAAAATCTAAAAGGTGACTCATTACCTATGTACGTAGTTGTGCTGAATGAAAAGAGACTGACCAGCAAATCTTTCTGATGTCCATTTTCCCTGATGGTAATTTTGCATGCATCTTTTTACCTGAGGTTATACACTCCTTGTGAGCAAAAACTTAGACTCATCAAGAGGGATCAACAAGTTGCCATTGTGTTTTTGCGGAACCCACTGAATACTACTCTTGGACATCAACATCTGAAAGCCACTAAAAAATGGGATACCTCAAGAAGATTTTAGTGATTAACAAGTAAAAGACTGCAGATTTCTTGCAGCTGTATAGTCCTTAGTAAGCAGATAGCAATGGTGATTGTTTAAAAACCTCGTAATGTGTTTCATGAATGGTTTAATTTTAAGGTGTGCATTAGTTACACTAGTCAACAACTGAAGATAATGGAGAATGAGGGCTTCGATCCCCCTACCTCTCACATGCTAAGCGAGCTCTCTACCATTTGAGCTAATTCCCCTTCCGTTAGATGTTTTTACTGTGCCAACCTTTAATTTCACTTTGTGAAATGAATTGACAAATCTTCCTAACGTGGTTGCATATCCAAACACTGTCTTTATAGTTTTTCTCTGCAAAATCTCAACATGTTCCAATGGTGGACAACTATAAGATACTATTTTGGTTTCCACAGTTTACAAGCTAATGCTAGAATGGTTGGCAAGGCCCTATTTACAAAGGTAAAATAAAAACCTGGGGCTTCTACATGAATCAAAAAATTTAAAAGGTGACTCATTACCTATGTACGTAGTTGTGCTGAATGAAAAGAGACTGACCAGCAAATCTTTCTGATGTCCATTTTCCCTGATGGTAATTTTGCATGCATCTTTTTACCTGAGGTTATACACTCCTTGTGAGCAAAAACTTAGACTCATCAAGAGGGATCAACGAGTTGCCATTGTGTTTTTGCGGAACCCACTGAATACTATTCTTGGACATCAACATCTGAAAGCCACTAAAAAATGGGATACGTCAAGAAGATTTTAGTGATAAACAAGTAAAAGACTGCAGATTTCTTGCAGCTGTATAGTCCTTAGTAAGCAGATAGCAATGGTGATTGTTTAAAACCACGTGATGTGCTTGATGAATGGTTTAATTTTAAGGTGTGCATTAGTTACACTAGTCAACAACTGAAGATAATGGAGAATGAGGGCGTTGATCCCCCTACCTCTCACATGCGAAGCGAGCGCTCTACCATTTGAGCTAATTCCCCTTCCATTAGATGTTTTTACTGTGCAAAGCTTTAATTTCACTTTGTGTAATGAATTGACAAATCTTCCTAACATGGTTGCATATCCAAACACTGTCTTTATAGTTTTTCTCTGCAAAATCTCAACATGTTCCAATGGTGGACAACCATAACATACTATTTTGGTTTCCACAGTTGACACGCTAATGCTAGAATGGTTGGCAAGGCCCTATATACAAAGGTAAAATAAAAACCTGGGGCTTCTACATGAATCAAAAAATCTAAAAAGTGACTCATTACCTATGTCCGTAGTTGTGCTGAGTAAAAAGAGACTGACCAGCAAATCTTTCTGATGTCCATTTTCCCTGATGGTAATTTTGCATGCATCTTTTTACCTGAGGCTATACACTCCTTGTGAGCAAAAACTTAGACCCATCAAGAGGGATCAACGAGTTGCCATTGTGTTTTTGCGGAACCCACTGAATACTATTCTTGGACATCAACATCTGAAAGCCACTAAAAAATGGGATACCTCAAGAAGATTTTTAGTAATTAACAAGTGAAAGACTGCAGATTTCTTGCAGATGGATAGTCCTTATTAAGCAGATAGCAATGGTGATTGTTTAAAAACCATGTAATGTGTTTGATGAATGGTTTAATTTTGAAGGTGTGCATTAGTTACACTAGTCAACAACTGAAGATAATGGAGAATGAGGGCGTCGATCCCCCTACCTCTCACATGCTAAGCAAGCGCTCTACCATTTGAGCTAATTCCCCTTCCGTTACATGTTTTTACTGTGCCAAGCTTTAATTTCACTTTGTGTAATGAATTGACAAATCTTCCTAACGTGGTTGCATATCCAAACACTGTCTTTATAGTTTTTCTCTGCAAAATCTCAACATGTTCCAATGGTGGACAACCATAACATACTATTTTGGTTTCCACAGTTGACACGCTAATGCTAGAATGGTTGGCAAGGCCCTATATACAAAGGTAAAATAAAAACCTGGGGCTTCTACATGAATCAAAAAATCTAAAAGGTGACTCATTACCTATGTCCGTAGTTGTGCTGAGTAAAAAGAGACTGACCAGCAAATCTTTCTGATGTCCATTTTCCCTGATGGTAATTTTGCATGCATCTTTTTACCTGAGGTTATACACTCCTTGTGAGCAAAAACTTAGACCCATCAAGAGGGATCAACGAGTTGCCATTGTGTTTTTGCGGAACCCACTGAATACTATTCTTGGACATCAACATCTGAAAGCCACTAAAAAATGGGATACCTCAAGAAGATTTTAGTAATTAACGACTGAAAGACTGCAGATTTCTTGCAGATGGATAGTCCTTATTAAGCAGATAGCAACGGTGATTGTTTAAAAACCATGTAATGTGTTTGATGAATGGTTTAATTTTGAAGGTGTGCATTAGTTACACTAGTCAACAACTGAAGATAATGGAGAATGAGGGCGTCGATCCCTCCACCTCTCACATGCTAAGCAAGCACTCTACCATTTGAGCTAATTCCCCTTCCGTTAG
Organism: Oryzias latipes; assembly: GCF_053564925.1. Lineage (NCBI taxonomy): Eukaryota > Metazoa > Chordata > Actinopteri > Beloniformes > Adrianichthyidae > Oryzias > Oryzias latipes. The sequence goes on along the minus strand of NC_136256.1, from coordinate 5,366,515 downwards.
ATGTTTTTACTGTGCCAAGCTTTAATTTCACTTTGTGAAATGAATTGACAAATCTTCCTAACGTGGTTGCATATCCAAACACTGTCTTTATAGTTTTTCTCTGCAAAATCTCAACATGTTCCAATGGTGGACAATCATAGGATACTATTTTGGTTTCCACAGTTTACAAGCTAATGCTAGAATGGTTGGCAAGGCCCTATTTACAAAGGTAAAATAAAAACCTGGGGCTTCTACATGAATCAAAAAATCTAAAAGGTGACTCATTACCTATGTACGTAGTTGTGCTGAATGAAAAGAGACTGACCAGCAAATCTTTCTGATGTCCATTTTCCCTGATGGTAATTTTGCATGCATCTTTTTACCTGAGGTTATACACTCCTTGTGAGCAAAAACTTAAACTCATCAAGAGGGATCAACGAGTTGCCATTGTGTTTTTGCGGAACCCACTGAATACTATTCTTGGACATCAACATCTGAAAGCCACTAAAAAATGGGATACGTCAAGAAGATTTTAGTGATAAACAAGTAAAAGACTGCAGATTTCTTGCAGCTGTATAGTCCTTAGTAAGCAGATAGCAATGGTGATTGTTTAAAAACCACGTGATGTGCTTGATGAATGGTTTAATTTTAAGGTGTACATTAGTTACACTAGTCAACAAGTGAAGATAATGGAGAATGAGGGCATCGATCCCCCTACCTCTCACATGCGAAGCGAGCGCTCTACCATTTGAGCTAATTCCCCTTCCGTTAGATGTTTTTACTGTGCCAAGCTTTAATTTCACTTTGTGTAATGAATTGACAAATCTTTCTAACGTGGTTGCATATCCAAACACTGTCTTTATAGTTTTTCTCTGCAAAATCTCAACATGTTCCAATGGTGGACAACCATAAGATACTATTTTGGTTTCCAAAGTTGACACGCTAATGCTAGAATGGTTGGCAAGGCCCTATTTACAAAGGTAAAATAAAAACCTGGGGCTTCTACATGAATCAAAAAATCTAAAAGGTGACTGATTACCTATGTACGTAGTTGTGCTGAGTAAAAAGAGACTGACCAGCAAATCTTTCTGATGTCCATTTTCCCTGATGGTAATTTTGCATGCATCTTTTTACATGAGGTTATACACTCCTTATGAGCAAAAACTTAGACCCATCAAGAGGGATCAACGAGTTGCCATTGTGTTGTTGCGGAACCCACTGAATACTATTTTTGGACATCAACATCTGAAAGCCACTTAAAAATGGGATACCTCAAGAAGATCTTACTGATTAACAACTGAAAGACTGCAGATTTCTTGTAGCTGAATAGTGCTTAGTAAGCACTTAGCAATGGTGATTAAAAACCATGTAATGTGTTTTATGAATGGTTTAATTTTAAGGTGTACATTAGTAACACTAGTCAACAACTGAAGATAATGGAGAATGAGGGCGTCAATCCCCCTACCTCTCACATGCTAAGCGAGCGCTCTACCATTTGAGCTAATTCCCCTTCCGTTAGATGTTTTTACTGTTCCAAGCTTTAATTTCACTTTGTGAAATGAATTGACAAATCTTCCTAACGTGGTTGCATATCCAAACACTGTCTTTATAGTTTTTCTCTGCAAAATCTCAACATGTTCCAATGGTGGACAACTATAAGATACTATTTTGGTTTCCACAGTTTACAAGCTAATACTAGAATGGTTGGCAAGGCCCTATTTACAAAGGTAAAATAAAAACCTGGGCTTCTACATGAATCAAAAAATTTAAAAGGTGACTCATTACCTATGTACGTAGTTGTGCTGAATGAAAAGAGACTGACCAGCAAATCTTTCTGATGTCCATTTTCCCTGATGGTAATTTTGCATGCATCTTTTTACCTGAGGTTATACACTCCTTGTGAGCAAAAACTTAGACTCATCAAGAGGGATCAACAAGTTGCCATTGTGTTTTTGCGGAACCCACTGAATACTACTCTTGGACATCAACATCTGAAAGCCACTAAAAAATGGGATACCTCAAGAAGATTTTAGTGATTAACAAGTAAAAGACTGCAGATTTCTTGCAGCTGTATAGTCCTTAGTAAGCAGATAGCAATGGTGATTGTTTAAAACCACGTGATGTGCTTGATGAATGGTTTAATTTTAAGGTGTGCATTAGTTACACTAGTCAACAACTGAAGATAATGGAGAATGAGGGCGTTGATCCCCCTACCTCTCACATGCTAAGCGAGCGCTCTACCATTTGAGCTAATTCCCCTTCCGTTAGATGTTTTTACTGTGCCAAGCTCCGTTAGATGTTTTTACTGTGCCAAGCTACTGCTAGAATGGTTGGCAAGGCCCTATATACAAAGGTAAAATAAAAACCTGGGGCTTCTACATGAATCAAAAAATCTAAAAGGTGACTGATTACCTATGTACGTAGTTGTGCTGAGTAAAAAGAGACTGACCAGCAAATCTTTCTGATGTCCATTTTCCCTGATGGTAATTTTGCATGCATCTTTTTACATGAGGTTATACACTCCTTATGAGCAAAAACTTAGACCCATCAAGAGGGATCAACGAGTTGCCATTGTGTTGTTGCGGAACCCACTGAATACTATTTTTGGACATCAACATCTGAAAGCCACTTAAAAATGGGATACCTCAAGAAGATCTTACTGATTAACAACTGAAAGACTGCAGATTTCTTGTAGCTGAATAGTGCTTAGTAAGCACTTAGCAATGGTGATTAAAAACCATGTAATGTGTTTTATGAATGGTTTAATTTTAAGGTGTACATTAGTTACACTAGTCAACAACTGAAGATAATGGAGAATGAGGGCATCGATCCCCCTACCTCTCACATGCTAAGCGAGCGCTCTACCATTTGAGCTAATTCCCCTTCCGTTAGATGTTTTTACTGTGCCAAGCTTTAATTTCACTTTGTGAAATGAATTGACAAATCTTCCTAACGTGGTTGCATATCCAAACACTGTCTTTATAGTTTTTCTCTGCAAAATCTCAACATGTTCCAATGGTGGACAACTATAAGATACTATTTTGGTTTCCACAGTTTACAAGCTAATGCTAGAATGGTTGGCAAGGCCCTATTTTCAAAGGTAAAATAAAAACCTGGGGCTTCTACATGAATCAAAAAATTTAAAAGGTGACTCATTACCTATGTACGTAGTTGTGCTGAATGAAAAGAGACTGACCAGCAAATCTTTCTGATGTCCATTTTCCCTGATGGTAATTTTGCATGCATCTTTTTACCTGAGGTTATACACTCCTTGTGAGCAAAAACTTAGACTCATCAAGAGGGATCAACGAGTTGCCATTGTGTTTTTGCGGAACCCACTGAATACTATTCTTGGACATCAACATCTGAAAGCCACTAAAAAATGGGATACGTCAAGAAGATTTTAGTGATAAACAAGTAAAAGACTGCAGATTTCTTGCAGCTGTATAGTCCTTAGTAAGCAGATAGCAATGGTGATTGTTTAAAAACCACGTGATGTGCTTGATGAATGGTTTAATTTTAAGGTGTACATTAGTTACACTAGTCAACAACTGAAGATAATGGAGAATGAGGGCATCGATCCCCTTACCTCTCACATGCGAAGCGAGCGCTCTACCATTTGAGCTAATTCCCCTTCCGTTAGATGTTTTTACTGTGCCAAGCTTTAATTTCACTTTGTGTAATGAATTGACAAATCTTTCTAACGTGGTTGCATATCCAAACACTGTCTTTATAGTTTTTCTCTGCAAAATCTCAACATGTTCCAATGGTGGACAACCATAAGATACTATTTTGGTTTCCAAAGTTGACACGCTAATGCTAGAATGGTTGGCAAGGCCCTATATACAAAGGTAAAATAAAAACCTGGGGCTTCTACATGAATCAAAAAATCTAAAAGGTGACTGATTACCTATGTACGTAGTTGTGCTGAGTAAAAAGAGACTGACCAGCAAATCTTTCTGATGTCCATTTTCCCTGATGGTAATTTTGCATGCATCTTTTTACATGAGGTTATACACTCCTTATGAGCAAAAACTTAGACCCATCAAGAGGGATCAACGAGTTGCCATTGTGTTGTTGCGGAACCCACTGAATACTATTTTTGGACATCAACATCTGAAAGCCACTTAAAAATGGGATACCTCAAGAAGATCTTACTGATTAACAACTGAAAGACTGCAGATTTCTTGCAGATGGATAGTCCTTATTAAGCAGATAGCAATGGTGATTGTTTAAAAACCATGTAATGTGTTTGATGAATGGTTTAATTTTGAAGGTGTGCATTAGTTACACTAGTCAACAACTGAAGATAATGGAGAATGAGGGCGTCAATCCCCCTACCTCTCACATGCTAAGCGAGCGCTCTACCATTTGAGCTAATTCCCCTTCCGTTAGATGTTTTTACTGTGCCAAGCTTTAATTTCACTTTGTGTAATGAATTGACAAATCTTCCTAACGTGGTTGCATATCCAAACACTGTCTTTATAGTTTTTCTCTGCAAAATCTCAACATGTTCCAATGGTGGACAACTATAAGATACTATTTTGGTTTCCACAGTTTACAAGCTAATGCTAGAATGGTTGGCAAGGCCCTATTTACAAAGGTAAAATAAAAACCTGGGGCTTCTACATGAATCAAAAAATTTAAAAGGTGACTCATTACCTATGTACGTAGTTGTGCTGAATGAAAAGAGACTGACCAGCAAATCTTTCTGATGTCCATTTTCCCTGATGGTAATTTTGCATGCATCTTTTTACCTGAGGTTATACACTCCTTGTGAGCAAAAACTTAGACTCATCAAGAGGGATCAACAAGTTGCCATTGTGTTGTTGCGGAACCCACTGAATACTATTTTTGGACATCAACATCTGAAAGCCACTAAAAAATGGGATACCTCAAGAAGATCTTAGTGATTAACAACTGAAAGACTGCAGATTTCTTGCAGCTGAATAGTGCTTAGTAAGCACTTAGCAATGGTGATTGTTTAAAAACCATGTAATGTGTTTGATGAATGGTTTAATTTTAAGGTGTACATTAGTTACACTAGTCAACAACTGAAGATAATGGAGAATGAGGGCATCGATCCCCCTACCTCTCACATGCTAAGCGAGCGCTCTACCATTTGAGCTAATTCCCCTTCCGTTAGATGTTTTTACTGTGCCAAGCTTTAATTTCACTTTGTGAAATGAATTGACAAATCTTCCTAACGTGGTTGCATATCCAAACACTGTCTTTATAGTTTTTCTCTGCAAAATCTCAACATGTTCCAATGGTGGACAATCATAGGATACTATTTTGATTTCCACAGTTTACAAGCTAATGCTAGAATGGTTGGCAAGGCCCTATTTTCAAAGGTAAAATAAAAACCTGGGGCTTCTACATGAATCAAAAAATTTAAAAGGTGACTCATTACCTATGTACGTAGTTGTGCTGAATGAAAAGAGACTGACCAGCAAATCTTTCTGATGTCCATTTTCCCTGATGGTAATTTTGCATGCATCTTTTTACCTGTGGTTATACACTCCTTGTGAGCAAAAACTTAGACTCATCAAGAGGGATCAACGAGTTGCCATTGTGTTGTTGCGGAACCCACTGAATACTATTCTTGGACATCAACATCTGAAAGCCACTAAAAAATGGGATACGTCAAGAAGATTTTAGTGATAAACAAGTAAAAGATTGCAGATTTCTTGCAGCTGTATAGTCCTTAGTAAGCAGATAGCAATGGTGATTGTTTAAAAACCATGTGATGTGCTTGATGAATGGTTTAATTTTAAGGTGTACATTAGTTACACTAGTCAACAACTGAAGATAATGGAGAATGAGGGCATCGATCCCCCTACCTCTCACATGCTAAGCGAGCGCTCTACCATTTGAGCTAATTCCCCTTCCGTTAGATGTTTTTACTGTGCCAAGCTTTAATTTCACTTTGTGTAATGAATTGACAAATATTCCTAACGTGGTTGCATATCCAAACACTGTCTTTATAGTTTTTCTCTGCAAAATCTCAACATGTTCCAATGGTGGACAACCATAAGATACTATTTTGGTTTCCAAAGTTGACACGCTAATGCTAGAATGGGTGGCAAGGCCCTATATACAAAGGTAAAATAAAAACCTGGGGCTTCTACATGAATCAAAAAATCTAAAAGGTGACTGATTACCTATGTACGTAGTTGTGCTGAGTAAAAAGAGACTGACCAGCAAATCTTTCTGATGTCCATTTTCCCTGATGGTAATTTTGCATGCATCATTTTACATGAGGTTATACACTCCTTATGAGCAAAAACTTAGACCCATCAAGAGGGATCAACGAGTTGCCATTGTGTTGTTGCGGAACCCACTGAATACTATTTTTGGACATCAACATCTGAAAGCCACTTAAAAATGGGATACCTCAAGAAGATCTTTCTGATTAACAACTGAAAGACTGCAGATTTCTTTTAGCTGAATAGTGCTTAGTAAGCACTTAGCAATGGTGATTAAAAACCATGTAATGTGTTTTATGAATGGTTTAATTTTAAGGTGTACATTAGTAACACTAGTCAACAACTGAAGATAATGGAGAATGAGGGCGCCAACCCCTCTACCTCTCACATGCTAAGCGAGCGCTCTACCATTTGAGCTAATTCCCCTTCCGTTAGATGTTTTTACTGTTCCAAGATTTAATTTCACTTTGTGAAATGAATTGACAAATCTTCCTAACGTGGTTGCATATCCAAACACTGTCTTTATAGTTTTTCTCTGCAAAATCTCAACATGTTCCAATGGTGGACAACTATAAGATACTATTTTGGTTTCCACAGTTTACAAACTAATGCTAGAATGGTTGGCAAGGCCCTATTTACAAAGGTAAAATAAAAACCTTGGGCTTCTACATGAATCAAAAAATCTAAAAGGTGACTCATTACCTATGTACGTAGTTGTGCTGAATGAAAAGAGACTGACCAGCAAATCTTTCTGATGTCCATTTTCCCTGATGGTAATTTTGCATGCATCTTTTTACCTGAGGTTATACACTCCTTGTGAGCAAAAACTTAGACTCATCAAGAGGAATCAACAAGTTGCCATTGTGTTTTTGCGGAACCCACTGAATACTACTCTTGGACATCAACATCTGAAAGCCACTAAAAGATGGGATACCTCAAGAAGATTTTAGTGATTAACAAGTAAAAGACTGCAGATTTCTTGCAGCTGTATAGTCCTTAGTAAGCAGATAGCAATGGTGATTGTTTAAAAACCCTGTAATGTGTTTCATGAATGGTTTAATTTTAAGGTGTGCATTAGTTACACTAGTCAACAACTGAAGATAAAGGAGAATGAGGGCTTCGATCCCCCTACCTCTCACATGCTAAGCGAGCTCTCTACCATTTGAGCTAATTCCCCTTCCGTTAGATGTTTTTACTGTGCCAACCTTTAATTTCACTTTGTGAAATGAATTGACAAATCTTCCTAACGTGGTTGCATATCCAAACACTGTCTTTATAGTTTTTCTCTGCAAAATCTCAACATGTTCCAATGGTGGACAACTATAAGATACTATTTTGGTTTCCACAGTTTACAAGCTAATGCTAGAATGGTTGGCAAGGCCCTATTTACAAAGGTAAAATAAAAACCTGGGGCTTCTACATGAATCAAAAAATTTAAAAGGTGACTCATTACCTATGTACGTAGTTGTGCTGAATGAAAAGAGACTGACCAGCAAATCTTTCTGATGTCCATTTTCCCTGATGGTAATTTTGCATGCATCTTTTTACCTGAGGTTATACACTCCTTGTGAGCAAAAACTTAGACTCATCAAGAGGGATCAACGAGTTGCCATTGTGTTTTTGCGGAACCCACTGAATACTATTCTTGGACATCAACATCTGAAAGCCACTAAAAAATGGGATACGTCAAGAAGATTTTAGTGATAAACAAGTAAAAGACTGCAGATTTCTTGCAGCTGTATAGTCCTTAGTAAGCAGATAGCAATGGTGATTGTTTAAAACCACGTGATGTGCTTGATGAATGGTTTAATTTTAAGGTGTGCATTTGTTACACTAGTCAACAACTGAAGATAATGGAGAATGAGGGCGTTGATCCCCCTACCTCTCACATGCGAAGCGAGCGCTCTACCATTTGAGCTAATTCCCCTTCCATTAGATGTTTTTACTGTGCAAAGCTTTAATTTCACTTTGTGTAATGAATTGACAAATCTTCCTAACATGGTTGCATATCCAAACACTGTCTTTATAGTTTTTCTCTGCAAAATCTCAACATGTTCCAATGGTGGACAACCATAACATACTATTTTGGTTTCCACAGTTGACACGCTAATGCTAGAATGGTTGGCAAGGCCCTATATACAAAGGTAAAATAAAAACCTGGGGCTTCTACATGAATCAAAAAATCTAAAAAGTGACTCATTACCTATGTCCGTAGTTGTGCTGAGTAAAAAGAGACTGACCAGCAAATCTTTCTGATGTCCATTTTCCCTGATGGTAATTTTGCATGCATCTTTTTACCTGAGGCTATACACTCCTTGTGAGCAAAAACTTAGACCCATCAAGAGGGATCAACGAGTTGCCATTGTGTTTTTGCGGAACCCACTGAATACTATTCTTGGACATCAACATCTGAAAGCCACTAAAAAATGGGATACCTCAAGAAGATTTTTAGTAATTAACAACTGAAAGACTGCAGATTTCTTGCAGATGGATAGTCCTTATTAAGCAGATAGCAATGGTGATTGTTTAAAAACCATGTAATGTGTTTGATGAATGGTTTAATTTTGAAGGTGTGCATTAGTTACACTAGTCAACAACTGAAGATAATGGAGAATGAGGGCGTCGATCCCCCTACCTCTCACATGCTAAGCAAGCGCTCTACCATTTGAGCTAATTCCCCTTCCGTTACATGTTTTTACTGTGCCAAGCTTTAATTTCACTTTGTGTAATGAATTGACAAATCTTCCTAACGTGGTTGCATATCCAAACACTGTCTTTATAGTTTTTCTCTGCAAAATCTCAACATGTTCCAATGGTGGACAACCATAAGATACTATTTTGGTTTCCACAGTTGACACGCTAATGCTAGAATGGTTGGCAAGGCCCTATATACAAAGGTAAAATAAAAACCTGGGGCTTCTACATGAATCAAAAAATCTAAAAGGTGACTCATTACCTATGTACGTAGTTGTGCTGAGTAAAAAGAGACTGACCAGCAAATCTTTCTGATGTCCATTTTCCCTGATGGTAATTTTGCATGCATCTTTTTACCTGAGGTTATACACTCCTTGTGAGCAAAAACTTAGACCCATCAAGAGGGATCAACGAGTTGCCATTGTGTTTTTGCGGAACCCACTGAATACTATTCTTGGACATCAACATCTGAAAGCCACTAAAAAATGGGATACCTCAAGAAGATTTTAGTAATTAACAACTGAAAGACTGCAGATTTCTTGCAGATGGATAGTCCTTATTAAGCAGATAGCAATGGTGATTGTTTAAAAACCCTGTAATGTGTTTCATGAATGGTTTAATTTTGAAGGTGTGCATTAGTTACACTAGTCAACAACTGAAGATAATGGAGAATGAGGGCTTCGATCCCCCTACCTCTCACATGTTAAGCGAGCTCTCTACCATTTGAGCTAATTCCCCTTCCGTTAGATGTTTTTACTGTGCCAACCTTTAATTTCACTTTGTGAAATGAATTGACAAATCTTCCTAACGTGGTTGCATATCCAAACACTGTCTTTATAGTTTTTCTCTGCAAAATCTCAACATGTTCCAATGGTGGACAACTATAAGATACTATTTTGGTTTCCACAGTTTACAAGCTAATGCTAGAATGGTTGGCAAGGCCCTATTTACAAAGGTAAAATAAAAACCTGGGGCTTCTACATGAATCAAAAAATTTAAAAGGTGACTCATTACCTATGTACGTAGTTGTGCTGAATGAAAAGAGACTGACCAGCAAATCTTTCTGATGTCCATTTTCCCTGATGGTAATTTTGCATGCATCTTTTTACCTGAGGTTATACACTCCTTGTGAGCAAAAACTTAGACTCATCAAGAGGGATCAACGAGTTGCCATTGTGTTTTTGCGGAACCCACTGAATACTATTCTTGGACATCAACATCTGAAAGCCACTAAAAAATGGGATACGTCAAGAAGATTTTAGTGATAAACAAGTAAAAGACTGCAGATTTCTTGCAGCTGTATAGTCCTTAGTAAGCAGATAGCAATGGTGATTGTTTAAAACCACGTGATGTGCTTGATGAATGGTTTAATTTTAAGGTGTGCATTAGTTACACTAGTCAACAACTGAAGATAATGGAGAATGAGGGCGTTGATCCCCCTACCTCTCACATGCTAAGCGAGCGCTCTACCATTTGAGCTAATTCCCCTTCCATTAGATGTTTTTACTGTGCAAAGCTTTAATTTCACTTTGTGTAATGAATTGACAAATCTTCCTAACATGGTTGCATATCCAAACACTGTCTTTATAGTTTTTCTCTGCAAAATCTCAACATGTTCCAATGGTGGACAACCATAACATACTATTTTGGTTTCCACAGTTGACACGCTAATGCTAGAATGGTTGGCAAGGCCCTATATACAAAGGTAAAATAAAAACCTGGGGCTTCTACATGAATCAAAAAATCTAAAAAGTGACTCATTACCTATGTCCGTAGTTGTGCTGAGTAAAAAGAGACTGACCAGCAAATCTTTCTGATGTCCATTTTCCCTGATGGTAATTTTGCATGCATCTTTTTACCTGAGGCTATACACTCCTTGTGAGCAAAAACTTAGACCCATCAAGAGGGATCAACGAGTTGCCATTGTGTTTTTGCGGAACCCACTGAATACTATTCTTGGACATCAACATCTGAAAGCCACTAAAAAATGGGATACCTCAAGAAGATTTTTAGTAATTAACAACTGAAAGACTGCAGATTTCTTGCAGATGGATAGTCCTTATTAAGCAGATAGCAATGGTGATTGTTTAAAAACCATGTAATGTGTTTGATGAATGGTTTAATTTTGAAGGTGTGCATTAGTTACACTAGTCAACAACTGAAGATAATGGAGAATGAGGGCGTCGATCCCCCTACCTCTCACATGCTAAGCAAGCGCTCTACCATTTGAGCTAATTCCCCTTCCGTTACATGTTTTTACTGTGCCAAGCTTTAATTTCACTTTGTGTAATGAATTGACAAATCTTCCTAACGTGGTTGCATATCCAAACACTGTCTTTATAGTTTTTCTCTGCAAAATCTCAACATGTTCCAATGGTGGACAACCATAAGATACTATTTTGGTTTCCACAGTTGACACGCTAATGCTAGAATGGTTGGCAAGGCCCTATATACAAAGGTAAAATAAAAACCTGGGGCTTCTACATGAATCAAAAAATCTAAAAGGTGACTCATTACCTATGTACGTAGTTGTGCTGAGTAAAAAGAGACTGACCAGCAAATCTTTCTGATGTCCATTTTCCCTGATGGTAATTTTGCATGCATCTTTTTACCTGAGGTTATACACTCCTTGTGAGCAAAAACTTAGACCCATCAAGAGGGATCAACGAGTTGCCATTGTGTTTTTGCGGAACCCACTGAATACTATTCTTGGACATCAACATCTGAAAGCCACTAAAAAATGGGATACCTCAAGAAGATTTTAGTAATTAACAACTGAAAGACTGCAGATTTCTTGCAGATGGATAGTCCTTATTAAGCAGATAGCAACGGTGATTGTTTAAAAAACATGTAATGTGTTTGATGAATGGTTTAATTTTGAAGGTGTGCATTAGTTACACTAGTCAACAACTGAAGATAATGGAGAATGAGGGCGTCAATCCCTCCACCTCTCACATGCTAAGCAAGCACTCTACCATTTGAGCTAATTCCCCTTCCGTTACATGTTTTTACTGTGCCAAGCTTTAATTTCACTTTGTGTAATGAATTGACAAATCTTCCTAACGTGGTTGCATATCCAAACACTGTCTTTATAGTTTTTCTCTGCAAAATCTCAACATGTTCCAATGGTGGACAACCATAAGATACTATTTTGGTTTCCACAGTTGACACGCTAATGCTAGAATGGTTGGCAAGGCCCTATATACAAAGGTAAAATAAAAACCTGGGGCTTCTACATGAATCAAAAAATCTAAAAGGTGACTCATTACCTATGTCCGTAGTTGTGCTGAGTAAAAAGAGACTGACCAGCAAATCTTTCTGATGTCCATTTTCCCTGATGGTAATTTTGCATGCATCTTTTTACATGAAGTTATACACTCCTTATGAGCAAAAACTTAGACCCATCAAGAGGGATCAACGAGTTGCCATTGTGTTGTTGCGGAACCCACTGAATACTATTTTTGGACATCAACATCTGAAAGCCACTAAAAAATGGGATACCTCAAGAAGATCTTAGTGATTAACAACTGAAAGACTGCAGATTTCTTGCAGCTGAATAGTGCTTAGTAAGAACTTAGCAATGGTGATTGTTTAAAAACCACGTAATGTGTTTGATGAAAGGTTTAATTTTAAGGTGTACATTAGTTACACTAGTCAACAACCGAAGATAATGGAGAATGAGGGCATCGATCCCCCTACCTCTCACATGCTAAGCGAGCGCTCTACCATTTGAGCTAATTCCCCTTCCGTTACATGTTTTTACTGTGCCAAGCTTTAATTTCACTTTGTGAAATGAATTGACAAATCTTCCTAACGTGGTTGCATATCCAAACACTGTCTTTATAGTTTTTCTCTGCAAAATCTCAACATGTTCCAATGGTGGACAATCATAGGATACTATTTTGGTTTCCACAGTTTACAAGCTAATGCTAGAATGGTTGGCAAGGCCCTATTTACAAAGGTAAAATAAAAACCTGGGGCTTCTACATGAATCAAAAAATCTAAAAGGTGACTCATTACCTATGTACGTAGTTGTGCTGAATGAAAAGAGACTGACCAGCAAATCTTTCTGATGTCCATTTTCCCTGATGGTAATTTTGCATGCATCTTTTTACCTGAGGTTATACACTCCTTGTGAGCAAAAACTTAAACTCATCAAGAGGGATCAACGAGTTGCCATTGTGTTTTTGCGGAACCCACTGAATACTATTCTTGGACATCAACATCTGAAGCCACTAAAAAATGGGATACGTCAAGAAGATTTTAGTGATAAACAAGTAAAAGACTGCAGATTTCTTGCAGCTGTATAGTCCTTAGTAAGCAGATAGCAATGGTGATTGTTTAAAAACCACGTGATGTGCTTGATGAATGGTTTAATTTTAAGGTGTACATTAGTTACACTAGTCAACAACTGAAGATAATGGAGAATGAGGGCATCGATCCCCCTACCTCTCACATGCGAAGCGAGCGCTCTACCATTTGAGCTAATTCCCCTTCCGTTAGATGTTTTTACTGTGCCAAGCTTTAATTTCACTTTGTGTAATGAATTGACAAATCTTTCTAACGTGGTTGCATATCCAAACACTGTCTTTATAGTTTTTCTCTGCAAAATCTCAACATGTTCCAATGGTGGACAACCATAAGATACTATTTTGGTTTCCAAAGTTGACACGCTAATGCTAGAATGGTTGGCAAGGCCCTATATACAAAGGTAAAATAAAAACCTGGGGCTTCTACATGAATCAAAAAATCTAAAAGGTGACTGATTACCTATGTACGTCGTTGTGCTGAGTAAAAAGAGACTGACCAGCAAATCTTTCTGATGTCCATTTTCCCTGATGGTAATTTTGCATGCATCTTTTTACATGAGGTTATACACTCCTTATGAGCAAAAACTTAGACCCATCAAGAGGGATCAACGAGTTGCCATTGTGTTGTTGCGGAACCCACTGAATACTATTTTTGGACATCAACATCTGAAAGCCACTTAAAAATGGGATACCTCAAGAAGATCTTACTGATTAACAACTGAAAGACTGCAGATTTCTTGTAGCTGAATAGTGCTTAGTAAGCACTTAGCAATGGTGATTAAAAACCATGTAATGTGTTTTATGAATGGTTTAATTTTAAGGTGTACATTAGTAACACTAGTCAACAACTGAAGATAATGGAGAATGAGGGCGTCAATCACCCTACCTCTCACATGCTAAGCGAGCGCTCTACCATTTGAGCTAATTCCCCTTCCGTTAGATGTTTTTACTGTTCCAAGCTTTAATTTCACTTTGTGAAATGAATTGACAAATCTTCCTAACGTGGTTGCATATCCAAACACTGTCTTTATAGTTTTTCTCTGCAAAATCTCAACATGTTCCAATGGTGGACAACTATAAGATACTATTTTGGTTTCCACAGTTTACAAGCTAATACTAGAATGGTTGGCAAGGCCCTATTTACAAAGGTAAAATAAAAACCTGGGCTTCTACATGAATCAAAAAATTTAAAAGGTGACTCATTACCTATGTACGTAGTTGTGCTGAATGAAAAGAGACTGACCAGCAAATCTTTCTGATGTCCATTTTCCCTGATGGTAATTTTGCATGCATCTTTTTACCTGAGGTTATACACTCCTTGTGAGCAAAAACTTAGACTCATCAAGAGGGATCAACAAGTTGCCATTGTGTTTTTGCGGAACCCACTGAATACTACTCTTGGACATCAACATCTGAAAGCCACTAAAAAATGGGATACCTCAAGAAGATTTTAGTGATTAACAAGTAAAAGACTGCAGATTTCTTGCAGCTGTATAGTCCTTAGTAAGCAGATAGCAATGGTGATTGTTTAAAAACCCTGTAATGTGTTTCATGAATGGTTTAATTTTAAGGTGTGCATTAGTTACACTAGTCAACAACTGAAGATAATGGAGAATGAGGGCTTCGATCCCCCTACCTCTCACATGCTAAGCGAGCTCTCTACCATTTGAGCTAATTCCCCTTCCGTTAGATGTTTTTACTGTGCCAACCTTTAATTTCACTTTGTGAAATGAATTGACAAATCTTCCTAACGTGGTTGCATATCCAAACACTGTCTTTATAGTTTTTCTCTGCAAAATCTCAACATGTTCCAATGGTGGACAACTATAAGATACTATTTTGGTTTCCACAGTTTACAAGCTAATGCTAGAATGGTTGGCAAGGCCCTATTTACAAAGGTAAAATAAAAACCTGGGGCTTCTACATGAATCAAAAAATTTAAAAGGTGACTCATTACCTATGTATGTAGTTGTGCTGAATGAAAAGAGACTGACCAGCAAATCTTTCTGATGTCCATTTTCCCTGATGGTAATTTTGCATGCATCTTTTTACCTGAGGTTATACACTCCTTGTGAGCAAAAACTTAGACTCATCAAGAGGGATCAACGAGTTGCCATTGTGTTTTTGCGGAACCCACTGAATACTATTCTTGGACATCAACATCTGAAAGCCACTAAAAAATGGGATACGTCAAGAAGATTTTAGTGATAAACAAGTAAAAGACTGCAGATTTCTTGCAGCTGTATAGTCCTTAGTAAGCAGATAGCAATGGTGATTGTTTAAAACCACGTGATGTGCTTGATGAATGGTTTAATTTTAAGGTGTGCATTAGTTACACTAGTCAACAACTGAAGATAATGGAGAATGAGGGCGTTGATCCCCCTACCTCTCACATGCTAAGCGAGCGCTCTACCATTTGAGCTAATTCCCCTTCCATTAGATGTTTTTACTGTGCAAAGCTTTAATTTCACTTTGTGTAATGAATTGACAAATCTTCCTAACATGGTTGCATATCCAAACACTGTCTTTATAGTTTTTCTCTGCAAAATCTCAACATGTTCCAATGGTGGACAACCATAACATACTATTTTGGTTTCCACAGTTGACACGCTAATGCTAGAATGGTTGGCAAGGCCCTATATACAAAGGTAAAATAAAAACCTGGGGCTTCTACATGAATCAAAAAATCTAAAAAGTGACTCATTACCTATGTCCGTAGTTGTGCTGAGTAAAAAGAGACTGACCAGCAAATCTTTCTGATGTCCATTTTCCCTGATGGTAATTTTGCATGCATCTTTTTACCTGAGGCTATACACTCCTTGTGAGCAAAAACTTAGACCCATCAAGAGGGATCAACGAGTTGCCATTGTGTTTTTGCGGAACCCACTGAATACTATTCTTGGACATCAACATCTGAAAGCCACTAAAAAATGGGATACCTCAAGAAGATTTTTAGTAATTAACAACTGAAAGACTGCAGATTTCTTGCAGATGGATAGTCCTTATTAAGCAGATAGCAATGGTGATTGTTTAAAAACCATGTAATGTGTTTGATGAATGGTTTAATTTTGAAGGTGTGCATTAGTTACACTAGTCAACAACTGAAGATAATGGAGAATGAGGGCGTCGATCCCCCTACCTCTCACATGCTAAGCAAGCGCTCTACCATTTGAGCTAATTCCCCTTCCGTTACATGTTTTTACTGTGCCAAGCTTTAATTTCACTTTGTGTAATGAATTGACAAATCTTCCTAACGTGGTTGCATATCCAAACACTGTCTTTATAGTTTTTCTCTGCAAAATCTCAACATGTTCCAATGGTGGACAACCATAAGATACTATTTTGGTTTCCACAGTTGACACGCTAATGCTAGAATGGTTGGCAAGGCCCTATATACAAAGGTAAAATAAAAACCTGGGGCTTCTACATGAATCAAAAAATCTAAAAGGTGACTCATTACCTATGTCCGTAGTTGTGCTGAGTAAAAAGAGACTGACCAGCAAATCTTTCTGATGTCCATTTTCCCTGATGGTAATTTTGCATGCATCTTTTTACATGAAGTTATACACTCCTTATGAGCAAAAACTTAGACCCATCAAGAGGGATCAACGAGTTGCCATTGTGTTGTTGCGGAACCCACTGAATACTATTTTTGGACATCAACATCTGAAAGCCACTAAAAAATGGGATACCTCAAGAAGATCTTAGTGATTAACAACTGAAAGACTGCAGATTTCTTGCAGCTGAATAGTGCTTAGTAAGAACTTAGCAATGGTGATTGTTTAAAAACCACGTAATGTGTTTGATGAAAGGTTTAATTTTAAGGTGTACATTAGTTACACTAGTCAACAACTGAAGATAATGGAGAATGAGGGCATCGATCCCCCTACCTCTCACATGCTAAGCGAGCGCTCTACCATTTGAGCTAATTCCCCTTCCGTTACATGTTTTTACTGTGCCAAGCTTTAATTTCACTTTGTGAAATGAATTGACAAATCTTCCTAACGTGGTTGCATATCCAAACACTGTCTTTATAGTTTTTCTCTGCAAAATCTCAACATGTTCCAATGGTGGACAATCATAGGATACTATTTTGGTTTCCACAGTTTACAAGCTAATGCTAGAATGGTTGGCAAGGCCCTATTTACAAAGGTAAAATAAAAACCTGGGGCTTCTACATGAATCAAAAAATCTAAAAGTTGACTCATTACCTATGTACGTAGTTGTGCTGAATGAAAAGAGACTGACCAGCAAATCTTTCTGATGTCCATTTTCCCTGATGGTAATTTTGCATGCATCTTTTTACCTGAGGTTATACACTCCTTGTGAGCAAAAACTTAAACTCATCAAGAGGGATCAACGAGTTGCCATTGTGTTTTTGCGGAACCCACTGAATACTATTCTTGGACATCAACATCTGAAAGCCACTAAAAAATGGGATACGTCAAGAAGATTTTAGTGATTAACAAGTAAAAGACTGCAGATTTCTTGCAGCTGTATAGTCCTTAGTAAGCAGATAGCAATGGTGATTGTTTAAAAACCACGTGATGTGCTTGATGAATGGTTTAATTTTAAGGTGTACATTAGTTACACTAGTCAACAACTGAAGATAATGGAGAATGAGGGCATCGATCCCCCTACCTCTCACATGCGAAGCGAGCGCTCTACCATTTGAGCTAATTCCCCTTCCGTTAGATGTTTTTACTGTGCCAAGCTTTAATTTCACTTTGTGTAATGAATTGACAAATCTTTCTAACGTGGTTGCATATCCAAACACTGTCTTTATAGTTTTTCTCTGCAAAATCTCAACATGTTCCAATGGTGGACAACCATAAGATACTATTTTGGTTTCCAAAGTTGACACGCTAATGCTAGAATGGTTGGCAAGGCCCTATATACAAAGGTAAAATAAAAACCTGGGGCTTCTACATGAATCAAAAAATCTAAAAGGTGACTGATTACCTATGTACGTAGTTGTGCTGAGTAAAAAGAGACTGACCAGCAAATCTTTCTGATGTCCATTTTCCCTGATGGTAATTTTGCATGCATCTTTTTACATGAGGTTATACACTCCTTATGAGCAAAAACTTAGACCCATCAAGAGGGATCAACGAGTTGCCATTGTGTTGTTGCGGAACCCACTGAATACTATTTTTGGACATCAACATCTGAAAGCCACTTAAAAATGGGATACCTCAAGAAGATCTTACTGATTAACAACTGAAAGACTGCAGATTTCTTGTAGCTGAATAGTGCTTAGTAAGCACTTAGCAATGGTGATTAAAAACCATGTAATGTGTTTTATGAATGGTTTAATTTTAAGGTGTACATTAGTAACACTAGTCAACAACTGAAGATAATGGAGAATGAGGGCGTCAATCCCCCTACCTCTCACATGCTAAGCGAGCGCTCTACCATTTGAGCTAATTCCCCTTCCGTTAGATGTTTTTACTGTTCCAAGCTTTAATTTCACTTTGTGAAATGAATTGACAAATCTTCCTAACGTGGTTGCATATCCAAACACTGTCTTTATAGTTTTTCTCTGCAAAATCTCAACATGTTCCAATGGTGGACAACTATAAGATACTATTTTGGTTTCCACAGTTGACACGCTAATACTAGAATGGTTGGCAAGGCCCTATTTACAAAGGTAAAATAAAAACCTGGGCTTCTACATGAATCAAAAAATTTAAAAGGTGACTCATTACCTATGTACGTAGTTGTGCTGAATGAAAAGAGACTGACCAGCAAATCTTTCTGATGTCCATTTTCCCTGATGGTAATTTTGCATGCATCTTTTTACCTGAGGTTATACACTCCTTGTGAGCAAAAACTTAGACTCATCAAGAGGGATCAACAAGTTGCCATTGTGTTTTTGCGGAACCCACTGAATACTACTCTTGGACATCAACATCTGAAAGCCACTAAAAAATGGGATACCTCAAGAAGATCTTAGTGATTCACAAATGAAAGACTGCAGAGCACACTGTCAGAAAAAAGGGTACGGTTGGGGTACGTTTGTGAACACTTAGGGTACAAATGGTGAATTTGTACCCTAAGTGAGTCATAATTACACCTTAGGGTACTCATATGTACCATTTAAGGATAAAAAAGGTACAAATATGTTTCCAACCATCAGAGGGCCCATATTTGGACCCTTTATTCCACAAACAAAGGTACAATCACTTGTGTGACAAAAATAGTAATTCAAAGTGTATGAAACGTCACCCAAAATCATTTAATACGTTGTTGGTTATTTGGAAAAGATGCACAAAATAACCAAATATATTTAAGAGACCACACATATTTTATGACTAGTTCTGAACAGTACACAAGCACATTATATTTTATTGATTGTGCAGAGCATCAAGATAATAACTTTTAAACATGTATTAGTGTGAGCCTGTTTTGTTTTTACATATATAAGAGCTGTTTTAAGTTTTGCCTTTAATTTAGAGCAAAAGCACAATGTAGAAAAAATGATTTGATGTTTTTAACCTTATATGGTGTACTTTAACTTGGCCTAAGTTCAATTTAAATTTCTAGTATTTGAGCTGTTAATTTAAGTTATTTTTTTTCTAATCATACATTCTCATAAAAAAGTAAATTTCTCTGTTACTACGTTACATTATGTGTACATATTAGTACCTTTTAGTTTTTGTACCTACACAGGAAAAATGAGAGAGTACTTTTTTCGGAGTTACCATCAGTAATTTTTATTTAAGTAGGTGTAAAAACGTAGAGGAAATATGTTGGAGTAAACCAGCGAGACCACGCCCACTCTACTTTCTTAAGTTTCGTTTCTTCCGCCATTTTGTTATCCCGCAGCGGCCGGAGGAAGATAGAGGCTGTGACTGAGGTAAGTCTGCTAATTGCTCAAAAATAAGTTAAAAACTTGTTTTAAGCGGGTTCGGTTATTTTATCTGTAAGGAATAACTTTTGTGTAGTGGAATGCTGCTATTCCACCGTGTATGTGCCTGTGAGGAGATTGAAAACCACGAGCAGGAGTTTGCTAACGGTTAGCCTCAGCCGTTTGAAGTTCAGCTAAATGCAGCCATTAAATAAATTAAGCTGTTGTTTTTTATTGGTGTTGTACCGCGTTCCGTTAAATACATTGAAATATATACATTTTTTCACTAGATAATTCTGTCGCCGTTTTATCGATGGCGTTGATGCACCGGATGTTGTTGCCTCCCCCCCCCCCTTTTTTTTTTCTTTTTCTTTCCCTTTCTGTCTTTCTTAGTAAGAAAGCCAGCTTTTTTAACGACCAGCTCCATAATTCCTACTGATATTTATCAGTTCCGTCGAATTCAATGCGTTAATCATTTTAATCTGTAATGTGTAGGAGTCCAATAGCGTGTTTTTTTTTTACACCGCAGTATGGCGGTCCTTCCCATATGTCAGCCTGCCTTAGCTGCTGTGCGCGCGCAGCCACCATTTCCCGAATGCAAGACAGTGACAGACTGTTTAGGTTGTCATGATCGCTCATTGTTGGTCAAGCGAAGTTTACACTGTGTATTGTTGATTTTGATGATTCTCCTGAAGAGATTATTTTTCTTAAATGGAGGTCCGTGATTCCAGATACTCGTCACGATTTCCCATACCAAAAATCTATAAACCAGGAAAAAATATTTCTTTTTAAATGAACTTCCAAGAAATAAATCTGTAGGCCCTTAGAAGCCAGTGCATTGTCGTCAGTGTTTTTTTTTTAGCAGTTCTGCAAATTCTGCAACATTGCTGTGGCAGCTAGTGTAAACTTTATATTTGCCATTACTATTTTAAAATGTATTAATTTATTTGGAACAGGGCTTAGATCTGAATAAATGCTGTGTTGGTACCTTTTGGTGTTGTAATGTTTTTTGTAATATATATTTTTTTTCCCACCAGGAAAGATGCAAGCTGTGCGTGAACATGTCGAACGCCAAAAAAAAAATGTTTGGAAGTTCAGCTGACCTACATCCTTTTGGGAATGCGGTGAGTGGAAACATCACAATTTCCAGCATTTTTCTTTACAGGAATCAGTCAACTTTGTGGATAAACTGTCAGCTGTGATGCAAACAGATTTTTTTTAATTGCTTTTTAATTTAAAGATAATTTCTGTGCTGTAGTCTAAACATAATTTTGCTTTGTTCACAGCTGCCAAAAAGTTCAACATCCCAACCTTGGACTTGAAAGTGTTTGATGACTCAAAGACAGAAGTTGAGGAGGTTTTTGATCTCCTGTTGAAAACCCCAAACCTTGGTGTGTTGGAGATTTGTCTGGCCGAAGATTCAAATCCAGAAGGTGAAGTTTTTCTTTTAAATTGTAATTTATCTATTTTGTTTTGAATGGTTTTGGGTAAATTCCCCTTTGATGCCTGAATTTATTTCCAAGGGAAATAATCTGAGTTTTTCCTTTTTAAAGTACATGCTAAATTAAGAACATTTTTGAGCTGAAGAGTTTTGATTGTATATTTGCATCAATAGGAGTTGAAGGGTTAATGATTTATTTGACAGGATAGTGTGGGGAACAAAACACGGGCAAATAAGTATGAGTTTTATACCCTATTGCTGACTTAGACAAGATAATAAATCTGCTAAACTGTTAAGTCGGACAGTATTTAAAAATCTTTGTTTTTACTTTTTTTGTTTTTGCTATCATACTAATTTAAATATTACAGTAACTGAAAGCTTTAATACTTTGACAGATCAGCCGAGTTGTCTTGCAAAGACCTGCAATACCAGTTCAAGTGGAGATACTGAAGTGGACTCAGATGACACAATAATATTACAACACAGTCCTACAACAAGACAAAGAGTTGAAGACACCTCTCTTGCCAAAGTAAGTAAATAATCTTTTCACAAAGTCATTTCAAGCATTCAAAGTCAGGTTGTCTTTCCAATTCAGTTTAGTTGTCAAACAGTGCAGTAATGCAGATCATCCAAACTAGTTTAAAGTTTTCTAGGGAAACAGCAGATTGCACCGAGTAAGTCACAACACATTGAATACATTCTGGAATGCTGTCCTCATCATACAAACATATAATTCTTCTGGATTCTTCCCCCATTTTTAACATGTCGCAGTATTTTTCTCATGATGGGCACGTTTAAAAGAACACGTTTAAAACTGCACATCTGAGTATTCACTCAAATTGGGATGAATCAGGAACAGACAAAACAAATGCAGTTTGAGGAAGGTCTCTATTGTGACGCACCACATGAAATGAAGTGGGTCCGAGTCCCTCTGCTCTGCTCTATTCTGATGCGTCCACTTGCAGACAAACAGATCCATTAACATCTTCATCATACTTGTCTGAGCTTGATCTAAACTATGGCCGGAAAGCTTCAATATTGCTCACCATTTTGGTTTCACCACTAATGTTAGTTTTAGGTTGGAAGGACTGTAAGCTAGAGGGAGAGGGCGTAAACAAAGGGATGATCCGACATCAGCAGAGGGTAACTACTGTGTCAATAGCCCCGCCTACAACTCAGAAGTTAATTTCTGATCAACTCCAAACCACTCTGCACAAACTGTCTTTAAACATCATCTCAAAGTGCTTTAACCCCAGTATCAGTGCTTGCAGTTGTATTTTTTATTAATATGGACTTTTAAATTTGATCCAATAGGTAGTTGCTGTCATTGGTGAGGATGCATCATCCGTTGAAGGTCATGTGAATGTCCTGCATATCCAGTACAGCAAGGTGCGAGAGGATATACCAAAGAAGTACCCTTTCTTGAAGACAACCTCACGGGTCAGTGACATTTTAAATCAGTTCTCAGCTTAAAATACATTTTGAATGTTAATATGAGCTGAGACATCTGCTAAAATGATCATTAACAGCTTTAACTCAATTGTAAAAACATTGTAATTTTCTAAACCCATATATAAATATATAGTCATTCAAGCCAAGTAATATTTATACAATGACATCACTAAAGGGAAATGGCAATGAAAGAGGCAACAAAGAATATCAGAATGTTTTATGTCTTTTGTTTGTTTTAAAGTGAATGATTAATTTTCTAATTTTTTTCAATTTTCAGTTGTTTGATGAAGTTGACCAAATGCATCCATCACCTGTCAGTTTAAGCCAGAGCTTCAAGGACGGCGTTTACCAGTATTGTGCCAAAAGTGCTTGAGCTTGTTCAAAGCAAAGCTCCATTAGCCAAAGTCTACAAAGAAGCAAGAGAAGAGAAGAGAAGCTTGCAGAGGATCCACTAGGTATTGACACAAACGTAATCCTTGGTAATCTTTAGTGTGTTTTATAGTTCTTCTTTTTAGAATTCGTATCAATATTATCTTATCACATTTATGCATTTTATTATTTAAATTATGCATTTAAACTTGGTTATAAGTTTACTTTTTTATTATCTATTTTTAGAAAATGTAGAATGCATTAAAAAGATGTACTTAAAATGAGGTCTAGTGCTTCTTTTGTTAATGTCACAAGTTTTATTTCATGGTTTAAAAATGGTAACTGAAGTGCTATGTGCTGTTTACAATTGATCAAATGTTAAGGTTATAGTTACAATGAATGCAATGTGAACTGAAGGAAAAATATAGATTTTTCATTATTGTAAAATTGCTAATAATTGTAAATGTATGCATCCTGTTGTGACACTGTGGATCTTAAAACATTCATACTGTGAAATGTCAGAATTGTAAATGTTTTGAATGTTTAATAAATGTGATAAACAGTATACTGGTCTTTTAATGTGCTGTATCTGGTACAAATTTGCCATCAAAGGGTACAAACGGCTTGTCACTGGGGCAGTACCCTTAAAAGAACAAATTTGTACCTTTTTTAAAGGTACATTATGGTACCATAGCACTATAAGGTACAATTTAGTCCACAGAGGTACATATTTGCCTTTGAAGGGTACATACTGAAAGGGTACAGATACGCACCTATATGAAAGGGTACAACATTTGTACCCTTGAGGGTACTGCCCCAGTGACAAGCCATTGTACCTCTAAAGGTACAAATTTTGCACATTTTTTCTGACAGTGCACTTGCAGCTGTATAGTCCTAAGTAAGCATTTAGCAATGGTGATTGTTTAAAAACCATGTAATGTATTTCATGAAAGGTTAAATCTTTAGGTGTGCATTAGTTACACTAGTCAACAACTGAAGTTATTTGGAGAATGAGGGTCTCGATCCCCCTACCTCTCACATGCGAAGCGAGCGCTCTACCATTTGAGCTAATTCCCCTTCCGTTAGATGTTTTTACTGTGCCAAGCTTTAATTTCACTTTGTGTAATGAATTGACAAATCTTCCTAACGTGGTTGCATATCCAAACACTGTCTTTATAGTTTTTCTCTGCAAAATCTCAACATGTTCCAATGGTGGACAACCATAAGATACTATTTTGGTTTCCACAGTTTACAAGCTAATGCTAGAATGGTTGGCAAGGCCCTATATACAAAGGTAAAATAAAAACCTGGGGCTTCTACATGAATCAAAAAATTTAAAAGGTGACTCATTACCTATGTACGTAGTTGTGCTGAATGAAAAGAGACTGACCAGCAAATCTTTCTGATGTCCATTTTCCCTGATGGTAATTTTGCATGCATCTTTTTACCTGAGGTTATACACTCCTTGTGAGCAAAAACTTAGACTCATCAAGAGGGATCAACGAGTTGCCATTGTGTTTTTGCGGAACCCACTGAATACTATTCTTGGACATCAACATCTGAAAGCCACTAAAAAATGGGATACGTCAAGAAGATTTTAGTGATAAACAAGTAAAAGACTGCAGATTTCTTGCAGCTGTATAGTCCTTAGTAAGCAGATAGCAATGGTGATTGTTTAAAAACCATGTGATGTGTTTGAAGAATGGTTTAATTTTAAGGTGTGCATTAGTTACACTAGTCAACAACTGAAGATAATGGAGAATGAGGGCGTCGATCCCCCTACCTCTCACATGCTAAGCGAGCGCTCTACCATTTGAGCTAATTCCCCTTCCGTTAGATGTTTTTACTGTGCCAAGCTTTAATTTCACTTTGTGTAATGAATTGACAAATCTTCCTAACATGGTTGCATATCCAAACACTGTCTTTATAGTTTTTCTCTGCAAAATCTCAACATGTTCCAATGGTGGACAACCATAAGATACTATTTTGGTTTCCACAGTTGACAAGCTAATGCTAGAATGGTTGGCAAGGCCCTATTTACAAAGGTAAAATAAAAACCTGGGGCTTCTACATGAATCAAAAAATTTAAAAGGTGACTCATTACCTATGTACGTAGTTGTGCTGAATAAAAAGAAACTGACCAGCAAATCTTTCTGATGTCCATTTTCCCTGATGGTAATTTTGCATGCATCTTTTTACCTGAGGTTATACACTCTGTGAGCACAAACCTAGACTCATCAAGAGGGATCAACGAGTTGCCATTGTGTTGTTGCGGAACCCACTGAATACTATTTTTGGACATCAACATCTGAAAGCCACTAAAAAATGGGATACCTCAAGAAGATTTTAGTGATTAACAAGTAAAAGACTGCAGATTTTTTGCAGCTGTATAGTCCTTAGTAAGCACTTAGCAATGGTGATTGTTTAAAAACCAAGTAATGTGTTTGGTGAAAGGTTTAATTTTAAGGTGTACATTAGTAACACTAGTCAACAACTGAAGTTATTTGGAGAATGAGGGTGTCGATCCCCCTACCTCTCACATGCGAAGCGAGCGCTCTACCATTTGAGCTAATTCCCCTTCCGTTAGATGTTTTTACTGTGCCAAGCTTTAATTTCACTTTGTGTAATGAATTGACAAATCTTCCTAACGTGGTTGCATATCCAAACACTGTCTTTATAGTTTTTCTCTGCAGAATCTCAACATGTTCCAATGGTGGACAACCATAAGATACTATTTTGGTTTCCACAGTTGACACGCTAATGCTAGGATGGTTGGCAAGGCCCTATATACAAAGGAAAAATTAAAACCTGGGGCTTCTACATGAATCAAAAAATCTAAAAGGTGACTCATTACCTATGTCCGTAGTTGTGCTGAGTAAAAAGAGACTGACCAGCAAATCTTTCTGATGTCCATTTTCCCTGATGGTAATTTTGCATGCATCTTTTTGCATGAGGTTATACACTCCTTATGAGCAAAAACTTAGACCCATCAAGAGGGATCAACGAGTTGCCATTGTGTTGTTGCGGAACCCACTGAATACTATTTTTGGACATCAACATCTGAAAGCCACTAAAAAATGGGATACCTCAAGAAGATCTTAGTGATTAACAACTGAAAGACTGCAGATTTCTTGCAGCTGAATAGTGCTTAGTAAGCACTTAGCAATGGTGATTGTTTAAAAACCACGTAATGTGTTTGATGAATGGTTTAATTTTAAGGTGTACATTAGTTACACTAGTCAACAACTGAAGATAATGGAGAATGAGGGCATCGATCCCGCTACCTCTCACATGCTAAGCGAGCGCTCTACCATTTGAGCTAATTCCCCCTCTGTTAGATGTTTTTACTGTGCCAAGCTTTAATTTCACTTTGTGTAATGAATTGACAAATCTTCCTAACGTGGTTGCATATCCAAACACTGTCTTTATAGTTTTTCTCTGCAGAATCTCAACATGTTCCAATGGTGGACAACCATAAGATACTATTTTGGTTTCCACAGTTGACACGCTAATGCTAGAATGGTTGGCAAGGCCCTATATACAAAGGAAAAATTAAAACCTGGGGCTTCTACATGAATCAAAAAATCTAAAAGGTGACTCATTACCTATGTCCGTAGTTGTGCTGAGTAAAAAGAGACTGACCAGCAAATCTTTCTGATGTCCATTTTCCCTGATGGTAATTTTGCATGCATCTTTTTGCATGAGGTTATACACTCCTTATGAGCAAAAACTTAGACCCATCAAGAGGGATCAACGAGTTGCCATTGTGTTGTTGCGGAACCCACTGAATACTATTTTTGGACATCAACATCTGAAAGCCACTAAAAAATGGGATACCTCAAGAAGATCTTAGTGATAAACAAGTAAAAGACTGCAGATTTCTTGTAGCTGAATAGTGCTTAGTAAGCACTTAGCAATGGTGATTGTTTAAATACCATGTAATGTGTTTTATGAATGGTTTAATTTTAAGGTGTACATTAGTAACACTAGTCAACAACTGAAGATAATGGAGAATGAGGGCGTCAATCCCCCTACCTCTCACATGCTAAGCGAGCGCTCTACCATTTGAGCTAATTCCCCTTCCGTTAGATGTTTTTACTGTGCCAAGCTTTAATTTCACTTTGTGAAATGAATTGACAAATTTTCCTAACGTGGTTGCATATCCAAACACTGTCTTTATAGTTTTTCTCTGCAAAATCTCAACATGTTCCAATGGTGGACAACTATAAGATACTATTTTGGTTTCCACAGTTTACAAGCTAATGCTAGAATGGTTGGCAAGGCCCTATTTACAAAGGTAAAATAAAAACCTGGGGCTTCTACATGAATCAAAAAATTTAAAAGGTGACTCATTACCTATGCACGTAGTTGTGCTGAATGAAAAGAGACTGACCAGCAAATCTTTCTGATGTCCATTTTCCCTGATGGTAATTTTGCATGCATCTTTTTACCTGAGGTTATACACTCCTTGTGAGCAAAAACTTACACTCATCAAGAGGGATCAACGAGTTGCCATTGTGTTTTTGCGGAACCCACTGAATACTATTCTTGGACATCAACATCTGAAAGCCACTAAAAAATGGGATACGTCAAGAAGATTTTAGTGATAAACAAGTAAAAGATTGCAGATTTCTTGCAGCTGTATAGTCCTTAGTAAGCAGATAGCAATGGTGATTGTTTAAAAACCATGTGATGTGCTTGATGAATGGTTTAATTTTAAGGTGTACATTAGTTACACTAGTCAACAACTGAAGATAATGGAGAATGAGGGCATCGATCCCCCTACCTCTCACATGCGAAGTGAGCGCTCTACCATTTGAGCTAATTCCCCTTCCGTTAGATGTTTTTACTGTGCCAAGCTTTAATTTCACTTTGTGTAATGAATTGACAAATCTTCCTAACGTGGTTGCATATCCAAACACTGTCTTTATAGTTTTTCTCTGCAAAATCTCAACATGTTCCAATGGTGGACAACCATAAGATACTATTTTGGTTTCCAAAGTTGACACGCTAATGCTAGAATGGTTGGCAAGGCCCTATATACAAAGGTAAAATAAAAACCTGGGGCTTCTACATGAATCAAAAAATCTAAAAGGTGACTGATTACCTATGTACGTAGTTGTGCTGAGTAAAAAGAGACTGACCAGCAAATCTTTCTGATGTCCATTTTCCCTGATGGTAATTTTGCATGCATCATTTTACATGAGGTTATACACTCCTTATGAGCAAAAACTTAGACCCATCAAGAGGGATCAACGAGTTGCCATTGTGTTGTTGCGGAACCCACTGAATACTATTTTTGGACATCAACATCTGAAAGCCACTTAAAAATGGGATACCTCAAGAAGATCTTTCTGATTAACAACTGAAAGACTGCAGATTTCTTTTAGCTGAATAGTGCTTAGTAAGCACTTAGCAATGGTGATTAAAAACCATGTAATGTGTTTTATGAATGGTTTAATTTTAAGGTGTACATTAGTAACACTAGTCAACAACTGAAGATAATGGAGAATGAGGGCGTCAATCCCCCTACCTCTCACATGCTAAGCGAGCGCTCTACCATTTGAGCTAATTCCCCTTCCGTTAGATGTTTTTACTGTTCCAAGCTTTAATTTCACTTTGTGAAATGAATTGACAAATCTTCCTAACGTGGTTGCATATCCAAACACTGTCTTTATAGTTTTTCTCTGCAAAATCTCAACATGTTCCAATGGTGGACAACTATAAGATACTATTTTGGTTTCCACAGTTTACAAACTAATGCTAGAATGGTTGGCAAGGCCCTATTTACAAAGGTAAAATAAAAACCTTGGGCTTCTACATGAATCAAAAAATCTAAAAGGTGACTCATTACCTATGTACGTAGTTGTGCTGAATGAAAAGAGACTGACCAGCAAATCTTTCTGATGTCCATTTTCCCTGATGGTAATTTTGCATGCATCTTTTTACCTGAGGTTATACACTCCTTGTGAGCAAAAACTTAGACTCATCAAGAGGGATCAACAAGTTGCCATTGTGTTTTTGCGGAACCCACTGAATACTACTCTTGGACATCAACATCTGAAAGCCACTAAAAAATGGGATACCTCAAGAAGATTTTAGTGATTAACAAGTAAAAGACTGCAGATTTCTTGCAGCTGTATAGTCCTTAGTAAGCAGATAGCAATGGTGATTGTTTAAAAACCTCGTAATGTGTTTCATGAATGGTTTAATTTTAAGGTGTGCATTAGTTACACTAGTCAACAACTGAAGATAATGGAGAATGAGGGCTTCGATCCCCCTACCTCTCACATGCTAAGCGAGCTCTCTACCATTTGAGCTAATTCCCCTTCCGTTAGATGTTTTTACTGTGCCAACCTTTAATTTCACTTTGTGAAATGAATTGACAAATCTTCCTAACGTGGTTGCATATCCAAACACTGTCTTTATAGTTTTTCTCTGCAAAATCTCAACATGTTCCAATGGTGGACAACTATAAGATACTATTTTGGTTTCCACAGTTTACAAGCTAATGCTAGAATGGTTGGCAAGGCCCTATTTACAAAGGTAAAATAAAAACCTGGGGCTTCTACATGAATCAAAAAATTTAAAAGGTGACTCATTACCTATGTACGTAGTTGTGCTGAATGAAAAGAGACTGACCAGCAAATCTTTCTGATGTCCATTTTCCCTGATGGTAATTTTGCATGCATCTTTTTACCTGAGGTTATACACTCCTTGTGAGCAAAAACTTAGACTCATCAAGAGGGATCAACGAGTTGCCATTGTGTTTTTGCGGAACCCACTGAATACTATTCTTGGACATCAACATCTGAAAGCCACTAAAAAATGGGATACGTCAAGAAGATTTTAGTGATAAACAAGTAAAAGACTGCAGATTTCTTGCAGCTGTATAGTCCTTAGTAAGCAGATAGCAATGGTGATTGTTTAAAACCACGTGATGTGCTTGATGAATGGTTTAATTTTAAGGTGTGCATTAGTTACACTAGTCAACAACTGAAGATAATGGAGAATGAGGGCGTTGATCCCCCTACCTCTCACATGCGAAGCGAGCGCTCTACCATTTGAGCTAATTCCCCTTCCATTAGATGTTTTTACTGTGCAAAGCTTTAATTTCACTTTGTGTAATGAATTGACAAATCTTCCTAACATGGTTGCATATCCAAACACTGTCTTTATAGTTTTTCTCTGCAAAATCTCAACATGTTCCAATGGTGGACAACCATAACATACTATTTTGGTTTCCACAGTTGACACGCTAATGCTAGAATGGTTGGCAAGGCCCTATATACAAAGGTAAAATAAAAACCTGGGGCTTCTACATGAATCAAAAAATCTAAAAAGTGACTCATTACCTATGTCCGTAGTTGTGCTGAGTAAAAAGAGACTGACCAGCAAATCTTTCTGATGTCCATTTTCCCTGATGGTAATTTTGCATGCATCTTTTTACCTGAGGCTATACACTCCTTGTGAGCAAAAACTTAGACCCATCAAGAGGGATCAACGAGTTGCCATTGTGTTTTTGCGGAACCCACTGAATACTATTCTTGGACATCAACATCTGAAAGCCACTAAAAAATGGGATACCTCAAGAAGATTTTTAGTAATTAACAAGTGAAAGACTGCAGATTTCTTGCAGATGGATAGTCCTTATTAAGCAGATAGCAATGGTGATTGTTTAAAAACCATGTAATGTGTTTGATGAATGGTTTAATTTTGAAGGTGTGCATTAGTTACACTAGTCAACAACTGAAGATAATGGAGAATGAGGGCGTCGATCCCCCTACCTCTCACATGCTAAGCAAGCGCTCTACCATTTGAGCTAATTCCCCTTCCGTTACATGTTTTTACTGTGCCAAGCTTTAATTTCACTTTGTGTAATGAATTGACAAATCTTCCTAACGTGGTTGCATATCCAAACACTGTCTTTATAGTTTTTCTCTGCAAAATCTCAACATGTTCCAATGGTGGACAACCATAACATACTATTTTGGTTTCCACAGTTGACACGCTAATGCTAGAATGGTTGGCAAGGCCCTATATACAAAGGTAAAATAAAAACCTGGGGCTTCTACATGAATCAAAAAATCTAAAAGGTGACTCATTACCTATGTCCGTAGTTGTGCTGAGTAAAAAGAGACTGACCAGCAAATCTTTCTGATGTCCATTTTCCCTGATGGTAATTTTGCATGCATCTTTTTACCTGAGGTTATACACTCCTTGTGAGCAAAAACTTAGACCCATCAAGAGGGATCAACGAGTTGCCATTGTGTTTTTGCGGAACCCACTGAATACTATTCTTGGACATCAACATCTGAAAGCCACTAAAAAATGGGATACCTCAAGAAGATTTTAGTAATTAACGACTGAAAGACTGCAGATTTCTTGCAGATGGATAGTCCTTATTAAGCAGATAGCAACGGTGATTGTTTAAAAACCATGTAATGTGTTTGATGAATGGTTTAATTTTGAAGGTGTGCATTAGTTACACTAGTCAACAACTGAAGATAATGGAGAATGAGGGCGTCGATCCCTCCACCTCTCACATGCTAAGCAAGCACTCTACCATTTGAGCTAATTCCCCTTCCGTTAGATGTTTTTACTGTGCCAAGCTTTAATTTCACTTTGTGAAATGAATTGACAAATCTTCCTAACGTGGTTGCATATCCAAACACTGTCTTTATAGTTTTTCTCTGCAAAATCTCAACATGTTCCAATGGTGGACAATCATAGGATACTATTTTGGTTTCCACAGTTTACAAGCTAATGCTAGAATGGTTGGCAAGGCCCTATTTACAAAGGTAAAATAAAAACCTGGGGCTTCTACATGAATCAAAAAATCTAAAAGGTGACTCATTACCTATGTACGTAGTTGTGCTGAATGAAAAGAGACTGACCAGCAAATCTTTCTGATGTCCATTTTCCCTGATGGTAATTTTGCATGCATCTTTTTACCTGAGGTTATACACTCCTTGTGAGCAAAAACTTAAACTCATCAAGAGGGATCAACGAGTTGCCATTGTGTTTTTGCGGAACCCACTGAATACTATTCTTGGACATCAACATCTGAAAGCCACTAAAAAATGGGATACGTCAAGAAGATTTTAGTGATAAACAAGTAAAAGACTGCAGATTTCTTGCAGCTGTATAGTCCTTAGTAAGCAGATAGCAATGGTGATTGTTTAAAAACCACGTGATGTGCTTGATGAATGGTTTAATTTTAAGGTGTACATTAGTTACACTAGTCAACAAGTGAAGATAATGGAGAATGAGGGCATCGATCCCCCTACCTCTCACATGCGAAGCGAGCGCTCTACCATTTGAGCTAATTCCCCTTCCGTTAGATGTTTTTACTGTGCCAAGCTTTAATTTCACTTTGTGTAATGAATTGACAAATCTTTCTAACGTGGTTGCATATCCAAACACTGTCTTTATAGTTTTTCTCTGCAAAATCTCAACATGTTCCAATGGTGGACAACCATAAGATACTATTTTGGTTTCCAAAGTTGACACGCTAATGCTAGAATGGTTGGCAAGGCCCTATTTACAAAGGTAAAATAAAAACCTGGGGCTTCTACATGAATCAAAAAATCTAAAAGGTGACTGATTACCTATGTACGTAGTTGTGCTGAGTAAAAAGAGACTGACCAGCAAATCTTTCTGATGTCCATTTTCCCTGATGGTAATTTTGCATGCATCTTTTTACATGAGGTTATACACTCCTTATGAGCAAAAACTTAGACCCATCAAGAGGGATCAACGAGTTGCCATTGTGTTGTTGCGGAACCCACTGAATACTATTTTTGGACATCAACATCTGAAAGCCACTTAAAAATGGGATACCTCAAGAAGATCTTACTGATTAACAACTGAAAGACTGCAGATTTCTTGTAGCTGAATAGTGCTTAGTAAGCACTTAGCAATGGTGATTAAAAACCATGTAATGTGTTTTATGAATGGTTTAATTTTAAGGTGTACATTAGTAACACTAGTCAACAACTGAAGATAATGGAGAATGAGGGCGTCAATCCCCCTACCTCTCACATGCTAAGCGAGCGCTCTACCATTTGAGCTAATTCCCCTTCCGTTAGATGTTTTTACTGTTCCAAGCTTTAATTTCACTTTGTGAAATGAATTGACAAATCTTCCTAACGTGGTTGCATATCCAAACACTGTCTTTATAGTTTTTCTCTGCAAAATCTCAACATGTTCCAATGGTGGACAACTATAAGATACTATTTTGGTTTCCACAGTTTACAAGCTAATACTAGAATGGTTGGCAAGGCCCTATTTACAAAGGTAAAATAAAAACCTGGGCTTCTACATGAATCAAAAAATTTAAAAGGTGACTCATTACCTATGTACGTAGTTGTGCTGAATGAAAAGAGACTGACCAGCAAATCTTTCTGATGTCCATTTTCCCTGATGGTAATTTTGCATGCATCTTTTTACCTGAGGTTATACACTCCTTGTGAGCAAAAACTTAGACTCATCAAGAGGGATCAACAAGTTGCCATTGTGTTTTTGCGGAACCCACTGAATACTACTCTTGGACATCAACATCTGAAAGCCACTAAAAAATGGGATACCTCAAGAAGATTTTAGTGATTAACAAGTAAAAGACTGCAGATTTCTTGCAGCTGTATAGTCCTTAGTAAGCAGATAGCAATGGTGATTGTTTAAAACCACGTGATGTGCTTGATGAATGGTTTAATTTTAAGGTGTGCATTAGTTACACTAGTCAACAACTGAAGATAATGGAGAATGAGGGCGTTGATCCCCCTACCTCTCACATGCTAAGCGAGCGCTCTACCATTTGAGCTAATTCCCCTTCCGTTAGATGTTTTTACTGTGCCAAGCTCCGTTAGATGTTTTTACTGTGCCAAGCTACTGCTAGAATGGTTGGCAAGGCCCTATATACAAAGGTAAAATAAAAACCTGGGGCTTCTACATGAATCAAAAAATCTAAAAGGTGACTGATTACCTATGTACGTAGTTGTGCTGAGTAAAAAGAGACTGACCAGCAAATCTTTCTGATGTCCATTTTCCCTGATGGTAATTTTGCATGCATCTTTTTACATGAGGTTATACACTCCTTATGAGCAAAAACTTAGACCCATCAAGAGGGATCAACGAGTTGCCATTGTGTTGTTGCGGAACCCACTGAATACTATTTTTGGACATCAACATCTGAAAGCCACTTAAAAATGGGATACCTCAAGAAGATCTTACTGATTAACAACTGAAAGACTGCAGATTTCTTGTAGCTGAATAGTGCTTAGTAAGCACTTAGCAATGGTGATTAAAAACCATGTAATGTGTTTTATGAATGGTTTAATTTTAAGGTGTACATTAGTTACACTAGTCAACAACTGAAGATAATGGAGAATGAGGGCATCGATCCCCCTACCTCTCACATGCTAAGCGAGCGCTCTACCATTTGAGCTAATTCCCCTTCCGTTAGATGTTTTTACTGTGCCAAGCTTTAATTTCACTTTGTGAAATGAATTGACAAATCTTCCTAACGTGGTTGCATATCCAAACACTGTCTTTATAGTTTTTCTCTGCAAAATCTCAACATGTTCCAATGGTGGACAACTATAAGATACTATTTTGGTTTCCACAGTTTACAAGCTAATGCTAGAATGGTTGGCAAGGCCCTATTTTCAAAGGTAAAATAAAAACCTGGGGCTTCTACATGAATCAAAAAATTTAAAAGGTGACTCATTACCTATGTACGTAGTTGTGCTGAATGAAAAGAGACTGACCAGCAAATCTTTCTGATGTCCATTTTCCCTGATGGTAATTTTGCATGCATCTTTTTACCTGAGGTTATACACTCCTTGTGAGCAAAAACTTAGACTCATCAAGAGGGATCAACGAGTTGCCATTGTGTTTTTGCGGAACCCACTGAATACTATTCTTGGACATCAACATCTGAAAGCCACTAAAAAATGGGATACGTCAAGAAGATTTTAGTGATAAACAAGTAAAAGACTGCAGATTTCTTGCAGCTGTATAGTCCTTAGTAAGCAGATAGCAATGGTGATTGTTTAAAAACCACGTGATGTGCTTGATGAATGGTTTAATTTTAAGGTGTACATTAGTTACACTAGTCAACAACTGAAGATAATGGAGAATGAGGGCATCGATCCCCTTACCTCTCACATGCGAAGCGAGCGCTCTACCATTTGAGCTAATTCCCCTTCCGTTAGATGTTTTTACTGTGCCAAGCTTTAATTTCACTTTGTGTAATGAATTGACAAATCTTTCTAACGTGGTTGCATATCCAAACACTGTCTTTATAGTTTTTCTCTGCAAAATCTCAACATGTTCCAATGGTGGACAACCATAAGATACTATTTTGGTTTCCAAAGTTGACACGCTAATGCTAGAATGGTTGGCAAGGCCCTATATACAAAGGTAAAATAAAAACCTGGGGCTTCTACATGAATCAAAAAATCTAAAAGGTGACTGATTACCTATGTACGTAGTTGTGCTGAGTAAAAAGAGACTGACCAGCAAATCTTTCTGATGTCCATTTTCCCTGATGGTAATTTTGCATGCATCTTTTTACATGAGGTTATACACTCCTTATGAGCAAAAACTTAGACCCATCAAGAGGGATCAACGAGTTGCCATTGTGTTGTTGCGGAACCCACTGAATACTATTTTTGGACATCAACATCTGAAAGCCACTTAAAAATGGGATACCTCAAGAAGATCTTACTGATTAACAACTGAAAGACTGCAGATTTCTTGCAGATGGATAGTCCTTATTAAGCAGATAGCAATGGTGATTGTTTAAAAACCATGTAATGTGTTTGATGAATGGTTTAATTTTGAAGGTGTGCATTAGTTACACTAGTCAACAACTGAAGATAATGGAGAATGAGGGCGTCAATCCCCCTACCTCTCACATGCTAAGCGAGCGCTCTACCATTTGAGCTAATTCCCCTTCCGTTAGATGTTTTTACTGTGCCAAGCTTTAATTTCACTTTGTGTAATGAATTGACAAATCTTCCTAACGTGGTTGCATATCCAAACACTGTCTTTATAGTTTTTCTCTGCAAAATCTCAACATGTTCCAATGGTGGACAACTATAAGATACTATTTTGGTTTCCACAGTTTACAAGCTAATGCTAGAATGGTTGGCAAGGCCCTATTTACAAAGGTAAAATAAAAACCTGGGGCTTCTACATGAATCAAAAAATTTAAAAGGTGACTCATTACCTATGTACGTAGTTGTGCTGAATGAAAAGAGACTGACCAGCAAATCTTTCTGATGTCCATTTTCCCTGATGGTAATTTTGCATGCATCTTTTTACCTGAGGTTATACACTCCTTGTGAGCAAAAACTTAGACTCATCAAGAGGGATCAACAAGTTGCCATTGTGTTGTTGCGGAACCCACTGAATACTATTTTTGGACATCAACATCTGAAAGCCACTAAAAAATGGGATACCTCAAGAAGATCTTAGTGATTAACAACTGAAAGACTGCAGATTTCTTGCAGCTGAATAGTGCTTAGTAAGCACTTAGCAATGGTGATTGTTTAAAAACCATGTAATGTGTTTGATGAATGGTTTAATTTTAAGGTGTACATTAGTTACACTAGTCAACAACTGAAGATAATGGAGAATGAGGGCATCGATCCCCCTACCTCTCACATGCTAAGCGAGCGCTCTACCATTTGAGCTAATTCCCCTTCCGTTAGATGTTTTTACTGTGCCAAGCTTTAATTTCACTTTGTGAAATGAATTGACAAATCTTCCTAACGTGGTTGCATATCCAAACACTGTCTTTATAGTTTTTCTCTGCAAAATCTCAACATGTTCCAATGGTGGACAATCATAGGATACTATTTTGATTTCCACAGTTTACAAGCTAATGCTAGAATGGTTGGCAAGGCCCTATTTTCAAAGGTAAAATAAAAACCTGGGGCTTCTACATGAATCAAAAAATTTAAAAGGTGACTCATTACCTATGTACGTAGTTGTGCTGAATGAAAAGAGACTGACCAGCAAATCTTTCTGATGTCCATTTTCCCTGATGGTAATTTTGCATGCATCTTTTTACCTGTGGTTATACACTCCTTGTGAGCAAAAACTTAGACTCATCAAGAGGGATCAACGAGTTGCCATTGTGTTGTTGCGGAACCCACTGAATACTATTCTTGGACATCAACATCTGAAAGCCACTAAAAAATGGGATACGTCAAGAAGATTTTAGTGATAAACAAGTAAAAGATTGCAGATTTCTTGCAGCTGTATAGTCCTTAGTAAGCAGATAGCAATGGTGATTGTTTAAAAACCATGTGATGTGCTTGATGAATGGTTTAATTTTAAGGTGTACATTAGTTACACTAGTCAACAACTGAAGATAATGGAGAATGAGGGCATCGATCCCCCTACCTCTCACATGCTAAGCGAGCGCTCTACCATTTGAGCTAATTCCCCTTCCGTTAGATGTTTTTACTGTGCCAAGCTTTAATTTCACTTTGTGTAATGAATTGACAAATATTCCTAACGTGGTTGCATATCCAAACACTGTCTTTATAGTTTTTCTCTGCAAAATCTCAACATGTTCCAATGGTGGACAACCATAAGATACTATTTTGGTTTCCAAAGTTGACACGCTAATGCTAGAATGGGTGGCAAGGCCCTATATACAAAGGTAAAATAAAAACCTGGGGCTTCTACATGAATCAAAAAATCTAAAAGGTGACTGATTACCTATGTACGTAGTTGTGCTGAGTAAAAAGAGACTGACCAGCAAATCTTTCTGATGTCCATTTTCCCTGATGGTAATTTTGCATGCATCATTTTACATGAGGTTATACACTCCTTATGAGCAAAAACTTAGACCCATCAAGAGGGATCAACGAGTTGCCATTGTGTTGTTGCGGAACCCACTGAATACTATTTTTGGACATCAACATCTGAAAGCCACTTAAAAATGGGATACCTCAAGAAGATCTTTCTGATTAACAACTGAAAGACTGCAGATTTCTTTTAGCTGAATAGTGCTTAGTAAGCACTTAGCAATGGTGATTAAAAACCATGTAATGTGTTTTATGAATGGTTTAATTTTAAGGTGTACATTAGTAACACTAGTCAACAACTGAAGATAATGGAGAATGAGGGCGTCAATCCCCCTACCTCTCACATGCTAAGCGAGCGCTCTACCATTTGAGCTAATTCCCCTTCCGTTAGATGTTTTTACTGTTCCAAGATTTAATTTCACTTTGTGAAATGAATTGACAAATCTTCCTAACGTGGTTGCATATCCAAACACTGTCTTTATAGTTTTTCTCTGCAAAATCTCAACATGTTCCAATGGTGGACAACTATAAGATACTATTTTGGTTTCCACAGTTTACAAACTAATGCTAGAATGGTTGGCAAGGCCCTATTTACAAAGGTAAAATAAAAACCTTGGGCTTCTACATGAATCAAAAAATCTAAAAGGTGACTCATTACCTATGTACGTAGTTGTGCTGAATGAAAAGAGACTGACCAGCAAATCTTTCTGATGTCCATTTTCCCTGATGGTAATTTTGCATGCATCTTTTTACCTGAGGTTATACACTCCTTGTGAGCAAAAACTTAGACTCATCAAGAGGAATCAACAAGTTGCCATTGTGTTTTTGCGGAACCCACTGAATACTACTCTTGGACATCAACATCTGAAAGCCACTAAAAGATGGGATACCTCAAGAAGATTTTAGTGATTAACAAGTAAAAGACTGCAGATTTCTTGCAGCTGTATAGTCCTTAGTAAGCAGATAGCAATGGTGATTGTTTAAAAACCCTGTAATGTGTTTCATGAATGGTTTAATTTTAAGGTGTGCATTAGTTACACTAGTCAACAACTGAAGATAAAGGAGAATGAGGGCTTCGATCCCCCTACCTCTCACATGCTAAGCGAGCTCTCTACCATTTGAGCTAATTCCCCTTCCGTTAGATGTTTTTACTGTGCCAACCTTTAATTTCACTTTGTGAAATGAATTGACAAATCTTCCTAACGTGGTTGCATATCCAAACACTGTCTTTATAGTTTTTCTCTGCAAAATCTCAACATGTTCCAATGGTGGACAACTATAAGATACTATTTTGGTTTCCACAGTTTACAAGCTAATGCTAGAATGGTTGGCAAGGCCCTATTTACAAAGGTAAAATAAAAACCTGGGGCTTCTACATGAATCAAAAAATTTAAAAGGTGACTCATTACCTATGTACGTAGTTGTGCTGAATGAAAAGAGACTGACCAGCAAATCTTTCTGATGTCCATTTTCCCTGATGGTAATTTTGCATGCATCTTTTTACCTGAGGTTATACACTCCTTGTGAGCAAAAACTTAGACTCATCAAGAGGGATCAACGAGTTGCCATTGTGTTTTTGCGGAACCCACTGAATACTATTCTTGGACATCAACATCTGAAAGCCACTAAAAAATGGGATACGTCAAGAAGATTTTAGTGATAAACAAGTAAAAGACTGCAGATTTCTTGCAGCTGTATAGTCCTTAGTAAGCAGATAGCAATGGTGATTGTTTAAAACCACGTGATGTGCTTGATGAATGGTTTAATTTTAAGGTGTGCATTAGTTACACTAGTCAACAACTGAAGATAATGGAGAATGAGGGCGTTGATCCCCCTACCTCTCACATGCGAAGCGAGCGCTCTACCATTTGAGCTAATTCCCCTTCCATTAGATGTTTTTACTGTGCAAAGCTTTAATTTCACTTTGTGTAATGAATTGACAAATCTTCCTAACATGGTTGCATATCCAAACACTGTCTTTATAGTTTTTCTCTGCAAAATCTCAACATGTTCCAATGGTGGACAACCATAACATACTATTTTGGTTTCCACAGTTGACACGCTAATGCTAGAATGGTTGGCAAGGCCCTATATACAAAGGTAAAATAAAAACCTGGGGCTTCTACATGAATCAAAAAATCTAAAAAGTGACTCATTACCTATGTCCGTAGTTGTGCTGAGTAAAAAGAGACTGACCAGCAAATCTTTCTGATGTCCATTTTCCCTGATGGTAATTTTGCATGCATCTTTTTACCTGAGGCTATACACTCCTTGTGAGCAAAAACTTAGACCCATCAAGAGGGATCAACGAGTTGCCATTGTGTTTTTGCGGAACCCACTGAATACTATTCTTGGACATCAACATCTGAAAGCCACTAAAAAATGGGATACCTCAAGAAGATTTTTAGTAATTAACAACTGAAAGACTGCAGATTTCTTGCAGATGGATAGTCCTTATTAAGCAGATAGCAATGGTGATTGTTTAAAAACCATGTAATGTGTTTGATGAATGGTTTAATTTTGAAGGTGTGCATTAGTTACACTAGTCAACAACTGAAGATAATGGAGAATGAGGGCGTCGATCCCCCTACCTCTCACATGCTAAGCAAGCGCTCTACCATTTGAGCTAATTCCCCTTCCGTTACATGTTTTTACTGTGCCAAGCTTTAATTTCACTTTGTGTAATGAATTGACAAATCTTCCTAACGTGGTTGCATATCCAAACACTGTCTTTATAGTTTTTCTCTGCAAAATCTCAACATGTTCCAATGGTGGACAACCATAAGATACTATTTTGGTTTCCACAGTTGACACGCTAATGCTAGAATGGTTGGCAAGGCCCTATATACAAAGGTAAAATAAAAACCTGGGGCTTCTACATGAATCAAAAAATCTAAAAGGTGACTCATTACCTATGTACGTAGTTGTGCTGAGTAAAAAGAGACTGACCAGCAAATCTTTCTGATGTCCATTTTCCCTGATGGTAATTTTGCATGCATCTTTTTACCTGAGGTTATACACTCCTTGTGAGCAAAAACTTAGACCCATCAAGAGGGATCAACGAGTTGCCATTGTGTTTTTGCGGAACCCACTGAATACTATTCTTGGACATCAACATCTGAAAGCCACTAAAAAATGGGATACCTCAAGAAGATTTTAGTAATTAACAACTGAAAGACTGCAGATTTCTTGCAGATGGATAGTCCTTATTAAGCAGATAGCAATGGTGATTGTTTAAAAACCCTGTAATGTGTTTCATGAATGGTTTAATTTTGAAGGTGTGCATTAGTTACACTAGTCAACAACTGAAGATAATGGAGAATGAGGGCTTCGATCCCCCTACCTCTCACATGTTAAGCGAGCTCTCTACCATTTGAGCTAATTCCCCTTCCGTTAGATGTTTTTACTGTGC
Source organism: Oryzias latipes (assembly GCF_053564925.1). Taxonomy (NCBI): domain Eukaryota; kingdom Metazoa; phylum Chordata; class Actinopteri; order Beloniformes; family Adrianichthyidae; genus Oryzias; species Oryzias latipes. The sequence continues at coordinate 5,324,974 of NC_136256.1, read as the reverse complement.
CAACCTTTAATTTCACTTTGTGAAATGAATTGACAAATCTTCCTAACGTGGTTGCATATCCAAACACTGTCTTTATAGTTTTTCTCTGCAAAATCTCAACATGTTCCAATGGTGGACAACTATAAGATACTATTTTGGTTTCCACAGTTTACAAGCTAATGCTAGAATGGTTGGCAAGGCCCTATTTACAAAGGTAAAATAAAAACCTGGGGCTTCTACATGAATCAAAAAATTTAAAAGGTGACTCATTACCTATGTACGTAGTTGTGCTGAATGAAAAGAGACTGACCAGCAAATCTTTCTGATGTCCATTTTCCCTGATGGTAATTTTGCATGCATCTTTTTACCTGAGGTTATACACTCCTTGTGAGCAAAAACTTAGACTCATCAAGAGGGATCAACGAGTTGCCATTGTGTTTTTGCGGAACCCACTGAATACTATTCTTGGACATCAACATCTGAAAGCCACTAAAAAATGGGATACGTCAAGAAGATTTTAGTGATAAACAAGTAAAAGACTGCAGATTTCTTGCAGCTGTATAGTCCTTAGTAAGCAGATAGCAATGGTGATTGTTTAAAACCACGTGATGTGCTTGATGAATGGTTTAATTTTAAGGTGTGCATTAGTTACACTAGTCAACAACTGAAGATAATGGAGAATGAGGGCGTTGATCCCCCTACCTCTCACATGCTAAGCGAGCGCTCTACCATTTGAGCTAATTCCCCTTCCATTAGATGTTTTTACTGTGCAAAGCTTTAATTTCACTTTGTGTAATGAATTGACAAATCTTCCTAACATGGTTGCATATCCAAACACTGTCTTTATAGTTTTTCTCTGCAAAATCTCAACATGTTCCAATGGTGGACAACCATAACATACTATTTTGGTTTCCACAGTTGACACGCTAATGCTAGAATGGTTGGCAAGGCCCTATATACAAAGGTAAAATAAAAACCTGGGGCTTCTACATGAATCAAAAAATCTAAAAAGTGACTCATTACCTATGTCCGTAGTTGTGCTGAGTAAAAAGAGACTGACCAGCAAATCTTTCTGATGTCCATTTTCCCTGATGGTAATTTTGCATGCATCTTTTTACCTGAGGCTATACACTCCTTGTGAGCAAAAACTTAGACCCATCAAGAGGGATCAACGAGTTGCCATTGTGTTTTTGCGGAACCCACTGAATACTATTCTTGGACATCAACATCTGAAAGCCACTAAAAAATGGGATACCTCAAGAAGATTTTTAGTAATTAACAACTGAAAGACTGCAGATTTCTTGCAGATGGATAGTCCTTATTAAGCAGATAGCAATGGTGATTGTTTAAAAACCATGTAATGTGTTTGATGAATGGTTTAATTTTGAAGGTGTGCATTAGTTACACTAGTCAACAACTGAAGATAATGGAGAATGAGGGCGTCGATCCCCCTACCTCTCACATGCTAAGCAAGCGCTCTACCATTTGAGCTAATTCCCCTTCCGTTACATGTTTTTACTGTGCCAAGCTTTAATTTCACTTTGTGTAATGAATTGACAAATCTTCCTAACGTGGTTGCATATCCAAACACTGTCTTTATAGTTTTTCTCTGCAAAATCTCAACATGTTCCAATGGTGGACAACCATAAGATACTATTTTGGTTTCCACAGTTGACACGCTAATGCTAGAATGGTTGGCAAGGCCCTATATACAAAGGTAAAATAAAAACCTGGGGCTTCTACATGAATCAAAAAATCTAAAAGGTGACTCATTACCTATGTACGTAGTTGTGCTGAGTAAAAAGAGACTGACCAGCAAATCTTTCTGATGTCCATTTTCCCTGATGGTAATTTTGCATGCATCTTTTTACCTGAGGTTATACACTCCTTGTGAGCAAAAACTTAGACCCATCAAGAGGGATCAACGAGTTGCCATTGTGTTTTTGCGGAACCCACTGAATACTATTCTTGGACATCAACATCTGAAAGCCACTAAAAAATGGGATACCTCAAGAAGATTTTAGTAATTAACAACTGAAAGACTGCAGATTTCTTGCAGATGGATAGTCCTTATTAAGCAGATAGCAACGGTGATTGTTTAAAAAACATGTAATGTGTTTGATGAATGGTTTAATTTTGAAGGTGTGCATTAGTTACACTAGTCAACAACTGAAGATAATGGAGAATGAGGGCGTCAATCCCTCCACCTCTCACATGCTAAGCAAGCACTCTACCATTTGAGCTAATTCCCCTTCCGTTACATGTTTTTACTGTGCCAAGCTTTAATTTCACTTTGTGTAATGAATTGACAAATCTTCCTAACGTGGTTGCATATCCAAACACTGTCTTTATAGTTTTTCTCTGCAAAATCTCAACATGTTCCAATGGTGGACAACCATAAGATACTATTTTGGTTTCCACAGTTGACACGCTAATGCTAGAATGGTTGGCAAGGCCCTATATACAAAGGTAAAATAAAAACCTGGGGCTTCTACATGAATCAAAAAATCTAAAAGGTGACTCATTACCTATGTCCGTAGTTGTGCTGAGTAAAAAGAGACTGACCAGCAAATCTTTCTGATGTCCATTTTCCCTGATGGTAATTTTGCATGCATCTTTTTACATGAAGTTATACACTCCTTATGAGCAAAAACTTAGACCCATCAAGAGGGATCAACGAGTTGCCATTGTGTTGTTGCGGAACCCACTGAATACTATTTTTGGACATCAACATCTGAAAGCCACTAAAAAATGGGATACCTCAAGAAGATCTTAGTGATTAACAACTGAAAGACTGCAGATTTCTTGCAGCTGAATAGTGCTTAGTAAGAACTTAGCAATGGTGATTGTTTAAAAACCACGTAATGTGTTTGATGAAAGGTTTAATTTTAAGGTGTACATTAGTTACACTAGTCAACAACCGAAGATAATGGAGAATGAGGGCATCGATCCCCCTACCTCTCACATGCTAAGCGAGCGCTCTACCATTTGAGCTAATTCCCCTTCCGTTACATGTTTTTACTGTGCCAAGCTTTAATTTCACTTTGTGAAATGAATTGACAAATCTTCCTAACGTGGTTGCATATCCAAACACTGTCTTTATAGTTTTTCTCTGCAAAATCTCAACATGTTCCAATGGTGGACAATCATAGGATACTATTTTGGTTTCCACAGTTTACAAGCTAATGCTAGAATGGTTGGCAAGGCCCTATTTACAAAGGTAAAATAAAAACCTGGGGCTTCTACATGAATCAAAAAATCTAAAAGGTGACTCATTACCTATGTACGTAGTTGTGCTGAATGAAAAGAGACTGACCAGCAAATCTTTCTGATGTCCATTTTCCCTGATGGTAATTTTGCATGCATCTTTTTACCTGAGGTTATACACTCCTTGTGAGCAAAAACTTAAACTCATCAAGAGGGATCAACGAGTTGCCATTGTGTTTTTGCGGAACCCACTGAATACTATTCTTGGACATCAACATCTGAAGCCACTAAAAAATGGGATACGTCAAGAAGATTTTAGTGATAAACAAGTAAAAGACTGCAGATTTCTTGCAGCTGTATAGTCCTTAGTAAGCAGATAGCAATGGTGATTGTTTAAAAACCACGTGATGTGCTTGATGAATGGTTTAATTTTAAGGTGTACATTAGTTACACTAGTCAACAACTGAAGATAATGGAGAATGAGGGCATCGATCCCCCTACCTCTCACATGCGAAGCGAGCGCTCTACCATTTGAGCTAATTCCCCTTCCGTTAGATGTTTTTACTGTGCCAAGCTTTAATTTCACTTTGTGTAATGAATTGACAAATCTTTCTAACGTGGTTGCATATCCAAACACTGTCTTTATAGTTTTTCTCTGCAAAATCTCAACATGTTCCAATGGTGGACAACCATAAGATACTATTTTGGTTTCCAAAGTTGACACGCTAATGCTAGAATGGTTGGCAAGGCCCTATATACAAAGGTAAAATAAAAACCTGGGGCTTCTACATGAATCAAAAAATCTAAAAGGTGACTGATTACCTATGTACGTCGTTGTGCTGAGTAAAAAGAGACTGACCAGCAAATCTTTCTGATGTCCATTTTCCCTGATGGTAATTTTGCATGCATCTTTTTACATGAGGTTATACACTCCTTATGAGCAAAAACTTAGACCCATCAAGAGGGATCAACGAGTTGCCATTGTGTTGTTGCGGAACCCACTGAATACTATTTTTGGACATCAACATCTGAAAGCCACTTAAAAATGGGATACCTCAAGAAGATCTTACTGATTAAAAACTGAAAGACTGCAGATTTCTTGTAGCTGAATAGTGCTTAGTAAGCACTTAGCAATGGTGATTAAAAACCATGTAATGTGTTTTATGAATGGTTTAATTTTAAGGTGTACATTAGTAACACTAGTCAACAACTGAAGATAATGGAGAATGAGGGCGTCAATCACCCTACCTCTCACATGCTAAGCGAGCGCTCTACCATTTGAGCTAATTCCCCTTCCGTTAGATGTTTTTACTGTTCCAAGCTTTAATTTCACTTTGTGAAATGAATTGACAAATCTTCCTAACGTGGTTGCATATCCAAACACTGTCTTTATAGTTTTTCTCTGCAAAATCTCAACATGTTCCAATGGTGGACAACTATAAGATACTATTTTGGTTTCCACAGTTTACAAGCTAATACTAGAATGGTTGGCAAGGCCCTATTTACAAAGGTAAAATAAAAACCTGGGCTTCTACATGAATCAAAAAATTTAAAAGGTGACTCATTACCTATGTACGTAGTTGTGCTGAATGAAAAGAGACTGACCAGCAAATCTTTCTGATGTCCATTTTCCCTGATGGTAATTTTGCATGCATCTTTTTACCTGAGGTTATACACTCCTTGTGAGCAAAAACTTAGACTCATCAAGAGGGATCAACAAGTTGCCATTGTGTTTTTGCGGAACCCACTGAATACTACTCTTGGACATCAACATCTGAAAGCCACTAAAAAATGGGATACCTCAAGAAGATTTTAGTGATTAACAAGTAAAAGACTGCAGATTTCTTGCAGCTGTATAGTCCTTAGTAAGCAGATAGCAATGGTGATTGTTTAAAAACCCTGTAATGTGTTTCATGAATGGTTTAATTTTAAGGTGTGCATTAGTTACACTAGTCAACAACTGAAGATAATGGAGAATGAGGGCTTCGATCCCCCTACCTCTCACATGCTAAGCGAGCTCTCTACCATTTGAGCTAATTCCCCTTCCGTTAGATGTTTTTACTGTGCCAACCTTTAATTTCACTTTGTGAAATGAATTGACAAATCTTCCTAACGTGGTTGCATATCCAAACACTGTCTTTATAGTTTTTCTCTGCAAAATCTCAACATGTTCCAATGGTGGACAACTATAAGATACTATTTTGGTTTCCACAGTTTACAAGCTAATGCTAGAATGGTTGGCAAGGCCCTATTTACAAAGGTAAAATAAAAACCTGGGGCTTCTACATGAATCAAAAAATTTAAAAGGTGACTCATTACCTATGTATGTAGTTGTGCTGAATGAAAAGAGACTGACCAGCAAATCTTTCTGATGTCCATTTTCCCTGATGGTAATTTTGCATGCATCTTTTTACCTGAGGTTATACACTCCTTGTGAGCAAAAACTTAGACTCATCAAGAGGGATCAACGAGTTGCCATTGTGTTTTTGCGGAACCCACTGAATACTATTCTTGGACATCAACATCTGAAAGCCACTAAAAAATGGGATACGTCAAGAAGATTTTAGTGATAAACAAGTAAAAGACTGCAGATTTCTTGCAGCTGTATAGTCCTTAGTAAGCAGATAGCAATGGTGATTGTTTAAAACCACGTGATGTGCTTGATGAATGGTTTAATTTTAAGGTGTGCATTAGTTACACTAGTCAACAACTGAAGATAATGGAGAATGAGGGCGTTGATCCCCCTACCTCTCACATGCTAAGCGAGCGCTCTACCATTTGAGCTAATTCCCCTTCCATTAGATGTTTTTACTGTGCAAAGCTTTAATTTCACTTTGTGTAATGAATTGACAAATCTTCCTAACATGGTTGCATATCCAAACACTGTCTTTATAGTTTTTCTCTGCAAAATCTCAACATGTTCCAATGGTGGACAACCATAACATACTATTTTGGTTTCCACAGTTGACACGCTAATGCTAGAATGGTTGGCAAGGCCCTATATACAAAGGTAAAATAAAAACCTGGGGCTTCTACATGAATCAAAAAATCTAAAAAGTGACTCATTACCTATGTCCGTAGTTGTGCTGAGTAAAAAGAGACTGACCAGCAAATCTTTCTGATGTCCATTTTCCCTGATGGTAATTTTGCATGCATCTTTTTACCTGAGGCTATACACTCCTTGTGAGCAAAAACTTAGACCCATCAAGAGGGATCAACGAGTTGCCATTGTGTTTTTGCGGAACCCACTGAATACTATTCTTGGACATCAACATCTGAAAGCCACTAAAAAATGGGATACCTCAAGAAGATTTTTAGTAATTAACAACTGAAAGACTGCAGATTTCTTGCAGATGGATAGTCCTTATTAAGCAGATAGCAATGGTGATTGTTTAAAAACCATGTAATGTGTTTGATGAATGGTTTAATTTTGAAGGTGTGCATTAGTTACACTAGTCAACAACTGAAGATAATGGAGAATGAGGGCGTCGATCCCCCTACCTCTCACATGCTAAGCAAGCGCTCTACCATTTGAGCTAATTCCCCTTCCGTTACATGTTTTTACTGTGCCAAGCTTTAATTTCACTTTGTGTAATGAATTGACAAATCTTCCTAACGTGGTTGCATATCCAAACACTGTCTTTATAGTTTTTCTCTGCAAAATCTCAACATGTTCCAATGGTGGACAACCATAAGATACTATTTTGGTTTCCACAGTTGACACGCTAATGCTAGAATGGTTGGCAAGGCCCTATATACAAAGGTAAAATAAAAACCTGGGGCTTCTACATGAATCAAAAAATCTAAAAGGTGACTCATTACCTATGTCCGTAGTTGTGCTGAGTAAAAAGAGACTGACCAGCAAATCTTTCTGATGTCCATTTTCCCTGATGGTAATTTTGCATGCATCTTTTTACATGAAGTTATACACTCCTTATGAGCAAAAACTTAGACCCATCAAGAGGGATCAACGAGTTGCCATTGTGTTGTTGCGGAACCCACTGAATACTATTTTTGGACATCAACATCTGAAAGCCACTAAAAAATGGGATACCTCAAGAAGATCTTAGTGATTAACAACTGAAAGACTGCAGATTTCTTGCAGCTGAATAGTGCTTAGTAAGAACTTAGCAATGGTGATTGTTTAAAAACCACGTAATGTGTTTGATGAAAGGTTTAATTTTAAGGTGTACATTAGTTACACTAGTCAACAACTGAAGATAATGGAGAATGAGGGCATCGATCCCCCTACCTCTCACATGCTAAGCGAGCGCTCTACCATTTGAGCTAATTCCCCTTCCGTTACATGTTTTTACTGTGCCAAGCTTTAATTTCACTTTGTGAAATGAATTGACAAATCTTCCTAACGTGGTTGCATATCCAAACACTGTCTTTATAGTTTTTCTCTGCAAAATCTCAACATGTTCCAATGGTGGACAATCATAGGATACTATTTTGGTTTCCACAGTTTACAAGCTAATGCTAGAATGGTTGGCAAGGCCCTATTTACAAAGGTAAAATAAAAACCTGGGGCTTCTACATGAATCAAAAAATCTAAAAGTTGACTCATTACCTATGTACGTAGTTGTGCTGAATGAAAAGAGACTGACCAGCAAATCTTTCTGATGTCCATTTTCCCTGATGGTAATTTTGCATGCATCTTTTTACCTGAGGTTATACACTCCTTGTGAGCAAAAACTTAAACTCATCAAGAGGGATCAACGAGTTGCCATTGTGTTTTTGCGGAACCCACTGAATACTATTCTTGGACATCAACATCTGAAAGCCACTAAAAAATGGGATACGTCAAGAAGATTTTAGTGATTAACAAGTAAAAGACTGCAGATTTCTTGCAGCTGTATAGTCCTTAGTAAGCAGATAGCAATGGTGATTGTTTAAAAACCACGTGATGTGCTTGATGAATGGTTTAATTTTAAGGTGTACATTAGTTACACTAGTCAACAACTGAAGATAATGGAGAATGAGGGCATCGATCCCCCTACCTCTCACATGCGAAGCGAGCGCTCTACCATTTGAGCTAATTCCCCTTCCGTTAGATGTTTTTACTGTGCCAAGCTTTAATTTCACTTTGTGTAATGAATTGACAAATCTTTCTAACGTGGTTGCATATCCAAACACTGTCTTTATAGTTTTTCTCTGCAAAATCTCAACATGTTCCAATGGTGGACAACCATAAGATACTATTTTGGTTTCCAAAGTTGACACGCTAATGCTAGAATGGTTGGCAAGGCCCTATATACAAAGGTAAAATAAAAACCTGGGGCTTCTACATGAATCAAAAAATCTAAAAGGTGACTGATTACCTATGTACGTAGTTGTGCTGAGTAAAAAGAGACTGACCAGCAAATCTTTCTGATGTCCATTTTCCCTGATGGTAATTTTGCATGCATCTTTTTACATGAGGTTATACACTCCTTATGAGCAAAAACTTAGACCCATCAAGAGGGATCAACGAGTTGCCATTGTGTTGTTGCGGAACCCACTGAATACTATTTTTGGACATCAACATCTGAAAGCCACTTAAAAATGGGATACCTCAAGAAGATCTTACTGATTAACAACTGAAAGACTGCAGATTTCTTGTAGCTGAATAGTGCTTAGTAAGCACTTAGCAATGGTGATTAAAAACCATGTAATGTGTTTTATGAATGGTTTAATTTTAAGGTGTACATTAGTAACACTAGTCAACAACTGAAGATAATGGAGAATGAGGGCGTCAATCCCCCTACCTCTCACATGCTAAGCGAGCGCTCTACCATTTGAGCTAATTCCCCTTCCGTTAGATGTTTTTACTGTTCCAAGCTTTAATTTCACTTTGTGAAATGAATTGACAAATCTTCCTAACGTGGTTGCATATCCAAACACTGTCTTTATAGTTTTTCTCTGCAAAATCTCAACATGTTCCAATGGTGGACAACTATAAGATACTATTTTGGTTTCCACAGTTGACACGCTAATACTAGAATGGTTGGCAAGGCCCTATTTACAAAGGTAAAATAAAAACCTGGGCTTCTACATGAATCAAAAAATTTAAAAGGTGACTCATTACCTATGTACGTAGTTGTGCTGAATGAAAAGAGACTGACCAGCAAATCTTTCTGATGTCCATTTTCCCTGATGGTAATTTTGCATGCATCTTTTTACCTGAGGTTATACACTCCTTGTGAGCAAAAACTTAGACTCATCAAGAGGGATCAACAAGTTGCCATTGTGTTTTTGCGGAACCCACTGAATACTACTCTTGGACATCAACATCTGAAAGCCACTAAAAAATGGGATACCTCAAGAAGATCTTAGTGATTCACAAATGAAAGACTGCAGAGCATTTGCAGCTGTATAGTCCTAAGTAAGCATTTAGCAATGGTGATTGTTTAAAAACCATGTAATGTATTTCATGAAAGGTTAAATCTTTAGGTGTGCATTAGTTACACTAGTCAACAACTGAAGTTATTTGGAGAATGAGGGTCTCGATCCCCCTACCTCTCACATGCGAAGCGAGCGCTCTACCATTTGAGCTAATTCCCCTTCCGTTAGATGTTTTTACTGTGCCAAGCTTTAATTTCACTTTGTGTAATGAATTGACAAATCTTCCTAACGTGGTTGCATATCCAAACACTGTCTTTATAGTTTTTCTCTGCAAAATCTCAACATGTTCCAATGGTGGACAACCATAAGATACTATTTTGGTTTCCACAGTTTACAAGCTAATGCTAGAATGGTTGGCAAGGCCCTATATACAAAGGTAAAATAAAAACCTGGGGCTTCTACATGAATCAAAAAATTTAAAAGGTGACTCATTACCTATGTACGTAGTTGTGCTGAATGAAAAGAGACTGACCAGCAAATCTTTCTGATGTCCATTTTCCCTGATGGTAATTTTGCATGCATCTTTTTACCTGAGGTTATACACTCCTTGTGAGCAAAAACTTAGACTCATCAAGAGGGATCAACGAGTTGCCATTGTGTTTTTGCGGAACCCACTGAATACTATTCTTGGACATCAACATCTGAAAGCCACTAAAAAATGGGATACGTCAAGAAGATTTTAGTGATAAACAAGTAAAAGACTGCAGATTTCTTGCAGCTGTATAGTCCTTAGTAAGCAGATAGCAATGGTGATTGTTTAAAAACCATGTGATGTGTTTGAAGAATGGTTTAATTTTAAGGTGTGCATTAGTTACACTAGTCAACAACTGAAGATAATGGAGAATGAGGGCGTCGATCCCCCTACCTCTCACATGCTAAGCGAGCGCTCTACCATTTGAGCTAATTCCCCTTCCGTTAGATGTTTTTACTGTGCCAAGCTTTAATTTCACTTTGTGTAATGAATTGACAAATCTTCCTAACATGGTTGCATATCCAAACACTGTCTTTATAGTTTTTCTCTGCAAAATCTCAACATGTTCCAATGGTGGACAACCATAAGATACTATTTTGGTTTCCACAGTTGACAAGCTAATGCTAGAATGGTTGGCAAGGCCCTATTTACAAAGGTAAAATAAAAACCTGGGGCTTCTACATGAATCAAAAAATTTAAAAGGTGACTCATTACCTATGTACGTAGTTGTGCTGAATAAAAAGAAACTGACCAGCAAATCTTTCTGATGTCCATTTTCCCTGATGGTAATTTTGCATGCATCTTTTTACCTGAGGTTATACACTCTGTGAGCACAAACCTAGACTCATCAAGAGGGATCAACGAGTTGCCATTGTGTTGTTGCGGAACCCACTGAATACTATTTTTGGACATCAACATCTGAAAGCCACTAAAAAATGGGATACCTCAAGAAGATTTTAGTGATTAACAAGTAAAAGACTGCAGATTTTTTGCAGCTGTATAGTCCTTAGTAAGCACTTAGCAATGGTGATTGTTTAAAAACCAAGTAATGTGTTTGGTGAAAGGTTTAATTTTAAGGTGTACATTAGTAACACTAGTCAACAACTGAAGTTATTTGGAGAATGAGGGTGTCGATCCCCCTACCTCTCACATGCGAAGCGAGCGCTCTACCATTTGAGCTAATTCCCCTTCCGTTAGATGTTTTTACTGTGCCAAGCTTTAATTTCACTTTGTGTAATGAATTGACAAATCTTCCTAACGTGGTTGCATATCCAAACACTGTCTTTATAGTTTTTCTCTGCAGAATCTCAACATGTTCCAATGGTGGACAACCATAAGATACTATTTTGGTTTCCACAGTTGACACGCTAATGCTAGGATGGTTGGCAAGGCCCTATATACAAAGGAAAAATTAAAACCTGGGGCTTCTACATGAATCAAAAAATCTAAAAGGTGACTCATTACCTATGTCCGTAGTTGTGCTGAGTAAAAAGAGACTGACCAGCAAATCTTTCTGATGTCCATTTTCCCTGATGGTAATTTTGCATGCATCTTTTTGCATGAGGTTATACACTCCTTATGAGCAAAAACTTAGACCCATCAAGAGGGATCAACGAGTTGCCATTGTGTTGTTGCGGAACCCACTGAATACTATTTTTGGACATCAACATCTGAAAGCCACTAAAAAATGGGATACCTCAAGAAGATCTTAGTGATTAACAACTGAAAGACTGCAGATTTCTTGCAGCTGAATAGTGCTTAGTAAGCACTTAGCAATGGTGATTGTTTAAAAACCACGTAATGTGTTTGATGAATGGTTTAATTTTAAGGTGTACATTAGTTACACTAGTCAACAACTGAAGATAATGGAGAATGAGGGCATCGATCCCGCTACCTCTCACATGCTAAGCGAGCGCTCTACCATTTGAGCTAATTCCCCCTCTGTTAGATGTTTTTACTGTGCCAAGCTTTAATTTCACTTTGTGTAATGAATTGACAAATCTTCCTAACGTGGTTGCATATCCAAACACTGTCTTTATAGTTTTTCTCTGCAGAATCTCAACATGTTCCAATGGTGGACAACCATAAGATACTATTTTGGTTTCCACAGTTGACACGCTAATGCTAGAATGGTTGGCAAGGCCCTATATACAAAGGAAAAATTAAAACCTGGGGCTTCTACATGAATCAAAAAATCTAAAAGGTGACTCATTACCTATGTCCGTAGTTGTGCTGAGTAAAAAGAGACTGACCAGCAAATCTTTCTGATGTCCATTTTCCCTGATGGTAATTTTGCATGCATCTTTTTGCATGAGGTTATACACTCCTTATGAGCAAAAACTTAGACCCATCAAGAGGGATCAACGAGTTGCCATTGTGTTGTTGCGGAACCCACTGAATACTATTTTTGGACATCAACATCTGAAAGCCACTAAAAAATGGGATACCTCAAGAAGATCTTAGTGATAAACAAGTAAAAGACTGCAGATTTCTTGTAGCTGAATAGTGCTTAGTAAGCACTTAGCAATGGTGATTGTTTAAATACCATGTAATGTGTTTTATGAATGGTTTAATTTTAAGGTGTACATTAGTAACACTAGTCAACAACTGAAGATAATGGAGAATGAGGGCGTCAATCCCCCTACCTCTCACATGCTAAGCGAGCGCTCTACCATTTGAGCTAATTCCCCTTCCGTTAGATGTTTTTACTGTGCCAAGCTTTAATTTCACTTTGTGAAATGAATTGACAAATTTTCCTAACGTGGTTGCATATCCAAACACTGTCTTTATAGTTTTTCTCTGCAAAATCTCAACATGTTCCAATGGTGGACAACTATAAGATACTATTTTGGTTTCCACAGTTTACAAGCTAATGCTAGAATGGTTGGCAAGGCCCTATTTACAAAGGTAAAATAAAAACCTGGGGCTTCTACATGAATCAAAAAATTTAAAAGGTGACTCATTACCTATGCACGTAGTTGTGCTGAATGAAAAGAGACTGACCAGCAAATCTTTCTGATGTCCATTTTCCCTGATGGTAATTTTGCATGCATCTTTTTACCTGAGGTTATACACTCCTTGTGAGCAAAAACTTACACTCATCAAGAGGGATCAACGAGTTGCCATTGTGTTTTTGCGGAACCCACTGAATACTATTCTTGGACATCAACATCTGAAAGCCACTAAAAAATGGGATACCTCAAGAAGATTTTAGTGATAAACAAGTAAAAGACTGCAGATTTCTTGCAGCTGTATAGTCCTTAGTAAGCAGATAGCAATGGTGATTGTTTAAAAACCACGTGATGTGTTTGATGAATGGTTTAATTTTAAGGTGTGTATTAGTTACACTAGTCAACAACTGTAGATAATGGAGAATGAGGGCGTCGATCCCCCTACCTCTCACATGCTAAGCGGGCGCTCTACCATTTGAGCTAATTCCCATTCTGTTAGATGTTTTTACTGTGCCAAGCTTTAATTTCAAGAGGGATCAACGAATTGCCATTGTGTTTTTGCGGAACCCACTGAATACTATTTTTGGACATCAACATCTGAAAGCCACTAAAAAATGGGATACCTCAAGAAGATTTTAGTGATAAACAAGTAAAAGACTGCAGATTTCTTGCAGCTGTATAGTCCTTAGTAAGCACTTAGCAATGGTGATTGTTTAAAAACCAAGTAATGTGTTTTATGAATGGTTTAATTTTAAGGTGTACATTAGTAACACTAGTCAACAACTGAAGTTATTTGGAGAATGAAGGTGTCGATCCCCCTACCTCTCACATGCGAAGCGAGCGCTCTACCATTTGAGCTAATTCCCCTTCCGTTAGATGTTTTTACTGTGCCAAGCTTTAATTTCAAGAGGGATCAACGAATTGCCATTGTGTTTTTGCGGAACCCACTGAATACTATTTTTGGACATCAACATCTGAAAGCCACTTAAAAATGGGATACCTCAAGAAGATCTTAGTGATTAACAACTGAAAGACTGCAGATTTCTTGCAGCTGAATAGTGCTTAGTAAGCACTTAGCAATGGTGATTGTTTAAAAACCACGTAATGTGTTTGATGAATGGTTTAATTTTAAGGTGTACATTAGTTACACTAGTCAACAACTGAAGATAATGGAGAATGAGGGCATCGATCCCGCTACCTCTCACATGCTAAGCGAGCGCTCTACCATTTGAGCTAATTCCCCCTCTGTTAGATGTTTTTACTGTGCCAAGCTTTAATTTCACTTTGTGAAATGAATTGACAAATCTTCCTAACGTGGTTGCATATCCAAACACTGTCTTTATAGTTTTTCTCTGCAAAATCTCAACATGTTCCAATGGTGGACAACCATAAGATACTATTTTGGTTTCCACAGTTTACAAGCTAATGCTAGAATGGTTGGCAAGGCCCTATTTACAAAGGTAAAATAAAAACCTGGGGCTTCTACATGAATCAAAAAATTTAAAAGGTGACTCATTACCTATGTCCGTAGTTGTGCTGAGTAAAAAGAGACTGACCAGCAAATCTTTCTGATGTCCATTTTCCCTGATGGTAATTTTGCATGCATCTTTTTACCTGAGGTTATACACTCCTTGTGAGCAAAAAGTTAGACTCATCAAGAGGGATCAACGAGTTGCCATTGTGTTTTTGCGGAACCCACTGAATACTATTCTTGGACATCAACATCTGAAAGCCACTAAAAAATGGGATACCTCAAGAAGATTTTAGTGATAAACAAGTAAAAGACTGCAGATTTCTTGCAGCTGTATAGTCCTTAGTAAGCAGATAGCAATGGTGATTGTTTAAAAACCACGTGATGTGTTTGATGAATGGTTTAATTTTAAGGTGTGTATTAGTTACACTAGTCAACAACTGTAGATAATGGAGAATGAGGGCGTCGATCCCCCTACCTCTCACATGCTAAGCGGGCGCTCTACCATTTGAGCTAATTCCCCTTCCGTTAGATGTTTTTACTGTGCCAAGCTTTAATTTCAAGAGGGATCAACGAATTGCCATTGTGTTTTTGCGGAACCCACTGAATACTATTTTTGGACATCAACATCTGAAAGCCACTTAAAAATGGGATACCTCAAGAAGATCTTAGTGATAAACAAGTAAAAGACTGCAGATTTCTTGTAGCTGAATAGTGCTTAGTAAGCACTTAGCAATGGTGATTGTTTAAAAACCATGTAATGTGTTTTATGAATGGTTTAATTTTAAGGTGTACATTAGTAACACTAGTCAACAACTGAAGATAATGGAGAATGAGGGCGTCAATCCCCCTACCTCTCACATGCTAAGCGAGCGCTCTACCATTTGAGCTAATTCCCCTTCCGTTAGATGTTTTTACTGTGCCAAGCTTTAATTTCACTTTGTGAAATGAATTGACAAATTTTCCTAACGTGGTTGCATATCCAAACACTGTCTTTATAGTTTTTCTCTGCAAAATCTCAACATGTTCCAATGGTGGACAACTATAAGATACTATTTTGGTTTCCACAGTTTACAAGCTAATGCTAGAATGGTTGGCAAGGCCCTATTTACAAAGGTAAAATAAAAACCTGGGGCTTCTACATGAATCAAAAAATTTAAAAGGTGACTCATTACCTATGCACGTAGTTGTGCTGAATGAAAAGAGACTGACCAGCAAATCTTTCTGATGTCCATTTTCCCTGATGGTAATTTTGCATGCATCTTTTTACCTGAGGTTATACACTCCTTGTGAGCAAAAACTTACACTCATCAAGAGGGATCAACGAGTTGCCATTGTGTTTTTGCGGAACCCACTGAATACTATTCTTGGACATCAACATCTGAAAGCCACTAAAAAATGGGATACGTCAAGAAGATTTTAGTGATAAACAAGTAAAAGACTGCAGATTTCTTGCAGCCGTATAGTCCTTAGTAAGCAGATAGCAATGGTGATTGTTTAAAAACCACATGATGTGCTTGATGAATGGTTTAATTTTAAGGTGTGCATTAGTTACACTAGTCAACAACTGAAGATAATGGAGAATGAGGGCATCGATCCCCCTACCTCTCACATGCGAAGCGAGCGCTCTACCATTTGAGCTAATTCCCCTTCCGTTAGATGTTTTTACTGTGCCAAGCTTTAATTTCACTTTGTGTAATGAATTGACAAATCTTCCTAACGTGGTTGCATATCCAAACACTGTCTTTATAGTTTTTCTCTGCAAAATCTCAACATGTTCCAATGGTGGACAACCATAAGATACTATTTTGGTTTCCACAGTTGACACGCTAATGCTAGAATGGTTGGCAAGGCCCTATATACAAAGGTAAAATAAAAACCTGGGGCTTCTACATGAATCAAAAAATCTAAAAGGTGACTCATTACCTATGTCCGTAGTTGTGCTGAGTAAAAAGAGACTGACCAGCAAATCTTTCTGATGTCCATTTTCCCTGATGGTAATTTTGCATGCATCTTTTTACATGAAGTTATACACTCCTTATGAGCAAAAACTTAGACCCATCAAGAGGGATCAACGAGTTGCCATTGTGTTGTTGCGGAACCCACTGAATACTATTCTTGGACATCAACATCTGAAAGCCACTAAAAAATGGGATACCTCAAGAAGATCTTAGTGATTAACAACTGAAAGACTGCAGATTTCTTGCAGCTGAATAGTGCTTAGTAAGAACTTAGCAATGGTGATTGTTTAAAAACCACGTAATGTGTTTGAATGGTTTAATTTTAAGGTGTACATTAGTTACACTAGTCAACAACTGAAGATAATGGAGAATGAGGGCATCGATCCCCCTACCTCTCACATGCTAAGCAAGCGCTCTACCATTTGAGCTAATTCCCCTTCCGTTAGATGTTTTTACTGTGCCAAGCTTTAATTTCACTTTGTGAAATGAATTGACAAATCTTCCTAACGTGGTTGCATATCCAAACACTGTCTTTATAGTTTTTCTCTGAAATCTCAACATGTTCCAATGGTGGACAATCATAGGATACTATTTTGGTTTCCACAGTTTACAAGCTAATGCTAGAATGGTTGGCAAGGCCCTATTTACAAAGGTAAAATAAAAACCTGGGGCTTCTACATGAATCAAAAAATCTAAAAGGTGACTCATTACCTATGTACGTAGTTGTGCTGAATGAAAAGAGACTGACCAGCAAATCTTTCTGATGTCCATTTTCCCTGATGGTAATTTTGCATGCATCTTTTTACCTGAGGTTATACACTCCTTGTGAGCAAAAACTTAGACTCATCAAGAGGGATCAACGAGTTGCCATTGTGTTTTTGCGGAACCCACTGAATACTATTCTTGGACATCAACATCTGAAAGCCACTAAAAAATGGGATACGTCAAGAAGATCTTAGTGATAAACAAGTAAAAGACTGCAGATTTCTTGCAGCTGTATAGTCCTTAGTAAGCAGATAGCAATGGTGATTGTTTAAAAACCACGTGATGTGCTTGATGAATGGTTTAATTTTAAGGTGTGCATTAGTTACACTAGTCAACAACTGAAGATAATGGAGAATGAGGGCGTCGATCCCCCTACCTCTCACTTGCGCCTGCTGGAGCGCAGATTTTGAGCCAAAGTTGATCTAAGTTAGTTCAAAGTTAGTACATCCCTGCCTCACTACAGCCAATCACGTAAGGTAAATCCAAAGTAAGTTCACACTACAGCCAATGACGTTCCTCTCTAGCTCATACTTGACCAATCATCCGTGCGCGTTAGCTTGCTTTGAGCGGCTGTGAGCGGATGTTTAAATAGCCGTGCTCCAAGTAGTGATTCGTCACTTTTACTGTTCCCTCCTGTGGGTTGTTCGTTTATAGCTGGCATTTTTCTTGGATTTAATCTGCGACCTTTTGTTCGACCACGTTTTTGTGCTCTTGTTCATGCTTGATCGCTCATCGACCGCTCAGACAGATCAACCGCCATTTTCACGTCTTCGAGTTCGTAACAACACAGGTAAACTGGTTTCATTCTTTATTTATTTATTGATTGTCCACCTTCGGTATGATTATGATAGTCTGTAGTTTTTTTATTTAATCCGCGACCTTTTGTTCCATCCCGTTTCTGTGCTTGTGTTTACGTTTGATCGGCCAGCGGCCGCCATCTTTTCACGTCTTCGTAATAACAGGTAAAGCGGTTTGCTAGCGATCAGACATTGATTGTTCACCTTCGATACGTATTTGTTAGAAAAGGGGAAATATCGATAGTCGGCAGTCCCTTTTTCCCCCCATTACGTTAAACTTTTAATTGTGATCGATGCTGCACAAACAAATCAAATGATGCTACAGATCTGATCAGATACGTTAAACATCGCCATAATCATTTATATTGCTTTGAAAGTGTAAATCCTCCAATATGGTTTAAGGGGGATGTTTTTCTAACAACAACAGTTATAACAACGCTCATAATAAAGTAATAAAATGTGTGGAGATGTCAGTTAACTCTGGATGAATGAGTTGTAAATATTCGGTGAAACTGTAGTTTCAAAAGTACAGTGAGCAGCCATCAAGAGTTTTAGCCCTTACTGTAGGAGAACTGGACTGAAGGACCCCCCTCCCTCGCTGGCTCCAAGAAGCCAAAATACCATATGGAGAAAAAACCTGTTACTCAGTCATTCTATTGGTCAGATAACAATTCTGTCTCTGATACCTCTTTATTGGCATCTCCTTATTATTCTAATTTGTTCATGTTTTTTATGGACTGACAGTGTCTGGCTCTTTCTCTCCAACATAGCGGCGTTCATCTCACCCAGAAAATGGGGACTGTATTAACGTTGTTTGGTTGGTTTTCTATTGAGGGTGGGGTCGAGGTTTCTCCTGGGGAAGGGGGTCCCCCACACACACTCACTCACTCACTCACTCACTCACTCACTCACTCACTCACTCACTGTCTGTCTGTCTGTCTGTCTGCCATGGGTTATGGCAGTGTTTATTACCCCATGATTATTGTTTACATATAGCTTGTTAAATTATTGTCACACCCTTAAAATGCAAATTGTTAATGGCTATATTTTCATTGCAGAAAATGTATGCTTATCCTGTTTTCCGTCGCCAATCTGCAACATCAACCCGTCTCCTTCTGGCACCTTCAGCCGAGGCAAAGCGCCTTGAAAATGTGGAGACTGGACGTGCGAAACCAAAGGCGGAGGTGCTTAAAGAGGCCCGGACGTTTGTCAGCACAAACGGAGGTGACCCCAGTGACCAGTTTTTGGTATTGGCTCACTGCAGACTACAGTTTGGTAAATACCAAGGCCAACGATTTAGATGGCTCCTGGAAAACTCTCTGGGCTATGCTGTGTATTTAATGCTTAGCATCTCTGACGAGGCAGCACATACATCACCGTTGTCAGAAAACAAGCAACTCTTCCTTCAGTACACTTCTCAAATTAGAGAGATGGGAGAAGAAGGTGAAAAGTACAAGAGA
This sequence comes from Oryzias latipes, assembly GCF_053564925.1. Classification (NCBI taxonomy): domain Eukaryota; kingdom Metazoa; phylum Chordata; class Actinopteri; order Beloniformes; family Adrianichthyidae; genus Oryzias; species Oryzias latipes. The sequence goes on along the minus strand of NC_136256.1, from coordinate 5,305,524 downwards.
AAGCAGGAAATGCAAGCAGAAGCCCGAGCAACTGGAGACCAGGGCTACTTGATGGTTGAGTTTGGCGACTTCCAGGGCCGGTCCATGAAGGAGGTTTATGAGGACGGGAGCAAGGAAGCCCAAGCCCTTATCAAGTATCTGGTGACAGCACATGCCAGGCCCAACACCAACATGGCAATTTTCAAGGCATACGTCATAAAAAGACGGGCATCATCTCGTGCTACTGCCCCTCCTGCTGCACCTTCGCTTGCCACTGCAACTCCATCCTTCAGTGCAACTACACCCACCCGTGCCACTACCCCTTCTGCCACCCAGATCCGAACCGGCATCCAGCAGACTGCTGCTGTGAAGGCACTCTTAGGACTTGGCAAAAATATCCCTACTTCCCAGCTCGTCAAAAAACTCACATCACCAGCTAAGCACCGTGAGTATACATGCATATTTATTTGTTCTCAGAGCAATTCCACATGCATTTAACAATATGGTAAAAGTGTCCAATTGCTCTTTTTTAAGATCCTGTACTGCCTCCTCCAAGAGGAGGAGGAGAACCTCCAGCCAAAAATTTGGCCCAAAGGCAGCTTTTTACTGCTGGTAATTAAGCTCTATTTTACATAAGTTTGTCTTTATGTGTTTCTTAGAGTAATATGTTTATACTTTCTTCTAGACACTTCCATTCCTCCTGCTAAGGAGGCTGATGACGAGGAGCTGCTTCTTGCTGCAGCACAATGTGAAGCACAGCTAAGTGCAGGTGTGTTATATTAACCAGACAGTAACCTTAGGAGACTGTTTTTTTTAATCAAAGACACTTTTAGAAGCATTATAAAAAAGCATTTTTTTGCTTGCAAAAAAGCCTAATTTTGAGCCTCATTTCTTTAATCTTTACCATTTGATCCTCTTTCTGTTCTCCACTGTCATTTGTGTCATTTATGCTATAGCAGCTGGAAGAGTCATTCTTCTGTTTGTTCCTGTTCCCTCAGAGGCCTGTCCTGGTCCCTCTCCATCTGTGGCAGCAGCAAAGTCAGCGCTGGAGCTTCCAGTCCACTGGAAAGAACAACTGCCACGCTTCCAGCACGAGTGGATTGCAAAGACGCTTTTCAAAGCCAACCCACGAACCGGCAAGGCAGAACTTGTGTCGCAGCTAAAGCTTTGGTGGCATCCTCCCCAGCCCGCTCTGGTTCACACTCAGCCTCCCGTCTCACCAGACCTCTTCTTCTGCCGGCCCCTGTTCCTGTGGATGCCACAAAAAATGTGGTCATTTCTTTTTGTCTGCGGTCGTCCACAATGTGGTCAGCACAGACTTACGGCGGCTGGAATTTACAGGACTGTTCGTAAAGTCCTGGACATTGATGGGTGGTATGACCTCGCCACGGAGTATCTGGAATGTAAACGCTGCAAGAGAAAATACCCATCCTGGTCAGAGGACATTTTGGGGCAGATGGACATGGGTCATCGCAGCCATTTCCCAGCTCTGCTGACATACAGGTGGGACATATTGACGCATGTTCATAATGAGCTGACTTTGTGTTTTCATTTTTGCCTAACCTAAGGTTTGCATGCCTATCCTATGCTGTTGTTTCCTTAGGTACTCATGTGACAAGCGGGTGCTGAGAATGATGAGGGAGAGGACACTGGGCAACAGCGTGACACAACTTTATAAAAAGTTACTGGAACAGCACAGTGAGGCATGGACACAGCGCGTCCTACAGTACCTCACAGTGTGTGAACCGTTCACAAGGGCCTCTCTTCAGCGACCAGTGTTTGCTGAGCCCCCCCCCATGCCGGCCTTGCCTAAGCCTAAGTGGCTGTTAGCTGTTTATGCAAGGGATGTTCTGGGGCGGATCAACGAAGTGAAGGCCAAAATCACATCTGTGTTTGGATGTGTTTTGAAGATGGACTCCACAAAAAAGGTACTTTTTCAAAACTTTTTTAAACAGATATTAATATGCTTACATAAATAATAAACAGTTTTTACTTTTTTGTCAATAGGTCACAAAGAAGCTTGCGGGGGCTGCTTCAGGAACAGCTGCCTGGTGCACAAATGTCGGCAATGAACATGGCCAGGTTCTGGTCTCTGTTCTGACAGCCGCTGAAGGACATGGACTGGACGCCATGGCGGCTGGCCTGATGAGGCGCTACAGGGAGGCAGGAGAGGCACCCCCAAAAGTGATGTACGTGGACAGAGACTGCTGCAGCAGACACGGCCGGTCTCTGGTGAAGACCCTGTTTTCAGAGTGGGATGAGCTTGAGGTGCGCCTGGACATCTGGCATTTCATGCGGCGATTCGCTGCAGGTGTCACGACAGAGGCTCATCCGCTCTACGGGATCTTCATGGCACGTCTGTCTGCGTGCATTTTTGAGTGGGATCCAGAAGATGTGGCTGCTCTTCGCTGCGCCAAGGAGGCTGAGCTGGCAGCAAAGAAAAGTGGCCATGTTTCCAGAAGGACGGTCAGTGCTCAGATTAGTCGCAGGGAGTTGGCACTCCACTGTCGGAGGAGGACCAGGGGAGTGGAGGAGACTGCAGCATTATTAGGAGCACTCATCCATCAGTTCGACAGTGCAGATGGGAAGGACACCCTTGGAGTTCCACTGTTGGACCACGAACGCATCCAACAGATTTGGAAGGAACAGCAAAACCACCTGCTGTGCATCCAAGACCCCGAGAACTTCCCACTCTACATGAAGACGGGCACACTAAAGAAAGGCGGCGTGGAGCTGTCTTGCTACAGGTGTGCCCGTGGGTCGACCTCCTTGGAGTCCTTCCACCTCCACCTGAACCGTTTTATACCAGGTAATGTGCACTGAACATCTGGGTTCCTAACCTTTCTGTAAACATTTCTAACATTTGCTTTCATGTGGTTCACATCTTGTAAACAGAGACTTATCAAACCCTGTTTGTTTCACTCAGGAACCAGTGCCAGTGACGCGCATTTCCAGGCATATCTCCTTGAGGGCTTGATGCGCTGGAATGATGACCGGATGGAGGATGCTGTCAAAGGAAATTCCTCCTTCCGGTTATTCGAAACTTCAATGAGAGAGGCTGTGGACCAACTCAGCCAAGCAGTGCTAGGGAAGCCCTGGGATGAGCGTTATCGCCCTCCTGGAGCATATACGGGTAAGAAATATATACATTTGTTATTTTGCGATTTATCTATTTATCCTAATGTCACGACAGCGTTTATAGCTTTTCTTTTTATTGTTGTAGGTGAATTGCTGGGAATAGAATACCTGTACAGCCAGACTGGCAAAACATTTACTGCCATGCTTCAGACCCCTGAAGAGGAGGACAGGCTGCTGGAGGGAATCGATGACCAGGACTTCCAAGACGAGGGGTTTGGGGAAGACAACATGGAGGACATCACTGTTCCAGTGTTGGATGACCCCCCTCTTGATGTCGTTGCCAGCCCCTTATCTTCACCTCAGCCTCAACTCTCAGTATCACCAGGTGGACCTGAATCTTCTGCTCATCGTCTTTCCTCTGTGGTGGTGTCACAGCCAACTGAGAGTGAAAGCAGCCCTTCAGACGAGGCAGAGGTGAGACGTTTTAAAGGACCATCCTTTCATTTTAGTCTCATCTGGTTCAGCATTTCTAACATTCATTTGCATTTATTAGTCTGCTGTTGTAGGACCCGACGGCATAGCTGGGTGGGACAAAGTCCAGGATCTGGCCTCTTACTTAGTGGGACTCCGTGAGGCTCCTTACCTCACTGACCCACAAGTTACAGAGGCCATTCGACTATGGACAGCTCTCCTGGACGTGGACAAAAAGCGGGTCAACTACCAGCCTCGACACCAGCCTCAGCTTTCACACGGCCGCTTTAAGGCACCTAAACGCTCCGGGGTGACACCAGGAGTGGAAAGCGTGAAAAGGTGTCTCATTGGACATCCTGGGGGTCCAGCTCAGTGGCCAAGCACCAGCCGCTTGGTTGAGGCTATTTGCATTAAGCTTAGCCGTTTGCACAAGACGCCCACCAAGAAGGCTGGAGTTAGCACCCCAAGGTGGTCCAAAATCCTCACGGATTACCACCATATCCGGGATTTAGTGCTGAGCAGTCGCAGGCTGATGGAGGAAACAATGATCCAGCTGTTTGAGCTCAATCAGAGGACACTCATTCAGTGGTGAGCACAGCGCCTTATTTTATTCTATTTCAATGACTTTTTCAAAACATTATCATAATACCGTTGATTCATTTCAGGTTTCAGCGGCGGGAGAAAAACCAAGAAAGGAGTGTCCTCGCCCAGGGATTGACACCCCCCGAGCCAGTTGCTGTAGCTGCAAGCGACCTTCCTGCTCCAAGGCAAAAAATGGATGAGGCACCATCCACATCTGGGCCCAAATTCAAATTCATTCTTCCTCTAAATAGAGCAGGACAGGCTCCTATTCTGAGACCAGGTCGCAGGCCTGCTGCTGCTACTGCTACTGCTACTGCTTCTTCCTCTTCCTCTGCTGCTACTGACAGTATGATGTGCCCCATCACACCTGCCACCAGTGTAACTGCTTTTATTCCACCTGTGTCAGCACCTGGATTATTGTTGGGGACCATAATTCCTTTCCCAGTTATGGCTGTGCCCACTGCTTATCGATTTCCTGGAGCAACAACAAGCAGTGCAGGCTTCGTTCCACCTGCGACTGCCCCAGCTGTCCCTACTGTCCCTGTGTCACGCTCCACACAGAAGAACAGGCAAAGACGGGCCTTGGAGGAAGAAAGCGGCATCCACAAAAGAAAATACATACGAGGAGTGAACTATAATACGTGTAGCAAATGTGGACAGCCCAAAACAAAAGAATACGGGCATAGTCGCTACAAAAATGCCACATTTTGCTCGCGGGCGTCAAATGGACGATCATTGGATGACTGGTTGGCAGAACAGCGCCAACAGCACAAAGGCAGATCACCACCTCCTCCTCCTCCTCCTCCTCCTCCTCTTTCATAGGTACTCTTCAGTAATACTATCGTAATGTAGATAGTAAATTATTGTTGTATGTACATTCTTTAGTTATTTTAAATTTTATTTTTTATTATTTTTTAGTTATTTTCTAATATTTACTTTTTGTCAATGTGATTCATGTTAGTTTTCTGTGTCTTCATTTTAATAAAACATTTTACATTTGAAGTATCATTTGTCTGGTCAATTAAAGCTACAAATAAGCTTTCACATTCCCAGAATTTGTCCCCTCCACACCCCACTCAAGAAAAAAAGAAGAAAAGATTTTTTTTTAAAATCTGTTATGTTTAATAATGTAAACATCTCAAAGTCTTTTTTTTTGTGGAAAATAATACAATTCGAAAGCTGTAAATAGGTTTTGTGACACGTCACAGACAACTTGTGTAAACAAAGTAATAAAATACATAAATAATATGTAATTATCATATGTATTATACAGTTATAGATAAATATACAGCCGCAAAAAGGTCCTGCACACAAGTGTCAACACAAAGAAACATTCATTTATTGTCAAAATAAGCAAGTTAACATGCTTTTTTGCATTAATATCCATGGCATGATAGTTATTATCGATAAATAACTTGTGAAAACTGCACAAGACATGAGCTTGCATATTTATCAATGAAGAAAGATTCATGATAACGTGACTGAGCGTCTGACCATTCGCGTTTTACGTTTCAAATACGTCATCCGAAAGACGGCGACGAACAGCGTCCTTGGATACCTGAGCGGACGGACAGACCTTCGGTTCGAGTCCAGCTTTGGGAGAGAGTCTCGTTTCACATATTACTGAAAACAATCCACAATATGTAGACGTATATCCAGAGTCTTTCAGCGTGAAAACCGCGCCGCAGATTTCCGGTTTGCGTGTGCTTTTGCCTCGTGCGCGAGCGGGAAGATCAGCCCCCCGCCTTTGCGCAGCGAGCGCTCTACCATTTGAGCTAATTCCCCTTCCATTAGATGTTTTTACTGTGCCAAGCTTTAATTTCACTTTGTGTAATGAATTGACAAATCTTCCTAACATGGTTGCATATCCAAACACTGTCTTTATAGTTTTTCTCTGCAAAATCTCAACATGTTCCAATGGTGGACAACCATAAGATACTATTTTGGTTTCCACAGTTGACACGCTAATGCTAGAATGGTTGGCAAGGCCCTATTTACAAAGGTAAAATAAAAACCTGGGGCTTCTACATGAATCAAAGAATTTAAAAGGTGACTCATTACCTATGTACGTAGTTGTGCTGAATGAAAAGAGACTGACCAGCAAATCTTTCTGATGTCCATTTTCCCTGATGGTAATTTTGCATGCATCTTTTTACCTGAGGCTATACACTCCTTGTGAGCAAAAACTTACACTCATCAAGAGGGATCAACGAGTTGCCATTGTGTTTTTGCGGAACCCACTGAATACTATTCTTGGACATCAACATCTGAAAGCCACTAAAAAATGGGATACGTCAAGAAGATTTTAGTGATAAACAAGTAAAAGATTGCAGATTTCTTGCAGCCGTATAGTCCTTAGTAAGCAGATAGCAATGGTGATTGTTTAAAAACCACGTGATGTGCTTGATGAATGGTTTAATTTTAAGGTGTGCATTAGTTACACTAGTCAACAACTGAAGATAATGGAGAATGAGGGCATCGATCCCCCTACCTCTCACATGCGAAGCGAGCGCTCTACCATTTGAGCTAATTCCCCTTCCGTTAGATGTTTTTACTGTGCCAAGCTTTAATTTCACTTTGTGTAATGAATTGACAAATCTTCCTAACGTGGTTGCATATCCAAACACTGTCTTTATAGTTTTTCTCTGCAAAATCTCAACATGTTCCAATGGTGGACAACCATAAGATACTATTTTGGTTTCCACAGTTGACACGCTAATGCTAGAATGGTTGGCAAGGCCCTATATACAAAGGTAAAATAAAAACCTGGGGCTTCTACATGAATCAAAAAATCTAAAAGGTGACTCATTACCTATGTCCGTAGTTGTGCTGAGTAAAAAGAGACTGACCAGCAAATCTTTCTGATGTCCATTTTCCCTGATGGTAATTTTGCATGCATCTTTTTACATGAAGTTATACACTCCTTATGAGCAAAAACTTAGACCCATCAAGAGGGATCAACGAGTTGCCATTGTGTTGTTGCGGAACCCACTGAATACTATTTTTGGACATCAACATCTGAAAGCCACTAAAAAATGGGATACCTCAAGAAGATCTTAGTGATTAACAACTGAAAGACTGCAGATTTCTTGCAGCTGAATAGTGCTTAGTAAGCACTTAGCAATGGTGATTAAAACCATGTAATGTGTTTTATGAATGGTTTAATTTTAAGGTGTACATTAGTAACACTAGTCAACAACTGAAGATAATGGAGAATGAGGGCATCGATCCCCCTACCTCTCACATGCTAAGCAAGCGCTCTACCATTTGAGCTAATTCCCCTTCCGTTAGATGTTTTTACTGTGCCAAGCTTTAATTTCACTTTGTGAAATGAATTGACAAATCTTCCTAACGTGGTTGCATATCCAAACACTGTCTTTATAGTTTTTCTCTGAAATCTCAACATGTTCCAATGGTGGACAATCATAGGATACTATTTTGGTTTCCACAGTTTACAAGCTAATGCTAGAATGGTTGGCAAGGCCCTATTTACAAAGGTAAAATAAAAACCTGGGGCTTCTACATGAATCAAAAAATCTAAAAGGTGACTCATTACCTATGTCCGTAGTTGTGCTGAGTAAAAAGAGACTGACCAGCAAATCTTTCTGATGTCCATTTTCCCTGATGGTAATTTTGCATGCATCTTTTTACCTGAGGTTATACACTCCTTGTGAGCAAAAACTTACACTCATCAAGAGGGATCAACGAGTTGCCATTGTGTTTTTGTGGAACCCACTGAATACTATTCTTGGACATCAACATCTGAAAGCCACTAAAAAATGGGATACGTCAAGAAGATCTTAGTGATAAACAAGTAAAAGACTGCAGATTTCTTGCAGCTGTATAGTCCTTAGTAAGCAGATAGCAATGGTGATTGTTTAAAAACCACGTGATGTGCTTGATGAATGGTTTAATTTTAAGGTGTGCATTAGTTACACTAGTCAACAACTGAAGATAATGGAGAATGAGGGCGTCGATCCCCCTACCTCTCACATGCTAAGCGAGCGCTCTACCATTTGAGCTAATTCCCCTTCCATTAGATGTTTTTACTGTGCCAAGCTTTAATTTCACTTTGTGTAATGAATTGACAAATCTTCCTAACATGGTTGCATATCCAAACACTGTCTTTATAGTTTTTCTCTGCAAAATCTCAACATGTTCCAATGGTGGACAACCATAAGATACTATTTTGGTTTCCACAGTTGACACGCTAATGCTAGAATGGTTGGCAAGGCCCTATTTACAAAGGTAAAATAAAAACCTGGGGCTTCTACATGAATCAAAGAATTTAAAAGGTGACTCATTACCTATGTACGTAGTTGTGCTGAATGAAAAGAGACTGACCAGCAAATCTTTCTGATGTCCATTTTCCCTGATGGTAATTTTGCATGCATCTTTTTACCTGAGGTTATATACTCCTTTGTGAGCAAAAACTTAGACTCATCAAGAGGGATCAACGAGTTGCCATTGTGTTTTTGCGGAACCCACTGAATACTATTCTTGGACATCAACATCTGAAAGCCACTAAAAAATGGGATACCTCAAGAAGATCTTACTGATTAACAAATGAAAGACTGCAGAGCACTTGCAGCTGTATAGTCCTTAGTAAGCACTTAGCAATGGTGATTGTTTAAAAACGAAGTAATGTGTTTGGTGAAAGGTTTAATTTTAAGGTGTACATTAGCAACACTAGTCAACAACTGAAGTTATTTGGAGAATGAGGGTGTCGATCCCCCTACCTCTCACATGCGAAGCGAGCGCTCTACCATTTGAGCTTATTCCCCTTCCGTTAGATGTTTTTACTGTGCCAAGCTTTAATTTCACTTTGTGTAATGAATTGACAAATCTTCCTAACGTGGTTGCATATCCAAACACTGTCTTTATAGTTTTTCTCTGCAGAATCTCAACATGTTCCAATGGTGGACAACCATAAGATACTATTTTGGTTTCCACAGTTGACACGCTAATGCTAGAATGGTTGGCAAGGCCCTATATACAAAGGTAAAATTAAAACCTGGGGCTTCTACATGAATCAAAAAATCTAAAAGGTGACTCATTACCTATGTCCGTAGTTGTGCTGAGTAAAAAGAGACTGACCAGCAAATCTTTCTGATGTCCATTTTCCCTGATGGTAATTTTGCATGCATCTTTTTACCTGAGGTTATACACTCCTCGTGAGCACAAACTTAGACCCATCAAGAGGGATCAACGAGTTGCCATTGTGTTGTTGCGGAACCCACTGAATACTATTTTTGGACATCAACATCTGAAAGCCACTAAAAAATGGGATACCTCAAGAAGATCTTAGTGATTAACAACTGAAAGACTGCAGATTTCTTGCAGCTGAATAGTGCTTAGTAAGCACTTAGCAATGGTGATTGTTTAAAAACCACATAATGTGTTTGATGAATGGTTTAATTTTAAGGTGTACATTAGTTACACTAGTCAACAACTGAAGATAATGGAGAATGAGAGCATCGATCCCCCTACCTCTCACATGCTAAGCGAGCGCTCTACCATTTGAGCTAATTCCCCTTCTGTTAGATGTTTTTACTGTGCCAAGCTTTAATTTCACTTTGTGAAATGAATTGACAAATCTTCCTAACGTGGTTGCATATCCAAACACTGTCTTTATAGTTTTTCTCTGCAAAATCTCAACATGTTCCAATGGTGGACAACCATAAGATACTATTTTGGTTTCCACAGTTGACACGCTAATGCTAGAATGGTTGGCAAGGCCCTATTTACAAAGGTAAAATAAAAACCTGGGGCTTCTACATGAATCAAAGAATTTAAAAGGTGACTCATTACCTATGTACGTAGTTGTGCTGAATGAAAAGAGACTGACCAGCAAATCTTTCTGATGTCCATTTTCCCTGATGGTAATTTTGCATGCATCTTTTTACCTGAGGCTATACACTCCTTGTGAGCAAAAACTTACACTCATCAAGAGGGATCAACGAGTTGCCATTGTGTTTTTGCGGAACCCACTGAATACTATTCTTGGACATCAACATCTGAAAGCCACTAAAAAATGGGATACGTCAAGAAGATTTTAGTGATAAACAAGTAAAAGATTGCAGATTTCTTGCAGCCGTATAGTCCTTAGTAAGCAGATAGCAATGGTGATTGTTTAAAAACCACGTGATGTGCTTGATGAATGGTTTAATTTTAAGGTGTGCATTAGTTACACTAGTCAACAACTGAAGATAATGGAGAATGAGGGCATCGATCCCCCTACCTCTCACATGCGAAGCGAGCGCTCTACCATTTGAGCTAATTCCCCTTCCGTTAGATGTTTTTACTGTGCCAAGCTTTAATTTCACTTTGTGTAATGAATTGACAAATCTTCCTAACGTGGTTGCATATCCAAACACTGTCTTTATAGTTTTTCTCTGCAAAATCTCAACATGTTCCAATGGTGGACAACCATAAGATACTATTTTGGTTTCCACAGTTGACACGCTAATGCTAGAATGGTTGGCAAGGCCCTATATACAAAGGTAAAATAAAAACCTGGGGCTTCTACATGAATCAAAAAATCTAAAAGGTGACTCATTACCTATGTCCGTAGTTGTGCTGAGTAAAAAGAGACTGACCAGCAAATCTTTCTGATGTCCATTTTCCCTGATGGTAATTTTGCATGCATCTTTTTACCTGAGGCTATACACTCCTTGTGAGCAAAAACTTACACTCATCAAGAGGGATCAACGAGTTGCCATTGTGTTTTTGCGGAACCCACTGAATACTATTCTTGGACATCAACATCTGAAAGCCACTAAAAAATGGGATACGTCAAGAAGATTTTAGTGATAAACAAGTAAAAGATTGCAGATTTCTTGCAGCCGTATAGTCCTTAGTAAGCAGATAGCAATGGTGATTGTTTAAAAACCACGTGATGTGCTTGATGAATGGTTTAATTTTAAGGTGTGCATTAGTTACACTAGTCAACAACTGAAGATAATGGAGAATGAGGGCATCGATCCCCCTACCTCTCACATGCGAAGCGAGCGCTCTACCATTTGAGCTAATTCCCCTTCCGTTAGATGTTTTTACTGTGCCAAGCTTTAATTTCACTTTGTGTAATGAATTGACAAATCTTCCTAACGTGGTTGCATATCCAAACACTGTCTTTATAGTTTTTCTCTGCAAAATCTCAACATGTTCCAATGGTGGACAACCATAAGATACTATTTTGGTTTCCACAGTTGACACGCTAATGCTAGAATGGTTGGCAAGGCCCTATATACAAAGGTAAAATAAAAACCTGGGGCTTCTACATGAATCAAAAAATCTAAAAGGTGACTCATTACCTATGTCCGTAGTTGTGCTGAGTAAAAAGAGACTGACCAGCAAATCTTTCTGATGTCCATTTTCCCTGATGGTAATTTTGCATGCATCTTTTTACATGAAGTTATACACTCCTTATGAGCAAAAACTTAGACCCATCAAGAGGGATCAACGAGTTGCCATTGTGTTGTTGCGGAACCCACTGAATACTATTTTTGGACATCAACATCTGAAAGCCACTAAAAAATGGGATACCTCAAGAAGATCTTAGTGATTAACAACTGAAAGACTGCAGATTTCTTGCAGCTGAATAGTGCTTAGTAAGCACTTAGCAATGGTGATTAAAACCATGTAATGTGTTTTATGAATGGTTTAATTTTAAGGTGTACATTAGTTACACTAGTCAACAACTGAAGATAATGGAGAATGAGGGCATCGATCCCCCTACCTCTCACATGCTAAGCAAGCGCTCTACCATTTGAGCTAATTCCCCTTCCGTTAGATGTTTTTACTGTGCCAAGCTTTAATTTCACTTTGTGAAATGAATTGACAAATCTTCCTAACGTGGTTGCATATCCAAACACTGTCTTTATAGTTTTTCTCTGAAATCTCAACATGTTCCAATGGTGGACAATCATAGGATACTATTTTGGTTTCCACAGTTTACAAGCTAATGCTAGAATGGTTGGCAAGGCCCTATTTACAAAGGTAAAATAAAAACCTGGGGCTTCTACATGAATCAAAAAATCTAAAAGGTGACTCATTACCTATGTCCGTAGTTGTGCTGAGTAAAAAGAGACTGACCAGCAAATCTTTCTGATGTCCATTTTCCCTGATGGTAATTTTGCATGCATCTTTTTACCTGAGGTTATACACTCCTTGTGAGCAAAAACTTACACTCATCAAGAGGGATCAACGAGTTGCCATTGTGTTTTTGTGGAACCCACTGAATACTATTCTTGGACATCAACATCTGAAAGCCACTAAAAAATGGGATACGTCAAGAAGATCTTAGTGATAAACAAGTAAAAGACTGCAGATTTCTTGCAGCTGTATAGTCCTTAGTAAGCAGATAGCAATGGTGATTGTTTAAAAACCACGTGATGTGCTTGATGAATGGTTTAATTTTAAGGTGTGCATTAGTTACACTAGTCAACAACTGAAGATAATGGAGAATGAGGGCGTCGATCCCCCTACCTCTCACATGCTAAGCGAGCGCTCTACCAGTTGAGCTAATTCCCCTTCCATTAGATGTTTTTACTGTGCCAAGCTTTAATTTCACTTTGTGTAATGAATTGACAAATCTTCCTAACATGGTTGCATATCCAAACACTGTCTTTATAGTTTTTCTCTGCAAAATCTCAACATGTTCCAATGGTGGACAACCATAAGATACTATTTTGGTTTCCACAGTTGACACGCTAATGCTAGAATGGTTGGCAAGGCCCTATTTACAAAGGTAAAATAAAAACCTGGGGCTTCTACATGAATCAAAGAATTTAAAAGGTGACTCATTACCTATGTACGTAGTTGTGCTGAATGAAAAGAGACTGACCAGCAAATCTTTCTGATGTCCATTTTCCCTGATGGTAATTTTGCATGCATCTTTTTACCTGAGGTTATATACTCCTTTGTGAGCAAAAACTTAGACTCATCAAGAGGGATCAACGAGTTGCCATTGTGTTTTTGCGGAACCCACTGAATACTATTCTTGGACATCAACATCTGAAAGCCACTAAAAAATGGGATACCTCAAGAAGATCTTACTGATTAACAAATGAAAGACTGCAGAGCACTTGCAGCTGTATAGTCCTTAGTAAGCACTTAGCAATGGTGATTGTTTAAAAACGAAGTAATGTGTTTGGTGAAAGGTTTAATTTTAAGGTGTACATTAGCAACACTAGTCAACAACTGAAGTTATTTGGAGAATGAGGGTGTCGATCCCCCTACCTCTCACATGCGAAGCGAGCGCTCTACCATTTGAGCTTATTCCCCTTCCGTTAGATGTTTTTACTGTGCCAAGCTTTAATTTCACTTTGTGTAATGAATTGACAAATCTTCCTAACGTGGTTGCATATCCAAACACTGTCTTTATAGTTTTTCTCTGCAGAATCTCAACATGTTCCAATGGTGGACAACCATAAGATACTATTTTGGTTTCCACAGTTGACACGCTAATGCTAGAATGGTTGGCAAGGCCCTATATACAAAGGTAAAATTAAAACCTGGGGCTTCTACATGAATCAAAAAATCTAAAAGGTGACTCATTACCTATGTCCGTAGTTGTGCTGAGTAAAAAGAGACTGACCAGCAAATCTTTCTGATGTCCATTTTCCCTGATGGTAATTTTGCATGCATCTTTTTACCTGAGGTTATACACTCCTCGTGAGCACAAACTTAGACCCATCAAGAGGGATCAACGAGTTGCCATTGTGTTGTTGCGGAACCCACTGAATACTATTTTTGGACATCAACATCTGAAAGCCACTAAAAAATGGGATACCTCAAGAAGATCTTAGTGATTAACAACTGAAAGACTGCAGATTTCTTGCAGCTGAATAGTGCTTAGTAAGCACTTAGCAATGGTGATTGTTTAAAAACCACATAATGTGTTTGATGAATGGTTTAATTTTAAGGTGTACATTAGTTACACTAGTCAACAACTGAAGATAATGGAGAATGAGAGCATCGATCCCCCTACCTCTCACATGCTAAGCGAGCGCTCTACCATTTGAGCTAATTCCCCTTCTGTTAGATGTTTTTACTGTGCCAAGCTTTAATTTCACTTTGTGAAATGAATTGACAAATCTTCCTAACGTGGTTGCATATCCAAACACTGTCTTTATAGTTTTTCTCTGCAAAATCTCAACATGTTCCAATGGTGGACAACCATAAGATACTATTTTGGTTTCCACAGTTTACAAGCTAATGCTAGAATGGTTGGCAAGGCCCTATTTACAAAGGTAAAATAAAAACCTGGGGCTTCTACATGAATCAAAAAATTTAAAAAGTGACTCATTACCTATGTACGTAGTTGTGCTGAATGAAAAAAGACTGACCAGCAAATCTTTCTGATGTCCATTTTCCCTGATGGTAATTTTGCATGCATCTTTTTACCTGAGGTTATACACTCCTTGTGAGCAAAAACTTAGACCCATCAAGAGGGATCAACGAGTTGCCATTGTGTTTTTGCGGAACCCACTGAATACTATTCTTGGACATCAACATCTGAAAGCCACTAAAAAATGGGATACCTCAAGAAGATTTTTAGTAATTAACAACTGAAAGACTGCAGATTTCTTGCAGATGGATAGTCCTTATTAAGCAGATAGCAATGGTGATTGTTTAAAAACCATGTAATGTGTTTGATGAATGGTTTAATTTTGAAGGTGTGCATTAGTTACACTAGTCAACAACTGAAGATAATGGAGAATGAGGGCGTCGATCCCCCTACCTCTCACATGCTAAGCAAGCGCTCTACCATTTGAGCTAATTCCCCTTCCGTTAGATGTTTTTACTGTGCCAAGCTTTAATTTCACTTTGTGTAATGAATTGACAAATCTTCCTAACATGGTTGCATATCCAAACACTGTCTTTATAGTTTTTCTCTGCAAAATCTCAACATGTTCCAATGGTGGACAACTATAAGATACTATTTTGGTTTCCACAGTTGACACGCTAATGCTAGAATGGTTGGCAAGGCCCTATTTACAAAGGTAAAATAAAAACCTGGGGCTTCTACATGAATCAAAAAATCTAAAAGGTGACTCATTACCTATGTCCGTAGTTGTGCTGAGTAAAAAGAGACTGACCAGCAAATCTTTCTGATGTCCATTTTCCCTGATGGTAATTTTGCATGCATCTTTTTACATGAGGTTATACACTCCTTATGAGCAAAAACTTAGACCCATCAAGAGGGATCAACGAGTTGCCATTGTGTTGTTGCGGAACCCACTGAATACTATTTTTGGACATCAACATCTGAAAGCCACTAAAAAATGGGATACCTCAAGAAGATCTTAGTGATTAACAACTGAAAGACTGCAGATTTCTTGCAGCTGAATAGTGCTTAGTAAGCACTTAGCAATGGTGATTGTTTAAAAACCACGTAATGTGTTTGATGAATGGTTTAATTTTAAGGTGTATGTAGCTGTCACAAAATAAGTTTTCATTTTGTAAATGTCTTTTATGTTTAATTTTTTGTGACTCATTGCTGACCCCTTGTGGTGAACTGAAAATTGATTGTGCATGCGCTGTCCATGCGTTTGGTCATAAAAAGTCTGATGGGCAGCATTAGCGTTATAAGAAAGAAGCAGAGAACAAGCTGGAAGAAGACGGAACAGAGCATGGTGCAAAGACTTTCAAATGGAAAAGCAACTCCTTAAAATTTGATCAGAGGGCACACGGTAATATTGTTTCATTTTATTGTAATTTTGTATATCTTTATGTATAAGTGTAATCTGAAAGTGTAATTTGTTTTTCTTTAGTTTTTCACGGTGATTCGTTTGGTTACGTGAAAAATAAACAACCAAAAGATCAGCAGTCGGAGCGTGGCTTTTTCCTGATCATATTGAAAAACTTGAGGAGCAGCTACAGTGAAAAACGTGACCTGTCGGTGCCACGAGAGAAGCTAGCGGGAGTCGTCCTTGGTGCCATTGGAAAAGGCCTGCAGCAGCTAGAGCTGAAGAAGAGCACAGCCACATCAATGGAGTCGAAAATGGACTGAACTTCTCAGCACAGTGCATTTTATGCCTAACAGGTCAGACTGTATCATTAGAGTCGGTTAGAAAAAGAAGAAGACAAAAAAAAAAAGGAAAAAAAAAAAGACTAATGTTACTGATGTTCTAAGTTACTTGTTATTAGTGTGTTACTTGATGCCTTTTGAATTTTGTTATTGTTGAACATTTAAAGATAGTGATTTGTTAATCCTGTTCTGATAATGACTACTGAAACTTGTGAATTAGAGGCAATAATGAATGCGTTACAGTCTGAAAAGACTCAACTGGAAGAAAAGTTAAACAGTGTTTACCTTGATGAGTCAGAAAAGGAACAAATTGAGGTACGCATAGGAGAGATTTGTGCAGACCTGGAAATACACAAAATTGAAATACAACCAGGTTCTCATGCTGACCCGCAAGTTAGACGTTCTGAAAGAGAGAAACGTTTGACTGAAAGGATGTTTGAGTTGAAGAAAGATGAGTTGATTAAGAGAGAGAAAAGCTTTTTGTCAACTTACATGCAGTTCAAGGCAGAAGTTCAGTTGACAAGATCTAAACTTAAAGTGCAATGCTCCAAATCAGAGCTAGTTGAGAGAATTCGTTCGATTGAACAGTCTGAATGTGATGTCAAACATCATTATGAGTCAATACGTGTTATAACTGCACCGCCTCAAGATGTTAGGAGGAAAATGGACAGTTGTACATCAGTCTCTGCTGAACTCATTCTACTGTTGAAAAGGCGTTATGCAGACGTAGACAAGGAGTTTGACGCTGAAGCAGTAAAAGAATCACTTCAGAAGTTACTCCAAAGGCAGGATGCGAAGTCAATATATGGCTCAACGGTATCAAGAGCAGAAAAGAGTCAGCATGATTTAAGTTCTCAAAGCAGTCATGTAACAGCAAAAAGGGCAGAAGCTGCTGCACGCTTAGCAGCAAAAAGGGCTGAAGTTAATCGAGAAATTGAAATTTCCGCGCAGAGACGGGAGATTGTTGTTCAACAAGAAAGGCTAAAAATGTTGGAAATTCACCGAGATCTTGATGCAATTGAAGCAGAATATAATGTGTATGTCGAAGAGGAAACAAAGGCAAATGCTGAAATAAGAGACATTGAGGTAAAAGCCACTTCACTAAGTCAGCCGTTGGAACAGTGGCACAGTTCCTTGCAACCTCAAGTTCATCTGAGTGCAGCTCCACTTTCTTTTCCAGCCACAAGAAATGTTCAGGATTCCGAGAAAGTTGCAGTTCCCCAAACTAGTGACATTCAGATCCCAGGTAAAGATAGTGAGGTGTCCCTAGTTGAGGCACTGAAAGAATCCCTGACAATGACAAGACTTCCAGCTCCAGAACCGTTTGTGTTTAGTGGAGATCCTCTCAAGTTTGTAGAGTGGAGAACATGTTTCAAGGCTCTTATAGAAAGTGGTTGTGTAAGTTCAGCACATAGACTGTTCTATTTGAAAAAATACATAAGTGGAGAAGCTCTTAGTGTGTTGGAGGGAACGTTCTATCGCAGTGACGAGGAAGCCTACGTTCAGGCTTGGGGGGCCTTGAATAAGCGATATGGCCATCCTTTTGTAATTCAGAGAGCATTCAGAGGAAAATTAAGCAGCTGGCCAAAGATTGGGTCAAAAGAGTCGCTTAGATTGAGAGAGTTCAGTGATTTTCTCATTTCATGTAAGAATGCAATGCCCTATGTGCAAGGTCTCAAGATTTTGGATGACTGTGAGGAAAATCAAAAAATACTCCTGAAACTTCCTGACTGGGTGACTGCTCGATGGAATAGACATGTGACTAAAACGTTGGATGAGGAAAAGGAATATCCTGGATTTGTTGAGTTTGCAGAATTTGTGGCAAAAGAAGCGCAAATAGCATGCAATCCAGTCTCGTCTTTGTTAGCATTAAAAGGACTTGAGAACCCAATCAAGGAGCAAAAACGCATTAAGGCAAGTGCCTTGAATACAACAAAGACAATCAAAAACTCGAGGACCTGTGGTGCAGTGCAGAGTAACAAATCATATCCTGACACCTTTCCAGCTCGGAACAAAAGTCGGATTGAATGTATTTGCTGTAAGGAAAGTCACTTTATCTACAAATGTGAAAAATTCGCAGCAATGTCCCTTCAAGAAAAGAGAAAGTTTGTTATTGAAAACAATATGTGTTTTGGCTGCCTCAGAGTTGGACACATTTCAAGGAACTGCCGCCAGAAAGCTAACTGTAATATCTGCAGGAAAAACCATCCCACTCCACTTCATGAAGATCATCCTAAAGTGGACAAATGTGAGACGCAGTTGGCAGAGGAAAATGCATCAGCAGTGTCTAACAATGTGAAAGTGGACCACAGTGATCACACGTCAATGATTGTTCCTGTCTGGCTGTCATGCACAAAAGGTAATGAACAGGAGACCTTGGTTTACGCTTTGCTAGACACACAGAGCAGCAATACATTCATTGACAAAGAAATTTCGGACAAGCTCAAAGCAGACTCTGAACCTGTGAAGTTAAAGCTTACAACAATGACAGACAAAGGTTCAATCATGCCAAGTTTTCGAGTAAGTGGATTGAAAGTAAGAGGGTACTACTCACAAGAGTACATAGAACTACCCCCTGCATATACTCGTGAGTACATTCCGCTTGAACAAAACAGTGTACCCACTTGTAAAACAGCAGAAGCATGGCCTCACTTGCACAGCATTGCAAAAGAAATACCCAATCTGTTGGATTGTCCTGCAGCACTTCTGATTGGTTATGATTGTGCAAGAGCTCTAAAACCAAGAAAAGTAATCCCAGGCAACGACCATGACCCCTATGCAGTGAAAACAGACTTAGGATGGAGTATAGTGGGATCCATGAAGCCATGGACAAGTGCTATGGATGTAACTGGAACATGCCATCGTAATAACGTGAAAGAGCTGCCATCCATCACACCTTCTTCAGTCATTAAAGTGTTGGAAACAGATTTTATGGACACAAATCCTTCAGAAGAAAACATATCTCAGGAAGACTTCCAGTTTCTGCAGTTCCTGAATGAAAACATTCACTACAACAGCGAAGACCATTTGGAAATGCCTCTACCTTTCAAAGAGCGCCCTCAACTTCCAAACAATAAACAGCTTGCAAAACTGCGTTTGAAACAACTAAAAGGAAAGATGCAAAGAAATCCAAAATACAAAGAAGACTATGTGAGATTCATGGCCAGTGTGTTTGAGGATGGTGATGCAGAAGAAGCAGACAGCACATCTCAGGATGGTAACACATGGTATATTCCTCACCACGGAGTTTATCATCCAAGAAAACCAGAGAAAATCAGAGTTGTGTTTGACTGTGCTGCTAAAAGTGAAGGCACCTCTCTAAATGATCATTTGCTGACTGGCCCAGACCTAACTAATACTCTCATAGGAGTTCTTTGCAGGTTCCGCCAACACCAAGTTGCAATCAGTTGTGATGTGGAGAAGATGTTTCATCGTTTTCATGTTTGCCCCAAAGACAGAGACTTCCTAAGATTTATATGGTGGCAGGATGGAAATATTGATAGTGAACCCAAAGACTATCGCATGCGAGTTCATATTTTTGGAGCGTCATCTTCGCCAGGATGTGTAAACTATGGCCTGAAGTTTCTTGCTCAAGAACACGAGAAGGAATACCCCGAAGCAGCCAGCTTCATTCACAAAAACTTCTATGTGGATGACGGTCTCATCAGTCTTGATTCAATCCAAAGGGCAAAACAGCTAGTCAGTGAAGCACAAGAAATTTGCGAAAAGGGAAAGTTGCGCTTGCACAAATTCATTTGCAACAAGAAAGAGGTCCTGGATGCCATACCAGTGTCTGAGCGTGCTTGTAATGACAAAGACGTAAGTCTGAACTACTCTGAACTTCCAATGCAAAGTGTACTCGGAGTCAAATGGAATGTGGAAACAGATACATTTTCATTCAGTGTCAATCTCAAAGAAAAGCAAAACACACGGAGAGGAATCCTGTCAACTGTCGCAAGCGTGTATGATCCACTAGGATTTCTTTCTCCCTTCATACTAACTGGAAAGCAAGTTCTTCAAGAAATGTGCAAATGTGGAGTTGGATGGGATGAACCCCTCCCACCTGCATTGGAGACCAAATGGAAAGCATGGCTTGGGGATCTGGAAAACCTTCCAAAGGTGCAAATAAAAAGATGTCTCATCCCTGAAAACATTGGTGCAATCCAGAAAATAGAGTTGCATCATTTCTCAGATGCCAGCAGTAGCGGCTACGGGCAGTGTTCATATTTAAGGGTTGTGTCAAGGGACAAAGTACACTGTGCCCTGGTTATGGCAAAGGCAAGAGTAGCACCCACAAGAGTAGTGACTATACCACGTCTGGAACTGACAGCTGCTGCAGTCTCTGCAGGAGTAAGTAATCTTCTCCGAACAGAGCTTGAGCTGAAAATAGACGAAGAATTTTTCTGGACAGATTCCCAGGTGGTACTAGGGTACATAAAAAATGAAGCGCGTCGCTTTCATGTTTTTGTTGCCAACCGAGTGCAGAAAATCAGAAACCTCACAGACCCAAACCAGTGGTTTTACATTGAGACAGACCAAAATCCAGCAGATCATGCATCTAGAGGACTCAAGGTGGCAGAGCTGACTGAATCAAACTGGATCACTGGGCCTAGTTTTCTATGGGAAAGAAAGTTTGTCACGAAACAGCATTCTCCAGAGCTTTTAGTAGGCGATCCTGAGGTAAAAGTTCTAAAAACACAAGCACAGCAGAGGGACAGTTTTCTCGAGAGGTTCTTTAGATTCTCTGACTGGGATACGGTGCTAAATGTTGTTGCAAGGATCAAAAGACTTGTAAAGAGAGACAAAGCAGGACCAGTTAGTGTTGAAGAGAGACAAGAAGCCTCATTGGTGCTCATCAGAGTTGCACAAAGAGAAGCTTTTGAACAGGAATGGAAGCAGTTTAGTCAAAATACAGAAAAACTACCCAAAACACATAAGTTGTACCAACTTGATCCCATTTTCGATAATGGTGTACTTAGGGTAGGAGGCAGGCTAAGAAAATCTACTGCATCATTTGAGCTGAAACACCCTGTGATTCTTCCCAAGGAAGGCCTTGTAACTCGGCTAATTCTAGATTGATGTCACAAGAAAACTCAACATCAGGGCAGAGGCCAGACACTTAATGCACTAAGAGCCAATGGCTATTGGATTGTGAGTGCCAGCAAGGTTGTGGCAAAGTTCATTAAAGGGTGTGTGACATGTAGGAAGCTAAGAGGGTCAACAGCAGAGCAACGTATGGCTGACTTGCCAGTAGATCGAGTGGAGCCCTCACCCCCTTTCACATACACTGGGCTAGACTGTTTTGGTCCCTTTGTTACCAGACAAGGAAGAAAGGAAAATAAGCGTTATGGTCTTTTGTTTACCTGTTTGAGTTCAAGGGCCATTCACATTGAGATGTTGGAAGATCTTTCTACAGACTCATTCATAAATGGGTTGAGATGTTTTATTGCCATCAGAGGAGCAGTACGTCAGATCAGATCAGATCAAGGTACAAATTTTGTCGGAGCTAAAAACGAGTTTCAAAAGTGTCTTTCAGAACTTGACAAGGACAGGATTGCTAGGTATTTAGCCAAAACCCAGTGTGACTTCCAAATGAACATTCCCAACGCTAGTCATAGAGGGGGAGTTTGGGAGCGACAGATCAGAACGGTAAAGAGCGTGATGAGTTCTGTTCTTGCACAAGTCGCCGGACGATTAGATGACGCGTCTTTAAGAACCATGTTTTACGAGGCTATGTCAATCGTAAATAACCGTCCACTCACTATTGAGACAATCAACGATCCAATGAGTGTTGAGCCTTTAACGCCTAACCATTTACTCACGATGAAAACAGCAGTTCCACTCCCACCTCCAGGTAGATTTGTCAGAGAAGATTTGTATGCTAGAAAAAGATGGCGCAGAGTTCAGTATCTGACAGAGCATTTCTGGCACAGGTGGCGCAAAGAGTATCTAACCACCATAAGCTTAAGACAGCAGTGGCACATGCCTAAAAGAAATGTGAAGGTTGGAGATGTTGTGCTACTCAAAGAAGACAACATGCCTAGAAATGAGTGGAAACTGGGGAGGGTAACTGAAGCAAACAAAGACGATGATGGTTTAGTGCGAAAGGTTAAGATTAAAATGGGTCAGAGAGATTTGGGAGAAAAGGGTGAACGCTTGAAGCAAGTGTCTTTTCTTGAACGCCCAGTTCAAAAACTTGTAGTTTTAGTTCAACATGAGTAAGATGTTAAAAATGAAGGTTGACAGTTTAAGGTTCTTCATATTGTTATTTTTGAAAATTACAAGATTTTACATGTGTACATACAAATCTTATGTAATTTTGGTGGCAGTGTAGCTGTCACAAAATAAGTTTTCATTTTGTAAATGTTCTTTATGTTCAATTTTTTGTGACTCATTGCTGACCCCTTGTGGTGAACTGAAAATTGATTGTGCATGCGCTGTCCATCCGTTTGGTCATAAAAAGTCTGATGGGCAGCATTAGCGTTATAAGCAAGAAGCAGAGAACAAGCTGGAAGAAGACGGAACAGAGCATGGTGCAAAGACTTTCAAATGGAAAAGCAACTCCTTAAAATTTGATCAGAGGGCACACGGTAATATTGTTTCATTTTATTGTAATTTTGTATATCTTTATGTATAAGTGTAATCTGAAAGTGTAATTTGTTTTTCTTTAGTTTTTCACGGTGATTCGTTTGGTTACGTGAAAAATAAACAACCAAAAGATCAGGAGTCGGAGCGTGGCTTTTTCCTGATCATATTGAAAAACTTGAGGAGCAGCTACAGTGTACATTAGTTACACTAGTCAACAACTGAAGATAATGGAGAATGAGGGCATCGATCCCCCTACCTCTCACATTGCGCCTGCTGGAGCGCAGATTTTGAGCCAAAGTTGATCTAAGTTAGTTCAAAGTTAGTACATCCCTGCCTCTCTACAGCCAATCACGTAAGGTAAATCCAAAGTAAGTCCACACTACAGCCAATGACGTTCCTCTCTAGCTCATACTTGACCAATCATCCGTGCGCGTTAGCTTGCTGTGAGCGGCTGTGAGCGGATGTTTAAATAGCCGTGCTCCAAGTAGTGATTCGTCACTTTTACTGTTCCCTCCTGTGGGTTGTTCGTTTATAGCTGGCATTTTTCTTGGATTTAATCTGCGACCTTTTGTTCGACCACGTTTTTGTGCTCTTGTTCATGCTTGATCGCTCATCGACCGCTCAGATCAACCGCCATTTTCACGTCTTCGAGTTCGTAACAACACAGGTAAACTGGTTTCATTCTTTATTTATTTATTGATTGTCCACCTTCGGTATGATTATGATAGTCTGTAGTTTTTTTATTTAATCCGCGACCTTTTGTTCCATCCCGTTTCTGTGCTTGTGTTTACGTTTGATCGGCCAGCGGCCGCCATCTTTTCACGTCTTCGTAATAACAGGTAAAGTGGTTTGCTAGCGATCAGACATTGATTGTTCACCTTCGATACGTATTTGTTAGAAAAGGGGAAATATCGATAGTCGGCAGTCCCTTTTCCCCCCCATTACGTTAAACTTTTAATTGTGATCGATGCTGCACAAACAAATCCAATGATGCTACAGATCTGATCAGATACGTTAAACATCGCCATAATCATTTATATTGCTTTGAAAGTGTAAATCCTCCAATATGGTTTAAGGGGGATGTTTTTCTAACAACAACAGTTATAACAACGCTCATAATAAAGTAATAAAATGTGTGGAGATGTCAGTTAACTCTGGATGAATGAGTTGTAAATATTCGGTGAAACTGTAGTTTCAAAAGTACAGTGAGCAGCCATCAAGAGTTTTAGCCCTTACTGTAGGAGAACTGGACTGAAGGACCCCCCCCCCCCCCTCGCTGGCTCCAAGAAGCCAAAATACCATATGGAGAAAAAACCTGTTACTCAGTCATTCTATTGGTCAGATAACAATTCTGTCTCTGATACCTCTTTATTGGCATCTCCTTATTATTCTAATTTGTTCATGTTTTTTATGGACTGACAGTGTCTGGCTCTTTCTCTCCAACATAGCGGCGTTCATCTCACCCAGAAAATGGGGACTGTATTGACGTTGTTTGGTTGGTTTTCTATTGAGGGTGGGGTCGAGGTTTCTCCTGGGGAAGGGGGTCCCCCACACACACTCACTCACTCACTCACTCACTCACTCACTCACTCACTCACTCACTCACTCACTCACTCACTCACTCACTCACTCACTCACTCACTCACTGTCTGTCTGTCTGTCTGTCTGCCATGGGTTATGGCAGTGTTTATTACCCCATGATTATTGTTTACATATAGCTTGTTAAATTATTGTCACACCCTTAAAATGCAAATTGTTAATGGCTATATTTTCATTGCAGAAAATGTATGCTTATCCTGTTTTCCGTCGCCAATCTGCAACATCAACCCGTCTCCTTCTGGCACCTTCAGCCGAGGCAAAGCGCCTTGAAAATGTGGAGACTGGACGTGCGAAACCAAAGGCGGAGGTGCTTAAAGAGGCCCGGACGTTTGTCAGCACAAACGGAGGTGACCCCAGTGACCAGTTTTTGGTATTGGCTCACTGCAGACTACAGTTTGGTAAATACCAAGGCCAACGATTTAGATGGCTCCTGGAAAACTCTCTGGGCTATGCTGTGTATTTAATGCTTAGCATCTCTGACGAGGCAGCACATACATCACCGTTGTCAGAAAACAAGCAACTCTTCCTTCAGTACACTTCTCAAATTAGAGAGATGGGAGAAGAAGGTGAAAAGTACAAGAGAAAGCAGGAAATGCAAGCAGAAGCCCGAGCAACTGGAGACCAGGGCTACTTGATGGTTGAGTTTGGCGACTTCCAGGGCCGGTCCATGAAGGAGGTTTATGAGGACGGGAGCAAGGAGGCCCAAGCCCTTATCAAGTATCTGGTGACAGCACATGCCAGGCCCAACACCAACATGGCAATTTTCAAGGCATACGTCATAAAAAGACGGGCATCATCTCGTGCTACTGCCCCTCCTGCTGCACCTTCGCTTGCCACTGCAACTCCATCCTTCAGTGCAACTACACCCACCCGTGCCACTACCCCTTCTGCCACCCAGATCCGAACCGGCATCCAGCAGACTGCTGCTGTGAAGGCACTCTTAGGACTTGGCAAAAATATCCCTACTTCCCAGCTCGTCAAAAAACTCACATCACCAGCTAAGCACCGTGAGTATACATGCATATTTATTTGTTCTCAGAGCAATTCCACATGCATTTAGCAATATGGTAAAAGTGTCCAATTGCTCTTTTTTAAGATCCTGTACTGCCTCCTCCAAGAGGAGGAGGAGAACCTCCAGCCAAAAATTTGGGCCGAAGGCAGCTTTTTACTGCTGGTAATTAAGCTCTATTTTACATAAGTTTGTCTTTATGTGTTTCTTAGAGTAATATGTTTATACTTTCTTCTAGACACTTCCATTCCTCCTGCTAAGGAGGCTGATGACGAGGAGCTGCTTCTTGCTGCAGCACAATGTGAAGCACAGCTAAATGCAGGTGTGTTATATTAACCAGACAGTAACCTTAGGAGACTGTTTTTTTTAATCAAAGACACTTTTAGAAGCATTATAAAAAAGCATTTTTTTGCTTGCAAAAAAGCCTAATTTTGAGCCTCATTTCTTTAATCTTTACCATTTGATCCTCTTTCTGTTCTCCACTGTCATTTGTGTCATTTATGCTATAGCAGCTGGAAGAGTCATTCTTCTGTTTGTTCCTGTTCCCTCAGAGGCCTGTCCTGGTCCCTCTCCATCTGTGGCAGCAGCAAAGTCAGCGCTGGAGCTTCCAGTCCACTGGAAAGAACAACTGCCACGCTTCCAGCACGAGTGGATTGCAAAGACGCTTTTCAAAGCCAACCCACGAACCGGCAAGGCAGAACTTGTGTCTCAGCTAAAGCTTTGGTGGCATCCTCCTCAGCCCGCTCTGGTTCATACTCAGCCTCCCGCCTCACCAGACATCTTCTTCTGCCGGCCCCTGTTCCTGTGGATGCCACAAAAAATGTGGTCATTTCTTTTTGTCTGCGGTCGTCCACAATGTGGTCAGCACAGACTTACGGCGGCTGGAATTTACAGGACTGTTCGTAAAGTCCTGGACATTGATGGGTGGTATGACCTCGCCACGGAGTATCTGGAATGTAAACGCTGCAAGAGAAAATACCCATCCTGGTCAGAGGACATTTTGGGGCAGATGGACATGGGTCATCGCAGCCATTTCCCAGCTCTGCTGACATACAGGTGGGACATATTGACGCATGTTCATAATGAGCTGACTTTGTGTTTTCATTTTTGCCTAACCTAAGGTTTGCATGCCTATCCTATGCTGTTGTTTCCTTAGGTACTCATGTGACAAGCGGGTGCTGAGAATGATGAGGGAGAGGACACTGGGCAACAGCGTGACACAACTTTATAAAAAGTTACTGGAACAGCACAGTGAGGCATGGACACAGCGCGTCCTACAGTACCTCACAGTGTGTGAACCGTTCACAAGGGCCTCTCTTCAGCGACCAGTGTTTGCTGAGCCCCCCCCCATGCCGGCCTTGCCTAAGCCTAAGTGGCTGTTAGCTGTTTATGCAAGGGATGTTCTGGGGCGGATCAACGAAGTGAAGGCCAAAATCACATCTGTGTTTGGATGTGTTTTGAAGATGGACTCCACAAAAAAGGTACTTTTTCAAAACTTTTTTAAACAGATATTAATATGCTTACATAAATAATAAACAGTTTTTACTTTTTTGTCAATAGGTCACAAAGAAGCTTGCGGGGGCTGCTTCAGGAACAGCTGCCTGGTGCACAAATGTCGGCAATGAACATGGCCAGGTTCTGGTCTCTGTTCTGACAGCCGCTGAAGGACATGGACTGGACGCCATGGCGGCTGGCCTGATGAGGCGCTACAGGGAGGCAGGAGAGGCACCCCCAAAAGTGATGTACGTGGACAGAGACTGCTGCAGCAGACACGGCCGGTCTCTGGTGAAGACCCTGTTTTCAGAGTGGGATAAGCTTGAGGTGCGCCTGGACATCTGGCATTTCATGCGGCGATTCGCTGCAGGTGTCACGACAGAGGCTCATCCGCTCTACGGGATCTTCATGGCACGTCTGTCTGCGTGCATTTTTGAGTGGGATCCAGAGGATGTGGCTGCTCTTCGCTGCGCTAAGGAGGCTGAGCTGGCAGCAAAGAAAAGTGGCCATGTTTCCAGAAGGACGGTCAGTGCTCAGATTAGTCGCAGGGAGTTGGCACTCCACTGTCGGAGGAGGACCAGGGGAGTGGAGGAGACTGCAGCATTATTAAGAGCACTAATCCATCAGTTCGACAGTGCAGATGGGAAGGACACCCTTGGAGTTCCACTGTTGGACCACGAACGCATCCAACAGATTTGGAAGGAACAGCAAAACCACCTGCTGTGCATCCAAGACCCCGAGAACTTCCCACTCTACATGAAGACGGGCACACTAAAGAAAGGCGGCGTGGAGCTGTCTTGCTACAGGTGTGCCCGTGGGTCGACCTCCTTGGAGTCCTTCCACCTCCACCTGAACCGTTTTATACCAGGTAATGTGCACTGAACATCTGGGTTCCTAACCTTTCTGTAAACATTTCTAACATTTGCTTTCATGTGGTTCACATCTTGTAAACAGAGACTTATCAAACCCTGTTTGTTTCACTCAGGAACCAGTGCCAGTGACGCGCATTTCCAGGCATATCTCCTTGAGGGCTTGATGCGCTGGAATGATGACCGGATGGAGGATGCTGTCAAAGGAAATTCCTCCTTCCGGTTATTCGAAACTTCAATGAGAGAGGCTGTGGACCAACTCAGCCAAGCAGTGCTAGGGAAGCCCTGGGATGAGCGTTATCGCCCTCCTGGAGCATATACGGGTAAGAAATATATTTGTTATTTTGAGATTGATCTATTTAGCTCGTAATGTCTGTGTTTACAGCTCTCTTTTTCTTTTAATTTGTGTAGGGGAATTGCTTGGAATAGAATACCTGTACAGCCAGACTGGCAAAACATTTACTGCCATGCTTCAGACCCCTGAAGAGGAGGACAGGCTGCTGGAGGGAATCGATGACCAGGACTTCCAAGACGAGGGGTTTGGGGAAGACAACATGGAGGACATCACTGTTCCAGTGTTGGATGACCCCCCTCTTGATGTTGTTGCCAGCCTCTTATCTTCACCTCAGCCTCAACTCTCAGTATCACCAGGTGGACCTGAATCTTCTGCTCATCGTCTTTCCTCTGTGGTGGTGTCACAGCCAACTGAGAGTGAAAGCAGCCCTTCAGACGAGGCAGAGGTGAGACGTTTTAAAGGACCATCCTTTCATTTTAGTCTCATCTGGTTCAGCATTTCTAACATTCATTTGCATTTATTAGTCTGCTGTTGTAGGACCCGACGGCATAGCTGGGTGGGACAAAGTCCAGGATCTGGCCTCTTACTTAGTGGGACTCCGTGAGGCTCCTTACCTCACTGACCCACAAGTTACAGAGGCCATTCGACTATGGACAGCTCTCCTGGATGTGGACAAAAAGCGGGTCAACTACCAGCCTCGGCACCAGCCTCAGCTTTCACACGGCCGCTTTAAGGCACCTAAACGCTCCGGGGTGACACCAGGAGTGGAAAGCGTGAAAAGGTGTCTCATTGGACATCCTGGGGGTCCAGCTCAGTGGCCAAGCACCAGCCGATTGGTTGAGGCTATTTGCATTAAGCTTAGCCGTTTGCACAAGACGCCCACCAAGAAGGCTGGAGTTAGCACCCCAAGGTGGTCCAAAATCCTCACGGATTACCACCATATCCGGGATTTAGTGCTGAGCAGTCGCAGGCTGATGGAGGAAACAATGATCCAGCTGTTTGAGCTCAATCAGAGGACACTCATTCAGTGGTGAGCACAGCGCCTTATTTTCTTCTATTTCAATGACTTTTTCTAAACATTATCATAATACCGTTGATTCATTTCAGGTTTCAGCGGCGGGAGAAAAACCAAGAAAGGAGTGTCCTCGCCCAGGGATTGACACCACCCGAGCCAGTTGCTGTAGCTGCAAGCGACCTTCCTGCTCCAAGGCAAAAAATGGATGAGGCACCATCCACATCTGGGCCCAAATTCAAATTCATTCTTCCTCTAAATAGAGCAGGACAGGCTCCTATTCTGAGACCAGGTCGCAGGCCTGCTGCTGCTACTGCTACTGCTACTGCTTCTTCCTCTTCCTCTGCTGCTACTGACAGTATGATGTGCCCCATCACACCTGCCACCAGTGTAACTGCTTTTATTCCACCTGTGTCAGCACCTGGATTATTGTTGGGGACCATAATTCCTTTCCCAGTTATGGCTGTGCCCACCGCTTATCCATTTCCTGGAGCAACAACAAGCAGTGCAGGCTTCGTTCCACCTGCGACTGCCCCAGCTGTCCCTACTGTCCCTGTGTCACGCTCCACACAGAAGAACAGGCAAAGACGGGCCTTGGAGGAAGAAAGCGGCATCCACAAAAGAAAATACATACGAGGAGTGAACAGACTGAGAGGTTTGGGCATCTCTGGTACCGTACTAAAGTGGTTTTATTCCTATCTCACAGATCGAAGTTTTTACGTAAGTATGGATACTTGCTCCTCAAGGGTCTTCGACATCAACTGTGGGGTCCCCCAAGGTTCAATTTTAGGCCCACTACTTTTTAATCTATATATGTTGCCAGTGGGGGACGTCATCAGGAGGCATGGCGTTTGTTTCCACAGCTATGCTGATGACACTCAACTCTACATCGCTGTGTCTCCTGATGATGAAGAGTCGGTCAACACACTCTTAAAATGCATTTTAGACATTGAGTCATGGATGGCAGAGAACTTCCTACAGCTAAACCAGGACAAAACAGAGGTTTTAGTGATTGGTTCTGAAGACAAGAGAGAGATAGTTTTATCTAAACTAAAGAATTACAAAACTTCTCAGTGTGTGAGAAACCTGGGTGTCATTTTTGACTCTGAGATGAATTTTATCCCACAAATTAAAAATATCACAAAAACAGGATTTTATCATCTAAAAAATATAGCCAGAGTCCGCCCGTTTCTCTCTCTTGCCAGTACAGAGGTGCTAATGCATGCTTTTATTACCAGCAGACTAGATTATTGTAATGCCCTGCTCTCTGGTGTTCCCAGAACAAGAATATCAAATCTTCAACTGCTGCAAAATTCAGCAGCACGCGTGTTGACGAGGACCAGGGGGCGGGAACACATTACACCAGTTTTAAGATCGTTGCATTGGCTCCCTGTGTAATTCAGAATTGATTTTAAAGTTCTTTTATTGGTTTACAAATGTTTTTATGGTCTCGGGCCTTCATATTTATCTGACATGATTTTAAAGTATGAGCCCTCGCGGACCCTGAGGTCCTCTGATACAGGCCTTTTGGTTATTCCAAAAGTAAGAACAAAAACATACGGCGAGGCCTCATTCAGTTTTTACGGACCTCGCCTGTGGAACAGCCTCCCAGAGAGCCTCAGGGCCGCAGAGACTGTTCATGTTTTTAAAGGAAGGCTTAAGACCTACCTTTTTAATTTAGCTTTTAGTTGAATTTTAGGATTTTAAATTTTTATTTTATTTTTATTTATTTATTTATTTTTTAAATATTTTAATTATTTATTTATTTTTCTTTTAACTAGTTTTATATGTGTATGTAAATAAATTTATTTATTTATTTATCCTATTAATTTTTTGGTCGCTCTTACTATTTCATATGCCTATTAAGGTTCATGTAATTATTTGTTTTTTGTCCATGTTTTATATATATTTTAATTTTATTCCTTTTACATTTAATTACACTCCAGTGTTTTCCTCTGAGGGATCCTGCACATCAGTGACTGACCCTTCTCAGTGAGCGGGGACGCTGCAGTGGGATCTCCTGGGTCTGACTCTTTTGATCGGATCTGCGGGGTTCTGTGGTAGTGTTCTCCATGAACTTGGGTTGGGGGGTCGCTGGTGTGGACATGTCCCCAAACTATCGTTTCCCCACTTCAGGACAAAGCCTGGTCTCTACATTCTATCATTTTAGCACTTTTTTAATTTATTTATTCATTTATTTATTTATTTATTGATGTGTGTGTTTCTGTGGGTGTGTGTGTTTTTGCGGGGGGGGGGGGGGGGGGGGGGGTTGTCGCACGGTTTGTCTTGTCATCTTGTTTTTAAGTTTTATTGTATTTTATGCACAGCACTTTGAGTGACATATGTTGTTGAAAAAGTGCTATATAAATAAAGGTTGATTTGATTTGATTTGATATAATACGTGCAGCAAATGTGGACAGCCCAAAACAAAAGAATACGGTCATAGTCGCTACAAAAATGCCACATTTTGCTCGCGGGCTTCAAATGGACGATCATTGGATGACGTGTTGGCAGAACAGCGCCAACAGCACAAAGGCAGATCACCTCCTCCTCCTCCTCTTTCATAGGTACTCTTCGGTAATATCATCGTAATGTAGATAGTAAATTATTGTTGTAAGTACATTCTTTAGTTATTTAAAAAAATTTTTTTTGTTATTTTCTAATATTTACTTTTTGTCAATGTGATTCATGTTAGTTTTCTGTGTCTTCATTTTAATAAAACATTTTACATTTGAAGTATCATTTGTCTGGTCAATTAAAGCTACAAATAAGCTTTCAGTTTCCCAGAATTTGTCCCCTCCACACCCCACTCAAGAAAAAAAAGAAGAAAATATTTTTTTTTAAATCTGTTATGTTTAATAATGTAAACATGTCAAAGGCTTCTTTTTTTGGGAAAATAATACAATTCGAAAGCTGTAAATAGGTTTTGTGACACGTCACAGACAACTTGTAAAAACAAAGTAATAAAATACATAAATAATATGTAACTATCATATGTATTATACAGTTATAGATAATTATACAGCCGCAAAAAGGTCCTGCACACAAGTGTCAACACAAAGAAACATTCATTTATTGTCAAAATAAGCAAGTTAACATGCTTTTTTGCATTAATATCCATGGCATGATAGTTATTATCGATAAATAACTTGTGAAAACTGCAGAAGACATGAGCTTGCATATTTATCAATGAAGAAAGATTCATGATAACGTGACTGAGCGTCTGACCATTCGCGTTTTACGTTTCAAATACGTCATCCGAAAGACGGCGACGAACAGCGTCCTTGGATACCTGAGCGGACGGACAGACCTTCGGTTCGAGTCCAGCTTTGGGAGAGAGTCTCGTTTCACATATTACTGAAAACAATCCACAATATGTAGACGTATATCCAGAGTCTTTCAGCGTGAAAACCGCGCCGCAGATTTCCGGTTTGCGCGTGCTTTTGCCTCGTGCGCGAGTGGGAAGATCAGCCCCCCGCCTTTGCGCAGCGAGCGCTCTACCATTTGAGCTAATTCCTCTTCCGTTAGATGTTTTTACTGTGCCAAGCTTTAATTTCACTTTGTAAAATGAATTGACAAATCTTCCTAACGTGGTTGCATATCCAAACACTGTCTTTATAGTTTTTCTCTGCAAAATCTCAACATGTTCCAATGGTGGACAACTATAAGATACTATTTTGGTTTCCACAGTTTACAAGCTAATGCTAGAATGGTTGGCAAGGCCCTATTTACAAAGGTAAAATAAAAACCTGGGGCTTCTACATGAATCAAAAAATTTAAAAGGTGACTCATTACCTATGTACGTAGTTGTGCTGAATAAAAAGAGACTGACCAGCAAATCTTTCTGATGTCCATTTTCCCTGATGGTAATTTTGCATGCATCTTTTTACCTGAGGTTATACACTCCTCGTGAGCAAAAACTTAGACCCATCAAGAGGGATCAACGAGTTGCCATTGTGTTGTTGCGGAACCCACTGAATACTATTCTTGGACATCAACATCTGAAAGCCACTAAAAAATGGGATACGTCAAGAAGATTTTAGTGATAAACAAGTAAAAGACTGCAGATTTCTTGCAGCTGTATAGTCCTTAGTAAGCAGATAGCAATGGTGATTGTTTTAAAACCACGTAATGTATTTCATGAAAGGTTTAATCTTTAGGTGTGCATTAGTTACACTAGTCAACAACTGAAGATAATGGAGAATGAGGGTGTCGATCCCCCTACCTCTCACTTGCGCCTGCTGGAGAGCAGATTTTGAGCCAAAATTGATTTACTTAGTTCTAAGTTAGTACAAAGTTAGTACATCCCTGCCTCACTACAGCCAATCACGTAAGGTAAATCCAAAGTAAGTCCACACTACAGCCAATCAAACTTTTCAAAGTTGATGTTTGATTTTCAAAGCTGTTGTTTAGAAATGTTTATTTGTCAATAAAAACTGAATGCTGACGTGAGGATTGTAATAATGGATATGAAAATAAACAAATTTGTTTCATAGCAATGCAGTATATTTATTGAAAACTTAATGTGAAAACTTTATTCAATAACAGAAACAAAGAAACAGTTGTGGATTTTCCTTTATGGGCTTCTTCATGCAGTCAATCAAATGTTACGTTTACATTCAGCATTTACTCAGCGTACCTGTCAGTCACATTTATTAGAGGAAAAAATGCATCTAGGAAAAGTCTGTTTGTGCTTAACAATTATATCAAAAAGAGTCATGTCAGGGAAGGTTTGTCCACATTGCTGCTCAGCATCACATCCAGAGGAAGATGCACAGGTAAGGGACCCCAGTTCTTGCTCGTACATGCTTGCAGCTTCCTCTGCACTGGACTCCAGCTCCACTGAAATCCCTGACAGAAATAAATTTATAAATGAAAATCCCTGACAGGAAAAATATCAGCTGCCGTTAATCTTTCGTTCAGGAAAAAATTGAGTTCATCAAAATGAGGAGAAAATGGGTTATACCAGAAATTCATTAGGGAGGGGTCAAAACACCAAACTCAGATTAAAATACATTATTTCAGTCTTATAAAAATACATTCTAAAACAATTTGGTATTCCTCCTCTGCCTGAAAGACTAAAATTTTTTTTTTTAAGATTTTTTTTAGACTAAAGACTTTGCCACCGTTTGTTACACACCTGGGCGTGTCTGAGGATGTGCACATCCAGTCATTTACTGTCATGTTTCTGTGCACTGACACACTCTAAAGTCACAGATCTTAATAGTGTGAATAAGAAGCATTCATAAATGTTATTCTGAGACACAAACTGCTGCAGTTTACCTGACAGCTTCCCTGATTTATGCGGCTGGTACACCTGTCTGAGAATCCTGCCCACGTGACCCCCCCTCTCCAGCTGATGAGGTAACCTGTCATTAACGTATGACTGAAGGATCTTGGATCTGTCTGTAAACACCCAACTAGAAATCACGTTTAACGCTACATGTATTAGATCAAACAAATGTGCCTCCATACCTTATCAGTGGATGGCGGGACTGCATTTCCTGATCTGTGCGCCGTCTTTAACACCCGTTTCTTCGCAGCTGCTGCTTCAGACAGAATCCTCCCACAGACATTTCGAAACATTTGTAAACCTGGTTGGTGTTGATATTTCTGTGTGCGTTCTGTCATCACATCCGCTAAATATTCAAAGATTAACGTTTGAGTTAACGTTTTATCCTTTCGTCTTTCCCCTTCATTGTTTACCTGCAGAACAAACGACATCCACACAAACTACTTCCGGGTGACCGTTCTGCTTCAGACGAAATATTAAAAAAAGAATTTAAACCTTCATTATCCGTTTGCTGCATTTTTGATTTAATATGTTAATGGGAATTACATGGATTAATATGGTACATTGTTGTTTGGACGATAAAATCCGGCATTGCTTCATTTAAAATACTTTTCAGTTCAAATGATTGACAAACATCATCATCCAATCAGCGTTGTCCCATAGTGCCTGCCTCTTCCGGTTTGGAAATGTTTTTCATTTTTGAAGATTTCGTTTTGTTTTCTGAAATGTTTTCATTTTTTAATATTTTATATCCTGGAAATTAATTTCCTTTTCTGAAATGTCTTACTTGTGTTTTTCATTTTTGTTTTTTAAATTTTGTTTTTTGAAATTTTGTTTTGTTTTCTAAAATGTTTTTGTATCGAGTGATTTGTTGAATGGTTTGCACTTCAGCGCCACCGTAACTAGATGGTGCAAAGTAAAACACAAAGTAGAGCATTCATTCATTCAGTCATTCATTTTCTTCCGTTTATCCCTTTCGGGGTCACTGGGCTGCCGGAGCCTATCCCCATTCCCGGCCACTTATTCGCAAAGGCAGGGAACACCCTGGACAGGTCGCCAGTCTGTTGCAGGGTCCAAAGCAGAGCAACCAATTAAATACATACGTATTTGGGACTGTTACTGTTTAATGTGCCTTGTATGGTTATGGGGTTTCACCTGTCAAATCTTAAAGAAGTGGAGACGCCTCCCATAATTTTATATGTCAACTTTAAAAGAATAGCACAATTGGGGCTGCTGTGATGCCATGGCTTGGAAACCTACCACAAAATAAATTATTTTTCACCAGACCGGATGTGTCTGGAAATTTTGGGCAGTTTGAGTGCATGTTAAAGGGGTCAAATTTTGATCCAAAAAGGTAGAAAGGAAGAAAAAAAATAGCCATTGCAATAACAATATCTGGTCTTTCAAGTCACTTTTTGTGTGTGAAAAGTCATTCGTTTACTTTGTGTTCTTTCTTTATTGTGAGGGGTTTGTGAATGTTTCTCCTTGTTGCTTTCAAGATGGTCCTTCACACATGTCCTATGTTCTGGAGCTCCCTTCAAACTCATGTTGTCCAAAGGGGAGGTGGCCCGGCTTCTGCTCACCGTAAAAACTGGACCTCAAAATGAGCGCGCCCGGTCAAGGCGTGGCCGCGTGCGCGGCCAGAGGGGCACATGAAGGCGCGCGCGCTCCGTCGCAGACTCACGTGGAGCTCTCAGAGGAGCGGCACGAGACCCGAACCTGCGAAAGAGGAAAACAATGAGGGAAATAGTTCACATCCAGGCGGGACAGTGCGGGAACCAGATCGGAACAAAGGTACTGAGCCGGTCCAAGTCCGAAACTTGTTCTGTTCCTGAGGTTCTGTAGGTGTAGTCCTCGTTATTTAAACTTTAAATATACGTTTACTCAAAGGAAGGAATGAGTCAAATGTGACTAGGTTTACGAGGTTCGGTCAGGTTCACTGAAGGGGGCTTCAGTTAGATCATCCATCAGTCAGGACCGGATCCAGGTTTTTGAACCCTCACAGGGAGCACAGCTGCTACATGAACTCTCAGTAATCCACCTGATGAAGGTGGCTGTGGTCAGAATGAGTGGAGCATTTCTCCAGGTCACCTGCTTGATTCTTTGGGAAATCACAGAATGAAGATGGGGAAACCAGAATCCATATCCTGGAGTTTGTTTCACTGATGAATTCTTGAGCGCGATGATGGTTCAATGTTAGCAAGTGTCTGGTTCTAAAGAAAATGAACATTCTATTTAAAGTGGAATGGGCTCGCAGATCAATCCCAGAATAATCTCCTCAAATGAATCTCTTCACCTTTGTGGGTTGTTGATCTTGAATAATCTAGGGAATAGAAATGAAATCCCATGAAAGTTCTTTAATATAAGTGTTGCTCTAAGATTTTTAAGCTATGTAAAGCAGAAAAACCGGTGGTGGTGATATGGACACACTACTGTCCCACTTCTGAGCTTCAGTGAATGCATCACAGTTTGAAGATGAATGAATATGATTTGTGTATATGACATCACAGAACCCTGAAGATCTGAATCAAGTACAAACAGTCTCACTTCCGGTTTGAGGCTGGTTTTGGAGTCAGGTTAGTTCATCAGGTTAGTTCATCATTGAAAAATCAAGTCACTCACTAAGAACCATTAACTCTAAATTAAAACAGTCTAGCGCAGGGGTCTGCCACAAGCCCCCTGTGGCTCTCTGATTAGAGAAAAATACAGTTTTTAGTTTTAAGTTTGAGGCGGTACAGCTCAGTTGGCTGGGCCGAGGACTGTTGTGCAGGAACCTGGGTTTGCTTCCCAGGGTGAGCAATGAGCCAAAATTCAGTGTGGGTCCTTAGACAGGACCTTTTTGCGCTGCTGCCTGTCTGGGATAAGAAAAAAGGAAAGTAGCTCAAACGTTTTTCAACTCATTCACAAACAGTTGTAGGATACTACGCATCACTCCATGAGGCTCCTGATTATGGTAGCTGTGATTCTCCAACAATCCATCAATCCTTCATAGTTTACTGAAGGCGTACTAAATAGTGTAGCAGATGTTTGATCTCCATTTATCACAGAATATCTGATAAAAGACACTGGAACATATAACAGATTTTCTATTGTTGAAGAATTTGATTCATTGTGATGCAATTTTACTTTGTTAGATTTATAAATGTCTGTCAAAGATGCCCAACAAACAGTAAAATAAACTTTTTATTAGTAGAAAAAATGGCAAATACTACTACATTTGCTGATTTGAGATATGTAACACAGGGGTCTTTTATTTTGAAAGAAAGTCATTGAATAACTATCAACTACTTCAAATTTTGTAAAGTTATTTTTTTGTATGTTTAATGCCTACTTAAAAAAAACAATACTTCATCTATAGTTATCATAATAGTAACATTAACATAAATACAAACCAGTGTCTTATTTTTCTAAAGGGTGAAGTCAGACTTTGTGGGCTGTGAGAAATTGTCCTGAATGTCTAAGTGTTGAAGGTTGCAGACCCCTGGTCCAGCCTGTCAACAGAAACGGTTGCTATCTGATTATTTCTTACTTGCAATGACTGCTGAGGCGTGTTTTCATGAACTAGATCATCTTTGTATTCTTTGAGATTTAAAAAGGCCCAATCCCAGATTGGAAATGAACAGAGGGAGCAGAAAAACTGCATTTACTTTTTTTTTAAAAAAAGTCCGTCAGTCCTGCTCTGAAGCCGATGGGTGAAAGTGTTACTGTTTCCAAGCTGGATCTGCTGTGTGAAGCTAATTTTAGCTTTGGTGAAGGTAAACACGGGTGACACTAAGCAGCTCTTCAGTCATAGAGACTTAAATGAATTCCATTTATGGAGAAACAGTTGGTTGAATATTTGTTTGAGTGTCTCTGTAGTTTGAAATCACACGCTTCTGGTCTGGTGTGTGTGTGTGTGTGTGTGTGTGTGTGTGTGTGTGTGTGTGTGTGTAGGGGGGGCAATGACAGGAATCCTGGTAACACAGTTGCTTCTGCGCTCAAAGCTGCTGTTTGTCTTTATCTCCAACGTGGTGACGTCTCCTCCAGAGGTCCTGCTGTTGGCAGCCACAATGCTTCAGAAACACTAACACTGTTTTCACTCAAGACTCTTCTGAAAAGATGGGACCAGATGGCACAGAGACCTTAGTTTAAATCCAGCAGGTAAAAGTTTAGATTGAGTCTGGGAAAGGTTGGATTTCTCCTGCGTCTGAAGGAGCATCTGTGCCTCTGAAGGCTCAGGAGGGGGTCCCAGCTGCTCTTTGGATCCTGGCTTGGCCTGCAGAGCTCCACCCTTCTCCGACCGTCAAACTTCACACATCCTGTTGTGTCTCTATAGTTTAAAATACTTTGAAATGAAGCAGGCAGGAAAGAGTCAGTGAATGCACCATGAAGCACCAACGCTCTTGAGTCAGATGCTGCAGAAGTAACCCCCCCCCCCCATTCCCGTGACTCATGTAGTTCTGGGAAGTGATCAGCGACGAGCACGGCATCGACGCTGCTGGAAACTATGTGGGAGACTCGGCTCTGCAGCTGGACCGGATCAGCGTCTACTACAACCAGGCCTCCTGTAAGCGTTGGGGGTGGGGGGGCTGCTAGTGTTGTGTTTGACTGCGGTTGACTTTCTGACTTCTGTGTGTGTAGCACATAAATATGTCCCCCGCTCAGTACTGGTGGACCTGGAACCAGGAACCATGGAGAGCGTTCGGTCTGGAGCGTTCGGACAACTGTTCAGACCCGACAACTTCATCTTTGGTATGTTTGCTTTGTTCGTGTGGAGGGTTTAGGTGTCCTTAGAGAGGACAGCAGCTGAATGAATTTCTGATGACTAACGAACCAACACAGCTAGTTTGGAACCTGCAGAAAAACCTGCTGCTGTCCTCCGGATGTCTGCGCTCTGAATTGTGTTCTTTGTCTTCTATAGGTTCAGATCAGAAAGGTGAGTTTACCCATAAACTCAGGCAGCTAATTGTTTCATCGTCAAATTGTCATGCTTATTTTGAATAAAGTGCCAACATGAATATAATGAACACATCTGCATCACACTAGGTTATCCTGAACGACCTTATTCCAGAAAAGAGCAAAAATGACCATCTTCTTCTAAAATGTAATTTATATATATAATAAAATAATTGATTTTCTG
The DNA here is from genome assembly GCF_053564925.1 of Oryzias latipes. Lineage (NCBI taxonomy): Eukaryota > Metazoa > Chordata > Actinopteri > Beloniformes > Adrianichthyidae > Oryzias > Oryzias latipes. The sequence continues at coordinate 5,266,102 of NC_136256.1, read as the reverse complement.
TTATTTACAGTTCAGATCTGTGGTTAACACCACGCCACTGTCCTGGATCTGATTTAAATCCCACTTCAGTGTTGGCAGTGTTAAGATTACTGTTGACAGAGGTGGTGTTCATTCTGCAGGCAGATGGATTACATTAATAGTACAAAAAAATTCCATGATGAAACACATTTTCTCCAAAATGTCTGGATATTCCTCAGGGGAAAAAGTTTTTCTTTTCATATTTAAACTGCATGAACGGAGCAAGTTTAGCTCGTGCTGGTTTGCGGCACCTTCCGTCCGTGAAACCAGGGTTCAAAACCGGGCTGCTCCCTATTCCCTTCTCTGCAGGAAGAGCATCCGGCATAAAACATCGCCAAGTTAACCATGCGACTCATCCTCGAAGGAGAGGTTGTTTCACTGTGGCTGATGGGAAAAGCCAAAAGAGAAAGAAGATTTAAATTCTATGAACATTTTTTTTTCAATTGATTCCAATTGGTGCTCCTTTAATGTTCTAAATGTTTGTCACAGTTATTAGCGGCATTTACATGGAAAAAAGTAATCGGAAAGGACGCCTGATCGGAAGAAAAATGCGTCATGTAAACACACCGTTCGGAATAGTCTGCCCCGATCAGACTTGTTCAGATCAAAATTTCTTTCCAGTCGAGACAGGTGGGTTATGCCGATTGTTGATCCGATCGTTGTTCATGTAAACGGTTCATTCTGATCGTGTGTCACTTCTGCTCTGGTTTAACGTCATGCATAGACGATGTTTCGATCCAGAGAAAGTTTTGGAGCTAAAACAGGACTGACCGGTTGCTCTGCGGACGCCCGGTGCAAAGCGCCACTCCGCCCACACTCCGCTGGTTCTTCGCCTCTCCCGTCTCTTACACCCCTCACAAGGGGGTGCCGGGGAGGAGGGCTTCGAGGACCCTGCGCGGTCCGGGCTCGGGTGCCGGGGATGAGCGAACTGTGTTTCTGAGCAAAGCAGCCGTGTATAACTTGTGTTTGAGGGGAGGGGAGGAGTCTTTGTTACGTGTGCGTTTGTTACTGCGATCCGTCCCGCCGCTCTGGGTTGGCGGCTGCCGGACTCAGAACCATGTCTCCAGGTCACACAGCAGCTTTGGGGTGGTGTGTGAGCTTTTCAAAACAGAATGTCGCTCAGTCCTTAGAAAATGTTCAAACAATCACGTAGATTTGTGTTTCCAGTCGTGTCCTGACAGAATAAAAGCTGATATTATTCCCACATATTAAGTTTCAGCCAAGATGCAGATTGCGGCATTTCCCGCATGGATTTATGTTCATCAAAGGCTAAATGTTGTTAGCGCGTGTTAGCCTTCACCTATCCTAACCCTTCTACAAGCTCCGTTCTTTCACAAAAAAACACTGACCACACGGATTAAAAATAAAATGATGAGTGAACAGGCGCTTCATAATATTCATTACATTAATAAAAGCATGTTTGGAAGATCGTCTTGTATATTACAGAGCTGCTGCATAAATGTATATGGCAGCTAGGTTTGTTTAAAACAAGACTCCTTTCCTCTTCCGAGATTTTCAACACTACTCCGCATGCCCAAATGATTTATTCCGACTGAAAGTGTGACCATGTGAACGCTTCGGAAAAAGGTTTTCTCATCCCACGTGCACGGTTGAATTTTAATCTGACCATTGATCCGATCAAGATATTTTGTGCATGTAACCGCGGCTATTGACTGTATAAGAGAACTGGACTGAGCGTGACGTCACCTATAGAAAACGGTTTACTTCCGCCTCTAACTAAGTGAAGTCAATTCAGTCTACATTTTTCAGTGATACAGAGGCGCCACGTTTGAGCCTGACATTGTCCGTAAGCAGTGATTGGTTCAAGTCGGTCTGAGTCAACATTTCTCTGGGAACCACTCGCGGTACCCAAACCCAAAGTGCTTTACAGTCACAGACACATTCACACACACATTCACACACTGGTGGCGGTTGAGATTACCCACTCAGCTGTGATGATTAAGGAAAACTCAGTGTAGGCATCTGCTCTGCTAAAAGTTTCAGATTTCCCTCATGGATTTTCTGTCTGCAGGTCAGACAGGTGCGGGTAACAACTGGGCCAAGGGTCACTACACGGAGGGGGCGGAGCTTGTGGACTCGGTCTTGGACGTTGTGAGAAAGGAGTGTGAGCACTGCGAATGTCTGCAGGTGAAACCCTCTCTCTAGAGTTTTTTGTAGAGTGATTGGTAACATTCAGCTGGTGGGGTGGGGGGACTGGATTAAGTACTGGGTCTGGAATGACTGGGCTTTGAGGGGAAAGGGGCCCAGCAGGGTCTCTCCCACTCGTGTTACCCTACAGTGGTGCAGTTGTTCAAGCCCACAGTGTGGCCTCAAGGAAAGATGTAGACGTAAAATCTGTTGGTCATTGAAGGAGGTAAATCTGAACTGATGAGATCCCATTAAAAAAAAGAAGAAAAAGTAATAAAAATAAAATTGTATTTTAGTTGTAAAAGTTATTATATATTATTATATGTAAATTAGAAGTGGAGAACTTCAGGCCTTGAGGGACATGTCCTACTTTCTTTAACCCTTGTGCTATATTGTGGGGTCAAAATGACCCCACCCTTCCATTGACATGTTTTCCCTACCATGACAAAGGTGGACAAAGGTGGAAACATTTCATGTAATCCATGGAAACCAGTGAAGATCACAAATCATTGAAGAAAAAAGGTTCAGAGCACTGTCTAGTGGGTCCAGCTGACCCCACTCCTAATGTCAAAGTGCCTTGGATAGCACAAGGGCTAGAGATGTTTTTCTCCTGTTGTTGACAACCTAAGGTTGCAGGGGTTGTTGACTTGTTTTGCAAATTAATTAATTAAAACAGATCATTTGGATTTTACTCATCGACTGTGTATGAGAACTGGAGCGAGTGAGTGTGACATCACCTAAAGAAATTGACTAACTGCCAGCTCCAACCAAATGAAGTCATTCAGTCACCAGATTTTCATGACACAGACATCGCCATGTTGGAACCACATGTGGCCGGTAAGCAGTGATTGGTCCGAGTCAGTCAGTCCAATAGAGTCAATGGCTTTACCACATCACTGAAAGGTTCACATATAAATAGCTGTAATTTGTCTGCAGGGTTTCCAGCTGACACACTCTCTGGGGGGGGGCACCGGTTCAGGCATGGGCACCCTGCTTATAAGCAAGATCCGAGAGGAGTACCCCGACCGCATTATGAACACCTTCAGCGTGATGCCGTCACCAAAGGTACCTCCCCTCTCTGAAACCAAACTCTGTGATTCTCCTCCATGTCCTCTTCATCCTCATCTGTCCATCAGGTGTCGGACACGGTGGTGGAGCCCTATAACGCCACCCTGTCGGTCCACCAGCTCGTAGAAAACACAGATGAAACCTACTGCATCGACAACGAAGCCCTTTACGACATCTGCTTCCGCACCCTGAAACTCACCACGCCCACCTATGGCGATCTCAACCACCTGGTGTCAGCCACAATGAGCGGCGTGACTACCTCGCTGCGTTTTCCCGGCCAGCTCAACGCAGACCTCCGCAAGCTGGCCGTCAACATGGTTCCGTTTCCCAGGCTGCACTTTTTCATGCCGGGCTTTGCCCCTCTGACGGCGAGGGGCAGCCAACAATACAGGGCGCTGACAGTACCTGAGCTCACCCAACAGATGTTTGATGCCAAGAACATGATGGCGGCATGCGACCCCCGCCACGGCCGGTACCTGACGGTTGCCACGGTCTTCCGTGGACCCATGTCCATGAAGGAGGTGGATGAGCAGATGCTGAACATCCAGAACAAGAACAGCAGCTACTTTGTGGAGTGGATCCCCAACAACGTGAAGGTAGCCGTGTGCGACATCGCACCGCGGGGGCTAAAGATGGCCGCCACCTTCATTGGCAACAGTACAGCAATCCAGGAGCTGTTCAAGAGGATCTCGGAGCAGTTCTCCGCCATGTTCCGGAGGAAGGCCTTCCTGCACTGGTTCACGGGAGAGGGCATGGATGAGATGGAGTTTGCCGAGGCGGAGAGTAACATGAACGACTTGGTCTCAGAGTACCAACAATACCAGGAGGCCACAGCCAGCGATGGAGAGGAGAACTTTGAGGATGAAGAGGAGGAGATCCAGGACTGAGGAGCTGAGTCATACAAAGCAGAAGAACCAACGTGATGATTCCAAAAAATAAACCGACAAATAAAAAGCATTTCTAAATCATTAAAAAAGTCTTTTTTAAGTCTTGTTTTAAATTTTAGCATTAGGACAGCAAATTGATATAATAAAGATGGAATTTTCTTATCTATTAAGACCAACAACATTATTGAGCAACCAACCAGTGTCCACTTGATTTTATTTTTATTTCTGAAAAACAGTGATGACTGACGTGGAGCTCAGAACCCTGGAATTGTTATGGCGGGGTTTCCTGAAGGGGCAGAATAATTGGGCGATAAAAGTTTTGTTGAAAACCTTAAACTGTTTTGTTTATTATTCTGTTTTGATATTTGTAAAGGGAAGAGCGGTTTGGTTTGAAAAAAACCTACATGACCTTTTTTTGCCTTGACACTTTTTTTCCTCTTTTAAATTTATTTCAGTGTGCCATTTCAAACTTTACAATTTAAAATTTTTTTTCTTGAGGTTAAAAGGTTTAAACAAAACTGTTGTAAATCTAACTGCAAACTAGTTCCTATTGAAGCTTTTGTGCTGAACGTTGGTTTAAACTTGGTGTTCCTGGAAATACCAACCTGAATGTGGAGCTTTAAGTTGAAAGGCATTTTTACTGCAGCACCATCAGAACCCGTAAATCCCCGGCCTTCATTTCACAGCAGTTCTGTTTGTGGGGGGGGGATTATGAGCCGAGCGGCGGCAAATCTTGCTGCCAAAGACAAAATCAGACAGTGGATCAGCTCTTTGTGTCTGCAGCGTTCATATCGCATCAGCAGTCGCTTCAGCTCCAGCTGAGGGCTCGGTTTGTGGACTGCTGGCAGAGCCAAAAGACAAAACTTAACTGGAAAACAAACCATAAAAATATCTTCTTCATACTAATTATTCTAGATATACTTAATTCTTGATTAGGAATTCAATCTGCAATTTAGTTGAGCAGTTTTTCCAATTTCTGATTCATAATATAAAAAATGAAAACTTGGTCTTTTTCATTTATAAATAAAACCTTAATTTCAATGTAGTGAAATTCTACTGAAAATGCATTTCGCATGTGTTTTTAAAAGGCATTTTACAATTCAATCGAACAAGTGAGAGTTAATAGTCTAATTAAAGCTAATCCCTCTGCATTTGGTGGATTTGTCAGATTTAATATTTATTTTTCACTTGACTTCAGAGGCCAATCAGAAGCTCCTTCATTGTTTTCATGGTGCCTTAACCTTGTGTCTGCTAAGTCAGCTTATTTATTAAGCTCCAGGTAATAATTTAGGTCATCTGAAGGTGTTGCACAGAAAGCAACCAACACCAAACCCAGTTAATTACTTTTGATTGTAAAGATCCATTGTAGTCCAGACATTTCCAATAAGGTGATTTTAGTAATGGCAAAGTGACCTACAGATTACAGGAAAAGATTTTCTGTTTTTCCCACACGGAGCAAACAAAAGGTGACAGTCAAGAGAAAACTACAAAGGAATCTCCAGCTGCACTAGACTAAAATTTCAAATTTCTCCATCTCCTTTATAGCTCACTTTATATCTGGGGGTCATAATCACTGACAACAATTAACATCACACCTTTAACTTCCAGCCCCAACCTATCTGACCCTCCCTTCACTTCAGAACAAACTCCTCCTTCAGGATCTTTTTCTCTTTCCATTTACACCATGATAAAACATCTTGAAGCTGCTTCCAGTCTAAAAACTTTGATCTCTTTCCATCTGGTCTGTGAAAACCCATCTTACCAAAGTTTCTGCTCTAAGTTCTTCACTCCTGTCTTTCTCTCTCGGTCTACAAACTCGTTTTGGTCTTCTCCTTCCAACAAAAGTCCAACTTCCACCAGAACACTATTGATCAACAGCACCAGTTGTTGTTAACTCAGGTCACGGCTGATCCATGTGAAAGTTCTGTTTGTGATTAACATGACTGATGAGACTTTGGTTTCAGGTCAGATACCCTTCCTGACAAAACTCTGCATTTACCTGAGCTTGGACTGGAGCATGAAAGAACTGGACTGGGCCCCCTTGTGGTTGGATTAACTGGGATCTCTGGATTCAGAGGCCAGTGCAGGGATAGACAACCCAGGCCTCGAGGGCCGGTGTGTCTGCAAGATTTCCGGAAATGTAATGGTATGAAATGTGAATACCATACATTAGCACAGAGCATTATGTCAGCTAAATGGAAAAGCATTAGTGATGGGAGTGTCAATACCAAGGTATCAAAATACAGATTCCCGAATGTCACCAAGTTTAGTTTAAATATTAAAGTATTGAGATGACCAATGGTTATTAGGTGAGATATTCCAGCATTTAGTGCCAAAACACACCCCACCTACAGCATATTGAACAGCTCCACGAGTCATGGGACCAGACGAGCCACGAGCAGCACAGCATGAGCAGGCGATTTTAGAAAGAACACTTGAATTTTGAACCTTTCACAATAAAGTTATTGATGGTATTTGTTCTTAGGATAACAAATAATATGCATGAGAAAAAACTTAACAATAAGAAACTACCAGTAATCTGTATTGCTACAATTGAATACTGTGTATCAAATCCTAAAAGTGTGTTATCGCCCGTCACTAGAAGCATCATTATTACCCACTGAACCTGATGCTGACAATCACACTGAGCTGTGACTGAGGGAGAACAGACCAACATGAACAGAGTTCAAAACATGAACCAAGACAACTAAAAGGCACAGAATGTCAAGAAAAGGTCGCCCTGCTTTTTACAGGCCAGAAGGTCAGGGACTTCTCTTTGCTGTAATGTACATCCACAATCACCAGGGGGCGACACAATTTAACATTCTAACTGTTTTCAGGTCCAGACTGTCCAACAGAGTTTACATCAGGGATGAAAGTCTCAGACCCTCTTCTGTTTTAAACGGCTGTGTCACAGCTGAAGGTGCTGCTGCAGCATCTCTAACACACTGCAGGAGAGGCAGCTCCCTCTAACGAGCCGACTCGGATAATTGGCTGCAGATAAGCAGGAAGTTATGAAAGGGAGATCAGTGGTTCTGTTCTGTTTACGAAATCCCGCTCTGCCATCGACCACTGAGCAGCAAAGATGTTTTAATTGGCAATTAGAGGAACAGAGTGGCTGCAGGATCCTCCTCTGTCTTGCAGCCAAGCTTTGTTTTTTTTTTTAAATCTTCTTGTCTTTGTGTTTCTGCATCATTGATCTCACTGCAGGTACAGCTGTTTGACTCTGTGGGCAATTAAGTGGACTTTTACAGGAAAAATGTATCAGCAGAGCCTCTTACTGTTTGGTTTTATGAGGAAAAATAGGGATAACTGAACTGATCACTGGCAGTGGCGCCTTAAAAGGGGGGAGGGCTTCCAGAAGAACTTCTGTTCAATCCATTCCCCCTCCGAAAGGGTCAGCCCTGCGACACACCGGTGACCCCGCCCTCAACGGTACCTGGGATAGGCTCCAACAACCCTGAAACCCCAAAAAAGATTGAGTTTGGAAAATGGATGGATGGTTCATGGATAATATGTTCATAGAAGCAAAGAGATAGTCATTCAACATCTGTCTAGATGTGCTGCTAAGCAGATCTAGATCTGTTTGGTGTCTGGACTTCCAGGTTCTGCATGGGATTTTTTTCAGTCATTAAAAAAGATGAGCTGATATAGTAGGTTGAAACAAAGCTAAATGATCTTATTCTGAAAGAAAATGCTTCATTCTGCCCAATAGTTCTAACAAAAACACAGTAATGCTTCACCTTCACTGGGATTAAAGGAACTTTTCCCCTGCATCAATAGAAACCTGTAGTCCTGTAGATGTTAGTTAAGTCTGAAGACTAAATTTGTTCATATAGTTGGGGTAGGCATTGGAAGACGGGGACAACTGAGAAAAGAAATCATGATGAAAGAGAAATTAAAGATGAGATGTAATTCTTTTTTATTTATTTCAGGTTGTGGTGAACTTTAAATAGTAAGCAGTCACTCTTCTTTCTGTTTTTTGATGGAGGATTTGTCTATAAAGTACTTTAACGTCCCATTCTGATCATCTTTTGATCTGTTGTAAAGGTGTTTCCGGTGGTCTTTTAATTATGGTAATGCCCTTTATAGCCAAAATCATAAAAACCTGTGTAGTTTTTTAGGACATAGTCTCTGCAGAGCTGCAGGAGTTCATTAGGAATAAGAAATGATCAACTGTGCTCAAACAAAAGAGACAGTAAACATGTCTCCATGTCCGGGTTCATGGGAGCTTTTTAGAGCTGCGTCAGAATGACGTTTTCTTTTTTTTCTCTTCTCAGCTGACCCTCCATCTCTCTCTGTTACCCAGTTTGATGACTTGCTGTCCCGTAACTGTCAGGGGAGTAAAACTATATAAAAGTGAGCCTAAAATCTGAGGACTTTTTTCATTTTGATAATTATTTAAATGTGTGAGTATTGATTACACCAACTGGCCTATAAAATGTCTAAAATTGTCTTTAAATCCATGAAAGAGTTAATGGTGGGTTCTGCAGCATGTGTTTACTGCCTCTATGGCTCAAAATTACCAAAACCAGCAATCGTTTATGTGTCAGCCAAACTTATTAAAGAGGTTGGTGTAAACTGGAGCATATTCCCCGAGCGTTCATCATCAACAGTTTCAGCCAAACAGTCACAGCATTTTTAACCCCTGAAGGCGTGAGGGGCCCGTGCAAACGCCACACCCTTCCTCGTGTTTGCACAACTTTATTGGCATTTTTACAAACAAAGCTATTACCAACACGCCACAAGCCTCTGAGCCGTTATTAACGTGCACGTTTGTGGGGAGGAGGAAAGATAAACCTGGCCAAGAGCTTTCAGTTTGTCGAGGCTCAGGAAAGCACCATGTGGGGACTGAACCTGAACAGTGACTTGCTACCGTGGTAACGGCTAAGAGGGATCTGGGGGAGGGGTTAAGGTGGAAGGGTGCACACAGAGTCCTGCTTTCAATCCTCCCAGGGACATCTGTAGCCTTAAATGCGATTGCTGTTAGTGGCAGAGCAGCTGAGAGGAGCCTTCTCTGCAGAATGAGTTATGACACAAACACACAGACTTGGTGGGAAAGCAAAGCGAAGGAGGAGGAATGAGGCTGCGCAAACAAGCCTGAGCGCGACACACACTCTCTCTCACAGGCGCACACACACTCTGTCTAAGAGCGAGGAAGAGGAGGAACTGGAGCTGCAGGAACACCAGACGGCTGCTGGAGCCTCAGAGGTGGCCTGGCAGTCCAGAGTCAGGGTTTACTCTCCGCCAGCAGCTGGATGGCCCACGCAGTCCCTCTGGAGCATCTCAGTCAGACCCATGTTAGACTGTCTTTGGTCAGACCCACTCTGGTCCATCACCTCGAGGAACCCCAACCCTGATGTCCACTGGAAGCTTCAGCTGGTTTCTCTGACACACAGAAGCAGGATCGTCTGCAGGCAAATCCTGCTTTCTTCAGCTCCTCAGAGAGAGAAAAACAAGCCTGACTCAATTAAGTGCTCTTATCTGGACCGTGGAGATGAGCTGCCTGTGGCACTGGGATTTCTCTTGAGCAAAGTTAGACCTGCACTTTCGATTGTCAATTCAGGAAATGAAGAATCTTTATCATCGGGAGCTCAAAAATCAGACGAAAAATATCTCAGAAGAGTTATAGGTTAAACTGGATTAAAACCAAAGAAATTTCTAATTTTATTTAATAGTTGATCTTTCTACCCTCACAAGTGAAGAAAGGAATAAAGCAGGAGTTTTTTTTTCTGCAGATCATCACTTCACAGGCTTCCAGAATGGTGAGAAAAGTTTTCCCTTTGCATGATTCTTACAAAAATCATCGTTGCCTCTGCCTCGTTCTCCAATTCCGCTTGAAACTTTAACTAGTTAAGAGTAAAGTTTATGTTGAGAGCTGTAAAGTTGCAGGTCTGAACCTGACACTTACCTGCAGGAGCTGCTGTAAGTCTTAAATGGTGAGAAGTGAGCAAACATGCAGCTGTAGAAAGACCGGATTGGTCGCAGTTGCACAGCCACATCAAGCCTAGATGATGGAACCTGCAGGTTATTTAGGCTTTGGGGCACGCGAGCAGCTCCTGTTTAATTGTAAAACTTTGCACTTGGGGGGACAACTTTATTTATTCTTTCAACAGAAAGAAGAGTGACTGAAACACAAAGAAAAAGATTTAAAATGAAAAACAGAGCAGCAGAATTGTAAAAATGTAGAATAAAAAGAATGTCCATGTAATAACATTAATTACCGTACATAATATAAAACCTATTCAAGTTCCGCTCAAAGGTGATACCTTCAGTCCCCTGCATGTGAAACAAAGAGAATGACTGAGACAACTAATTGTTTTTTAGTAAAACTATTCCAGCTTTGTGAACTCTGCCTCGATGTGACTTTTTAAAGCATTGCATTTAAAAAAAAAGGCGTGTTTTTTTCCTTCTTCTTCACTTGGCTAGAGGTCAGGCTATCATTAGCCTGAGATATAGAAGATTTCAAAACACAATTGGATCATACCAAATACTCTAAAAATGGGGCATACCAACTCCCTTCATAGCTGTAAGGGTTGGATTGGGTGTTAAACCACTAACTAAATTTTGAGACTGCATCTCACTACTTCTTTGAAGAGAGAGAGCTAAATGTGAAAAACGATTTAAAAATGATCAAATGCGTGATTAATTATGTCTCACCAATTTTGTCCACAGTGCAGAGTAACTTACAAAATAAAGTGTTGAATACATTCACTTTATATGAGAACTGGACTGTGACTAAGAAGCCAAAATACCATAGAAATTATTAAATAAACAGCTATCATTTAGTCATTACATTTGTCAGAATAACCATTGTTGCTCTGGTACATTTTATCAACATTTTCTTGATTTTTTTTCTGTAGTTCAAGTTAATCATGTTATAAACTGACCAATCAGTTTATAACTGATTAAAAGTAAAAGTAGGTGATTGCACGTCAAACTTTTGAAGCATTTATTTGACAGATTCCACTGAGCCTGTGTTTAACTGGTGGGTGTGGCCTTCTAACGTGCTCACTCCTGACTGGCAAGCGTGGCTGCCATAGAAAAGTTGATTTAGACAATTTTACTAACAACATTTGGCTCCAATATGTTGGCATGCATATCCCAAAAAATGGCGACTGAATTGACATCACTTGATTGGAGCCATAAGTAAGCCGTTTCCTATAGGGGACAACACACTCACTCATTCACTCCAGTTCTCGTATACAGTCAGTGGTTGGATAAGTATCATCATACCTTCATTTGCAGACATGACATGGCAGTTATTTAGTTCTAAATAACTGTGGCTCTTCCTAAACACGATGTAACTCATTTATGTTTATGTTGATTTTTGAAGTAAAGATATAACAGGAATCAAATAAAGCAGTTTAATCCCTGCAAACAAATCTATTTTTACAGTGGTTACACAGATGTGATATATATATTGACTCTCTGTTTTCACGTCAGTTAAAACAGCCTTGTTTCCGTCTCTGAAAAAAAACAAACTGCATCCACTGCTGCCTGATGTAAATAACCTTTGGGAGCAAAGAAACACGATATTTTTTTGATAATCCAAACCTTTTTAGTGTTAGTTCTTTTGAGCAGTAGAAGAGACCCACCCGTGAACTTCAGCAGGTGAATGCCAAGCTAACTTACCCTGCTGCTGCCGTACCACTCTCCTGCAACCTGATTGGTTCATCACAGTCTGACATTTCCAGACATCAGGCAATCATCACATAATATGTAAAAATGAAAATAAAGGTCATTGAGAGGGTAGGGGGAGCGAAACTGTTGCAAAGGCAGATTAATGGCAGATGCGGATTTTGATCTGGAGACCATATTTATCGTAAAAATAAGAAATTAAGTAGATGCTTTATATTTGCAATGTTTTTAAAGAAACATTTTTTGAAAGACTTAAACATTAAATAGCTTTTAGCCTTCAAAAAGTCTTTGTCGGTGAAATGTTTGGTTTTGTGTGAAATTTGTGTGGGGAGTACGGTGGCCGAGAGGTGCAAGACACGCTTACATTTAAGATACAGCAACAGCAAATCCCAGTACAAATGAACAAATCACGAAACACAACAGCAAATCACGAAACACAACAGCAAATACTGAAACACAACAGCAAATCACGAAACACAACAGCAAATACTGAAACACAACATCAAATCATGAAATACACATCAGCAAGAACTGAAACACAACAGCAAATACTGAAACACAACAGCAAATCATGCAACACAACAGCAAATACTGAAACACAACATCAAATCATGAAACACACATCAGCAAGAAGTGAAACACAACAGCAAATACTGAAACACAACAGCAAATCACGAAACACAACAGCAAATACTGAAACACAACAGCAAATCACGAAACACAACAGCAAATACTGAAACACAACTGCAACTCACGAAACACAACAGCAAATCACGCAACACAACAGCAAATACTGAAACACAACATCAAATCATGAAACACACATCAGCAAGAAGTGAAACACAACAGCAAATACTGAAACACAACAGCAAATCACGAAACACAACAGCAAATACTGAAACACAACAGCAAATCACGAAACACAACAGCAAATACTGAAACACAACTGCAACTCACGAAACACAACAGCAAATCACGCAACACAACAGCAAATACTGAAACACAACTGCAAATCACGCAACACAACAGCAAATACTGAAACACAACTGCAAATCACAAAACACAACAGCAAAAACTGAAACACAACAGCAAATCATGAAACACTATAGCAAATACTGAAACACAACAGCAAATCACGAAACACAACAGCAAATCATGAAACACTATAGCAAATACTGAAACACAACAGCAAATCACGAAACACAACAGCAAATCATGAAACACTATAGCAAATACTGAAACACAACAGCAAATCATGAAACCTATGGTGGCCGGGAGGTGCAAGACACATTTATATTTAGGACACAACCAACAATAAATCCCAAACTAATAAATCACAAAGCACTGATAACAATCTCGGAACAAATGAACAAATAATGAAACACAACAGCAAACCACGGAACAAATGACAGAATCCTGGAACACAAAAGCAATTTTGGGTGAAAACTAACAAATACTGAATTACAAAAACAATCTCGATACAAATGAACAAATCCAGAAACACAACATGGAAAGCGGAGAAACGCTGTCTAACTGAAACGGAACATCCTGAATCCCGGAAGTGACGTAATATAAAACTAATTGTGTATTATTTTCTACATTTCCTTGTTACTGTCTTTTTTATGTGGACATTTTCAATACATGAGACAGTCCAAAAGCATTTCTTCAATTGTATTACTACAATAAAAATTACAACAACGTTTAACAAGGTAAAGTTTTTGCTTTTCCGGTATTAAGGGTATTCCCTCTCCGTTAAGACCACTCTAGCAAGAATGTTTCAGGACTGTTTCATGTATTTAAAATGTCCACAGAAAGAAAACAGTAATTAATAATATTTAAAAAAAATCATACACAATTAGTTTTATATAACGTCCATTTCTGTTAGAAGCCATGTCTCCGCTTTCATTGTTGTGTTTCTGGTTTTGGTCATTTGTAACAGGGTTATTTTTTTGTAATTCTGTATTTGTTTCAGGACTGTAATTTTTATGATTTGCTGTTGTGTTTCAGTATTTGCTGTTGTGTTTCGTGATTTGCTGTTGTGTTTCGTGATTTGCTGTTGTGTTTCATGATTTGCTGTTGTGTTTCATGATTTGCTGTTGTGTTTCATGATTTGATGTTGTGTTTCAGTATTTGCTGTTGTGTTTCGTGATTTGCTGTTGTGTTTCGTGATTTGCTGTTGTGTTTCATGATTTGCTGTTGTGTTTTGTGATTTGCAGTTGTGTTTCAGTATTTGCTGTTGTGTTGCGTGATTTGCTGTTGTGTTGCGTGATTTGCTGTTGTGTTTCGTGAGTTGCAGTTGTGTTTCGTGATTTGCTGTTGTGTTTCAGTATTTGCTGTTGTGTTTCATGATTTGCTGTTGTGTTTCAGTATTTGCTGTTGTGTTTCAGTATTTGCTGTTGTGTTTCAGTATTTGCTGTTGTGTTTCGTGATTTGCAGTTGTGTTTCGTGATTTGCTGTTGCGTTTCAGTATTTGCTGTTGTGTTTCGTGATTTGCTGTTGTGTTTCGTGAGTTGCAGTTGTGTTTCAGTATTTGCTGTTGTGTTTCGTGATTTGCTGTTCTGTTTCAGTATTTGCTGTTGTGTTTCATGATTTGCTGTTGCGTTTCAGTATTTGCTGTTGTGTTTCGTGATTTGCTGTTGTGTTTCGTGAGTTGCAGTTGTGTTTCAGTATTTGCTGTTGTGTTTCGTGATTTGCTGTTCTGTTTCAGTATTTGCTGTTGTGTTTCATGATTTGCTGTTGTGTTTCAGTATTTGCTGTTGTGTTTCGTGATTTGCTGTTGCGTTTCATGATTTGCTGTTGCGTTTCATGATTTGCTGTTGTGTTTCATGATTTGCTGTTGTGTTTCCGTATTTGCTGTTGTGTTTCCTGATTTGCTGTTGTGTTTCAGTATTTGCTGTTGTGTTTCAGTATTTGCTGTTGTGTTTCGTGATTTGCTGTTGCGTTTCATGATTTGCTGTTGTGTTTCATGATTTGCTGTTGTGTTTCATGATTTGCTGTTGTGTTTCAGTATTTGCTGTTGTGTTTCCTGATTTGCTGTTGTGTTTCCTGATTTGCTGTTGTGTTTCATGATTTGCTGTTGTGTTTTGTGATTTGTTCATTTATACTGGGATTTGCTGTTGCTGTATCTTAAATGTAAGCGTGTCTTGCACCTCTCGGCCACCATAGGGGAGGACTCGGCTGCAGGAATCTGCTGTTGGAGATGATATAACCAGCAACTAAAGCTCTTCCTGGTCTCAGGGGGACAGCAGTTTGAGAGCAGCTGTCCTTTTTCCATCGTCAGAAGGAAACAAAAGCAAACGGTGACTGAGCGTTTGCTCTTTTCTTTCAGAAGGAGCAGCTCCTTGTTTCATTTCTGGACCTCTGAGTCTCCATATTTCTGAAAGAGGTTGAGAGCCTGACGGAGCCCCACTCTGCTGGTGAGCTAACCCACAATTTCTAGTCTTCATTTTTGTGTTTTTTTCTCAGTTAATAGTTTGCATGCTTTAGGGGAAGCAACCACAGGCAGCGGAACGAGGCCTAAAAAAGTGGATTAAAACTCAGGACACTCTTTCTAGCTTTTTTAAAACTCAAACTTTTTACTATAACTTACTTTCAGCTAATTAACCTTTTTCAAAAATGTTAATTAACTTAAGATGAGTGTTTAATTAACCTTTTTAATAAAGGTTAATAAATCTACACATCTGCACTGCTGCACCTTTGAAAGGCTTTGCCATTTTGTACAGAATTGGAACTGTCTATTTTTTACTCAAGATACTGTAAAGGTAAACGTGTCCTATGTTTTTCTCCATTTTATGGAGTTCTTGAATTTGGGTCCTTTTATTTTGAAAGACAACTTCTTAGTGTTTAAAAACACAGTGAAATAGTTTCAATGCAGATGATGTTTAGCTGTATTTTCTGATTTAGAGTTTAACTAACATGAGTAACTGATCTGTAAATTAGATGTTCAAAAGTCTAGTAGAGAAAACTGAATCTTTCTTTAGTTGAGACATGTCAGTGTTTAATATTAATATAATAAACTTTTGTTACAATATTAAATGAATCTTTTTTAACTCATCTAATTTTTCTGCAGCTTTGCTGGATCCTGGTTTTTGGATGTTTATCTTCTGTTTTTTTTTTCGGGATCATTGTGATCCTTTTAGGGATATGAGTGCAAACCCTTGGAGTCTACCTTCCATGCGCTCAGTTGCCCTCAAGCTGGAATCTCCTCACCTCATTCTGTGATCTTCTGTTTTTTTGTGGAAAAAGATGAAAAGCCGGACATGAAAAGTCAGTTTGGAGACTGGAAAGTTTCTGCGTTGGGAACCATGGACTCTGGGATTGAATCTGGTCTCTGTTCAGACAAACTTTTTGTTGCTAACAGCAGACTCAGGTCTGCATGATGATGAGGAGGACAGCGAAGCATCGAGGAACCTTTTCTATGTGAAAGTTCTTTCCTGAATCTTTCTGGTGAACTTTGACTTTGCCGACACAGAACCTCCGCTGACGTTTTCACCAGCAGATGTTTTCGAACCAGTAGCCGGTTTGGTAGGTGAGCCTCTTGAGGAGTCGCTTCCCAGGCCATGATGCTGCCCGGAGGACCGGTGGTGGGCGGAGGGGGCTGGGGAGGTGGGCTGTGCCTGCTGAAGTGGCTGGGCCTCAGGATGTTGTCCCGCCGGGGAACCCTGGTCTTCGTTCTGCTCTGGTTCGGGTCCTGGTTGTTCCTGAATGGTCTGGTTCTGGTCCACAGGAGCATCCTGTCTGATTACTGCTCTGATGAAAAGAGCAAGAAGATCCTGCAGCGACTGGTGAGTCAAGCTAGTTCCTCACTTTAAACTTCTGCCGCCAGGACGACGTTTGTTGGGTTTTTAAAACAAAGAATGTCAGTATAAACACAGGATCAACAAAACCAAAGACTGCACTAAAAATCAAGAGCACAACACTTTCTAATCACTTAGGACCAACTCAGTGGTCATGTGGTAGAGTGTCATCCCATGAGGCCAGACAGGTTGGGGGGTTCAAATCCCCGGTTGATTCATCCCAAAGACTTTAAAATTGACATTCAGAACAAAGGGGTTTGGATTGGGGGGTTAAACCACAAATGGTTTCCGAATGTGGCGCTGCGTGCAGCTCACCCCTCCCTCAGGGGGCGGGTCAAATGCGGAGAACAAACTTCACACACCCTGGTCTTTGACAGCTAGTGGGACTTTACCTTTATCTTAACCGATCCTCAGTGAGAGCTGTCAGTGCGGTGCGGGAGTCTGTTTTTTTGGACGTCAGAAAAAGGACATTTCCATCCCAACAGAATGTTTAAACTTCCTCCATCATTTGATTCAGAACTGCTCAGATGCTTCTGGGGCTGCTCTCTGTGGTTCTTTAGCATTTGTAGAGAGACAGGAATTTGGACTTAATGCATTTTATATGTCAAGCATCGTCAATACATTACAATGAACTTGGGACTTTTTTGCACATAATCAGATAGCTTTTCCCCTTGAAGACCATAGAACATATAATATATCTATTGGCCGTGTACCTCGTCTCTGCTCCTGCTCCTACAACTGGCTGTGGATCCTGTCTCCGGCTCGACTCCGACTGTGCCTCCAACTCCATCTGGATGAAGCTCGTCTGCTGAACTTTAAATATGTAGTCGTAGATTTAGATAAGTTAATTCTTCTCTATGAGTTCTGATAAATCGCCTGTCTGTCCTGGGGAAGGATCCCTCCTTCATGTGGGCACTCCTGAGGTTTCTTCGTTTTTTCCGGAATCCGTTTTTTTAGGAGTTATTCCTTACCGCGAAGGGGGGTCTACTGGCAGGGATGTCCAGTTTGGCTCAGTCAGTTTGTTAGTTAAATTTAGTTTTCATGATCCTTTTGATTTCATGTTTAACTTTCTCAATTACCGATACGAAGCCCATCGAGACGACTGTTGTTGTGAATTTGGGCTATACAAATAAAATTTAATTGAATTGAATTATTTTGAAAAATTATGAACTTGGGCCCCTTCTGAACTAACCGATTAATTTGCTACGTAAAATCCTTTTGTTTTAGAAAAAAGTCAAACATTTACTGTTAATGGAAGCAGCACAGAAACAGTCCCTAGCAGAACATTAATAATTTTTTTTTAAGTCATGTCTGCTTAAAGCTTCTCTGGACTCTGCTGCTTCAAATGTTTCCTGTTCTCCTGAACGCGCTGTGCAGCTCTCCTGCTCGGCTCCAGCCTTTCCTCTCCGGATTTAGCTGAAACTTTCGGGGGGTGAATCTACAGGATGTCCCTGCAGGCCTCTCAGCAGGCTGGATGTCCGTCATGAAGGCTGTTTGTCGGAATGCGATGAAACATGAATGTGCAGAAACATGCAGAGCCCGATAATGATGGTCAGGCTTTAAAGGTTCTGCTGGTTTTCTGCAGGGCAAACGGCACATCAGGCAGGTGTTACAGTGAGGCGGGGGGCAGCTGATAATAAAAGAGTCTCTTTCATTTCTGTTGCTTCCATGTCCTCCCTCCTCCTCAGCCTTCATCTTTCTTTCAGATCTCCTTCTCTCCCATCACTCCTCTCCTGCTGATCTCCTCTTGTTCTGCTGCTTTTCTCTCCTGCTGTTTTTTTTACTGTCATTAGTTTTCTCCTCTGATCCTCTTCAGCTTGTTTTAGCGCTCAGAGGAGGAACATAAATCAAACGGTGAAAGTCCTCGGCATGAATGGTTTTGTCAGGCGTTCAAACACCGTGACAGCTTACATTCTCCTGCAGTCGTGTGGAGCAAAGTGATTCTTCAGCGCAGTAAGGAGACAGCAGCTGCTTCAGCAGAGACACACTTTAAGAACAGATTGATTCTGAGTTCTGACTGAACTCTGACTGCTCCGCCTTCATTCACATCTCTGCAGCTCTGCTCATAGCAGCTACCTGTAGTGGGCGGAGCCAAAACTGCTGGCAAAATTTGCAGTATAGTTCTCTTCCTGTCCAAAGGATTTTGCAGTTGGAAAATCATGTCCAAATATGGAAAGAATGTCAAATCTGCAAACATATATATTGATGATAAAATATTGATAATATTTATTGTCTGTCCAAAACACATTTTTTTTATTTTAATTTTTTCAATATTTTATTTTCGTCTTCAAATAGACAAAATCACAGACAAGCAAAACAAACAGTTCAGGTGCTATTTTGACCATTACAAAACCGAATGAAAAAATACAAGTAAATAAATAATTGCCAGTTACACTCTATTCAATAATATTTACAGGCCGTCCAAATTGGGCATAAAGAGAAGAAAGAAAAATGCAGTCTCAGTAAAGAGCTAAATAATTTTAACCTTCTGAAAGTGATTTAGAAATTGTGTCCAGAGTTCATTGTGAACATTTTTGTGAACAATTTTTTCCATGTGAATGAGAAAGAGCATGTCAGTGAGCCATACTGTAAAGTAGGGAGAAGCCGTAGATTTCCAATCTCTCAAAATGTATCTTTTTGCAGTCATAAACCCAAGTTTTAGTGGCTGCTGTATTACAGTCGGGATAGTTCTGGTACATATGCAGCCACAAATGGCAGGCTCTGCATTGGGTGGAATTAAGCAACCATAGGCTTTGAAATACCAATCAAATACTCTGTTTCAAAAGCCAGCCAATGAGGGATAAGACCAAAAAGCTTGAACCAATGTGCTTTTGAGATATTTTACATTTATCACAAATGGGAGTAATTGAAGGATGTATTTTGTGCAATCGTACTTTGGAGTAGTGGAGCAGATGGATGATTTTAAATTGTATCAGTTGATGTCTGCTGTTAACATAGCAAGAGTGAATCTTGGATAAACACTTTTCCCACATTGATTCGAATATTTCTATGCCCAACTCCTCGCTCCAAGCATCTTTCATTTTTGTCGATTTCACCCTGGTGCTGTCATCAAATAAATGCACTATTCTAGAAACCAAATGTCTGCAGCCAGGGGCACTTTGGAAAATGTCATAAAGATTATGTTCAGCTGGAAGATCTTGAAATTGTTTAATTTTGGACTGAACGTAATGTTTAATTTGTAAGTACCTATAGAAGTGTGAATTGGTAAAGCTAAAGATTTTTGTTTAAGTTGATTAAATGATGCAAATTTGTTATCTATTTACAAATCTTCAAGTTTAGTCAAACCCATCTCATTCCATTCCTGATACAATTTATCATCCCAAGGAGGCAAAAAAGAGTGATTATGGCATATTGGTGACTGAACAGAAATGTCCGGCAAAGAAAGAAAGCTTCTAACTTGATTTTAAATGCGCACCGATTGTTTTGGGACAAAACCCAGTTTTCGGAGAGATTCCGCCCTCTCCAGTTTGGAGAAGAGCAAAGCATGTAAACACGAGAAATCTCCCACTCGGCCCTCCATTTTAACCCATAGCGGAGTGGTGGGACCAATGGTGTCTGGTCGTCCCTACTGCCAAAACATCAATGCTCTGATATTGGCAGCCCAGTAATAGTGTTTGAATTCTGGTATTCAATTCAATTCAATTTCAATTCAATTCAATTTTATTTGTATAGCCCAAAATCACAACAACAGTCGTCTCGATGGGCTTCGAAGTAAAACATGAAATCAAAAGGATCACGAATACAAAGAGTTCAATAGAAAAATACTAAAATGAACTAACAAACTGACTAAGCTATACTGACATCCCTGCCCTTAGACCCCCCTTCGCGGTAAGGAAAAACTCCCAAAAAAAACGGATTCCGGAAAAAACAAGGAACCTCAGGGGTGTCCACATGAAGGAGGGATCCTCCCCCAGGACGGACAGGCGATTTACCAGAACTCTTAGAGAAGAATTAACTTATCTAAATCTACAACTACATATATAAAAGTCCAGCAGACGAGCTTCATCCAGCCGTGGTTGTGGGGACAGTCAAAGGCGCGAGTCGAGCCGGAGACAGGAACCACAGCCAGGTGTAGGAGCAGGAGCAGAGGCGAGGTACTCGGTCAGGCACAGAGCAGAGACGAGCCAAAGATGAGCCAGAGGCAGGATCCACAGCCAGGTGTAGGAGCAGGAGCAAAGGCGAGGTAAACGGTCAGGAACAGGAGCACGGATGAAACAACTGGAGTCTGGAAGCACTCCCACTCCCCAGGAGGGGAGAGGAAAAGAGGGACAATACATGAATCGCACTGTACCAAACAGAGGCATGGAGAACTAAATGATAAATTATGATCAAGAATAGAGGAGAGGAAGGGTAGAAGTAAAAAAGGAAAGAGGACAGAACCCCAGTGCACCATAGTTACCCCAGCTTCAACTTCTAGCAGCCTTTTAAAAGAAATAGTTATTATTAAGTTTAATTTAAACAAACTAACATTAAGTTAAATAATCTCTGAATACTAACTAGTGTGACAATAAGCCTGTCCAAAGAGGAATGTTTTCAGTCTAGCTTTGAATGTAGAAACTGAGTCGGCCTCTCTTACATGAGCTGGGAGTTTATTCCATAAAACAGGGGCTTGGTGGCTAAACGCTCTACCTCCAACCGTACTTTTACTAATTCTAGGAACCACAAGCAGTCCTGCATTTTGCGAGCGAAGTGTTCTGATTGGATGGTAAGGGACTATGAGGTCCTTAATATAGGACGGGGCCATTCCATATAAGGCTTTATAGGTTAACAGGAGGATCTTGAACTTGATTCTAGAATCAACTGGGAGCCAATGGAGCGAAACTAACACAGAAGTGATGTGATCTCTTCTGCTAGTTCCTGCTAACAATCTAGCAGCTGCGTTCTGAACAAGCTGGAGACTTCTCAAGGAACTCTTAGGACACGCTGCTAACAAGGAGTTACAGTAATCCAGCCTCGACGTAACAAATGCATGGATGAGTTTTTCAGCATCACTCTTAGAAAGTATATTTCTGATCTTAGCAATATTCCGCAGGTGAAAAAAGGCAGTTCTACACGCCTGAGATATGTGAGCCTTAAATGATAAATCCTGGTCAAGTAAAACCCCAAGGTTTCTAACTGTGGAATTGGGGGCTATACTTATGTCATCCAGGGAGACTATCTGAGCAGACAGAGCATCTCTGAGGTTTTTAGGACCAAGTATAATGACCTCAGTTTTTTCTGGGTTCAAGAGGAGGTAGACCAAGACCTTCTTCCAACTTGGATTTTGTAAATCTGATTATTGAGTCTAACTCCTTAAAGAAAGAAGCTGTGAGGTAAAGAGGGAGATTCTGGCATAGATACAAGAATCTAAAAAGAAAAAACATTTTTATAGAGTTTATTCGGCCGATCATGGATGGGGAAGAGTCTTCCAAGTCTCAATATTCTGCTTTAATTTTGATAAAACTGTTGTGAAATTTAAGGTAAAGATTAATTCAAAATCTCTGAATACTTCAAAACATTTTGAAGAGAATTTGGCGAATAAGTTTTAGATAAAGGCATTAATTCGCTTTTAGTCCAATTTATTGAGTAAACTGAAATTTTGCTTAAAGAAGCATTTAAATCAATAAGGAGGGGCACAGACTCCCCAGCATTTCGCAAGTATAGCAGTACATCGTCTGCACACAAGCTAACAACAGTTTCTGTTCCCCCAACCAGAATGCCTTGGATATGTGAATGTGCTCTTATTTTAACAGCAAGAGGTTCCAAAGCTAGGGCCAACAGAGCAGGAAAAAGAGGGCAGCCTTGCTGGACAGAATGCTGTAACGGGAATGGCGTTGATCTTTCCGCATTAGTCAGAAATGAATACAATGGACCTGCATATATTAGTTTCACCCAAGATGTAAACGTTTCACTAAACCCAAACCCTCACAGCGATTCAAACAGGTAAAGTCCATTTAACCTGGTCAAAGGCTTTATGTAAGAGTCAAAACCGCAGCTCCACCAGAGCCATTGTGTTCGGCATAGATGGTGTCTAGAAGACGCCTAACATGGAAAAGGAATGTCTGCCTGGGATGATTCCTGTCTGGTCAGGGTGGATAATAGAAGTTAAATATGTGTTTGACCCTTGTGCTATCTTAGATGACCCCACCCATACATTGACGTGTTCTCCCTACCATGACAAAGGTGGATAAAGGTGTGAAGATTTCATGTAATCCATGGACACCAGTGAAGATCACAAATCATTGAAGAAAAAAGGTTCAGAGCACTGTCTATTGGGTCTAGATGACCCAACTCTCAATGTTAAAATGCCTAGGAGAGCACAAGGGTTATTCTGGTTGCTAAAATTTTGGTTATTACCTTCTGATCAAAGTTTTGGAGAGCAATGGTTCTGAAACAAGCTGGATCTCTGCCTTACTTCAAGATTAAGGAGATGTTGGCTTCACACAGAGCTATATCTCTGCGTTTGGACTCGCATATCATCATAAGCATGAGAGGAGAAGGATCATCACAGAATTTTTAGTAAAACTATGAGCCAAAGCTATCAGGGCGTTAAGTCTTGCCTTATGGAAATGACTTGATGGCTGCAATCACTTCTTGCAGTGTGAAATTGGAGTCCAGATGATGCCTTGCAGCATCAGTTAACCTGGGCAAATGAAGCAAGCCAAAGAATTTATCCAAGTCTGACTGTGATATGTTCTGATCAGAACAGTAAAGTTCATGATAAAACTCTTTAAAAACGATTGTTAATTTCTGCTGGGTTTGTTAAAAGAGTGACATTTTTGGTTGTTTTTTTTTGAATGGCTCTAGAAGCCTGCATTCCTTTAAGTTGTGCTAGGAGCTTATTGGGTTTATATCCTATCTCAAAATGTTTTTGCCTCAGTTTCGATTATTAATGTTATCGCTCATGATTACATTGGATTCATACTTAAGTTTCAGCATTTCTCTGAAATCAGAGGGGGATTTAGAAGTTTCCTATGTCTTTTCTAGAATAGAACTGCAATTTTAATTTCAGAAAGCCATTTATTTTTTTCCTTTTTGAGAGCTGAGGTATAAGAAATAATGTCACCACGTATAACAACTTTCAGTTGAGTCTGACACCTCCCCATTGTGATTTCTTTCAATAAATTCTTTGAGTTTAAAAGCAATGTGTTTAATAAAGTGATCATCACTGAGAAGGGTGGGGTTGAAGCGCCAGGAATAGTTTTGTTTAGGTAGATTTAGGGACAGTGATATAGACACAGTGTTGTGATCTGATATCAAAATGTTTTGGTATTTAGAGTTTGTGATATGTGAAATAAGGTTAGAGCTGGTTAAAAAATAATCTATCCGACTATGAGATTTGTGCACACTGGAAAAGAAAAAGTATCTTTATCTGTGGGGTGTTGAATTCTCCAATTATCTGCTAAATTTCTATTCTTCATGAGATTATGCAAATCCCGCAGAGATACACTCTCTGGAAGAGGGCGCAAGGGTAGACGATCAAGGAAAGGATCTAAGTAGCAGTTCCAATCTCCTGAGATTATTATGTTTGAGTCATTTTCATCCAGCAACAAGTCAAATACTTTACTGAAAAATGTTGGGTCATCCGTGTTCGGTACTCATTAAGGAAAGTTAAAGGAAAGGAAGAAAAATGAAATGCAAGGGGGGGAAAAATACCGCGATGGGCAGCGGCGCGTCTACTTACAAAAATATCGACAAGTAGAAAAAGTTTAAGGTGGTATACAGTGATCCCTTGCTATAACGCGGTTTACTTTTCACGGTTTCGCTACTTCACGGACTTGCATCGTGCATTGTGTTCTGCATTCTGATTGGCTAAAAAAGTCACTCCGCTACTTCTCTACCTGTGCGTCAATAATGTTGCAGTTTAATATGTACACGTACGTAAATCAGCTTTCCAAATTACGTGCATGCAAATCATCTTGAAATTTCAAGTTTCTCTAAAACCCATAGAAAAAGAGCAACACCAACTGTCAATCACTATGTTCTTCTCCCGAACAAACACACACAGCTGCACCGCGGGCTTGAGAAGGAGAAAACACTGCAGCTTCTCAGACTGCAGAGCATTGAAATACACCTGAGCCACTATTTGTCCGTTTGTACTTTGTATTTTTTTCATGATCATTTTAAATTTTCTCCCGTTTAATTTAATTACTCTCGGGTCGCGGTGGGCGGGGCTTATCTCCGCGATTTGAAGCCTTCTGTTTACAGCATGTTTCAAATTATTATTTGACAGTACAGTACAGAAGTTATTTGTTGAAAAATAAACGTTTTTAAAGTACTTTGATTTGTGAAACAATTGCTTGAGCCTGTAAAATGGTTTGTTCTTTCTTTTCAATGTATAATAGAGTATTTAATTGTATAATAATTGTTAAAAAAAATAGAGGTTTCTACTTCACGGATCTTTCCTATCACGGGTTCTTTCTGGAACGTAACCCCCGCGAAAAACAAGGGTTTATTGTATAACGGAAAAGTATGAGTTGCAGTGGAGAGCCGTGAAAAACACGTCAACGTCTTACAGCTGCGCACTAGCGCCCAAAACAATTTTTTTGAAGTTGGATTTTGAACGAAAGCAGAAAAGGATTCTAAACTTTGAGATTTTTTCCAAAAGAAGCACAAATGTTAGGGGGTAGGAACAGAAAAACAAACAAAAAGGACCAACTGTCATTTCTGGGCTATTGTTTAGGGCCACGCTCTGACCTTTAACCTCTTAAAATGAGTTTGAGATGCAAACTGCAGACAGACTCCATCCGTCCTGATCTTTCAGTGGTGCTCTGAGCTGGTTTCATGAATGCGGCATCGACATGTTTCCTTGAGAGCAACATGAGGCTTCAGGTTTCAGCAGTAACGCAGCACAGATGTGGGCCTCCTTCAAACCGTTAACAGTGGGGTCCGGGGCCGCCGGCGCTGACTCGCTGCTGTCAGGACCAGATTAGCGCTCCGATCCGTTCTGGCTTGCCTCGCTCGCCTGCGGCGACCTGAAGGGAGGTCTGTCACTTGTCTGCTGAGCGTTTCATCTCTGCAGGTGCATCCCTCCTTTCTCTGACACTCACTGAAGTAGAAAACCGTCTAAACACCGTGGCAGGAGCTGTCAGAGCTTCACTTAGCCTTCGATCTATATTTGGCTGACAGACGGCATTGAAAAGAGCTTCAGGCAGGAGAAACCCGACTCCAGCAGGTTCTGAGGACATTCGTTTAAGGGAAAAAGTAACAATTGGAAAGGAAAAGTCTACTGGAATTTTATCACACCAAGTCATTTATATATTGGCATAAGTCTTTGAAAGAAAAAGATTCACCAGATTTGCAGTGCGTCAACTTTTCACACCAAAAGTCTGCCAGCTGTAGATGGGGGACATGCGCTAGTAAACAGTAGAAAAAGAAGCCCCTCCCTGCATGTTCAGCGTGATTACCATGAGATAAATGTGCGTTCAAGAACCCACGTTCAGCAGGTTCTTGAACACCTGTCACATGTCCGGTGTGTCCGTAGCGTTAGATGGCTCTGGAGAAGAAAAGAACCAGGAAGCCTCACAACTTTGTACAGTTGGAATAGATCATCACTGAAGCAGAAACGTTGTAAAAAGAAGATGAAGAAAACTCAAATGTGTTTAGTTTCCGCAGTAAGTGAAACATTATTACAGGAAGGAATAAAAAATCCCGAATCTGTAGTTTAATCGTTTAAAAGTTAGAAAAATGTTCTCACTTCTTTAAAGAGATCTACGTTCTTTTGAACGGCATCTAGTAGATCATTTGGTAGAAAAGGAATTTCTGGCTGAGCTCTGACTTCTTTTTTCTTTTCAGATCGTTTTCTGATTATTAATTTAAAATGTCCAAATAAACACACATCAACTTCAAACAAACGTTGTTATTTTTAAAGACTTGATCCAGGAACCAGCTACACCCTGGTCTTGCCTCACAGCAAGGAACCTGGATCCCGGCTGGGGCCTTTCTGTGTAGAGTTTGCATGTTGTCCTTGTGCATGCGTGGGTTTTCCCTGGGCAGTCCGGCTGCCTTCCACAGTCAAAAAACATGCTTATAGGTTAATTGGTTCCTCTGAAATGTCCCTTTGTGTGATCCTGTAAGACTGCTGACCTGTCGGGATGTTCCCGGGCTTTGCCCAATAGTAGCCATGAACAGGCTCCAGCGACCCCATGACCCCGAAAAGGATATAGTGGGTTAAGAAAATAGACGGATGATTAAGTAAAACTTAAAAAAACCGAGAATCTTTTGTGTAGTATTCTTCCTTTCCTTTGATCTACTCATCCATCACATCTTTGCTATCATTTCTCTCCCGCAGCTTCATCCTTTACTGAGTCCCCCCCCAGTCTTTGTTTTCTGCGCTTGGAGAACAAACAACAGAAAGTCATGGATGATGCATCAGTTATGAACTGTTGCTTTTTATTCAGAACTGTTGTTCTGAGCTGCAACCGACCTCCCTGTGAGAGAGATATTTTTAGAACATTGGAGCCCGACCTCGGTTTTGAAGCAGATGACTTTTATGAGGAGCGAATGAAAGGAGCAGGAATGATGGTCGGATGCTGAGTCAGTCATGGAGTGAGAAGAAAAAAGAACATGCTGGCAAATTTAGGGGGAAAAGGTTACGCCTGTAGAGCCTAGGAACAATTTTCTTCTGGGCTTTTAAAAGTAATTTGACAATTCTTTAATGTCTTTGTTTATTTCAGGTAGCAACAATCAACAAAAAATAAATAAAACAAGAAACTAAGTAGATCAAAGTCATTTTCTTTTAAAGCGGCCAAATGTAGAGCCTGTAGGTTCTCCAGGGTTTAATTCCTGTCAGATGTAGAAGGTTGATGTGGGATTACAGCTTGACAGCCTGACAGCAGCACCATCAGCAGCTCTACTCAAACTTCTGTCTTTAACATCTGATGCAGAACTCCAACAGAACTCCAGGAACACCATCTGCCCTTTAAAGGTTGGATATTTCTGTTTCAGGCAACCGGAAAGTTAGTCTTTTTCTTCTGAATTAAACTTTCTCCGTTAATTTCAGCAGATGATCTTTCAGTTCTATACATTCAGCATTAATGTAAATATCCAGCAGAACGGTCTGGTCAAAATGTAAGCCAGTTCTGCAGCCACTTTCAAACCATGAAATGCTGTTTAGCACTATCAAGGTTTGGCATTTTAAAGATAGTTAGTCACATGTTTCTGGCTTGAATTTAAAGGAAAGAATAAAAGCTTTACTTGAATAATCAAATAGTATAAAAAAAACAGAAAACTAAGCAGAAGACTGCAGCATAGAGCCGCTCAGGGTGACGTCATGTGACTATAAGACTAAAATACACTCCTGGGAAACTTCACAGGGCTCGTTTTTCTCTGGGACGTCCTTTCTGGGCTGCGGCATTAAAAAGCAAACATCCCTGATTGATTCTGCAGAGAAAATCCTCCCAGCGTGAAGTCATTTATCATTTTTATGGATGATTTTGTTCATCTTCTTTTGAAAAAAAAAAACCCACATTTTTGGACCAAAGAAACAAAAGAAAAACTGTTTTATTTCAGAAGTTCCTCCTCATGCGTGCAGAGAATCTCAGCTTCCAACCTTTCATTTAAACTCTGTCCATCCTGCAGATGTTTAATGGATGAGAAGCATCTGAGAGACGATGAAACAGAAATCTGGAGCCTTTGTGAAGCAGAATCTGAGCTGAAAGAAAAAAGGAGTTCTGCAGGAATTCACCAGTCCAGCTCATTCCTACTCATTCACAACGAGGGTCCGGCAGATCTGCACCTGCATAACCGATCATCAAAACCATTCCTCTGTGATGGAGTCACACCTCTAATTGTTTGTTTAAAGTTACATTTATTAAATGAGGCCTTGTTGCTTCTTTTTCTCCATGCTCCTGTCTGCTGCACACATGCTTGCTGCTGACAGAATCTGCATGCTCCTGGAGCTCCTCTGACATTTATGGTGGATCTGCTGCATGCTCTGAACCTGTCCCTGCTTGCAGCATTCCTCTCTCTGTTTATGGCCTGCTGATACTGTTACAGTCTCCGCTGTTAACGCTGCCTTTGCCCCCCTAACTGGGACTTGCCTTCGTCTCTGAATTCAACACAACATCCCAAACAGCCTGATTTACCTGACAGAGAGGCAGCTGCTCATGACAAATTAGAAACAACGTTCACGTGAAGATTTCCAAATTACCCTGAAGCGCCTTGCAGGGTTTTGATTTTTTCCTTGTATGAGTCACGGTGCCTCTCTGTCACCTAGTTTTTGAACATCAAAACATTTTCTTTGTGTAATTGCAGTTTGAAATAATTTTCTCCAGCTGGTTTCAGTTTCAGATTCAGAGATAGTTTAAGAAAAGTAAAAAAAAAGGAAAGACAAACTGAGAACAAAAGCAGCGAAAAAGCAGAATATTAAAAAGGCATAATATGTTGACTTAATTTCTACAACTTAAAGATTGTATAAAGCGCCACACTAAAAGGCAAAAGAGCAGATTGTTATGGTTCCAAGTAATCCAGCATGACTGGGTCAGAAAGGACTTGAAAGGGATAGACACAAAAAGATTAGAAGAACCACTGTTAGGCAAAATAGGCACAAGACCACATTCATGAATGAGATGGAGCAGACAGAGGAAAGGTCTGCATTGAGAAAGAAGAAGAAAACCCCCAAGTTACACTGGAATGCTCCCCAGCAATTCGAACCAATAGCAGCATAAGTAAAGGATCACTCAGGTTAATGTTAACAACCATCTTTACGAAAAACAAATTCAAAATTCCTAAAGACAGAGATGGAGTCTGCCTCCTGAACTGAAGCAGAGAGTTTGTTCTGCCTGAGAGGAGCTGGAAACTGAAGTCTCTATCATAGTTTAAGAAATTCTAGGAACAAGCAGGTGGAATCCTGCAGACTGGGAAGAAGAGCTGAATGGTACTCCTTGAGATAAGAACATTTAAAGTTCTCAGTGGTCTTTTAATTCTGATCATGTCGTTTTTAGCCTAAATCAAAAACCTGTGTTGTTCTCGAGGACGTTTCTGCAGAGCAGCAGGAGTTCATCAGAAATTCACCTTTTAATTATGTGCTGTAGGGCTGTGCTCATTTCCCATGATTCATTTGTTCACAAGCTCTCCCACTAGCTTACGGCCCTCCACAACCCCAAGCTAGCATTAGCGGTGCAACAAAAAGGAGGGGCGGTATTGGAATTATCCAGCAGTACAGTTTGGATCCAGATTCCAGCTCAGACCAGGAAAGCAGACGTGCATGGACCTATTTGTCTGTAAGTGGATGATCAGAATGGAGCGGAGCAGGGAGCTGGTGGTCCACACAGTTTATTTTTTTTCCACGTTATACATCAGCTCTTTTTCCAACTTAATTGTTTTCTTCTGTTCCTGATTCACAACAACTTCTCAGAAATGCAGCCAACGTCTTAATTTTATTTATAATTGTGCTCCTTTATCTGAAAAATGCCACAAGAGCATGTTAACAACACCAAAAATGTCCTTTTCATCAGAGTGGGTCTTTTTTCTCTGTAAAAGAATGTCATCTGTGCTAACATGCTGCCAAGGAGGAGATACGGATCCAACGTCTTAATTCTCTTCTGCTGATCTCCATCAGAATGGCAGCATTTCAGAGCTTTTCAAACTTTTAGAGAAGTTTTAAAAAGTAAAGACGGCTTTATCTGGAAGCTACTCTCATTTCACTCTGACCCAGGATGTTCCTGATTTTAGAACGTTGCAGAGATGAAAGAAGGAGGTTCTGGAAACTTGATTTATGTGAAGGTTAAAGTAATTCGTCCAAAAATGAATCCACCGTTCCTCACAGCAGGACTGGAAATGGAATTATTGGCATCTGGTGTGAATCTACTGCTACCAGGTGAATCCCAGAAGGAGCAAGAACGAATTCTGTTAATCTGGGTCGATTTAGAGAAAATGAGAAACATCAGGCTTTAAATCTATACGACAGTTGTGTTTAGTTTGAAAGTGTTTGTGAAGCTGCAGACATTTGTTGTTTTTCTGTGAAGGTCAGCTGACCTTACAGGGCCAGCAGTGATTAAGACTGCATGCGTGTCACGGTGAAAACGCTGCTCCTGTCTGTTAGGAATGAAGGTCATCATTCTTGTTCAGACTGCAGGGGCTTTGCCCGCGGTGGTGGGTCACTGCTGCCTGTCAGCTTAAACTCATTAGCAGGTTTTTACTGTTGCTCATAAAAGGAAGAAATACATAATAAAACTCGACTTTGACCGTTTTGGAGTGTCGAACCCGCCACCACACCTCAGCACAGCATGTGGGAAAGGCGCACATGATGGATGAAGAAAAGAACGTTTTCAAATGTTTGTAATGTTCAGAGTTTGGGGATTTCTTTCATTTTCTCTGTTAGTGTACATTCACACCAGACAATCTGTACTGCAACTTGCATTGACCCCAAAAGTCACAGAACTGCTGCGATTGATAAATGCATCATGTACACTGGGTGTATATGAGAACTGGACTTAGTGACTCCTCCCCCCTGGCGTTCCAACCAGGAAGTACTTGTGGTTCCAAATCACATAGACTTTTATAGAGAAAAAAAACAGCTGTTACTCAGTTATTCTATTGGTCAGAATAACCGTTCTTACTTTGATACCTTTTTTTTTACATGTTTTTTTTTTTCATAATATATTTTTATTTGAGTCATGAACTGACCAATCAGATGCCTCTATAAAAGTAGGTGATCCCATGTCTCTATCAAGCCCTCTTTCAAGTAGTAGGGGTGTGGCCTTCCAACAAGCAGACTCTTGATTGGCGAGACTGGTTGTCTGATTCAGACCAATCGCTGCTTACTGACAATGTCTGGTACCAACAGGGTGGCGTCCGCATTGCGAAAAAAACGGCGTCTTACTTGACTTCATCTGGACCATTTTCTATGAATGATGCACACTCAGTCCAGTTCTCTTATACTGTCGATAGTTGTGGATGAATGTCTGAATTCATGTTGTTATCTGGTACGCCGTATTTTGTGTGAGTCGCTCAAGAGTGCGTACTGCCACCTCCTGTGTGAAGCAGATCCAGATCTGTCAGAATCCTGTGAGTGTTAATTAAACAAGGAGAGCTCAGACTAGAAACAAAATTGTGATCCAGCACTGATTGGATCTAATAGACTGTTGTGTACTAGATCGTTTTAGATCCTGGTTTGTGGTTTCAGTTTTAGCCTAAAAGAGGCAAAGATAACAGACGTATGTGTTTCAGGCAAAACACCATCCAGTAATCTTCCTTTTAGCAAACTTTTATCCCTCTTTAAAGTTATTTCTGCAGAGATCAACCTCACTCTAAGTATTTGTCAGAGGAGGTTGTCACGATGCAGGGGTGGCTCGAGAGCCGGTAGGACCCAGATGCAGAGACGGGAGGCCAACGGGTTCAGGACTGAAAAGTTTAATGACCGACAAACAAAAAGCGCTGCAGAGCAGGATGACAAAAACCAAACAAAAACTCACTGTGGCGTGGCAAGGGACATGAAACGAGGACCATGGCATGAAGCCGTGAACACCGAGACAAAGGCTAATGGACCAGCACAGGAGGAAGGCAGAGACAAGACTTAAATACAGACAGGGCAGACGAGACACAGGTGAACACGATCAGGGCAGATGGGGACCAAAGGAAGTAAAACTCAAGAAACATGACAAGACAGGAAACCTTTCAAAATAAAACAGGAAACAGAACCAAACAAGACAGAACAAGAACTAAAGCAAAAACCAAGACAAAACAAACTCAAACCATGACAGAGGTTCTGTTTACGGAGAGCAAGGAGCCCTGGACATGTCATTAAATAATATGTTTAAATGGTTCCCTCCAATTAATTCTTAGCGGACACAAATTAGTACTTTATGAGCACAATTCAGCATTTTTTGGCCAGTTTTTTTCATTTGTGTTCACAAATTAGCATTTTGTACACAAATGAGAATGTTTGTACCATCAGTTCCTACTTTGTGTGCACACAAAATATTAATAAAAGGCTAATTTGTGCCCTCAAAACACTAATTTGTGTACATCGTGTTTACAAGTGATTAATTTGAGAAACATTTTGTTTTGTTTTTTAATTTAAATGATTGGCTTGAGCTAATGGCAGTTTGCTTTCGTTCACACTAAGAGAGTCTCAAGAATTGGGCTTGAACGAGTGGAGAATGCTAGTCTTTTGCACACCTGTATCTAGTCTGGTTTTCAGGTCATGCCTGGGACGTTCAGAAGCAAACTGAAAACTGAAGTGGGCCACACTTTCCCAGTGAAAAAAACACAAAGAATAAAAGCGTCTGATTTTCAGGCTGTAAAAAGGGCCTGTACCTCCTTCCTACACCTTATTTACAGTGAATATTTCTTCTTTCCTAGTGAACCCCACTTTTTCAGTTTCACCCCTGCTAAGCAGAACTAATTATCTGAAGGAATGATTATCTGTGCAAATCTAACCTGTCAGTGTGAATTTGCCCTAAGGGGGAGCACAGGAGGCTGGTTAGGTGGGTCTGTGGTGTCTGGATGCTTTTCTGCTACTGCAGGTCTGCTGCCTGTCAGCTCTGTTGTTTTAGAAAAACACTTTCAAACTGCAGGTTTGATGATGAGGATGAACCGGTCTGACAGACCAACAGAGGCATCAATTTCATTTCCAAGGAAATCCTCTGAGGAGATCACGACGGCTGCATCAGAGACGTGTTAGACGAGAAGGTTTCTTTTGAAAACCTGGTCGTGTGTTTGCAACATTTGTTCAAATGAGAAGCAGTTTGGTCATCGGAACAGCCACTTCACAGAGCCACACCAAAGATCATTTGAGTTTCAGTTTCTGGAATGAATCGATAGTTTGCAGAATGAATGAACATCCGTCTTCTTCACACCAGAGGAGGTTATAAAAGCTGCAGCAATTTGCAGGAATTGATCTGTGTCCCTCTGAGACAGAAGACACGTGTGAAATTCATCTTTTGCATCTGGCCTTCAAAATGTAGCATTAAAATCACAGACATGAATTGGAATTAGTGTGTTAAGGACAAAACATCCAACGTTTGTATTTGATAGATTTCCAGCTCAATGGCCGAGTGGTAGAGTGTCTGCCCTGAGGCTAAGAGGCTGTAAATTCCATGATCAGGTAATACTAGCAACTCAAAAATGGCAAACTTGCCTACATTACTTTCAGCATAATGGGGTTAGTTCAGGTGGGTTAAACCATCTAATGGTTCCCAAGCAAAGCTCTGTCTGACTGCTTCTCTGGTGGAGGGGTCAAATGAGGAGAAGAGGTTTTGCACATCCAGACAGTGACACACTGATGGGATTTTATTTGATTGGACTGCAGTGATGTTC
Source organism: Oryzias latipes (assembly GCF_053564925.1). NCBI lineage: Eukaryota > Metazoa > Chordata > Actinopteri > Beloniformes > Adrianichthyidae > Oryzias > Oryzias latipes. The sequence continues at coordinate 5,232,282 of NC_136256.1, read as the reverse complement.
TTATTAGAGCTGTAAGGGAGTTGAAATACAAAAAGTCATTAAACTTAAATATGTAGAACTAAAAAAGTTTCTGAAAAAAACTCAAAAGGAGCAGAAACTGTGGCTTAGTGACAAATGTAATGGTGGCTACTTTCAATGCAATGTATTTTATTCAAGCCTTTTACCAGCAATGGTAAAGTTGTGCAAATCTGGCCTACAGTTTCTGTTTTGTGCTTTTGTCTTTAACCCTTGTGCTGTCTTAGATGACCCCACCCTTACTTTGACGTGTTCTCCCTACCATGACAAAGGTGGATAAAAGTGGAAAGATTTCATGTAATCCATGGACACTAGTGAAGATCACAAATCATTGAAGAAAAAAGGTTCAGAGCACTGTCTAGTGGGTCTAGATGACCCAACTCCCAACGTTAAAGTGCCTAGGATGGCACAAGGGTTAAAGTGGACTTTTAGCTCCTCAGTCCTGATCAGATTCAGTTTCAATTAAGAAAAAATCACATATGTCATACATAGAGAGGCTCTGCTGCAGCTGCTGACAAAAATAATGACATTTCTGTGGACAAATCAACACAGTGACTTTATACCGTATTTTCTGCTCTATAGGGTACACTGGATTACACAGTGGGCCAAAAAAGTATTTGGTCAGCCACCAATTGTGTAAATTCTCCCACTTACAATGATGAAAGAGGCAGTAATTTACATCATAGGTATACCTCAAAATGAGAGAAAAAATACAGATAATCACATTTTCTGATTTTTATAGAATTTATTTGTAAATTATTATTATTCAATTTTTAAACTCATGTCGTATAAGGAGCACGAACTGTAAAGAGAGACTAAAGAGTCAGAGATTAGTTTGTCAGTCATGAGATGCGTAAGCTAACATGTAGGTTATCACAGGTTAGCCACAATAGCAAATTTAAAATACCTGTAACTCCCAACCTTGTCATTAACACATAAAAAAAACACACAGTCGGACACCAGTATACATTAGCCATGTTAGCGTATTTACAATAAGACCCAAATTCGTTTGCAACAAAAAAACAGACAGTGTCGTGTGCCTCTCAAAATGACTTCAACGTCAGTGAACAGATGCTCCAGATCATAAAGCTCTCTGTCGTTTTTGGAAGAAAAAAAGTCAGGCTATAAGTGCACCTATAGAGCAGAAAACATGGTACTTTAGAGGGTATCTGAGCTTCTTTAGCTCTTTGGAAACCTTCATTTTACTTTGAATGTGGTTCATTTTTAGAGCTGAAATCTTTTGTGTGTGTTCAAAGTCCATTTGTCGATGGATGTGCCTGTTGGTCTCCTAAAGATGCAGTCATTATAAAAAGGAATAATCGATGTGTCCCCTGACGCAAAGCTTCCTGTTCTGTTAGCAGCCGAGGAAGAACATGAGTGTTTGACCTTCAGTCAATGGCGGCTGCATCACGGATACCAGCTCTGCTGCTCAGATTGGGTTCCACCCCCCCCAAGAATCAGCCTCCTGAGCAATCTCACCTTGACACCTGAGATGAATTCAGCAGCTGCTAGAGTTTGTGTAGGAGACTCAGCTGCAGGTGTCTGATAGACTCTGCCTCTTTCTTTCATTTCTGCTTCTCCCAACTTTTCTGCCTTCATTTTGTCAAACTTCTGCTCAGATTTCTCTCCAGTTATTATTAAAAAATGTTAGTAGATTCACTTTGGCTGGTATCTTTAGGTAAAAGCAAATAAACATATCAAAAAGTTTAAAAAAATGTATGATTTAAAATGAATTTTGCTTTATTTTATTTGAGGTAAATGTTAAAACAGGTTATTAATAAATGATTGTCAAATAATGGGATTTAAACTATTTTTATGTTGCTTTAGTGTCAGCCTCCTCTGCTGTTTCGGCTGAAAGCGGCTATTATCAGGAGGAATCATCCAAACACGTCATGCCTTCTTGATCTGTATTCAGCCGCGTCTCCTGGTTGAGAACAGCAGAACAGAAGGTCAGGCAAGGAGAGCGCACAGATAAGAGGACTACTTTAAAAACGGAGCTGCAGTCAGTGTTGAAGGCGAAGGCTGCATACCAACGAGGAGGCCCGCAGGGTCACAACAAACCTCGTCAACCAGCTTTGCTCTGCTCTTCCCTCTGAAGCTGCTCTGACCCCGAAACGGCCCAGCACTCCGGTTTTAAGCTGCGCCTCTGAACTGAGCATCAGACCCTCGTCAGGAAGCGTCTTCTCTTGGGAGCCCTGTCATCTGCAGCTGGGGGGAAGGGGGGGGGTCGGAGCCACAGCAACGTTCATGAGCGGAGGCCCAGGAGGGATCTGCAGTTTCTGCTCCTTACCGGGTTCCGGTTATGCTGGGTAAAAGAATAGGAGCAACTTTTTTTTATTTATTAGGTGTCGGAAATTCACTGACACTGGAAGAAGACAGCATGGATGCTCTCTGATGACCAGATTGATTTCTGTCACAAACAGGATGAAAAAATGATCACTACATCACGCAAAGCAAAAACCACTTTCTGAGCTTTTAGGTGTAACAAAATGTTAAGTCCTCAAAAAAGCAACCCCAAAGTTTTTTTTAGATGCGTATACACATCTCAGAGGATTCCTCTAAAAACCTGCTGTCTGAGAACCAGTTCCTTTCAACCCACGAAAACGAGCGGGTCCTCACATTGTGATGTCACAAAGTGAGGAACAGCCCCTTCCAAGTAGAGCACAGCCCCCAGGTTAACACACACACTTTCTCTGTGGAGCTGGCTGGGATAGTCAAAAACGCCTTCATTTTTATATTCACAATACGCACATTCATCTTTGCAAAAGTTCTGATGATGTTTGTTTTTAGTCGGTGAAACACAGACACGCTGCTGAGGCCAACTCTAGGTTGACGTCATTAAATGGGCGGTACCCACACGGAGTGAAAGGCGGTGCCTCAGAGATGTGAATGAAGTCATAAATATTAAAGACTGTTTTTTAAAACCAGGCTGTACCAACATTAAGTTCTGGTGTGAAGTAGACATTTTTAACACGGGTAGGTTGAGGAAATGCAACATTTGGTACTTTTTTTTTCTTTTCTTCAAATTTTAAACAGAAGCTGGGGACATGTTCAATGCATGCTATTATTATTGTAGTTTATTCGAGCTAAAGATGATTTCGAGTGTGATGATGTCACATGTCAATGTTTTATTTTCAGAAATAAAATAAAAACAGCCTCATAATTCTTCAAAACATGGACTACTTCAAGTAGTGCTGGAGAAAAGTACTTGTAACTTTTAGTTGAGTACCTCTTATCCACTTTACTTTTTAATTATTTGATATTTTGACAGTACAACTGTACCTTTACTAAAGTACACATTTTAGTGCTTTGTGAATTCTGTTTTCAGCTCCAAGGATCTTATTCTCTCTTTTAAAAAGACATTTCTTTAGAAAACAACCTGCAGGACCATAAAGAGAAGAGACCCTTCAGAGTCTGACAGACAAGTGTATGTCTGTAAGTAACACATGAAGTGCAGCAAGCGAGTTGACCTCAAACTTGGAGTCTGCTGAAAATGTGTGCAGTTTATAGAGAATAGAAGGGTGCTCTTATAAAATGTTAATTTGATGGAATTTCAGGGCTAGATTGTCCAGATTCCCATCACTTTGCTGTGTGTGAAGCTCTTAAAGCAAATTTACAGCCCTGTAACAACTCTCGCGGTGCCACTCGCTCTCTGGGTACACAAGTAATAAAGTTTCACAACTGCAGCTGGAGGACAATCCGCCCTTAGACAGATTTCGGTGTCAGCGTTTGGATCTCAGGTTGATTTTTTCAGGGTTTTCTGTTAAAGTCTCTCAGCCTATATTAGATTCATTCCTTGTGAGGGGATGGTGGAGTAGAACTAGAATGGTGGATGATCCTGACTTTAGGAGATGACAGAGCAGATGTCAAACCTGATATTGACAAGCATCAGGATGGACGGACGGACGGATGGATGGATGAACTTTTCAAGTTTCAGCTTTCTTCCAGTGAATCATTTCTTTGAATTCCTGTTTTTTGCAGAACCACGCCACATCACCATCCTTCCTCCACCGTGCCTTACAGTTATGTTTTTGCTGGATTCTCAGAAAAGCTCCCCCACATTTACAGATGCTGAAAGTAAAGCCTACAGCTTACAGATGAGCAGGCCCCCCTGACACCAGTGCTTATACCGAGCACCTTGAAAGCCCCCCCACACACACCCAGCTGACTCAAAAAGAAATCTGTTCTTGCATTTTGCTCATGAATGATAAGTGATTCATTTGAACCCCACTCCCTCTCTCAGTGATCTAGCCGGAGGTCAGTGAGTCCGCCCCCACCATAAGTGTGTGCACGTGTTTGCAGCGCACTTTGTACACAGCCGAGTGAATACAGACCATTCAGCCCACGTCTCCCTGAGGCTGTAAACCCACTTTTGTTGTGGGGCTCTGGGCGTGCTCAGGACAACAAGAGCTGTGTGGTTCCTGTGCACAACCGCGGTTGACTTCTGACCCGCTGTCTGCCACCAGTAATCACTCACTGTCACTGCCAAGGCACTGGATCCCACACTGATGATTCATATACGCTTCTTATCTATCATTTCCGTTCGACCTGCAGCAGGAAAATCATTGAGAATTTTTGTAGAGTTCAGGGTTGAGCAGAATGAATTTCTGAAGTTTGACTCTGATTTTGGGTTCAGTCTGGGTTTTCCCACGGTCATGTTCTCCCACAGCTCAAAAGTCTTGCAGATTGGTGAATAATCTGGAGGAGTGATTGTGTTTAGATGTTTATCTTTGTGTGGCCCAGCAAACCTCTCTGACCCTGAAGAAGGTCTGGGAAAATAATGAAAACAAGAATGAGAATTTCACTCCCATCTTTGTCCATGGATGTTTGCAGATGCTTCTGTCAGTTTATCCAAACTTGTATGCAGGTCGATGGCAAAGTGGGTTTATCAGAGACCATTGACTGTCTCAGTTTGGACTGAGTCAGTGTGACATCACCTGTAGAAAACGGTTTACTCCCAGCTCTAACCAAATGAAATCAATTCAGTCACCAATTTTTATCATATGACTGTTGCTATTTTAGAGCCAGACAACACCAGTAAATAGTGATTGGTCAAAGTTGGTCTGAGTCAGCGTTTCTATGGCAACCACTCTCGCCAATCAGATATAAGTTTGTTGGAAGTCCACACCCCTAACACTGAAAGCAGGCTACACAAAATCTGTCAATCAAACGTTTTGAATGTTGGAAGTGGGGGCAGCGGGCTCCGCCTACTTTTATTGAGGCACCGATTAGTCAGTTTACAACTTGCATAACTTGAACTACAGAAAATATATGTAAAACATTAGGATTATCAAGAACATGTCTAAAAATGTATCAGAGCAAGAATAGTCATTCTGACACATCTGTTTATTTCTCTTTAGAAGTTTAAAGAAAAAAGAAAATGATCTAAAATCCGGCAATTTGTAGGTAGATTGTTGCTGTCTTTTTAATTGACTTATAGCCGAGTCTAACTATTAAAACAAAGACTGAGCCTCATCACCGCAAAGACGTGAGGATGAGGCGAAATGTCCTTCAACAACACATATTCTCTGAGTGTGACTGTCTGCATCTGCATATAGACAGACATGCACGTGCACATGCGCGCACACACTTGTCTTTCAGTGAAATGACAGCAAAAGCCATTATAGATTCAGAAAGGAGGAGGGGAACCATAATTGCTGGGTCTCCACTGACTCTCAGCACCTCTAGCACTTCCCCTCCCACACCTGTTGAGTCTGTCAACACATGCACACACATACACACACACATACACACACAATTTAAAGCTTTTATCTAGTGCAGAATAGGAATCCAGAGAGAAAAAGAAGGCTAAGGCTTTGACCTTCAGTTTTTTTAATGAGACGTAACATTTACAGGGAAATCTTTGTTTAAACAACTCACTCAGCAGCAACTCAGGGGAAAAACACTTTTCAGTCACACTGGACGATCATTTTATTTCACTATTTTGGTTTGTTTTTGAACTTTTTTTGTCATAATTGAAAGCCACTTAATTTCAGTCCAGTTCAGGCTTTATTTTTGGTTATAATTGGTTCATTTTTATAATACTTGCATTAGCCGACATAGTTCCCGATATTCTGAAACAAACATATGTGCATTGATTTTTGTTTTTTCTTTGCTATTCTGGGACTTTTGCATTGTAAGTTAAAATTTATAGTTTATATGTTCGAATCTTTAATTACACTTCTAGTTTTGAATTAAAATTGTATTTTTAAAATGTTTCTACAACAACTCTATTTGTTCTGCAGTCTAAAAACAAGGAAGATGAACTGTTTCATTTTGTTCATGATCTTTTTAATTTCAGATGTTTTTAGTCAGAAATCTGAAGCTGCAGCTTCTGTGCCCTCATCACCTCACAATAAGCACTTTTCCTCAGATATCCAGTCGTCTAATTCTATTGTTTACTGTGTCGCTTCACAATTTCCCATTTGTCCAGGTCTTGCATGTGTGTGTGTCTTATTTTTCATCTTTAGTTTTGAATGTTTGCTTTTTAAATAATCTTTCCATTTCTTAGAAAATGTATGTTTCTATTATCCTGTGGTTTTCTTGTTTTTGGCTCCTTCAGTCTCCGCTCACATGACATTTACTCCAGTTATAAATCTCATTTGTTTAAATCACGATTGTATATACATAAAACATATACTACAACACAAGCATTGAGAAAAGATGCATTTCAGTCATCATCTGTAGATTTCGTACTATATTTAATGCTCTGCAGAAGTTTGCATCTCATAGAAAACAAAGAAAACCTTCGAGACGTGTTTTCCAAACTTTAGCTTTCCATAGACTGGCTGACGATGCTGAAACGATGAAGGAGCACTCGTCATCGCTCTACTCAGCTTTTATCAGTGTGTCTGCCTGAGAACAATTGAGCCCGTCTGCATACCTGCCATGTTTTGCTCACCTGTCTGCCGCACTTCCTGCCTCTTCAACCGTGACTCTGGTTACTTTTAGGGTTCATCTGGTTGGAAACTTTTCGGCTCAGTTGCTCAGAAATTTGGATTCTGATGAAACTTCTCTAATTCAAGGACTTTGGAAAAAACTTTTTTTTCCAGTTAACTGTGGGGCTCTTGGAAAACAAAATGAACATGGAAAAGAGAAATGAGGGAAAAGGCTGGAAAACAGGTGTCAAGAAAATGTTGTATCAGTAATGACACAGCTCTACTTTTTTAAACGTGACAAAAATAAGTAGCTGCTAAGCTGCATCAAAGTCTTTTGCTTCTCAACAGAAGTCCTTAAATTCTTTCTGGTCGTTCTTCTTTTAGCAGGTAAACCCTTTAATGACCAGGCAGCATGCCATTATACAGCCTTTGTTGTTCAAAAACCTTTACAGGGATGTGGTTTTGACAAAGGTTATTTTCAAAGTAAGAGTCTCATTAGCTGTTACACATGACGTTCCCCCAGAGGGACCTGTTAGCTGCAACCGCACTGGCTGGCTTAATCCCCCCAATCCCAGCTTTGAAGCTGAAGGCCAAACAGGCAGATGCTCTGCCTCATTTTAGATACTTTGGTTTGGACCAGCTGTGGGTTTGAACCATTCACTGTACATGGGAACTGGACTGAGTCACTCCTCCCCACTGGCATTGGAAAAAAGGAAGTACCTGCTGGTTCCAAGAAGCCAAAAATCCCATACAGCTATTACTCAGTTGTTCTATTGGTCAGAATAACCATTCTCGCTCTAATACCTTTTTTTTTAAACATATTTGTGATAATCCTCATTCTTTTCTGTATCACAAATTATTCAAGTTACAAATTGACCAATCAGATGTCTCAATAAACAAACGTATGTCGTCTCACATCCAAGGTTCAAAACCTTTGACAGATTTTGCGTAGCCCACATTCTAGTAGCAGGGGTGTGGCCTTCCAACATGCTCACTTCTGACTGGCTAGAGTGGTTGCCAAAGAAATAATGACTCAGACTGACTCGGAACAATCACTGCTGACTCACGCCGTTTGGATCCAACCTGCCACTATGGCGTCCATAGTGAAAAAAAAAACTACTGAATTGACTTCATTTGGTTGGAGGTAGAAGTAAAACATTTTCTGAGTGATGTCACACTCACTTCAGTTCTGACATACAGTCAATGATTTTTCATTTTTTCAAAAAGAAAGAATAGTATTAATTCAGACCTCTGGTGGTTCTCTACACTAGGCAGCTCTGAAAGCTCACCTGAACTCTGGTTGGTCCAAAAAGGAAAACTCGGGTTCTCTTGAGAAAGAGAATTTCTGTTGACATACAGATAAACTCTGGTGGACAGACTTTTCTCTACCCAAAGAGATAAAAAAAACAAAGCAAAAACAAAAAACAAACAGCCCACAGCTGAAATCTGAACCTTTCCAATGGACTTCAAGAGTCTGTTAAGGAGAAGGAACAACTCAAGTCTTTTTCTCTGTTACAACATTATTAGGGAGACTTTAAAATGGAAGCAGAGACGCACGCCTCTTTAGACACCGGCAGGCTCAAACAGACGTCCGCTCACGCTCCTGGCTTTCTCTTCTGCCCTGCAGTGTCTGGAGTTTGGCGAGGGCTCGGTCACGGGTGACATGTGCGAGGACCTGTGCGTGCTCGGGCGGGTCGAGTACAAACGCTGCCTCTACTACGAGAACGGCAAGAAGGTGATCGAGGCACACTGGAGAGGAAAACCCATCATCTTGAAGTCCAAAAAGGAGAACTTCTCCTCCTACGAGCCGCTGGGCATCCTGGACTATGAGGTGGCGTCCGAGCTTTACTCCTGTGAGGAAGACCAAAGAAGTGTGACCTAACTCTACCTTCTGCTCAGCAGGACACAGGAGAGGAGTTGTCTGCTCTTGATGTGGTTTTCTATGCCACTCTAGAGGTAAGTCCTTACTTTGAGAGCAACCGTCCTACTTCCATCAGTTGGTCTTCAGAGTGTTTGTCTCCTGTGATGCAGGTACGAAACTCTCTGGGGCTTAACGAGGAAGAGGAGTATGAAGAGCGGGAAGGAGGAAACATCAGCACTTTGGCCAAGCTTTGGGGGAAGAAGCTGAAAATGAGAAACACAAGTTACTCCAGAGCAGAGCTGGACTCGCTGTGGTCCCTGCTGCAGCAGGAGGAGTACACCTTCCTCAGGTAAACTGTTCTGAAGCTTTCTGATGGATCTGAGACGTCATTACCTAAAGGTGTGCTGAAGATGCTGATTTCACTGACCTGCACTGCAGCGTTTATTTCTGTTCTCTGTTATGTTCCTTTGTAATGGTGTCGTCTTAGTTCAGATGGTCCTGTTGGTGTCACCAAAGCCTCGTCTCAGGCTTAGGACAGGTTGGGGATCTTCAGGAAGCACTTTACTTGGGTAGCAGGCCTGAACCGGAACCAAAAGTGCTTCAGACAAAAACAGCATGAAAAGGGAATCTTCACAGAAACTTGTTTGATGTTTGTTTTAAAAACAGTACTGACTAATATCTTTTTTTTGTTTTTAATAAAGGCTGTCAGCTAAAGTCTCTATTGTTTAACAAAGAAACACAATTTAGTTTTCTAAACATCCAAAGAGTACAGATTTGGACTTTGATACTGTAAAGCAATAAAAAAAAACTGAGATCCTGAGAGATTTCAGCTTGTTATGACAGAGCAGCATGTCCTCCAAAGGTCCACCATGAAGACCAGATCTGTTGAAAAGATTACAAAGAAGGCTGACTGCCTGGAAACTTCCCTATCTCTCCAGCTAAAGGTTTCCAGGAAGAGACTGAGGCATAAAACTGATCAGACACTCTGTGAGCAGAGCCATGTCAATTTCCTGTCTGACAGGTTAGAAGACAAATCTGCTCCAAGTCCAGAAAAGAAAGAGGGTTAAATCAGCACAAATGTTTATCTGCTAGCAGAACCAACGTTTCTATACGTGACGTAGGATTTAGCAATAAAAGCAAACTAATGGCAGATGTGTGGTCACTTAATCTGGATACTAAATCTTTGTGATGAATGGTTTACACTCCATAATTTAAGCCTGTAACTGCCTGGTTTGCCTCTTTGCGTTTTTGTCTTAACCCTTGTGACCCACTAGACAGTGCTCTGAACCTTTTTTCTTCAATGATTTGTGATCTTCACTGGTGTCCATGGATTACATGAAATCTTTCCACCTTTATCCACCTTTGTCATGGTAGGGAGAACACGTCAAAGTAAGGTGGGGTCATCTAAGATAGCACAAGGGTTAATTATGACACCAAATAAGCGGTTTTTGAGTATGAAATGAAAGTATTGATTTTTCATTTTCATTTTGAGTCATTTGATGCAGATACATTTTGAAAATGAAAAACCTTTTTTTTAATCAATTTTAATTGTCAAATTAGACATTTCTAGATGAATTTTGCTACACATTTACCAGAGAACTTTTTGAAAATGAAATGTCAAATACCATGTTCTTTATCATTTTAATTAAGTGACAGAATAAGGTGTGTTGAAGAAGAGAATGAAAAAGCATTTTGACGGATTGCTTTTTCATTTTAATTTGAGTCAAAAAATGCAGCTTTATTTTGAAAATGAAAAAGCATTTCTGGTTTTGACTTTTATTTTTAATTTTGCTACAGAATCGCTTCCATAGTTAAGACAAATGAAATATTTGACTTGATATAAAGACCACAATGTTTAAGCATGTTTTGGACTGATCTATAGTGGAAATATGTTTTTTTTGATAAACCCAAATCTGTGTTATTATGTTATCGTCAGCCAAATTATTGTGAACTCCAAACTGTTAATCCATGTGAACCAACAATTTAGATAATTAACAACAGAAATTTGTTGTGATTCATCCTGAGACTTTAAAACAAGTAGGAGCTAAAGAGGAACAAATGTAATGAGGTTTTAGAGAGTGACGTCTGACGCTTTAGGACCCGTTCCCTCTGCCCAGAACCAAAAACAGCCTCAGAGTCTGGACTTTAATAGAGTTCAGATGACAGTCTCTCCTCCCAATTGTCAGAATCATTCTAACCTGAGGACGATGAGTTCTGCCTCACAACTGATGAAGGACGTCATGTCATTTAAAAATGTAAGCATTGGTTTTGAAAATGATTACTCTTGTCTGAACCTGTTGACTCAGCGTGTTGACTTTAGGGCCCCACAGAGCCAAAAGGGTTCTTTCTGTTTGAGTTTTTATGGTGTTTTAATGCCTGAAAGCACTTTGGAAAATGTCAGTCACACGTCCTGGAAACGTTTCCTTCAACTTGTTTTATGTCCCCGCGAATCCGAACACCTGCCTACAACAGTATAGGTACATGAGATTCCAAGTTTCTGAAAAGGTTTGGCCAAATCCTTTGGAAATCTCAAATTGGAGCCAAATTGTCCTGATGTACCTGGATAAAATAAAAGTACACATATTTTTATTGTATCTACCTATACTTCCCAGAATCCTGCAGGATCTAAGCAGCCATGTGGCCAAAGTGTTGGGTTCCTGCGGCCACTTCTACGCGGTGGAGTTCCTGTCAGCTGGACACACCTGGGACCAGAACATCTTCTCCCTGGAGGAGGTTGCTGTTCCCGGGCTGCAGCTTCCAGGCCGAGGGAGGTGGTCCGCCCGGGAGATGGTGCACCGAATCGCGCTGAGCTTCCTGGACATGGTGTGGCACTTTGACAACGACTTCACTCATCAATTACACCTCTGCGATATCAAGCCGGAGAACTTTGCCATCAGGAAGGACCTGACAGTAAGTTCCACATTAGGCATGAGTGACAGAAGCAAACCAGGAAGTTATAAGGCATCCAGGGTGTACCTCATCTTCCCCCTTCATTAGCTGGACTGGAGGAGAGTAACCTGGTACTGTAAAGAAAATGGATAGTTGATGTACTGATGCAATAAAAAAGTATTTTTGCCATTAAACCTCCAGATTTCTGTAAGGCTTACCAGTACATCACTACTATTTTAATTGATCGCATTTTTTTATTTAATCTTTAACCATCACACATATAGTTTTAACACAGATGATTGATTTTAGGGCGCAAACAAATTAAATCAAACTTTATTAATAAAGCACTTTTATAAAAACAAATAAAACATACCATGACCTCCGCACCCCTCCCCCCCCCCCCTGCACCCAACATTATGAAACATAACATAACATGAGCAAAACTAGAAATAAAAGCAGAACAAGGTTTTTATTTTATTTTTTATAATAAGGGTCTGTCTAATTTAGCTTTGCCTTTAACAAGCTTTCACAAATCCATCCACCCACCCATCTTCAGAACCCCCCGAATCTTGCAGATCCAGATCTTTCTCCATCACAAAGGACCAAAACAAAGTCAGCATTGTTGCAGAAACGCAGTCCCATGATCTCACACTCTGGCCGTCCTGAATCTGTAAATGTAGCTACACTTTTTTCTGTCATTTGCAGCACTGCATGTTTTTCAAAGAAAATGTAATTAATTGAACAAACGATGGATTTCAGTCACTCTGTAATGATGACATCTCAGGAGTCCCGTGATGTGATGTGATGTGAGATCATGTTGCAGATAGTCTGCTAAGCTCCGTTTAAGTGTTTTCCTCAAAATCTAAAGTCCTCTGACTCACACTCAAGTGTCTCCTGCGGCCCTCCATCCAGGGGAGCAGATCTTTGAGAGAACGCTTGGACTGCACTCGAACCCTCACACTTATGGAATCTCTCAAATTTGATCACGTCTCTTCTGTTTTGTCGCTGTGCTATAAAATCCCAGATTTATCAAACTCATTACAGAAATGATGAAATGCGTAGATTAAAAAAAAACAAAAAAAAACAAAAGCTAAGACACACTTGAGTCACATTTGATTAATTTAATTATTATGTAAAGTCAAGAAGAGCTTGACTTATTGGTTGAAAAGAAGTGGGAAGAAGCGAGTTTACATAATCCCATCCCCACTGAATTAATTCATTAATTTTATAGCGTTACAAAATCAAGTGCTTAATGATGATTGATTGTCTTCAGAAAATAATCTGTCATTGTAAATCAAAAACTTTGGAGACTAAAGCAAAAATTTCCGTTAGAAAGATCACCAAACTCCATAATTCAACAGATTCCTTCCCTTGAACTCCACATTTAAAATTCATTATTACTTTTTTATGTGACGTCCGTCTAAGTTTCATCAAGATTTCTGACCTTTTCTTACTTTTTAATGTTTTTTTCAGGCCTTTGATGGAGTTTCGTTTAACCAGAATTCAGTTGTGGACTTTTTTCAGGCATTTTCTGCTGATTGCTGCTGTAACTGCAGTCTTTTTTCTGGAAAATATGTTTCTGAATTATTCTTGAGCAAGCCTTAGTGATGGGAATCAGCTATTTCCACATGAAATGCAGTAGTTTGATGTGAAAGGTGGGATCAGATAAAAGGTCAAATCAGCTCGTTTTAGAAACGTTAGAGGACAAAAATGTTAAGAAATAAAAATAGCCGTTTTATTTGGCTGGAACCTCAGGTCACCCCTGAGAATTCTTTCCCTTTAAACCCGACATCCTTTGATTTCCACTGTGGAGCCGCTTTGATGGAAAATGAACACAGAAAATCTGAAACATCAAACTACGACCGACTTTTCCTGCAGACTTTGAATGCAGCAGAGCGGAGAAGGTCCAGAAGGGTTCGAGTCATCCTCTATACAGATGATGTTTTGTGTCAGTCCCAGAACTAAAGCTTCCTCCAAACAAGACGCCAATTTCATGATTCAGCAGAAAGTGTTTCTGGAAAAAAAACAAAAAAACATTAGATTTGTTTTTGTTTAGAGGCTTCTAAGATATTTACAGTAAAATGTAACAGAGAAAATCATTTTAATGATTGAGTCTAAAGTGGTGTAAACTTTATTTCTGTTGAAAATGTATAACTTTTAGCCTCATAATCTTTATTAAGAGTTAAATTTTTCATTTTCTTTTTTATCTTTCTCACGTACTTTCTTTAGGAAAGAAAAGTTTAAGTTTTTTCATGTACCGTATGTTAAATTTCGGTTAATAAGTTTACTTTACATCAATACAATTACCTACTGTAAAGATTTGCCAATACATTTTTATTTTTAAAGAAACATAAAGAATATTTGATTTTAATTAAGTTTCATAGATAGATCACTTTTGCTGTTCCATTTTTCCTCACAAACAGATTAATTAATTAATTTGGTGTTTAATTAAAAACGTTTTATACCACATTAAAAATAATTTTGTTGAAAGGTTTGGGGGGATTTTAGCAAACATATTTTCTTCTCCAATAACATAAATATTGTGATGTTGAGCTCATGGCTACAGTTTCTTTATCCAGCCTCAACAATGCTGCTTTGCAGATTAATATTTCTGCTTTATTTTCTAATAAAAAGTTCCGTGTGACATCATATTTTAATAAGAAATATTAAATTTTGTATTAATAAAGATTTTTACGTCAATAATGATGTAAATAAAATGTTTTTCTACTTTCTAGGATGTTTTTCTATTTCACAGTTTTATTACAATGACCCAAAAATAACTTTAACAAAATAGATTTACCTATCAAAAAATTAAACTAGATTGACAACAGTCTGGTTTATTAAAAAAAAAAAGAAACAAACTAAGTTCAAATTCTGTTGTCTAAAATTTCAAATACAAACTTAAAAGGAGGGAACATTCTTACAGCAGTTTAAAATTTCCTCCGTTTACCTGTTGTTTTTGTGACATCTCTAACGCGGCGGTGGCCTTGCTCTCGCCGGCGCTCTCGTCCAGGTGGTGGCCATCGACGTGGACATGGCCTTCTTCGAGCCGAAGATGAGGGACATCCTGGAGCAGAACTGCAGCAGCGACGAAGACTGCAGTTTCTTCGACTGCTCGTCCAGGTGTGACGCCGTCAGACGCCGCTGCAGCCCCCGCCGCCAAAACAGCAACCTGCAGGTCAGAGGTCATGCTGGCCCTTCATCACTTTTCATGACAGCCCGAGGATGAAGAGGAAGAGCTGAAAGACTGAGAGAAAAAAGGTTTTCTAGGGAACTGCAGGAATTCTCAAAATCGGCGTGTGAGGAGTGATGTGGAGCGCTCCGTGGAGATAAAAAGAAAATCTTTGTTTCTCAGTGGATTATTTCACCTCTACAAGTAAAAAAATCTGAAATAGTAAAATTGTAAAATGAAGAAATATTATTTTAGACACTGACTTTCAATTATAAAAACACGAACCCCTGATTGTTGTTTTAAACCCAAAAATCCTGATAAATCACCAGTATTTAACTATTTCCTTTATTGTTATAATTTTAATTATAAATATTTTAATTGTAGGCATTTATACATATGCACACACACACACATATATATTTTTTTAACTGTCTTTTTTATGTAATATGCTAATCACTAAATCCTATAATATTTAAACTAAATTAAATCAAAGAAAAAGAAAAATTAAAATCATTCAAAGTAGTACATTTTGCAAATGTTTAAAGGACAAATCATTTAAAAAGGTAATTTGTATAACTCTGTCATTTAATATACATTAAAAGTTTCAGGTAACAATCAGAATTTTATTTTATCTTATGTGTAAAAATTAAATATTGATTCAATATAGATTATGATTAAACTTTGTTTTAACAGTTTTATTCTAATATATCTATATCTATATATATCTATATATATAGATATAGATATATATATATATATCTATATATATCTATATATATCTATATATATATATATATATATATATATATATATATATATATATATATATATATATATATATATATATATATATATATATATATATATATAAATTCTTCTTTCTTTTTTTTTATCTGGACGAAACAAAAACGACGCCCCAGATTCTCTGTCGGTCGCAGGGTCTCCGTGACAATGGCCGTGTCCAGGCTTTGCGAAAATCCGTTTTCTGCCTGAAGATCAATCGTTTAGTCCAATTAAAGGAGGTAAAAGAACATAAAAAGTAAAGACTAAAGAGTTTTGGCAAACCAGAAAAGGACAAGATGTTAGTAAAAAAAAGAGAGAACGATTCAGAGAGAGAGAAAAAGATATAAGCACTAAAATGAAAGTGGTATTAAAAAATAATCTGTAAGAATAAAAATGAAATTGAAAGATTATAATCTTAAAATTGTTATGGAAAATCAGTCAAAGGTGCAAGTGGAGATTTTTCAGAAAGCAAAAAAAGGAGAAGAATGAGGAATAAGACAAAGTTTGAGTGAAGATATGAGTTGATGACACGCCACTCTCTGATTGGCTGATCTGAGGCCCCGTAGGTCAGCCTGTGATGACCCTCCGCCTGCCAGTCATCTCACAGAGAGAGCCATTGTGTGCTTAACGGTGTGTGTGTATGTGTGAGTGTGTGTGTGTTTGATGAAAGTCAGGTATCATCTGCATAAACACAAAACCACCTTCCCCTCCTCTCCTCCTCCTCCTCCTCCTCTCCTCCAGCCTGTGTTTCCTGTCATCTCTCTCCTCTTTATTCCCTTTACTCTTTATCTTCTTCCTTTTCTTCTTCTCCTTTGTTCTCACAGTTTTCCACTCTCACACAAATCCTTCATCTCCCCTCAGGTTCTCCACTTCATTTACAGATTTTTTCTACTCTCTTCCTCTTTTGTCATCTATTACATTTCTCCTTTGTCATCATCCTCCTCTCTGCAGGTGATCTGTGAGAAGATCTTCCAGCCCTGGTTTTCTCCCACGATCCTCGGAGCCAAAGCAGGACTCCCTCTGCAGGTAGATTTTCCTGTGTTTTTTTCTCTCTTGTTTCAAGTCTAAACTCTGGGAATGCTTTTACAGTAGATCGAAAGATGATTAGAGTGGGACTTTAAAGACAAACAGTTCTGCAAAAACTTTGTTTATGAACGTGTGTTTTGACTGACTGAAGAATACAGGCCATCACATGGAATAAAAGAGTCACAGTGGGGTTAAATATTTGTTAAAAATTATTGCTGATCAATGCCAAATACTATACAAACTAGAAGTGTTGTCCAAAGACACACTAAAGTGTGTTGCTTATAAAATTTAAAAGGCTGCAGTTCCGTCCATGACAATTTGGGATCAAAAAGAACAATTTCAGTTTTATTTATTCAAAGAGTTTAATATTTTCAGCCAATAAACCCTGGCGTCTGACAGTGAGGTTTCCGTCAAGCAGCAACTCCTGGCATGACAATCTGGCAAATCAACAGTAAACTATGAGACAGATTTGGAAAAATCAAACCACAAGCAAGAGAGCACAGTGCAAACAAATCAGGTCTGAGAACTGAGCCTTGGGGAACTCCACAGACAAAAGTTGAAAGTTCATTTTTGAATGTGATCCATTTAATTTGACATTTCAGTTCAAACTCCTTCCTTCTTAGTTCTTTCAGTCACAGGTGGAGCTTCTCCTCTGAGTCTCGCGGTCTCCCCTGTCACAGGTGGAGCTGCAGCGGGCCGTGCAGGAGTGCTCCGAAACAGACAGAGGGGACAATGAACCCGAGGAAGACGGGGAGCAAAGCATCCTGCAGCGTCTGCGCCGCATCCTGAACCGCCTCCTGCAGGAGGAGGGACCACAGGAAGAAGGAGGAGGAACCTTGGAGGGACAGAGACACGTCCATACAGCTCTGAACTTCTGAGGAGGTGAAGAAGAGCAATGAAGATATTGACCAGGATGTAAAATCATCCATAAAAATGAATGTGAAGGCAGAATTACCACATGGAGGAACCGCAAAGGAGCAGGAGAGCTGACCGAGGGGGGTTGAAAGTAAGAGAGTGGTTCCTGTTTTTATCGGATGTTAGGGTCCAGATTCTATTAGGAAGTGAATGACCACTCTGAAAAATAAGGTCAGTCACCTCACTGATCGCATATCCAGGCCGTTAGGCCTACTGCCCACACCCCACCCCTCCTAACGTGGATCAAGTGTGAGGCTGCAGGTTGTCCATCTGCATTGAGACAAATCCGTCCATGAAGGCTGGCGTCCGTCCTGGAGATGGTTCTCCAATCTCTATACAAGCCTTCAAAGTGATGTTGTAGGGTTTTTTTCACTTCCTGTGGGGACACTGGAAGTTTCACACCAAACACAACTGTGGCCACAAAGAACCTCCGTTTTCACAACGTCCTGTCTTCATCCCTGTTCAAAAGCAAACCCCCCCCCCTGACTCTCTTTGACTCACAGTTCAAACAAATGTGAGGATTTTTCTACCTGTGCGGTTTGATGTTTTCATTCTTTTGAACATCGTTCATAGTCTCCAGCAGAAAGGTTATTCTCAGTGAGAATTCAACAGATTTTTCTAGTTTAAAGAGAAACGCGGAAGAAGAAAAAACAGCTATGCAGCAGAAACTGAAGGGCCAGTGTGCAACATGTTACCTGGAAAGAAACAAGTACCTCCTAAGATGCAGTTCCTCCAAACATCAGAGCGACTGTGAGGAGCAGCAGATGGCGTCACCGTCGGTGCTTCTGCTGAGGCGCTCCACAGCCTGTCAGCACAGCTTGACATACTTTTTACAGATGGACAAAAACAAACCAGAACAACTTTTATCTGACTCTTCTTTTTATTTATGTTGTTAGCCATGTAATCATGTTTACACATAATTTATTTGTAAATATTGATCATTTTAAGAAAATACATAATTATGCATTAGGTTAAAGGTTGTGGTCATTTTTTTGGGAAAAAAATGTTACTAGTCTTTCTCATCTTTGTGCATTTACGGATGCTTTTTCTACAAAGTGACTGCAAAATGATCCTAAACTGAGACTTAAACCCACATTTATACTTACTGTTAGAAAGGTTCCACTGTTAGAAAATGTCTCAGCTGAGAGGAGAGTCCAAAAATATATTGTTTTTTGACGTTCAGAGGAACCTGGACAAGGTGACTCTAACAGGGCTGTGATGGTCCAGGCGTGTCACACAGCCACTACGTACATTTCTGCACATATTGCACAGATGAAAATTGGTCATACATGAATTTAGGTGGAAAAAGTGAGAAAAGTTGTGATCATGAAATTGTCACTAATGTTTCACGAATGAACCACGTTCAAACCACGGAAGAACTCAAAATAAACCACGCAAAGAACACGTAAATCAACAGAACTATGATTATTGCACTGTTTATATGTGATTCATGCCTCAATTACGTAATTTGAATGTGAGATGTTGGCCGCAAACGCAATATAAATGTCTTGCATCGGTGGGACATGCCCGTTAGAGGTGAAACGGTCGTGGAAAGCCACAATTTGCATATGCATCTTGCAAAGATCACTTACCGGGCCTTGATGGACCTCTGTGTACATCGATGAATGATAAACGCGAGAAACACTCACAAATTACATGTGTCACGCATGTGTCATGAAAGACTTAAATTTCATACGTGGAAAATGTGCTAAATGTATGTAGTGGCTGTGTGACAAAGCCTTAACATGCAAAGATGAAAAAATGAAACAAAAACATATTTTCGTCCAAAAACTGCTATTTCAAAATCCATATGAAGAACTTATCACATTTACATTTTCTAAAAATTTCTATTTTAAATGAATAAAGTAGTGAGCAAAACATTTGAATATATTTTTAAAAATCACTTAAACCATACATTTTTTATGCACATTTTCTTTTGTTTTGTCTTTTCCCATCTTTGTTTTTGTTCCATGATGTTATCAGCTATAAGAAAGTAGGTCAAGCTGTGCTCAACTATGGCTCCACTTTGCAAATGTTTCAGTGGAACCATACAAGAAGCCTCATGTTGGACCAGATCTTCAGGGTTTATTCCAGGATCCAGCAGCTTCTTGTTAGATCTTTACTGTGAACATTCATTTGTTTCCTTTTTTAATTCTGTGTCTCCACCTCATCATGATTGGTTGCTGCTGAAGGCCTTCAGCCTCCATGTTTCTTTCACACTTTAGTGTTTCTTTTCAGCATTTGAGGTCAGATAATTCATGAGGCTCAAAGAAAATGACTAATTCTGTGTTTTTGAAGGCATTAATATCCCATCACTTACATGTACTGTATGTCCCATGTGGACGAGATTTGATTTAATGTCGCTTAAGCTCATGTTTGGTTTGTTGTAGTTTCTAATGAAATTGTTTTTCTGCTGAGTCATGATCACACATGGTTGCAAGTAGCGGTGACCAGTGCTCTTTCTGTTTTCTTAGTGTTTGCTGCTCTTGATCAGATCCTCCTGTGTCCCTCATCTTTCACGTTTTCTGATGTTTGACTAATTCTTTGTTTTTTCACGTTAAGTTCTTCCAGGAGAGTTTGGATGAAAGTTTACAGAATTAAAAAATAAAAGCTGGAGAAACCGTTTTTCTGAAAGATTCTGTCGGCAAATGGATGTGTTTTAAACCATCAGAAAAAATGGATGGCAACAGAGTTTTTTTTTTTTTTTTTTTAAATACTAAGGGTAAGAGTAGTGCTGCATGGTGGCACAGTAGTTAGCTCCACTGTGCCACTTACAGTAAGAAGGTCCCTGGTTCAAGTCCCAGCTAGGGCTCCTGAACCAGAACATCATTGAGGGACCTTTCTCTGTGAAGTTTGCATGTTTGGAGTTTGCGTGTTCTCCCTGTGCATGTGTTAATCTAAATTGTCCCTAGGTGTAAATATCGGTGTGTGATTTTGGACACTCCAACCTGTGACAGACTGGTGACTTTGCCCACAAGTGACCTGGATAGGCTTTGGCAGCCCCGTGACCCCGAAAGGGATAAATGGATTGGAAAATGAATGAATAAACTAAGAGTAGGATCAGTTGACTGCAGGGCCTCTGGAGCAGATATGGTCAGAGTCTTTGTTCTGTGAAGACAACCAGGAAAATGTCTCCTAGACAACAACATGAGGCTGTTGCTCTCATTAAAATGACAAAAGGCGTTTATTTAAATATACACCTTGTGTGTCAGAAGAGCCACAACCACTGTTGTAACAGTAAAATATGTGCAATACAAGAGCCTTCAACTCTCATCTGTCTGCTCAACTGTTGGACAAGACAAGTTAAAAAAAAAAAAAAAGAGTCTCCTAATGCCTCAGTCCCAGCAGCCCTTGTGGGTGACTACAGGCTGTATGTGTTTAAAAAAAGGCAAACATATGTGTGTCCCATACAGGTTGTCTGCACAAAATATCAAACTCGTGCACCACTCAGTGAACCTGTAGAGAAAAAATATACAGGAACTTTGTTTTTACGGACATGCTTCTGGCGTCAGGTTGTAGTGAAAGCCAAAGGCTATATCACACAGCCACTGTGTAGCCGCATATTACACGGATGAAAATCGGTCTTTATGTGACATTTTTACAGATGTATCATGAATGAACCACGGAAGAACCAAAAAAAATGAATGAATCTAAATTCTGTTTCTTACTCTCAGGCTGGCCCCTGCCTTGCTCCTTCCTGGACCAACCGTGGGCCGGTTGGGTGGCTGCCTGGAGTGCGGAGCGGGTCCCCCTTGGGGGGTCCTGGCTCGTACCTGGGGTTGGGGCGGGGGAATGCCCAGAACTCCTGGGTGGTGGTGGGGTGCTCGTCTGGGGCTGTGGGCGCCCTTCTCGGGTGGGACCCTGCGTTGGGCCCTCCCGGTGCGGCGGGGGAGGCTGCTCTCCTGGTTGGGGTGGGGTCACTCTCTTTCCCCCCATGTCTCCCTGCTCTCTGGCTCTGGGGGCCTCGCGGCAGTCCTGCTGGCCCTGGCCTGGGTGGCGGATGTGATCGCCCGGGGGGCGGTTGTTCTCTGCCTGCTGCCGTGTGGCGTTGGGGGGTTCTGGCTGCCGCTGCTGCTGCGGCGGGGGTCTTGGTGTGGGGATGGCTGGAAACTCTCCCTCCTTCTTTTCACATTCCACCATCCATTTTAGTAGAACATAAACACTCACCTGAGCACAGGTGTTAGCTCACCTTTGCACTAATAGTTTGCAAGATTGAATTTCAATCATGTTTGAAAATCATTTGTGTTGGACCGGACGGAAAAGGAAAGGAGGGAAGAAGAGAGAGGGATGTTAAAGGGGGGGGGGGGGGTAGGAGGGTGATAATAGAAGGGGGGGGGGGGGGGGGATAAGACCATGAAGCATCATAAAGCAACAAGTTTACTGGATGTTTATCACTACGGTAAGGTTCAGGGGCCTCATTTATAAAACTTTGCGTAGGATTTGCGTCAGAAGTGGCGTACGGATGAAACATAGGACGTGCGTACGCACAGAAATATTCGGAGTTATAAAACCGTGCGCACGCACATCCTACGCATCTTTCTCTTAATAAATCACAACCAATTCTAAATGCTGCGCAGCTTTTGCGGCTTCATGACACGCCTATAGTTGCCCATAAATAGTCCGTGAAACGCCCACAAATGAATATTCATTGATTGCGAAACCATGCCAAACACGGAGAGAAAATCAAAAAAACGTAACTTCTCTCAATGTGAAGTAGAAGTTATCGTTGGCGAGGTGGAAAAGAGGAGAATAATGTTGTTTGGAGGGCACAGTGTGGGCATTAATAATACCAAAAAGGCACGTGAGTGGCAAACGGTGGCAGACGCCGTAAATGCTGCAGCCTCACAACCTCGGACCGTGGCCGAAATAAAAAAGAAAAGGTCGGACATCAAAGTCAAGGCAAAAAAACGTCTAGCGCTGACCACCCCCCCCCCCCCCCCCCACACACACACACACCCGTGTCTGCCATGGGTGTGTGTGTGTGTGGGGGGGGGGGGGGGGGGGACACCGGAGCTGACCCCTCCTGATGAGAGACTGGCGGCAATAATTGGGGAATCCCTTTTAAGTGGAGTGGTGACTGAGGCGCAGGGGAACACCGACGCGCCAGATGCACGGGGTGACACACCCCCAAAAGCCCGCAGAGGAAGTCGGAACCGGCTCATAAGCCACTCGTCCTCGTTTGCCAACAAGTCTCCTTGCTGTCTAAAGATGCGTTCACTCCGAATTCTTCCATTTGCCACATCTTCTAAGAGCGCAAGATCAGCCATTGTGCGTCATTACGCATTGTGATGGGGCATTTTATTTCCATCTATTTAATTACATCTGACAAGCTGCAGATGTCGGTAATATAATCGACGTGGAAATGGGAAATTGATCAGCAAATGTAATTTCTTGTTGCTTTCTGAATGGTCGAGACATACGCCATACATGGTTTTATCAAAAATAAAACAAACTAAAGGCATATGCATGAATACCATAATTCTGTAGCTTATGAAGAAATGTTTTACTATGTAAACAACTTTCCCCAGTGGACAATTAATGCATCTCTCTCTATCTATCCATCTGTCTGTCTGATTGCACCTATATCTGCTCCGCCAGACGGACACATTGACGGGAATGTCAGTTTTGTACATTATTTCGTTCTGTTAAATATATTATTTATGAGGATGAATTGCATAACATGCCAATATTGTAGAAAATATTTCACTTTTCTTTTTGCAAATATGTGTTCATTTGAATTTCTGTTGTAATTTTCGTTTGATTTTTTTGTTTGTTTCACTGCTGATCGGTCCAACGGGTGTTCGTGTAGGCTGTTAATTGTAAGACTTTCTTTGTGAAGTCTTCATGTTATTTCTGAGAGGCAGTATTGTCATTTTCACTTTCACATGTTTCTTCCATCTGCCGACGGTGTCGCCATTTCTCATTTCACCCGTTTTTGTGCGTACGCCTGGGTCAGAGCTTGCGTGGAGGACCGCACATTTCCCCGTCAAGTTTGCTTTTTATAAATCTCAACTATTGCGTAGAGAGTGGCGTACGCCTTCTTTTGTGCGTACGCAACGTTTATAAATGAGGCCCCAGAACTTTTAACGCGGCCCAACAGCCACCCAACTCAGTCCGCGACAATTTGTTTAAAACTAAATATACAAATGAATGTGTGCATTTGATTTAATTTCAACATTTTTAAAGTACAATAAGTCTGTGGATTCTTTTTAATAACATTGTTATTCTGTTGCTAATAAATGATGAGTATTTTTCGTGGTAGTTTTGCTGATGGTCTAGTCTGGTTGATACGTGGTGAGTTTCTGCTTCGTTCAGGCGTTGAGACTTTAAACGTCATCGTAGGTCTGAATGTTCTGTAGATGTGACAAAGACTGCTCACCTGCAGACCTGGAGCCAAACACACACTCACGCTGCAGTGAGTGACGGGAAGCGGGTTTTACGTTTTTACAATCCCTGCGCGTTTCACCTGCTGCCTGTCCCCACAACACCTCACCCCCACCCTCTGCTTTCTTCCTCACACATCCCGTCCCCGCATCTGCGCGCTCTTTCTCAGAGACGGGAGCGCAGTTTTAGGCACGTCAATTCACAGGTTTCCGGGTGGTACAAACTCTGTGAATTAATAGACAATTTTAAACTTATACTAGTGCTGGCGCAGATTTCTCTCTCTAAGCACCGCTACTACTGCTCGCCTCTGGCATCGCATCGCGCCCGAGAAGGACTGGTCTAATGAAAAAAAAAAAACTATAATTAAAGATTTGTCTGCGAGCCACATGTGACCATCAAAAGAGCCATATATGGCTCGCGAGCCTTAGGTTCCCGACCCCTGCACTAGACAGTGCTCTGAACCTTTTTTCTTCAATGATTTGTGATCTTCACTGGTGTCCATGGATTACATGAAATCTTTCTACCTTTATCCACCTTTGTCATGGTAGGGAGAACATGTCAATGGAAGGGTGGGGTCATCTAAGATAGCACAAGGGTTAAACATAAATTGGAACATTATTCAACATGTAAGCTGAAATACAAACAGAGATGACATAACTAGATCCAGACATTTGCATCTTGTGTCATTCCTATGTAAATCCTCAGGTTGGAGAATGCGCCTCTTTTCTTCTCTAAAACTTCCTCTCTAAGAAGTTAAGAGTTGGTGCCAAAAGCCTCCAGGCTCATTGGCTGATTAAAAAAGATTTAAATGCTGTTCAGGACATTTGATTCAATCTGCTTCGCTCCACTTACTGCAGGAGGTTTTGCTCTCATTAGACAGAACTTGGATTTCACTTCTGCTGAAATAAAAAGGAAAAGTAAAGCCTGAAATCAGAGCTGTTTCCTGGAGCGTAAATCAGTGAAGTCATCCGCCTCATCTAAATGTTTCCAGCAGCCACTGGAGAAGTAGTTCCAACAATCCTAGAGAGGAGCCTGACCTTCAGCACACATTAAATCAAGTCGGCTTCTCAGAGAGGACAGCTTATGTGGGGGTGAGGGGGTAAGCTGATCCCACCTCTCAGTCCGAGGAAAACCTTTTCTGATCCAGAAGCTAATTTAAAATCTGTGAAACTTTAAGTCTTCTGGGCTGGTTGGAAAGTGTTAAACCGCATTAATGTGAGGTTGTTTAGCTCTGGAAAGACCACCAACAGATCAGTGATTACTTCACATCTGCAGGTCAGACACCTTCTGCTTTCACTGCAGTTTTAGTCTATTTTTACAGTTTTTTTTTCGTTTTCTGAAACCTTAAACCAAGTTAACCAAACACGATTTTCAAAATCTGGTCTAAATATACAAAATACTTAACTGTAGAGTCAAAAGCTAACTGAAGACTCTGTTGTCAAAACCTACACACACACACAGCAAAACACTTACAAAATGGTTATTAAAGAATGGAAACACCTCACCCCCCAAAAAAGAACAATTAGAGTAAACATTTAGAATGTCTTTTGTTTTTGTTTTACTGCAAGACACGGTTCACATTTATTGCACTTCACCATCTTATGTCTGTGCGGGTCACACCAGAGGACATCATCCACATCCCAGACAATGTTCACCAAAGCCACACAACGGGAAAAACATGATCTCGTGTGCCTCGTCCAGCCTTTACAAGACACATTTCAAGTGTCATCACAAGCCATCTCAATGGCCTGCCACAGGTTTTCTCGAGTGTATGGTTGTTTCTCGTAAACCTTCCAATACTAAGAAAACTGGGTTAAGGAATGGAGGACACAGTGGAAAAAAACCCTACAACTTGGGAATTGGTGTTGTACAACGGAGTTTAAGGGCCACCAAAAAAAATAAAATTAGTTAAACTACGAGATTTTAAGTCGTATGAGAAAAAACTCGTAAATTTACAAGAAAAAAACTCGTAAATTTACGAGATTAAAGTGGAAGTGAACACACAGAGCAGCAAGTGAACGCCGCGCAGAAGAGCAGACCGACTAAACTCAATTGAACAGGTGAGCTGAATGTTTATTGATAACGTTCCAAATGTTTGGAAGCTCATTTGTTTGAGTTACGATTTATTAATGTTTTATTCATTGATGGGTGGTTTGCAGGATCTCTGCAGCCCGATGAAACCGTCGGTGTCCCTGCAGCTGTCCACCTGAATCCTTTCTTCCTCCACCAAAGACAAGATTTCAATGTTTGTGTGATGCCTCCGTCCGTTTTTAAACCTATCCGGAAATAATTTCGCTGGGGACCCCTCACTGGAAATTTACGGTTTGAAGAAAGGCAGACTGTTCCGTTTCAGACTTTTTATATTCTGGAATGAAAATGTTCAGCTTTCTTGGGAGGTTTGGGTTTGTCGTTTGAGCTTTTCAAAATATAAACTGTGTAATAGGCATTTGAAAAGATTAAAAAATCTTAAACTCAGTCAAAAAAAAAATTTGTAATAATTTTATCATTTTTATAATTTTTCACCAGATCATTACAATAAAGAGAGAATGTCAGAACTGTATTTTTTGAGTTTCTGGAGGGCTGATCCAGGTAAAGGATGTAAACTTGTGTCAATCAAACTGGATTACAGTTACAGCTACTTGGATACATTTACTTGCTAGACTTTATTTTTTTCTTTTACTTTCAAAAATGGTCCTAATTAATAATCCATGTTTCTTTTACTTGTGTTAAGAACACTTATCTCAATACTTTTTTATTTAGTGTTTAAATCCTGGAAAAGAATTAAAACATTCAACTTCTTTTATCAGCTCTCATTTAAATGATTTTTCAAACAGTGTCATATTGTTTTATTCAAGAACTTGACACTAATTATTATTTTTTAAATGTAAAATAGTTTGAAATTCAGACTGTACTTTTGTTTTAACTGATTTTTTCTTTACACTTTTCTTGGAGTATGTGGATCATTACTATTCTATTGGAGTATTACATGAATGTAGTACTCTTACTGATTATATCCATCCATAAAATACTACTGTCAGATGTTGAGATCTGCTGGATACTAAGACACACATAAAAAACTCAGTTTTTAAAAATTTTTCTATATTTTTTGTGATGTTTTCTTAAACAGCAAATGATAACGATAATGAAAGGAATATTAAAAATAATGTTTTTGTTTTGTTTAAATCATTCGGATAAATTAAATCTTCATTCAATAAATTGATGAAGACTGTTTTTCAGAAGTAGGAGCTCGTCACACCGATGTACAGAAAAATGCTCATTTTTTGTGACTTTCTGATAAGAATTTCTTACAGGTATCAAGAAGATTTCATAAAATAATTTTAAAGACAGGAATTTCTTTGCCCCGTGTTTGTTTTTGCAGCAGTGTGAGCCCTGCTTGAGGTTCAAAACCACATAAATGCAGATTAACTGCTGCTAATTTCACACTGAGCTGAGTCTGAAGTGAGACATATAAACCCCCTGGATTAAAGATGTGTGAGAGTGTGTAGGTGTGTGTGTGTGTGTGTGTGTAGTGGTGGGGGTATTAAAATGTCAGCTGCTTTAATGAGAAAAGACAATACGGGTGGAGGGGGGGCATCCAAACATCAGAGTGCTGCTTTTGACGGAAAACTGTGATAAAGAAAATCCGATGTTCTATTGGTGACCCGATCAAAGGTTTTGTTGGTTCTGGTAGAGGGGTACCACAGGTTTCTGCAGCCCTCTGAAGCTCTACCTGGATCACTTCCTGACTCAGGATCTACCTGGTCTGGTGTTTCTACCGATATGTTAAATGCTGCATCTGTCAGAAGGGAAGGAACATCAGCTTCACTGAACGTATGACCATTTTTTAAATGTTTTTTTCCTTAATAAAACAGTAAGGAGCCAGTATTCGCATCTTAGTAATTACTACAGCAGGGATAAGCAATTCCAGTCCCCAAGGGCCAGTGTGTCTTCATGATTTTCTGATATCCAAGCCCTAATCATGACTGATTACCTGGTTCTGGTGTGTCCAGTCATATAACATGAAGGAATGCTGCCCTTGAGGCCTGGAGTTGCCCTTCCCTGGACTGGAGTGTGCCGTAAGGACGCTGTACAACATCACAGCATCACAATATACTTACCACATGCATGACAATCGTACTTTCCACTTTCCATCAGGGCTGTTGTGCGAGCCTTAGGGGAACAGCAAGACATATCTGTGCTCCCTTTAACCCTTGTGCTATCCTAGGCACTCTAACATTGGGAGTGGGGTCATCTAGACCCACTAGACAGTGCACTGAACCTTTTTTCTTCAATGATTTGTGATCTTCACTGGTGTCCATGGATTACATGAAATCTTTCCACCTTTATCCACCTTTGTCATGGTAGGGAGAACACGTCAATGTAAGGGTGGGGTCATCTAAGATAGCACAAGGGTTAAGGTGTGTCTGCTGCTGTCTACAAGTCTGTATGAGCCCAGACAACCCAAAACTCTGCAACTCCCATACGGGTATGGTGTATCACAGTGTATGTGGTAAAAACAAGACCTTTTGACAGACCCAATCTGCATTGACAGGTTTTTTTCAGTTGACCTGGGAACAGCTTAGCATCTGCTAGAAAAGCAGAACAAGGTCAATGGTTGTCTCGGGTTGTTCCTATGTGACCCAAACACAGACAAGCGGAGTGTCATGGATGATGTCCAGGGGAAAATCCAAAGCAAAGAAAATTTTCTTTGCAGAGAAGACAGAGAAGACCCAAGGATGTTTTCCTCAGAGACATACTGACATGAAGATTGGAGATGTCAGTTCTGACCTTTTACTGTTTCTTTAATATGCTACAGTCTTGAGGACTCTGGTCTTATTGGACCAAAGTCCTACCCCTTTCACTGAGGCTGAGCTTCTGCAATTTGGATTATTTTCACACCTTTTTACAAAATCACTGCTTAGTATTTTAAGATGAGAGTAAAAACTTGTTTCAAGCTCTGCCGGATGCCTGACAAGATCAAATGAGGGCTGACTGAACCAGGGTCACCTGTTCTTGGGTTGCAGAAGGTAAACGCAGGAAAGTCGCTGTTGGTTTTTTTTCTTTTTACCATAACAAGAATATACCAGAATCAGAACCTTAAAATTGACAACAGGCAAACCAGCAGGAGACTTAAACCCATCAGAACGTAAACACGCTATTAACCAACGGTGAACCAAATCAAAAAAGAATTGAGGGTCCAGACGAGCCCGGACAGTAAACAGAGCCAGAAAATGAGAATGAAAAGCAGCTAAATCTGGACTGACTTTTGACATCAAAGCTGGACTCATGTCCTGATCTTGACTATTCTGACATCCCCCGGGGGGGCATTGTCTCACACAAACTTGTGGTCATGAAGTCTGGAACATTAAATCGCCCTCTGCTGCCTGAACCCACTTTCCTCTAACTGGAACAACAGCTGACCTTTGACCCTCAGCAGCTCAGGTGCACACCTCTTCAGGTGAGTGGGGGATATCTGTCCACAGGAGCTGCGTCTTCATTCTGGAGGCCAGATTCTTCCAAAGTCAGAGAACAACAATGACTCTGAGCTGGCTGACTAAGCCCCCCCTTACTTTAATGTCACGGTCGGGCAGCAGCTTTGAACCGGATGAAAGCTTTTCTCCGTCCACGCTGGAATGGGTTTTCAGATCCTCGCAGGATCAGGCTGTTCCAGGTGAGCTCTCCCGGGCCGCTCAGATGCAGCCAAGCAATGCTAACCAGATCAGTTTCCTCCATCTGGCTGCTGCCGCTCCTCTGATCACCGCAGCTTCAAAGGCCTGCAGCGCCCAACCTTAAAGTCCTGCTAGAGTCTAGGCACGGAGGCGAGGAGGTCTTCATCCAGAGACCTTCAAAGCCTCTCAGGCTCTTTTTACTCTTTCTTTGAAGAAATTCTTAATCGTTTCTCCAAAGAAACACACAAATAAATCCACAATAATCAGCAAAGTTCTTAGATTCTGTTGTAGATCAGAAAGGTCATTCAGAATCAGCTGGAGGCTGAAAGTGCTCTTCATGGAAGAGCTAAGACACGCCTCCAGCTTTCTTCCATCCTTTTCAGGCACCACTCCCAACCCCACAGTCCTCAAAAGACGGTCATGTTTCCTCCTCATCCTCCTTCTCCTGTTTGGTTCTGTCATGGCAGAACTCAGAGGATACCTCACAAGACCCAATAACAGACTCTTTTTTAATCTGCATTTGTGTTAAAGTTTTTACTAGCAGGGGGAGGTGCCTCATATGCGATGGACAAACCCTGGTTTCATGTGAACTTTTCATTTCCGTTAAACTTTTTTAAAATTTGGCTCCAACTGTTTCCAAGCTGGATGTTTTTTTAACCTTCTGTAAAGTGAAAACACTCAAAAGAGCATTATATGATGCTTAAAAGCCCTCTAGTGGTTACCTGTAGAACTCAGCTGGCAGCAGTTGATTGTTGTTTAAGTCTTCAACACCGAACACGTCACCGGCCACACTTATAAACACCGTAGTTCTTCTAGTGTTTACGCAATTCTTGTAATTCCAGTGGATTCTGAAGCAGAGAAAGCCGGCTGGCACTAACATACAACAATTTACAGTAATGCAGTGTTTACGTAACCTATCTAAGTTAGCTGATGCTGACGTGGAGGAAAGCAGCTTTGCGCTGTTATGTGACATATAATGGCACAAAGCCGGTGTGGAAAGCCAATTTTCATCAGAATCAGCTAATCACTCTTAGATTTGGGGTATGTCGAAAATACCATGTTGTTTAAATGTTGCTGGCAATATTTTAGTGTTAAAGGTTAAACCCTCTTAAAGCAGGAAATGCAGTGTTGTCCCTCAGATTCACATAAGTGGAAGTATATTTTAGCTGTGTTTGAGGTTTAAAGCTTTTTAGATGAAGTTGGGCGGCTAGACCTCAAAGGACTTAATGTTTTGTCCCCACCTGCTCTCCCTCCGGTAAAATGATTCCAGATTCCAGTTGGCTCCTCTGTGCTCCTGTCCGTGGACCTCGTCTCACACCCCCAGCCAGTTCCATCTGGTTGAAGCCCATCTGCTACACTATCCAAACACCAACTTTCTATACTTTCTGTTGTTTTTCTTCATAGATTTCCTGCTGAGGAACATCAGACCTTCTAACACTCACATGTTGTACCTCCTTATTTCTGGCTCTGACCTGCAGTTTTCTGTCAGTCTTCAGTCAGAGGAAGTGTGAAGTCTGCAGAAATTATCGGGCCCCTAACCCCTTCAGGGTCTCCTGCTCTGAAATGAACCTGGTGGAGCTCCCACGGCCTCCGTAATCAGTTTCACATGTTTGGAGCACTCGGCTCTACACTGAAACTTGAAGCAGCTCTGGCCTGGTTTATGGTCCAGAGCTGCAGGAAATACAGCGAGGTCAAACTGCAGATTTGAAGCATCAGCAGCTCTGTTGGCTGAACGACTTCCATGCTAAGTCTGCATATTTTCTCTGATCGTCTACTAATCCTCTGATCTGTGTCCCAGTCCAGTTCTGAATGTTTCCTAAATTCTCCTCAAAGTCTGACTTTGATGTTTTTGTTAGCTGATTTGGAGGAGCAGTGACACCCAGAGGTTAAAGCTTGAACTGCAACGACAGTTTCCCGCCTGTTTCCTGTGTGACTGAAGTCAGCATCTCCTCAGTGTAATTTTGAATATTTTTAATGATCAAAAACCATTTTACTGAAAGTTATGTTAGGTAGACAGTAAGAAACCTGATGTTTTGTAACATCAAGTACAGATTCTCTGTTAGAAGGACACCTTGCAGTGGGTTTGTGATTTAAAATCACAGCTGCTTCCTGTTGTCGTTAATTTTCATAAACTTTTTTTCACTTTTGAAAGACTAAAAGTGAAGACAGACATTTTCACACGTTTTTTAGTGAAATTTTACCTTCTAAATTATTTATTTAGGCAACATAAAAAAATGCCCAATCTTCCAAAATAAAAGAGGTATTTCTGTCAGACGAGAAAAGTTCTTACAGACTGAGATAAATGTGGACAAATAATTTTAGTAAATTAACTTTGTTGAGGGAAGGAGCAATTAAAAATAGCTAAAAACTAAATACGCTTTGAACTTTAGTAAGATATCTAGTTTGTAAACCTTTCTTTTGTGGGTTCCTGTAGTAGACTCTTCATCTAATGCATTATATTTGAGCCTGCTGTGATGATCGGAGGTTAAAACAACAGAAACATCTGAGATTTTAGACCAAATCCTCAGATCATGATCTTTTTCTGTGGCTTCAGGATGGAGGAGAATCAGGGTTTAAAGGAGCTTGGGAGAAAAAATGTAAATAAAAAAGCTTTTATTTTGAAATCTCTGATTCCTATTTGTCACCTTCTTCTTCTTCACCTCCTCTGGAGTTCAGCTCATTTGAACAGCAGGGTTTGATCTTAGGTTCACACAGAGGAGACTTCTGCAGCACTGTGAGTTCAGCAGGTCACACTAACTGTTGGTGTAACATTACACACCCCCAGGCCCTGCTGACCCCCACCTGGGTAACATTTCAGGCTTTCCTTCAAACAGAGGAGATTCCACTTTTCTTCATTTCCACAGCTTGAAAAAAATCTACAGGTCCACCTGGGAGTTTGGATCTTTGACGGCATGGACATTTTTTGAGATTTTTCCCCCAAACGTTTGTATTTGATCAGCTGAGAAGATGGGTTTAGAGCAGCAGAACACATGGTGATGCAGAGCTTCAGCTGAGACGGATCTCGTGAGCATCTCATGCTGGAACGACAGAGAGGTGGTCTGATCCAAACCAGAAAAACTCATTTCTGCGTCATTTGCTGAGAGGACAGGGAGATTGTTCTCGCTGATGAATGAGGCCAACGTTCTGCTGGACACAGATGGAGTTTCCTGATGGATTATTGCTGCTGCAGCTAATGAATCACGTCGCAGATGAAACGTCCTCCTGCGACTGAGGCAGAGGAGGGTTTCAATGAGGAAGAACAGCAGCTTCGAGAAAGAGGCTGAGGAAGGAAATGATGCAGTTCTGCCGTTGTTTTGCTCTGCAGATTCTCTCCTCCGCTGAGGTAAAAAAAGCGAGTTAGTGAGTGAAGTTAGATCTGCAGCCGTAACCATGACGACACGAGAAAACAGCTCAGACTGACTGTGTGTTCCTCTCTGCACTAGAAAAACTGGAGGTGAAGAATTGATGAAGACGAGCAATGCTCCATTTTTATGGGTCCCATAGGTCAAAGCTGTGAACACACTGAGCATGCTCCAGCTACCACCCCACCACCACCACCTCAATGTGAGACCAGACAGCTGAAACAAAACAAAAGCAGTGCTTTTATCAGCTTCCACACAGCTGCTGCTCTGTGAGGAAGATCCTGTCTGCCTGCATCTGGACAGATCAGATGTTGTCTCCAAAGCTCTGAAAGTAGATGAGCCTCAAAAAGGAGGAGCCTGACGGCTTTTACTGCTGTGGAGCAGAGGTGCCAGCATCCCTGTGGTTTGGCGGCTGGCGTAGGCCTCCACTTTCTCATCGTGACCCTCTTCAGATGTTTGCAGCTCAAACTGCTTCAGTTTCAACACAAACTCCCTGACCGCTCCAGAGGCACAGATGCTGCATGTCCGTCAGTCTGACTCCTGCAGAGAAACAAAGCGCTCTTTGTGCTGGATCTGGACTGGTTTTCTCCTCCACAGCCAGCTTCTCCACATGAGAGGCTGAAGCATTAGTGAAGAAGGAAGTCCAACAGCCCTCCCCGTCCTCCAAAACCACAAGCTCCTGATAATCTGGGTCAGCTTGGTGTTTAAGGATTACGGTGTCATGAAATGGTTTTTCGTCCACAGGATGTTGGAAAACCTGCAGGAGAGTTCTTGTTTGAGTTCTACATCACAGTGGTCCACAGAGCGAGACGTTCATCCATCAAAGTATCTAAACAGTCTGAGGTTATCCTCATCACAACCAGACGGATCATTCCAGGCATTTTGCCAACAACATTTCTAGACTCTACCAGATCTACCTGTCTTTGCAGTACAGACTCTGATAATGACGAAGCTTGTGATTATTATTATTTGTTTTAGTGAGGGGGTTTGCTACTGCACTCTAGTGTAGCCTGAACCCCTGCTGGGTTCTTGGAGTTTACATGCTGTCCTTGTGCATGTTCAGGTTTTCTCTGAACACTTTGGCTTCTTCCCACAGTCCAAAATTATCCATCATTACTCTAAATCAGGTGTGTCAGAATCCAGACCTCGAGGACCCAACATGTTTTCCAACCAACCTGCCATTGAAGCTTCTTATTGGCTAAACACACCTGATCCAGGTGATCAGCTGTAAAAACCAGCTGAAGGCCGGCCCTCCAGGACTGGAGTTTGACACTCCCGCTCTAAAGTGTCTCTAGGTGTGTGATTGTGTGTCCTGGTACAGACTGGCGACTTGTCCAGGGTGGACCCTGCCTTCACCCAACAGTAGCTGTAGACCCCGAAAGGGATACAGGTTTAGAAAATGGATGGATGGATAAATCAGAAAGTGTGGAGTGGCTGAAAGGAAATTGAATACTTCTGAATATAGCTGAACAGTTATATGAATGCTAAATAAAATGCTGCAAATGTCTTATTACATGTTGACAATCAAGTTGGTTTAAAAAATGAAATGCACAGAAACTTGATGAAGAGATGATTGGGACATCTACTAATATAATGTGATAGTTATAATGTGCAGATTGAAAAGAAATAGGGTGCAGAAGAAGAACAAGATCTACCCGAGACTCTTGCTGTCCTTCTACCGGTGCAGCATAGAATCCCTCCTGGCCTACTGCACCTCAGAAGAAAGTCCTCCAAAGGGTCGTGGAATCAGCCCAGAAGACCATCGGCCAACAGCTGGGAATCTGCACGCACACATGCACACACACGCATACACACAGATCTGCAATGTTGGAATTCCACCATGTCCCAAACGTCCCATCGCTCAGGGGCGAGTTTCCTGTAGGCCAGTCAGAATGCATTGTGGGAATCTTTCCTGAGGAGGGAGTTTCAGTGCTGATGTGACCCTTCAGGACAGAAGTGAGACCATGTTCTGCTCTCCTGTCTGCCCTTGTTTGTGGCTTCACAGCTCATCTTTGTTCATTTCTGGTTTTAAATCAGTCATTTCGGTTTGGTTCTTGCACCCTGAAGCCTGCAGGGAAACCACAGGGGCTCTTCCACGTTTGGGTTCCTCTTAAAACTTTCTCAGCATGTTTGCAGGCCAACGATTAAAAGTCAAACACAGCCGGCTCTCTAAGCGCCGCCTCGTACCCTCAGACCCGTGGAACTTGGAACGGACTCAGCGTGAGTCTCATTACGCTGAGTACCGAGGTGTTTACACAGCACAAACACTCGCTCTCCGCCTCCATCACTCATCTCTGTGCCTCTGGGTTAGTTTCACTGTGGAGCTCAGGATGAGATGGATCTACAGATCCTTCGTCTACTTTCTTATAACAACAGAATTATAACGCAGGAGTCAATTATCATGAAGCTCATGTGAAGGCACTGAAAGAAGGAATCAGCTTGAAAAATTACAAAAACCAAAACATTCTGTCAGCAGATGTTCAACATCTCAAGTAAATAAAAAACTGTTATGGTTTTAGCACAACTTCCTATACCAGCTTTTATTTTACCCCAGGACTTCCTGTTAGAGTTCTACTCGTTGACTAAATAAGAGAACTGGACTGAGTGAATGTGATGTCACCCATAGAAAATGATTTACTTCTGGCTCCAAAGAAACGTTCATTCGCCAACGTTTCGTGATACTCAAGTTACCATGTTGTACACAGAAACCGTCTGCTTGGCTCGAGTTGGTCCAAGTCAACGTTTCTATGGCAACCCTTCTAGCCAATCAGGAGTACATTTACCACTTAGGGGCATGGGAGAACCGGGCAATCAAACGTTTCAAACATTCCATGTGAGACCAAACACTTTTAACCCTTGTGCTATCTTAGATGACCCCCCCCCCCCCCTTCCATTGACATTTTCTCCCTACCATGACAAAGGTGGATAAAGGTGGAAAGATTTCATGTAATCCATGGACACCAGTGAAGATCACAAATCATTGAAGAAAAAAGGTTCAGAGCACTGTCTAGTGGGTCTAGATGACCCAACTCCCAATGATAAAGTGCCTAGGATAGCACAAGGGTTACTGAGGCATCTGATTGGTCCGTCTATAGCTGGAATAACTTACAATCAAGATAAAATATGAAAAAAGTAGGACGTGCATTATGAACAAATTAGGAATATGGGTGTGGTTAACAAAAGGAAATCCAAACCTCATCCTCAGGCAACCAGAACATGAAATGGTTGCTAAGGAGATAAAACTTGCAGAAAGGCTGGAATTTGGGAAAAAAGTGTCTCTTTTGTCTTTATGAATTGGTCATATGGAGCTCTGCCAGGGTGGCAGAGGGGCAGAGAGTGTGTGTGTGTGGGGGGGGGGGCTTAGCCAATGAGGGCATGTCGATAGGGGGTGGCGAGTAGCACCTGTAAGCCATTTAACAAAGTTTAAATTCATCCCATGGCTTTCACCTGCATCTCCCTGACTACTTCAGACAGCCCTGTCTTCATGCTCTGACTGCTCTGTACGGGGATAATAAAGGTTTGGATCCATGAACACAAGAAGGCAGGGACTGGAGTGCAATAATACAAACTTTTTTTAATAACTTAACTAAACACTTCACTGGCATTGAACAGGAAACAACATGAAGAGTAGACACAAATAAATAAACCAATATGTGGAGGCTTTAGAAAGGGTTACTTTGCCACTGGAATATTGGAACAACATGCAACAAAAACAGCTTTGCTGTGAAAACCTTCAACCTTTCTTTATCGTTAACTGGAATAAACTGCAGTCTGAAAAAGACTAAAGGAGAAATGCTGAAGCTGCAGCAGAACAGAAATTCCTCATTTGCAGGAACAAGTCCAAACTCGCGTCTTTGTTTCTGAACTCTGTGTGTTGGTGTCTCAGGTTTCAGTCAGACACCTCATGACCTTCATGATCAGCTCCTCCTTCCTCAGTTTGGCACTGACAGGAACCTCTCTCTGTTTCAACCACCGCAGCAGAGCTGCAGAGCTCAGCTGGGAGAGCTGGAGGCAGAGAGGGAGCAAACAGTGAGAAGACAGAATAAGACTGTTCTAACTGCTGAAGGTGAATAAATCAAAGGTTTAACAAAGTGGACAACCTGCAGCCAGAAACCTGCTGGACCGTTCATCAGCACAGCAGCAACTATGCACACCATCCATCACACTAACACACTGCTACACGAAGAGAGAGGACACACAAGTTCTCCAACAGACCCTCGTTTGGTTAAAGGTTCAGGTGTTTAAGTTTCTGTCTATAGGTCCACTGTTGCATCTTTCCATATTTCTTCTCTGGTGTCTTTCACTACTTCCACTTCTTTTTTTCTGCCTGACACAAACGCAGGATTTCCCGTGAAGTTGGCGTAAATGGCGTATACTAACACAGTGCTTTTCTACCTCCAAGGCCCAAAGCGCTTTACAATCACAGACCCATTCACCCAGTCACACACACGAATTCACACACTGCCGAACACAGGCGCCCACCTGCCCCCAGAGGCAAGGTAGGGTTCAGTGTCAAGGACGCATCGACTCATTGGCATGCAAGGCGGGAATCGAACCTGCAATATTACGATCTTGGGTCGACCGACCTACTGCTGCACCATGTCAGCGCACTTCCTGCCTTTGTAGTTTGTGATGTCATAAAAGATCCAACGTGGAAGAGTGGAGGAAACACATCATCTCTGAATTGATGCAAGTCTCCAGTTTCACACTAGATCTTCCTAAAATTCCCCACACTGTGATCAAATCCCGTCAACATGCATGTCTGTCAGTGATTCCAACTGCCTTTGAAATACAGAAACAATACAGGTGGAAAAGGGGAACATTTTTGACAAATGTGGACTGCAGAGCTGTTTTCTTTCATTTCTGAGTCATTTTTTCAGTTTTTCCCAGACTGTCAGGACCTCCAAGCCTACCCTGCAGACTGAAACTGATTCAGAAATGTATATGCTGTATACATACTGTATCCTCTACTCTCTTTATGTCAGATTACATTGACCTGGTGGCTTTGTCGGGTACCGGGGCCAGGGCGGTTAGGTTGTCTTCACTTCCCGGTTGGGGCTTTTATTTTGTTAAGTTCCTGTTCTGTGTTCCATTGTGCTTTTGTTAACTTGACTTCATTCATCACCAGCACCTGTCTACTCACCTGTTTTCAATCGCTGTTGTGTATATAAACCTTGTTTGGTTCCTCACTTGTCACCGGATCGTTCTCTTTGTTACTGTCACTTTGTGTACGAGTCTCAGAGCCTTCCCTCTGGATTAAAGTCATTGTTTTCTTGAGCTTCTGCCGTCCTGCATCTTGTGTCCACGTATTCATCCCTGACAGGCTTCATGGTAAAAAAGTATGTTTTTCTAGTGCTTCTGATCAGCTCTGTATCTTAGAATTATAATTAAAATAAGAAAAAGAGCAGGCAGACATAGCTGATAGCAAGGAGAAAGGAGATCCGTGTTGGTGAGCGCAAACATGTAACCTCTATTCTTGTTTATTGTAACAACTCCACTTAATGCGAGATAATGCAACCATTGACTGTATAAGAGAACTGGACCGGTGACTCCTGCCCTGTGGTGCTTCATCGGATGCCTCAATAAAAGCAGGATGTCTTGCACTTGACTGACAGATCTCGTGTAGCCGGCTTTAAAGTGGCAGGGGTGTGGACTTTCAACAGGTTCACTCCTGATTGGTGAGACTGGTTCCCATAGATGTGTTGACTAAGAGCGACTCAGATCAATCACTGCTTGCTGACGCCGTCTGCTTCCAACAGGGCGGCATCAGTATAACGAGAATATGGTGACTGACTTGACTTCCTATGGTTAAAGCCAGACGTATACCATTTTCTATGCCTGACATCACACTCACTCAGTCCAGTTTTATTATACAGTCAATGGTTGACATATATAATGATGATGTCAGTGAAAGCTTTGGAGTAAAATGCATGTTTGCATTTTGCCTGTTAGTTTATTAAAACAGTTACACACCTATTAAACACACAACGCAGTAATTATGAAACTGGTGTTTCAGACAAGAACAGGAATTTATAAAGACTAAACCAGAAAGAAAGTTTGAACAGGGCACATGTTTTCATTATTGGTGGTTCTTTTTCTGGGTAAATTGTAGGTTTCCTTCCTATGAGACGATCTCCCAGAGGCATTCTTGGTGCAGTTGGTACAAACTCACACCAGCTGCATTTGAGTGAAAGCCCTAAGTTTTTAGCAGGACGACTGTAGTTTAACAATCAAAATGGATTAGATAGATTCTGGTTCTCATTATGGCTGCAGCTCTCTATAGAATCACACGATGTGACGTCTTTATTTATACACCAGTGGGGTTTCCTTTTTTAAAGCGCTCCCTGCCTGAAGGTGGGGCAGATAGGTCAGGGTTTTTTCTCCTCACCTGGTTGCTGCTAGCCATCTTCTCCACCTCCACATGTTGGAGTGCAGCTCCGTTTTTCTTCTGCTTGGCTCTCTGAAACAGCAGGTCACATCTTTATGTTCAAACTGTTCTCCAAAACTCAGAGGAGCTGAACTCACCTTCCTGCTGCAGCAGTCGGCTGCCTCTGACACTTGTTTTTTCTGCTGAGATTCATATTTAGCATCAGGGTCTCCTCCAGAGCTGACCTCCTGCTGGATCTTGATGATCGCTCGGGGTTTGGTCTCTGTCGCTGGGGGGCAGATGGTCATGGGTTTGACCCTGGATATGGGGGTCAGGCTGGATGTGTGTGTGACGTTGGACTGAGACGGTTGAAGAGCTGCAGTAATGTCGTGCAGTTTGGGACGACGGCGGAAGCATGGGACCATTGGGGGGGGACGTGGAGGGGGAGGGAGTGATGCTGCCAAAAGGGGGGTCTTCCGAGCAAAGGTGGGGAGTGTCACCCTCGCCTTTTCCTCCGTGCCTCCACTCTGCTGTTTCTTCAGCTTCTGGACCTTCAGCAGAGCCACGTTGACGTGACGTGTCGGGTCCTTGTTCCTGAAGATGGGCAGTAGTTTGGGGGGAGAGCTGAAGTGACTCTGAGGAGGGGGGGTTGGGAGCACCAAGGGGCAGGAGGAAGAGAGGGATGAAGGAGGCTGGAACACTTGTAGAGAAGAAGAAGAGACAGAGATGGACACATTTGTTCCAGGGAGCGAGGAAATAGAAGCAGAAGCGCGGGAGGCAGAGGAGATCCCAGATGAAGGCCAGACTTCAGCTCCAGCTCTGAATCCACTTCGGTTCTGAGCTGGGTCCGGTTGGGAAGCAGAGATCCGGGCCGACAGCTGCAGGGCCGGACCCGATGAGGGGAGCTCAGTCAGCACTGGCCTGATGAAGAAGGAGGTGGTGAGGTTGATCTGCTCGCTGGTCTGCACCTGAGAAACCACAGCGGCGTCAGATGATAAATCCAAGACGTGAACGCGTTCTTGCACCTCATTTGGATGGAACGCGTTCGTTTAGACAGATGCAGTTGTTGCATCATTTAGAAAGAGATTTTTGCAGAGCAGAAATCAATTTGGCTCAGATTATTTCAGTTTATTCGCGAGGAGCAAGTTCTCAGCAAAGATGATCTCAACACAAAAAGTAAAAGGCATCAACATCGAGTCTTAATAGATATGAGTTTCATATCCCGGTTCAGTCCAGATCATTCCAATGACAGTAGATTGTCATTGGAATGGACAGGTTGCCAGTCTGTCGCAGGACCACAATCACACACCTATACACACTCACATTCACACCTAGGGGCAATTTAGGGTAAACAATGAACCAATGAAGCATGTTTTGGGACTTGTAGTTGTTGTGTAAAATCTACAATCAGCAGGCCACAGTCTTCTGCTCTGCTCCATTCTGATCATCCACTGTCAGACAAATAGATCCATGAACGACTTTGTTGTCCTCGTCTGGGCTGAAATTTGGATCAGAACTCTACGACTGGATAGCTGTGATAATGCTCACCATTTTTCTTGCACTGTTAATGTTAGGTTGGGCTGTAAGCTAGCGGAAGAGAATGTAAACAAAGGGATGATGGGAATTGAGCGCAAGCTCACTCCGCAGCCACAACTCAGGCGGCAGTAATTTGCTGCTATGCAGAAAATATGTCCTAGAAAATGACACAGGTTTATTGATTTTGGCAAAAAACTTTACAATCATAGTTTAAAGACGACTGGGAAAACTGAAAATAAATCAAAAGATGATCGCAGTGGAACTTTAAACACCTCAAGTCTTATTTGTCTCTCTGTCACCCCCCACTGTGGGCTGTTTGGCTGTGACACATTTAGTTGGTCTAATGGTCTACGGTGCTTGTGGAGTGGTAGTGGTGAATTGATATGATTGTCTTCTCTTGTCATGTTAAGTTCGGGAAGGCAGCATTTTTTGTTTTTGGAAGGTCATTTGTTCATTTGACATTTTAGCTAGCTCGGTTTCGATAATTGTTTTGGCCATGGTCCACTTGCTTCCCTGTTTTGTGTTAACTTTAAATCTGGGACAATACCGTATTTTCACGACCATAAAGCGCACTTAAAACTTTAACATTTTCTCCAAACTGTAGGGGGCGCCCTATGAGGCGGTGCACCTAATGTGTAGTTGTGGGACTTCCGTAGAGGAGTAGAAGACAGCATGAAAACAAACTCAGTTTTTCTCCCGCTGCTTTTTTCCACAATAAGTGTGTACGTGTGTGCTGAAATGCGTGTGTGCTGAGTTCCTGCGTGCCGTGCTCCCCCGTTTGCAAGAGGAGGGGGAGACACTCAGCCAAGTGAGTGTGTGAGCGTGCATTCAGTTTGTGTTACTCAGTTAGGGAGAACGTTCATTAAAAAACAAGGTTTTCTTTCAAAAAACTAGAGACTGGTTCTTTTATTAACCTGCTCTGGAGGCTCTGAGGGTCCGAACGGGGAAGTGAACCCCCGAGAGAAGATCTGCTGTCGGCCGTGGAGAGGATCTCCAGAAACATCACCGCAAGAAAGCGTCAACTCTAGTATGCATGTTTTGCCGGTATGTGTTAACGTGCCCGGGCCTTAACACCCGGTGCGCCTTTTGTATGTGTCAAAAACCGGAAAATTACCCATAACTGAGACCGCGCCCTTTAACCCAGTGCGCCCTATTGTCGTGAAAATACGGTAAATGTTTTTTATTCTCGAGAAAAACTTTGTAATTATTCTATTTTGGTGGTTTGAGGGATTTGGATTTGATTTTTTATAACTGATATGGGAGAGGGAAACTCCTTCTAAATGGAAGTTTAAGAGTAAACCTCCAGCAGAACCAGAATCAGGGAGGCATCTGAAGTGACTGTTGGGACGCAGAAGACAAGAGAGACACAACCGGAACTTCTTTCCATAATCCCAACAGATGTTTCCACCTTGATGAGCTGAAGAACGAGGCAGCTGAATGAATGACTGTCTGTCTTTAACTCTAACCTGATGCATTTTTACTGCATCAGTTCCATAAAACCTTATTCCACAATCTGATCTGTCCAGAGTTCCGTGTTCTGCTAGTTGTCCAAGATCTTGTAATGACAGCAGAGATGGAGGATTGCTGAAGGAGCAGATCTTTCAGGTCATCCAGACTTTGTCATCTTGGAATAGAAGGAAAGGTAAGGTGGAGTAACCTGGTCATCCAGCAGACCTCATGTCTGTTTGAACCAAAATCCTATTTTTTTTTTAATCTTTGAGGGACTCAAATATTTAGACCAAGTTTGTCTCCTTTCATATTTGTCCTCTCACTGTTAAACCCAGACATGAGCTCCTTTTGTTGTTTTTTATGATAACATAAGAACCCATGAAGTGATTTTTAGCCATTCAGGATTATTTCTCCTAAAAGAAGATGTTCTTCTTCTTAATAATCCATGAATTTAGTCACATGTTCATGTTTTCTTTGCTTGAAGCCACTAATATTTAAAATAAATGAAGAGTATTTGTTTCTCTTGACCCAAAAGCAGTCCATGTACTGTTCATCTACTCCAGAACTCAGTGTTTGTGTGACGTAGAACAAATGCAGCAACAAAACCAAGCGGAGTAAAAAAGCACATTCAAACTTTATGAAGCCTGAGTATAGATTTCCAAAGCTGATGCTCCACCTGTGTAAAGATGATCCACGCGATCGTGAACCGTAACTTTACATGAAGAAGTGGTTCCAGCGGGAAAACATCATTATCTTCCCCGTTAGCTTAGTCAAGTCATGGCGGGGATGTTTAGGATTGGACAGGCAGATTGATGCGTCCTTTGCTGAGTCATCATTTTCCCTATTGAAGTCTCCACTGAATGTATTCAGATTTGGAGAAAGATGCAGAGAACAGAGGCTGAATTGGCTCAGAAAGTCTCCATGAACTCACAGGAGCCT
Organism: Oryzias latipes; assembly: GCF_053564925.1. Lineage (NCBI taxonomy): Eukaryota > Metazoa > Chordata > Actinopteri > Beloniformes > Adrianichthyidae > Oryzias > Oryzias latipes. The sequence continues at coordinate 5,189,037 of NC_136256.1, read as the reverse complement.
TCAGATCAGCTTTGAAGCTGCTTCTTGCAAAGAAATGAGTTCATCTGAACTCCATAAATATTTCAGCTCCACTCCGTGGGCCCTGAGCTCGTCGGCTCAGAGGTTTCTTCATCTGCAGGTGAGGAACAACTTTAATCTTACCTGCAGATTTTCGAGGAGCTCCTCGGGGAGCTCATAAAAAAGGTTTTAAACGGGCCGCGGTGCTCTGCCTGGAGATGACCGCTCTGCAACATCCTTTCATCCAGGAGTTCTTTGAGTGATCGTCCAGAGAAAAAAAACGATGTTTTCTTCCTTCATGTGTTAGATCTCAGAAAAGTCTTTGACCTGATAAAAGACGCTGCAGTGCCGACTGAAAGATGGACATTTCCCAACATGAAGGAAGGGAACAAAAGACTGGAACGAGGGATGTGGATAAAAAGAACAAGAGTTCAAACTGACAGATTCTGGAGGAAAATAAGGAAGAGGATTTAAAAAAAATAGAGCAAGTGATTGAACTTTGTGTGGTTCTGAATGTGTGTGTTTGTGTATATGTCAGTGTTTGTGCATGTAGAGGTGAGTGTGTATGCGTGTGTACATGTGTGTGTGCGTTCACCTGCATGGAGGCAGCCGTGCTCAGGTTCACGGTGTGATAGCAGGGTTTTCCGCTCAGCTGTGCAGCAAAGCCGCACACACTGCGCAGTCTGCTCCTGACGTCGGACATGAAAGAGCACAGCACCCCCTGCAGGTCGACTCGAGGAAAACGCTGCACGGGCTGCAGCCGGATGCAGCTCAGAGGGTATCTGTTCTGGAGGTCAAAGACCATGAACCCATGAATTCTGCTTCAGGAGCCTGGAGAGGGTGTTTCCTTCCTTAGCTATCGGGAAACTGTCAGAAAATAAGGCGAGTAGTCCTCCTCAGAACATCCTGAATAACAAAAAAACATTTTAATCTAAAAATGGCTAATCCAGATCCAGATACTGCCGTGCACTCACACTTTCACACAGGAAACTGGATCCACAGATGTAAAAGATGGATCAATAAGCTACATGGCCTTTGTTTGGCCTTACAAGTTGTATCTTCCCATCAGTTTTTCTGGATTATTAAATCTACATTAGAAAAGCCGTGTTTGCTGTGTCTATTTTACTGCCTTCCTGAGTTGAAGGAAATTGTGTGTTGTTTCTGTTGGTCTAATGGCTCCTAAAGACAGTTCCTGACTGTCGCTGAGGATACGTGAAGAGGCGCTCTCCCACCGGTCTGAAGTAGACGCTACAGTACACCACCTCGTCCTCCCCCAGCTCCGGGAGCCTGTATCCATACTGAAGCACAAGCAGTTTGAGGATGAACATTTCCTAAAAACACATCCGTTTTTCATGCAGCATCAGAATATTGCAGTAAAGACTGAAACAGAAAATCCAAGAAAAATGAAACCAGCAGGAAATCTGCAGGAACTTATTCAGGTTTCAGATCCAGTTCAGTCATGCAGCAGGTGTTGCCATGGAAACCTAAGGATTTTTTGTTGTTTTGGAACTTCGCTGAAAGGTGGCTGAGTGCGTACCAGGCGGTTCCAGTGGTTCTGCAGGTCCCTGTAGGTCCAGAACGGCCCGTCTGCAGGCAGCTGGCGGCTGATGCTCACGATCTGACCTTTCTTCATGCTGGAAAAACAACAGACTGCAGTTTCTGGAGAGGAAAACATCAAACCCAGCAGCTGCAGCTCCCCCTGCTGCTCAAAGGCAGAATTACGCAACCTATCTTTCACTGCAGCAAAAAAAAAAAATCCTCTCATGACATTTAAAAGAGTACAAAATAAAAACATTTAACCAGCTGTGAGATAACCAACTAACTGATTACTCACTCAAGTCCTGCAGTGAGGCTGACTGTGCAGGTTTTCTGTTAAGGCCAGTATAAAAAAAGAGTCAGTCTAAATGAAAACATTTTCTTTTTTATTTCATTCTTAGGCTTGTTTACCATTTAAAAAAAAAGTAATTAAAAACTAGAGCACCGTCCTGTTTTCTCACGTTATGTGTCTTTATAAACAAAGGCAGAGCCTCCTGCCCCGCCTTCTTCATGGCTGTCAGGCTTCATGGCTACCGTAAAGGTGACAAAGTGTCTGCAGTCTGGAAAAGACTGGAAAATCTATATAATATTCTGAGAAGATTCTGTGCCAGAGAGCACAGGTGAAGCCTCGCATGCAGCTCGAGAACGGTCCGCTGCAGAACAATCAACAAGCACCCCCAACACACGTGTGCGCTCCTTCCTCTTACACACGCAGCGCGCTGACACACATACACATAGTCATTCTAAAGCTCTGTGCCGCACACGCTGTAAGGAAAGTGCAGCTCAGACAAACTTTGGTTGGATTTAAGGTCTTTCTGGACTAATCCTTCGAGTGCAGCAGTGAAGTCTGATGAGGTCATCAGCTGTGGTTTGGTTCGGTCATTCCTGGCCGTAATATTTGTCAACACCATGGTGACACTCGAGGTGCCGTCTGTTAGTCCAGCAGACGTAGCCTTCATACCTGGGCAGCACGTGACACCAGATGGGTCCCCCAATGGAGGCGGAGTCGAGCACGGCGTTGGGGTCACTGCAGAACCGGCTGAGCACCAGCAGGGGCAGACCCAAGTCCTGCAGCTGAGACAGGAGCCACTGATGTCAGGACCTTTACTGAGAACGTCAACCTGAACTTCAGTGCCGTAGCATCAGGCTGCTTACTGTGGGTGGAGGCAGTCGCACAGCGTTGGCCTCCAGGCTCATGCACAGCTGGCCCTCCCTGCTGCTGAGCTCCATGCCTTCAAAACAAACACAGTGAGCTCTGTGCCTGCTCCACTGAACCTCCTTAGGAGAGGAGAAGACAGAGGAACTCACTGACGGCGTTGAGTCGGCCTCCCTCAGTCAGGAAGTCTTTTCCTGAGAACAAACGGGAAAAGGAGCAGGAACTTACAGAAACCCATTGGAGGTGTGGGGGCATGGGTTCATCTGCTGACCTTCTGGCCCACTTTGTTCTGGTTTTAGGAGGTTAAAACCGTTAAGCAGAAGATCATACTGCTTTCTCCTCTGATCTCTGACAGCTTCAAAGACCAAAATGCCGCGCTGCAGTTTCCCAGCCTTTTAGGAAATGCAGTTTTTGTGCTTCACTTTCACTAAAACGAATCCCAAAATAAACAGCTAAACAAAATCTGCTTCACCTTTCAGAGTCAGCATGAGCTGCTGTTTCTGTTTTCAGATCTGGAGTTGGACTTTGACTTCAGTCTAAAGTCCAGATTTGTTCATCTTACTAATGTTTCCAGTTTTACCTCCAATAGCATTGAAATCCAGCCCCACAAACCAAAAGTTAGTCCAGACTTTCCTGAACAAATGTGAAATCTGGATGTTTCTAAGTGAATCCGACCCCCTGTGTGTTATTTACATGCATGTTAGTGACCCTTTAGAAATAGAAACTCTAAAAAACTATATGTACAGTTTCCGTTACGAGCTCGTTCCACTTGATATAAAACAGAACATGAAGCTCAATTTTCACTTGTGATAAGGAAACAAATCTGCCAGAGAACAAGTGAAAAGTTTCTATCCTCTTTAGGTCACTATGTCTCAGAGAGACCCTGTCTTATATGAGGTTAGCAGCTTATTTCAGGAGGAATTTGACCTATATTTGGTTACAGTTACAGTAAAAACACTGAGCTGTTTGAACTTGAGGTTCAATCTGCTTCTTTAATCGTGAAATGGTTTTTACTTTACTGAGACGGACACACACTGAATCATACACTAACACACTCACAGCTGATTTGGCAGAAGGTGAAGGCTTCAGCAGAGGTTGCAACACTCAGATTGTCAGAAACACAAACGCAGCACAACCTTGACATTGATCAATCACACACACGTTGTTGTGCAGTTGTGATTACAGGCTGGACTTTGCGTTGATGCTGACACTCCTTTATAGTCACTCACACTGTGTGTTGTGTGAGTGTGTTGCATTTGTTTATCTGCAGACTGCACCTCCTGTGCAGACTTCAGCAGAAATCCCATTTCAGCTTCATGTCCAAACTGTGACGTCACTGACAGACAGCAGCTGACTTTACCTCCAGAATTCTTCAATCCAAACACATCTGTGCACTTTTCAAAATCTACAAATGATGACATAGCTCTGTGTCGTCCTCAGTGATTAGGAGAATCTGATCTGTTTCCATTTCAGAGGATTTTCTCCGGCTGTAAACACAACCTAGCTTAAAATTTAACAGGTGCTGTTTGCTTTGGACACGGCGACTGGTGGAGTTCTGGGAGAAGGTGGGCAGAAACGTGGGCCCGGTACGCACCGCAGACGAGGTGGAGGCCAGCTTTGTTCCAGCGGGGAGACAGTCTGCTGATCAGAGAGTAGGACAGGCAGCACTGGAGGTCACCCGCTAGCACACTCTGAGGACGACCCAGCTGAAAACAACAAGAATTTAACATGAACTGAAAAACATACACAGAGTTCTGCACACACAATTCCAAAAGGTTGACTATTAAAGAAACACTGTCTGCATGGAATTTAAACATGATTTAACATTTCTCAGATGTTGCAGAGCGGTCACATTTACGTTATTTCTTTTCTGTTGCAACTCAAACGTTGAACCAATCATCTGAAAATCTTTACGTTTTCCTTAGAAACAAACACCCTAATTTTTCTGGAACTGAATTTTTTTTTAAGTGTAGCTTTAGCCACAACACACATCTGTTAAAGAAATGCAACGATTTTACTAAACCAGCAACACGACTTTGTGAAGGATTAACCAAGGTGGTGTGGCATGAAGCCAGCAGAGGGCGCTGCGAGCTCCAGCAGTCCACTTTGTAGCTATGCTAAAGTACTTTAGCCTCGAGCTAACAGAGATGAGGTGAGAATTCTAGTTTTGGGCTGAATGTGCTGCAGTGTTGTTAGAAGGTCTTGACTCTGACAAACTTGGTCCTGCTGGGATCCAGAACTCGTTTCCGCTGATAATCCTCCGATTTCCCAAAACAAAGAACTGGCAAAGGTTCAAACTCAAAGCATCCTCAATGGAAACTGCGTCTTTGGGTTCACCTGGACTTGAAAAATGAGGGCTTCTAAGGCAACATGCTGTGAAGTATCTCCTTCAACAGTGAACCCTTGGTGGAGGAGTGATGAAGCTGCTTCTAAATGAGGAAGTGCAGCAGGTGCACATAAGGAAGGTTCTCAAGTGGTGGACTTTGCTGAAGTCCTCATGCACGAGGAGCATTCAGGAAGCGGAATAATGACCGCAGCAAAGCTCAGCTGGAGGATGACAGTTACTGCTTTAGCAGCTGAACCGCTGTGAATCATTTATGTGTTTGTGCTGCTCCCCCCATCCCACCTGCAGATGGTTCCTCTGTGCAAACGCCTGGAGGATCCCTCTGTGGAAAAACTGCACCTGCACAAAGACAAAGACATTTAGGTTAAAGTGTTTAAGGATGCTGCAGGTGCATGAAGAAAACATTTCTGATTCTATCAATTCTCCACCTATAGAGGACACCAGGTAAGAGGAGGAGCTGAAAAATACTGGGACTCCTCCTAATTTAGTCACACAGAAGAGTCTCTACAGATAAAGTAAACCTGTTCTTAAAGTTGCAGATTTGACTGAAAGGAGAAATGCTTCAGTTAAACCTGTGGGTTTAATTTCATTTAAAGTTCACCTGTTAGTAAAGGTACAATCAAAACAGTATTTAAATGTTAGTTAGTGATTCAATCACAAAGAAAACAAAAACGATCAAAATGTACTATCACACCGTGGGAGATGTGAAGAACGGTCATGAAGAGGAGGAATATTCAGGGTGGGGGCCACATCTTCAAAGGCCTCCTATCAAGGACAGAGTCCTGGACAAGATGCATGGGGGAGTTAAACTGATGAAAGCATGAAAAGGCTCTGAGCTGTTTGGACCAAAGCAGGATCATTTCCTTCATTAAACTTCCAAATTAGCTCAAGTCACAGATTCTTTCTGAGAAAGTTGTGTTTGGCTTGTTTGTGTAACCCTGTTGTCAGTGCTGCAGTGGTTTACTGTGTAAATATGCAGTCAGAGGGAAAGCTTCAGCCTTGGGCAGTGTGACAGGGCTGAGGATCTGTGGAGGTGCAGACTGGAACGGCCTTGTTCTGCTGCCTTTAGCTCAAAGGGAAAGATCAGGAACAGGAGGTGAGCGGCTGCTCCTGCACTCTGCTGTTCTGACCGATGCAGCGTTTAAACGTGCAGCAGGTTGTCCTCTCTCTCTTTTTGGTGCAGCCCTAAACACTCAGGAGCTGTTTCTCCTCTGTCAGAAGGAGGTGAGAAGATGAAGGCTGTTCAGTCTGAAGGCAAGCAAGTAAAACTGGTTCAAAATCCTCTCAGCGTTTGATCAAACTGATCCGATTTCATTCCCTGTTGTGTTTGTTAAACCCACTGAAAGATCTGCTGTCAAGGAGTCCGACTCTGAGCTTCTCATTTACAACATCAGTTGTGTTTTCTCCTGCGTGCCTCTCAGATGTGTGTTTGCGTCCGACACCTCCAGAGCACTGACACGCATCCGTTATTCCTGACATGCATTCCAAACATTCCCAGTGCAGCCTCACACGCACCGGAAGGTTGTTCCTGCCACGCCTGCACTGGAACACAATCTGCTGCTCCCCTGACCTCACGTCCCCTCCACACCAACAACAGAAACCCTCAGTTTCAGCTCACACTCTGCAGGCCTCAGGCAGCATGTTCATAGCAACCAAGTCCTGCAAACACTGAAGCCCAGAAAAATGTATGACGTTACACCAAGACTTCAGGATCAAACTGAAGGTTTCCAGACTGAAGAGGGGCTTTGGTTGAACCACAGCAGCAAAGCTGCAGCAGAAATGCAAGACGGATCAGTCTTATCAGTCAAGTGTGATTGCAATCAGCTGAGTGCGTGAGAGTGACCCGTCTGCATAAACATGTGTGCGTGAGAAGCTGCTGTTGTTTATGGCAGCTTGCTCATGATTTATGGCATGTTTGTCTGAGGCTCTCTGTTCACTTGCAGGTGAACTCTGGTGCGGTTCACTTCAGTGTGAATTAGGCCTGCACGATTAACCGCAAATTTTGCATACCGCAAAAGGAGGCAAAAATGGCGCTAAGTCGCCTCCTAATAAGGTTACATAAATGCTAAACTATCTCTTTGTAGTTTTAAGTAACATTTCAAATAAAGCCCTTTATGCATTCAACCAATGGTATGGAGATCTTCGTGTCATTGCCCAATCAACTGGAGCCCCCTAATGTTAGATACCCGCCTTCTACATAGAGCGGGAGAATAAAAAATAAATAAATAAATAAGAACTCCATACTTTTTTCATCCGACATGTGACCAAACAAGACTTGCAATGGCTGAGAGCAATATCTCGGAGGACGTGCTCGTGGCGGAAAAAAAAAGCACGTTTGTTATTTGGAGGTACTTTGGTTTCAGGACGGGCGACGTTCTCCAAACACAGGTACTATGCATAACATGCCGAACACCTGTGGCAACCACCCGGGGAAACACCAGCAATCTCCACCATCACCTTCAATACAACCACGAAGATCTGTTTAAAGAGTTCATGACATCTAGGGAGAGCAAAACACCTGCTAAGTCAGAGAAAAAGAAGAGCTCGGCAGGCCAACAGACGTCTGTATTTCAGAGTTTTGCGAGTGGAGCTCCTTATGAAAAAACTTCAAAGCGGCACAAAGAAATAACAGAGGCCATTTCACATTTTTTGGCAAAGGACATGATGCCAATAAACACAGTGAGCCGACAGGGCTTTGTCAATCTGATGGACAAAATGGACCGGAGATATCAAATCCCGTCACGAAATTACTTTTCACAAGTCGCCATTCCACAAATGTATGAGACGTGCCACAAGACCGTTACGTCTGAATTGAGCCAAGCCGGATTTTTTGCAAGTACCACAGACCTGTGGTCAAGCTGCACGATTGAACCCTATTTGAGTTTTACGGCGCATTTTCTCACTGCGGACTTTGAATTAAAAACGCGTTGTCTGGAGACCATGTATTTCCCGGAGTCGCATACGAGTGAAAACATAGCGCACACATTACTAGACGTGCTGGCAAGCTGGGAACTTGAAGTAGAGCGACAGGTGTGCATCACCACGGACAACGGTCCCAACGTCGTTAGAGCCACGGAGCTGAACAAGTGGGTCAGGCTTCAGTGTTTTGGACACAGGCTGCACCTTGCAATTGGTGAGTTTATTTAAGATAGATCTTTATGAAAAAAATATGTAAATTATTATCAAACTATTTTGAATAGCTCCAAGATGTTAATATGACAGTATAATTCGAGAACATGCAAGTCATGATTTAATTATTCACTTGTAATGACTTGTAATTCATTTTTTAAATTATTATACATTTCAAGTGTTTTTTTTACAAACAGGTTTAATAATTAGTTATTTTTTTGTGCGTCTTCCTCTTCTTCAAGAACGTTCCATCAAAGATGATGCCCGCATCGCTCGAGCCATTGGCCTTTGCAAAAAGCTAGTTGGACATTTTTGTCACAGCTGGAAAGCCAAGACTGCTCTGAAAAAAGCACAGAAGGATCACAACCTCCCTGAGCACACACTCGTCACTGAATGTCCAACAAGGTGGGGTAGCAGGCAGAAGATGATTGAGAGAGTCCTGGAGCAGCAGCCGGCCATTTCTGATGTTCTCTCAGCAGGTGATGCTCTGTCAGGTGAGAGTTATGTTAGTGTTTCATATGTGAAGACAGTCCTCCACCTGATGAAGACATCAGTGCTCGCAGAGAAGGAAGCGGATGGTGATTTGACAAAATCAATCAAGAAAAAAATCCTTGACTACTTGATTACAAAATATGAAAATCCAGCTACCCAAGAACTTCTGGACATGGCGTGTTTCATGGATCCCAGATTCAAAGCCAACTATATCAGCACTGATCAAGTCTCGAACATCAAGACCAGGGTGCTGTCAGAAATGGAAGCAGTGGCACAAAAGGTTATTCATGCATGCATGTTTTTTTCCAGAGATGTTTCTTTTGTCCAAAATCTTTTTTTTTCTCTCATGTTTTGCTTTTGTTTTAGGAGAGAATCTCCACAGATGTAGAAGCCCAGACCAATGATCCACCCAGTGCTCCGCTGAAAAAGGCAAAAAAAGTCACTGGGGAGTTTCTTCAAGACAAGCCCACTCCCCAGTTCATCTGTTACGCAATTGTCACAAGCTGTAGAAGCTGAGCTAAATAGCTACATGCTGTCTGCACCCCTAGACAGTGAAGAAGACCCCTTAGCATGGTGGAAACGCCATCAAATTACATTCTCACATCTGAGCAAGCTTGCAAAGAAGTATCTCTGCATGCCTGCAAGCAGCTCACCTTCAGAGAGACTTTTCAGTACATCAGGAAACATAGTAACATGTCAGCGCACATGTTTGAAACCATCAAAAGTAAACATGCTGGTTTTCCTTTCAAAGAACTTGCCATAATGACACATACTGATGTTGTTCTTTATAGTCCATACAAGGTCACGTTTAAGTTGTGGGCCTCTATCTTTTTTCTTCATTGTTCATTTATGTTTTGGCCACAGCTATAGGTCTTACCTTTTTCTCCTTTTTGAAAAAGACTTGGATTTTAAGTTATGTTGACTTATTTAATAACACTTGCAGTAAAATAGAAAGGTAGGAAACACCAACCTATTTTATTCCTGGGCATCTATATATATTTTTTGTAATCATTCATCTTAGTTTTGGCAAGTTCTATGGTAAATATATTTTCTTCTTTTTGAATAAAACTTGCACGTTAATTTAAGTTGTGTTGAATTATTTGAATAAAACTCACACTGAAACCAAAATGTATTGATATTTTTGCTTTTCTATTTTTCCATTTATCGCAAGTCATACCGTCATCGCAGTTTCAAACACTGATATCGCATATCGCAGATTTTTCTAATATCGTGCAGGCCTAGTGTGAATGCAAATGGACAAACGAGAGAACAATGACCAGAAAGCGTAGGGCTGTATTCAGTATTATTATTTTTAGCCAAGGTGAAGGGTTTGCCTTTTTCTAATGGTTCTTACATGTCAAAGATTTTACATTTTCTTGCCATTTTATGCCAAAATTCAGACAAAAGACCATAAAACAAAAGCAGATGGCACATGTTTTCACAGACATTATAAGTAGATTTACATTCACATTTACATAAACCCATGAGTGGGCTGCACAGTGGCTCTGTGGTTAGCACCTTCACCTCACAGTGAAAGGACACTGGGTCAAATCCCAGCGGGGACATTTTCATGTGGAGCTTGAATGTTCTCCATGAGCATCCGTGGGTTTTCTCCACGCACCCCAAACTCCTCCTGCTGTCCAAATTATTCTAAATTGTGACTGTGAGCATATGGGGGTGTGATTGTGTTGCCCCTGAGAAAGCCTGGTGACCTCTCCAGGATGTACTCTGCCTTTACCCAACAGTAGCCATGTTAGGTTGTGGCAGCCCTGTGGCCCCAAAAGGGTTACAGTGGGTTAAGAAAAAGGATGGATGGATGGATGGATGGATGGATGGATGGATGGATGGATGGATGGATGGATGGATGGATGGATGGGATACCAACAAATATCCTTGCAATGGTTCATCTGTGTAACTTTATTGTCCACTAGATCAGTGTTTTTCCACCAGTGTGTTGCGGCACAGGGAGATGGTCAGGTGTGCCGTGGGAAATTGCCCTCATTAATTGTTTTAAAAACATTTTCCATCTCCAGGATATAAGATCTTTGTTCATTCAAACAGGCCCTGATAAAACCCCGAGTAGTTAGGAATATGAAAGATCGTGAAAACAGGTTTAAATTAAAGACATTTTGATAAGAATGATGGTACCGCGATTTAGCCGTAGCTTCAGACGTTTTCTGAAAAGTCCCGCCCCTTTAACTGTCTCCACCAATTACTCTTGGAGGCCTGTCCACACACACACTGAAATGTTATAAACACACCTGTTGGCTGCAAAAATGTCCACATGTCAACATGTACACAATACAGATAGTGTTCACACATGAATACTTGTGCCTTCAAACCAACTAGTTTGAAATATTTCATTAAATCATGCAAAGTGTTTGTGCAAAGGTGAGCTAACACCTGTAATCAGGTGAGTGTTTATGTTCTTCTAAAATGGATGATGGAATGTGAAAAGAAGGAGGGAGGGTTTCCAGCCATCGCCACACCAAAACCCCCGCCACAGCAGTAGCTGCAGCCAGAACCCCCCAACGCCACTCGGCAGCAGGCAAAGAACAACCATCCCCGGGCGATCACATCCGCCACCCAGGCCAGGGCCAGTAGGACCGCCCCGAGGACCCCAGAGCCAGAGAGCAGGGAGGCATGGGGGGAAATAGAGCGCCGCCCCAGCCCAACCAGGAGAGCAGCCCCCCCACCGCACTCGGAGGGCCCAACGCCGGGCCCCACCCAAGAAGAGTGCCCGCAGCCCCAGACGAGCACCTCATCACCACCCAGGAGTTCCCCGCCCCACCCCAGGTACGGGCCAGGACCCCCCAAAGGGAGACACACTCCGGGCTACAGGCAGCTACCCACCCGGCCCACGGTGGGTCCAGGAAGAAGTAAGGCAGGGGCCAGCCGCCCCCGCCCAGGAGGAGGGGACCCAGGAGAAAAGGGGGGCCCACAAGGGGTGTTGAAAACTTAACTTTAACTTAACTTTTATTACATCTTTTAGAAATAACAGCAGTGAAGCAGTTTGATAAAAAGCTTTCAGTCTGTCTATCCATGACTCAGTCTGACAGTCCTTATGTTTCAATCTCAAACTGTTTCAGTTTAAAAAAAATCAAACAGGTTTAGATAATGGAGGCTTAGACATCAACAGACATTCATAATGAACGTTTAAATCTGGTTTGAGTCTCAGCAGTAATTAAAGAAACAAAAACAATCAATGATCTCCCTGGTGGAAATCCTTTCATCTTCAGGTGGAGAACATTGTGAGTGTGTTTGAAACTTACAGCCACGACCACAGTGATGTCTGTGAAGGAGTCCAGCGAAGGACAGGCCAGCACGTCGTCAAACAGCAGCACCAGCTCCCTGTGAAGCAGCTCTCGCAGTCAGACCATGGTCTTCCTCCTCACAACAGCTCTGAATCTGCTCACACCTGCAGGTCTTCATCTGTTTGCTCCTCGGCTCGCCCTCCTCATCCTCGTGAAGCTTCATGGGGACACATGCCAGCTTGTTCAGGTCTGGAAGCTTGAGGAAAAACAGGGACTTGTACGGGCCTCCACTCATCCTGCAGACACACAGGAAACCACATCATCTTGATTTTGGCCACATCTCCACGTCTTTCAGGAAACCAAAGCGGTTTCTGAATTTCTTTGGAATTCCAGATTGGTGTAAAAAATGCTAAAAATTCCGTCTGGATTAATCAACCAACACATCAACAATTATCGGACACCAGCTGGCTCACGACAAACAACCAGAGAAAAATGAACGAAAAAAATGTCCTAAAAAGAACTGAAATGAACAAGGTCAAAAATAATATTAACATTAATAATAATAATTATTATTATAATGGATTGGATTTAGCTGGGTTTTTCCAGACTAGGGCTGGGAATCACTGGGTACCTCACGATACGATACGATTTGCGATACATTTCTCCGATAACGATACTATCACGGTATGGCGATAATGTGATAATTGATATATATCGTCTCTAACAACTCACGATATATCAAACTTTAAGAAAGAAGAACTTGAAAAACTGCTTTTTGGAAAATATTTCCCTATTTAGTTTTTAGTTTTTAAACACTATGATAATGAACAACTTGTGTCCTATTTGGTGTAATAAATAACAGACTTTTGTGTAACATTGATGAAATCAGTAATACTCTGTCTATGACAAACGATGACAATTTTCCTTTGGAAATATCTATAAAATTCAGTTTAAACAATGGTGAACATGAACAGCAGCCGTTATTTAGTACAAAATTGTTGTAAAAAAGGTAAAAAATTAATAAGTCAAGTAGCTGCCAGGCACATTGTTGTTAACTTTTGAAAAACAAACCCCTAGCCATTGCTTAATTTAAAAAAATAGCTTCAAATCAGATATTAATTCTGTGAACAAATTATAGTGTTTTTGTTCAAAATAAATGACACCATTTAGTGTAAATGTGGTGTAAACAAAAATAAAATTCTCCCAGAAAAATAAAATCAAGTAGCTAGGAACTTTCCTTTAAGTTATTTAAGACATAAAGTGCTTTCAAAATAAATGACCAGGGAGGCTTCTCCTCCACATCGAAAGGAGCCAGCTGAGGTGGCTCGGGCATCTAGTCCGGATGCCCCCTGGACGCCTCCCTGGAGAGGTGTTCCGGGCATGTCCCACTGGGCGGAGGCCCCGGGGAAGACCCAGGACACGCTGGAGAGACTACGTCTCTCGGCTGGCCTGGGAACGCCTCGGGGACCCCCAGAGGAGCTGGAGGAAGTGGCTGGGGTGAGGGAAGTCTGGGCATCTCTGCTCAGTCTGCTGCCCCCGCGACCCGGTCCTGGATAAGCGGAGGAAGATGGATGGATGGATGGATGGATGGAAAAAATACATGAAGAACTTAAAGTGCATCCAAAAGTAAACATCTTTGTGAACAAAACGTTTGGAGAAAAGCTGCATGTGATATATGTTTATATGTTCATGCTTTTCTTGAGAACCACAGGCTTTTTAGCATCAAGACGCCGCTCGTCTACGTCCCCTTTACATGCAGTTAGAATGAGGTTCCCCTCTAGGGAGTCTGGGTTCTCCCAAGGAGAATAAGGAGGTCAGGTCACCTAGGAGAACCATTGGGTGAATTGATAGAAAGAACTGGAGGAAGTATTTGAGACGGGGGGCCTGGACATCTTTTCAAGGCCAGGGGTCTGCAACCTGAGGCTCTGGAGGCTCTGGAGTCTGTGTCTTATTTATCCCTCCCCTGTAGCTCTTTGACTATAAAAAGAAAATGTTAATGATTTGGGTTTGTAGTGGGGGTGTCCCAATGGAATATTTTGCCCCCAATCCAATTCAGAGGAACTTGATTTGAAGTATTTGCTGATACAAAGTCTCAATCTGATACTTTCATAAAAAACAATTTTTAAATGAAAAAAATGTGATAAACAAGTTGGTCCATTTTTAATTTCACTAACCATTTTTTATCATTTAATAATTAAAGCAATTCTGTGAACTAAAATTGTGCTAAAAATAGTGCAACTAGAAAAACGAAATCACTATGAACTATCGCTAATAAAAATAGGTGATAAAAAGTCATATGAAAAAGTTTGTAAACAGTCACGCTTGTTACTTTAGAACTATAAATCTTTTTGGATGAATTATCTGGTCTTCATAAATAGAAGTGATTTTCTCGTCAAATCTTTGTTGCAGTAGGACAATAAGGTGATAATTAGTCATGTGAGAACGTTTGGAGACTGTAGCTTTAGTATTTTCAGAGCTAATGAACATTTTTGATTGTATGTGATTCATATCTCCATTAAAAATATTTAAAAATTACTTTCTTCCAAAATTACTAAACATGCATGCAACACTAAACACTGTAAGAAACAGCCACATTTTTCAAATCATAAACTATTATTGTTGTTTTAAATGTTTACTATTAATAGAATAATCAGAATATTTTGTGTCAGCAAACATCTCCAGAAAAAAAATATTTTAAACTACTTGAAACAAATCAAATTGCCTTTAACAAATCCTTATGTAACTTGTAATTAAGTGAATATTTTTTTAAACTATTACAACTTCCTTAACATTTACAAAAACCATCATCGTCTTCAAAAACAAATATTTAGTAACCAACAACAAAAGATCCTAAAGGGAAACCATCAAGCCACTGTTCATCATTGAGGCTCTTCGCCGTCCTCAGCATCAGGATCTACTCTGACTTGACGGTCAGTGAGGAGCCAAGCATTGTTCAGATGCCAGAGGCACGTTTTGCATCCTTCGTGATACCAGAGGTTGCATCATTTGCATTGGTGGAAGGAGTAGGAGAGAAACAAACATCCTGCTGTAAGGCTTTCCCAGACTTGCTGTGTTTCTTGCTCTGCAGATACGATTCGACTGCCTTGATCCCCATCGTGATGAGTTTAGATGTCTTATGGCAAACCGTGCATTTGGTGTATTAAAGCTTTCCACTAACCAGTTTTTAAACTACCACAAGTGATTCATATTTTCAAGTCACTTCTCCATGAATGCACACTTTTCCTCTCCAACAAATATGAGTTAATTAGGTAGCTGAGGTTAAATGATTTACCACAGGTCATTTCACATTAACAAGAAAAAATGTCAGACCAATTCATCAGAATTTAAGACAATTTAAGGCTTCTTAAGGTCTTATTGTAGTCAAACTCAAAGTAAGACCTTTTAAGGATCTGTACATACCCTGTGTCATATTAAAGGGACAAAAAGATAAAGGTGCATCCGTCATAATAATAGAAAATGTCATGTTTGACTCTCTTGCATTTTTAATTCAAGTAAATCTGCGACAGCAGGAGAATCTTATTTGATACAGGATGTATTTTATTTTTAAATGAACCTGTACGAAAAGTGAAAGGGATTAAAATGGTTACTTTATAAAATACAACACAGTTATAACTCACTTATAGTGTTGTTTCCCTTTCGGCTTTTCCCATCAGGGGTCACCACAGAGAACGAGTCGCACGGTAAACTTGGCAGTGTTTAACGCTGGATGACCTTCCTGACGCAACCCTCTCAAAGCAACTGGGCTTGGGACCGGCACAGAAGTAGAGAAGGGAACAGGGAGCAGCCCGGAGTCGAACCCTGGTTTCACGGACGGAAGGCGCCGCAAACCAGCACGAGCTAAACCGGCTCCACAGTGGGTTATAACTCACTTATAGTAAATATTTAAAAAGGTACATTTTTATCAATGAATGGCCAAATTGCCTCAAAAACAGAAATAAATCGAGTTTATTTGTCTTAACAGGGACTTTGCGGCTCCTGCCGGGTTTTGGTCTGTAGACCCTGGTTGGTCCAAATGGCCAGTTTAACATAAAAGGTTGCAAAACCCTGTTTAAGGCAAGAGAAGATGATTGAATGGATGGACATACATTTTGATGAATACAACCTGATACCTTCTCAGAATATCAGAAAATTATCAGTTTAGCTTTTTAAACCTAGTTTTAGTTTATCACTACATTATCATTAAGTCATAGTGGGTGCTAGCTGTCTAAATGTTTCACTTTTATTTTAGACTTTTAAAAAAAATTTATGACCTCACAATATTTATACAAGTTAGAATATTACAAAATGAATCTACATATCAATACATTAACAGAAACTCCTCATTTAAAGCCTAACTTACCTTTCTGTGTGTCTTCAACACTGAGCTAGCTTACAAAGTTAGCCGCTAGCCAGGAGCAACAACAAGCTAAATTAAAAAATAGACTAAACGTTTCAAGCTCACCATTTTTGTTGAATCAGTTCAATATAAGTAATGAAACACCAACCCTCAACTTTAAATTCTTTTCATGAAAAGCTCGTAACTTTTTGACAGAAAATGTGCCGTCTTCAAACACTTTTTCAGTCGTATTTCGGAAATATAACCATGGTAAGAGGTCTCACTCCCCCCCTTTTTGTAGGCCGCAACACATTACTGTTATTTTGGCTAAAAGGGATTTTTTTGTTTTTAAAGTAAACCATAAAATAAAAATAAAAATCAACATTACCCAAAGAGCTTTTTAATAGTTTAACATTGCATCTACTTTAAAAGCTGGAAAAAAACTGGTAAATATATTGTTTTACAGTAAAACAGTCAAGCGGGAAAGGGCTTCAAATCTTAATGATAGTCTTTTTTGGAATGATTGCCAAAAGGAAACAGGTTTTTATATGTTTGCCAATTTCTTATTAAACATTTTAGCTGTAAATTTGCATAACTTTTGAGTGACTTGCATGATGTTATACCAGAGAGTTGCGCTGCAAAAATTAACAATCTTCAAATAGGAGAGGAGTTCCCATCATCCACAGCGAAAACAAACATTTCATTATAAAAACGTCCTTCCTGCTATCATCTTTTCACGGGCTGTGGGAGTCCACGCAGCTAAACCAATTCGGGTTGACCTGCGTAGATACACCGATTGCTTGATGAACTCATTACGTGAGAGATGACAGTGTGTGCGTGAGTGTAAGATTGCCATAAATGATTTAATGCTAAACAGTCCGTGACCTTTTGCCTGGTCCTCGCCCGCGAGCTGCCCCAGCAGCTCATTAGAGATTGGCAACCTGAACGGACCAATCACAGTCGCCATACGGGCTGCTGGGGAAGGACGACCAATGGAACAGCGGAATTCTGGAAGGTGTGGACGCGGGGGCTTTAACGAAAGTCCGTAAAGCATCCGAAAGCATGAATGATTTTTACCGGAAGTCACAAGATTGTCCTTCAAAATAAAACAATAACATTACGAACTCACAAAAACACGTTTTCATTAAAAATAGTTACCGAAAGCAGATAAACAATGGGACTGCATTGACCTGTAAATAAAATAGATGCAACAAATAAAATAATTAAAACTATAATACGTCTGCAGTACCTAATGCTTTATTTTTATATCATCATAAGCGTTCTTTGTGACATAATAACTTGACATCTGTGAACCTGTTAGTTGAGTTTTTTTCAACCAGAGGTAAGTTAACTATTTCTGTAGTATTAGTTGTTCATTTAAACTGTTAAAAACCTTTTACCATGACCAAAGTCTCTTTTTTACCATGACAGTTAGTTGTTGTTGTTTTTTGTTTTTGTGAAGATATTTTCTCAAATACAAAAAAAAATGCAGTAAAAATATATTTTTACTTTTTTATTATTATTTTTGCTCTGTTCAGAATTTGTTTGTCATCTCCAAATTTCCCACGTGCCTCATTGCCCATGAGCTGAAAATATGGCAGCTGTTATAATTTGGTTTGGTGCATGAAGACTTTTAAGTGGAACATTTAAGGGGGCAGTTGAGCAAAACAGTTTACTAGAATTTCCTATTGTGTGGATTTGATGTTTGACTGCTAAACCGTCAAGTCAGGCTGGATTGTTTCGGACAAAGTGAGCAGCAAGACTGACCAGGAGAACTTTGCTGATGAAGCAGGATCAGAGCCTTCATACTATAAGCAGGACTATAAATAAACTGCAGAGTACCTGAATACACTAACTTAGATGCAAATTGTACATTTCGGGGTTTAAACGTGTTTCTGCTAAAATGACGAGGAGATATAAACACAAGTACAACTGGATTTCTTGGTCAATGCTGCATGACCTTTATTCTGAAGGTAGCGTTCTGAAGTCCCGCAGCTTCCGGCTTGGGTGAACTCTGAAAGTTGTTGGTGACTCTTTCTGGGGTAAATGTCGGCGTGTTTATGCGGAGTCACGGCGCGGCCACTCTTTCCAGCATTACATAAGCTCCGGCCGTCAGTCCGCGCGCCGCCGCAGTCTGCGCCCCGCTGCTCTTCGCGTGCCAAAGCCCGACCGACCGTCCGGCGCCTCAATGGCGGAAACGGAGGAGAGGAGCCCGGAAGGAGTGAAATACTACCGGCTGTCAGAGATCGAAGCGCAAAACTCCTTCAAGTCTACGTGGATAATCATTCACCATAAAGTCTACGATGTGACCAAGTTTCTGGATGAGGTGAGGAGCTGTGCGCGCGCGCTCACGGCTCGTCAGGTGGGGGGCGGAGGTCTCCTGACTGATGGGCGCTTTCCTAACAATAGTCTTTATGGACATTCAGATGCTTTTATTGTGGAATTATCTACTTTTTATCTGAGCAGGTGCGTCTCTGCTCCCTAAGAGGATGTGGGGGCTTGGCCCCCCTTCAGGTTCATGGTTACTCTTATAAAATAAATAAAACATAATTTTTACTCTATTTATCCCACAATGAGGAAATTTCTCTCCGCATTTGACCCATCCCGTGGGCGAGCAGTCAGCTGCAGACTAGCCGCGCTCGGGAGAGAGAGCGGGGATCAAACCGCCAACCCTTTGGTTGTTGGGTGACCTGCTCTAGTGCCTGAGCTAAACTGCCGCTATAGGGAAGTCAGTGAGGATTCAGCCTGCAGATCTTTGTTTAGACAAATGATCGTCTACAGCATTTAGGAAGATAACTGTTTCTTGTTGACAGTCCTTAGACTGCACACATCTTTGTAAACACCAGTTTGATTCAAATTCATTATATGGATAAATGAGGTTTCATTAAAAAAAAGAAAAGGTTCTGACAGCTTATTAGTTTGATAAAGTTTATTCTTAACGTCCAGCAGCTCCACAAGTCGATTGGCAGAAACTCAAGCACCTCTAAGTAATCAGGTATTTGACTCTATCAAGGTGCGCTCACCAGCAGGTTCAGGGTGGAGCCGACTTCTTCTCCTCCACCCTTCTCCGTGACTCCATCTGCAAACATTATGGGTGCTAGGACAGGGGGGGTCAGAGAGATTCAACCCCTCCAGTAGCCCAGTGAGAAATGGAGATGATGCTATTCCAAATATGTCTACACAATGTTGGACTACAAAAAAAACACAACACAAATCTAGCTGCGGAAAATTCCTAGAATTGATCCACACTTGAGCCGTGTCCTTGGGTGGACCTCTTGAGCCTTGTTTCCACTGAGCAGCCCAGTCCGGTCCAGTCTGGTATTTGAAGTGTTTCCGTTATAAAATAGACCCATTAAGTCAGACCGAACCGTGCCATTTTGGTTTGTTGCAGGTCAATAGAACAATGGAGTGGACCAGTTTAGGGTGGGGCTACTGTTGAAACCTGTTGATTGGCTGAACAAAAGAGAGCGGCTGAATTCCTCTTCGCCATCGCAGTCTTCTCTCAAACAGCCTTAAATGCGTTGTATCTATGAAGAAACAAAAGCCAAAATGAATCTGCTGGGTAACCTCTATTGTTGTTAGCTTCATCCCGCACACGCCGTAATAGTCCAACTTTGAGTGGAAACGCTCACCTGAATTGCCCAGACCATTCTAAACGGGACCGGACCGGACCGGACCGCTCAGTAGAAACGAGGCTTTGATTTATAAGCTGAGAACCTTCAACTACATTTTGGACCAAACAAGAGAACTCTGCTCCTCTTCAGAACAAGGGTCTCTGTTTACATGCAGGTGAACTCTGGTGCGGTCCAGTCCAGTGTGAACGCGGACAGACCAAAGACCGGGAGTGATGTATCGTCTTCCACTGTTCTTTGTAACACACAAAACGTTAGCCATGTTGGATTATTCACCAGTCCTGGAACTCCCAACCTTGTTTACGACACATTTAAAAGCACAGTGTTAAACATTACTGTCACTATGCTAACCAAAAATTGTTAGCAACACGTAAAAAACAGTCTGACACCGCTACATGTTAGCGTATTCACTAAAACACTTAAACATTTTTTACAGAGCCCCGTGGATCTCTCAACATCCCTTCAACCTCAGGAAGCACAACCAGAATTACCACAGAGCTCATTTCAGACAATAGCGCCCTCTTTTGGCTGTTTAGTTTTCTCCAGACAGGTTGTGGTCTTTGTTGTTAGTGTGAAGGCGGATGAAGGGAGATCATCTTTCAGCATTTAAAGACAGTGGGAGCTAAAACCTACAACCCAAGCCGATGTTTTCCTGCTGCCGAACGTTTTCCTGCTACCGAACGTTTTCCTGCTGCCGAACGTTTTCCTGCTAGTGAACGTTTTTCTGCTGCCGAACGTTTTCCTGCTGCCGAACGTTTTCCTGCTTTTCCGTTTTCATGATCGGAGCCTTCAGCTGCTTCAACCTGGTGCGTCACTCTGTCAGGAGGAGCTCATCATCCGTTCTGCAGTCAAGGAAACTGTTAATCTGATGGCAGTTGAGGAGCTTTTGCTTCATTGCTAGAATCTTTATTGGTTTGGATTGGAAACAGCAGAAAAGTCTTTCTGATCCACTCTGAGCCTCTGTATCAAGACAGGAAGTGACCATTCACATGTAATTCGGGCGGGGTAACGGTTAGGGTTGAAATACATGTGGGAACTGTGGCGATGTGCATTTTGACGTCACAGATTACGTGTGGCCAGCATGAGTTTCCATCAGTTTCTGTGCAAAGATCATCGACCATCTAGAAAAGAGACGCGCCTTTGCTGTTGAAACAATCTTCTGAACTGATCCAACAAACTACATCAGATACTTTAACCAATGAGATGAAAGTCAAACCAAAGAGCAGATGAGCTGGCACCAGCAAAGTGACATGTCAAGAAAAAAACGCACATTTTAACTCAACATACTTGATTTGGGTCAAATTTACAATTAAAGTGTTTTTTTAAACTTTAGTCACAATTAAAAAACTCCCATCATCCATTTCAATGAACGTGTTTGAGTTTCAGTTGCTGCTTGTTGACTCTTTCTTACACTGAACCTTTTTATTTTTTTATTTTTACAAAAACTTAAAAATTAAACCAAATACTTTAAGATCCCCCTACAACATCCGGTGATGCAACACATCTGGTCAAAAACCTCCTTTTTGGGTTTTTTTTTCACACAAAAACGTTTTTGCTCTTGTCTTGCCGTTAGAAGAAGTTTAGAAGAGTTCAGGAGAAAACAGCTGACTTCACCTCAAACTAAGGAGGGTTTTCATCCACATCCTCTGAGAAACTTCCTCTTAATGTCCACTAAATGAAGACGGGAAGTTCAGTCAGATTACAGCGCAGATTACAGTCCATTTCTGATGGATTATGAAAGCATTCGTGGGTGATCAAACACTCCGTTTGGACTTTAAAACCTGTACAGAGGTGAGGCTGGGGGCGGGGCTTAAGCAGGAAGTTCAGTGTTCAGGGGGAAAGGAAGCGGTCCAGGTGTGCAGGAGGTGAACTCGTTTCAGATGTAACCCTTTATTTCAACAATCTGGTTTTGACTGACCTTCTGCACACATTTCTGATTGTGAGAGATTATGAATCATAACCTGAGTAAATATTTAACCATGTGACCTCACCTATGTTGGTGCAGAAGAAGACCTTGATGAGCTTTTTTTTTTCTCAGTTGCTCAGATGAATAAACCAGATTGTTGTTGAGAACATAGCAGCAGCTCTGCAGAAATATGCAGCTTCTACCTGCTGCAGGTCTTTATGGAAAACCTTTTCTAATTACTACAACTTTATTTGGAAACTTAGTTGTAATGTTTTTCTCCTAAAAATAATTTAGAACATGTGTTGATAAAATACAAATGTTTAGTGTTGAAATGTGTTTACCTTACATTTATGTTTGGGTTTACACAGACTGTTCACTGCCCAACAGTATCTGGGATAGGCTCCAGCAACCTTCCCCAAAAGGGATTAAGGGGTTTTGGAAAAGGATAGTCAGGTTTGGGTTTGTGTTGACGTGTGCTGACATGTGTTTGTGCTTGATGGCAGCATCCTGGAGGGGAGGAGGTCCTGAGGGAGCAGGCGGGGGGCGATGCCACTGAGAGCTTTGAGGACGTCGGACATTCCACCGACGCCAGAGAAATGGCCAGCGGCATGGTGATCGGCGAGCTGCATCCGGTCAGTGCGAGCGCAGAAACGTGCACGTGTGTGACAGGAACAGATGTTAGATCTGCGTGAGTCTAATGATCCATTTCCATCTGTAGGATGATCGGCACAAGATCGCCAAACCTGTGGTGAGTGACGGCTGTCCCAGAGCAAACGGTGCAAGTGCATTGTGGGAGAAGCTGTGCTTAGTACAGTAATTCTGTATGTATCTTATGTGCCCCACGCATTTACATTTTCCCCCTTTTGTTTATGATTTTTATCTGCCATTATATAAGCTCTCCTTGTAAGAAATAGAAAGTCTAACCCCTTTATTAACTCCTTGACATTCATCAGATTTGATATTTGTATCCTTAAAGATGAGATTTAATTCTTTAAGGTTTTTAACGCACAGAAAACACTGATAAAAAAAGGTCAAAAAATCATCTGTGGAACAATTGACTGTAAATAAGAAGTGGACTGAGTTTAGCATCATCCATAGAAAACTGTTCACTTTCAGCTCCAACCAAATGAAGTCAATTCATTTTTTGCGATGCGGAAGCAGCCACGTTGGAGCCAGACGATGTCAGTAAGCAGTGATCTGAGTCGGTCCAAGTCATCGTTTCTATGGCAACGGGGAGAATCTGGCCACCCACTATTACTGAGGCATCTAATTGGTGGATCTTTAAATTCAGAAAACAAATGAGAAAAATAAAGATGATCAAGATCACGCTAAAAAAATATAAATCAGTTTAGCTAATGGTTAGCTTAGCTGGAAACTGATCGCAGTAAAACCTTTACACGATTTCAATTGTAACAGTGATGAATCCCTCAGTTACAGTTATAATCTGTAGAAATACGAAAAAACCTTTCTTGAAAAAAAAACAGGGACTGAAATCTCACGAGTGCCGAGTCTCCATGTTTGGAGACAACCAAAGCCTTTTTAAAGAAAACATTTTCACTGATGTAGTTCTTCTTCACTTTGCCATAATTCTTACAGTTAAGTCCAGAGTTGGATCCTAACCTCTGGAATCAGGCGCCCTCTGGTGGAGATTTGTGTCTCTACTCTAAACATTCTCTGTCAGTCATGAAACTTGAGAGTGAAATCGCTGCAGCGTCTGGTGATGGATCAGCTCATTTGTGTCGATAAAGTTTTACCACTTCCTGTTTTTCAGGAAACACTGGTGACCACGAGCAAGGAGGAGAGCAGGTATACGCACAAGCACGCACGCTTCGGTTCACTAGATAAGAGTTTTTTAACTGGGATAATTGTTTCTTTTGCAGCTGGTGGTCAAACCTGGTGATCCCAACGCTGGTGGCTGCCATCGTCACTCTCGTGTACCGCCTGTACGTCTCAGAGAGCTAGTGACATCAGAGAGATGGCTGTGGCGTTACGGGTGGACGGCGGCTCCTCCCTGTGTGGGAGCAGATGGCCAGCATCAGACCAACACTCTCGCTGTCTGTTTCCGAGCTGTTTCCAGCTACACCCCTCTAAGCCCCGCCCACCTCATCTGTTTAACCCAGTAATCACGCTGAGTGCCTGTGATCAGAGCAGCTCTAGATTTTTAATTCTGTGCTTTTATGTGAAAGGGTATCGCCTCCAGCTGGCGTGCTCAGCCCCTCCACAAACTGTGAGCGCCTTAATCTGACCAAATCTAAGAGTCGCTATTTTCACGAATCCAGCTGCCTCGTTCGGAGGATCTGCCGCTCAAGGATCTGATCAGAATCCGTTTATGAACCGGCCTACAGGGGGCGCTAACTCTTAGGAAGGAAAGGAAAAATGTAATAAAAGAAAACGGCCACATCCGAGATTCTTCTACTGAAATGTAATCCTGATTTGTCGGTGCTCAGCAGGATTCAAATCAACGGTTTTATATGAAGCAGGTTTTCAGCTCCTCCTGGACCTGCAGCATGGACTCTGAAGTGCATTCCAGGGACCAGCTGAGGCGGTCCAGTCCGTCCAGCACAGAACCATTAGCTGAGCGGGTCTCCTCTAAGCGCAGCTGCTTTTTTAAGGAACAATAAAACTTGATTCAGTCGACTCTGCTGCATCTGGTTGTTTTCTTTGGCAGCTTTGTGTCCAGCCAGAAAAGGCTTTTACTTTGAAAGTACCTAGTTCACCACAGGTAAGAGCCTGCTTTTTACGAAAGGAGCCCTGCAGGGGGGGACCATCTATTTTGGTCTCCAAAAAATATGCTGTTGCTCAGGAGTCGGGTCAATAAAAACCTTTTTGAAAAATGTGGTGCATTAAAAAGAGGTGTGCATGTAAGAAAGTGAACAGTAAAGATCTTTAAAATGCTGTGGTAGAGTGTCCCACAGCTTTCAGGCCATACTTGGGATAGTTTCCTTTGAATAAGTAAAAGAAAGTGTGCTAAACACCTCACAGGTACAGAAAGTGGAGGGACACCAGGTTTAGTTTGATTTGATTTATTTTTATTTCAAGCATTACTTTTTGTTGATACAATATGAAAAAAATTCACCTTTGAAAAAAATATTTTAAAAAAAGTTTAAAAAACAAAAAAAAGACACTTTAATATAGTGATCATTGACTAAAGACATGTGAAGCTTGATTTATTTCCTGAGAATGAGTGGGAAGAAGCCAGTTCATATAATCCCCCCCCTACTGAATTGTTTAATTTTATAGTTTCACATAGTTTTCGTAATCTGGTTGAGATCAGACAGATTCTTTTTTTAAGTAACAAAATCAAGTGCCTATCAATGATTGATTGATTTCATGTGATCCAATTGACTGGGTAGGAGAACTGGATAAAGTGAGTGTAACATCATCTACAGAAAATGATTTGCTTACGGTTCCAACAAAATGAAGTCAATTCAGTCGCCATTTTTTTGTAATATGGAAGCTGTCACATTGAAACCAGATGATGTCAGTCAGCAGTGATTGGTCAGAGTCAGTATGAGTCATTTCTATAGCAACCACTGTCCAATTAAGAGTTAGCTTGTCTGAAGTCCACACCCCCATAACAGAAAGCAGGCTCAGGAGAATCTGTCAAACGTTTGATGTAAGACCACCTACTTTTATCGAAGCATCTGATTGGTCGATTTATGACTTGAAAAACTTGCACTCTGGGCAATATATGAAAAAAAATGCAGATTATCAAGAACATGATAACCCTTGTGCTATCCTAGGCACTTTAACATTGGGAGTTGGGTCATCTAGACCCACTAGACAGTGCTCTGAACCTTTTTTCTTCAATGATTTGTGATCTTCACTGGTGTCCATGAATTACATGAAATCTTTCCACCTTTCTTGTCCACCTTTATAGATCAAACCCTCAGGTACAAACTCGGGGCCCCTAAGAGAGATCCACAACACGGTAACGGTGCGGGCAGCCACTCACCCAAACCCCGAAAGTCCAGTAGAGAGAAAGGCACGGACCACTCCCCCCTGCCCCAAAAGGGGATGCAGTGGAGGTCCTGACAAGCGTGGTAAAAAGAAAGAACATAGACAGTACACAGTATATCACTGGACATATTGACACCCCCCCCCGGTATTTCAAATAGGAATTACCTGCTGGCTCAACAAGCCTGAGGTCAGGCATTTTCTACAGGTGAAGTCACACTCACTTTGTCCAGTGATATACGTCTATGGACCAGAACCAGCACCACAGGGACACGGACACCCCCAGGCTCAGATGTGATATGATCCTCGGCTCATGGCCTAGCCGGAGAATTCAGGGATCCCTCTCCCCGCATGGAGAGAGGACCGCTCCTTGGACAGGGTTTATTACTCCCCATGAAAGCTGAACTGTAAATTTGGGAGCATGTTGAAGAGCAAGAGACAGCAGGATGAACATGTCTTCATTCCAAGTGCTATAACATTATCCCCCCTCCTCCACCAAAGACAAGGAGCCATTGGATGAATCTGAGGAGCAAATATTGGGAGAGGGTAGTTCTTTTGGAGTTCACCAATCAAGTGTAGAAGCAGTCTGGCTGTGTGCACTAATTCACACACACCGTTCCGAAGCCGCTCCTCTGCTCAGAGACACGGTGAATAATAGCAGCGTGTCCTAAGAGTTCCTTAAGAAGTCTCCAGCTTGTTCAGAACGCAGCCCATCCTGTAACGGTTAAAGGGCCATTTAGGTAAGTTTCTTAGGATCTCTACTGTAAATCTTTATGTCTGTGAGACCAACTCAGTTTAAAAATCTATAAATATAACCGAACTTTACTAACACAACAATTTTATTTTTGAAGTAAGACAAAGCCCCTCCCCCCATCATGCACACTTTATACAGAGGCGCCGTGGTGAGTATCCTGACCAGATGCATCACGGTGTGGTATGGCGCCTGCATCGCGTCCTGCCGGAAGTCCCTCCAACGCATCGTGAGGACAGCTGAGAGGATCATCGATGCCCCCCTCCCCTCCCTCCAGGACATCTACTGCATCCGTCTCACCCCAAAAGTTGAGGACAGAAAAACAGCTGCAACTTCCAGCTTTTTCTGCCACAATTATCACAGAAATGCATGTGAGATTGTGGAGGGACTGTACATCAATACAGACTATAGAGTTTCTCTTTTTTAAATTTTTTTTATGCTGGTGTGCTGCAGGACTTTTGTCAAGGATAAAGTGTACCTTGGCTCAAAAAAGGTTGACAAACACTGCAGTACAGAAAAGCCAGTCGTTGTTTGTTGGTTGTTTCAGACCACAGAAAAAAAAGACATTGTCGTGTTATTACACTGAGGAAAACAAATGAGGGACCAACTGTTTACTTGTTAGGGTGCTTTATTCGAACATCGCCTAACAAGTCTCCAACATGCGCCTCTGAGTCTAGCCACGCTTCCCACTGCTCCCCACAGGCGTGACGTCATTTCAAGGCGACCCTGTAGTTCAGTAATAGAATTATTGTAAAGCGATGGAATAACACCACAGACACGTAATCTAAGCAAAGTCAAACTGATGCACTAGAGTTATGATACCATACTTGTCAAGTTATTTTTGCCCCACTTGAAGGGGAAAGCATCAAATGGAGGAAATGCCAGCAGGACTCCACTCATGACTCAAGAACTCCATGAATGTGTCTCTTTTCTTTATTTGTATTTGATTTTGGACAGAGACCTTTTCCAGTGTAAATGAGTGGTTGAAGAAACCAAACAAGGTGAAAAACCTGTACAGAAATAATACTTATGAAAATATATTCTGTTTTACAATTAAATTACAAATAACTATACTTTACATTTCAAATAACAAAATATAATATTTCAAATTATCAAGTTTCACACAACAATGAACCGTGATCAATTAATCAAGCAGACAGAAAATACATTTCAAAACAATCCACGTCTAAAGCGCACCGATAACGCGATAGACAGCTGATCTCTAAAGGCACCCCTGAAACAGCTGATCAACCCCCGATCACTTCCGCATCTTACCGGCTGCCTCTCCACTTTTTTAGATGCCTTGGGGTGGATTTTCCTTTCATCTGACGGTTGGCCCGAACGTCTGCTTCCTTCAGCTCGCCTGTCAGATCAGTGATCACCTTTTTTGCGCGACACGTAAATCACTATGCGCTCACAGGCACGCTGACGCGGATTTAATTAATCTCACCTGTTGCGGTTGACCTATTTTTGGAATCTTATTTTTCTTTTCAAATATTATTCTTAAATTTTATAAGTCACTTTTGAAATATTAAATTTCCACCCTGATTTATCCTTTTTCCACCACTTTAATTTACATATACACACTTTTTCTTTTTCCCAGCATTAAGTGAGTTTTGACCTAACACCTCCCACTCGGCATTCTTGTGAATACACTAAGAATGTCGCTGACTGTCAGAGGTCAAAAAATTTCACTAACATTCACAAGATGTGCTTTGTTTGATCTTCAACAGGTAGTAAAACAACTAACCGTCTAACATCCCTGTGCAAAATAGTCGTTTTTTCATTTAGTCCTGACCCACTTTTCTTAGTTTGCTTACCTATTGTTTTCACCTCAGGTGGATGGTAACTTGGAATAACCCGTACATCAACATCCCTGACTATGCCCATACTGTCTGGATAAGTGCGAACTACACGACCCATCCTGAATTGACCTCTCAAAGCATTCTGGTCACTCAACCATACAATGTCCCCTACAGCAACATTTCTCTGTGCAGTATGCCACTTGCTCCGCACGAACAAGTTGGGGCCGGCGAGTTGACTCCATTCTCTCCAGAAATTGTCCACTTCAGTCTGTATGGCTCTGAGTCTCTTGAAGGGATAGCTGGTGAAGTCAAACTGTCCTGGATCTCCCTCTGGAGAGGCTCGGCCTAGTAGAAGGGTGTTTGGCGTGATGTAGAGAATGCAGTCCTCCCGGCTTTGTATTCTCGCGTCGATCGGCCTCTCATTAGCCAGATTTGCTGCCAAATAGAGCGCTGTCTGAAATTCACTATAAGTCAGTGAGGATCCTCTTCCGATGTTCTTCAGTGCCCTCTTCATGATGCGAACAGCAGCTTCAGCAGCTCCATTCCTGTGAGGAGAATCAGCTGGATGGATTTTCCACACCCACTCTGTCCCTTGTTCAGCTGATAGGTCTTCCGAGCTTCCTTTGTCTTGACTGTCGAGGAACTTGTACATCTCTTTCAAGACTGGTTTAGCTCCAATAAAGTTAGTGCCGGGGTCTGACCAGATTTTCCTTGGATGTCCTCTGATTGCAGTGAATCTTTGGTAAGCCATCAGAAATCCTTCAGTTGACAGGTCATTTGCAATTTCTGCATGAATAGCTCTGCTGGCCATACAGCGAAACAGAACTCCCCAAACTTTTTGTGTAACTCTTTTTTTCACATCTTCTCTTACTTGGTAGGGTCCGAAGAGGTCTATGGTTGTGAATTGGAATGGTGCAGCAGGTTCAATTCTCTCTGGTGGTAATGAACTCATTATTTGTTGACAGTTCTTTGATTTTTCTTTTCTGCAGATTAAGCAGTCATCAACAACTCGTTTTATGATTCTTCGACCTTTTATCACCCAAGCTTTGGTTCTTAGTCTTAATAAAGTTGCAGCAATTCCTTCATGATTTTGATTGTGAGCTTCTCGAGCTAGCAAAGTAGATACCCAAGCATCATGAGGTAAGATTGGGACACCAACTTTGTTTTTTCTGAAAACTTGTATCCGACCACCACAAACCAATAATCCAGACTCTTCATCTTTGTAGACTACTAATCTGTCAGTTGTAGTAGCAGGAAGAACCATGTTCTCTTGTGCTGCAAGAAAAATGTCTCTTAGGGCATCTTCTCTTTCTTTTACAGAGATGATTCCAGCCAATGGAACTGCCTCCCACTGTAGTTTTTCCATGGTCTTGTTTTTACCTCCAAATCTTTTTGCTGCTCTCCACATCCATGCAACAGTTTTAATTAGGCGGGTTAAACAGCTGAAACGTTTGACGTCCACAAGTTTTCTGACAGCTGAACCTGCAGATGGTCTTCCTGGTTTTGGTTGATCTTCACATGAATTTTCCTTAACTGTTGGCTTCTTTGCTTGGGCTCTTGTCAGTACAGCAATGAATGACTTTTTGCAATTTATTGACTTTTTCCTTTGCTACCGTTGCCAGTTCTTTGGCTGACTTCACAGGCCACTCCTCTTCTAACAGGCTCAAGAATTTCGGACCATTCTGCCACTCTGAGTTTTCATTAAGATTTTCTGCTTCAGTGCCTCTTGTTAGAATGTCAGCAATGTTTAAGGAACCAGGAATCCAATGCCAGTCTTCCGTTCTTGTGCTGTTCTGGATCTCTCCAATCCTATTTGCGAAGAAGGTTTGGAAACCATAACTTTCCCTTTGTATCGCACTGAGGACTGTTTGGCTGTCAAGGAGATGGTGCCATCTTTTGACTTTAATTAAACAGTGACTTTCGAAGTACACCTTTAGGCGAGAGGCGAAGACAGCTCCACACATTTCAGACTTTATAGCATCTCCTTTATGGTCCATTGGAGTTAATTTTGCTTTGGATTCCACAAGTCGAATTTTAGGTCCTTGCTCCGTTTCCCACCTTAGGTACATTACAGCTCCGTAGGTATGTTCACTCCCATCACAGAATGTAACTGCCACAGGATCGCTGATGAAGAATCCTGGAGTCAGAGCCCTGGGAAACTTGATTTTGGCAAGTTTGACATATTCTTCGAAGAGTGAAATTGCTTCTTCTCGAAGATCATCTGAGAGTGCCATGTCCCATGTCTCATCAACTGGGCACTTCTTGTCTTTTGCCTCTTGAAAGGCTTTACGCACAATTATAGCACATTTCTGCTTGATCGGCGTTCCTAAACCAAGAGGATCATATAATCCTGAGACTTGACTGAGCAGCTCCCTTCTTGTCAGTGGGTTTGGTGTGGATGGTCTGATTTGGTCTTGTGATAGATCTTGTCCAAGTCGCATTTTCATTTTCTTCTTTGAAAAGTTTATTGCGGTCAAAATGTGAAGCTTGTCCTCTATAACATCGTAACCCAGACCCAATGCTTTGCTTCCAGTTTGGCTTATTTGATTTGGTAAAATTATAGGTTTTGTGTTCATCTTCTCCATCTCATGACTTTCTTCTTGCCTCCCACTTTGGCTCTTCCCACCTTGGCCGGAAAAGACCCATGGCTTAAGTTCAAAACCTCCACTGTTAAGGATCTGCTCCACTTTGCTTGTTATGGCTTTCAGTCGTTCAGGGTTGTTGTGGGAGACGAATATATCATCCACGTAAGAATTGCGCTGGATCACATTACGTTCTTCAAACTGAGTGAAAGCAGGCAAGTTGGCAGTTTCTCGCATTGCAAGCTGTGCAATACATCCTGCGGGTTTATCACCCATATTTACTCTGGTGATTGCATATTCTTGCAGTTCTTGTTCTTCGGAGTCTCGCCAAAGGAATCTATGCAGATGCATTTCCTTGTCCTCCAACCAAACAGAATTATACATCTTCCTGATGTCTTCTAAGGCAGCATAGACTCCACACCTAAACCTAAGGAGGACAGCAGGAATCTGGTTGAGGACATCGGGACCCTTCATTAGCAAATCATTCAGACAGACTCCTTTGAACCTTTGACTGCTGTTCCATACGAGTCGTATTGGAGTAGTAGCAGAGTGGGGATTTGGTGCAATGAGATGGCTGATGTACCACACTGGCCCAGTCCAACCACTGATGATGTCATTTGTCAGTTTCATTGCTGCTTTTCGTTCAACCATGTCATGAACTTGAACAGTATAAGCGAGTTTCCACTCTGGATCTTTATTTAGCCGTCTTTCTGTTCTGAAGAACGTGGCCTCTACTGCCCTTCGATTATTTGGCAGAAATGCTGGATCTTCCACCCAAGGATATTTGGCGTGCCAGTGTGGTTCACTGCTATGTCTGTCACCTTCAGTGTAGGTAAGTCCTTCTTTTATTGCTTGAAGTTCTCTTTCTTCCGCGAGCGTCATTTCCTTACCACCTGGTTGACAGTTTCCACAACGGCATCCTCCACACTTAGGAACACATGCAGCGCCAACACTATCCCATTTCCACCATTCAAGGAAGTCACGGAAAGTAGTTGCAGTACTTGAATTTTGCAATCCCTGTTCAGTGCAGACATCTTGCGAAAAATCCTTGAATTTGCTGTGAACCACCTCTTCATATCTTGCAGCAGCTGTTCTCATTGATCTCGTGAAATGTGTTTTTGACATGTGAGCAGAAATGGTTAACCCCTCAAAAAGCTTTGGATGAGTTCCTCCAACTGTTTTCCCAAGAGGTCCATCCCACAACACAAGGTTTCCAACAGATTTTACTTTTTGTGGTGCAATTTGTCCTTCTCTGTGGCTTATGAGTAGTTGTATCTCTTTGGGTCTCTCCAATTCAGCTAGTTGAATATCTGGGAAGAATTTTTGAAGCTGTTCTGCTGTCACATGATTTTGGATATCAGCAATGTTTTCTAGTCCATAGCACACTATTTGATGGGATTTTAGCGTACCTTTTGGAGTCATCACCCTGATTTTCAGGAGGTATCTTTTTGTTTCAACATGAGCTTTCATTCCACCAACCCCATGAACGATGAGTGTTATTTTTTCACTTCTGAGATTTAGCTTACTTGCAGCCTTATGGGTGATGTAGTTCGTATCAGAGGCCAGGTCAATTAATGCGCCGATTTTTTGTCCAGCATTTGCAGTAACTGTCAGTAGCATCATGATCACTGGAAACTCCCTTAGGCCATTTTCTTGCAACAAACTGGGTTCTTTTGTGGAATTAAGTGCTCTGGTTGCAGTATTTGAAAATACATCTCTGCATTGTTCTGCCAGCTCTGGTGACAGTTTACTGAAGAATTCCTCTTGCTCTTGAGTATATTTTTTTTGACTTTGACTTTTCGCTGCATCTTCTTTGCTCCTCTTCTGATTCCGCTCACTTTTCTTGGGCTGAACCTTTGGGCATAGACAAAAATGATGTACAGCCATGTTTTCTGACATGCAATCTTGGTTTTTACACAAGTATGCAGGGTTACAGAAAGAACAGTCCTCATGAACCTCGAGACACCTTCTGCATGCTCCCAACTTTTTAACTGCAGCATTTTTCTCATCCGTCTTCAGACCTCGGAACTGCTTGCAGAAATAAAGTTTTCTTTTGTGGTTCGGATCACCGCAGACCACACATGCTGCTCTGTCTTGTTTAGTGGACCTTGTTCTGGTGTGTTTGATTTCATTTTTTGTTTCTCTTCCGGTTGGTTCATCATCCCAAAGTTGATTTAGCTGTTCGTATATGTTTTCTTGATCTTTGAGGAAGCTTAGGAGACTGTCAAAGCGGTTATCGGGCGTCACCGCGTTCCTCTTGTCAGCTACATACATCAGCCATTCTTTTTTGAGGACCATAGGAAGTTTGCTTTCAATAGATTTTGTGACAAGTGGGTTTTTAATTGCACCTGTATCTCCAAGGTCACTTAAGTCGAGGACTGCTTTCTCCACAGCTTGAATTAAGTCTACAATTTTCCTTGGTTGGTGATTTTTAACAGGTGGCATTTTTTGCAGTTCCTCCACTATTTCAATAGCAATTGCAATTTGGTTGCCAAAACGGTTCTCCAGGACTCGAAGAATTTCTTCAGCTGTGTTGTAAGTTCTAAGACGGAGGTTTCTTGTGACTCTTTCATCGATGCTGTCCAACAATTGAAATTTTTTCACTTCTTTTGAACCAGTTGGCTCGCCTTGCTTTTGAAGAGCTTCCCATTCTTTTCTCCATCTGTAAAAGTCTCGCTGATTTCCACCAAATCTTGGAAGAGTCATTGGTTTCAATTTAACAACAGGTGTTGGAACGTTCGTGGGAAGAATTCCTTTTCCTTCAGAATCCCTGACTTTTATTTTGATGAACTCAGCCTTTCTGGAGGTTAATTTTGGAACCATCAGTTCAAGTGCTATGAGACGATTTTGAAACTCCTCTTGACTACATGACGGGATCCAACGTTTCCACTGGTTGTATCTCTCTTTTGCAGATTTTGTCAAATCTCTCAGATGAGTGAGCATGAAGTCGTACGCCTCCTGGTTGCCATCTGGGCGCATTGCAGCTACGTGTTCACACCCAGTTTCAGCCACTTGTAAAACTGTGGTTAATTCAAGATGCCCATAGTTGTTCCAAATAGTTTCTAGGAGGAGAGCTTTAATTTCTTTCAGGTTTAGCTCACATTCCTTTGCAGTTTTTTCAATGTCAGCTTTCTGCCCTTCTGTTAACACCATTTCCATTTCATCATTTGCACTCATAACTTTCTCAGCCTCCAAAATAAGTTTATTGAAACTTTCTTTGAGTTCCTCTTCAGACATATCCTCATAATTTCTGAGAATGGAGTTGGCTAAACGAGTGAATGATCTTTTTGCTGTGGTTCTCTCAACTTTTAGTTGTTCCACAGACTTCTCAGACTCAGACATGTTGATATTTATTTTTGGTGATGTTCTTAATACTTTAAGTCCTTTCACACAAAATTAATTTACAGCTTCTGGGCAACCTTTTTTTTTTTTTAATTGAATTGTCGGTGTTTCAGTTTTGCTTTTCTCACTGTGTGTTGTTCAACAACGTTGGAGATTTTCACTGATGTGTTTTCAAAATCCAGCTCCTGATTTCACTGTTGGAGTCCACTTTTCCACAGTTAGAAGCCGGTTTTTCACTGTCAAGTTATTTTTGCCCCACTTGAAGGGGAAAGCATCAAATGGAGGAAATGCCAGCAGGACTCCACTCATGACTCAAGAACTCCATGAATGTGTCTCTTTTCTTTATTTGTATTTGATTTTGGACAGAGACCTTTTCCAGTGTAAATGAGTGGTTGAAGAAACCAAACAAGGTGAAAAACCTGTACAGAAATAATACTTATGAAAATATATTCTGTTTTACAATTAAATTACAAATAACTATACTTTACATTTCAAATAACAAAAATATAATATTTCAAATTATCAAGTTTCACACAACAATGAACCGTGATCAATTAATCAAGCAGACAGAAAATACATTTCAAAACAATCCACGTCTAAAGCGCACCGATAACGCGATAGACAGCTGATCTCTAAAGGCACCCCTGAAACAGCTGATCAACCCCCGATCACTTCCGCATCTTACCGGCTGCCTCTCCACTTTTTTAGATGCCTTGGGGTGGATTTTCCTTTCATCTGACGGTTGGCCCGAACGTCTGCTTCCTTCAGCTCGCCTGTCAGATCAGTGATCACCTTTTTTGCGCGACACGTAAATCACTATGCGCTCACAGGCACGCTGACGCGGATTTAATTAATCTCACCTGTTGCGGTTGACCTATTTTTGGAATCTTATTTTTCTTTTCAAATATTATTCTTAAATTTTATAAGTCACTTTTGAAATATTAAATTTCCACCCTGATTTATCCTTTTTCCACCACTTTAATTTACACATACACACTTTTTCTTTTTCCCAGCATTAAGTGAGTTTTGACCTAACAATACTTTTTGGGAGTATAAGTCACTTTTTCTGCAATTTGGCCGAGGGTGAGACTTATAATCAGATGCAACTTAGATGTAATTTTTAAAAATAAATAGCAATAACCACTAAAAGGCACTGTAGGTGTGTATATCAGTATTGGCTACTAACAACAACACAGAAGAAGAACCATTGCCCTGGGCTTGACGCAATTGTTCCAAATTGTCACAGAGAATAAAGAATTCAATAGATTTTGTGATTTGAAGTGATGTAAAGAGTTTAGTTGATTTGTGAGCATGCTCTTTATGCTATGGTTATCTGAACAATTGTTGAGATGTTGGGCTGATATACTAGAATATCAGGGATCTGCAACCTTTAACACTTAAAGAGCCATTCAGTTTTTACTGACAACAACCCAATAAGAGCCACAAAGTCTAGCTTTAAAAATAAGACACAACATTTATGTTATTGAAACTAGTATGATAAATAAAAATGAACTAACGTTATTCGGAATAGAAAAAACATAAAAAGAAAATAGCCTTTTTTTTTAAATAAGACAAGGGTAACTTTTGACAGAAGTTCGCATGATTCCCTTTCAAAATAAAAGACCCCTGTGTCACATAGGATCATCTCAATGCAGTGAATGTAGTAATAGGTAGTGTGATGTCTGCAGGGATTTAAAGAAAACCAAAAAAAGTTGATTTTACTGTTTGTGGTTTCGCCAAAGTGTTGTAAAACTAACTAATTAATATTAAATGAGAGCTGATTAAGTGACTCTTTAAAAATCCTTGAATTTGTCCAAAATTAGAAAATCTGCTTCGTAATCTAATGTACTTTCATTGTGTTTACTGACCTCCAATTGATTTTCTGTGGGACACAAAAATCAATCAAAATGTTTTAGTTTGACTTGTGAAACTCATTCATCTGTATGCGAATGAGTTTGTTAAAGTTTGAGTTAGTTCACTTTGCTTTTTTACTTATTATTTACATTTTACTGTACATTTACCTTTCAGTTGTTTTTTTTAACCAGAGAGCCACAATGGAAGCGTAAAATGCCCCCCTATGTGGCTCCAGAGCCCCAGGTAGCAGACCTCTGTACCAGTTGCTCAGTTCCTCCTATGTTTCATGAAGCTAAAAGGGCCTCAATGTATTACGGTGGTGAAGCGTGAATATTTTTAATCTACTATTCTAACCTCCAATGTTCTCTCACTATATTATGTTTCACCTTTTGTTGTCTTTTGTGGATTTCTGTTTAGCACAACTCTGCATGCATTTCTTTTTTAGACCCACTCCAATGAAAATTATGTTTTTGGTGTTTTTAATATGTTCTTGTTGCCTTCTTTTCACGGTGGAGGACAAATATGAGGAAAATTAAGCTTACAATTCTGTTTCTGAGTATTTCTTTGTTCAAATCATAATGAATCAGGATCAGACAAAAAAATTCATTACAAAAAAGCTTGTCCAGTGTTCCCCTTGCTATTCTCGTTTTAATGTTGTGGTTTTGTGGATTTTCTTTCAGTCACCTGACTCCTCCAGGTTCATCACAAAAACAGCTCAAGACCCTTGTATGAGAATTTTGCTTCCTAGGAAGGTGCTGCGGTGGGAATTTATGAGGAAGGGGGGCGGAGATGAAGAGCATGCCAGCCCGTCAGCCTATAATTCCTCCTCCACCACATTTCACACTCAGCACAATGCGGTCCCAAATGTACCGTTCTCCTGACAACCTCCAAACCCAGAGTTGTCTATCAGATTGCCATCACCAGTTTGGAGCTCTGCAGCAATTGACCGTGCAGAAAGTCGGTGACCTCTTCGCTCGATGGACATCAGCCTCCCCTGACCCCTCTCCGTCAGTTTACGTGGTCTACCACTTGGTGTTGAGTTGCTGTTGTTCACAAAGTCTTCCCTTTTGTTAAGATAGATAGAATGTTTAGGAGCGAGAACATTTCCCTTCAGGATTTGTTGCAGAGGTGACATCCTATGACAGTTCCACGCTGGAATTGACTGAGCTCCTGAGGGCGGCCCATTCTTTTACAAATTTTTGTAAACACGCTCTGCATGCCTGAGGGCTTGATTTGATCCACCTGTGGCCAGGCCACCTGACTCTGATCAATTGGTAATTTACCGTAGATTCATTCCATTCACTGTCATTGCAGGGGCAGCCCTGCTTCTGCTAATCGTCTCTGATTTCCTCCACATGTGCCTGCTCCCATAAATCTCTGCCTCTGCCCTTCACTCTCTGCCAGATCGTGGCACTGCAGGTATTCAGTCAACTTACCTGCTACTGTCAGCTGGTCTACCTGTTCAGGTCAGCCTGACATTCTGCTAAGCTGCTCAGCCTGTGTTCCAGCCTCCGCTCTCAGCTTCATGCTGCTGCTGCTGCTGCTGCTGCTGCTGCTGCTGCTGCTGCTGCTGCTGCTTCTGCTGCTGCTGTTTCCCTGCCACACCATGTTGCCCCAAGCCTCGTAAGTCCCTGCATTACTGAAATTGTGGAACTGTTCCCAGAGACCCTTCTGGAGAGAATTATTTGGATTTTGAAATCAAAAGTGCTTGTGACTGAGCCCCAGTTTTATAACGCTCCCTATGAGCGTCCTTCTCCTTTTTGACTTCCATTTGGAGCCACACCTCCTTCCATTTACTGTACCAGGACTTCACTCCGCCCCTCTTCTCCCTGCGGATCACTTTCCTCGTCCCAATAAGCCTTCCTCCTGTTTTATGCTCTGACTACTCCTCGTAATTTCCCCATCACTAACCCTCTCCGATCTTCATAGCATCCGTGCGTTGGCTGTATGTCTCCAGTGCCAGGGGTGCTCCAAGTTCAAGAATAAATAAATCTGGTGTCTTGCACACCTGAATTGTCCTATTTTGGGCCTGTGACACAATTCCTGACAAACACTGGACTTATTTTTCTATGAAAGTTGTGAGAGTTTAAACAAGAGAAAAAAGTGGGAAAATGTTCATATCTGTCTGAGAAAAGTCTATAAAGTGTGAAGTGAGGAGTTTTACGGCCTTCACCATCTACAGTCCTACTTCACAGATTTCACCCATCTCCACAATAGACGAGGGAACACTGTATTCCGTTATGATTTGCTTTTTAAAGTGAACCACTCTGGTCTTGTTCACATATTTTGTTAAATTTCCCCCAAAGTGCGACTTGTGATGTATATATGCGATGTGTATATGTCAAAGGTGGGCCGGAATGTGTGTAATATTTGTGCTGATCCTTAGTATTTCTTTTGGTGTTGGGTGGTTTTGTATGTTGTGCTGTTTTGTTTAGTTTTTACTTTTGCATGCGGTTTAATTTTATTGGATCATGGACCTGATTACACACACCTGGACCTCATTGGGCAGAACCCCTCACCACTGCATAAATGGAACTCTGAGCAGTTGCCGGAGAAGGAAGCACCTGAGGCAGACGCACGCAGCGCAGTTGAAGCGTGCCGCAAGGAATGAAGCTCCGGTTGAGAGCCAAAGGAAGGCGGACCAGCTGATCGCCTTGAAGACGTAGCGGGAGCCGTGTGAGACGGGGGCGTCGACCGTGTGGAGGAACGCCGAGGCTGACCGAGAAGTTGCGTGTGGGACCTGAAGGCCTGACGATCGGTGCATAAAGGAAAGTCTGCTCTCCCGACCGGCCTGGATGCGTGTGGCTGATGTTGGTGTAACACCCTGAAGTTTTTTTCGTTTTTTGTGTGTTCGTTTCAGCCGCACAGACGCTGGTTTTTTCCCCTCCACGGCCGGATTCAACGGTGGACTTCGGGGGGGCGCGGCTTTGGGACTGGACTCTTTTAGCTGGGACTTTTAATCAAACTTTTATGTCTTTTATTTTTTTTTACCAATTTACAGCTGTTTTTAGACTACTATTTATTAAATCCCTTTTTACATTTTTAATTGTTTCTAGTCATTTTTGCACAGTATTTTATCGAGCTGATTCAATCACCAGTGTGACATATATATAATTTCTTTTTTTGACTTTTCCTGTCCAACAGCTGAGCAGATAGATTAGAGCTGAAGGCCTCTTGTGTTGGACATATTTTACTCTGACAAACCAGAGGTATGTCTGAATAAACCCCTTCTGTAATTACGCTCAAACTTTATTTATATTGATATTTGTATCAGCTTTTTGTTGGACCGGAGAGAAGGGAAGAAGAGAGAGGGGTATTAGGGGGTTACATAAGAAAGGGGGAAAAGGGTAATTAAAGGAATTTGGAGGATGAATACAGAGGGCTGGCGGGAGTAGATAATCATAAAGCAAGAAGTTGCTGGAAGTTTAAAATCATCACTGTCAGGTGCAGATGTATAATTGAGTGTGTCAAATGTTACAGACACACCTGTAAACTCGAAAAATGTTCACACACAAACATGTCAACACGTACACAATAGAACTACAGCTCGTACTTATGCATTAAAACACACACATGTAAAGCATTTCATTCTGTCACGCATGTTATTTGTGTAAAGGTGAGCTGACGCCTGTGCTCGGTTCTTGTTCCCACATTTTGTAAAATGTCTCCCAAAAGTGCGACTTATTCTCCAGTGTGATGTATGTATGATTCTTTTTTCTTCCCTACTGTGCATTTTGTAGCTCCTGGCTGGAGCACAGGCAAAACTCTTTTTATTCAACAAACATGTTGTGTGATTTTGGGGTTGAAATTTACTGATGAAGCTCTGAGTTTTAATTAGCAGTAAAAAGTCACCATGTTTGAACCAAACTGTTCAGCTCTTGCAACAGAAACTTCACAACAACGCTGCCTCTCTGAGTGTAAATGTTTATACATTCATGAACAGGTAATACAGCCAAGTGAGAGAATCAGAACACTGCAGGTTTACAAATCCATGGAGCAGAAAAGATCCTGTTCAGCACCTGATGAACCTGCTGGAACTACAATCATTCAGGAAGAACAGAACTTCTCTATTCAGAGGCAGTTCTTTGTGAGCCTTTTTCAGAGTTCGTGCAGCTGCTGTTACATTGAGAGTGTACTCAGATTACTCGTGAAAAAACTTACATTATGCGGCGTCTATCAGGAAAAAAGATTTGTGCAAAGTCTAACATGATTTGAAAAGTTCTTCTAACTAAACTAGAATTTCACAAGCTTGAAGGTATTCATGGATTACATTTACTGTCACATTTTTCAGAATCCCCAGTCTTTCTTCTGATGATGGTTTTATAAAAAAATAAGTGCTCTCATGAACATTCTCTACAAAAGATGAGAAAAATCTGATCTACATCCACTTTTAAAGCAAAGAACAAATCATTAGTTCACTTTCTTTTCAGTGTTTTGACCACTTGGCAGACCAATCAGTAGCTAAAGTTACCAAACACAGGTTTCACTAATCAGCCTAAAGCTTGAAAATGTTTCATGTTTTTCTAAAACCGGCTTTTATTTAATGCATCTAACTTTTGTAATGACTGAACATGATAGACCAGCTTTATTCTGGAAAACCATGACGTTCCTTTCATGTTAAAAATAGTTTTAGTGGGAAAGGATAGATACTGCAGCAGAACAGTGGTTTTGGTGTAATATATGTGTGTTTCCTTCCATGGTAGCAACTTTTTGAAGAAAAAAATCCAATAAATAATATTTAGTGAAAATATCTGTCATTTTAACCTGCCTAAAATGCTGTACAAAAATGTCTGTTTTAAATCAAAATTAAATGTGAGCGGAAGACGGTTGCTTCTGTGAAGTGTGTTCGTTTCTGATGATGCACACTTTGAAGAACATTATTATACCATGGTCACTTACAAAAGAAATAAATATTCCATCAGTTTGTATTTTTCGGTTTGGATCACTTTTTTCACAAAAAGCGGACTGTCACTTGGTGACGCATTGAGCCGACATTGACTGCAGCGGCAAAGGAACGCGATATCTATACTGATGGTCAGGATGGGTTAAATACCTGAAAAGCAAAAGTTTGTTTTAAAGAAGCCAGCGCAGTGATACAGAACATTTAAGCTGTGTGAGCAGAACTTCTTTTTTAGCCGTGCATTATCATTGTTGCCACACACTGGCGATCTGTCCAGGATGTCCCACGAGTCGCTGGGATAGGCTCCAGCAGCCCCGTGACCCCGAAAGGGACAATAGGATAACCCTTGTGCTATCCTATGACCCCCACCCTTACATTGACATGTTATTCCTACCATGACAAAGGTGGATAAAGGTGAAGAGGATTTCAGGTATTCCATGGACACCAGTGAAGATCACAAATCATTGAAGAAAAAAGGTTCAGCGCACTGTCTAGTGGGTCTAGATGACCCGAATCCCAATGTTAAAGTGCCTAGGATAGCACAAGGGTTAAGAAGATGAACAAATGAATGAATTGTCACTGTGGATTATCACTTTTTAATCCACACCCAGCAGCCAAAAAGAAGTGAGTATTCACCCGGACCATGGTATAAATAAAAGTTTTTTACAAAATAACAAGAAAGATAAACATGAATTTAAAAAAAAGGCTTAAAATTGTTCAAATTGTTTTTTATGATTGGGATTTGAAGCTTACTTTTTGTGTAGCTCATAAATTTTAGGCTGATTCACAGAAGTAAGACAATGACAGCTTGTTTTTCATTAAAAAAACTAAAGACAACTTCAAAAAGAAAAATGTGAGTGTGTGTGTTTGTCTACGTGTCTTTGTGAGGCCTTTGACCCAAGTTCCCTGTTTAGAATGACGACGCACCAGAGATTGAGGACATTTGGTCCCTTTGGACTTTTGGGAATAATTAGCTTTAAAATAATTTGAACTAGAATAAAATAATGTGACTTCCCACATATTCTTCTGTCATTTAACATCTGCAAGAGTTA
The DNA here is from genome assembly GCF_053564925.1 of Oryzias latipes. Lineage (NCBI taxonomy): Eukaryota > Metazoa > Chordata > Actinopteri > Beloniformes > Adrianichthyidae > Oryzias > Oryzias latipes. Next base: position 5,147,012 of record NC_136256.1, on the reverse strand, counting down.
AAGGAACAATTCATTTTTAAATCTGAAGAGAAAGGATATAATCCTGAGTTCGAAGGATATTTCAGGGAGTAATACTGAAACTAAAGAAGTTTTACAAAAGCTTTCTTCATATTGATTCTTTTTTCTTAGCATCACAGACCCTCAAGGCGAAACAACAAGGCTGAAATCAAAAGGAATGAAACATTGACATTCGAAGCTTGATTGTGGCTTTTGGTTGATGAAAGTAAAAACATCAGAGCTGCAAATGTCTGGAAAGTCAGGACATTCAGCTGCAGTCAGAGTTACCCCCTGATGCACACAGAGGGTGCAGATTCAGTCCAGAGCAAGCAGCGGCGTGCTGCTCTCTCTGTCTGTCTGCCGGAGGGTTCCTGTCTCCACCGTGGACTGAGACCTACAGAACAGAACAACAAAAGACATCAGGAGGCCCCCAAGAAGCTGCATGTGAAGCCGCTGCTTTAGCTTTACTAAACCAAGCAGAATCAATGATCACAGGGAAACATAGAGAGCTGCGTTCACGCCAAACGTGAGGCGCACATCAGGGTCGTCCAACTTCAGTCTGAGGTCAATGTACAGACTTGATCTGCGGCACGTTTTAAGCGTCGGGCGCGGCGTTCAGATGGTTTCCATTGCATCCAGAGTTCAAATATTTGAACTTTAATGAAGAAAACATGTTGCATTATCTAATCAGAAACTCAGCTTTGGCACGTGACCCGTTGATGACGTGATCAGTGGGCGGAGTCCAAAACCAACATGAAGGAGAATCTTCCTGAACGTTGTGATATTTTTCTTTTTTGTATGGAGACAATAACACAAAGTTCCTCTAATGGGATTCTTGTGTTTTCCCTCCTTGGACTGATGCGGGACAGCAGCTCATCATTTATGGAAAAGCGTCGAGCTACGAATTTGACGTACAAATCGCATTCAGTGTGAACGTCTCAGTCTGATCCTTTCTCCTCCCTCACCTTTTCATCATATCTTTGTCTCCTCCTCCACAGTTTTCCCGGACGTGCAGGGCGTCGTACGTCAGCGTGTACTCGGTCTCGTCGGTGTAGTCAGGTCCCAGCAGCGTGCGCGCCCACATGCCCATGTCATACGGCGGCAGCGTTCCTCCGAACTCCGACGGCAAACATTCAGGCAGGATGAGCTGGTGGAGTGAGTTTAGGTTGTTCCCGTGGAGGAAGATCTGAGGACATAAAGGAGGCACAGGAAAGGAAACAAGGAGTCAAAGAGAAGGGGGGAAACGAGGAAGGAAGGGGACAGGGGGAGGGGGGGAAAAGAACTGTCTTAAAAAAACAAAAGCAAACGTGAGGAGAGGAGGAAGAAATGAAAAGAAGTGCATCATTTCTGTGAAAACCAAGGAAGGCAGATGAGAAGGTAAGATAAGACAAGAGAGAGAGGTGATGATGAAGAAGGGACGGTTATGGACGATCAAACAAACAGGAACTGATATTCACCCTTTTTCTGGTCTTGTCTTTCAGGAAGGGTTTGATGATGGTGTACATGGCATGAATATACCACGGCTGATTCACGAAATGGATTCCGCCGAACCGAGCCGGAAAACTGTCCTGAGGAGACAATCGGGTCCATTTAACAAACACCGTATCAGCACAAAGCAGGTCGGAGTGCACCATGAGCCCACCTGGAGCCCCTCGATGGCCAGTTTGAGGATGTTGGGCGTCAGCTTGGAGGCCTGCTTAAAAGAGAAGTTGCTCCAGTCGATGATCAGGATGAAGCCATTGATCTGCAGTTCTGGGTTTTCAATCAGAACCTCCAGAGAGAGCAGGATGGCCCGCAGGATATCAATGAAGGAGTTCCTGTTGGAGAGCAGCTATTGATCAGCTAATCACTCGTGAAAAATAGTGTATCGGGTGCTAACTACACCTCTAAACAAAGTGCACCCGTCTCTGAAGTGAATGACTCGTCAGGCTCTTTCTGTCTTCAGGCCACAAAGCCTACAGGGAGTGCAGGATTCTGGGTAGGAAACCTTTCTAAGCTCCTTATTAGCATTAGCATCTGAATTTTTATTAGGACAACTACAGAACAAGTACATGACTTTTCATGACATTTGTTCTGTGGTTGAAGTTATTCAAGTTCTAAACTGACCAATCAGATGCCTCAATAATAGTAGGTGGTCTCATGTCCAATGTTACAAACATTTGATTGACAGATTCTCCAGAGAACGCTTCAAGTGGTAGGTGTGTCGAATTCCAACAAGCTCCCTCCTGATTGGCCAGAGTGGTTGCCATAGAAACAATGACAGACTGATTTGAACCAATCAGCGCTTCCCGACAGAGCGGCGTCCTAAACACAAAAAAATGTGCCGACTGAATCGACTTTGGCTGGAGTCTGAAGTAAAACATTTTCTTTGGGTGACGTCACACCGACTGAATATCATTTTAAAAGCTGGGAGTCAACAAGTTTAGATTCAAAACATTTTCTTTTTTATTGATGTTTTTCTTCCAAAAACATTTTTGTAACATAAGTTTTCTCTAAAGAGTTTAGGAATTGATTTCAATAAGAAAAACCACTTTAGATGATTCTTATTCCAGTCATTCTACACACAAACCTTATAAAGTCTGAGACTTTGAGGGAATAATTTGCCCGTATGGTCAGTTTTTAAGTAGGATGTTTGAGGACTTCATTACCTTTCACTATGAAACTGATCCTGAAAACAAGACTTTAAAACAGAACAAACAAATGTTCACCTTGGCCAGGTAAATATTATGCATAAATATTAATACATGTATCATCTAAATCTTTAAAACCACTTCAAGAACAGAGACACAAACTAAGGACAGCTGAACAAAACCCATGCAGGTCATGAAAATGATCCCAATGACTTTTACCTGCTTTGGTCCCAGTTGGATGCAAACAAAATGAGTATTTTTCGTCCATGCTGGTCTGGAGACTCCAGCACACCTGGGAAACCATCCATCAGTGCTCGCTTGATGCCAAGATCATCCACCTGACAGGCGCAAAAGTTGAAAACGTTAACCAACCTTTTCAGGTTTAATGTCAGACAATGTTATCGAACGGAACAAAGCCGGAGTTTACGTTAAATATTCCTGAAAAACCTGTTATTCCAATTAAAATGCTAATTCAAGAAAATTTTGCTTAAAAGAATATGAACACATCAGTAGATTTTTTTTACAGATGACAAAGATTTAATGAAACAAAGTTGTTGATTTGTAGAAGTTGTTTTTGATTTGTAAATAATTCAATTAAAGCAACATTACAGATTTTTTTCGTTAACTTTAGCTGCTTCTGACTTTTAATGATGGATAAATAAAGGGAAATAAAATGAGACAACCGTCATAAAACATGTCTTTTCTAAATATAATAATCAACATGAATCATCATGTCTGCAACTTTAATATCTGCGTGTGAAACATACAAAGTCAGTCGCCATGCATCAGGCAGAGGGGCTCAATAAATCCCTTTTTGGAGCAAAGCTCCTGGTTTTCTCTGTAAACAGCAGCTTTATGTTTCTTTGAAGTCGAAGCCTCTTCTTCGGGTTCCTCACTGACTCTCGTCTCCCCAAAGAAATTTTCCAAATGATTGTTTTTCACAGCTTTGGGCTACTCTAGCGGTTTATTTTTTTATTCATTTTACTACTCTAGAGAAGGTCATGTGACGCGACAGACGAATGTGGACGACAGAATCCGGTAGTTTTCCTAAATAAATCTTCTGTTATCAACATTAAAATAAACTAACTGGAAATAATTAAAGTTTTTGCATTTTCTTTTTCTGTTTTGGTAACGGTACCTGTCCGTGGGCCACTTGGTACCAAACAGAAAACAAAAATAGGGACCATTGGTTTAGCAAAGAAAATTTGAATAAAGATTTTTTTTTTTTTTAAATTTTGAAAAAGCCCACAGTGGTTTAGTAGATCTGAAGAGTGCAAGTCGTAAAGAATGACAGCCAGATTAAAGCCTCAGGGCATCTGGATCATCTTAATACAAAATGTAAGATTATGCAACTGATTCTAGTGAAGACATTTGACTTTTACTCTTGACACTACTGGGTTTCCTCTAGCAGTCTGTCCCATGCGATAGCAAAGAACCAAATAGAAAGCTCTGCAGAGGAGACGACTGCCACAGAACCACACAAAAACTAAAGGTTGTGTCACGGCCACTACATACATGCTGCGCATTTTCCACATATACATTTCTGTCTTGCGTGATACATGCGTGATGAACGTGATTCATGCGTGTTCATCCCATTTGTCATTTGTTGAGGTGCGCAAATGTCCAATGAGGGTTTTGACCGACATGAATACCATTTTTCAAAATCTTTGGAATTACGCATTTTACGCGTATTTTACGTAACTTTTTATGCAATTATTACATAAATTTTATGTAATTGTGCATGATTTTTGCTAGATGCATACTCAAATTGGTGGCTTTCCACAACCGTTCCACGTATGTCTAACAGACTTTTCACGCGTGTACCACCGATGTATAACTTTTATATCGCGTATACGGAGCATGTATCACATTAAAGTTACCTAATTGACGCATGAATCACTAATGAATTGCATGTAAACAACACAATAATCACGCACGGTTCATGTTCTACATTGATGTACGTGTTCTCTGCGTGGTTTATTCATACTTCTACCGAGGTTTTAACGTGGTTCATTCGTAATACATCTGTGATACTGTCACGTAAAGACCACGACTCTTCTCACTTTTTCCACGTATATTCACGAATGACCAGTGGTCATCTGTGTGCAAAATGTAGGTAGTGAGTGACACGACCTTCACATTACAACAACATTTCAGCAGGAAATCCTTCAGTCCTTTAGTTGCCACCGCACAGACTTAAAAAGACTAAGAACATATTTATTTTAGTAAGCACAGAAACATCACTGACCATCCATGGTTTGGAGTTTGTCCCCTGGTAACATGGCGGTTAAATGGATTCCAGTGGGTCGCATGAAAGGACTTTAGTTCAGGAATCCCTTTTCCTGGTTGTTTTTGGTTGTGCAGATGTTTGTGTTTCCATTTGTGATTGTTTGGTGTGCGGTTGTGTAGATCCGGCCCTTTTGTGAACATTTATTCATGATATTGACGTGTTCTCATTTATCCAGGTGACGTTGCCTTGAAGCTGAGTCATGGTAACTAGATTGGAAAACATTTAGGTGGCTTGTGTCAAAATGTTTCAAGAAAGAAGATTCATGACGTTGCCAGCGTTTCAGCCTTCCTCGCATGCTCCTGTACGACGGGTTGACCCGTCCAGGGGCTGCAGGTTTTTGGGTTGTCTGCGCCCGTGGAGGGGCATAAGGAGGAGCAGCTGCACCTTAAGGGGAGCACAGGAGTGTCCTGCAGTTCCCTTGAAGCTTGTGTGACCACGTCAAGGGACGCCATGAAAATAGAGCGTAGCAGTGTGGTAAGTGTATTGTGAAGTGTTCATAAGGATAATGTAAGTTGCATGCACGTATGACATACTGGTGATGCTGACTAACAGCCAGGCTGCAGGTTAGGAATACTCACTTATTGCCAAATTTATAAGACCTGAGAAACACTCATTGAATAGCATCGCAAAGCCCAGATGATGCAGATCTAAACCCACAAACCTTGAAGCTCTGGAACATGTCGAGGTTCTGCTGCCGGAACTGGAAGTACTGGGCCAACAGTCGGAAGGTTTCGAGCTGGTCGAACTTTCTAGCTCTCAGGAAGCGAAGGATGAAGTCGTCATCCGTTCGCAGGAAACCGATATCCGGTCGGGTCACGATCATGTCCCGCACCTGAGAAGACAAGAGCACTTATTCAGGCCGAAAACAGAACCACAAGAGCACAACGGAACCATGAAGGGTGCAGACCTGTTCCAAATAAGACCATGCAGACAAACTGTTTACATCCTATTGCTTCCATTTCATTACGTCTTTATTTACATCTTCTTTTTTTAAGCTTTCAAATATCTTCTTTGGCTTTTGGCTTCTCTTATTAGGAATGGCAACAGTGGTTATTTTTTTATATTTTATAACAATGTTTATATTTTTAAAGAAAAAAAACTAAAAATGAAACTAAGATCAATATTTTACCTGAAGGGAGGCCCAAAGTGTCCCATTCATTTTCAGTCCCATTCATCCATTCACACACTGATGGCAGCTCTACTGTCTAACACTGGCACCAACCTGCAACCACCAGGGCAATGTGGGTTCAGTGCCTTGCCCAAGGACACTTCAACACATGGGCAGGCAAGGCAGGAACTAAACCTTTCGATCAGAGGTCGACCGCTCTAAGATTTTCTTGACCGCTCTCAAGAAAATATTGTCTGACCTCAAAATTTTACCTTTGAACTGGCTCAGTAAGTTCATAGACGTGGTTCTATGGATAACAGTCAAACAAGGAATTTCAAAGGTGAGGTGTCCTGAAGCAGCTCACATGAGAAGAAGGTAAGGTAGTTTAGGAGAATGTGGAGAAACTCCTCCATCCATTGTCTGACCCTCCCTCAACCAGGGTCACAGTGACGCTGGAACTTACCCCACTGAAGGCTGAGAGTGGGGTTCACCGTGGTGCAGAGACAGAGACAAGCAAACACACACTCACACCTAAGAGACCGCTGAGTTTAAATTTTAGAAACTGTTGGATTCTCTCCGCCACGTCTGACTCATTCTTGACGCATGTCAAGTCGCTCAGTCACGTGTGGAAAATCCATCCATTACATCCTTAAAGCGGCTCCAGAAACCGCTAAACTGAAACCTCCAAGCTGGCAAAGTTAGTAAAAAAACAAACAATTTTGGAAAGTTTCTATTGACTGAAAAGATCCAGAGAGGAAATAGAAGAAGAACCCTTGACTTCAAAATAAAACAAATCTGCATTTACCAGACAAAGACCAGGAGCCTTTACTCCAAATATGGATAATAATGATACTATCTAATGTTATCAGGATGCTGCTAATAAAGATATTCAAAAAGCGGATTCACATTTATTATTATATTTGGAAATTTTGTTTTTATTTTGTTATTAATTATTCATCACGTCTTAAAAGTCGAACAAGACTGAAGTTGGCGTCTGATTTTTTTTTATCTTATACATTAAAAGTTGTGAGTTAAGAGAAAATCTAGATCCCATTTTAATGGTTCCTACATGAAATCTATTGTAGACATAAAGTTTAAAGCAGCTGTAGATATTTTACCGAGGATGAAGATAAACTTTATCCCCAAAAGTTACAGGAAACTGGAAGCTAAAAAACCAGACACTCACTTCAGTCTCGGTACAGGCCGGTCTGTGAAATAACGTCTGACATTGAACCGGTCTGTGGCTTGAAAAACGTGGAGACCACTGGTGTAGCACAAAGCTGTCACAGTGTTTGAGTGGCAGAGACGACGTTTCTGCTCCATGATGAAGCTGAGGGTTGAGAGCTTCTGGATGGAGCTCTGAGGTTAAACACACCACCATAGATCAGGAATAGAGGGAGAAGACCTTTCTAGTGGAGAAGCCGGATCTGCTGGGATAGAAGAACCTGCAGGCTCATCTTTGGATTAGGTGGATGTGCAAAGACCCGGGTGTGTGTTCCTGTACCTGCTGGATGTCCTGATGCAGAGTGTCTGGGTTTTCGTTCAGCTCCAAGCGAGCCTTCTCCATCATCTCCGAGCTCAGGCTGGAATGAAGGTGATTCATGGCAAAGTCTTTGCTGGATTTTCCTGATCTGTTTTCTGCTGCAGTTTAATCTGCAGGAGTCCAGCGGATGGGAACTTGAGACCTGAGACAATCGTGTTCGCTGACAGGATGTTGGTTTCCAAAAGTTACATTTCACAGCTGAAAGTGGACAATCTGGATAAGTGCTTGGATCCGAGGACAATCGTCTCTGCTGTCAACTCCCAGGACGCTGACACACCGTCACTTTTTGGTTTTGGAGTTTGGATCAGTCTCGATAAAGCAGGATCATCCTTTTCGTCCCAGCTTCATCCTCATCCTCCCGCCGTCTGTCATGGTTCTGTCACGTTCTGCCGACCTGGACTGCGCTCAGTCACGGCGGAGCAGGTTAAAGGTGACGGTCTGCTGGGGAGAAGCGAGAAAGAGCGGCGGTCAATGACGGCACTTCGGTCCGTCGTGGAGCTCCTGCAGAAGAAACATGAGGAGATCAGGATCAGCTTTGGAGCAAAGCAGTCTCAGAGGTCTGATCCTGGATCTGTTCCTTCTGACAGAGCCCACGTTTACATTCATCTGTCAGGTCAGGACAGACCTCTGCCTGCATCAGAGCTAATCCAGCTCAGGTCTGCAAAGTCCGTTCTGCAGGTCCTGGGGAAAACCATCTTAAATTCTGTCCTCTCCTGTAGACGGAGAGTTTCAAATGGAGGAGTGGACACTCAGTTAGCTAACCAGACGCTAACCCGGTTGACAACTGAGCTGTCCGCCAGGCGGCCTGGCATCCCTGCGGTGCTAGCCGGCCTTGCTGGCTGGGACTTGTGAGTTTTGTTCATGAGTGAGTGAAGGAGGGAGCAGCAGAGAGCAGCTACAGTCATGCAAGTCACTGTTCCTACCCTCACCTATGACCATGCATGACCATGAGCTGTAGGTCACAACTGACGGGAGCTATGGCAACCGCCCTCACCAATCAGGAGTGAGCTTGTTGGAAGGCCTCCACCATTTAGAAGCAGGCTACACAAGATTGTCAATCAAGAGTTTTGTAAAGTTCAACGTGAGACCACCTACTTTTACTGAGGCATCTGATTGGTCCGTTTATGACTTGAATAACCTGAACTGCAGAACCGAATATCAAATTATCCGGAACGTGTTCTTAAAAAAAAGGTATCAGATCAAGAAGGTCCTTCTGGCCAATAGAGGGACAGAGTCACAGCTGTTTGGCATTTTGGCTTGTTGGAAGCAGCAGGCACTTCCTGTTTGGAACGCTCAGTCTGATCTCGTCTATAATCAATGGCAGAACCGCAGGAGGTTTCTAGAGGGAGATCCGGGTCTCAGTGACCCAAAAGATCCTAGACGGACGTGTCTGAGTAAAGTTTGACACTTTATTTAGTTGGGATTTTTCTAATGGAGCAAAAACCCAACAACAAATAGCGTCTTGTGTTAAACAGACCAAATAGGATTTCAGAGAACTTCCTGTCCGGTTCTCAGCTGGTCAAGGCTGAGCTCCAGTGACACGACCACCAAGAGCATCAGAACCGCCTTCATTCAAGTCCTCTAATGCATGAACAGCTGGTGAACTCTTGAACCCTTACAGAGAACGAACCTCATCTTAGCTCAGTTGTTGTGACTTTGTGTTGATGTGTGTTGACATGTTCACACATTTGTGTCACATGTTCATACACTAAAAAACATGTTAATAAAAGACACCAGCTGTTTCTGACGTGTCCTCCGTCAAACACACGCACGTGCGCACATACACGCAAAGCAGTGTAAAGTGAAGCTCAATTTCTGGATGACCCCCCCCATCACCACCACCACCACCCATCTTACGCCTTCCTGTGATGGTTTGTCCCGCAGAACTTCAGCTCCTGAACGCATCATGTGGAACAAAAACACTCACAGTGCAGAGACCCGCTCGGCGGTTCCGGCCCAGCGGCCCTCCGGCTGTGGTGCTGAGGCTGAGAGGAGAGGAGGATGAGGAGGAGGTGGAGGAAGAGGAGGAGTTAGAGGAAGCGGCCATCGGCATCCCGCCCGCGAACAAAGACGATTTCTGTTTGACCGCAGAAGGAAATGAAGGTCAGAGACGGAAACCGAAGAGGAGGAAATGATGCTGCAGACGCCAGGAGGAAGGCCAGAGTCCTCCTGAGGAGGAGCAGGAGGAGAGATCCCGACAGAGAAAACGTCAGCGTGAAGGACGGGTCAAGTGCACCGAAACGACGCAGCGCTTCCGGTGATGGACTTTCAGAATAAACGAGTTCATCCAATAAATACGTCATTTAAAAATAAAATGTACAATATTTAAATAAGTTCATTTCTGTCGATATGTGCAACACTGTATTTGACAAACAGTCACACTTCTTTGTGATCACAAATGAAAAGTAGAAAAACACTGTTTCTTGAAGATTTTCATTTTACGATGCGGCTCTTTCATCCCTGTGCTGCAGCACAGAGATGGAATTATGGGATGGAAAGTTCTTCTAAAAAGTGGCAATCTCGTAGGACTGGAGGCACATGATGTGCGCCCAAAAAAACTACTCTTTTTTTTATTTTTTCTCCGCAGTTTTTCTAGACCAAAACCGCCCATTTCCACTTTAAATTAGTGCCATTTGCCCGAGGATGCCCCTACTATCGCGTCAACCTGCCTCTATGATTCTATGATGGCCGTCTATTGCACTCTGTGTAGAAAACACTGGAGGAGCGAGGGGGCTGCAGAGGTGTGCACAGGTAGAGAGGAGGGGGCGGGGCTTAGACTCACCTCTTATGATTGCAGACCTGCAACAAACAGCTGCTTCCTAACAAAAAATAGTTGTCATCCACAAAATTAATATACTTTATGTCTTCAGTCGATTATATAAAAAGTTCAAGAGAAAAATAGAAAGTGAATTTGTTTCCATCTTCTCACTCATCTTAACTCTGTTTAACAGGCAGTAAAGTCTATTGAAGGTTGTGGAAAATAGAGAAAACATCCTCCAGTTTAGAAAGAAGAGGAAAAAACACTCCAAGGATAATGGAATGTAGGCGGGGGTCCAAAATTAAAACTTGCTGATAAGTGATAATTAAAACCAAATTGACTGTTTAAAATTTGGAGCAACATTTGGCTAATAAAGGTTTGTACTTAATTAAACAGTCTTGTTAATTATCCTATTGGTGGATTTTATCTAAGCTTCGCATGTACAATCAATGCTTCAGATTTAATGAACACAATCGTTTTTTCTTTTTTTATACAGTTTTATGTGACACTCGAGCACAAAAACAGGAGAATTTGTCTTTTAGTTTCCTTTGATGTTCAATCATGAAGCCAACGGAAATGACCGGAATTAATTCATTCAGGGTTGAAAAACAACAACAACAAAGAAATGTGATTTTTTTTTCCAGAACCAGCCTTAAAAAAACACACAAACCGATGCGTGTTAAATATGAACTAACTACGCACTATATCTTAAATGTGAATCTTTAACTAGTATATTTTAGTCATGTTTAATAAAAAAGTGATATAAATGATGTTTTGTTTCGCCCAGGGTGTCAAACTAGCCAGGAACGCCTCTGACGACTGTTGACCCAAAGTGTTCTGGTTCTGCTGAGTAGATGAAGAGAGTCTGGACCCGAACATCTGCTGATTGCTGACCTTGTTATTGATGACTGGGGTGGGATCTGTCCGTGTCAAACAAAGGAAAAAGTGGGTGACATGCAGTTCCCCGTTCACACACACGGACGCTGTTGGGTAGAAAACAGGAACGAACTTCTAACTCATCCACACACTCAGTAAACCTCAATTTTTTTGCAAAAGGACTTGAAATGCTTTGACTTTTGAAAGCTGTTTGTGGGTTAAGGCCACTAAACGTGAAAGCTTGTAACCACAACAATAACCTTGTTAAAGTCCCAGTTTGTTGCCCATATTTGACCTCTCCCCTGGGGGTGCAGGAACCACGTGATGGTTTAACCCCCCCCCCCCACACACACACACACACACACACATAAACATCAACACAGTACATTGTTTATAATCTACGAACGTTTACCATTATTGCAGAAAATGCAGTATTTCTTTTAAAGACGCCGCCCTTTTTTTCTCAAGATATTTTCTACTTAAAGTTTAAATGTAATGGGGAACATATATATACAAAATTGCTGTTTTGAGTGGCAACAAATTAATGCAAATTAAGCTGTACTTTATAAATTTGTGGTTTAAATTATAGAGCTTGAAACAAATAGCTTTTCTATAATAGAAAAATTATTACTAATTAGACTAATAGATGTCTGGGAGTGAAAAGAAATGATTAACCTTTTCTCATATTTATGTCAAAAGAAATTGCCTTTTGACAGGCCACTGTTGTGAATAAGATTGTTCCTAATCTGTCCTGCCTGGACAACTAAAGGTTTATATAAATCAAATAAATTGATTTTCCCCTTTTCTCTGCATTATGCGGACTCAATGAAACTACTCTTGTTTATTTTATTTTATTTTTATTTTTATTTGTTTATTTTATTTGTCATCGTGTTTTATCTGAAAAACGTCATCCAGAATAAACATTTGAGTTTTATTTAAGCTTTATTTTGAAGGTAATTTCCTTCCTTTTGAGCGCAGAAAGATCGGTGAAGAAATGCGCGTAACCGCGAGTGACAGAAGGTGATGGAGCGCGTTCATGAAACAACCTGGACGGACGCTAGAGAGCGCACGCACGTGCGTTACGCGCGCGTGGGAACAAGTCCGCATATCACTTTGTCTGTTCCACAACATTTCTGGTCTAAAAAGGATCCTTTCTTTGGAAACTAGTCTAAAAATGAGGTCAGAGTCAGTTTCCCTATGTTAAAAAAACACTAGGAAAACACTATTTATGATGTAGTATGGAACCCTTGACATTATATTCAAGAATACATTTTAAAAACTGTTTACTCAAATTAATAATTTGTTGCTACAAATTCCTATTTATTGGGCATAAATAATTGTTTTTCAACCTTTTTTGAGCCAAGGCAAACCAGAAATGCTTTTTCATTTTCAAAATGAAGCTGCATTTTTTGACTCAAAATTAAAATGAACAAACAATCCGTCAATATGCTTTTTCATTTTCTTCCTAAACACAGTTTATTCTGTCGTTTAATTAAAATGATAAAGAAAATGGTATTTGACATTTCATTTCCAAAAGTTTTCTGATAAATGTGTAGTAAAATTTATTTAGAAATGTCTAATTTGACAATTAAAATGTATTAACAGAAAAGCTTTTTCCTTTTTGAAAATGTAACTGCATCAAATGACTCAAAATTAAAATGAAAAATCAATACTTCAAAATGCTTTTTCATTTTATACTTATACCGCTTATTCTGTGTTATAATTAAAAAAATGCAAAGAGGGGATTGCATTTGCATTTTCACATCCACCCTGCAAACGTTGTCGCATTATTCAATTCAAATAAGCATTTCCAGCGGGGAGGCGGGGCAATAGCGTCACTGCTGTCTCCGTTTGTCCGGCTGCTAAGAGACACAGACATGCTAGGAGCAGTGCGGCCAGGCTTGTAGCCTTGTGTTAGCAACCGAGGAGAGGGCTTTATGACGGCTGTGCACTCCTGATGATTGTACACAGCTCCTCGGGACTGCGTAGCAGCATTTCCGCCTTTCTCGGTCCTCCTTTGAACACACCACGGTTCGTCGAAACTTCCCCCCGGACTAGCTTTGTCTTCGGACCAGCAGCCGCCTTCTCATAGTGGAGCGCGAAGCCCCGCGATCCGAAGCTCCAGATCGCCAAAGGACGAAGTGCTGCTACGCAGATCTGAGATACTCTAAACCATCTTATCAATTTGTGTTTCCGGCGGTGTCCAGACAAAATAAAGGCTGATGTAATTCCCACATATTTACATCCAAGATGCTCAGAGTTTTAAGTCCCTCCACGGCTAATGTTTTTAGCACATATTAGGTTTTGACTTTTATTTTTAATTAAGCTGCATAAATGCTTCCATATTTCAAGACATTAAACAGGGAAGACCCATTTTACGCTGAGACGCTGTCACTTTAACCCTATGCATCATGGGAGATGTAGTGTGAAAACTGCCGCCGATCGCAGACAGACTTGTTTCTCATAGCTTTATTATTTTGATCACGTCTTCCACGGTGTGATACTGGATCCCGCGGAAAGCTACACCGCTAAAGACGAGCTTTAGCTGGTATTTTTGTTGGAACTGAGCGACTTTATGAGCAGAATCAGAACAAGGAAGTGAATACTTTAACCACTTCTGATTGATGACATGTGATTAAGCCTCCAAGAATGATTGGTGGAGACAGTTAAACCCTTTCCCAAAAACAGCTGAAGCTACTGCTAAATCTCGGTTACCGTCATTCTTACCAAAATGACTTAATAGAATCAAATAAACACAAAGAAAAAAGTATTTTATGATCTTTCATATTCCTAACCACTCAGTGTTTTATCAGGGCCTGTTTGGATGAACAAAGAGCTGATATCCTGGAGATGGAAAATGTTTTTAAATCAGTGAATGAGGGTAATTTCCCACGGCACACCTGACCACCTCCCACGGCACACTGGTTAAAAAACACTGGCATAAATTACATTGATTTATCATTTTGTGGGCATCAATCAGCATTTTATTTGCATTTTGTGGGCAAAATATGAATTTGTCATGTCCAGAGAGAGCTCTGCATTGAAAGACATCAAACTACAGCCAACTCAGTGAGGGGGTTTTGTCTGCACAGACAAATATCTCTGCTGTCCAAACTGTTCTGTCACAGGTTTTCCTTCGTTAAGAAACACATTTTATGAATCCAACACTGGTTTTATGTTTGTCTGAATTGTCAGGTCTCTAAGGGTTGCATGGAGGCCAAATGGAGGTTCGGCACCTCGTGGGTGCGTCTTTATCCAGACTGAGCTTTGCTGACTCAGCAGAAATGCAAACGCTCCCTCTGCGGAGGAACCTGACCGACGACAGGATTTCTGTCAGGAAGTGGTTGAGTTTAAGCAGTTGTTGGAGTTTATTTTTACCCTGGACAATCCAGACATTGTGGTTTCACATGGATCTGCATCAATGTTTCAAACACACAGTCACCTGCTTTCTGCAGAAATCTGATGATATCAGGGCTGTTAGGAAAGGAAAAATACTCACAGCCGCAGGACGCATGAAATGATGTAATAGTACTTTTGTGGAAGTACTACAGTTAAGGGGATTAAGTAAACTGTTTAATGCATGGAAACATGAAGTCCTGCATGAACCCAAACCAAAACTGACAGCTAAAGCAGTGACACTTACTTTATTTTGGTGAATCTTTGCATGCCTGGCTTTAATTTAGACTTCTATTATTAGAACTGTGGCTGAAACTGGCAGGACATCAGAGAATAAAACCCACCAAACATCCTGAAAGTGAGATTCTGCAGCTATGCTGTTGGGACGACAGACCAGCAGCAGGGAGTTGCAGACATAAAAACAAACACTGCAGCCGTCTGTGGTTGTCATGTCAACAGTTTTTCTGGTTCAGGTGAGCTGTTTGGCCGGTCCGGCTACGGCAGCTGTTGTGTCTTTGCTCTCAGTCTGAAGGAGTCGTGAACACAATTCCTTCAGTCAACATTCCTGTCGGGCGTGACCCATGAAAAGAAAAGACAGAGGACAGGAAGATGAGGGACGGCAGCCTGCTCGCGTCCCCCAGACACACGGCCTTCATTCCTCTCCTTTCAGCCGTCCTGCATCTTCTCATTTCATGCTCAGATCTGCAGAGAACGCTCTTCCCCCCTGTGTGATCTGCATGTGGACGTCTCACACCAGTTTCACTGCTCACAGGAACCTCTTCATCCCGATTTACTTTCGGGGGGCTTGTCTCTGTGAACCCGTGGAACCCTGAGAACCTTATTCCAGAGTCGGGTGGACCCCCTGCTTTCACAGCCGTCAGGGGAGTCTGGCACAGGACGTCCCACCTGGAGAATGTCAGTGTTTTGTTTCTTGTCTCTTTGTCCCCGGCCTGCACAGGGTCACTTCTCCTCAGTCGCCATCCTTCACTTCAACAGGCGTTCCTCTGTCATGGTGTAGATGTCAATGTGGCGACATGTCGGCAGTGTAGGACGGTCAGCGGTTTGTCTTCAGTTCTCTCGTGTTCTTAGGTGTTCCTGAGCGAGGCTCAGTCTTTGATCCACAAGCAAACAAAGTCCTTCACAAGGTTAAAACTGAAATCAGTCATTTCACGGTTGTGGTTAGAAACTTTTGGGGCTTAGAAACCAGGTTTTTTCTTTATGTAATTATCATTTATTTTCCTTTTCGACTTTCCATCTTCACAGTTTGAGTTGTCATTTTTTTCTCTATTTCTCTGTAAATGTACTTTGCCATAATGTCAGTACCAGTATTTTTTATTTTTATTTATTCCCTTTCTGCTAACTGCAGTCACATAGTCCTACTTTACTTTTATTGTTCAGTTGTAGAGTATCTTTGAATTTCCTGAAATCTAAATCGTGTCAGACAAATAGTAAGTTCTCTGGAGTTTAACCCTTGTGCTATCCTGGTCAATTTATCATTGGGAGTTGGGTCATCTTGACCCACTAGACAGTGCTCTGAACCTTTTTTCTTCAATGATTTGTGATCTTCACTGGTGTCCATGGATTACATGAAATCTTTCTACCTTTATCCACCTTTGTCATGGTAGGGAGAACACGTCAATGGAAGGGTGGGGTCATCTAAGATAGCACAAGGGTTATAGATTAGGAGAAATTCTTAGAAAGAACATTAACATTTGCATTTTTATTTGAAGTTGTTAACGATTCTATTTTTCTTTATTGTCACTTTATATTTTGAGGATTAACTTTGAAAAGACCTGATTGTTGCAGGTCTGATTAAAAATAAGAGCTTGAATGAATTATGTAGCTAGTCTTTCTGTCAAACTGCTTCTATTTTTGCTTTAAATGGCTATTTTCCCCTCTGATTATATTTTTATGAATAAATTCATATTTGATGGTTTAAAGTCATCTGAGTGTAAACTGTGAATTATGGTTGTGAAACAAATATGAACTGTTATGCATCATATATCCATGATTATATGATCAGTAATAACTATTAACGTTTCAAACAAGTATGTTTAAAATTTACTGAACCAGAATAGTGCATTATTAAAACTTATATACTTTCTATACTTACATACTTTTATGCTCAGTGATTAGTATTGGTACACTCTACATTGGAGCTTAAAGTACTTCCTGTAAAACATTACTTTAGTTAAAACATTCAAAGAATTCTGTTTTTGTGAAATCAACTTGTCCACCTGACGTAATTTTTTAAAACGATTAAATAGTATTAGTTAAAAAGTAAATACATAAATAAAAGGTAAAAGCGGGTCCGTCCATTTTTTATTTTATTATGAAAGCAACGTCACTGGAATTCATGACGTATTTCCTGTCGTTCAAAGGTCACTTCCCTGTGAAGCTCTTCTCCAAATAGTCAGGTTCTTTTTTAACTTCACCTTATTTCAGTGCCAGTGTGTCACATTTCCTCATTTACTCTTTATTAAGAATCGATTTTAAGCCGAGACTTTATCTTTGTGTCACGTGACCTTGTTGCGGTTTCTCTGGAACAAATTGTTCTGAATTATTTTTATTTCACGTGTGAACTTGCTTACGTTAGCTCTTCTTGTTCAGCTAGCCGCCATTCATTCTCTCCAGATAAAGTGTAACATTCTGTCTACTCATCATGGATCAAGCAGCGCTCGCGACAGGAACACCAAAGGTAAGAGGCGCGCGCCCGGTTCGGCTCGTTTGTGGGGCGCGAGGCGGCCGGGAATTCTGCTGGCGTGAGCCAACATGGCTGTTCGGTTCCTTTTTAGTGAGCAACAGCTGAGCGCGTGACCCGGACAGCCCGGCCGGGGCTAATGCCGGCTAAAGCTAAAGGCTGCGCTGCGCGCGGACGCGCGTTCACGTCCCCGATAAAAGACAAAACCCGAAAGAAAAAAAAGAAAAAATATATATAAATCTGGTTTAAAACGGCAACAAAAAAGGCTAAAGTAGCTGGAAATACAAGTGTAAATGATTAAAATCCAATGAGATTTTTAAAAAGTGAGTGAAAAGAGCAAGTTTGAACTTTTCCTGGGTTGATTGAACATAGAAGTGAGATATATGTTAAGAAAATATGTCTTAAAAATGACATAAGCTTTTTGATTTTAGCTCAAAACGGCATCCTCATAATTCAAAGATCACTGGGGAGACGAAAGATGATCGGAGGAGACTTAAACATCAACATGACATGTCTTTAAGTCTTTTAAACAATCTTAAACTGTTATTTTAGACGGACAAATAGATCAAATCTTGTGTTCGTGAAACTCTTTTTGTTGTAAATTCTTATTTTAAGGCCAAGGCTGAAGAGAAATGCCGGGAAACTATCAGCTAATATTGATATTAGACAGAAGGTGGATCATTTGTGTTTAATCATTGCTTGTTTTTCCCAGCCGGCCTCTGAACGTGACGCGTCGTGGTTAAAGTCAAAGGTCTCTCTCTGTGTGTAAAGATAGTGTCGTGACTCACCATGAGGTCACCGGATGGAGCCGGCTGATTGAGCCATCATGCCTGAACGTGTTCCCCCTCTGCTGCTGTTTCATCAGCACCGTTTGACCCGAAATGTCCCCAAATAAAGGTTCCTTGTGTTTTCTGATCTGAAACGACTGTTGCCGATAGAAAAGCCCTCAAATGTTTAGTTTGTTCCCCAGCAGGAACAGAAACCCACTCAGAAGAAGCCATGAGAACCTCTGAATTGTCTGGTGTTGTGTTTAGGGCCCGTGGGGTTCTGTGGCGCCGGCCCCTCCGGCCTGTTGTCTGACTGAGGTGATGAGCGAGCAGCTGGCCCGGCAGCTGGACGAAGAGAACAACGTCCTGCCTTCGCTCTCAGAGTGAGCCGTCTTCCTCGTTTATCATATCTCCTGTTGGTTCTGGATGTTTGACCCAAAGTTCTGCTGCCTTCGGGTTCGGCTCGCAGCCCTGCAGCTGATCTGCCGTCGGAGGACGCCCCCGACACCGACAGTGACCTGATGCTGGCCCAGATGCTGCAGCTGCAGTTCGACCGCGAGTTTGACGATCAGCTGCGCCGCGAGGAGAGGAAGTTCAACGGAGACAGCAAAGGTCGGCGGTAGACGGCCTCTGCTTCATCACACCTGTGCTCTCCACTGCCCCCTCCTGGAGATCCGGAGCGCTGATGTTTGACCTTTCTTCTGTGTAGTGTCCATCTCCTTTGAAAATTACCGCATGGTCCATCCTTATGAGGACAGCGACAGCTCGGAGGACGAGGTGGACTGGCAGGACACCAGACACGATCCCTACAAAGCTGGTAAACCCCCCCCCATGCCTCGTCCGGCGTCCTGGAGGATCATTTCTGGGTTCACAAACTTTCCTCTTTTGTTTTTGTATGTTTAGAGAAGCCACAGGCCACGCCCAGGAAGGGCTTCACAGGGAAGGGGAAGAACATCACCACCAAACACGACGAGGAGACCTGCGGGCGCAAAAACACGGCGCGCATGGACAACGTATGACCTCGGCGCTTTCTCTGCTCTCCATCAGAAACCGCAGACGTAGATGAGGCACAGATCTGCTTTAGCCTAACGACTGCAGCGACCCTGAACGCATCTGCAAACAAATGCCAACATACTCAACCTCAGGAGACACTAAAACGCCTTTAGAGTTTATAGTCAACCCTGGTCCCACAGCAACAACACTGATTGGACAGAATAGGATTAGTGCTGCAAGTGACATTGCAGCTGTTACCCGCCACCATTACCCCCTTTTGACCTGAACGGCTGCTACAGAGATGCTCGAAGAGTTAGAGGCAATAGATGGAAATTCCCTGGAGAGCTTTCAGTTTTTGCCACAAAATGGAAGTTCTGTTGTCATCCCATAATAATTTCACAGCTTCATTTGGATATCCACTACACGCGTGTGCTTTAGTTTCAGTGGTGCATTTTGAACCATTTCTGTAGCCCCAAAAGAGACTTTGGCCTCATTTATTGAGTTGACTGTTTTCCGCGCTGTGATGTCATCAGGGCGTTGTTCACTTTGCTTAAGGATTACCAGGTGTCTAGGGGTACCAGTGCTAAGGGGTACCAGTGCCTAGGGGTACCGGTGTCTAGGGGTACCAGGTGTCTAGTGGTACCAGTGCTACAGGTTACCAGGTGTTTTGGGGTACCAGGTGTCTAGGGGTACCAAGCGCCTAGGGGTACCGGGTGTCTAGGGGTACCAGTGCTTAGGGGTACCAGTGCTTAGGGGTACCAGTGCTTAGGGGTACAGGTGTTTAGGGATACCAGGTGTCTAGGGGCACCAGGTGCGTTCAGATGTGGGTGCGTTTTTGATGACATGGTGTGGGCAAAATTTTCGCTCAAAGACGTAGAAAAATGAGACCAGCGAAGACAGTCTAGTCTTGGCGTTCCAGAAAAGAAAAATTGTTCCTCTGACGTTACAATCGGTGTTTGGTCTGTCTTCTGAGGAAGCGGTTCTGTTGGTTCTGCTCTGCAGTTCGCCCCAGAGGTCCTGGTGGGAGACGGGCTGGGGATGGACCTGAAGCTGTCCAACCAGGTGTTCAACTCCCTGAAGCAGCACTGCTACAGTGAGCAGCGCCGCAGCGCCCGGCTGCACGAGAAGAAGGAGCACTCCACCGCCGTACGTGTCTGCTGCAGGCCGCCTGCGCTCCCAGCCGGCCCCGCCCACTCACCAGCTCCTGTCTCCACAGGAGCAAGCCGTGGACCCCCGCACCCGACTGCTCATGTACAAGATGGTGAACGCCGGCGTGCTGGAAAACATCAACGGCTGCATCAGCACCGGCAAAGAGTCTGTGGTCTTCCACGCCGACGGAGGAAGGTAAGGCGCCGACCCGGCTTCGACTGTTGCTTCACTGAAACGCCGCATCCGGAGGAGACGTCCAACGCTGGCGGTTTCCAACATCCTGGAGCGTCTCGCTGACCTCAGAGACCCGACCGAATGTTGGTTTGTGTTTGGTCAGTCTGGAGGAGCAGCCGGTTCCAGACGAGGTGGTTCTGAAGGTGTTCAAGACCACGCTGAACGAGTTCAAGAACCGAGACCGCTACATCAAAGATGACTACCGCTTCAAAGACCGCTTCAGCAAGCTCAACCCGCGCAAGATCATCCGGCTGTGGGCCGAGAAGGAGATGCACAACCTGAGCAGGTAACCGGACTGTCCAGAACCCACGCCGTGATCCAGGACCGCCTCAGGGTTTTCAGCTGTCTGTGTCTGCGTGTGTGTGTGTGTGTGTCTGCGTGTGTGCACTCAGAATGAAGCGTGCAGAGATCCCTTGTCCAGAGGTGGTGCTGCTAAAGAAACACATCCTGGTGATGTCGTTCATCGGAAAAGACCATGTCCCTGCTCCCAAACTCAAAGACGCCATGTTGAGCCCAGATGACATGAAGGCCGCCTACCACCAGGTCCTGCATGTACGTGCACAGACAGGAAGTAAACGCACACCGGTCCCACACAAAAAGCAGACCCTGAAGAGCTAACTATCATGTTTTAAGATTGTCGTGGTGCCTTTAACACCGTTAGGATGTGCGAGCATCAGGAGGAAGAGAGCAGTGTGAACGCGTGGAGGGGGCGTGTCTGTAGCTGTGAAGGCCGACCAGCGTCTGTTGTGGGATGGAAAGGTTGTCTGGAAATACAGTCAGTGGCGATCTCGTAGGGGACACATGAGCGCCCAGAAAAAAAAAAATCATTTTATTCCCCTAGACTAAAACCACCCATTTCCGCGTAAAATTAATTAAATTTGCGTCAGGGGGCCCCTACTGTCACCTTGCTGCTACGATGACCGTATGTTAGGCTGTCTGTGTAGAACACGCGGGGGAAAATAATGAACAGGTAGAGGCGGGGGCGGGGCTTAGACTCACCACTGATGAGTCCAGACCCACAACAAACTAACAGCTGGTTCCTTATGAAAAATAGCTCTCATCCATAAAATTAATATAATTTATTGGGTTCAGTGGATAAAAATATATAAATAAATAAATAAATAGAAAGGAGTCTGCATCAAAGTGAATTTGTTTCCATCATCTCACTCATCTTAACTCTGGCTGTTTGACAGACAGAGAAGTCTATTTAAGGTTGTAGAAAATGCACAAACGATCAAATGAAACATCACTCTCATAAAGAATACAAATAAATAATTAAATTAATATTCTGACAGGATTTTGAATTAATACAAGTATTGCTAAATGAACTATCGTGATGTATCGGCGAAACGATTTTTTTCTAACACATCTAGTGTTGTGGCTCTGTGTGCTTTCATCTCAGTGGGAAACTGATCCAAATGGTTCTTTGAGTGGTTCAGGTTGCAGAACCCTGGGTTAACCTGATCCAGCAGAACCAGACTCAACCAAAAATGCTATCAGGTCAAAAAAGAAGACAAACATTTGTGTGTTTAGAAAATCACCTCCTAAACGCTAAACCCATCTACCAAAAGACAAAAAAGTGCAAATGCTCAACTCCAAAAACACGAAGCTGACAGATTTACACGACTTTAAGAAACGTAACAACAATGCCGGCATTCGTACACGAGCGTCAGCCCCTGAGTGACCGTTCCTGATGCTAAACCCTGCAAATGATAGCAGAAACATTCCCATGCTAAAGCTAATGCTAATGGGAATCCTACACACGTTAGCAGAATCAAATATGAATCTCTAAAAACATTCATATGCTTGTCAAAAACCACAGCAGTATCTAAAGAGCTATAGAAGAACTCTAAATGCTTCAATAAAATACTGTTATAGAATTCTGACAACAGCAAAGGTTCAATAAAGTTTTCAACATTTTAAACTGTTTATTCAAAACTCCATCAGAACTATGCTTTATTAAATGCTGAGCAGCAGAAACATTTTAGATTTCTTCAATAAAATTGAAAATATTAAACACAATTTTCTCCAACAACTGAACTTTTGTACAGTTTTATTGCAGGTAAAAGTGTGTACCGTTTCCACGGAAACAGCTGACCGATGCTTTTGTGTGCAGCTCATGCAGCAGATGTATCGGGAGTGTCACCTGGTCCACGCTGACCTCAGCGAATACAACATTCTGTGGCACCAAGGAAAGGTACGACTTCTTCCTGGAAGCCCCTGGACTTCCTGCTGGAAACAGATTGACTTCCTCCAGGAAGCTGCTCGTCTTCTGAAGTCCTGCTGGTCTCTGATCCTCTGTTCTGTCGCTGCAGGTGTGGCTGATCGACGTCAGTCAGTCTGTGGAGCCGACCCACCCCCACGGCCTGGAGTTCCTCTTTCGAGACTGCAGGAATGTTTCCACGGTAACCAGAAGAAACCAAATGAGAAAACCATGAGGGGTTCCTCGCTTCTTTCGGGAAGTGTTCAGTCACTGTATGGGGTCTTTGATGTTTTTCTCATCAGTTCTTCCAGAAGAAAGGGGTGAGCGAGGCCTTTGGCGTCCATGAGCTCTTCAACGCCGTGTCTGGGCTCAACATTCCCATCGGCGCCGAGGATGAGTTCATGGCACAGGTGATTGTTGGGAAGTCAGAAAAGCGCCTGTGTAGTTTGCAGTTCAGCCTCATGGTGGCGGTGTTGCCTCTTTCTGACAGATCGTGGCTCTGGAGAAGAGGAACGAGGACCACGTGCAGAAGCGGGGGAGGAAGACGTTCCCCGTGTCTTTGGAGGACGGCGGCCCCCCGTTAAAAGTCGATGCCGACGACTAACGTGAAGCCGGTTCTCTGTGAGACCCGCCGTGTTGAAAGCTGTCTGGACTCCGGTGGAGGAAGACTCCTCCAGGACGTCCCACCTGCCCCACTAAACCCTCCCACCGCCTCGCTGAAAAGGCAGATGGGGAGGGGTTTTTTCAGGTGCAGCTCGCAGTTTCCTTCTGCTTCTTCTGGTGTTTTTGTCCACGCCAGCAGAGCTCCACCCCCCGGTTCTGAGGACGCGTCTGCAGGAGGCTCAGAAGCTTCCAGTGGTTCTCCTCAGAGTTGAGTGGTGCTTTTGCTTGTTTGTGGGTCAGAGGCAACAAGGCCGAAATAAAATCCTGACAATGGCAGCCGTCTCCTCTGGTCTTTACTGAACGTTCCTGCCTTCAGCTGACCTCATTTGACCTCTGGAGCTTTAGGTTTCATGACTGCAAAAACTCTGAAACGTCTCAAATGTCTGAAACATGAATGTTCGGGAAGAGATCCACCTGAGCTCTTCTCCTCACCATCAATCAGCCTTTGGATCCACCCGAAGAGCAAAAACGCTGAAGTTCCAGCGTCACTAAAAATATTTTAAATTGCATTTTGAACATTTACTTTAAGAAAAAAACGTCTACAGAGGAGGATATGATTATCTGATCCTTTGCTGATTTTGTCTACCAACTTGAAAAGAACTACAGTCTGTCATCCTGATGGTCAGTTCATCAAAAGTGAGAGAAAATCAGAACATCAAGAAAAGGACTTTAACCCTTGTTCTATCTTAGATGACCCCACCCTTCCATTGACGTGTTCTCCCTACCATGACAAAGGTGGATAAAGGTGGAAAGATTTCATGTAATCCATGGACACCAGTGAAGATCACAAATCATTGAAGAAAAAAGGTTCAGAGCACTGTCTAGTGGGTCTAGATGACCCAACTCCCAATGTTACAGTTCCCAGGATAGCACAAGGGTTACAGAGGAAAATAAGTATTTGAATTCTTTTTCTGGAAAGACTTGGTTCTTTGTGATAGATGACTTTATTAATCCCACAATGGGGAAATTTCATTTCTGTGGCAGCAACACGACATTCAGAAATAATCGATATAATATAACATCAATATAAAGGACATCACAAATTACATTTTTATTAGATAATTAAAAATATTACTAAAATTATTATGAAAAATTATCAAAAATGAGATTCTTATTAAATAAAGAAATTTATGTGGCAGAACCCTTATTAGTGGCTTGTTATGATGAGCAGATTTTTGCTCATATCAGGATGAATTCCCGTCCACTCTTCTTTCCAAAGGATTTCTGAATCATCCAGATTTGGTGGCTGTTACTTGGAAACTGAGCTTCAGCTCTTTCCAGAGGTTTTCTGGACTGAGGTCCAGAGACTGGCTGGACCACTCCATGACCTTGATTATCTTCCTGTTCTTTGGCTGTTTTTGGTAAACTTCCCGTTGGAAGACACATCCATGACCAATGTACAGCCTGGTGGATGAAAGGAGGTCCCCACATGTATCTGGTACATGGCTCCGCCCATCCTCCCATCCACACAGCGAAGTAGCCCTGTGCGGAAAAAACCCCTAAAGCATAATGCTTCCACCTCCATGCTTGACAGTGAGGGAGGGTGTTCTTGCGGTCATAGGCAGCATTTCTCTTCCTCAAAACATAATGGGTTGAGTTGATGCTAAAGAGCTCAGTTTTGGTCTCATCTAACCACAGCAAATTCTCCCAATCATTCTCTAAATCATGAAGATGCTCTTTGACAAACTTCAGGTGGTTCTGCACGTGTCTTCGTAACCCTCTTAGATGACCTCACCCTTGCATTGATGTTTTCTCCCTACCATGATAAAGGTAGAGAGGTTCAATGTTCAAATGAACTCGAACGACCATTTCTTTTGAAGTAGACAAAACTGCTAAATCAGCAAAAGGATCCAATACTTTTTCCTTCCACTGTCGGCGGACTCAGGTGAACATCAGTTCAAGAAATTTTCACCATTTCTTAAGGAAGAGATTTAATCATTTAATCAGGAAGTTTGTGTTTGCAGTTTCTGAAAGCAGTTCATTAAAAAAACATCTCTTTATTTTACAAAATCAACACTTTGGACCAACAGAACCATCTTCATCGTATCAGTGCACTTGTCTGTGATGTCACCACTGGTGGGCGGGGCTTGCAGACCCATCTTCCAGGAGACTTCAGCTGGACAGATTCTGCTGAAACCAACAGAACAGGTTTGTTGTTTGGGAGGGGGCGGAGCCTCAGAGACCTCCAGGCGCTGAAGCTTCACACGGTGGAGGCCTTCATCATCGCCTGCTCCCCAAACAGCTGCTTGAAGTGGGTCACGTGCTCCTCACAGTGCTCTCCTGAAACACAGCCCGTCCGTCCGTCACAGCACACTGACCCAGAGTCAAACAGGACCGCTTTTACATCCTTTTCTATTGTTGCCATAAAGCAGAACACATATCGTGACATATTAAATGCTGAACCCGTATTGGTCCTGGTGGTTATCGGTTGGCTGCAGTGTTAGACGGCGGAGTGTGTGTGAACGGATGAAACAGACTGTCACTGTAAAGCACTTTGGGCCTTCAATAGTAGTAAAGGGCTGTCCAAGTACAACCATTTATATCAATACATTTCACCTTCTCTGTGTGAGGGGAGTTCCTCAGGGTTCTGTTCTTAGAGCTCTGCCGTTAACCTGCACATCCTTCTTGTGGGTCAAATACAGAACTCTGAACTTTATAGTGTTGTATCAGAATCAGAAATACTTTATTGATCCCATAGGTCTTGGTTGTACATGTAAGATATTTATGTATGTATGTATGTATGTATGTATGTATGTATGTATGTATGTATGTATGTATGTATGTATGTATGTATGTATGTATGTATGTATGTATGTATGTATGTATGTATGTATGTATGTATGTATGTATGTATGTATGTATGTATGTATGTATGTATGTATGTATGTATGTATGTATGTATGTATGTATGTATGTATGTATATGTATATATATATATATATATATGCTGTATATGTAAAAGTAGAAAATGAAATGTGGTTACTACATTTTATGTTTCAAGTTTCTCTAGGTCTTCAGTGATTTAAGACATTTTTGTTATCTTGTGTTTGGGAAGAGTGACCGTTCCTAAAGAGCTAAGCTTTAGGTGGAAGAATGGACTCAGACCAGAACCAGAACTAATTAGGATTTTTGTGGTTCCGTTTTTCCTCTGAGCTGAAAGTTTTATGTCTTTTTAGTCACATCTGTAAGATGAAGGTCACCTCTGCTTCATTTTGATTGGTTTGTAAAATTAGCCTAAAATGTACCTGGGTTAAAGGCGGGGCTTCCTCGAAGTCGCTGGTTCCGCTGCTGGAAGGACCGGAACACGGTGTAGAACAGCATCTGGTCTCCTGTCTGCCGGGCCGCATCCAGAAACTTCCGGGCCGACACATTGTCGTGGGCTCCTGGTTGACACACGCACATCAGACCCGGAACACCAGACCTGTTTCAGTTCTGCAGAGGAGAACTCACCGACGCTGCGGATGAACCGGAGGGCTCCAAGAACCTGCTGCTTGGACAGCAGAACCTCCACGATCTCATCGTTGGCCGTGGAAAGACGCTGCAAACACGGTGACCAAGGCCTGTCTCACTGAGGTTTCCTCTGCAGACACTCCTTCTGTGCGTGCGTGCGAGTGCATGTGCGCGTATGTGTGTATGTGTGTGTGTGTGTGTGTATCTGTTACCTTCAGCATGTCCAGAGACAGCTGGTGGGCCGGTGGATAGGTTCCCTCCAGAGACAGCAGCAGGCAGGCCTGAGAGCAGCAAACAGAAAGAGCGTCAGCAGGAAGCCGTTCAGGAGCTCCTGATCCAGAGCGCTTCTGGATCCGTGGCGCTCACAGAAGAATTGTCCTGAGGAGGCGGGTCCGATTGTTCTGCAGCATAACAACATCATGAAACCGATTTTTACTGGAAAACATAACAAAGGCTCAGAAAAGTTTTATGCTAACAAAGCTGTAAAGACAGAAGAGTTTTGGAAAACAGTTTGGGACTTTTCCTGTAGTTTTTTTATTTTAGAGCTAGATTCTTTTTCAGAAAGTTCACCTCAGGAGCAAATGTCATTTTTGACAGCAGCTTTAAGACTATTTTTCTCCTGTAATCTCAAACATTTTTATTTATCCTGTTAAAATATTTCACCTACATTCATGATCATGTTCATAATATTTAACCGTAGCAATGGAAAGAGGTTGGATTTTCTGGGTCTTTCAGGCTAACTTGGTTGAAAAAGTTGAAGTTAAAAAAAAAAAAACTTCAACTAATCTTTTTGCTGCAAGGCAAAGTTGTTACAACTCCTCTACTGTCCTCTTTTGGTCTATTTTTAGAATGGATTTCATATTTGTCTATTTTTCAGAGCCTTGCACAGAAAAACACCTGCACACATTGATGACCTTTGAACCCCTTGCTCTTTATCTCATCCTTTGAGGTCTGCAAACCAAAAACTTCTAACTATTCCCAAAACTCGCTATAAAGCAGAGGAGTTCTGGCCTTTCAAGCCGATGACCCTCATCCTTGGATGGCTCCGCCCCTTTGATCAACTCTGTTTTTAAAATACAGATTGCTTTGATTCAGAAGATCTTTTTGTTGGTAATAAAGCGTCTTTTCCTGAGAATCTTTGTTTTCCATGAATGAGAGGTTTGTTCTCATTTCCTGATGTCACTGTTGTGAAGCTCTCGGTGATTCTGAGGAATTTGCTATAAAAATAAACGTTTACTTTTTGAATTTAAGAGTAAGTTTGTGAAAAAGGAAAAGGTCTTTTGCTTGATGTCTGCTGGGACCCCAAACGGGTCTGTGAACGGTGAGGGCGGGTCGTGAACCCACCAGCGGCTTGGAGTCGTTGAGGACGTGGTACTGCAGGAACTGGTGCAGCATGTAGAAGAGGTTGTGCTGGACCAGCGTCTTGATGACCAGCTCGTACAGGTAATGCTGACAGGAAGTGGGAGGAGTCATTACAGAGCAGCGCCCACAGGAACCGTAGAGCCCAAAGCCTCAGCCTTACCTGGACCGTGATCTGGTACTGGTTCAAGGAGCGGATGTACTCCATCAGCACAGCAATGATGAATTTATGGGACACGCCCTGCAGGAAACACCAGTGTGTTAGAAAAGAACAGAACCTGGTTCTGATCAGCTTCCTACAGAACAGAACTGAAGGTTTTGGTCCAAGTGGAAGATGTTTAGTCTTTTGTTGTCTTTGTTCCAGACTAAAGCTGCTTTAAACACGGTTAGTTTATCCAGCTCAGTTCATCAACCAGCCACTAGGGGGCGGCCTACACTATACAGTCCCTCCCAGATATCTTCGAACTAGGGGGGGTAACGATACATTTTTAATAATGAATCGATTCACATCATAACTTGTGGTTGTTGATATGATTCATTGTTGATTTTGGTTTCTTCTGATCGATCCGATTGACTGACCTCAAATGGATTCAGATCATCTTTATCCAAAACTTCCAGCAGTGAGACTCAGACAGAAATTCCTGCTACTGAACAGTGAAGTTCTCCAGATTCTTGGATTTCTTCCAGATCATCAAGTGGAAATTAAATCTGTGTCCAAACGACCAAGTAAACTAGAATGAATGTCAAATCCATTCACATGTTAGTTTCCTAAAGTTCACCACTGTTGTTTTTCCACAGCCTAAGAATCCAAAGGGAACATTCTTAGAACATTCTAGACACTTGATGGTCACAGGACTTTGCTAAATTTAAAGTGTTTCCACACATTGGACTGGAATGATGGACTGATATGTTTTTGCTGACATCACATGTTTTCTGCTGTGATGTACTTGGTGGTTTTTATTTTATATTAAAATAAACCTACCATGACTCAATCCAGATGGTATCTTTCAATATCAATTTATCTTATTTTGAAATGATTTTATAATGGTACGTGTGTGGTAGCGGTGTGTAACGGTGTAGGTACCATAACCTGCAATAACCTTTCGGGGTCCTTTCGACTGAGGATAACGTCACACTACGGTAGCCCCAATTGGACAAACTATGTAGCGTGGAGATCTGCTCGGGCTCTACATACCGTCATTTCACATTTCCTTTTGTAACACAGAAGGAAAGTTGTGTCTGACATTCTTAGTGTTTATAGAGAGATTTTGCCATAACCCACTTAGTAAAAAGATGATCCGGCTGCTCCACACAAGCGAACCGCGTCTCTGATCAGAGCAGCTGGATCCTCGCAGGCAGGGAAGGTGCTTTGTTACGGTGTGCGGTCCGGAGAAGGGTTCGGACTGCAGTCCATTCCACTGCAAAAGCACTTAATAATAATCATGACAATACTAAAAGCACGTTTAGAAGATAATCTCGCTCTGTGTCAGAGCTTTGTTTGTTTACAACCGACCGCGTATCTTCTTCTATGGTGGTGTCGTAATTTGTCCAGACCAATCCCTATCGGACACGTCATCGGACCAACGGACAGCCAATCACAAAATGTGACGTCAGCACTAGTCAAAGGACCCCGAACGGTTGTTGCAGGCCGGATGGTTATGGTACCTACACCAGGGCTGTGTAGTGGCGGTGCGTAGTGGCGGTGCGTAGTGGCGGTGCGTCGTGGCGGTGCGTCGTGGCGGTGCGTCGTGGCGGTGCGTCGTGGCGGTGCGTCGTGGTGGTCTAGATGACATTTGGGCTGAGGCTGCTCTGCGACTGAGTTTAACAGAGAAACTAAACCCTGTTCCCTACTGAACTGGCGTCTGTGTGGCGCCGCTCGTGTTTAGACTCTGGTTTGTGTACCTTCCTCTCAGAGAACGATGACAGCACATGGGTGTACATGTCTGATTGGTCAATGACCGCCTGAGTCCTGACCGGCCGTTTCTGGGTGGCGGCACCTCGACTGGGGCCCGACTCCACGGCCTGCAGACACAGAGAGGTCCGCTTCATGAGCGAGATGTTGGCGTTTGGCCCTGAGCGTGCCCGTCTCTGCCCTCACCGCCGCGTAGCTCTGCTCCGCCTCCAGGTACTCTTTGTACACCTGGTTGAGTTTGTCGAAGACAGTCGCCACCACAGGAAGCTCCGCCTTCTCGCTGCCCTCCAGAACTGAAACAGCAGAAACAGACACTTCAGCTGATGTTTCTAGGATGGGAGGACTCATTTCAGCTCATTTCACTGCCAGAACAGAACCGAACAGAGTTCTGTGAAGGACGCAGGAATATTCTGGAGCTGATGTTTGGGGTGGGGGGCAGGAGTGAGTTCTGTGGCAGAAGCCGATCTTCATCCCGGTTGCAACAAAAGCTTGGTCCAGTTGGTCTGAGGTCTGAACACACCACCTCATGGACGGAGGACGTTCAGCAAACTGAACCCACAAACAGCTCCAGATGTGAGAACGAGCAGAAGATGCTGGGTACGGTTCACTCACACCAGGCGGCCGTGACCTTTTGAGCTCGGTTCTGTGCTGAGGGCCAGATGCCAGCTCAGACGAGGAAAAAGACGTACGTGGATCCAGCAGCAGTTTTAGGAACGGGCAGTAGGGGCAGTTGTCCAGGGCGCCAATTCAAAGGAGGCGTCAGATTTGCACGGCTAGTGTTTTCTAGTGCTAACTTTCTAGTGCAGGTTTGCTAGTCCTGGCACAACGATGTGGTCGGTGAGTAAAACGAAAGTAGGCCTCAATGTTGCAACAGACATCATTGGTTATTTTTATGCTTTTTCTTTTAAAACTCTACCTTTCCTTGTAACATTAGTGGTAACCCTTAGCCCGTCATGGCTCGTGTGTCTGCTGTTACACTGAGCTTTTATTGAATCATTAGATGTTGAATAAGCTGTGATGGTTATACAGGATGATGCTGCTGCTGCCGCTGCCATAAGGTGCTAACAGGGCAAATAACTTCAGATTAGTCATTACTTTAATAATGGTGGGAGCCTAAACATTTTCAATAAACATTTTCAACATTTCCTTTAAACCAGTTACATGGAGATTTTCCGTTTAAGTGGGTTCATTTTTTTCTGCATGTATGAAGTATATTTTTTATTTCTTTCCATCATGTTGGGTTCTATAACTAGACACTGGAATACATGTGTAGGAAGTTTGAAAGATGAATTTTTAAGATTTACTAAACCTCTACGGTGACAAAACCTTAACTAGAAATGTGTCAATCATAGGATTGAAACCAGCAACCATGAGCTGATTTTTTTTTCTCTCAGAGGTAGAGATCGATGCATTATATATTAACATCAAGTTGACACGGACAAACAAAATCCAGTTTTGACTCTAATGGGGTTGGGGGGCTCCCTGGCCTGGGGATTGATTCCGTGTAGAATCGCCGATGCGAGGATCTATTTGTGGACGCATCAGAATGGAGCAGAGCAGGAAGCCTGTGACCCGCCCACAATATTCTCTACTTTACAAATACGATCTTTTTCAAACTACGTTTTTTTTCCATCTGCTCCTGATTGACAACCATTTGAATAAAGAAATACTTAGAAATGCATTTTTAAGTTTAATTTTCCAAATCTTTGTTTTCCATCATCAGAAAAATGCCACAAGAACATCAACAAGCGCCCTGATGTTAAAGCCATCAGTGGAGTGTATACTGCCACCTGCTGTATGGAGGTGGAACAGCTGCGTTCAGAGCAGGACTTTCTTCAGTCACAGTGGTGCTGAAGCCTAACAGGAACAATGAGCACAGATCAAGGTGAGGAGCACGGCTGATCATTCCTCAGCTTCTTCATAAATATAAGCACAAAAGTTTGGATACGGAACTTTTTCACTGCATCCTGACACTTTGAAACTGATATTTTTATCTTCAAATGTACTTTTTGACAAACAGGAACGTCTGAAACAGAAGAACATCTGCAATGGAGAGGAGCTGCAGGAGATCTGCTCTGTCTGAGGCAGGAGGAGGAGCTTAAGCATTCGTTTGTTGGACCTCAGAATGATCAGATGCAGGTTTTTAGAAGAGGAGAGGCTGCTGGAGCCTTAAAGTTTCATGAAACAACCAACCAGCCTTCACCCCCACCAACCTCGAAGCCACCCGTCTCTGCCCCCCCTCAGACTCACTCTGGGAGCACACGGACAGGATCACCATCTTGCAGTCTCTTCGCCGCAGCAGGAAGTCCATCAGCTTCCCTTTGTCCTGCAGCAGCTTGACGGTTGGAGGAAGCTTCACCTGCAGGTACCACAGGTAACCTGATGCAGACACACACAAGCAGAACCGTCACAACAGCGCCTCCTGCTGGTCAAGCTGATGAATCTTTTTCTCCTGATTTCCAGAATCCTCCCATCTTTGTGAAGGAAAAGAGGAAAGGAATGAAGACAGTTTTGTCACATGCTCACCCTCACTGGCGCTGATGATGATGTCAGGCTGAAAGACGCTCCAGGAGGAGGAGTCTGGGGCGGGGCTAAGGAAAACGAGCACCAGCGAATGTGCAGAGCCAGACCCAGACGGGTTCAAGGATACAGAGCTGACACGGCACCGGAGGCTGTGAGGGGACAACCGCCGAGCCTGGACACAAACATCAGAGGTCAGGGGGCGTGCACGGCGCTGGCTCGCCAAACCCACACAGGTGAGAGGCCACACCTGACAGAGGGATCCTGTACGGGTGGATGGAGCGGGCCGGCAGCACCGGCTGCTGGGTGTTGACCGAGCAGTCCGGCTCCTTCAGTCGGATGTCGAAGATCAGCGACGTCTGACGGCGACACGCATGTGGTCGGTTCACGAATGACATCACAGGTAAGAGGCGGGGCAGGCGCTCGCTCACCTGAGAGCTCTGGTGATGAACCACCACCAGGTTATCCACGATGTTCAGAGCAAACTTCCCCGTGGTGTTCAGCTTCAGCACGTGACTCTTCTTACACGGACCCTCCCTGCAGCCACGACACGCACACGTCACACGTGCAGCAACACACACGCTACATAACACGTCACACACATGCTCCATCACACACGTGCACCAACACACACGCTACATAACATGTCACACACGTGCTCCATCACACACGTGCACTTACACAAACGCTCCATCACATATGCACAAACAAACACGCTCCATCACACACGCACACGTCACCCGTGCACCAACACACACGCTACGTAACACGTCACACACATGCTCCATCACACACGTGCACCAACACACACGCTCCATCACATATGCACCAACACACACGCTACATCACACACGCACACGTCACACATGCACCAACACACACGCTACATCACACGTCACATGTGCGCCACCACACATGCTCCATCACACACGCTCCATCACACACGTCACATGTGCACCAACACACACGCTACATCACACACGCACACGTCACACATGCACCAACACACACGCTACATCACACATGCTACATCACACACGTCACATGTGCACCAACACACACGCTTCAACACACATGCACCAACACACACGCTCCAACACACACGCTTCATCACACACGCTCCATCACACATGCACCAACACACACGCTCCATCACACCCGCACCAACACACACGCTTCATCCCACACGCACCAACACACACGCTCCATCACACATGCACCAACACACACGCTTCATCACACACGCACCAACACACCCGCTCCATCACACACGCACCAACACACACGCTCCATCACACACGTCACATGTGCACCAACACACACGCTCCAACACACACGCTCCAACACACACGCTCCAACACACACGCTTCATCACACACGCTCCATCACACACGCTCCATCACACCCGCACCAACACACACGCTTCATCCCACACGCACCAACACACACGCTCCATCACACATGCACCAACACACACGCTACATCACACATTCACCAACACACACGCTACATCACACACACTACATAACACGTCAAACACGCTTCACACAGGCTGAATCACACGTGCACAAATACAGACGCACACGTTATACATGCTCCATCACACACGCCAAACACACTTCACACACGGACACACACGCTCCATCACACATAAACATGTCACACACGCTCCATCACACACGTGCACAATTAAACGTGCAAAATCAAACATGCACACACACGATCACACGTGCACGGTTAAACATGCACAATCAAAAGCACACTATCCCACTTACAAGATCAAACATGCACAATCACACAAAATTACACATGAACAATCAAATGTGCACAATCACACGTGCACATATAATACACAGGGCTCCCTCGTGTAATGTGGTCCACCTTTTGTGGTCTCGCTGTGATTTTATTCTGGGCTATTTTGCTTTTGTTTTTTTTGGGTTTTCTAGAAACAGAGCTCTGTGTTCTGATTGGCTGTTGAACATGTCCATCCATCTCCTCTGTGCTGTACAAAATGTGTAAGTCTTGGATCGTGATCAGATGTTTGTTTTCAATAATGCTGGACTTTTTCTATGAAGGTTTGAACTTTTAACTGAGAGTTTAAACAAGAGAGAAAAGTGTGAAAGTGTTCATGTCTGTGTGAGAGAACGAGGATCAAACGGGCAATGAGGCGTTTTACAGCCTTAAAACACGCTACTTCACACACTTTTCCGATCATGGGTAATTTT
This sequence comes from Oryzias latipes, assembly GCF_053564925.1. Lineage (NCBI taxonomy): Eukaryota > Metazoa > Chordata > Actinopteri > Beloniformes > Adrianichthyidae > Oryzias > Oryzias latipes. Next base: position 5,112,238 of record NC_136256.1, on the reverse strand, counting down.
TAGATCATATCTGCAGCGATAAACGAGGGAGTGAGACCCAGACATGGAGGAGTGTTCACCTGGGTAAATGGTACAGAACCACCTCGGCGCCGGGACTGTTGGCCGTCCTGGAGTGATGCTTCAGGTACATGACATACAGCTGACCGTAACTGCACAAACACAAACAGCGTTCATACAATTGTGCCTCTCCGCATGACGGCAGACAGAGGCGGTGTGGGCCTCACATGGTCGCCATGGCAACATCTCGCTCCGACAGGCTCAGCTTGGCGGGTTTGGGGATGACCGGCAGCTCAATCTCAAACTTTGACATCTTGGACACATTTCCGTTCTGGAAAGATGGGCAGCAGCTTCGTCATGACAACCATTCCAAGGAGAACTAGAAACACGAGGGACTCGGGTGACAGCAGAAGCACAGGTGAGGAGCACACCTTGAAGGCCAGCGGCTGCAGCACGTTCCCCTGCACTGTGGTGGACAACAGGATGACGGCCGTTTCTGGACAGTACTGGTACCAGTTCACATTGATGCTCTGACTCTTCAGCAGCTTCAGGTTCCGTTTGTCAGGAAACACCTGAGCGGCAGAACAAACAGGTAGAACCCTTAAACTCAGTCCGATCCGCTCATCCTGGTTTCCTGGGCGGGATGTGTGCCGCGGCGGGAAAAGGAGGAGCCTCTCTGTCAGAGATGAAAGAATTCAGACCCAACTGAAAGGACAGTCAGAGGTAGGGATGGGTACCAAAACAAAAGTTGGTATTGGAACCAAAGTATTTTAGTCAATCATTTTCCAGTGTTTCTGGGCAGGCCTTTATAAGAATGGGTAAGGATGTATGGGTGGGCGGAGCTTCACTCAAAAGTGACCTGATGGGTTAAAATGAGGTGCATGAGCCTCAGGAAAAGACCGCTGTGGTGGCGACGAGCGGTGAGATGTATGTGAAAACAGAGGCGCTGCAGACTGTGAGAAATAAGCATCTCAGCCACATTCAGTGCTCTCTGCTTCATCACTCTGAGATGTCTAAGGAAGAAATTGTTCTGACTTTTCTGAACCACCAGAACCTTTTCAAAATACTAGCTGAGCACCGGATCAAATCCAAATGGTACTCCGCATTTTAGCTTCAAAGTCCCACTCTGACCATCTCTTAATCTATTGTAGAAATGTTCCCACTAGTCTTTTCGTTCTGATGATTCCATTTTTAGGCTAAATCAAAAAACCTGTGTTGTTTTCTAGGACTTTCTAGGACTAGTTCATTAGAAATTCACCTCTGAGTTGTGGGCGGGACCGTTGGCGTTCAGCAACGCGCCTCCCCTTCCTCTCCCTGTTGCTGCGAGGGTTCTAACATGCAGTGATCTACAGGGCAGCTGTTCCTGCTGTTCCTCCAACAGGAACAGCTGCGCTGTTGGAGGAACAGCAGGAACAGGATAAGCAACTAAATCCAATCTATCATTATAATGAATGCCGCTGTTGTTCCTATGTGCTCCATGAGTGTGAGTGCTGCAGCAAAAAGACTTTTCTGGGTGGATGGTGACGCTTTCAGCTGCCTTTAGCAAAGTTCTGCCAGTCATTTTGCTGTCAGGATAGAATATAAATCTCTTTAGCGCCCCCTGGTGTCCTTGTTGATGTTCAGCAGTTTTTACTGCATCCCTTTATTTCTTTCTTTGTTGTTGTTTTTCGTCCTGCCGCCAGGCTCTCTGAGAAGCCCTGATTCTCTGAGCCGGTTAGTTCACCCGCGCTCACACACAAGCGTCTCACCAGAAGCCACATCAACCATTTATACAAACTGATTTCAATGACAGAAAATTCAGTTGTTCCAAGATTCCCTCAACTCTCTGAGGAGAAGAGGGTCACCTGGTAGAACTCCACTCCCTGGTCCGTGATGAAGACGATCTCGTTCCAGCTGGTCCAGCAGAAGCCCAGGATGCTGGCGTTCCTGGTCTGTGGAGCGGCAGAGACGTCAGGAGGCGCCTCCACCTGCAGCAGACTCTCGGGGAGCCGCCGCACTCACCTTACACTCCTGAGTGAACTCTGTGTGCGGATAATCCGGGATGAAGTTGATGAAGTCCTGCAAACAGAAGCTGCAGTTACAGAAGCCGTAAGAGGATTTCTGGGTTTTGAACTAAAACCGATTCTAAGACACAAGAAACAGAAACACGCTGGAAACCACTGAAAAGGAAAGATTTGACGTTTCTTCCTCCAAAGCCTTGATCAGCTGTTCAGCAGAACCTCGGTCTTATTATCCTGACCGTCTGTTTTCCAGCAGAACAATCTATCGTCAAAGCATTTCCAGTGGTCTTTTAATTATCATTATGACATTTTTAGCCAAAATCCAAAAACCTGTGTCGTTTTCTAGGACAGAGCGGCAGTAGTTCCTGAGAAATTCACATCTTCATCATCAATACTCTGGAAGCCTGATGCACAAGAGCAGTAGTGCAAATATACTCACTTTGTGCATGTTGTGTGTGTGTGTGTGTGTGTGTGTGGGTGTGTGTGTGAGTGTGTGTGTCAAAGAGAAACTCCCCAAACTCACCACAGACTTGGATGTTCTCTGCACAGCCAAGATCTTGTTACCAATGGAGAACTTGATGCACTTCACCTCACCCTTATCATCCATCCTGTGCATCAACGCACACACAGTGTTTTCAGTTAAGGTCAAGTTTTCATCAAGCTGAAGTTTCTTAAGGAGGGGACACACCTAAAGGCGACGCTGCTCTTGTCATCCGGGCCTTTGACCACCACACCTGTGGCTCCACCTGAGCGCACCGCAAACACCTGCAGGAGGACGACGAGACGGGAGAAGAGTGGAAGTCAGAAGGACTCAAACATGACGTTTCATCTTCCAGCAAACATGAAGACAGAACCTCCTCTAAACCCTAACACTTCTACAGGATTCATCCAGCAGGAAACGAGACATTCCTGCATCTACAGCTGCACAACCAACAGAGTACAAGTCTCATTCCAGTCCATATTTGTTGAGAATTCATTAAACAAAAGTGTTTTTGCTTTCCATTGTTTCAGCAGCTTTCTTTACTTTTTCAGTGATCTATTCTGTTCATTAACTACTAATGACTTCACTGTAATGATCACAGACTGCTGGGAGTCAGAATGCAGCAGAACTCGGGTTTTCCCACAAAACAAACAGAGACTAGCCTTTATAACATTCCTGAAAAACAACTAAACCACGTGAATCTTTTTCTGTGAAGTGACTACTGTAACTGTCTGGATGCTGACAGGACAGATAGACGTATACATCATAGTTTTGTACCATTTTTTAACTTTACTCAAATTTGGATTTCAGTTTGAGGAGTTTCTGTGAAGCTTTTCAGATAAAGATTCTAAAGCAAACTTCAGTGTCTTTGATCATGTCTAACATTCTAACAATCATTTGACTATTGATTATTCTATGTATGAAAATAAATCAATTTAAAATTCAGCTATACCAGCCCTGCTCTACAGTATACTGCTAGTAGTGACTAGTGTCACTAAATTTTTATGACTATTTTCAGCTCAACTAGATTTTGTGACGTAATTGATCTAACAAACCGCGTTTCCAGCTCAAGATTGTTTAATGTGACGTAATTGATTGATATTCATTATGAAGCCAACCACGTTTTTTTCCTTCAAGCTACTTTTATAAATCTGAAAGTGTCTGGAAAAACACTGTTAGCCGGTTAAAAGTTCCTCAGAAAAACCTGACAGCCGCGTAGCTTCTTCGTATGCTAGCCTAGGCGCATCTATGTTATGCTAGCCTGTTAGCTCACCTGTTTGTTAGCCTCGTCAAAGAAAACGTTGTTGACGCTGGACGCATGCTCAAACTGCACCGGGTTCTCGCTCAGCTCCAGGTAATGCTCCTCCGCCATCCTCACACACCTGAGGCTCGGTGTAGCTGCAGCTGTTCACTCAGTTCACCACCAAAGCCCAAAGCGAACCACAGATCTTCCGGGAGATGCCACGTGGCTTCCGCTTTGACCTTCAAAACAAGAGCACGTGCGGAGCTTAATGAAAAGTGTGTCTGATCCATAACAGCAAAAATCAAACTACATTTCATTTTGGACTAAAACTGATCCTGTGTGTACCTTAAGATACAAAAGTTACAATTCGCTTGACTCCCACATAGTGCTATTAACAAAATTCACCAACATTTTTTCTGGTCTTACAATTTGTAGTTTTGTTTTAAAACAACCAGGCAGGAAGTTTTATTCATGTTAATGCAGTGCTTCTCAAGTAGTGAGGCGGCGCGATGCCAGGGGGGCGCGCAGTAGTGGCTGTTTTAGGCACAGGTAATACAGGCAATTGGGGGGGGGGGCACAAATTCAAGGGGGCGGTGGTGACAGCGGCTCAGTGCTTGGAAAAAATGTGCGCCTCTATTGGTTTCCTATTATCTGTTATATGACAGAGTTTGTAACAGCCTGAAACTGTGAACTGCCGTCCCTGCAGCTGCTCCTGTCTCGTGTGACAGGAGAGGGGAGGGGTAGTGGGCTCAGGCTGCGAGGAGAAACGCGCACGTGGAGAGCTGCCTATTGTGCAACACCAGGATCATCTCGTGCCTTTAGATTACTCAGCTTTCTTTATCAACTACTGTAGACATTTTGACAGCTGTACTTTATGAGATCATAAATAAACAATCATCATTTAGAAAAAAAATCTGCCCAATGTTTTTATCTATTTCTTCAGACTAAAAACGTTAAATATGTTGGTGCTGCTGTGCTAATTTTTCAGATCAATTTACATTTAATATTATTTATTGATTGAATTATTTATCTCAGCATCAAATGGTTCAGTTGGTCAAAATATTTCTAGTTTAAATAAGGAATGACAGATTTTGTTTTTCAGGCACTTTAAGCTTCATTTCTGTTTCAGACTATGACAGGGATTCTGTGGCAAAATAAAGTTAATATTTAGGTTGGAGAAAGGTTGGAATTAAAAAAAAACAATAAACAAATTATTTGTTGATAATATTTTAGAGCCAGACGGTCAGACAGTAGACTCAGTACGTTATTTCTATTATTAGGTTGGGCCAATTTTAAATTTCAGAGGACTTTTTCCCAAAAAAGTTTATGAAGAATTGAGTTGTCATATATAGAACAATAATATCTACATAAGCAGCATTAACAATCACCATTGCCTAACATAAAATATAATTAGAACATAAAAGTAAAAGAATAGACATAACACACACACACACACACACGCACACAAATAGAAGAAAAGAACATTTACCATCCCTATAGTTTAATACTTGTTAAGGGTTCTTATTAAGTTTATATTTCTTAACAAAGCCAAGTAATTAAAGCCATTCTTCTTTTTCATATAATTGAGTGACTGAAAATAAAAACAGAGCTCTTTATGAAAAGTAATTAAAAGTGGTTTGGTCTTCAAAAATGTATTTTTTCGAATATAATACTTTCCTTGCAATATCAGGACATTAACAACAATAATTTCTGGTCAAATAGATATTACCACCCTGAATAAACCATTTTTTACATCTAAATGAACTGGAATTGCACTTTTGGATGAATACCAAAAGCAAAACTCTTCCCAAAATGTTTTCTTGACTCCACAATTAAAAAATTAATGATCCACGGTCTCAATGTCATTTAAACAAAAGCTGCAGCCGTTCTCTTCATTAATTTGAAATGACTGTCTTTTGCTTTTGGTAAAACAGAAAATTTTATGAAATTTGATCTTAATTTAATCAGAGGATGAAGACAATGATTACCAGTTTAAGCTTTCACAGAAATGTTTGTATTTATTTTAGGATACTTGGTGGAAAAATACAGTTTTTCACCTGTTCTAAATGAATAATTATTTCTGAGACCAAACTGTTTTTTTTATTACAGTTTAAAATGAAAGAAAATACTTTTCACCAAGATGCTTTTGTTTTCGTTTTGTTTTATCCTGACATTTTTCCTTCAGAGTTCAACATTTTGCTGAGTGAAAATGAAGGAGAGCCGGCATTTAAAATGGACTGCTTCTATTTTACTATTTTTTACATTTTTTTATTTTACAATGATCATTTAATGGAAGATATTGACTTTATTTTACCCTGAAAAAGAAGAAACAAAGAAACATAAAATAAGTCATTTTTAACATCAATTTAATAAAAAATTAAGTCTGCTCAAAAATATTCTAAATGTTATGAATTATAGACATTTTAAGAGAAAAAACGAACATAGAACAAAGAATTAAGATGGCATAAAAATGCTGAACTGGGCCACAAAATGATTGTTAAACTAATTCCAAGAGCATCCTTCCTCTCTGTGACGTTGGCCTGGAAACGTCTGCAGTTCACAACATCCACCAGCAGGGGGAGAAAGAGCCTTCAACAGCTTCTTTGACAAACTTTTGTGACTGGCATTTTTTTTTTATTACGTAGTTCATTGGAATTTCTAAAAAATGATGTTATATGTTATAAATGATATAATGATGACATAAAGCTGCAAAAGAAAAACATATTTCGCCTGACTATTTCTCCTCTTTAGCATAAATGTGTTTAACATTTTGACTTGTTTTGTGTCATCAGGGAAGGATTACTGAGCTCAAACTGTCAACATCTTCTCTGTTGAAGTCTGTTTCTGGAGAACAAACCAAACTTTTTCAAAGGTTTGTGCCAACCTGACGGTCCCTGCAAGTATGAACGCGCCTGACAGGTGATCTGACATCACAGCAGGAGGATCTGATGCATCAGCATCACAAACTGGTTGGTCCAGGTCACACACACACACAGAAGGACACACACACACACATGCGAGCGCGCACACGTATTTGGTCCTGTCTTTTTGGGAGGACCTTTGCCGTCACAGCACATTCCTGAAGGTGGAGTCAAACCCAACTTTAACCCCGTCACGTCTGTTTGTCATCTGAAGAATCCAGACTCCCTGCAAACAAATTACAGCTCCGCATCAGTCATTCACACACTCACAAAGAAATTTTCCATCAACGTCTCATGGAGCAGCAGAAAGCGAAACAAGATGGATGTGGTGCTACAGCAGCGTTTGTGAGGAATAAAGCAGAGGAATTCAAGTTCAGGTTGTTCAAAACAAAAAGGCAAAACCTAAACCTGAATGGGTCTAGAGCAGGAAAAGCTGCAGATGGATTTGTCTCATTTATAGGCTTTTGTCTTATAAAGTGGTTTTTTATTCATTGCTGTCATTTAGATTGACACTTGCAGCATAGTGGAAGCGTGTTTCTGTGGACGGGCTGAGCATCATCAGGCTACATTTGCTCTTCATTAAGCCTCTTCGTCCAACATAGAACAATGAAAAGGGCATAAAAGCAACAAACAGGCTCTCCAACAATGGGAGGGTTTAGAGTCAAGCTGCTTTGCTGCAGAAACTAATGTACCTACAGAACACCTCCCTTTCTGCGTTGAAGCAGCAGACATGAGCTGAAGCAGTCCTGCAGGAAACCCCTTTTCTGCTGGAAACACTGGGATTGTGTCTGAATTTTCCCTTCCTGCTGAAATGCATGTGAACGCTGACAGCTGCTCCCTGAAGAGGCCAAATCCCTGAAGGCCATGAAACCAAAGCCAAAAAACTTTATAAGACTTTCTGCAGGCGACATGGAGTGAAGATGTCCAGAAAAGCTGAAGATGAGAAACCCACAAACCTGACATGAAGTGCAAAAGACAGAGAGTCAACTGACAAAAGAAGGTATTAGCAGGTGTTTACAGTCTTCTGGATGCCACAATAACTACTGTGATAAATGCTAAATTACATCTCTGGGTCAAGCTAAGCCATAGTGGCAAAAGACAGATTTAATTTTATGCTTTTGTTAAATAATAACCAGAAAAAGACAAAAATATTGCAAGTGTCAGAGGTCAGAACTCTGTCTCCCCCTCTGGTCACCGGTGGAACCCATCTCCAGAGAACTGAATGCACTACATCTCCCAGCAACCCCAGCGTGTACTTCCTGGATGCCACACACCTGACCCTCATTGACATAACAACCACAGCATGCACCACACTGCACCAAACCTCACTTAGGCCGCATTTCCACTGCATGGTTCAAGTGACCCAATTCCGATTTTTTCCTTTCATGTGGCACAGATCGAATATGAAATGAAATATTACTCTTAATCATAACTAAACATGTAAGCTGTTTGTATTTAGTTCACGACACAAAGAAACTATTAAATATGTGTGAGAATGCTTTCATTCGATTGAAACAAATCTACATAATCCCACCTCTGCTTTGCTTTACTTTTTCAGATTTTCTTTTCTTTGTCTAAATACTATCTGGTTCCTAACTTCTGATCAGTCATTTATACTTTACTACCAAATTTAGGTCTTTAGTAAACCCATAAGTATCAATAAATCCCAGGACAAAAAGGAAGCGCATAATGATCATGAAAATAGATGACAAGAACAGTATTTCAAAGGTCATAACATGCAGATCAAGCATGAAAAACATGTGCAGATAAGTTGTAATTATAACAAATATTTATATAAAAAGGGAAAATTCAATAAAATTATTTTCACAAAATACATATTTAAAAATAGTCATTCATTTAGATGACATACCTGGAGACAAAGTGGAGTGATGTGAAACCAGTTCCTTTAATCACACTGAATACATTCTTCATTTCTTTGCTGCTGCAGGATGTGATGTCGCTGAGTGATCCCTACATGCAGGAGGTTGAAACCTGAAACTTTTCAGGTTTTAAAGAGTTTTCCAGCCCCTTAACTTTATTGGTAAGATTCTATTTCTTGCAAGTCTTTTTTATTTTCTTAAGGTTCCCTTTTTGCAGTCTGTCACTTCATTTACATTGAAGCTATTTTGATCATCCGCGTTGAATGTTGACGTCATTGTCAGACTTTGTTCATGACGGTTTGGAGCTTTGAGTCTGGTCGTGTATGAAGCTCCGTTTTTCCCTCTTGTCCTGAAATCGGATCATCTTTTCTCTCACTGCCTTTAGCTGTTTGGCATTTTCCACGTCCCTGGAAAGTTCATTTGTTTCATTTGTTTCAGTGTCCTGTTATGCTTTTGGGGTCTTCTGAACTTTTGTGGTTCAGGTGTTCCTCTGCGGTTTTCATGCAGCAGGGGGCGCTGCAGAGGGGCTGGAACTGAGCACAAAGTTCAGGCAGAACCACAACCAACAGGTCGACGCTGCAGGTGAAGGTTTGCATCCGTGAAGCCGCATCTCTCTGGTCAGCAGCAGCTCTGAGGCTGGGAGCTCAGACGGGTCCTTTTGGACCCGTCTGAGCTCCCAGCCTCAGAGCTGCTGCAGCCTCAACAGGCCTCAGGCTGCAAGGCAAACAACTGTTACCTACAAATCATCCGTCACTATTGGAAACCGGTTTTTCTCCCCCTCCTCCCTCCCGGCCTGCTCCACCACCACCATCCTCCTCCTCCTCCTCCTCCTCTTCCTCGTGGTGTGTTGTTGCTCCTATTGCGACTGCAGCCTCTTTCCTGCAGCAGGAACTGGCTGGAGGTGGACAGCATGTGTTTTTGAAGCAGGCTGGGAAACAGCATGTGCAGCCCTCCCCCCACCCCCACCTCCCCAGGACACACTCTGCCGACAGGTGTTGGCTTCATGTGACTGCCTGCCTGCCTGTCCCGACAGCGCTCCAATGAAGAGAGAGGAGGAGGAGGAGGAGGGAGGAAGAGGAGGTGGAGTGTGTAAAGTTTCAGCCACAACAACTGTGTCAACTCCTGTTAACTGAAACTCTGCAGATCTGCCGGGCTCAGGGATGCCTCTCCTCCTCCTCTCCTGTTGCTCTCCTCTGGATGAATGGATGAATCCACCCTTTTGTTGGCGATGGGTCGTTCCTTGGCAACGGCTCCATGGTTACAGTCCAATAAATAACATCACACTCCCCAGCTTTCAGGCCGGGATGGAGGAGAAACTCAACTTTACTATTTTAGCTTAACGTCATGGCTTTTCACAAAATGCAAAACAATAAGCTCAATAGAAAATATAAATGACAGAGAATTATAAGAAAGTTACACATGTTTAAATTAGTTGAACACACTCACTTGATAAAAAAAAACTTTAACATTTTAGTGTATTTATTTCACGTTGGTATTAACAAAAAGTAGTTAAATTACAACAAGATTTAAATCATCTCAAGATCATGGTAAAGCTTGTTTGACTGTGTTCAAATAAAGCAAAGGTTAAAAAAATCTAATTCAAACAAAACTATAATAAAGATATTTTAAAATAAACTTACCTTTATTAAAATAATAAAGGTAAGTTGATTGAAGGGCTAGACAGTGGTGTAGTGGTTAGCACTCCTGACTCACAGCAAGAAGGCCCTGGTTCAAATCCCTGCTGAGACTTTTCCATGTGCAGTTTGCATGTTCTCCCTGTGCATGTGTGGCTGTTTTCCAGGATCCCTGGTTTCCTCCCACAGTCCAAAAACATGCTTTGTGGGTTAATTGGGGAGTGTGTGTGTCTGAAACAGCCTGGCAACCTGTTCAGGGTGTGTACACCTTCAACCAGCTGTGGCTGGATAGGCTCCAGCAATACCATGACCAAAAGGGATTCAGCAGGTTCTAAAATAAATCAACTCCATGCAAGTTTTAGTCATCTGTAGATGTCTAAATGCAGTAAATGCAGAGCAAAGGCATAGATACATACATGTGTGCAGAGTTTCCACTCACAGGAAATAAACACTCGATCAGCTGAAAGCCTCTAAACAAGTTAAACATTCAAGGTAGGTCCATACCAGCCGTTATCAACCCTGAAGAGCCCACAGGGTCAAATTTGGCTACTGTTTGTTTGTTTATTTTTGTTTTGTTAATATATCTATTTTCATTCTATTATTTTATAATTTTTTGACAACTGTTAATTGCAACATCCCAAAATGAATAAACCAAAAAACATCAAATTCACTTTACAGGTCCAGAGGAGACTTGTTCTTGGGCTCTCTAGGGTTCTAGTTGATTTCAGGCACTTTTTTTAAAGCTGCAACCTTAAAGGCTGTTTGTCCTACAAAAACCTTTGTTTTTCAGTGTCAGAGAGCCGCTGCACTCGACAGAGCCCTTTTTTTTTTAAGGAAAAGGTTGAAGGCTAATGAAGACAGGACAGGGTTTAACCTGCAACAGAGAAATCTGAAGGTTAGAAACTTGAGCTTGAACATATTTGGAGCAAATGTCCCTTTATGTCCATTTTCTCACAAAGACGAGCTAGAATCCACACTTTGACCAGAACATCCCTAATCCAACCATAAACAATGGGATGGACACATGCAATTTCATAACTAATATATGACACAAACATTCCATTTAAAGTTGAATAAAAGTTTACCTGCTCAGAGAAGAGAAACCCGGGGAGAATGATGAAGCACCAGTGATGCAGCACAGGCCCAGGCGTCTGCAGCGGGTCTGGGAGCTGCAGAAACCTCATTCAGTTTCATTTGAATCTAAACAGTGAGATGTGAATCCTCCTGGAACAGCTTGAGTGTGGAGGATGGGGCGGCGCTTCCTCAGCAGATTAATTTCAATTGAAAAGTGGGCAGTTGAAGTGAAAAGCGGTGATTGGATTAGTGATGTAATGATGTTATCTGCTTTGCCAGCTCTGTCTGTCTGTCTTTGTGTGTGCACATGTGTGTGAGTGTGTTTGTCTCTGAACTAATCACCATCCTTTCATGTTCCGCAGTGGCTCTTCAGAGAAAACTTAGACCAGCAAACTTCAGCAAATGGAACCAAAGTTTTCTCTCACAAAATGACCAAGAGAGCCGACAATGATTGACCCTTTACCACCAGAGATGTCACCGGTGACACCATAATCACACACACTCTTTGTCTTTGAACCCGCTGGAAGTACATCAGTTGTGTCAACAGTGAAAAAGTAATTGCAGACAAAAGAATGGAAACAAAGGAGCTAATGCTTTAATGCTAAAACTAAATCCAGCTGGTTGGTAAAGCCAATGCTGATGGTCTTCATGATGGGGAAGGTGGGAAAGGGTCTTGTTTCACTTGCAGGTGAACTCTGGTGCGGTTCAGTTCAGTGTGAATGATGACAGACTTTTCATGGTAAACAAAGAGAACCAACAGGAGGAAGTAATAATAAGACATGAGGAGAAAAAAAAGCAGTAATAATGAAAACGTTTGAAAATGTCTGTTGGGTAAACATGGTGTAGTGAGGAGCAGCAGGAGTTCCTTAGTTTATATTGGTCAGAGGACTTGCTTCTCCCTGAGAGCGCTGTGTGTGACACAATGAAAGAAACAAACAAACTCCCTCTTGTTCAGTTTCATTCCATCTACATTGACACTGTGGCGAACCACAACCAGGTAAAGAATCAGGACCCTGGTGTCAGTGGGACCAGGGGTCTTCGGGTGAGTTTCCACATCCACCACAACTATCAGAGGAAAATAACTTTAGGGATTGCCGAACAGCTCCGGCTGAAAGTAACCTTCAAGCCTCACAAAAAGGGCCTGTGTTTAAGAGTGATTACTCATGCCGTAGACCTGTTTTCTTGGGTCATCATGGATACCCAAATTCCTTTGTAGATCTCAGTTCGGGGTCTCCTCTGGTTTTATTGCGGGATTAGCATATGTCCCAAGGAAGTGTGGCTACAAGATCTGTAACGCCTGCCTCATTGGTCCCCACATGCACAAATCCTACGTCACTTCCTCTTGTTGCCAGGTAATATGAACTATATAAATTGAATTAGATTAGCTTCATTAATTCATGTTTGTTGTTCCAAGATTGTAAAATTGCAGTACATTAACAAACAGTAGAAATTAAGTAAATGTAAAAAAAAGATCAACTCGGTAGCAATTCCCAACAGTCCTGCCTCCTTCACGACTGTCGATTCCGTCTGAGCATCAGATAACTCCATGATCACACAAATGTTTCTTTTTCCAAACAACAGAACGGTTCCCCCGACTGGATTACAGCTCCGAAAAATAAAAGAACATCAGCTAAATGCAACAAAATATAATCAAAAATTGTCATTGTGGACAATAAAAATCTCATCGATGTGTGATAAAATGACAGCTACACAGCGTCTCTCTTTTTAGATCACGTTTATTTGCTATGTTGGCAACGGGAAAAGTGAGCGCATTTTTGTCTGAGGAGATGCCCTTTGAGCTGCTGCACCCGCTCTTGCAGCCAAATGAACCATTAATGACATGTCTACGTTAACGGAGTTGATAAAGTGTCAGTGAATGTCTCTGTTTCCTCGCACACTAGTGAACTACCATCAAACAAAACATAGGAAGAAGAAAAGATTTGCAGTCCGAATCGGGTAGACCCAGCCCTGTGGTCCCATATTGAACAAGCACAGTACGGATAGTGCAGGCCTGATCCTTAACACGTCTTTTTGTTTTGTCAATATAAAAATTTAAGTTTGAAACACTTTGAGAGCTTATTTGTGCTATTGACATTCAAAAACATATTCTGACGCTTTTGCAGAAGTAGATGGATTTTTACGCACGCAAGGATCGATTAGTAGCCGTTAGATCAGGTAGCAATAGAAGTTTGGCATATGTTGCAAGGAAAAACTAGCTTATTTTACAAGGAAAAACTAGCTTATGTTACAAAGAAAAACTAGCTTATGTAACAAGGAAAAACTAGCTTATGTCACAAAGAAAAACTAGTTTATGTTACAAAGAAAAACTAGCTTATGTTACAAAGAAAAATTAGCTTATGTTACAAAGAAAAACTAGCTTATGTTACAAGGAAAAACTAGCTTATGTTACAAGGAAAAACTAGCTTATGTTACAAAGAAAAACTAGCTTATGTTACAAAGAAAAACTAGCTTATGTTACAAGGAAAAACTAGCGTATGTTACAAGGAAAAATTAGCTTATGTTACAAAGAAAAACTAGCTTATGTTACAAATAAAAATTAGCTTATGTTACAAAGAAAAACTAGCTTATGTTACAAAGAAAAATTAAGCTAAGATAAGCTAACAGCAGCATGACTCAATCCTGTTAACGTTGCTGCTAATATTGCTCTTCTAGTTAAATTTCTAGTTGTTTCTATTTTTTTATGTTTGAAAATATAAACTCACACTGTTGGTCATTCTGCTTGATGTCTTTTGTGTGTATTCATCCATCCCCATTTACCTCAAATGTCGGAAATCTCTAAACTTCTAAAGTGGAAGAAGCAGAAACTCCTTTTGTTTCATTTCTGGGACGTTTTCCTGCACTCCTGCTCAATAATTGATATGTTCCCCTTAACAACATAATCTCTGGTTTAAATATGGATAATAGACCTTTTTCGCAAAAACCGGAAGTACGTCATCAACGTGTAAACATAGTTCCGGTTTGTGCTTCGCTGGCAGAGGAATGGCCGAGCCTAGAGTGTTTTCGAAGAGCCTGAGTTGTGTTCCGAAGTTCACCAGCGACGATGTGGTGAAGAGTGTGAAGATGCATTCGTCCACTAAAGGAAATAAATTGGACAAGGGATATAAATTCGTCCACGAAGAGTTTATCCACCATTACCAAGGTAAGCTTCAGCTAGCTTAGCCATAGCCGCATCACAGTAACTCTGTGTGTTTACGTCAACTGTAAATCCTGGTGTTATTTGTAATATAAGGTATAACACATCGCAGTGAATATGTTGTGTGTATGTTTAAGTGAAAAGGCATGAGATTAACATAACACCCAAAAATTTGGTGAAGCTGTAAATAAGAAATGTTAAGTTGCCCGTATGCGTGTTCATTTATTTTGCTGCGGTTGCGGCACTTTCTTCACTTATTATTTTTCTGAAACTAGGGTGACCATACGTCCTCTTTTCCTGGACATGTCCTCTTTTTTGATACTTATATAATAAAATAACATTGAACATAGATGAAATGTAATCATATTTGCTTTATGTACGCAGCTCTGAACACCAATTACTCACAAACTCACTTCACTCCTCTTTTTTACAAACTCAAATCTGGTCACCCTACTGAAAGTTATAGTTTCATGTTACATTGATGTAGCAACATAAGTATGTCTTAACTGTAACCTATTTAATTTATTGTTTCCAGATATCACTGGATGGATGCAGAAAGTTTTTCTTTCTAATCTTATGACTAACCAAATTATGGTTACAGCAGATATAATGAATTAAATCTAAATGTAGTTATGCACTTATGTCTAACTTTTGTGTGTTGTGTTTCTCTTGTGTAGGACCACAGCCAGATCCATATATGATGGCATCTGGAAGCAGATTATGCCAGGTGCAGCCCCCACAGATGAAAAGAAAGAGAACTTGGATATATATTATGGCAAATGCATGAATGCATACCTTAAATTACACTTATCTTGTCTTTAGCAATCAGTTCAGCCTTCTGTCTTACTGTTGATCTGTAATGTTATTTTTTATTGTAAATGTTTGATGTTATTTGAGTTGTGATTAATCAGTTGTTGTTACGCATACCTAAAAATTAAATGAGGCACAATTTTGACCAGAATTGTTTTATTTGTTCATCTAATTTTTTTGTGTAGTCAAAGTCTCATTTCAACAGAAAAATATTACGAATATAACAACTATATTTAATTAGATTTTAAGAATATGTGGAAACACTAAATTTTTCCATACTATTTGCACATTATACATTATTTACATACCAAACATTAATTCACTCTTCAAAACAAAAGTCCATGATCATTTGCCAAAACACGGCAGTTAAGCCAGATCTGATTCACACTGCCCATCAGTGTGAGCGGCACGGGAGAGTCCCTGATGTGAAAGGACTTTATCCTGCTGATCACTCTTTCCACTATAATTCTGAGGCGGGTGATGGCTGCGTTTGTTCTGTTTCCTCCTTGCTGATGGAGCTGAAAGCTTAAAAGGTGGAATCATGATCTTAGATCCAATGTCAGTAAGCAGGTCTTGAACGAGGAACTCTTTGTCCGCCATGACATCGTCTCCTGGCTCCAGCAAAGGAACTTGGCTTCTAAGTCATGGATGTAATCAAAGCCTCATCCAGAGCACCTGGAAAGAAATTAAAAACCAGTCTTAATATATTTATGCTACCTTTCAACACAACACAGTAATCATGTTTTGAAAAGTATGTCAAGTATTTAATTACAAATACATTTCATTTCAAAGTCAAAGTCAGCTTTATTGTCAAGTATGCTGCATCCATCAGACATACAGCACAGATGAAATTGCTTTCCTCTCACCCCACAGTGCAAGCAGCATATAAAATAATAAATAAACGACTTAAAAATAGATATAAAGACAGTAATAGTAGGAAGAATAACAGTAGTCTAAACAGTGCTAAAGAACAGTGGCATGGTTAAAGTGGCAGTGGCATTTATTTTTGTTAATGACAAAATGCTCAAAATTAGTTAAATACATGTAATTAAAATAGGTGAGAGCATGAACAGCTTTTATTATAAACATTTATTTGTTCAGGTAGAAATGCATTTATCCAATAACGGTACACATAGTTGACTAGCGTTAACTAAACACATTATGAACAACCTTACCTGCAGGTGGGTGTGTCCCGTAGTCCTGATCCATTTACTGCCTTAGCTTAGCCACCGTGTCGCCATCTTCACAGCACAGCTGCATAGCCTGACGTTTGAGGTTCTGTCATATACTGACTCCATTCTCAAAGGAGCAGTAAAGTTTTTCCAAGGGAAAATACTCGGGGCAACACCACTTTTCAGGCGACGAACGGCGCAGCCGCACCACAATCCGGAGCGAAGTGCCGGCAGCAGAGGGTGCTACCTGTGTTTACATTAAAACTATGCCCTTCATCTCTTCGGATCGCCTATATCCATTTTGGTTTCAGGTTTGGATCCAGAAGAAAATAATGAAATGAAAGGTAGGACTGTTTTTGGTTGGAAGACGAACAGCCTG
Organism: Oryzias latipes; assembly: GCF_053564925.1. Lineage (NCBI taxonomy): Eukaryota > Metazoa > Chordata > Actinopteri > Beloniformes > Adrianichthyidae > Oryzias > Oryzias latipes. The sequence goes on along the minus strand of NC_136256.1, from coordinate 5,095,493 downwards.
GAACACAACAGAAACTGCAACTCTTCGACTCTGCCATTCTTCATATCTGCTGCTACGCTAACAGGAAGTTGTTTTACACGTCATTGACGTATTTCCGGTCGAAAAATGCGGAAGTGTGAAAAAGGTCTATAGGATAATCAACAAGTGAGAACTGGCTGTGGCTCTAACAATGGCCTGCCAGGGTGAGGACAGGGGTGTGGTCCTACCCTGGTTTCGGGTGTGAGTCGGAATGCTCCGGGGTCCCTCTGATTCCATTTATAACATTCATGGGCAGACTTTCCATAGTTTGCCTTTAGGAGCCTCAAAATCTTGTCTGCCATTTGCAGATGATGTGGTCCTTTCCGCTTCTTTAGGTCGTGACCTCCATCTCTCTGTGGAGCAGCGGCTAAGTGTAAACTTGGGATGAGGACCCAAGACTAAGGCTACACGTCTCCGCTGGAATGAGGTCAAATGAGTACCTACAAGGAGAAGAGTTGAAGTCCAATAGCCTTAAAAAGTCTACATTGACGTGTGAGACTGAGCGACGGATGGCAGCAGGGCGGACATTTAACAGTCAGGTGGGGAAAGAAGATCAGAGTCTGAAGTCGATCTTCCCTCACCTGTGATTGTATACTGGGGGTTAGGAATGAGTCAAGGTCACAGAAACCTTTTTTTTTTTTTTGGACAATAAAGATGTAACCAGAATTATGTGACAACACTTTATTGATAGAACCCTTTGAACAAAAACTTAAAAAATGTGGGTTATGGCTGACGGCAATAGATTTTCATGGTTAACCTGTGGCTGAAGTGGGTTTTAATTTTGTTACAATAACAAGCGTAGGTCAATGCAACTCCCTCAAACCAAGATAAAAACAGGAATGTTAATGTTTGTGACCTGATGGACAGATTAATAAACTTACTTTAATCTATGGGTTTAATGCAATGAATAAATCTTCAAGTTATCACTTAAATTAGATGAATGAATTTTGTAAACATTATCACATAATTGACATAAATGTATTTTTCTTGTGTAAAACCGTTTTAAAAAACTGCTTTAACTGTGAAATGTCATCATTTCATCGTTGAAAGTTCCAGCTTTGTTTAATTTAATTGGCCTGTAACACGAAAACCGTGATTTTAAACCAAACAAAGTTGGTTTTAAAAATCAAAACTTGACCAAATATAACAATGTTTAACAAAATAGTCCTAAAACAAGAAAATTGTGAACCGACCCAGCAATGACATCTATGTGACTTGTACCCATTAAAAATCAGAGTTAAATTCATAAATTAGTTATGGATGGATCTTAATTCTTGATTTATGAATGCTAAAGTCCAATGCTAAGGTTTTTAGGAGACGTTGGATTTAACAGGAGATGGAGCTGTTTGTCTGCTGGATTGAACTTTTAAGAAGCTCTTCTCACACAGGTTGGAACACATTTAGTCTCTAAACACTTCTGTTTCCTTCCAATTCTCATCTGTGTTTTCTTCTTAAGGGTCTACGAACAGTTGGAGGAAAGATCTGCATGGAGAGCTGCAGGGGAAAGAGAGAGCTGCTGGTGGGTAGGAGCGTCACTCAGGCCTGTTTCCTGCGGTGGAACTGAGTTCCTCACCAAGTTTCAGAGTCCCACAGGAAATATGGCTGCAGCAGGCTCTTTTCCACAGTAGGAACTGAGCTCGTGAAGGATCTGCCAGATCCAGGAGGAAGTTCAGCACATGTTCTGACGTGACGCCGAGATTCCCTTCAGCAGAAAGCGTGCCAGCATGCGGCACTCCTCCTTAAGATGCTGCGGACATGTTTGAGACATCAGCGGCCTCTGATGGCGTTTCAAAGCTGCAGTTTGCTCAAAGTCTCACCAATCAGCATCAAGTTTCAGAGGGTGAAACTTGAGTTCCCCCCAGCACATTTTCGTCATGTCAGAGAGGGGGTTTCTGTTTGAAAGCCACGATGCAGCCTGCATGTTCCCTCTGCAGCTGAACGTTTGCTGGGACTTCACAGGTTCGTGTAAAAACTGAGATGGGGGGTGGGTGGGGGGTGGGGTCTGACTGTGACAGAGACTTCCAGTGCAATCCTCAAAATGTCTGCTGGAAACACCCAAATCCTTCATCAGCAACAGGCCCAACCAGCCCCAGACAAGCGCAGAGCCTCTTCCTGCTCTGCTGCAGCCGCCTGCAGGGGAGGAGGGGTGTGATGGGAGGAGAGATGATGGCAGGGGATGATGGGAGGAGGAGGAGGAGGGGTCTGTGTGCAGAGATGGAGGGCTGGCAGGAATGTGGGAGAGCAACCCGACATGCAGCCAGGAGAGGAGCCGCTCGCACTAAATTTAACAAAGAGAGGCAATTTAAATTTAGGCTGCAGGCGTAGTGAGAACGGCCCGGTCCACGAGCAAAGGCAGAACGCACACCTCACATCCTGACGGTGCTGGGGGAGGAAGATCATGCGGCTGGGATCCTGCCTGTTTGCATTCACAACATTCTCTCACACTCTAGGTCCTCTGAAGCTCTCAGACGCTGAAAATCTGTGCAGAGAAGATATTTCTGAGCTGCAAGAAAACATCAACATCATATCAGTTTGATTCGTAAAAAGAAGTTTTCTTTTTATTGCCTGATAAGATCAAAACCCCCCTCAGCTCAGTAAACATGGTAGAGAATCATCATCGTTTGCCAAAATAGTATTTTTTGACTGAACTTGTTGAGCTCCGCCCACACTTCATATCCTAATGATGCGCATTTTTCTTAGCACACCTGTTCTTGGTCGTTTTCACAATAAAAGCCTTTGATACCAAGTTGATTTTGTGAGAATTGACAAAAGAATCAATCAAATGTTGCTTCATAAACAGTTGATTTTTTCAATTTTTACAATGAATCAATTTACAGCTCAAAAACAAAACTGGATTTAAATAGTGAGAGAATCCAACAGAATCTTTCATCTTTGCATTTATCCTTTTGGGGACCTTTAATGAAACTCTCAAAGGCTTTGAAGGGTTCCATCATTTTAAAGCCTCACTTCCTCTTCTGCTTTGAAGAGCATCAGCCGCCGATCACAGAGTTACGATGACTCAGCTTTCTGCTTTAACTAAGTTACTGTTAAAGCTGTAGACGTCTAAAAACAACTTTAGGAAAGCTGTTGTTCACACGCATCCACAGTTACACTGGATGCTCAGAAGGTTCTGCTAAAGTTCTGGTTCTGTTTCAGCATCCTCTCTGACTCCAGAGGAAATGTGGCTGCAGAAGTTTGCTGAATTCCTTCAGAAGGTGACCTTCTTTTCTGTGGCCTTTAGGTCCAAAGCTACAAACTCTACTGCTGTTTTTTTTTTCACTTCTGAAGAGTCAAAAAAGTTTGTTTTCACACAGCAGGGTTTAAATCTAACAGCATTTATGTCACTTGGGTCAAATGGAGCTGAGGTTTGATTCCTTAACTTTACAAACCACCAAGAAGAAATAATTTGACCTCAAGGCGTTTGACTGACAGCTGTCTGTCTCTTTAGTGCAGCAGTGAACGTGAAAAGCACACAGACAGAAGTCTCTTGCAGTTCTTCTGAAATGATCTTTGCTTTTTCCAAAACACCACCAGGTCATTACTGGACTCAGTAATGTAAACCCAAAACAGAGCAGTTTCACAATGTGAGTTATGAGTGCATCAGGAGGGCCTGCAGCGCCGTGAGCACGGCGAGGCCATGCTGTGGTGAAGCTCCTGTCCGTCAAGTTGGAAGATGTTTCTGCCGTCTGGATCGGCTTTTAAAGTGACCTTTTAATGGGTCATAAAACCTCTGCTGAGTGAACAGGAGACAGTCTCATATCAGCTGGGCTTTCATCGATCATTGATAGGAATCCTACTATGAAAGGAGACCGATTCATGTGTGGATCAAACCAGGATCAAAGCCCCATTCACACAGGCCGCTTTGGTCCACACCGGATTTGGTTTCCTCCCATGCTCCTCTTGCTTTGGCTGGGGCTGGGACATGTTCAAGAACATGCGTTCAGCTCATGCTGTTCACACTGTACTAGTAGGGAGGGGCTTCTTCTTCTACTGTTTATTAGCACTTTCACCCACCTACAGTTGGGAGAGGCTTGGTAAAAATGTCAAACCACTCTGAGTTTGGTGACTCACCACATCACTACAAAATTTAAGTTACTTTGGCAGTGGAAGTTTAAATGGGCACACGTTTTGTACATAGAGCCCAGAAACGGTCGTAAAAACTTGCGTAGCCACCTGTGAGCGTGACAGTTCTGAGCGTGGAGCCCTAAAACGCACGTTAACTTTTCAACAGCCGCTTGAACGCAGCTTCTGAGCCGCCCTGAACTCTGGTCGCTCTCAGAACAACAGTCTCAGCTCACTTTCAGCTGAACGTCATTGCGCTCCACACTTGGGGCAACTTATTGAAGAAAAGCTTCCCATCATTCCTTCACATAATTGGGTTTGAGTGAGGAAGTACAGATGTTTAGTAAAACTATCTGGAATGAGAACCCAAAGTTTTTTTCTTTTTCCTTTTTTAAGAACTGAATTTCATCCAGGAGGCTTGACTCTTGAAAGAGTGTGAGCAAAGAAAACACTGGGTAAGGACAGCAAATACCTTTCAACTCTTATTTTGAAAATACCTTAACACTTGATGAAAGAAGACTTTTAAATAAAGTCTTTTTGAGGCTTTCAGGAAGAGTGAGTTTCTTTATTTGTGCAAATGAGAAACACAAAATTGTTCAACTTTAAAGATTAAAGTTGTTTTAATTAAGAAAAAAGTTTGTTTGAATTTTTCTCAGCCAAACTAAAGTTGTGTTGGTGGTTCTGCTTAAAGCTCCGTGTCTCCCGCTCGGAGGTGACGGACAGTTTTCGGTCTCCGTCTGTAAAGTCTCGTTCGGCCCCGTCCATGGAAAAGTGAAGCTTCAGGAGTGACCTGACTGCCTCCCGGACACCTCCCTGGAAACAGTAGCACTCCCCAACCCCCAGGCTGACGGTTGGCATCCTTCACACTCTCCTTGTGTCATCACGCGATAGCTCACCGGTCCCTCAAACCTTCCGCCTCCAGCTCTCGCGAGAGGTGCAGCAGCTCAGCCTGTAAAGTGTGGTTCGATGGTTTCTTATCTTTAAAGTCAACGCGGATGATAAAACGGCTTTGCAGCGTGTGTTTTTGGAAGTTTCATGGCAGAGGAGAGAAGAAAAGTCCCATTTAGAGGAGAAATAGAGGTAAATGGGCCAAAAAAGTAACTTTCAGAGGATGTTTTTTGGAGTGGAAAGGCGTTTGGGGGATGCAGTCGTTTAAACCGCACTGGTTGGCTGTCGGAGCCTTTTGAAGGCAGGAAAGTGTCGAGCAAAAGTTCCACCAAAGTCACAGAAACCAAGAAACGGCCCCGTTTTCTCCGCGTAAATAGTTGGGTTTTTCGAGGGGGGGTGTTCTGGGGGTGATAACGGATGCAGTTGTGGCTCGGTACCGGGAGGAGAAGAGGAGGTACTGGTAATCCAGTAACCCAGTAACGTCCGTGTGTGCGGAAAGGCAGAGATGCTTGATGGCCACGTCCCCTTGGAGACTGGAGAGACAACACGTGATGAGCTTTACTTATCAGGTTTAGAGGGAGAGACACGCAGAGAGCGCGAGGCAAGGAGGGAGGGGGGCCGGAGCCTGGAGTCCGGACCCGAAACCAGCCGAACCACATCTCTGAGGAGACTGCGTTCCCCTCCGCCACTTTCCCGAACACTTTACTTCGTGATTCAACTCTTTTTCTCCGGGAGAGGAGAGCGACGGGGCGAGAGGAAGAGCAGCAGAGGAGGAGGAGGAGGAGGTGAAGGAGGGAGGGGAGAGGAGAGGAGGAGGAGAAGCCGGAGTAAAGTTTGTCCAAGTTTGCACATCCCTTCGGAAACGCCATTTTGATTCCTCTCCTCTTCGGTGCAACTTTACAGCCTCTCGGTCCACCCCCCCCCCCCTCTTCTTCATCATCCCCGCCGTTCATCATCATCATCATCGCGGCCCCCCCCCGTCAACGCCGCCACCATCATCATCCTCCTCGCCACGATGTCTCGGCGCAAGCAGCCCAGCCCAAACAAAGTCCGCCGTAAGTCAGCCTCTCTGCCTCCATCGATGCTTGTTGCTTTTTGTTGTTTATTTTTAGAGGGGGGGGGGGACTTCGGACCTTTCGAAGTAAAGTTCTTGCTAAGATGAGAGACCGTGAGGGAGGGGGGGGGGGGGGGGCATCTGCCCCCACCGCACTGCTTCCTAGTTTGATGCGCATCCAAGCGGTGGAATTCAGCCGCGCGCCTCTTCCTCATTCGGATAATTATCGACAACAGTTGTTGTTGATTTACCACTTTTGGGGCTACTTTTATCCCACGCGCGCACGTTTGCGCCCCGTTGGTTGGTGTGGGGTCGGTGGTGGGGGCGACGGCAGGGGAGGGGGGTCAAAGTCTGCTCTCTGCCGGAGTCGAGCATCCGTATCTCGGCTGCACTTTGGCCGCAGCCGAGCTGCTCGTGGCCATGTGTAAAGCTACCAGACAGCAAGCTAACGGCAGGGCATGGCGCTACTTCCTGTCACTTTTTTCAAAGTAAAACACCTGTTGATGCAAACGAGTTCAACAAAGTTTGCAATGGATGTTTAAGTGATTCAGGTCGACAGTTTGATGTCTCGCATTGTTTTTCATATATTCTTTTTCATATATTTAACAGTTTCTGCCGTAAATATGGTGTGTTGATTGCTGCTCTGTGTTGTCGATGGTTTTATCAATACGTTGTAAAGTCATCATCAGCTGACATGCCTGTTGTGGTTTATTCTGAAGCAATATTGCTATTGCAAGTTTTTCTTACAATAACCTAAAAGATAAATAAAACGCCCGCTTGTGACAATCTTATGACGCGTAGTTGGGTTTTATTTTGAAGGACTGGCGGCCCGCTTTTCCGGGGCAGCCATGCTAATTGCTGCTAGCTCGATGGCAGTGCCGTGACCTTGCCCAGACATTTTATCCATAAAGCCTGCCCCGCTCCTCCACAAACTGCACCCACGGGCATGCGCGGTGACCGTGGGCTCTCTGTCGGTCGGTGTGCGCCCGCTCCCGCGGCTGTTGAACGACTTTATAGCCCTCTTTCGGGGACTTGTCTGCCGCCTCCGAGCAGCAGCATCGACGTGACGCCTGTTGCATCCTCCTCCTCCCCCTTCCTCGGCCTGACTTCTCTGTCCGTCGGCGTCCCCCCCCCAGCCCCACATCCACCCCAAACCTTCACGTTTTGACCCTTTAGCCGGCCTCCGGCCTCACACAGCCGACTTGGTGAACTTTTCAGCGGCTGAGTTTAGCTGCTAGCGTGGCCGTGGGGGTTTCTGTCCGTGGTGGAGGATGCTGGACGGGGCTGTTGAATAACCACCATAACCGGGTTTTACTGTGTCAAAGAGTTTCTTATCGCTGATCCGGGTCAATGATTGACGGTCGGGGTTTGGCCCGGCTGTTGGACTCAGAGGAGGGACGGATGGGCTCTTCGTCCCTCGGTCTGCCTCGCGGCTGAATCGCTTAGAGATAATAATGGTTGCCAGGGATTTTCACCTCCTCCCTCCTCCTCTTCCTCCCTGCTGAGGAACTTGAACAGTGAAGCAGCAACCTCCACACTCCCCTCCACCCCAGATCCAGTTAGATGGTCGAACGTGTCAGCAGGTCATTTAACTAGTCTAACTAGTCTCTGCAGCTCCCGTCTGTTCTCATGTCTGAGCTTCTTGGTTGTGCAATCTCCATCCAGAACGTGAGCAGAAAGTTTGAAGCTTCTTCACACAAAAGCTCCTCTGCATCTTTGCATTGTGGTGTTTTTACAAACACGTTGAAACATCCCGTTTGTCCAGCTGCCAGAGCTGTGGGACCTCCTCCAGCTGCAGGAGCTTGGACTTTAGAGCCTCCTCTGTGGGGTTTAGTTGTGTGTTTTTATCTGTGGTGTTGATGCGTCACGCCGATCTAACGTTTGTATTGTTGTGTTTCTTTGCCGATGATGGAGCACAGGCCGTACTTTAGCAGTGAATTTGTGGTGTTGAGTTAATCATTTGTCATCTGGAGGTCTGGTGCTGCTCACACCGGGTTCTTGATGCGCCTTCCAGAACGTGCTGAACGCGGGGTTTTAGCATCCGTGGTCACGCTTGATGCTAGTGGATGTTTTACAGTGGAAGAGGCTTGAAGTGGTGTCAATCTGGCGAATCCCTCTGCTGGCTTTTTCCGATAGATTCTGATAAATCAAAGACTCGGTGTCAGTGAACTAGTTTAACGGACTTAGAAACGTGCGTAGCGACGCGTGTATGCGAGAGTTTGGGGCCCAAAACGCCCACATGTGCGTGCTGACGCAGACAGGGGCGAGAATATAGCATCAATGTCATTCCCAGAGGTTCGCTGATGCGTTAACTGCCGCGTGGTCAAAGCAGAACCACATGTGAGGGGCTAATCACTCAAAGGTTTTTGTGTTGATGCTTCTTCACGTCCACTCTGGAAAGTTCCCCCAAGAGTTAGCTGACAGGAGAAACCCGTTTGTGGCTGTTTCCAGCAGAAAGGGAGGCTCTGCTGCCATGGCAGCCTCCATTTCACTCGCTGAGCTTGGTCCTCCTCTCCTCCTCTGCTCCTCTCCCTTCTGAGAGGAGGAGGAGGAGGAGGAGGAGAGATCCGGATGAGCAGTTAGCATTCCATTACGAAATTCAACACTGAGGCCGAGCTGGGCCCTCGGCGACAGGCGCTGATCTCTCCCCTCTTTCTCTCACGGACCAGCTCGTCTTGCTGAGGGTGGGTGGGGGGTGGGGGGTGGTGTTGACTCCTGGTTCTGTGGAGCAGGAGGTGGGGTCTCAGATGTGCCTGGTGGGGGTGAAGGAGGAAGGTTGTGGTGCAATCAAAACATCAAAGCTGATGTGGATTCCTGCTGGATGCTGAAACAGACTCATCACTTCAAGATCTGCTGATCATTTTTCAAAGCAGATGAGCTGTTGGACACACACACACACACACACACACACACCCATACATGCAGGTCTCCACACATCTGGTTTAGCTCAGCAAAACTGAAGATGCTTGTTTGCTTCAGGTGTATGGATGGAGGCGAGAAAGTGACTAATGCTTGATGGGAAGAATCTGGGTGGATTCCTCTGCAGATGTTGTGTAATCGGATTACTCAAAAAACCGGATCGCCGCTGCGAGGTCTGACGGTCCTCTGACATTCATGCTTGATAGCTGACAGGAAGTGAAGTCACGGTGGCGGCGGTGCGGAGCGTTCAGCCTGACTCACAAACACAGAGCGCAGAAATACGTGAAGCCGAGCGCGCTCAGCGAGCGCCGCCACCCGCCTCTGAGCGCTGTCTGCTGCTGATGTGCACCATGATGTCGCGCCTGCACACACAGACACACAAAGGCCGTGCTGTATGATGCTGTTCCTCATTGTGAGAACAACACACACACGCACACACACAGCCTGCAGTCAGTCGTGTAAAGACATGATGCAGCATGAAGGCAGGGATGCTTGCTCTCACTCCATACAGGTGGAGGAGGAGTGAGACCAACCGACTGTGACTCCACCTTATCTCCTCTGCGTCTCGGAGGAGCTTCATCCACATGGTGGAGGTTTAAAGCTTCATCCTCGCCGTGGACCGCATGGTCTTCCTCCATGGATCGAAGCTCAAACAGATCCATGAATCCTCCGTTCAGTCAGAAAGCAGCAAATGGAAACACGGTTTTAGTTAGAAATCATGCAGACACTCATTCTTTCCTTCTTCTAACTTAAAAAGTAGTTATTCAGAAATTAACACATTTTCTAAACTTTTCCTGGATACTAAAATGATCTTTAGGCGTTATTTTGTCCACCGTTGTGCAATAATATGTTAAAATAAAGTGACTGAATGAACAGGAATGGAAGAGAATCTTTAGTTTAACGTCTGATCTGCTCTTCGTCTGGGAGTTCTCTGCAGACTCTTGAAGGGGAGAAAAAGGTGAAATAGTGTTTGTGGATCATCAGTAACAGAGTTGGATCTGTGAGTGCAGCTATCATGTGATAATTGCAGGCCGGTCATGTGACCCGTGTGTTTGTGTGTGTGTGTGTGTTTGTGTGTTAATGGGGAGTCTCAGAGGGACGCTGCAGTCCACAGAGGCTGAAGTGGAGCAGTTAATGAAAAGCTCTGCTCCTCCAGGGACGCCTGTTGTCTCCACATTAACCTCGCATTAGCACGTGCACGTGCACCCCCCCCCCCTTCCCTGGATTCCTGTAGTCCACGGTCACATGACCCGTCCGCTTGAAGATGCTGCAGAAGTCCAGCAGAGAGGAGGATGTTCTGCAGCCCTGGCTCTGGCTGCTCCTGCCCCCCTCCCTCTTTGATATTTATAGACCTGCCTATTTTAGATGAGGCCGCCCCGACACCCCCAACCGGACTCCAGAAGCAGCCGTGAAGGAGAATTCTGTTGAATGATTTCAACATTTCTCAGTTCTCCTCCAGACTCTTGTGGAAGTGCGTTTGCGTTCACACTGAAGTGAACCGTTCTGGGCTCCGTTTTCTGTGTCCGGACTTCAGAGTCCCACTGCGACCGTCTTTGGATCCGTTTTCAGAGCCCCCCCAGTGGTCTTTAAATGAAGATGATGCTGTTTTAGCCAAAAACTTTTTTTGGACCTAGTTTCTGCAGAGCGGCAGGAGTTTATCAGAAAGTCGCCTCTGAGTTGTGGGAGGGACCATTGGCACATAACTACCCACTTCCCGTCACCCATAACTGAGAACTCTCTGTTTACACTTTCTCCCGCTAGCTTACAGCCCCCACAACCCTGACATAACATGACCCGTGCCACAAAAACGACAGAATTGGAGCGATCCGGCCGTCCAGTTCTGATCCAGATTCCAGCTCAGACGAGGAAAACAAAGACGTTCATGGATCTGTTTGTCTGACAGTGGATGATCAGAATGGAGCAGAGCAGAGCTTGTGGCCCGCTGTTGTAGTTTCTACGTCACAACTACAGGCTTTTCAAACAGCTCCTGCTTCACAACGATTTGAATAACCAAATCCTCGGAAATGCGATTACAAGCTTCCTTTTCTTCTACATCTCTTCCATCATCAGAGAAATTCTACAAGAACATGTTAAAAACACAAAAATCACACAATTTTGAGTGACTTTATAGCAGCCTGTTTAACTCAGACCAGCGGTTGTGATGTCATCCAGAGGCGGACCAATCACACAATGAAACAATCTTCTGCAGGCTAGAGCCCCAAAACAAACGGACGGCGGATGCCGGTGATGTTTGTGTCGTTTTCTCTTTAGCTTATTTTTGTGGGTCTTCAGCTGTAGTTGTTGTAGGCTGAGCGGGCACAGCGCCCCCTGTGGTGGGGAAGCAGGAAGTGACACGTGTTTACTTAAATTGGTGTAAAGTCATCAGATTATTGAGTCCTGATGGTGGAATGGATTGGGAGCCGTACTATTGATCGGATCTGATCGTGGCTGCATCTTTGATCCGCCGCTTGAACCTGATGATTCTGAGAAACTGAACTGAACACGAGATGAGTGTCATCTGAGATGAGGAGACACGCACACACACACACACACACACACACACAGTGCAGTGTGTCATTTGGTGGGTCCCCTCCCAGAGAAGTGTGTGTTTCTGTGGGATTGCTGTCAGCTCACACTCACTCACAGACTCCCACTCGGGTCTTTGCTCCCTTTGGAGTTTAAATTTAGGCGACAGGCCACACTCTCACTCCTCTGAGTGTTTGCTCTTTAAAGTTTCATCCGGGTTTCGGATTGGAACCAACCCCAGCCTGTATCACACCTGCAATGATCATCATCCTAAAGCTTTAAGAATGAGAACTTGTTGCTTCGCTCTGAGCCCCTCTTTCCCTCTTCAACCATTAACGGAATAAAAATGCGGCTTTCTTTTACTGTTCAGCAACACCATGAGTTAACGTGTCGCTGGTATCAAACGCCATGTTTGTCAGAATCCACTCCTCCAAGTTAGTCGGAGCGTTACGGTACGTCGAGTGTGTGCTGGTGACATCACCGACGTTAACCAGATGTCAGTGAACACACCGTTAGTATTCGATCTTTACCAACAACGTCTTTGCGCGGCACATTTTGAAACGGCCAGTATCCATATAACCAAAACAATGTGACTCCACCCCTTGAATGATGTCATCATGCAGATCAAACACCAGCTAATGTTCCAGAACGAGTCATAAAAGCAAATACAAGTCAAAGTATATCCACGTAAAGAGCGCCACCTGTGGTCACTGTGTGACACTGAAATAAAACAAACCGTCCCGCAGAAGTCAGACTGTCAAAGATCCAAGTAGAAAGACTGGTTTCTGTGTTGGAGTTGAAGGAAGAAGAAGCCTTCCAGCCTGCATTTGCTGTTGCTGGGTCATTCATGCAGGGCTCGGTGCAGACTCTAGGAAATGCTCCCGGTTTGGAAAAGTGGGATGCGGATGAGTCAGCCGGAGCTGGAAGAGGCTCCAGGAAAGCGTGCATCAGTGGATTTTCCTGCAGCTCACCGTCTGGCCTCTTTAACATTCGAGCAACACAGACTGCAGCAGGAAATTCTGCTGAAGGTGGACTGAAGCAGACAAATGCTAGAACACTGAGGAATTCTGGGTAATTTAAAGGAGGAAGAGCATTAGTGGTAACAGAGATCCTGTTGAACGTTGGAGAAATGTCAGTCAGTGGAGAGCAGCTGCTTTCCAGCGAGGATGATGCTGCTCCTGATGGCAGACGGCACTCTTCCTCTGATGATGAGGAGCAGCTTTTCATGTGTGAGGAAGATGCTGGGATTCCTTAAAGAAGCGAGTTTGCAGAGGTTCAGACAGCTGCAGAGGAAACCACAGAAAGTTCACCCATTGCACTCAGGCTGCACTCTCGCGCTCCGTGCATGAAGAGTGTGCGCGCGTGTGGCACTGCAGACGTTCTTGTGTCTGCACTCGTGCCTGCGCATATGCTCATATCTGAGCTCACTCCTGCGCTCCTGCAGACAGATCTGACCCGTGCTTAGGATTGTGCGACTGCTTCTGTCCGGCTCGGTTTGGGCCTAATAACTGCACGCGTGCTCACGCCTGCGCTCATGCTTGCGGCTGCACTCATGTCTGGGCGCATACTTGTGACTGCGCAGCCTGCGCTCATGCCTGCGGCTGCGGTCATGTCTGAGCTCTTGCTTGGGAGTTTCTCTTCCTTTTTTCAGCGTTTTCCGTGTTTTTCTAAAGTTTTGAAGTTTTCCTGAGCAGCTGGGTTAAAGGAAAGCATCTCTAACTGTTACACAACTTCTCTGTGTGATACAAAGACTTGACAACAACGCTCACAGACCCGCACTGAGAGGATCTATTGTTTCCACACTTCCTCCATCTCCTCTACTCTCCTGATGAGAGGCTGCTTCACTTCCTGTTAACCCTCCTCCTCCTCCCTTTTCTTCCCTGCCTCCTCTTCCTCATTCTCCTGATGAAGGCATTTGTGACTCGGTCCAAACCGTTAGAATCTTCTCCTGCTGAAGAAACGGACCGGAGGAGTCTGAGAAACCATCCTGAGGAAACAGATGGCTCTTCATCTTTATCTGCTTGACTTCCATCACTCTCTGAAAACACTCAGTCTCTGCTGGGTGACCTGTTCATTCGGAGGGCAGCAGAACTCTTCATCATCATCATCATCCTCTGCAGGTTCTGGGAAGGTTTCCTCAAACACCAGCGTCTTAGACAGGAAGTGTCAGGAATCAGCAACGGCTCATTTAATGGCAGCAGGAGGCCAGTCTTTAACTTATGAATCATAAAAACCACCAGAAGCTGCAGTGAGCATCCTCCTCCTCCTCCTCCACCACCTCCTCCTCCTCCTCCTCCTCCTCCTCCTCCTCCTCCTCTCTTCATCCATTGTGACATTCCTTCACAGTCGAGGCACTTGGACTTTAGACTTGCAGTAAATACGGCTTTATTTGCAGCCGTGCTGAGTTTGTGTGTGTGCTGTCACACACTCCGCAGTGGTAGTTAGCTCCACAAGCTGCTTATCAGGACTGTCTCACCACACCCACACACACACACACACACACACACACACACACACACACACACACACACACACACACGAAAACACACTCACTCAAAACTGCTGGCATCCCACACAACAGGTTTGTCCTGCAAATATGCTCCTCCTCCTCCTCCTCCCCCACCCCTCCATCATCTGCAGAGGCATGCAGTTCGAGGAACATGCCCCCCCCCCAGGTCTTCTGCATGAACAGAAGCCAGAGGAAGAGCGGCCTCCTCTTCCTCAGCAGTCAGGATGAAGCTTCAGGACAGGAGGGGGTTAACTCTCTCTCTCTTTCTTTCTCTGTTTGCGGGCTGCTCTCTGCACCCCCCCCCCCCCCATGTCCCGCTGCAGTTCTTGCTGACTACACAGTTTTGTCAGCTGGAGAGGGAGGAGGGCGAGCGAGCATGCAAATAACAAGCGGCTAAATCAATAAAGGTTGAGTTTGAACCACAATCACTTCACTGCTCACCTCAGACCCCTGAGCGCGTGCATGTGAGTGTGCACGTGTGTCAGGGTTCAGCTTGATAATGAAGAAAAATAAATCCATCCTTTTTTTTCTTCCCTCACTTCCTCCTCATGATTTGCTCGTTTCCCCTCCTCTTCCTCTGTCTTGGTGCCTCCTTCCCTCTTTCTTCTTCACTGTTTTTCCCCTCGTTCATCTCTTCTGTTTTCTTTTCTCCGTCCTCCCTCTGTTTGTTGGTCTCTGTGCTGTTGTGTGGTTTGCAGTTGTCAGTTGTGCTTTTGTGTTGTGGCCTTGTGCTGTTGTTAGCATGTGAATGAAGCATAATCCTCATTAATCTGACTGTTAGCTGTAACCTGACACGCGCACACGTACACAACGCAGATTAACACTGGAAGGAGAGCACGTGCACGCACACATGCGCGCTCATGCACGCCGGCCCTTCCCTGCTCCCAGCAGGTACCACTGTTTGTTCTGCAAACACAGGACACACCTGGTTGCCGTGGAGACCGCAGCTCAGACATGCCCCCTGACTTTCTTGGACAAGTGAAGGATTTTAGGTCGTCTGCTGGCTCTTTGTGTGTGTGTTTGTGTGTGCGCACACATGCACGTACGCCACTGGCGGGAAACTCTTGTGACATCATCATCCTGTTCAGGCTTTTATTGTGAAGGGACTGCTTCCTGTTGTCAGAGCTGCCTCAAACTGATATTTACTGAACACCACAAACACACGTGTGGGGGATGCAGACGTGTACACGGATTTCAAACAGGGATGTGCATGTGACACGAGCGCGTGCATGGACTGGTTCATTCATTCTGCCGTGCTTTCAACGTCTTCAAACACTGCTGATACTCTTCCTCCTCCTCCTCCTCCTCATCAGGGTATTGTCTTCTGGATGAAGGTCCAGTTTCCTGGTGCTTCTGCGCATTTCCCTAAACCCATAAGTTGATGCTGGGAGGGCGTTTCTGTTTGAAGAAGAGGGGAAAGTGAATGGGAGTGTGTGTGTGAGGCCCTGCAGATGTGTGTGTGTGTGCAGTGGGTGTGGTCTCAGGTGTGGATAGAGGGGTTAGGATTAGCGGGCGCACCCGTCAGTCCATTCAGCTTTAACCAGAAAAGGAAAAATAGAAGAAAAAAAAGCCTCACGGGAATGGAGGGCTCTGAGGCGCACACACTCGTGCACGTGTGTGTGTTTGTGTGTGTTGCCCCAAAGGCAGACGCACACACCAGCTTAGTCTATTCATTCATATGAAACTTGGTCCTCTTCACCACCACACCCTGCACGTGCACGCTCACATGCATGCGCACACTTCTTCATTCTTGCTCTTTCCCGTCTCGTTTCATGCAAAAGACTGAAAGTGGAACAAGCATCAGCTGAACTGCATCACTGTTGCATCTGTGCACGTACGTGTGCACGTGAAGGCTGTTTTCACAAAGCAGCCTATGGGGGAGGAGAGGGGGAGGGGGGGTGGATGCCGTCTCACTTCATGTTTTAGCTTGTTTCCACATGAAACCTGATTCCCGTGAGGCACTGCAGGGCATGATGGGTAATGTAGGCACAGCCTTTGATGGGAAAAGTTAAAAAATAAAATGATGGAGACCAAGAAGAAACCTGGGAAAAAAATACTAAAGTTTTGAGTTGGGATCTGGAATCAGGATCGGCTGTGAAGATGCAGAGAGACATGATGATGATGATGATGATGATGTAATGATGATGATGATGATGAGGCAGACATTGTTAATGCAAAGCTAAAACTTTGGTGGCGTGGGAAGTTTCAGTGGTTCACCTCCACTCTCCAGCTGTAGTTCAGTGTCTGAGCGCGCTCAGGCCCCACCCTCCCTCCACGTGCTCCAACTCGTTCTGCGAGGGGTTTTCCTCCTCATCCTCAGAGAGGACGAGGAGGAGGAAGACGGGGTTCTGCCGTTCCCTCACTGCCAAAACCAAACGCAGATCAAGCTGCTGTGAGTTTTCTTGTGAAGACCTGGCAGAAAGCAAACGCACTCCTCCACACACCGCCTCACTGCTGTGTGGAGGACGTGTCCAGCCGTGTGTGCGCCTGCCTGCCGGAGGCTGTGTGGGGTTTCCCTCTCCCTTCTTCTTCTTCTTCTCCTCCTCCTCCTCCAACACTCCCATTCCTGTCTGCCCGCGAACACGTGGACTCCAGTGTCTCGGCCCTCTCGCTGAGGAACACACTCCAGTTGTGTTAACAGGCGGCGTGTGTGCGTGCCAGCTGCTGTGTGCGCAGGCAGACCATGAATGTGTCGCTTGTTGAGCCGAGAGACAACTGCTGGAGGAGGAGGAGGAGCGTGGGACTCCTGGTAGGGATGGAGTGATGAGGACGAGCTTTGAGCGCTTTATGAACTGCAGATGAAGGAGACGAGAGTGAAAACGTGCTGAAGATGGTTGAGTGTGAGACGATGTTAGACGTCTGAAGTGTGAAAGAGGAAGCAGACCAGACGAGGAAGATGTTCCTCAGAGAGGCTGGGTGTGTTTGGATGAAGGTCCAGCAACAGCTGTGGGTGAAACAAAGAGATGGAGGTTTGGGATTATTAAGAAGAAAGAACTGTTTAGAGTTAAAGTGTTGAACCATTTCTGCTGCCCCCCCCCATCAGATTTAAACAGGAAGTGCCCTTCTGACTTCTTATGGTGCCGTCATAATGGGATGTTTTTGTGGCAGCAATGTCACTTCTGGGTTTTTCATCTAAAATCAGTCAATTCAAACTACCTAAGTGGCTGCTTTACCCACACGGTTGCCACGGTAACCATACATTGTTCAGCTAGGACTGTCAGAATTCACTCTCTGCTCCATATTCCAAAATCCTAGAAATGACCCAGAAGTCTCTGCAAAATATGGCAAATATAGACCACAATGCTTTGCGTTTGAACAATTTGTCATTTGAGAAAATATATTTAAATGCATTTTTTTTAAAGAACTTGAGTTTTCATCTTCACAACACTGTAGATCCATAAATAGTCTTTGTAAAGTGTTGGTTTTAAATTAGGGTTTTACTTTAGCAAATGAGTGATGTCATCACTGATATTAAAAAAAGTAGTGAGCATTAAGGCTGTATGATATGAGAAACACCTGCGATAAAAACTGCAATGACGATATGACGTGCAACACGTGAACGTATGGCAAAACAAAGACAATAATACGTCATTTCCAAGTCGCTACATAACTTTAAACTCTACATCACCAACGTCTACATAACAGGCAGCTATTTCACATCTGTCTGATTGGTCAAGCACATAAACGGCTCTGTTGATTGTTGAACACTTGAGCTAATATACATTTACTGTAGCCGTCTTTTGGGATAGGCGTCCTGTACTGGCGGCCCAGCGAGCCAACGGTCCCCCCCCAAAACTCCTCTGTAGAACTCCTGCTGCTCTGCAGAAACTCCTGGAAAAATATTTGAAAGTGTTTTGATTTTGTCTAAAAATGACGTAACGGTCATGAAAAGAGCACCGGGGACACGTTTCCAACATGATGACTGCAGTGGGACTGAGAGGTTTTGATCATAGGTTCATTTTTGTAATAAACTTTATTGTCCCTGGTCTGTGGACAGACTGAAGCTGTAGTTCTCCTCATTCTTTTTTCAGGGTGTTTTCCTAAACGTCATCTGTGTTGTTAGAACTGTCCATGGGGGCGGAGTCAATCAGTTTCTGATCAGTTGCACAATAACTACAAAGAGACAATAAAGTCAAACGCTCCATAAACAAAGATAACAGTGAGCAATGATTAAGCACAGACAGAGTGTCTGGCACAGGTGCATCGTGGGTAAATGTGCCCTCTTTGACGTTTCTTCATTTTTCTGGATGGAAGGGCACATGTTCCCTCCCGCCTTCCCTGGTGCATGCTGGTCCTACACCTGTCTGGCTCCTCACAGGGGCGGGTCCGGCAGGTGAGCAGCAGTGGGACGTAGAGACGGGCGGGGTCACTGTAGGATGGTGCACTGCCGTCCGGAGGCTCTCGGTCTCACACTCAGTGTCTCGGCGGGGTTAGCATCTGTTGGCGTGGCGTGAATGAATGGACGCCTCACGGAGGGAGCAGAGGTCACGGTGCCCCCACACCTGCACAGGACAGCTGCAGCTCCTCACTCGGCTCTCTGAGGTCAGAGTGACGGCTGGCTCTGCTGCAGGAGGTGGCGGTTGAGGAGGTTTCTGTGGCTGCTGTCCTCTCCTGACAGGAACGGTCAACATTATCTGCAGCAGGAGGAACAGAGAGTGAGCGGGTGAACGTCATGTCGCTGTGAAGAGCTCCTGCGGATCTTCTGCTGCTCCGTCAGCTGATGTGGTTTTGCATTTTGCAAACGTCTTGTTTCTCGTGATGAGATGAGGAATTGGGCTCAGGAAACAGAACTGCTGAGTCATGCCTTCTGCAATGGCGGGCAGGGCCGCCTCCTTGGGCCTGATGGGGATGAAGAGTTAACCTGTAACTGCAAGCTCTGACTAATCTGCGGGTTTTGATAAGGATGCTGTGGAGCAACAGAGGCAGGAGGCGCCGACGTGCTCCCAGTGGCAGCGCGCCAGGCCGCCGGCCAATCACAGCCCGGCTTCCTGAGGGGTGGCCGGCCGGCAGTCAATCAGAGCGGCGCTCGTCTGACGGGGCGTGTTCGGGAGAGCGGCCCGTCCGGTCTGACGGGATTCTGCTTCTTTCTTCTGTCTCCTCTTCTCTCACTTCCCTTTTCTCCCTCTTTCTGCGTTGGCCCACTGTTCTCAAGCTCGCTCGACCAGCTCCATCCATGCGGTCAGTGTGGATTGTGAAACGGCCGTTTCCTGTGAGAGGCCTCGATCCTCTGCGCGGCGCCAGCAGGAAGGTTTGAGATGCTTCCAGAAGCATTTGAACCGGCGCTGCCGCAGAAATGACAAGTTCTCAAAGAAGAACCTCCAAAAGCACAGAGTGGCTGTTCCTGCATCAGAGCGGAGCAGCTCCCGCTCAGGTGCTTCTCCTCCTCCTCTCCACTTGTCCATGCCTGTCAAGCAGAAGACGAGCGGCATTCTTGAGCGCACACATTCCTCCTCCTGCTGGCGGGTTATTTTTACCCTCCGAGTATGTTACAGCCCGCTCCACGCCAAGCAGAACCGCTGCCGTTTCATCCTCTGATCACGCCACCGTTTCAGAGGTTACTCTGTAACACGCACGCCAGCCGGATCCCGTTTCCTCGCCGCGGCCGCTGCTGCACCGGGCCCAGAAACACCAGTTAACTAGTTAACCAGCAACAGGTTCAATGGTAGAAGCCCTCACTTCCAAGTCAAAATGATGGCATGAAGTAGATATTCTCTCATTCTTAAAGCCAAACAATTCATGTTGACATCCTTTACAACCATTTTTAGTTTTATGTTTCTACATATACGCCATATTTGTCATTCCTCAGCAACTCCTCCCTCTGTTAATGTAGGTTTCCATTATTTCTGAATGTAAGAATCAATAAAGATTGAGTGGATTTGAACTTGTGCAGCAGTTGTAGTTTCTCGTCATTTTCCGTTGTCGTCTTCCACTGCTTCATTTCTGAAAGGGTTTCCAGTGTAAAGGTCTAGTGGGGGAGGGGCGTGTCTTCACACTAAGAACCACCTGTGTGGCGCCTTGCTGTCAGTCATAGAAAGGCGCCGTCTTCCGCCTGCAGGGATGCTGGGACGTCCTGCAGGGGGAGGATGGAGACGTTCTCTCCTCCATCCTCAGTTGCCTCCTGATTAGTCTGTCCAGCCGTCTAAGCTCTTAATCTTTCTGTCTCCTTCCCCCTCTCTTCACCATCATCCCTCCATCCACAAATACATCCCTGAGCTTGCAGCCTGTTGCATCCCTTTATCTGCCCATCTTCCTCTCCTCCTGGAGCTGCTCCTCCTCCTCCTCCTCGTTTGTTTTGACTCCTGCTGTGTAGCCGCGTTGATTCCGAGTGCCTCGCACAGACGCACAGTCTGTCCTTGTGGAGCCACTTTGCCCCACATGCTGCAGATAGCAGGTATCTGTCTTACCCATGATGCACCAGGGCGCTCCGATCCCACGTGGCGCCTTGAGTTTGTGTTGTGTTAAACGGTGATTTTACACGAGCAACACAACACTGTCATTTAGTAAAAGTGTGACTCAGAAGTGGTGTGAACACGGAGAGTTGTGTTAGTTGTTTTAGTTGTGAGATCCATTTTTTTGGGCGGCAGGCGGTAGACGAGGTCGTCCAACAACCGAAGGGTTGGCGGTTCGATCCCGCTCTCCCCAGCCAGCTGTGGCCCCCCCGAGCACAGCTCGTCTGCAGCTCGCCGCTCCCCCCAGGTGATGGGTCAAAACGTGGAGAAGAATTTCCCCATTGTGTGATAAAGTATCAATTATTATTATTATTATTCTTAGCAATAAGACTATTATTTTTTTGTAAAAATATTATCATTTTTGTTTATTTTTCGTTTTTGTTTACTTTGCATTTGTTTTTTGTGTGTTTATTGTTTGTGTGGTTTTAGACTTGTCAACATCTGTATTTTAACGTTGTGTGTTTGCGTTTCACTGACTGTATGTTGTGTTCTGCCCCCTCCACAGTGTGAAGTTGCAGATATTTACACAGCAAACCCCGCCCCTCCTGCCCCGCCCCCGAGAAACTTGAGCGAGTGAGCATTGCTAAACGAAAAGAACGGTAAATATGCTCCTTTCATCCCTCCTTCATCCTCTCCTCTTCCTCCTTTTTCCTCCCACCTCCTCACCTGCCTGTCACCTCTCCTCTGGGGGGGTCAGGGCTCTGTCTACTTCCTGGCTTTGGAGCTTCAGGCTCAGTTTTCTTTTGCAACACTTTACTGTCAGGTTTGCGTCACAGGTTTGATTTCCTCCTCTGGGTCCTGTGCTGCAGCGGTTCCACGCTCTCTGCCGTCCAAATGTCTCCACGCATTTCAGGAAAGTGTGATTTCATGGAGGAGCCCAACAAACGGGACGCCGTGGACGTTTGAGGGACAAATTTAAAGAACCGCTTCAGAGTGGGACTTTACACAGCTTTGTCTCAGTTGTCCACTGGGGGCAGACATGTTAGTAAAATGGAGGGATTGTGGGTAAATAGCCGAGCTTTCAGGTGTTTTGGTCCTGGAGGGATCAGGCCTGTGTGTCTCCTAAGGGAGGCGCTCAAAGCACATGTGAGGAAGACTGAGGTTAGGACAGTTTGGCGTAAACCAGGAAATGTTGCAGTTCCTCTAAAGGCCACCGGGGGCTGGCTGCAGATGGAGCCCTTTCAGACTGACCTGCATGCAGAGGAGTTCACCTTAACACCTATCTCCAGTCTAAGCAGAGGCGCTTGTTCCTGTTTCATGTTTTACGGCTGCTTGGCGTCCAGACGTGGGGTCACTTTGGGGGTGGGGGGGTTATGTGGGGGCTGTTGCGTAGATGTTTGTCATCGCCACGTCAGTTAATGCCTCTAACCCCAAAAACTCAAACTTCTCCTACCATCCGTCTTTTGGAGTGAAGAGGATGAGGAGGCCCACAGCATCGCTCCTGATTGGTCGAGAGCAAGCTGGTGAACTTTGGCCCCACCCCCCCTGTTGATGCTATCTGAAGACGTTATCACAGCGGGTCTGAGCTGCTCTCTGCTGCACAGCAAACACAGACGCACAACGGTGAATGTGTAACTGAGTCGGGGGGGCAGGGATGAGCCTGAAAGACCGGATGATGTAAGAGGAGGGCGGGGTCACCGTCACTGAAGGAGAGGCGCTGGAAAGGTGCGAGGCGCAGAAACTGAAGCCGCCCGCCGTTTGTGTGAACAAGTTCAGGCAGGAGGGGGGAGGTTTGGGAGGCAGAGGAGGGGGAGTCAGTCTCTCCTCCACATGGGGAGGCAGCACCTCCTGACTTCCTGTTAGAGAACAGGCGCACTTTGGTCTGTTTTTTGGAGCGTTTTAGTGTATTTTAGGGTTAAAACTGTTTGGAATAATCTAAGAGAACAGACGCCACAGAACACGAGAGCTAGAGGGTGAAGGTTTGAGCTCCACCTGTCAGAAGATCCGGACGGCGGTTCTTCTTCCATGGATCATGCTCATTCATTCATCTGAAACCACGGCTGAGTTCAGAACAACCAGCTGCTGAACGATGGCGTCAACCTGAAAGACAGAAGCTCTTCCATGAAGCTTCCACGTCCATTCATGTCATCAGTCGGCTCTGCTTTAGACGCTCTTCTCTGTGACAGGATGAGCGGATTCCTGCTGAAGAGTGGAAACCACGTCCACACTGGAGCTAAAGCTCTGGTGCTGCGTACACAGCGGGCGTGTCAGTGGGCGTGTTGGCGCCTTCAATAGCGCTCAACGCGGGTTCTTCATCCAGACCAGTACCAGCGCGTGTACTCACAAACGGAGGAAGCTTGGTGCCGAATGTCAAAGCCATTCACCAAATCTGCTGAATCAGGCGTTTTCTCACACAAACCACAATCATTCCCTCCTTCCTGTCTACACATCACTGCCAAAACCGTCCCCGAGTCCTCAAAGTTTCAACAGCTGCTCGTTTTTTACGTGGATTCTGGAGACGGGCGTGAAACCCGCATAGTGATGCGTGAACGCTGAACTCTGAAACCCGCATTTCCACGGCCTTCTCACTGGAAGCTTGGTGCCGAATGTGCCGAGGGGGTGTGAACGCAGCATTAAAGGGTTAACCGTCTGGGACTCAAATGAGCATGTTGCCATGGAAACCATACACTAGAACGTGTTGTAAAACGTCTCACGTTTCATTTGAGGGTGAAAAAAAAGGCAACTTTTAAAATGAGATGTTACACACGCATGATGGTTATGTGGGTGGAGCTACTGAAACTGGTTGCCAAGGGGAAAAAGAACAGTTGTTTTGGCTAGAGGACCAAAGATCATCTCGGGTTTTTCGGAAACGGTGCTGTTAATGTAAGTGTTCACACTTTTTCAAGGCCACGCCACCTGGTGGGGCAGAGGAGTCGCTCTGGGGTTAAGCTCCGCCCACCGCTCCGTCTGTGGACAAGTGGCGGCTCATTTTATCTTTAGATCCAAAGTTTACATTAATGATGGAGTTTTTCCTGGTGGTTGTTGGAAGGAGGTGAAGCCTTTGGAAGGTCATGAAGGTGGGGGTGGGGGTAATAAATAGCTAGCATATGGTGACCGGATCGTGTCCTCCCCCCACTCCTCATGCATCCGTTCTTAGGGCCGAGTGTCAGCCGACACCGACTCAGATGTGCCCCCCCCCCCCCCCCCCACTAACGGGTAGAAATGGAGGGGGGTAAGAAAAATGGGGGGGTGGAGTCTGCAGCAGGTGTGTCGTTCTGTCCCTCTGGAAGCTCACCTGCTAAATGGAGGAAAAGGAGGAAACTTCCTCCTCCCCTTCACACTCACCCCTCCATCACATCATTTACACCCCCCCCACCTTAAACACGCGTGCTCCCCCAGCAGGACACAGACTGCTTGAATCCTTTTCCATCAGCAGAAATGACAGCTGATGCGTTCAGGTGCAGCTCATTCAGAGGCTCGTGTGGTGGGTTTCAAACCAACAACCATCTACATCACAAAAAGACCTCCTCAGAAGAAACAGTCATGCACACAGGTGGGGGCCGTGTGTTGTCCGCTCCCACATGTGTTCTCTTCCTGATTTCTGCCGCTCTCAGGAAGCTTCTGATGGTTTAAGCCCCAAATCCAACCACCCGGTCCCGTTTTTAGAGTCTCGGCCTGGATTGGAATTGATGACCTTCGGGTGTCTGGGCAGACACTCTACCACATGGCCACCGCTGAAGGTCTCATGCTGCCTTTGGTGTAAAGACAGTTTATCTGCTGAACGTTTGTTCTACAACACGCTTTATCACCTTTAACACCTTTATCCACCTTTGTCATGGTAGGGAGAACACGTCAATGGGAGTGTGGGGTCATCTGGACCCCATAAGATGGCACAAAATATAGCAACGCGGGAACAGGAGGGTTTTGAACGCGGAACCCGGAAATGCGTGTCTGTGCGTGTTTCCATGTATGACCGACAAAGCGTCCGTTCACGGTGGACGGCGGCTTTCAGGAAGTCCATCAATTTGTGAGAATGCTCACCTGGTCGGCCGTGACCCCGCCTACACCACGGTCACTTACAAAAAAAGTACATATACAATCAATTTGTAGTCTTTGTTCTTGTTACGTTTAAATTGCAAAGTGCAGCGCGTTGTCATGGTAACAGCTGATCTGGACTGCAGCGGCAAAGGACATCAGTTCAGAGAGAAAGTTCACTTCTTACCGCTTCTTTTTGTCCAGACGATGAAGCTAAAGTTTGTTTTTAAGAGGAACATTTAAGCGATGTGACCGGAACGTCTTTTTTAGGCGTGCATTATCACTTTAGCATCCACGCCCAGCAGCCAATCAGAACGGAGTATCCACCCTGATCATGGTATATTGACTTTAATTGGAAGTGGTCACTTGAACGCACGTTTGCGAGGCCGGTGTGAGCGTAGCATGACCAGAGGTACCAGAGGAACCTCAGACAAGCCGGACTCCCTTACAAAAGCAGAGACATCCTCGGGTCCAGGAGGATCTGGAGGATCCATCAGAACCACGTGATCAGTCTGGACCTGGGGATGCTGCACCTTGGTGGAGGTCTGATGCTCGGGGTGGTGGCCTGCCCGCTAACGCACAGCAGTGTCATCATGGAGCCCTTTTCTCTGATGGAGAGGATGAAGAGGTCTTTCTCAGAACTTCTGCTTTTCCCTCTGAGACAGCAGAAAAACCAGGAGCAGCTGCTGGTTCTGCTCCTCTGAATGCAGCTAACTCCATCTTCCTGTTCCTCTGGAAACTCCTCCTCCTCTTCATCTCTCCATCTGCTGCCATTCGTTTCTCCAGGCTGTAAAAATGCTGCCTGTGCATCACATCAGATCAGAGTGAGTGTTGTGTGTGTGTGTGTGTGTGTGTGTGTGTGTGTGTGTGTGTGCTGTGCGCCTCTTTGGCGTGTGCACCTGCCCCGGCGCTGTAACCGTCCTGTCAGAGCAGCGACTCTCTCAGAGGTCAGTGGAAACAGAACTCGGATCCAGCTGTCAGCCGTCCATCAGAGCTGCACCCGTCCGTCCTCCAGTGTGTGTGTCTGTGTGTGTGTGTGTGTGTGTGTGTGGGGGGGGGGGGTGCTGGGGGTGGAGCCTCATCGACCAAAACAAACCAGCTTTGTTTGATTTAAACTCAGATTGGGGGGGCTCACAGCTGTGCACCCCCATAACAAGCACACCTTTTTTCCTGACAGCTGTCTGCGGCGGTCAGCACGTGCACAGCTGGCGAGCGCGTGTGACGGCAATGCAGCTGAATGTGACGGCCCGGTTCTCCACTTCAGTCCACTTTGGTGTGGTTCTGAAAAGCAGATCTAGTGGTTAAAGTGGAACTTTTACCCCACAAAGGGAACGTTTTTACTCCAAGAATAAACAATAAGCTATAAAAAGGAGACAGGAAAAACATTCCTTGAATTTCATTCGTCAATATTCAGCTTGTAAATAAAGATTGATTCAAAATGTTGATCTTTTGAAACCCTAACTTTGAAGTCAAATATTGACTCTGATTTCTGTCTGAATTCACTCACTATGTCGGGTTTCCAAACCCCCAATTCTAAAACTCACTGCCCCGCTCATTTCCCAGAAGTCTCTGCAAAAAACTATTGATGCTCACTAGAGTATCCAAATATAGACCACAATGCATTGTGTTTCAACAATCTATCATTAGAAAAAACAGTATTTGTAATTTATTTTTTATAAATTTTAGTTTTCAGAACAGAGTGGATTCACAAACAGTCTTCATATTTATTAGGTTTTTGTTTCGGCCGATGGATGACATCACATCTGCCGTTCATGAAAAAGTACTGAGTTAGTCCGGCTAACTCGTAGTCCGGCTCTATGTTCTCTATGTTTAGTCTGTCGCTATGGAACAAATCCATCGAGCGCGATGGAAGACTTAGCGGCTCTTCCACTGTCTTACTGTCAGTAGCAAATACTGACACACTCACCTACAGCGCCCTCTAGCGGCTGCTGCTATGTATTTTAACAATCCTATTCGAGTCGCACCTGAGTACAAGTCGCACCTGAGAACCTAGAAGAATCTGGTCTGTCTCGGACCTGTTCAGACCTGAAACCCACGGTAAAAAGGGTCTGCGAGGACGCTCCTTTTGAAGTTGTGGGACAAACACACTTCGGCTGTTCCTGAGCTGGGGCAGGAAGTGGCCGGCTCTGGAGCGCGCCTTCCTGTGGGGGCTGCCCCACAGGAAACTGTAATTAGCCTCTCCTTCTCCTCCTCCCTGAACGAAGGCCCCTTGCCTTCTGCATCCTCCTCCCTCGCTGTCTCCATCTCTCCCTTGTGGGCCTCCCAGTCGCCGTAGAAACAGGTGTGAGGGTCTAACCCTCCCCCGGTTCAGAGCAACTGCTGTTCAGGTCGACTCGTCACAACCGGGACAACGTCTGATGGAAGCGGGAAAAACTCCAGTAAAAAACCCATCAGACCCCCCCTGACCTCTGATGACCCCCTCGCCGACCTCTGATGCTAACCCCCGCCTCTGTATAAGTTCAGGATGCCTCTGTTCAGAGTAAACAACTGTACGTTTGTCATCACAGTCATGGAGAACGCCACAGAGGAGCTGCAGTTGGAGGGAGGAGCTACTGCTGAGCTCCACAAGGAAGAGGCGGAGCTAAAAGAGAAAATACCTCAACAGGAGCCAAAAGGTAAGAACAGGCCGTCATCTACCCGCCGCCGGCGTGCACCCCGAAGAAACGTGACGCTGAACGCTCCCCTGCAGAAGCCATGAACGGCGTGCTGGAGAATGCCAAGGAGGCGGCGGGAGGAGAAGAGCTGTCCTCCATCAACGCCATGATGTCAGCCGTGATGTCAGCGGCGGGGACCATCAACGGAGGGGACGCAGATAACGAGAGCGGAGCAGCGTCGGGGAACTCCTCTGCTGGCCCCTCCCCCAGGTGAGCACCAAGGACCAAGAGCATCCCATAATATTCAGCCAGCTGCTGATAACTGCAGTAGATTGACTGTTAGAGGATCAACGTTTTAATTAAATTCATCCAACGTAGAAAATAGCGGTTTGACAGAAAGAAACAACTCACAGCGCCCCTAGTGGACAGAAATGTGACTCTTCTGTAGATCACACAATACTTTCCAGTACAGGAAGAACTCTGTGGTAATAGTAATGTAATAGTAATAGAATGAATCAAGTACTACAGTAATTATGCAGCCAAAAAGTAAAAAATAAGAAGATGCATGTATTACAAATGAGTAATTGCTGTCATTGACTTTATTTTAAAAAGTTTTCCTTTTTGGTAATAGGTGTGAGCTGTAGCGCCCCCTGTTGGCGATGTGTCAGTGATTTTTAGAACCCACATTGTAGTACAGCCCCCTCTGGGGGGGAGGAGGGTTCTTCGGGCTGAACTGTGTTCCTCTCTGCAGTCCCTCACCCGGCAAGTTAGTGACGGCCGCAACGAGAGCTCCGCCCAGCCGCAACGCAAGACGCACCCAGGTAACCATGCAGCCATCTCTGAACTCCCATCAGCCTCTGCGGCATTCCGCTGCCTCATGTGCATCACCTCATGTGAAACTGGACCCTCCTGTTGAGTCCACTGAAGGTCCAGACAGGGGGTTGTGGTTCTGTTTTAAAGCATGGGGTAACCATGAACCTGAGGCTCAAAAAGGTATCTGCCATGACCACATTACCCATGAGCCTCTGGGGTAATGTAGGCATAGTTATAGCGTCTGCCATGACCACATTACCCATGAGCCTCTGGGGTAATGTAGGCATAGTTATAGCGTCTGCCATGACCACATTACCCATGAGCCTCTGGGGTAATGTAGGCATAGTTATAGCGTCTGCCATGACCACATTACCCATGAGCCTCTGGGGTAATGTAGGCATAGTTATAGCATCTGCCATGACCACATTACCCATGAGCCTCTGGGGTAATGTAGGCATAGTTATAGCGTCTGCCATGACCACATTACCCATGAGCCTCTGGGGTAATGTAGGCATAGTTATAGCATCTGCCATGACCACATTACCCATGAGCCTCATGGCTAATGTGGTCACATTTATGCAAAGTTAAAAGTTTTGTTGCTTATTGCTTTTGTCATCACATGATCAAAAACCCGGCAATCACAGTCCGTCTGTTTATACGGAGAGGATCAGTAACAGGATAGAAATGAGTAAAAACCCATTTTTTGGTCGGACCTGGTTTCAGTGTTTTCCTCTCTGCAGGACGCCAAAGACGACAGCTCCGCCTACATCTGCCCGCTTTGCGACAAGAACTGCCAGACTCAGCACCAGCTGACCATGCACATCCGACAGGTGAGTGTGTCCCGCTCACCCCCACCCCCCTTGCCGCCTCATCCACCACGGAGCTCTGATGCCTGCGCTCTCCCTGCAGCACAACGCCGACACCGGCGCCACCGACCACTCCTGCAGCATCTGTGGGAAGTGCCTGAGCTCGGCCTCGTCGCTGGACAGACACATGCTGGTGCACAGCGGCGAGCGGCCGTACAAGTGCAGCGTCTGCGGGCAGACCTTCACCACCAACGGAAACATGCACAGGTGCTCGAACGCACGCACGCCGCATATGTGCCACCACAGACGGGAGGATGCTCAATGCACCCCCACAAACACGCACAAAAACACACCTACACACACAAGCAGCCACGCCCTGTCATTTATCAGTGACCCGCAGCCTCCATGACAGAGGCAACCGTCCTTTGTGTGTGTGTGTGTGTGTGTGTGTGTGTGTGTGTGTGCGCTTTCACAAAAACCCATGTGTGACACACATTTGTGACCAAAGACTGGTGAACACAAGGCAGAGTGTTTGGAAAGAAAGTTTGTGGGCTGAAGGAATGACTGTAGGCAGACACACAACACACACACAGTAGACACACAATAAATGCACAACACGCATACAGCAGGCGCACAACATACAATAGATGCACAACACACAAGCAGATGCACAACACATGGACAACAGACACAGAACAAGACCCAGAAAACACACAACAGACAAAGAAGTTGCACAACACACTCAACAGACACACAGCAAATCAGACACACACAACAGCTGCACAGAAGAAGCACAACAAACACAACAGGTGCTCAAGACATAAGAAGCACAACAGATACAGCACATGTGGATTAGATGAACAACACATAACAGACACACAACAGACACAGCAGACGCACAACATGCACTTAAGACGGCCATTGGACACTCAACAGATGCAACACACTCATGAAAGATACACAACAGACACACAAAAGACTCAAAATCTACCAAATCTGTTTTAGTCCATCAGAAACCCAAAATGCATTAAATGTGAAGTTAGAAAAAGAGAACGAGGAGGCGGAGCTTGTCCTGACAGCATCATGATTTGAGGAAGAGGAGGAGGAAGAAATGCTTTTTTCTCCTTCATTTTGCAGTTTTTCTATTCCAGCTGTGATTTTGCTTTCTCTGCCCGTGCCTGAAGGGGTGTGTATGTGTGTGTCTGTGTGAAAAGGAGAAAGCTTGTGTGTGTGTGTGTGTGTGTGTGTGTGTGTGTGTGTTTATGTTTGCACGCATGTGTGTGTGTGAAAGTGAGTGTGTGGATCTTTGTGGCTGCATGCATGTGTGTGTGTGAAGTTGTACTTGTGTATTTCTTTGTGTGTTGAAGTGTGTATGTGCAGTTGTGTGTTTGTGTTGAGCAGCTGTTTGCGACTCTTACCCAAAGTTGCATTTCAGCTGACTCAGCATCTTTCTGGCGCTCTGATTGGCCGCTCTGGGGTCACAGTGCAGTTGGAGGTGGGCGGACTTTGCTCCTAGGTTGGCCGCCTCCTCCTCTGCGCTGTGATTGGTTGGTGGGCTTTTCCTGTCAGCTGCTCTCAGATCTGCTGACCGGGAGTCAGGACTTCTTTGGGCGTCCTGCCGCCTGCTCGCTGCCTCTATTAATAGATGAAAATGAGCAGGGGACAGTCCTCCTCCTCCCATCACCTCCTCTTTCCCCCTCATGCAGTCAGGGTTCTCCTCCTCTACCCTGCCTCCTTCTCTTTGTCTTCTTTTTCTCACTTTGTCTCCTTTACTCATCATTTCCTCCTCTCCTCTCTTGCCCCCCTCTCTCCCCAGGATATTGCTGATCTCCACAGTTGTGACATAAACACACCTGTCCACTTTAAGCCCCGCCCCCTGTCAACAGGTTAGCTGTGACTCTGAAATGATGACCTAGATCTGTTGTGACTTCTCCTCTCAGACACATGAAGATCCACGAGAAGGACCCCGCCAGCGGCCTGCTGCCCATCAGCAGCCCCCCCTCCCCCACCAAACGCCGCCGCCCCTCCGTGAAAAGGAGGCAGGCCCAGGAGGAGGAGAACGAAGACGAACCGCAGAGCAAGAAGGTACGGATCCGCCCCTTCTCTTCAGACTTGTGCTGTGGGGCGGGGGTGCTCACAGGCTGTGGTGTGTTCAGGTGATGGAGGACGGCGTGGCCGAGGAGGAGGCTGTGGGGGCGGGGCTAGGCTCAGAGGAGGAGCTGCTACCGTGTCCAATCTGCTTCAAGACCTGCAGCTCCAGACTGGACCTGGATGCTCACATGGACTCGCACCCTGACACCGCCCTGAGGTACTCCACCCTCCCTTACCTGAGCCCCTCCCCCCTTACTGTCACGTGACCTTGTTCAGAAAATCCAGGAGGCTGGTTTTGAACAAAATGTAAGAGAAAAAGGAGGAGAAAGAGGCGTAACGCTGAAGCACGTGTCCACCCCCAACCCCCCCAATAAGATAACCTAACTCTGTCACCTTGGAAACGGCCCCTAACAAACACAACACGCATGAGGGAAGCGGAGAAAGTGGTGAGGATGAGACAATCAACAGCAGAGCATTGATGAAGATGGGATGGAGAAGAGCAAAAACCTCCAGGTGGAAAGGAGGAGAACATCAGGGAGAGGACAGAGGGGAGGGAGGGAGGGAGGGAGGTCAGCAGGCGGCGCTGAGCTCGTTATGGAGGAAGGAGAATATTTAGCAGGTAATCCTTCTTAATCAGGCTCTAAGAGGATCGGCTGCACCGCGTGGAGGAGGATGGAGGGGCAGTTCAACACACCAGTTGGACGGTGGATGCTCCTGAGCGTAAAAGGAGCAGCGAGGAGAACCAGCCACAGAGTCAGGTTCTCCTCCAGCGATCCTGCAGCTCAGTCTGCTCACCTGCGCAGCAGATACGGGGTTCTGCAGTCACAGGAGTCTGCACATCCTCATCCAACACATTCACAGTTTTATTAGCATGACCTTTGACCTTTGTGAGAGTTGAGAGGTGGCAGTTTTCATTCATCAAGTTTGAACCCATACCCCCCCCCCCCCCCCACACACACACACACACTGTCAATATTCAGCAGTTTGGTCTCATTTTACTCCCTGCAAACTGTGGTTTTAATACAAACTGTAAATAACCAACACAACAACAAAAATAAAACAGCCAACAGTCGCTGTCCTACAGTTTTCCATCATTTTAGGAGTTAAATGTTTCAGATGACTTCTGACAATCGCAGATGTTTTCTCTGAGAAATGTGGAGAACTGTCGCCTCCTTGTGGCCTCATGGAGAACTGCGGCGAAAAAACAAGCTGTGAAAACGAACCTAAATGTTCTCTTTAATGAGGTTCTTCACGGGTTTTTCTGTCCCTGCAGGTGTGACCTCTGCTGCTTGTCTTTCCGAACCCACCGTGGGTTACTGCGCCACAACGCGGGGGTTCACAAACTCCTCCCCCAGGACCCCAACGGCCGCCCTTTCATCCAGAACAACCCCTCCATCCCCACCGGCTTCAACGACCTGGCCTTCATCGACTTCTCCTGCAAGAAGTTTGCTCAGATTGCGCAGGTATGCAGACCCCCAGCTCTGTGGGCGTGGCCAAGGTCTACGTTTGTTTACAACGATGTATGTCGTCCAGGTCTGGTGCGAGACGAATTTGCGGCGCTGCATCAGTAAGTTCCATCGCTTCGTCTGCGACGGCTGCGACAAGGCCTTCCCGCTGCGCTCGGCGCTGGAGCTACATGAAAGCACCTCCCACCCCGACGCTCCTGCTGCCGCTGACGGCGCCAAAGAGAAGGGCGAGGAAGGCGGAGCAGCTGAAAACGGCATTGAAGGAGGGCAGAATGCTGAAGCCCCGCCCCCAATTCAGGCCAGCTTCCTGGAGGGTCTGGGCCTCCTGCACGTGTCAAAGGTCAGACCCAGATCCAGAGCTCACTGGAGAACTGGACGACCATCTGGAGATTAACCTTCCCCCTCTAAAATTCCAGGTCAAATCTGGCCCCACTGATGACGAGATCCACCAGGCCCACTTGGACAGTATAAAGGTGATTCATGTGGAGCCCCCCTCCTCCAGCCTCCCCCAAGAACCCGCCTCCGCCTTCCTCTCTGGAGGTCTGGGGTTAACCCTGGGTCTGGGGGTGAGCGGGCTGGCTGCTCTGAGCATCCCGCTGCTGGAGGCGTCCAGCTCCGTCCTGCAGGGTTTGTCTCAGGGGGACGCGCTGCGGCTGCTGTCCCTGCAGCCGTTCCAGAAGGGCTTCCTGCTGCAGCCTGACGGGGGCGCCAGCGCCGCCTCCTCTGGCGCCAAGCCCGGGGACGCGGGCGGAAGCGAGATCATGGAGCTGGCGGACATCCAGCAGATCCTCAAAGTGGCAGCCGCTGCACCCAATCAGATGGGACTGCCGCCTCTGGCCAAAGCCCCAGGATTCGCTGCAGGTGGGTGTCGGCCTGCGGCTCGAGCCGCCTGATTGGTCCTGTTTATTGGTGATGTCACAGACAGCATTTCCTCTCCTGTAGGTCCAAGTCAGAAGGCGATGCCCCCGCTGAAACCCAAACCCCCCAACAGCCCCTGTTCCAGCCTGACGGCAACCACTCCACCCCCCCTGCAGAGCTCCCAGCAGGCCTCTCTGGGCTGCATCAGCCCCGGCCTGCCACCCCCCACCCCCCACAAGGCGCCCCCGTCAGCCGGGACTGCGGGACAGGTGGATGCAGAAAGCCTGGGTGACTCCCCGGTCTCCGACTCGCCGCCCATGAACGAGGAGGCGGGGCATGGAGGAAGGAAGCCGGGGACCAAAGGGGGGGCCAGCACCGGCTCGGTCAAAGGCTCGTACCCCTGCCGCTTCTGCAACGAAGTGTTCGCCTTCTCCGGCGTCCTGCAGGCTCACATGCGCTTCCACCTGGGAATCCTCCCCCACCAATGCAACATTTGCGACTATGTGGCGCCGGACAAGGCCACGCTGATCCGCCACCTGCGCACACACAGCGGGGAGCGGCCGTACGTCTGCCGCGTCTGCCACTACCCCTTCACTGTCAAGGCCAACTGCGAGCGCCACCTGAGAAAGAAGCACGCCAAGACCTCCAGGAAGGACATTGAGAAGAACATCAAGTATGTCACCTCCACCACCACCATCTCCGCCCCCATCACCCCCACACCAGACTCAGAAACGGGCTGCGGCGGAGCGGAAACCACCTGCCGTTTCTGCGGCGAGGACCTGAAGAGCTACCGCGCGCTGCAGATCCACCTTCGCACGCACAACGGCTGCCAGAAGAAGCCGTTCGAGTGCCGGCGCTGCGGCGCCGCCTTCCTGGCCAAGCGGAACTGCATCCACCACCTGCTGAAGCAGCACCCCGAGGTGCAGGAGCGGGAAATCGAGGAGCACATTGCCACGCTGCTGCCCGCCAGCGCCGCCGTCATGGCCGCCCGCACCGCTCCACCGAACGGGCTGAGTCCAGCTCAGGTTCTGTCGGCGGTGAAGGTGGAGGAGCTGCCCCACCTGGTTTACCCCGCAGACCTGGACCAGCCGCTCGACTTCTCCGCCAAGGGCCTCGGCAGCCGGGGGGGTTCTCCTGCAGTGAAGGTTGAGAGCTTCGACTGCTCTGCCCTGGACCAGCCCATCGACCTCTCCATCCCCAGCAAGCGCCAGCGAAGGGAGGCGGGGCCTGACAGGGCAGACATCAAGACGGAGCAGAGCGGCGGCCTGGAGCAGACGCACGCCGTCACGTCGTCCAAGGACGAAAAGGTGATGAGCGGGCTGCACCCCCACCCCCAGTTGGGCTGCTATCAGCTTCCGCCTGGTTCCACTCCTCCCCCCACCCCACTCGCCGGCCCAGCACGCGCCCAGCGCCTCAAACCGCTGCTGCCCAAACCCGCCTCCTCCACGGCGTCTCCGCCCTCCCTGAAGGAGCTGCCCCCGCTGGCCTCCATCGCGCAGATCATCAGCTCCGTCTCCACCGCGCAGGACCTGCTGAAAAGGGAGGCGCCCTCTCTGGACGCTAAACCCCATCTGCCCACCGCCTCTGTAAACCCCCCCGTAGACGCGTCCGGCGCTGCAGCCGCTCATAGTGAGGAGGCGCCCGACGGCAGGTACGTGACCTCCCCAGGACCGCCGTCACCTCCCCTCTCCCAGGCTGACAGCTGCTCCTCCCTCAGAAGGCGGTCTCGGAAGAAGCCGGCCTCGGTGGGGGGGAAGGAAAAGCCCGGCGCCATCGACCTGGAGTCCAGCGGGGAGTTTGCGAGCGTGGAGAAGATGCTGGCGACCACCGACGCCAACAAGTTCAGCCCCTTCCTGAAGACCGGAGCGGGAGACCTGGCTGGAAAGAGAGGTACCGTCCTGGAGGGGGGGAGGGGGCAGACCGAGAGACAGACCGGCTAAACATTTCTGTCAACAGACCCGGACAGGATGGCAGGAGGAGCAGAGGAGAAGGAGGGAGGAGCAGCGGAGGAGGTGAAGCCCACAGCTCCTCAGTCCAAAGGGAAGAAGAACGCCTACTCCAACTCTGTCCAGAAGATGACCTGCCCCTTCTGCCCCCGCGTCTTCCCCTGGGCCAGCTCGCTGCAGCGCCACATGCTGACGCACACGGGTACACACAGACCCACACACACACACACACACACACATCTGAACACACACACACCTGAACACCCACACACAGACCCATGCACACACCTGAACACACACACACAAACCCACACACCTGAACACACCGACCTACACACACACACAAACCCACACACCTGCACACACACACAAACGCCTGAGCTCCTCCTCTCCCGCTGCCCTCTGCAGGTCAGAAACCGTTTCCGTGTCCGCGCTGTGACGCCTTCTTTTCCACCAAGTCCAACTGTGAGCGCCACCTGCTGCGCAAACACGGCGTGACCCACCGGACGCTGCGCCGCAACGGCATCATTGAGAAGAAGGACGGAGACGAGGGCTCGCACGAGAGCGCAGGTCTGGAGGCGGAGCTTCCTCCAAAACTAACAGAATTTTATTTAGATTGATCATAAAAATGATTCTAAAATCTTAAATTCCTGCTGCTTTGATCAAAAATAAGACTTCAAATTTAAACAGAATATAAGGCAGAGAATCTGAGGTCAGAATGCAGATGTTGAGTCCTCACCTGATCCTGCAGAGAGCCAGTCGGAGACGGAGCAGGTGACCCCAGAAGCACAGGTCAACGTGGACGCTAACCCCGCCCCCGCTGGGGATAACCCCTCCCCTTGTGAAGGCACACAGCTAAGCCCCACCCACAAATCTAACCAAGGTCAGCTGCCTTAAAGAAACCGTGTTCTATAAATGCATTAGCATTTGACATAAAGAGGATGATGAACAGGTTTCAGTTCTGGTTCTGATTTGGTTTCCAACAGTCTGAAATGTCTTCATGTTTTTTAGCTGAAGTAATCATCCACGGCTCAGTCTGCGTCTGCGTCTGCTCTAATGAACTTTCTGGCCCTGCAGACTCCAGCCTGTCTGCAGAGCAGCTGCAGGAGGAGACCCCCGAGCAGCTCGACCAGCAGGAGGCGCCGGAGCCCCCAGCAGCTCCTGCTAAACAGCATCTGCCCACTGGAAAGGTAATCTGATTACAGATGTATTTATACTGGCTAATTTAGAAGAAGGTGGTTGAAATATGACTGAGGATGAGGATGAGGAAGATGAGTCTGTCTTCTTAGGTGGAGAGCACCGATGATGAAGACTGTCACAGCAACAAGAGTCTGGACCTAAACTTTGGCAAAAAGCTCATCGACTTTAAGCTCACCACGTCGTCCTCAGGCTCCGCCCCTCAGGATGAACAGCCCGCCTCCTCCTCGCCACCCTCTGGCTCAGCCACGCCCGAGCCCACGGAGACCCCCGAGGAGAAGGAGAAACTGACGGCCTCTCCCTCCCCAGCCTGCAGCTCGGCTCTGAGGTCGGAGTCCAAACACGTCTGTCACGTCTGCAGGAAGAGCTTCCGCTACGCCACCACACTCGCTCGCCACGAGAGAGCCCACGTCTCCGAGGAGACGCCCGCAGACGAAGCCCCGCCCATGAAGAAAGAGGAGCCAACAGAGAGCAAAGCTGCTGAAGAGGAGACGGAAGACAAGGAGCTGGACATGGAGGACGGAGGGAAGGGAGGAGACAGCGAAGGAGGAGAGACTGGAGAGTCAGAGGAGGAGAAAGAGAAGGAGGAGAGGAGTGACGAGGAGACGTCAGAACCAAAGAGCTCAGAGGGAGGGGAGGCGGCGGGGGGGCGGGTCGACAAGAGGAAGAAGATCTGCTCTGTGTGCGGGAAAAGGTTCTGGTCCCTACAGGACCTGACCCGGCACATGAGGTCGCACACAGGTACGGCG
This sequence comes from Oryzias latipes, assembly GCF_053564925.1. Classification (NCBI taxonomy): domain Eukaryota; kingdom Metazoa; phylum Chordata; class Actinopteri; order Beloniformes; family Adrianichthyidae; genus Oryzias; species Oryzias latipes. The sequence goes on along the minus strand of NC_136256.1, from coordinate 5,058,552 downwards.
CCGCCCACCACACTATTCCCTCCGTTTGGGGTCCGGCGGCTCAACCCCTCCCCCTTTCTGTCTGCAGGGGAGCGGCCGTACAAGTGCCAGACCTGCGAGAGGACCTTCACGCTGAAGCACAGCCTGGTCCGACACCAGAGGATCCACCAGAAGCTGCGGGGCGCAGACGGCTCGTCCGCCGCCAACGATGACGCCAGCGAGGACGGGGACTCTTGCACCCCCACCCCCACCTCCACGTGCCCCCCCTCAGAGAACGAGAGCGAGTGCGGCAGTACCGTCGTCGGGGCCAAGGAGCTGGAAGAGGAGGACGCCGCGAAGGAGGACGGCGAGGGTCAGCAGGAGGATCTGCCCGCCACGGAGGCGGACGTTCCCGCCAAGCAGCCCGATTCAGAACCTGAGCAGCACCAGGAACCAGAACCGAACTCCGCAGCGCCTTCCACTGACCAGCAAGCTACTGATTCAAACACCAGCATCGACTCGCAGGCGGCATCCCCCAAAGACCCCCCCACGCCGTCCAGCTCCCCAGCTGGAGACGCCCCTACGCCCCCCAGCACTCAAGGCTTCATCCAGGGGCTGCTGGAGATCCACAGCAAGCCCCCACTGGAGCACATAGTTCCCAACGGAAAGCCTCCTCTGGTGGGGGTAGACTGAACCCCCCCCTCAGCCAGCATCACCGCCGTGCCATTCATGATGCAAACCCAGCGGGCGGGGTCCCGGCGGACGCCCGGCGGACGCCCGGAAACCTCGTTTTCTTGAAGTGCCTTAACTACTAGTCCTGCGTGGAAGCGAGTCTGCATGGAGGACGAGTTCCTTTTATAGCTTTTTATGACACTGATCTACTCTTTTTTTTTTTGTGCGGGGAATCTAGATTTCAGCAATAAAATTAATATACGATCGCAGTTTATTATTGTTCTAGATCTTTTTTTTTTGAGTTGATGATCAAATGCAGAGAATGACGGGACTGAAGCAGACTGTCGGTGCGGCAGACCCCCCTCCCCACACCATGCGTGGCCCCCCCCAGGGCCGCTTCGCCAGCAAGTCTCTCACTGTGACCCCAGGAGGAGGTCGTAACTGGAAAATGCAGAAGGTCGGCTCCCGGCCGACCCCATCTCTTTGCTGATTCAGCAAACATGGACGTTCACAAACTCAAGAAAAACTTTGACTGGGCAGGAAGTGGAGTTTTCCCTCCACGTCCACCTATCACGCTATTGATCTTTGCCCCCTCCGGATTTTTTTGTTCTTGAATTATACTCCTCAGTTGATTCCATGTGTGTATAAAGGTTTTGTTTTTCAGCATGTGTGCGATTAGCAGTGATATTTAGGTGTGGGGAGGTGAATAATTAGTTGTTGTATTTTTTTTTTGATAACTGAACAAATCATTTTGTGAGTGTGAATGTGTGCCACCCTGTAGTGTTATTTTAGGGTTAATGCCAGGGCCTCCAGCGCTAACACCTGCCCAACTTGTGTTTACCTCAACCTTCACCTTTCAACTGCACCCACGAAGGCGTCCGGCAGCAGCGCAGTGTGCTGACTCTTTGATCGCTTGTCTTCCATAAGGTGGTTCACAGAGTAACGTCAAGGAAGCTTCATTGTTCCAGCACAGGCTAACTCACGCTAACTTGCTAGTAGCGGCTTGGACGACAAGCTACTTGAACCAATTAGAATCGCTAAAATCTAAATGTCGGAGGTTAAAGTGTTTTTCTGAATTAGCTTAGTCCTGACCACAGCTCAGATAAAGGGTGTGTAATGGTTGAAACATTTTTGTATCAAATTATCCGCCAGGCTAGCATAGCTAGCTAAGATATACTCAGCAAAGTGCTTTGACCCGGTAGCCTAAAGCTCAAATATCAGTTTTAACATGTAGTTTTGCTAATCATAACCAGCGGCTAAACAGTTAATTAAAAGTCATAACTAACAGAAATGTCTTGAGCTCTTGACCAATAATTTCAGGGTTTTACACGTTAGCCTAACCTTCTCTTCCTGTTAGCTAAAGCTACACGCTACATGTAAAAATGAAATAATTAAATTAATTTGATATTGGTTAACCCTTAAAATGTAAATAACAAAATGATTATTCCAAGGACTCCACCTGAGTTGGCTTCAGTCCTAAACTCATGCTAGCGCTGTGACAATAATGACTTGGCTAACTAACCATGAAGCTAGCCTCTAGCTTGCTAGCCTCAGAGTATCTGAAGTTTCCCTGACGTCCTGCAGCACCACGCCTTGACTGGATCAGGCCTAGAAAAAGCTGCATTTTCCTAACATGCGAAGTTTGTCCTCTAAACGTCTAAACAAACAAAAGGAGGTCAGCTTCAGAGACAATCAGTTTACCCGTTTTAGTGTTTCTTAAGTGTGTGAGCCTGCGTCTAGCCGCGTCAAAGGGCTAGATAACCTCGCGTAGCATGACCTGGTTATTAATTCTGAAAGGCTAGTGGGGCAGGTTTTGTATTTTCTTGTTTGTGTGCAGATCAGTATAGCCAGTTTTCCATGTCATAGTTAGTTTTTTCTAAACATTAACCAACCTCGTAAACAAATCCAGCCTGAGCGTCTCCCTGCAGACGTGGCCGCAGATGGCCGGTTGAAGCACAATAAGCACAGCTTCTGGGATGGACGGTGCTGCACAGGGGCACCAGACCTCCTGCTTACTCCTGTTTGTATGATTTCTGCGAGACACAATCAAGAGGGAGTGAACTGGTTCCTTCAGACTGTTCAAGTAGTTAGGAACTCAAAGTCCCAGCAGCCTCTGCAGAGGAAATGTTTTACCCTCAGCTCCATGAAGTCACATTTGCCTTTTTTCTGTCAATTTGACCAAAACTAATAAAACAAACTATTTAATTGGGAAAATGAGCTGTTAGGTTTAGAATAACAAATAATGATTCCATTGCATAAATTTTTAGCTGTAGCTTAGCTAACACTGCTTGCCCTTTAGCTAAAGATACTAACAGCAACCTGTTAGCTGTGATTAGCTGCTGCTGAATCCGATCTGCTGTTAGCATGGTAAAAAGAACCAGTTTCATTCCTGTCTCCTAACTTTTAAAACAAACTGACTAATAAATGTTGTGAAGAACAGTCAAATGCCACAATGCTAAAGGGCTACGAGGCGGACGCTTGGTTTTGGTCTGCATTTGCGAGGCCTCTTCCACAGAGGTGCTGATCAGTCTGCAGCAGCTGCTGCTGTCGCTGTGAAGCATCAGCCTCTGTGTGAACGGATGAAGCTGATTCCCTCTGAACGGTCCTGTTGGCGCTCTGCTCCCTCTGCAGTGGAAACGTGCACTCACCTGACTGTGTGTGTGTGTGTGTGTGTGTGTGGGCGGGCGTGTGTGTATGCGCAGCCGTTTGAATACTGGACTTCCACTCGAATGCATGTGAATTGTTTTTAGGTGTATTTATTTGGAGGTCAGGCGTGCGTGTGTGAATGTGAGCCGTCTTTCTACGATGATCGAGAAGAAGCCATGTGTGAGAATCTAACTTTGATGCTGCAGAACTGTTATGAGGAACTAATGGTTTGTGTTGTGGACTTCACGGTCCAGCGGGCCGGCATACAACTCGCAATAAGAACCTCTGAATTCAAAAGCTTTATGTAGATCTCCTGTAAATGAGGGGTTGTTGGAGACCGTTGATTCTGTCTTTAGTTTAGAGTTTTTCCTCTATGATTTGTTAATGCATATACAACTGTGAAAATCCACTGTGTTCAGTTAAAGGGTGACTTTTAGGTTAGATTTTGTTTTTTTGCATGTCAATCTAATGTGTTCAGTTATGGATAATTTCTTTCTTTACAACTTCTACACATATAAATATAAAACTATGTAATCTCGCTCTCAGGGTCTTTCACAAATCCATCATTGGAAATGCTTTGTTCTCTCCTCTCCTGAGCGCATCCACTCCAGATCCACCCCCACCCTGCCCTTTTTTTGAATTGGCGTCTTGGATCTGTAAATCACTACATTCAGCACTTGACTGTGAACTCACCGTCACCTAACAGAAGATGAGCTTTGATTTGTGACACTCTCCCCGTTTTCTGCTTTCAACTGTGTCTACGGATCATGACGTTCAAGTGCACTGGACCTCAGTCACGCAGCATTAACCCCACTGTCCTCCTGTGATGGCCTCCTTTTGCGCCTCCTGCTGTGTGACAACATGGCAGTGTTTCACTAAGTCAAGAGATGTAAACCTCTATATTCAAACCAATAGAAAAGCAATAAAGGCTATATTAAGAAAAGCTGTGTCGGTCAAACGTGTCTGAAATGTCTTAAGATGGTTTTAAAAACTGTTTCAGAAGGAACATTTTTTTAACATCTGCAGCAATTGGATCCACCCATCCAATTTCTGAACTCGCTAAATCCCTTTTGGGGTCACAGAGTTGCTTTGGCCAACCCAGCTGCTGTTAGACGAAGGCGGGGTACATCCTCAACAGGTCGCCAGTCAGTCCCAGGGCCACACAACTCCACATCTACACCTAGGGATAATATAGATTCACCAATCAACCTATGAAGCTTTGTTTTTGGACTGTGGGAGGAAACCAGACTTCAAGTAGAAAATCCACACATGCACGAGGATAACGTGTAAACTCCACACAGAAAAAACCTAGACCTGAACCCGAGCCTTCTCTCTGTGAGGTGAGCACACTAAACACTGTTCCACAGCGCAGCTTAACTTAAGTAAATTATATTAAATTGTTCTGTCAAAGCCGGCTTCTCTAAAGTACATTTTATCCCCAAGTCTGGATCAAAACAGGACTCCTGTTTAGCATTTCACCAGTAGATGGCAACAGCCCTGCAGCCAACCTGCCTGGATAGAGTCTATGCCTTCCTGAAGACTTGAAGCTTGAAGTCTTTTTTTCTTTACAACCTGAAGCTGTCTTTCTTCAACCACAATGAAGCCGTTCTAGGAGTCATTTCTTTCAGCCATTCAAGGAGTTTTTTTTCAAGGAGTTGTTCCTCTGTGCCCTTTTTGGAGCCGTTCCTCAGAGCCATTCTAGAAGTCCTTCCTCTCAAATGTTCTTGAAGTAGTTTTTCTGAGCCATTCAAGGAGTTATTGCTCAGAGCCGTTCTAGGAGTCGATCCTGTGAGCTATTCAAAGAGTTCTTCGTCTGAGCCGTTCTTGAAGCAGTTCTAGGACTATTTTCAGGAGTCATTTCTCTGAGCCATTTAAGGTGTCATTCTTTGGAGCAATGCACGGAGTCGTTTCGTAACCCTTGAGCTATCCTAGGCACTTCAACATTGGGAGTGGGGTCATCTAGACCCACTAGACAGTGCGCTGAACCTTTTTTCTTCAATGATTTGTGATCTTCACTGGTGTCCATGGATTACATGAAATCTTTCCACCTTTATCCACCTTTGTCATGGTAGGGAGAACACGTCAAAGTAAGGGTGGGGTCATCTGGACCCAATAGGATAGCACAAGGGTTAAAGCCGTTCTTGGAGCCATTCAAGGAGTTGTTCCTCTGAGCCGTTCTAGGAGCCATTCTTGGAGCTGTTCCAGGAGCCGTTCTAAAAGCGGTTCTTGGAGCCTTTTTGGAGCCGTTCTAGTAGTCATTCCTCTGAGCCATTCATAGAGTGGTTCTTGCAACCACTCTTAGAGCTGATTTTGGAACTGTTTTTAAAACCGTTTTTGGAGGCATTCTGGGAACTGTTCTTAAGCCCATTTTTGGAGCTGTTCTTGGACAGGTTCCGAGAGCTGTTCTTGGGGCCGTTCTTTGAGCTGTTCTTAAAACTGTTTTTGGATCCATTCTTGGAATCGTTCTTAAAACTTTTATTGGAGGCTGTTTCAAGAACCGTTTCTAGAACGGTTTCTAGAACGGTTCTTGAAACTGTTCTAGAAACCATTCTTAGAGCCATTTTTGTAACTGTGCTTTAAATCGTTCATGGAGCCGTTCTTGGAACTGTTTTAGGAACTTTTCTTGAAGCCGTTCTTGGAGCAGTTCCTTTGATCCATTAAAGGGGTAATTTCTCTGAGCAATTTCAAGGGTTCTTCCTCAGGGCCTTTTTTTAAAGCCGTTCTTGGAAGTGTTCTTGAAACCCATTTTGGAGCTGTTCTTGAAACTGTTCTTAAAACTATTGTTGGAGTTGTTTTCTGAACTGTTCTTGAAACCAATTTTGGAGCTGTTCTTGAAACTGTTCTTAAAACTATTGTTGGAGTTGTTTTCTGAACTGTTCTTGAAACCCATTTTGGAGCTGTTCTTGAAACTGTTCTTAAAACTATTGTTGGAGTTGTTTTCTGAACTGTTCTTGGAGCCGTTCCTCTGAGTCATTCAAGGAGTCCTTCCTTGTAACAACTTAAGGAGTTGTTCCTCTGAGCTGTTCTGAATCCAATATTAAAGCTGTTATCTAAACTGTCTTTAGCCGTTATCAGAACTGTTCTTGAAACCATTTTTGGAGCTGTTCTTGGAACAGTCCCTGAAACCAGTTTTTGGAGCTGTGCTAGAAGTCGTTCTTGGAGTCGTTCTTGGAGTCGTTCTTGGAGCTCTTCTTGAAACTGTTGTTGAAACTGTTCTTGAAGCTGTTTTTGCAGTATTTGGAGCCGTTGTTGATGCTGTTCTTAAGACTGTTCTTTGAGTTGGTCTAATAACTCTTCTTGAAGCCGTTTTCGGAACTGTTCTTGAAGCCATCCTTGGAGCTGTTCCTCTTATCCATTAAAGGAGTCATTACTCTGAGCTGTTCCTCTAATTAAATTCAAGGAGTTGTTCATCTGCGCCTTTTTTAAAGCCATTCTTGTAGCTGTTCCTGAAACGTTTCTTAAAACTGATCTTGAAGCCATTTTTTGAAGCCGTTCTTGGAACTGTTCTTGAAACTTGTTGGAGTTTTTTTCTGAACTGTTCTTGGAGCCGTTACTCTGAGTCATTCAAGGAGTCCTTCGTTGTAAAAACTTAAGGAGCCGTTATCAGTTCTGTTCTTGAAAATATTTTCGGAGCTGTTCTAGGAACAGTTCCTCGAGCTATTTTTGGAGCTGTTCTTGAAGCCGTTTTCAGAACTGTTCTTGAAACTTTTGTTGGAACTGTTTTTGGACTTGTTCTTGGAAGTGTCCTTGAAACCATTTTTGGAGCCATTTTTGGAACTGTGCTAAAAACCGCAACTGGAGCCATTCTTGGAACTGTTTCTGGAACTGTTCTTGAAACTATTCTTGGACCTTTTTTAGGAGCCGATTCATCTGAGCCATTCAAGGATTCGTTCCTCTCAGCCGTTCCTCCAATGCGTTCAAGGAGTCGTTCCTTGGAGCAATTCAAGGAGTTGTTCCTCAGAGCCATCCTTGAAGCTGTTTTTGGAGCTGGTATTGGAACAGTCCCTGAAACCAGTTTTTGGAGATGTGCTAGAAGTCGTTCTTGGAGTTGTTCTTGGAGCCCTTCTTGGAGCTCTTCTTGAAACTGTTGTTGAAACTGTTCTTGAAGCTGTTTTTGCAGTATTTGGAGCCGTTGTTGATGCTGTTCTTAAGACTGTTCTTTGAGTTGGTCTAATAACTCTTCTTGAAGCCGTTTTCGGAACTGTTCTTGAAGCCATCCTTGGAGCTGTTCCTATTATCCATTAAAGGAGTCATTACTCTGAGCTGTTCCTCTAATTAAATTCAAAGAGTTGTTTATCTGAGCCTTTTTTAAAGCCATTCTTGTAGCTGTTCCTGAAACGTTTCTTAAAACTGATCTTGAAGCCATTTTTTGAAGCCGTTCTTGGAACTGTTCTTGAAACTATTGTCGGAGTTTTTTTCTGAACTGTTCTTGGAGCCGTTCCTTTGAGTCATTCAAGGAGTCCTTCGTTGTAACAACTTAAGGAGCTGTTATCAGTTCTGTTCTTGAAACTCTTTTTGGAGCTGTTCTAGGATCTGTTATCTTGAAACTGTTTTTGGAGCCGTTCTTGGAACAGTTCCTCAAGCTATTCTAGATATTTTCTCTTCGGGCACAATTTTATGTATTTTCTGATTTAATCTTTTCTTTTTTGCAGCCTTTTTTGTAAAAACGTATTTTAACAAAAAGATTTAAAGTCATCTTTCAAACTTTATAACTATGCTGATGGTAATGCTTATTTTAATAAATAATTATGAATTCTATCTACAAACAAAGGTTAAACATCCATTTATAGCATTTAAACAGGGAAATAGTGATAATTTAAAAAAAGATAAGAGAAAACATTTGTCTTTGAATTTGCTTTATTGTTAGTAAACCGAAGTGAAAACAGCAGAAAAGGTTTAGAGAAAAATCACGTTCACAGTTGGATCATTTTATTGTTTCTTGATGATGTTTCCACACAGACTGGAGTCTTTTGAGGGAATCCCTGAATGTTTGAGAATGCATGACTTTGACAAGGTTTTGCCCCTGAAAGGGATAAAACGGCAGAAGATGAAATTATGAATGAATAATTATGTGAAATGTAGGCTGCTATTTCAAGGTGGTAGAATATTCATGGGATGCACTGTTTCATCCATTCCAATACGTTTCTATTACAATATTTTATATAAAAATTTTTAACATGGATAATTTAGATCAGAAATTCCAAATTCTATCAGCGTTTAGGGCTAAAGGTGAGTGAGAAGGTTAACATTTTTAATTGATGTTTGAAGACATTTCAGTTTTCCTGATAACAATCTGCTTCTGTGGTCAGATGGTACGTTAGTTACTCTGCTTCTAACGACATCATAACACTTTAAATCCAGTTTAATCCAAGGGATTTGGTCGAAGAGTTAAAGCGCTGCCAGATCTGTGAAGAAACAATCAATAGTTCAGATTTGTCTTTAGCTCATTTCCAAGCATTAAGATCACACGAGGAGGTGAAGGAGCTCCTCCATGGTCTAGAAGCAGCAGATGAAGATCTGAGGCTCATGGCATGATCTGGACGTCCACTTTTCCTGTGACCTACAAGAAGAAGACTTAAATGAATAAACCTTCAGCTCAGACATGGGAGTTCAAGTCTGGCTGGGAAATTAAAGCACAGCTTTTTTAGAAGGAATGTGTTCCCGTAGTACGATAGACATGCTGCCCTTTTTGGGGGGTTGGCCTTAAACCCATCCCCCTTCTACTGCTACAACTTAGATGAAAAAAACGATTTTAGAGTCATTTCAGGATTAGACAAAATATTAAAGATCTGAACCTGTACGTTGACGGGCACACTGCGCAGCAAATCCTAGCACCAGCATTTTTGGATAGATGTTTTAAAGCATAACACCATGGATGTAAAATGACCCCACGACCACAGCTGCCTAAAGATAGTGTTACCTCCGTCAGGTTCTGGCAGTCAAGTACAGCCACGATGCTCCTCCAGCCGGGCTTCTGGGGTCTGAAGGCCACCTTCTGGGAGATCTCCATGTTTGGACCGATGACGCTGAAAAACAGAGGTCAAACTGTCCTGATACAGTATACGGCCCACAGTTGGATATGGCCCACAGTTGGACTTTGCCTACAGTTGGATTTAGCCTACAGTTGTATACGCCGTACAGTTGGATTCGGCCTACAGTAAGCACAAAATAAAAGGACCTAAAAGTGATTGCATGTTGGCTTTCAGTGCGGCAGAGGGATGCAGCAATGTTCTTCAATGTTTTCTTGTCATACTGACATCTATCTCGTTATCACAAGAAAAAGCTTATTTTCTTGTGATAACGAGATAATAGATGTTATCTGAAAAACTGCCAGGAGGATGTGATCAGCTCTAAGAAGCTGTGATTATGTGATTACACACAAGCATGAAGGATTTAGCAGAAACTGAGAACCAGATAGAATGAAAGAAAATTGTTATAAGTTTGAATGATATTTCTAACTGAAAGTTTCCTTAAGTCTTTAACTTCTAGCTTTTAACTTTTTTAAGGGATTAAAGGTTTCCCATTCATTCTCAATCAGCATGATTTGACTGTTAACAAAAAAATGCATAAAAGTTAGAAAAACCATGGAAGTGAGAATCTTCTGGAAGATTGGAATGTTTCTACACCTGAAATAGTTTGAGTAGCTCAAACATGCTAAAGGTTTGATTGAAGAAATATCTCTTCATCGTGAGCGGAAAGTGTGAATGCCGGGTTTACCTGTACTTAAACTCCCTGTGGTCCAGGAGCGCCGCGCCCTCCATAACCAGCCTGGCGTTGTACAGAGACATGTTGAGGGGGTTCTTGAAGTACACGGTCACAAACATTTGCTGGTTGACCTGAGGATGGCCGCTCAGCTAAAGCCAGAGAAAACAATCATTTTACAGCTAAATTGAACTTTAATAATCCAAGGAAATGTCTTCTGTCATTTCTCATCTTTTAACTGGCACTGTGGGCTTAGTACCTCACAGCAAGGAGTTTATGATTCAAATCCCAATAAACTAAATTACAGTTGGCATGAAACCTTAAGGATTCTATGCTTTGGTTTGGTTTTTGATCATGTTCTGTTTGTCTCTCAGTCGCACCAGTTTCAGGTTTGTCATGATTCACAGCTGTCTTCATTTGAGTGACTTACCCTCAGTCTGCATGTTTGTAGGTTTTCAATTCTACCTCGTCAGGTCATCTGTTCTGCTCTGTTCTGTCTCACCTTAGTTGCTCCCATGGTTTTGTCATGTTTTAGTTTATTTATTACGTGGTTTATGTTTCTATCACCAAGCCTGCTCTCCTAGATTATGCCATCAGTTCTTGACAGATACTTTCTCTACATTAATGTTAGCATGTTAGGAATAATGAATTAGCATTATGATGAGCAACGGTACTTTAAAAATGTCCTTATAACAGTCTTGACATTAGAAGATTTGCATTATCCAAAGTGAGTCACAGATAACATTTTGACAGCAGTGGTGGATGACTGGGAATTTCAAACAAGACCACTCAGCATTGACAGTAAATAGAGAACTGGACTAAGTAACCCCCCCCCTGACATTCCAAACAGGATGTACCCGCTGCCTCCCAAAAGCCAAAACCCCATTGTCTTATATACAGAAATAAACTATCACTCAACTAATTAATCAGATGCCTCAGTAACAGCAGGTAGGGTCCACTGGCCCCTACCTCAAACGTTTGATTGACAGGTTCTCCTGTGCCCACTTTCAGTTGAAGGGGTGTGGACTTCCAACAAGCTTAGTCATAATTGGCAACAGCGGTTGTCAAAGAAACATGACTCAGACTGACTTGGACCAATAACTGGCATCTGGCTCCAAATGGCTGTGCCTACATCCAAGAAAAACGGCTGAATTTAGCCAATTCTTCTTTGGATGATGTAACACCTGCTCAGTCCATTTCTTATTTACAGTCAATGCCAGTGACAAACAGTTTGACAAAGTTTTTCTTCTACCCCCCCCCCCCCCCCCCACACACACACACACACTTTTCCCCCTCCCTCCCCTGCAATAAAAATAATATGTATGTATATATATATATATATACTTAAAACACAAAATGTACTAAATAAATAAAAAATAACAAAAAAACAGAGAGGGGTTTAAACAAATTTACACCCTGGCTATCCGAAGATTCATAACCCCTTTTTGTAATAGTTAAACCTGTCCAACACAAAAGACCTTCAGTGCTCATCTGCTTGCTCAGTTGTTGGACAGAACAAGTTAAAAAATAGAAAAAAAGAAAAATATTAAGACATGTTTTGATTTTGGAGCCCACAAGGTGGGTCCCAACACCAAACTATAGGGACTGTAGACTGAGGGGAAATAAGCTGTGGACTGGATGTTAACTTAGGTTAATGTGTTGACTGGTGACTTGGATCAGGCTCCTGTCTAGACATGCATTGAGGTTAGATGCTCATTGTGTCAAAGGAAAGACTAAGATTGGTTTTACCTGCACAATGAGAGGAGGGGGCTTCAGAAAGATCACTTTGACATCAGACACGTTCTCGTCTTCAGTTTTTCCGGTGACGATAAAGTGCAAAGACATTTTAGAGCCCAGATGAGGCATGTACTCCTGAGGCAAGATTTCAAACACAGCCGAGTTGCCTAGAGCCAAACACATTCATGTTAACTGCGTTAAAGTCTCTTTCAAAATCCACCATTGGAATTGTTTTGTTAGCTTACTCTGAAAAGCTGCTGTGTAAATGTTGAAATCCTCCACTTTGAATTCATCCAGCACGACTCCAGTGTAGAAAACAGCAGACACTTCCAGGTGAGCTTTGATCGTTTTGTCCACCTGGTTCTGATTTTTGAAGGTCACTGTCAGCTTCACAGTATCACCCAGATTGCACTGAGAGGACGAAGGCAGGGACAGACTTTTACTCTGAAACCTCTGTTAGCCCCAATGTGACACATTTTTTAAAATAAACAACTGAAATAAACTTTGTTGTTAAATCTTCAACAGGACATTAGTATTGCTAACATCTCTTGCAGAGACATGGCAGAAATTGAGTATGTTCAGAGAAACACTAGTGAGCCTTTCTTTTAACTCCTAAATTAAGAAACAGAGTTTGCCTGTCGTGTGTGTTTGTGTGCACATTCCCATTTTTTCTATTTCCTGTGACAGCTTGTTACATCAAGGCAACCAAGCTACAGGTCGTGCCATCATGCTCTTCTTCAAGCTGCCCCAGACCTGCTGGTTGCTCCTATCTGATCACTTACAACTTCCATGTGTGTTTAGTCAACCAAAACCTGAATGTAACTATTTCAACCAGTAAATAGGGAGTAAAGCGGGAAAATACCAGCTGGGTAGAAGATGCTGAGGACCACTTTTAGTTCTTCAGAAAAAGCATGCGAGAACACCTCTTACCGGGTCAACAGTGATTGTGGCTGACAGCTTTGTTTCCGGCATTTCAGAGTTGTCCCTCTCCAGGCCAAATTGCTCCGCCTGACTCATGGTATTGCTATTCTCACGACTTCCTGCAATTAGCCACACAAACAGGTTTTATGTACCAACCTTCCAGAGAAGCCTTTTTTCTCCACTAACTCCATCTGGTTTACCTTCGGGGTACTTGTAATTCTGTGTGATATCCTCACTCCCATTAGTGCCCACAGCTTTAGTAAGGATTAACGATCCAACCGACGTTGTGTCTGTGTTAAAGACGTTCATGTTGCCATAGCGATCCATCTTTATATACACAATGTCACTGTTCACCTAAAAAAAAACCAAGTAAAAGAAAAATACGGTTCTGCTTCTTTAATTTCAAATTTATGAACATTCTGACATTTGGTATTTAGGAAAAATGTGATTTTTTTAAGAAAAATTGCTTATTCAAATTGAGACAGGATGTTTGGATTTATTACCTCAGCAAATGCAAACCTGCAGTCAAACTGGTGGTTCAAATCACCATCCTTGAGTGCGATGACAGGAGCAGGACCACATCGAAAATATCCTTTGCAGAAAGAATTGTTAGACAATTACTACAATTATTCACCTGTACCATACAACTATCATCCACCTGTACCATACTACAATCATCCACCTGTACCATGGTACAATCATTCACCTGTACCATACTACAATCATTCACCTGTACCATACAACAATCATCCACCTGTACCATAGTACAATCCTTCACCTGTACCATGCTGCAATCATTCACCTGTACCATACTAAAATTATTCACCTGTACCAATCATCCACCTGTACCATAGTACAATCATTCACCTGTACCATACTACAATCATTCACCTGTACCATACAACAATCATCCACCTGTACCATGGTACAATCATTCACCTGTACCATACTACAATCATTCACCTGTACCATACAACAATCATCCACCTGTACCATAGTACAATCCTTCACCTGTACCATGCTGCAATCATTCACCTGTACCATACAACAATCATCCACCTGTACCATACTAAAATTATTCACCTGTACCATACAACAATCATCCACCTGTACCATAGTACAATCATTCACCTGTACCATACAACAATCATCCACCTGTACCATAGTACAATCATTCACCTGTACCATATTACAATCATTCACCTGTACCATACAACAATCATCCACCTGTACCATAGTACAATCATTCACCTGTACCATACAACAATCATCCACCTGTACCATAGTACAATCATTCACCTGTACCATACTACAATCATTTACCTGTACCATACAAAAATCATCCACCTGTGCCATAGTACAATCATTCACCTGTACCATACAACTATCATTTACCTGTACCATACAACAATCATCCACCTGTGCCATAGTACAATCATTCACCTGTACCATACAACTATCATCCACCTGTACCATAGTACAATCATTCACCTGTACCATACAACAATCATCCACCTGTACCATAGTACAATCATTCACCTGTACCATACTACAATCATTCACCTGTACCATACAACAATCATCCACCTGTACCATAGTACAATCATTCACCTGTACCATACAACAATCATCCACCTGTACCATAGTACAATCATTCACCTGTACCATATTACAATCATTCACCTGTACCATACAACAATCATCCACCTGTACCATAGTACAATCATTCACCTGTACCATACAACTATCATTTACCTGTACCATACAACAATCATCCACCTGTGCCATAGTACAATCATTCACCTGTACCATACAACTATCGTCCACCTGTACCATAGTACAATCATTCACCTGTACCATACAACAATCATCCACCTGTACCATAGTACAATCATTCACCTGTACCATACTGCAATCCTTCACTTATACCATACTACAATCATTCACCTGGACATACAACTACCATCTGCTGACTAGTTATTCTCCACTGTTGGTTCAATCGGATTTCTGTTCCTTGTACCTGGGTTTTTTCCCCCCACAGGCTAAGACAGGGTACATGCATTAAAACACTCTAGAGAACACTTGGAACCCCTGTTTGCTGTTGTGAAAGTGGCATTGACAGCAAACCAGATCTCTACCGTCGCTGGTCTCCTGTGGTGTGGCGTCCACCACCTGCCATCCGGCGTACTTTGGTGGAAGATCAGAGCGCTTCATGAAGGCTTCACACCAGCAGTGGTAGTTCCTGCAGAGAGGCAAGTCAGTACACACCTTCTACCCAACACTTCGTTTTTTCAAATGACATACACTGTACATGTCAAAATGATGTCATAATGATCTGCAATGATCTGATGTTTCTGTCTGTTAGTGCCATGTGTGTGAAATACAAACTTAAGTAAACATGACACTTTTATTCCTGAGAGTCTTTTCAACTGACCAGATGGAGTCCCTGGTGTTGCGTCTGTCCGGTGTGCCGTCTGGCTTAAAGATGAGCTCAGTCTTCAGGTTCCCTGTGTTGTCGTGGGCTGAGTTGAAATTGGTGATGACCCTGCATGGAATGCCCAGGCTTCTCATGACTGCAGGAGCAGGGACAGATGCAAGCACACACTTTGACTGCAGTTTCATGGTTTTTCCAAAGTGATCAGGCTCATTTTTATAATAATGCTCATTTTCACTGCTTCCTGTGTTTTGTTCTATGTGCGGTCTGAAATGTAATGAACACATTTCATGACATTTGTCAGACAGTGCTGGTTAGGTGGGAGTTTGCTTTAAGTGACAACTGATCATGACGAATAAAAGATTTTCAAGAAAGAAAACACCTCCCATCCTGGCTGCAACTCCTCATAACTTTATATCTGCATGCTAGATTTTTTCTTCTTGAAAACAGAGTAGTTTAATCTGTTTCTTCTCTTTCTGTCATGTGTTTGATCCCACAGTGTGTGTTCTCACATGAGCACAGGACTCCAGCATACACCCAACACTGGGCAAAGCAGACTGGGGTTCCCTGGCCAAAGTAATCCTGAAGGATTTTGGTGCTGCCAGTCCAAGCAGTTGGAGGCGTTCCCATGGAAAAGTCCTCACTCCAGTTCCCAACCAACACACCGTTGTCATCCTGGGAGTTCATCTGTGGGAGAAGAAAGCTCCATGTTTGTTTGCTTGACATTTATTTTTAATGATGTCTTCAAACTTCAGACCTCTCACAGTGAATCCTTTCCCTAGTCGCCCAAATTCAGACTCATTGTTGTGAATTACACTGAAAATTTCCAACTCATGATTTGTAGGTCATTTATGTTGAACATTATTAAAACCCAGGATAAATTGACCTCAGCAGAATTATCAGGGCTGAGCTGAATTGTGAAAATATTCGGTTAATGCCAACCTCAAAAACTACTTATGATTCATCTTTCCTGCATAATTTGTGTTCACTTTGAGTCAACCCCAGCGTATTCTTAACACGCTGCAGTTGTCAAACACCTGGGTATTTGACTCCGCCCCTGGGGGAGTGGTGAGCTACAATTTTAGCTTTGCATGGGGACCATTTGGTAGTTCAGCCCCCCCAATTCAGCCTCTTAATGCTGTCAGCAGGGGATCCCATTTTAAGAGTTTTTGGTATGACCCAACTATGGATCTGAATCCACCACAGGTGTGTCTAAACTTTTTTTTTACAATTCTCAAATGAATTATTTGTCTTAGATAACCACCATTAAATATGGAGGAGTTCTGTATCATTTGCAGTAGTTGTCAGGATTTCCTGCCTGGATTCACTCAGGTCATTGTTTAACCCTTTGTCCTCTCACCATGGCAGATGCTTTTCTGGAAACTTGGATGATGTCCCCTCGGTCGTGGATAGGCATCTGACAAGAGTCCATGATGTAAATGCAGGCGTCTAAAACACCCTTGTCAAACTACAGAGAGACAGAATATAAAGCATGAGCAAAAGCCCGTTTCACACAACTGTTGTTGTTTGTTTTTTAAGTATTTTTGAGTCACCTGTCCGTAAACCCAGTAGCGCTCACTAACGGACCCCACCGCGCCCTGGTAGATGTGACCGCTTGAGTTGAGGACGTACTCCCAGCGCCCGGCATCATCAGGATAGTATGCATCGTCATCTGCAAACAATTGAAACCAGTTTTTACCACTTTCCTTCATCCTCCCTTAGTTCACAGAATAAATAGTTAAATTTGTATCTGATGTGTTCTCCAACAAACCACAAAGTTTTAAACAAGATTCATGTTTTACTTCGAAGCCCATCGAGACGACTGTTGTTGTGATTTTGGGCTATACAAATAAAATTGAATTGAATTGAATTGAATTCTGCTTTCGTATTTATGACTGCTTCATCTTATTGCACAGAAGATATTATGTTTTTACTTTTAAGCAGCTATAAAACATCACGGTGAGCCTGAATGTTTGAGGTCCATCCCTTTAGGGAGCACTGAGCTACAGTACATGCCTCACTGGAGAACCATGTGATTATTTAATCTCCCAATTCAACCCACAATGCCATGTGTCAAACAGGGAGGCATGGTGGACTGCAGTATGTTTTTCAACCACTGAGGCAGAGGCACACCTGGACTCCAGGCGTTGAACAACAGGTAGAAGTTGGTGCTGGGATCCTTCTGGGTCCGCTGCATGCCGGTGCCAGTGGCGATGGCCACATAGGTGCGATACAAACCCACGATAGATTGGGTGTCCGGTGTGATTCCAACTGTCGTAACAGCGCCCTGCACCCCCAGGATCTGGCCCTTCCAGGTGCCGCCCTCCCGGTTACCCAAAGTCACGATCTGCAGGGATCTCTTCTGGGGGGTTGGGTCAGAACCTGGAATGAGAACAGAGAAGACATCAGTTCAGAAACAACGGTGCATTTCCTGCTTTGCATCCTGTCCTAAAATGGCATCAGCTGGGACCTGCATAAAACCGTCTAACAGGTTTCTCTGGGAGTCTCTGTGGATGAAAACTGGATGACTGAAGGTAGCATGGGAACGTACCGATCAGGAACTCGATCTGCACATCATCTTCTGGTGCCAGTGGGCGGTTGAAGGTGATGTTTATGGCGAACTCTTGGCCGCGGCGGACCACCAGCAGTGGTGTGTTGATGTAGTCTACGGTGTTGTGGCTCCCAGCATTCTGGTCCTTCTGCATATCAATGGTCATCACCTGCAGAGCGCTTCCATCTGGATGGAAAAGGAAAATTCAGACATTCTCCTTCTCCATGAAAACTGCAAAACCTTCAAATGTGTACAGACAGAGAATTTGTTCAGAAAGTCCTTTTTCAGAAATCTGTATTACGCTGCAAGGACTAATGTTGAGACAGTCTTGAGGCTTTTACTATCTTCTATTATATACAAATCAAGTTTTATGATGTTCAAGCCGCTGCAGTTCAGTCATGTCTGTAGTACCATGAGACGGAAATGCTACAGAATCAACAGGTGAACATGAGATGGACGACAGGGACCAGCAGAGGAAAGCAGCTCCTCACAGTTCCTGGAGGTTCACGACAGAGAGCAGGTTACATTTTAAGGTATTTTTTTCCTCACTGAACCGTGAGGTTCTGCTATGAGGAGACCATGGGGGATTAGGGGGCGGGGCCACAACTTTAAAAAAACTTTAGTCATTTTCTTCAGACTTCTCCAGGAGACAGAAATGCCCCCTCCCCCCGTCTAAAGGGGTCTCACCGTCGCCTGCAGGCGCTCTGGGGAAGAAACCCACATCCCTTTCAAATGGCTCAAACTCTCTGTAATCTGCCTCATCCTCCAGGTGAAGGTTGGAGGTCGGCACCTGGAAACAGGAAATGACACAGACAGTGAGGGCTAGAGACGAGGCCTCAGGACGGTGTTGCCGCGGGGACCCGTACCGGCCGTTGGAAGCGGCCTTTCATGCTCAGCTGGGCCTTCCTCATGGTGACAGAAGCTTAAGGTTTGGCTGCACGAACAGGAGCTAAAAAAACACACACATGAACAGGATGGAGCTCAGTGAGACGGTGAAGAAAGGTGTGTTGGGAAGGTTGCCTCTAAACCAAAAACCAAACACTGATTAGGAAGTTTCCGTTTCTTACAAATCCAAATTTTCGTTAGTAAATCATTCACTTTGAGCCCTGTAACCCTTGTACTATTTTAGATGACCCCACCCTTACATTGACGTGTTCTCCCTACCATGACAAAGGTGGATAAAGGTGGAAAGATTTCATGTAATCCATGGACACCAGTGAAGATCACAAATCATTGAAGAAAAAAGGTTCAGAGCACTGTCTAGTGGGTCTAGATGACCCAACTCCCAAAGTTAAAGTGCCTAGGATAGCACAAGGGTTGACATAAAATAAAACCTCAGCAAATTCTGAAAAAAATGATTCAAAATCAAACAAAAGGTGAGAAAATATCTTTTTGACTTTACTTTTGTGTGATACACAAAATGTCAAATGTTTGTTTTTTTAGAACAGTTATTTAATGCTTCATGACTTTAGGGACATGCCAATAACATTTTTTAAATATATTAAAAATATTTCAGGATTATTCCTAAATTTAAAAAATGTAAATAATAAACGTGTTTATTAAGTTTAATTTAAAGTTTTAGTAAACATAATTTTTTATCCCTAAAATCCACTGGATCCTAAAATTCCATTTAAACAGAGTTTCCTTTAATGTTCAGCATAACTAAATCAAATCCCATTTTTAAGCATTTCTGTCTTTTGCCGTCATCTGTGATCTTCAACAGGCGCAGCAGTGACTGCAGCTTGCATTTATGTTTAAAGTGAAGAAACTCACCGCAGTGATGAAGAGGAGAGGAGAGGTCTGCTGGGCTTCTGATCCGATCAGATGAAGCCCAGACGTTCTGCAGCTGCTCTTTTATTCTCTGCAGCTTCCTCTTTTCACGCAAATGCTCAGGTTTCAACACTTCACACGTTTTCACACCAACTTCCTTCATTTCCACAAACCAGATATTCAAAGAAAACACATTTGAACACTAAAGATTTTACACTATGTTTAAACTCTTTTCTGTGTGAAAATCAACAACTTCAAGCAGCCATAAAAACATAAATGTAATGATTTTGATCTCAGCTTAATTTCAATAGTCTCATATTATGTATGGGATGTCAATGACCTGCGGCAGGACGTGGGATAAGGTGACCCTGACCCGTTAAATGGTGCACCCATCTGCTGCCTATAACACCTACAGTAGCTACCATCAGCTGTTTGTAGCTGTAATTTAGTAACATCATGACCTGCAGAAAAAAGGAAAAAAAAAGATGTTTCATCTTCAGGGAATTTGTTCATAAAATTATCAAAAGATTTCTCTGTTTTTACATCAGAACTTGTCTGATTAAAAAACACATTTGCTGCTCAGATTTGAGAGCGACATTTACATCAGGAGCCCGGACAAAGATGGAGGACGCTCTGACCGACACATGACCAAGGAACCAAAAAGAGAAATTGATTAACTAAAATAAATTACATTATTAACCGATTTTTCAAATGAGCAATCCACTAATTTACCAACAAGTAACAGGGAAAAATATAAATAAACACTCAAATAATCTGAAAAAGAAGAGGACTGAGGGTTTGTTCTTGGTTAAAACTGGATCTTGGTTCTGGAGAAGACAGTTGGGTCAATGATTGAATTTTCGATTTAGGAAGAACAGTTTTGTTCTGTTCTGGCCCGTAGCGCCCCAAACACCCTTCATTTCATCTGATCTCAGAAGCTAAGCAGGGTTGGGAGTTTTTAGACCGTTGCTGTGACATTGCTTGGAACTATCAGGCGCTCCAAGTTAGTGCAACCACATGTGGACTCTCCAGGGTTTTCGTGTTCTGGGGCCTCATTTATAAACGTTGCGTACGCACAAAAGAAGGCGTACGCCACTCTCTACGCAATAATTGAGATTTATAAAAAGCAAACTTGACGGGAAAATGTGCAGTCCTTCACGCAGGCGTGCGCACATAAACGGGTGAAATGAGAAACGGCGACACCGTCGGCAGAAGGAAGAAACACGTGAAAGTGAAAATGACAATCCTGCCTCTCATAAATAACATGAAGACTTCACAAAGAAAGTCTTACAATTAACAGCCTACACGAACACCCGTTTGATCGATCAGCAGTGAAACAAACAAAATAAATCAAACGAAAATTACAACAGAAATTCAAATGAACACTTATTTGCAAAAAGAAAAGTGAAAAATGTTCTGCAATAGTGGCATGTTGTGCAATTCATCCTCATAAATAATATAGTTAACAGAACGAAATAATGTACAAACTGATATTCCCGTCAATGTGTCCGTCTGGCGGAGCAGATATAGGTGCAATTAGACAGACAGACGTATTAATTGTCCACTGGGGAAAGTTGTTTTCATATTAAAACATTTCTTCATAAGCTATGGAATTATGGTATTCATGCATTTGCCTTTAGTTTGTTTTATTCTTGATAAAACCATGTTTGGCGTATGTCTCAACCATTCAGAAAGCAACAAGAAATTACATTTGCGCTGATCAAATTCCCATTTCCACGTCGATTATTACCGACATCTGTAGCTTGGCAGATGTAATTCAATGGAGGGAAATAAAATGCTCCATCACAATGCGTAATGACGCACAATGGCTGATCTTGCACTCTTAGAAGATGTGGCAAATGGAAGAATTCGGAGTGAACGCATCTTTAGACAGCAAGAAGGACGAGTGACTTATGAGCCGGTTCCGACTTCCTCGAGCCGTCCTGTTGGACCTCTGCGGGCTTTTGGGGGTGTGTCACCCGGTGCATCTGGCGCGTCGGTGCTCCCCCTGCGCCTCAGACACCACTCCACTTAAAAAGGATTCCCCAATTATTGCCACCAGTCTCTCATCAAGAAGGGGTCAGCTCTGGTGCCCCCCCCACCCGTGGCAGACACACTCTGGCGATGCAGCGCCAGACGTTTGTTTGCCTCGACTTTGATGTCCGACCATTTCTTTTTTATTTCGGCCACGGTCCGAGTTTGTGAGGCTACAGCATTACGACGTCTGCCACCGTTTGCCACTCACGTGCCTTTTCGGCATTAGTAATGCCCACACTGTCCCTCCAAACAACACTTTTCTCCTCTTTTCCACCTCGCCAACGATAACTTCTACTTCACATTGAGTGAAGTTACGTTTTTTTGATTTCCTCTCGGTGTTTGCCATGGTTTCGCAATCAATGAATATTAACTTGTGGGCGTTTCACGGACTATTTATGGACAAATATGGGCGTGTCATGAAGCCGCAAAAGCTGAGCTGCATTTAGAATCGGTTGTGATTTATTAAGGGAAAGATGCGTAGGATGTGCGTGCGCACGGTTTTATAAATCCGAATATTTCTGTGCGTACGCACGTCCTATGTTTCATCCGTACGCCACTTCTGACACAAATCCTACGCAAAGTTCTATAAATGAGGCCCCTGGTCCCAAGTCTGGGTTAATAGAAGGCTGTGGGGCCTCTGTAATCACATGTGTAAACTACCGGTAAGTGATCCCTATTTCCCCAAGGGATGTTGGTGGGTTAGCACCTTCAGTTTACCTGTGCTTTCTGGACACGTGCCTTGGTGGATATCTTGTGGTGAATGCGCTGGGAGTGTTGGTACATGGCTTCAAACGGGGAGCCGTGTAACCGAGGTCTCAGATGTCGATTACAAATCAACTCTGCCGATGGCAGAGCATGTTCAGACTAAAAAATGGGGCCTAAAACTGATCCCTGTGGAATTCCACATTTTTATTTCCAGAAATCCCTAAACAGTATGGACCCCAACTTACCAGAAACCTCATGTTTGAGAAACAGGACGTCAAACTTCAAAGTCAAAGAGGGAAACCAAGTGATCTGATTTCTTTTGGAGGCTATGATGATTAAGGCCATCGCATTCTGAGACCCAGGAGATGCAGAACAGCATTGAACAAAGACCAGTTTTCTGGTTCTTTATTCAGTTAGACAGAGAAAAACATTTTACTAATCAGTCATTGGAAGGCAGCTTTCTTCTATGAGGTAAATGTGTTAACATGTTATTTGGTTAAACTATTATTGCCATGTATAGTTTATCTACATAGATGGCCCTGATGGAGGTTTAATCTTTATGAAGATCAAAATGTTGATTTTTGGTTTCTGGAATGTCAGAGCAAAAACCGTCACAGAAGGTTAAAGCCTTTGTTTGTGGAAAAGCTGCAGATTATTCTTTTGAGATAAATAAAAAAGGTCAACTGAGATTTTTAGACACAGAAACCAGCAACAAGCTAGAGAGTAGTTTTCCTCTGAGCAGGTCACGCTGACATGCTGCTGCCAAGTCATCCACTTCTACAACAACAACAGGAAACTCAGGAAGATTTTAACCTCAGCATGCATTTCACTCTCCCTTTCTTTACTGACACATCTAAGATTTAAATGTAAAAACCTTTTTAAAAATGTAGCCTTAAGTAGCAAAGAGGTTTATCTAAATAGACACCTCGTGTATCTGAAGACTAAAAATTAGAATCTTTCAACTAAGCTGCTGGATGGAAACAAGCAAAATCAAATATTTCATATTTGATTCTAAAGCAATGCCTTTCACAAATTTAGTAAAAAATCTGTTTACGTTTGATTTTATTGATTCAATTATAGATTTAAACAGAACTTTTGTGTCTTTAGAGGCCGATGATGCCTTTCCACAGAAAAAAATCCGGAAACTGTGTGAGAAGATGAGCTGCAGCCCAGTTCGTACTGAACTTTTAAAGCTAACTCCACAGCTCATTGCTGCTGTTAGGGTTATGTAATTATCATTTGCTTACACGCTATTATCACCATGATATGATTGTCTAAGTTCTATCTTTCAGTAAGAAAACAATGACCTGAAAAGTTCTGATTATACAAGAATATGATGTTTCTGTACTGCTTGATTGAATGACCTACTTTTATGTTATCAAACCCTGCCACCAATAAAACCAGACTGGATACACTGAGAAGGCAGAACTCCTCTGTGACAGTTCGTGCTGTCACAGACCGATTCTCCTTCTGCAGAAGTCTAGCAAAAGTTTTCATCTGCTGTGTGGTTCTTCTCTTTATTAAGGAAAAAGTCAGAACCCTGACAGCTGCAAACATGCATGAAAACATCCAGTAGATGAAACATGCTCATTTTAGCTTAGCATTTTTGGTTAAATAGCTTTAATCCAAGTAGAATTAACCTTTTGACAATCCTAAAAAGAATTTACAAATACCAGCATGAGGTATTTGGACAGAAAAATGTAGGAGCTTTAATCTGGAATGTTGTTTTTCATTTAGCTTAAGTAGTTTTGGTTTAATTTTAGGATAAGTATAAATAAAGTTACAAATGCAAGGTTTTTCTCCTGCAAAAAAAGTTTTGGGTTATTTTTTTGTTTCAGGGTTGATAGATGAATTATTGCAAAAAAGGAATTACATTGTGTGATTTTGTCAGTTCTCCCTCTTGGAAACCATAGAGGGGTCTGACCTTTTTTAATTTAGGTGCATTTCCACTGTGAGAGAGATATTCTAGAGAAAATCTGGAACTCACATTGTAAGAGTTTTTAAAACATTTAAGTGTATGTTACTGCTGCAAATAAGTTTTTGAACACCTGAGAAAATCAGCATTAATATTTGGCACAGTAGTCTTTGTTTGCGATTCCACTGGTCAAATGTTTCCTGTAGTTTTCCTCCAGGTTTGCAGACACTGCAGGAGGGATTTTGGCCCACTCCTCCTCACAGATCTTCTCTAGATCAGTCAGGTTTCTGGGCTGTCGCTGAGAAACATGGAGTTTGAGCTCCCTCCTAAGATTTTCTAGCGGGTTCATGGAGACTGACCAGACCACTCCAGAACCTTGATCTGGTTCTTACGGAGCCACTCCTTCGTTATCCTGTGTGCTGTGTGCTTTGAAACATTGTCATGTTTGAAGACCCAGCCATGACCCATCTTCAATGGAAATCCCAAAATCTCACAATGCATGGCCACGGTCATCCTCTCCTTAGTACAGTGCAGCCGTCCTGTCCCATGTGCAGAAAAACACCGCCGTAGCATGGTGCTACCACCCCCATGCCTCACAGTAGGGATGGTGTTCTTGGGATGGTACTCATCATTCTTCTTCCTCCAAACAAGGCGAGAGAATTAAGACCGAAAAGTTCTATTTTGGTCTCGTCTGACCACATGACTTTCTCCCATGACTCCTCTGGATCATCCAAATGGTCTTCAGCAGCAGCGGGAAAGACCCACGCCAGTAAAAACTGTTTTTGCTGTTTTTAACATATTTTGTGGCATTTTTCTGATGATGGTGGACATTTGTAAAGAAAACTAAAATTAAAATTTCTGGACTGAGAGGTCTGAGGTCTTTCCAGGGATCTGTTGTAGCCACTCCTCCAGCTTGGGGGTTACTGCCCCGAGTGCTCCAATTACCACAGGCACCACTGTCACCTTCACTTTCCAGGCTTTCTCCAGGTCTTCTCTGAGTCCCTGGAAAAAGTGTGGTCACCCCTGGACCCTCTGCTGCTCTGTGGAAACTATGTCCTAGAAAACGGCACAGGTTTTTTATATTTGGGCTAAAACAGCATAATTACAATTAAAAGACCACTGGGAACACTTTCAAAATAGATCAATAGATGATTGGAGTGGGACTTAGATCATCTCTGCAACCAAACTTGGTCCAGACATGAAAAACAGCAGCATTATCTTTTTGCTACATGTGCATCACAACGAGTTTTAGGTTTTATAGAACGCAGCAGGGTCTATGTAGCTTTTTGAAATGCAGCACCTTTTGAGTAGTTAAGCTGTTGCATCAAAGCATAAAGTGATTATAAAAAAGCCAAATATTTGGTTCTACATAGGAAACCGAACCTGCAGCTTCTGATCCAGGAGAATAATTTTGCTGCTCAGATCCTGCTTAGTCAGCAGTTTGGTTTGAGTCCCTTTTGCCGTCTTGTTTAGGTTAACTCAACGATATTACTGTTAAGGGTTTGAATGATTAAAGGGTTTTTGATGTTCACTCTGCCGATGGAACTTTGATAAATAAAAAATAAAAGTTGAAATGACAGACGATCATCTGGACCAAATCATTTCAAGTTTGATCAAAACAGCAAATCTCAAACTACCTACAAACATAGTTAGTTGAAGGATTTCTGTTCAAGCGACTGGATCTGCTTCCTTCTTGATGTTCAGCTGTTGGCATTTCCCTTCAGGAGGCGCCACAGTGAATCAGCTTTCACTGATCCACAGGCTGCTTTGACAGAGGTTTTTACTGCGGATGCCCTTCCTGACACATCCCTGTGTTTTATCTGGGCTGGGGACCGGCACAGGGAGACCCAGACTCGGACTCCCTTGTGGCTACATACGTAGTTGGGCAGTAGCATAAAGGACCCACACAACTTTTGCCCAAATATCTGAATGGGATTTGGATCTGGTCACAGAAATTTGGGCTGAATGTTGAGAATGAAGGAAAATGCCACAGTGGAATTTTATTGTAGTGAATGTTGACAAGCCGCAAAGAAAATCCTCATGACAGATTGAGTAAGGAAGACGGTCCCAAAACATCAAGCAGGGTTATTTCAGGTCTGACCTCATGATTTGCTGATGTTTCAATGACATACGATGTTGAGGAACTCGGATGTTACAGTCGTTGCCCAGTGTCAGAAGGTTTGGCTTCAGACGCTGATCCTGGATCTTCCAACTTGAAAAATAGCAACAAAAAAAAACAAGAACAGCAGAATATAAAAAAGGAAGAGAACTGTGTCAGGCTGTTGGTTTAAAGCGGGTCAGAGAGACCCTGAAGGGAGCAGGAAAGAGCTGAGAGGAAGTGAGAGCAAGAGGTCACAGCGCTCCTCCAACAGCATGAAGCTGAAGGTCATCTGTCAGTACGCGTCTGTCAAACCTGAACTGTTTTTTTTGTAAATTGACATTTATTTATTCATAGCAGAAAGACTAGATTACCAAGGTCAAAATGTCCAGAACCTTTATGCTGATGCAGAGGTGGACCTGCTGCCGGGTTTGGATCGCCTGCTGACCTGTGTGCGGCGCTGTGAATGGACACAGAGGTTGTAGTAAACTGCTTCTGGGGGCAGTGGTGGGCTTTTGGCCTGGGGATGGGAGGGGGGCGGGGCTTCAGGTATCAGTGTGTGTGTGTGTTGGTATACATATGCGTAAGTTAGCGTGTATATCTAGTGTGCAGTGTGTGAAATCTGTATGAACAAGTGTGCTTGAGTGTGTAGTTGTTTGTGTTTGTGTAGTGTTTGAGTAAACAGTTGTCATGAAGCCCCTATAAAAGAAGCCTCCAGCATCTTTTTTCTGTTTCCTCTCAGTTTTGCTGATCTAAACTCTATAACCCAGTTTTTTTTAAGATTCCTCCACATCTGCATCTATCTTGTCCAAAACCTAAAAAACAATTTAGCTAACAATAAAATTTAAATAAGATTAATATGTAAAACATAATTTGAATCATTCATAAACTTTAACAAACGTTTTTGAAAAAGTGTGTTAATATACATGCATACCTGGTTTGGTTAGAAGTGTAGAATCAAGTTAAACCCGTTCTTTCTTGTAACCTAAACATGTTTCTTTATTTATGTTACTTTATTTAATTTCTTTTGTAGAAATGCAGGTGAAAACATAGAAGCAGCAGAACTCCACTGTGTTTTTCTCTGCAGAATGCATGAAGCTGAATGTAGAAAACATACAACTCCATCATTCATTAAGTCTGACTCACTGAAATGAACAGATTTCATATTTCAAGTTCAAAACAGAGGACTAACTGTTTGTCTTCACTTCTAAAGATGAAAATCGTTGAAGGAGATTTTACCGTAAACATCTGAAGCAAATGTGTTTCAAATGTAAAACTTTGAAATGCTCAAAAGGTTGTTTTTAAAGGTTTTACTAATATTTTTCAAACCCAGACTAGCTTGTCTGGACTGGTGCAACCCCACTCTCCTTTAAACATCCTCAAACATCTTTTGCTGTCGTTCCAATAAACTATATGCAGACAAATGTTCGGAGGATGGTGGTTTATGTATGAGCCTCTGTAGTGGTCCATATATTTTCCGTCCTAAAGCTAACTCTGCAGGGATCTTCCCAGTGGTCTCTTGTTGGGCAGTATAAACAGCATTACAGAATTCAGAGGAGTCGGTGCCTCACCAGCCATCAACCTCACCGCACGTCACTGGGCGAGGGCAGGTAGCGCCTGTTTACAACTCGGCTTTAATTTACATTTCTTTTGTCTTCTTTCTCGTTTTTTGGTTTGTTTTCTTTTTCCAAACCATTAGCAGTTTGTCGCTGAAAATAAATAAACTCGTTGGTAAAAAAAAACAAAAACAAACTTCATCTTTGTAAAACATCACTCAGTGATCAGGAACAGTCTCATTAGAGCGCGAGGTCCACGCGCGCGCGAGGATCAATTCCCACGCTGACAGAGCCGCTGCAGTTTGGGGCAGTCACCAGCAGAGGGCAGTGGTAACATGCCCCGCGAGTGACCTGAGTCACACACGGGGCAGGAGGTGAGCACGCGCACGCCGGCCCCAGCCTTAGCCTCTGACTGGACAGATGGAATTTGACAGTCAAAGAGAGAGTCGGACAGGAGGCTCACGGGCACGCGCACACACGGAGCTTCCTCAGGTGAAATGAAGTCCTCAAATTCCCGCGTGGACGTTTGCGGAAGAAAGCACCACCGCGGTCAAAGTGAAGACTTTCACTCTGGGGAGTCAATAGAAACTGTTCTGGGATTTGCGAGCATGTGCACGTGCGTGTGCGCGCTCTGCTGCAGCGCTGCATCATCAGGGAAAAGCTGCGTGAAAAATGCAGCAGATTCTTTGTTCCACGTTCAGCTGACGTCAGCGTGAGAGTGCGCACGAGCTCCTCTCTGATCCCAAAAACACGCAGGCACGCGGGCTGCAGCCGAAGCCTCAGTCTGCAACAACAGAGGAGGAGGAATGGAGTTTAGAAGAAGTTAAGTTAACGCAAATGACAAACAAACAGCGAGGAGGAGAAAATCAACAAAACAACTGAATGCAATAGAAACTAGAATGAAATGAACCAAAAGTCTGCAGGACTCGATTAACAGCAACAGTTTTTAGCTTCTTCGTTTGGGCAAAATAGAAAATAATCGCCAGGTAACCGGAAGTTGGCATCTTTTTTTCTTCAAAATAATCGTTTTTTTCTTTCCTATTTATTCTTATTTTTTTTAAATATAAAATTTTTTTTTGGTTAAACATATTTCCCACAGCAGCAGCTTGAAGTTTTTATGATGACATCATAGCAGCTCTCATCCTCACACACGCTCATAACGTTTTCATAGAGTTGTTTGATTTAATTTTTAAGTCTGAAGATAATTTATTAATGCATTTTATTAATATTCTATTTGGATAGCACTTCTTATTTTTCAAAAGCAACATTTATTGTCTAGCAGTTACAAATTCAAAAAGGTCAAACAGGAACAAACCTTTTTCTCCAACACAGTTTTGAATGTAATTGTTCAATAGTGAAAATAATAGCTTAAAGTCTGCAACATTTGTCTTTCTTAGAGCCCTTTAAATCATCCATCTGCGTTTATGATAAACACACTGCAGGCTGAAACCACAGCAGAACCTCACACTGCAATACCAACAGCTGCCAGGAGAAGCAGGTTGGAAAGCTTTAACCAGAAAGACTTTCACGGTCATTTTTAGGGGTTTTAATCATTTTTGTCATTTAAAAAACAGACTACTGTAGATAATATAAACATGAATCCCAATGTTTTAATCTGATCTATCTCTTACCCAAATATGGTCATTTTCAGTCCCAGAAAATCTCTCTGTAGGCCTTTATTCTCCATTTTTAATGTAAACTCTTTTCAAAACCATTAACACTAAGCATCTTTATTTCGTGAAATTGTTTAAAAACATATTAATTGTGTTTGCAATAAAAAAATTAAAAAGAGACACAGGAAAATGGTCATGAGCCATTCACACAAATTCTGACCAAAAATAAATGCTCCTCTAATCTGTATATTTATGGTTAAAAACATCAAATCAGCAAAAAATGGCGTGAGGGTTGGAATGACTTTTTTCTTGAATCCTGAAAAAAATGATAATCTTGAATTTTCTTGGTACATTTTAAAAATAACAATAGCAATAGCAAAAAAAATAAAATAAAATAAATATATATATATATATATATATATATATATATATATATATATATATATATATATATATATATATATATATATATATATATATATATACTGCAGAAAAGTATCCAAATTCATATTTTAAACTATAGAGTCACAGAATAATATACATCAGTATAGTTGATTTTACAAAATAAATAAGATTCTTTTTCATCTTTTTGACATTTTTAAATCTGAAGATCAAATTTGAAAATATTGATGACGGATGGTGGGAGGGGCCTTCTCCCTCTCCCTTTCTCTCTCTTTCCCTCACTCCTTTTTCCGTCCGCGCGCCAAAGAGGCTCTGAGAGCTCAGCGCGCGCGGCGGTCAGCAAGAGGAACGGCGCGAAGAAACAAACCAAAGGAGTGAAGGAGGAAGAGGAGAAGCCGGAGGCACGCGGACAACTGTCTCGTGTTGGATGTAGCAGTTTGCGCGTGCGTGTGCGCGCGGCACGCGCTTTGCGGCTGTCCAACTCTGTGGGTCCGTGCGCGCGTGAGCGGAGGATGGGAGGAAGCTGCTCCTTCAGATGCCTCGCGCTCTTCTTGGCTTTTCACATAGGTAAGTCACGGATTCGGGCGCGTGCACAGCAGGATACATTTTTATTCCAAATTTGAGCATAGATCTTTTTTTTAAATCAAATATTCGTTATCTTTCGTTGCATTTAGTATTTTTTCGTTTATTGCTCGGCGGCCGGAAGTATTTTAAACTATTTATATATGTTTTTAATTTACGGGAATATTTTTAGTAGTTTGGGGTTTAAAGCAGCAGCAGCTTGTAAGAACAGAACTCCGCTTCATACTGAGGGTGCGCGTGTGTGCGCGTTAACGAGGGGAATACCCCCACCCCCTCATTGTCCCAAACAGGAAAAAAACTGCAGATTCAAATGATTCTACATTAAAACTGTGAGTTTTAAAGTTTAAAAATAATATAAACCAGAATCAGAACAATGTCTCTGATTTTTTAGCAAAGAAAATAATCAATCAGATTTGTGTTTTAATAATAAAGGCCGCAGAGTTCATTTAAATTAAATCTCGTGCTTGTAAGCGCGCGCGGAGCTTTCGCCGCAGTGCGCGCGGCGCAGTAGCAGAATGCCGCACGCGCCGCCTCGTATTGAAAACGAAACGAAAATCTTCCAAAAGAACAAAATTCTACATCACACCTTTCTTTTGTTTTCCAGACAATTGGCGATTGAGGGACGGGTGCAATATTATCGCGCGTGCAGGACATGGTATCTTTCTTTCTTTCATTAGACCTTCTTTTACTAAAATGTGTACGCGCGCTTAAGCTGCGTGCGCCGTTGTGTCGAAGTCCCATGCTGCATTCATCAGGAAAATTCTCCCGGGATGCGGCTAATTGCTGGAGCCTGCTCTTCCTTCATTTGTTCTTTTCTGCGGCTTCGTTGCATAACGAGGCTTTGTGCGCGTGCCTGTGCGCGCGTGAGGGCCTCTGCTTTGGTTTTTTATTTCTTTGAAAGTGTAAAGAAAAGGTCACGGAGGCGCCGGCGCTGTGGCTTTCGGCTCGCGCACGCTTCAAACGCCTGTGCACGCGTCTCACCTGATTCGTTTTTTCTGTGCAGATGAAAGTTTGCATTTCCCGCACGTTGATTGGCTGCGTGTTCGCACGCAGCCGCTTTACCTTCCGAACAAAATAAATGAAATAAATAAATGTGCCTTTAGGTTCGCGGGCGCGTGTAGATTTTTCATGCAGGGGATAGGGCCTCGCGCGTGGCAGGTGGGTGTGCCCGCGCGGAGTCCCGCACACGGATTTGGCATCCTCTCTACACGCATCATCATGCGCGTGCGCGTGGGTGAATGAGTGCACGAAAAAACCCCAAAGAAAAAGTGAATGAAAAGAGGAAAAACGAAGAAAATGACAGACAGTAGCTTCAAAAAATAAGCACAGTTAAAAAATTCACCTGCAGTGGAATAAAATGTAAAAATGAGAACATTTACAAAAACGAAGCTTCAAGTAATACAAATAAAACAACAACATACGTTTTATTGTGCAAAGATAAATGTATATTTAAATAGAAGAAGTGGAAATGCTTCAGAAAATAGTGTTTTTGTTTCCTGCTTTTATTTAAAGCATTTAAAGCATTCAGATATGAAGGGAGGGATTTTTCACGCGGCGCGCGTGCGGCCGGTTTGTAAAGTGATGTAATGCCTTCATTGTACAGTGAAGGAGGAGGAAGAGGAGGAGGAGCCTCACTCCTTCAGCCATTCAGTCCAAACGAGCTCATGAAAACAAAAACAAATTCTACATTTGTAAATAGATTTTCTGACAATTTAAAGATACTTCTTTTAAAAATATTCAATTAAAAAAATTCAACTTTTTTATAATTTCATGTTTTTTATTCTTCTTTTTATTATAAAATCAGATTCAGTCGGAAATCTTTTTTTAATGAAACACATGGATTTCCGCCACTGAATTTCTGCTGCTTTTTATTGGACAATTTTAGTTAAGAATAAATGAAGCTTTGATGATTTTTTCTTATATTTGGACGGACAAACTTCTGCTTGAAGGTTTGGATTTTCTTTCATTTTATAAGATCTGATTTTATCAGATCATGAGGCCACAAATTAAAAAAACGGAACCTCTTACTGATCCAAATGAAAATCCGATTAAATATAAGAAAAGCCATTTTAAGAGGTGTGATGAACAGGAAAATCAAAATGTCTTGCAGTAGTTGTTGTGTGACCATCAGATGTGAAAAATCCCAGATGTTCTGTTTATTTTATTTGTTATTTGGTTACAGTTATGATGCTTTTAATCTCAGAGCTTTTATTTTGTTTTTAAACACAGAGCAACAATTTTATTTCTTTTTAAAAAGTCTTTTGACAGAAGTCCTCACCCTAATGTCTGATGTAAATCCAGATTTTAGCAGAACAGTAAAAATCTGCTCTACATTTTTATTTCGTAATATTCTTTTATGTTATGTGTGGAAAGAATATGGAAATGGCTGCATAATCAGGGGTTTTTAGTCCACTCTGCTGTCAAACCTGGCAACCGTAATTTCTCACATCCTGTTTTATACTCATCCATCAAAAGTGAAGGTTTTATTTTTAATAACTGTATTGTTCAGTAATTGTCCCCAAATTTAAACAGTTTTATTATTTTTCAGAAAAAAGACTGACATTTTAAAACTAAAATTCTTTTTCCAGGTGCAGTTTTTCCGCAGGTTTGTTTAATATGGCGGAATGAAAGCACAGCGCCACCTGCTGACCCCCAGGCAGATCCAGCCAAGAATTCTGTCTAGTTTTTGCAAACAGTTTATTAAGATTGTTTGTTCATTTAGCACAAAAGCTGCAATTAATGCAAACTTTTTTCAGGGCTTTTACTTTGAAGTGGTTAGACAAAAATCCTGAAATGTGAAGAAAACTGATTGCAGCTTTCTTTCTATAAATAGAGGAATATCTGGATATGCAGAAATGCTACAGTATTCTTTAGGACCCGCCCCCAACCTGTCCTACACGTCACGGCCGGTTAGTCTGAGCGAGGAAACCGGACAGCGGCCATGTTGTTATCCAAACCAATCAATCACACCCATCTTTCATCTAATGAACCACGAACGTGTTCTGAGCAGAGGTCACTGGGGGGGGGGGGGTCCTGTTAAAGAGCGCGTGCGACAGGGTGGGAGGGTGGATTTGTTTCTGCGGATGAGGGGGGAGAGCCGTGTTCATGGTACCAGGCTGGTCTTGACCCCAAAGCTGGTTCTGGTACCAGTGTTAAGCCTGCTTTTCTGAGCTGGACGCCTGAAAAGAAATCCTTCTCCAAGATGAACCGAACTTCTAAAGAGAAAAACGGCTTCATGAAAGGAGAGGAGGGGTTTGTCGGACGAGGGAATCGCACCGACTCTAAAGAAGATTTTCACTGAAAACGCACACATCCACACGGTGACGTTGGCGGTTTCCAGCAGAGGAAGCCGGTAGCTCCTTCACAGAGAGAATTAAAGGCTTCGCTCTTTTTCTAAACAGAAGTGTAGATTATGTCTGAATTCACTGACTGCTCCTCAACCCTGAAAGATGATCTGCTGCCCTGGATTTGAAATCCAACACCACACTCACTACTTTTCTGTTTGTTTGTTTTTTAAAGCCAAATATGATGTCACCCATTCCCCAAAGTAAAACCGTATAGATAGGAATAATTCCTGAAGAATATTTATGTTTATCCACATTATATTCAGAATTGATAATTGAATACATTTTCTTTAAGACAGATTGTTTAAGCACAATGCATTGTGGTCTATACCTGCCAATCTAGTGACCATTAATGCTCACTGGTTGTTCAGGGGACTGGATTTTAGAAC
The DNA here is from genome assembly GCF_053564925.1 of Oryzias latipes. NCBI lineage: Eukaryota > Metazoa > Chordata > Actinopteri > Beloniformes > Adrianichthyidae > Oryzias > Oryzias latipes. Next base: position 5,024,520 of record NC_136256.1, on the reverse strand, counting down.
TGTACCCCCCAAAAAATGGCAAACGTCTGTTTAACGTTGAGTAGTGAGTCAGATCTGGCTTTAGTGGTGTCTGGTGGAGGCTTTTTTTTAAAATGTTTTTGGACGCTGGATGTTGATTTGAGAAGCAATGAAAGCTGCTGTGAGCTGACTCAGCACTGGCCCCAGACTCCAGGCCCAAATCTGCCGTCCCAGCTTTGACCGGCCCTCAGTGACGTTTTGAAAGCCCACATTAACAGACCCTTGTTACACAAACATACAGAAAGTGAGGGAAAAGTCAGATTGTCATTTGGGCTCAACCGCCTCAGACAAACAGTTGCAAAACATTTAACCCTTGTGCTATCCTAGGCACTTTAACATTGGGAGTTGGGTCATCTAGACCCACTAGACAGTGCTCTGAACCTATTTTCTTCAATGATTTGTGATCTTCCCTGGTGTCCATGGATTACATGAAATCTTTCCACCTTTATCCACCTTTGTCATGGTAGGGAGAACACGTCAATGTAAGGGTGGGGTCATCTAAGATAGCACAAGGGTTAAACATTTAACATCCTGTGTCTTTGGATGAGACTGGAGGTGGAACCTGATGGAAACCTGCTCTGAGTCAAAGTTCTACATGTATAACATTTGTGCAACACTGGGTAGTAAAAACGTTCTAGGCTTCATGAATGAATTCTTATGATTGTCCTTACATTAAATACATTTTTCACTCTGCTTAAATTGTTGTAAAAGTCGATGAGAGTCTGCTCACACCAGGAAATGCTCCTTTTAGACATTTGTGTTTGTTTTGTTGCCGTCACACTGACAGCTCAGTCGTAACAGGAGGCCTTGAAGATGGTTTTTGAGTTCTCCTTCACAAATATTGCTCTCCTCTCTAAACTGCTGCTGCTTCATTCCAGACTGAAGATGCTGTTTGCAGACGATACAGTGTTTTTCTGAGTGAACTCAAACTCCACTCCACTCGTGATACTGTGAGACATAATGTGTCACATTTCTGTACTTGTGTTAGGTTCTATACATCACACAAACTTTTGGGAATAATTCTGCGTTTGAAGCGATTCTGCCTAAATCGCTTCAAACGCAGATACATCATGAAACGACTCTGAGAAGAATCTGACGGGTTGACTGAATGTATCTGTCTGTCTGTGTTCAGTTCCCTAATGCTGCCCCCTCACCATGTTTCTTGCCCCCCCCCTCCCCGCTGCAGTGTCCGTGTTGCAGACAGTGCTGGTCAGCGCTGGTCAATGTGACTCCGTGTTCAAAGGCTTCTCCGACTGTCTGATCCAGCTGGGAGACAACATGGCCAACTATCCGCAGGACCTGGACGACAGGGAGAACCTTCAGAAGATCTGCAGGTAGGACCGTCCAGCCCACGCATGCACACACGCATGCACACACGCATGCACACACGCATGCACACACGCATGCACACACAAGCAGCTCTGGTCATATCAACTGTCAAGCATTGATTGCAGCTGCAGATAATCTGCAAAAACTAGTTAGTGAGAAACCTTTTATAACATTTCTGGATGTCTGAAGTTATGCTCCATAAAGTGACATAAACCAGTTTCCTTCTGTGGACGCCAGAACCTCGTCCTTCTGCTGGGATTCTGAACGTATGCAAAAGCAACAAATCTCAAAGCAAATGTTTCGAGTGGGAGGAAATAGATGAAGATGCTGCACGGACATGTTTACAAAAAGGATCTAAACCAAGACTGTAGACAAGAAAAACAATAAATATGATCATACAGGAAGAAACCATACAGACAAAAAGTCATGGCCAAACCCCGCAGTCATGTGATCTGCAGGGTTTTTCTGCTCTCATTGAAGCTCGTCGTCATTCTAAGCTTCACAGACGTTTTCTTTTTGGTCAAATAGTGGGAAAAAAGGCAAAGACATGACAGCTGTTGATACACATCTGGAAAGTCTTTTTAACAGCTGGAAATTGAACGGCCACATTTCTAATTCTCTGATTAGGTTTCATTGATCTGACATTCAACATGAAAAAAGAACATTTATAAAAATGGTCTCCCGATCAGTTTCTCCACCTTTCAAACCTGAAGCTACCAAATGCTGCAGTTCCTGTAGCGACCACTGGAGGCTAGCATCAAAAGAAAGAAGTTCCCACTGTGGCGTTCCCTCGTTGTATCCTAGTCTCCTTGTTTCCTGGATTTTTATTACGTGTAGTTAGCAAGAGTTTATTTTATTTTGTATTCTGTGTCCTGATTGGCTGTAGACCGTGTCAATCAATCTCCTCTGTGCCGTATTTCCTGTATAGAATGCGTTATTGCAATCAGGTCTTTGTTTTACTGGACTGATTTTCTATGAAGGTTTGAACTTTGAGGGTTTAAACAGAGAGAAGCGCGTGAAAATGATTATGTATGTCTGAGTAAAGTGTAGAAAGTGTGGAGGGAGGAGTTTTAAAAACGTTTATAATTCTACTTTGTGGATTTCACCTATTTTTGGAATGTAACTCCTCCAATGAATGAGGGAACACTGTAGTTCCAAACTGTTAGAAGGTCTAACGCATGTACGTACGGCCGGATTGGGTTTGTACTTCTATGAACCATTTGTTCAAGGGACATCAAAGGGTGCTTTAAACAGCCTAAAAGAAACAGCGTATGAATTAAATAATATATTTGAAATTACAAAAAAAAATCCAGTTTTAGGACAAAACGGTTTTCATCTAATCCGATTTCAAAGTTTTGAAGTTTAGCTTTGGATGCTGTGAGTCTGGAGAAAACCAAAGACCACCTCTGTGAGCTGAAGGTTGTCGACATGAATCTAAACAGACAAACTGGAGGCTAAAACACACACAGCCTCATGTCCTGCTGCAACACACTTTTGGGATTTATGATCCATCATGAAAACTTTACTGTTGCATCGGTGACATTCTGCATAATGTTTGGTTAAAACAGCTTAAACTACGCAGGAAACGCCAAAGGAGCTTTAATGTTACAAAGCTTCAACTCAAACGTACAAACAGCAACAGACACGTATGTAAAGCAAACAGGAGCAGATGAGAGTCCGAGGTTGGTGTCTGAAGCCTTGGTGCAGGCGGCGCCGGCTCTGGAAACACGCCACCGTCCTCTGGAATGAATATTTCAGGACAGACAGAAGCTAAAAGTGGGCTCAGCTCTGCGCTCGGTTCAGACTAAACCGGGCCGTAATGACTGAATTTATATTTATGAGTCCCATCTGAGAGCGTCCCCCCAGCCGCCCACCAGCAGCCGCCCCCCAGCTCAGAGAAAGTGATTTAAGCACAAACCCGGAGGGAGACTCCATGTTTGCAGAGGGGCGGAGTGTGCATATGTGCTACCCCCCTCCCCCCAAAATCCACCCAAACCCCACCACCTAAAGCGGGTGGGCACCAGATGGCACACTGCAGCAGGGAGCCCCCCTGCCCCCCCCCACTCCTCCACATGATTTTTAATTCGGTGACAGCTCCATCACAGTGGTGTTGAGGCGTTGCAGGAGACGCGTTAACACATAAGCACACACACGCACACACACACACTCACACACACACACACACACACACACACACACGTTAATTGCTTTGAGATGGAGCTCGACATGACTCGGTTCAAGAGGTCAACATCAATAAGAGCAGATTGGAAGATTGGATTAGATACGCTGTACACGTGTGTGTGCGTGTGTGCGCGTGTATGTGTGAAGAAGGCTGGTGTCATCTTTACAACTGAAAGAATGGAAAAAAGATTGACAGAGGAGCTACAAGAAGACAAAGAGATCCAACAAATAGATGGAAAAAGAAAAAGCAGACAGAAGCAGACAGGAAATGAGAGTAGAAAGAGAAAAAAGTCACAAAAACATCAAGAAAAACTAAAGAGTTTGAAAATAGGGGAGTTTCATCAAAGAAACTCTTAGAAAAAAGTAGAATACTTGAAGTTTCTGTTAATAAGTATGCTGTACTATAGACCATGTATGTGTAGTGTACTAACTGAATACTTCTTCAGACTAAATTGGAACATTTTAGGTTTATATATAGTATAAGCATTAAACCACGGTCCGGGTGAATACTCGATCCTGATTGGCTGCTGGATGTGCATTAAAAAAGGACAATGCACGCCTAAAGAAGAAGTTCTGGTTACATAGCATAAATGTTCTGTATCACAGCGCTGATTTCTATAAAACCAACATTAACTTCATCATCTGGACAAAAACAAGTGGTTAGAGGTGAACTTTCTCTCTAGACTGATGCGTATTTAACCCGTCGTGACGACCAGCAAATATGTCGCTTTCCTTTGCCACTCGACGCGCCGGCTTAGCCGACAAAGGGGCATAGACTAACAAATAGTCCACTTTTTGTTAAAAAAGCTATCTAAACCGAACAAATAACAAGAATAAAGTACTACAAACTGATTGAATATTTCTTTCTTTTGTAAGTGATCATGATATAAGCAGGTTAATGGCCTTCGAAGTGTACATTTGCATTGACGCACTTCACAGAAGCAACCGTCCTCTGCTTCGCGTCGGACGGTTCAGGCTTCCACGACGTGTGTTTCTGATAATGCACACTTTGTCGGCCATTGACCCTTACATAAACTTCAAGTATACTGACTCACTTCTGGTATTGTGCTATCTTAGATGACCCCACCCTTACATTGAGGTGTTCTCCCTACCATGACAAAGGTGGATAAAGGTGGAAAGATTTCATGTAATCCATGGACACCAGTGAAGATCACAAATCATTGAAGAAAAAAGGTTCAGAGCTCTGTCTAGTGGGTCTAAATGACCCAACTCCCAATGGTAAAGTGTCTAGGATAGCACAAGGGTTACACATTTTACACATAAAATGATGAACATTGATCACCATGATTATTCATTAACATTGAAAACTGTAAACTGACTCATATTTAAGACATTTTTTTCCAATCCCGCTGCCCTCACATGGAGCATGGATGAGATGAGCCGTCCATTCGTCTTTTCTCGCCAAATTTCCAAAGCAGCCTCCCACTTTATGTTGAGTTCATGCTTGCTGTGTTTTCTCTTGCCAGTTACTGGGATAACTTCCACTCCTGTGCCACGACGGCGCTGGCGGACTGCCATGAGGGAGCCACGGACCTCTGGGACAAACTGAAAAAGGAGTCCCGAAGCCTGAATTTCCGTGGGAGTTTGTTTGAACTGTGTGGCGGCGGCAACGGAGCCCCCAGATCTGCAGACGCCAGAGGAGTAGCCTTGGTTCTAACCACACTGCCCACCATACTGACTTGGCTGGCATTTTAACAGCAACGGAGAGGAGATGCAGAAAGACAAAGTGGAATCAAGATATTAAAAAAAAAAAATCAAAAAAAAAAAAGAAACAGTGACATTCACTCCTTCATGCTAAAAAGAAACAAAACCTCAAGGACTGAGTCTGAATTCATCCCAAAAATGGATTTCTTCTTCTTCATTGCAATACCGTCACCTGGTTGGCCGTTTGGGGCGTTTGACTGTCTGGATTGCTCGTCCAATCACAGCCGACCTATCCCAGAGATCGATCGTATTAAATATTTACGATGCAGCTGAGATAAAATGAAGCAAATCATGAAATTTTGATGGATTCTTGCCCACTTACAATGGTTGAATTACATAATATTAAAGTCAGCCATGCATTATTGATCTGTGAAATGCTCCGGCTAGACGGCATAATGTGACGGCTCACGGTGTTCGGCCTTAAATTAGTTTCCTCTCATTCAGCCCGAGGTCCTGATGCAAAAACAAAACAGAATGAATAAGAACAGCCAAGGCATCAAACCCATCTCTGAACTGTGAACTTCCTTTCCCCGTCCTTCAACTGACAGTGGTTTTGGGGGATGGAGACTTGGCGTTTGCGTCTGTTCTGGCCGCTAACGCGAGCAGGCCGCAGTCAGAATCAGGAAACCAGCGCCCTCCTGCGCAGGTCAGCTTCTACAGGCAGGAGGCGAAGCTGCAATAATCACAGCACTGACCTTTGGTGCATGACTCGCAGTCAACTGTCATTTCAGTATTATCTGACATTTATAGTGCTTTACATTTGATTGTTGAGCTAGCCAGCTTGCTAACATGCTAGCAACTACTTTGTAAAGTCAACAACAAGTGAAGAAACCTTGATTTGCCAGAATTTTAGGCAGATTGGACCACTTTTTGTGGCGGGTAGGGTAGTAGTCCAGATTCAAACATGCTTTTGTTTCAAATAATAGTTTAAAATGATGTTAATCTGCATGATATCAGTTTAGAATGCCCCAAAGCATTTCAGGAAATGGGCACAAAATGGCAGCAATCTGAAACAACGGTCAGATTCAGGCTACTAGCAATCAGCTAGCGGTTTAGAGTGGCAGAAAAAAAACAAACATTAGAAATGTTGTGATTCAGACGTAGCTAAATGATTCAATGTCCTCCATGAAAACATTTACTTCTGTAGAAGGCAAGCATGTTGATCCTGTGTAGTTTATGTGAGCCAACAATTTGGATTTAAAGAATTTTTTATAAAAAAAAAAGAACATGCATATGAGAGGATATTTCATGAAACATATTAAATTATTTTATCTTAAACTGTAAAAAGTCTGCAAAGGCTTGCAAAGTGAGCAGTAGGCCATATTGGTTAAACCTTTGGATTGGTGCTTTATTTGCTGTAATTATTTAAACATTTAAGGATAAATTATTATTGGAGGAAGTTCATCAAATTGACATTTTTCTTGTTATCTGATTTGTCAAGTTGGGCCAAAAGTTTGGCCTGTAGCTTAACTGTGCTGAGGCAGCCTGTGAGCAACTTCTGACCCTAAAAGTCAAAGACAATAGCTTTTGTTTAACACTACATTGATGTTGCAGCAAAGTTGCAGGAATACTCTGATAGAGTATTTTAACACAGGAAAAACATTCAAACCCATATACCATTTGAATTATAGCATCTTCCTTCCCTCAAAACAATAAAAACAGGTCATCTGTGGCGCAGTCGCATTTTATTATTGTACAAAAGATCCACACAGCAAACAAAGGTGACTTCTGTTGCCTTTTTTTCAGCTACTAGCTACTGAAGGGAGGCACGCTGTGACTGATGAGTAAAAACACACAAGGATTTAGTCTTATGATGCATTTAAGTTTATAAAAGGTTAGTTTTTCTTTGCAAAAACTTCCAAGCAAACAAAAACATTTTTAAACGTTGTGCTCATTTCCTGAAATCCATTGGAACATCTGGGTTTTTGTCCGACATATTAGATGTTAAAGTAGCAGCACATTAAACGTTGGTGTTAGTTGTGGGTGGTTGACTTCTACCATCTTTCTGTTTCACGGCGCCAGCTGAACCATGTGATCAAGATGACTGAGACTAAACTTTTGCTGGAAAAAAAGATTCTTTTTTAATGCTGACAGCAATATCCAGGCAAGACATATGGCCAGTGTAGCGGAGCAAAAAGAAGAAAAGAACAATAAAACCGTGGCTGAGGAGTGATATGACTGTTGCCATCCAGCACATTCTCCAATCATTCCAGTGATTCATGCTATTATTCCTTAGAGATGATTTAGTTTAGGTCTATATGTTCAAAAGCAGAGTCCCTAACTGCAGAAATAGGAGTTTGATTATTTCTTTGCTGAGACTTGGATAGTGTTTTCCACTGCCTTCTGACAAAAAGACGTGTACTCCTGTTTGTTTGTTTGTTTGTTTGTTGCTTGGTTGGTTGGTTTGTCTCATTGTTTGTTAAATGAATGGTTGCTCAACAAAAAGAGTTTTAAAAAGATAAAAAGAAGCTATTTAAAGAATTGTCTATACAAGAAAACATGTATATGAAAGGATTTTGAAATGATACAAAGAAGCTCTATTACAGATAGTTTATCCCAGTTTTAACAGCAGATTGAAGATTATAGGCATCATGAAGTATTCAAGATAAAAATAAAACAATGATGAAGAGTAACAAATAAATGACTAATGTTTCAGAATGTGTGTTCTGCTTTTTTTAATGGGGAAAAACAAAGCACATTTGTCTTTTTTCATGTCCAGCCTCTGACAGGGTCGGGTGTGCAGTTTATTTATTATTAATGAGGGGGTGTCCCAGAGCTGCTGCATTTATTGACTGAGACGGGGGTGGAGGAGGAGGTGGAGGAGCGTTTGGCTGCATGTCCCCATGTGGTTCTTTGGTTGGTGGATCACAGTTATTCTAGCAGCAAAAACCCTTTAAATGATTAGGAATAACTGAGTGGGAAGACAAAGGAAGAAGGGGCGGCGGTAAGTCTGTTTGAGACGACGAGGGCTCATTCTGGCTGTTTGAGCCTGTCATGGTTTAATGAAGTTTGATTGGAGCTGCAGTTTTCCTGCAGCAGGCTCTTGGGGGGGCACACATGTAGGTACAGTATCTACATTAAGGATCACTTCCAAAGAAAAACAGCAGACTTTCATGTTTCTATGGAAATCTGCTCCAGTCTGGTCATTACAATCTCTTAAAGTCTAAGATTTGTACTTAATTTTTAATACCAGGATGCTACCAAACAGCCATCAGCTTTGTCTGAGCAGAAGACACAAAACAGGTTTCCAATGTTAGAAGTGTTAGTGAGAGGCTCGTCTAGATTAACTGCATTTAGCGTATCGCCTCAGCTGCAGCAGCAGAACAATTCCTGGAAGATGCAGTAATGAAAAACCCAGAGCAGCAATTATCGCCTGCAGGAGGAAACAAGAGCTGGCGAGATTCACGGCGAGCTGCTCATTAAAAATGCATGCAGGGAAGCCTGCGAGATGCAGAAAGTCCTGCGGGATCTCAGGGCTTCTAATAGTCTGACCCCTTTCTTTCTTTCACTCCTCCATCAGCCTCCAAATCTGAGAAACGGTAGACAGGCTTCATGTTTCATTGGTGTGGATTACGCTAAGGTCTCAGGTGGTCTTCTTCTTCTTTGGGGGAGATCACAGTGAAGCTCTGGGACCATCACAGGTTCTCATGAGGATCTACAGGTCACACTCGTGTTACAGAGCAGCAACAATCAGGAACGGGTTTTACTCTGAGGGGGATCAGCTCGCACTGAAGCTGGTCGACAGCTGAACATTGAGTCCTCCATCCTTTGATTTGAAAGGTTCCTTTAGGTCTTTGGGTGTCTGAGGATCTGGTGAAGAGTTTGAACCTCAAACTGAGTCAGAGGATTGGCTTTGGAACCATCATCCCCAGAACCAGGAAGTACTGAATGTTGCAGTTCCTTAAATGACCACTGGAGGCGAGCTGCAGCGGTAGGAATTTCCATAGTAAGAAGTCTTTCCAACAAAAGTCGACATGTTCAGTCTCCTATAAGGAATACTATGTTTATTGTTTGCTTTTCTATTTACGACAACTTTCAAATTCAACACTTTGATTAGATAATGAATATTCCCTTGTTTTCTAGTGGGTAGGGGGTTGGACCCATGGGTGGAAAGAACAGAACTATTACTTTTCTTTGTCCAGGTTTGGGAAGTTGTTAAGCTGCCAGAACAAACCGTCAAATATTTAATTTTACCATAAAAGATATGAGATGACTTAAAAATCGATTGACTGATTGATTTCAAGCTTTGTTGTCAAAGCAACAAAGAAACAGAAATGATAAAATGCATAGATAAAAAAAAACAGACAAAAAAGACAATTAAGTCACATTTGCTTAATTAAATATAGTGATCATTAATTAAAGTCAAGTAGAGCTTGATTTGTTGCTTGTAAAGGAGTGGGAAGTTGTTGCTGTTTTCCAGAATCTCGGAGAGTAAGGACTAACTCAGAGAGCGTGCAGACCTTCGTCTCTCTGTCTCATCTATTGATCAAAAATTCTAACTTCAGCCGAAGAGCCCTAATTCACAGAATAATTTGCTGGAGCTCCCATTTTCCCATCACTGTGTTTTCTGTCATCATGTGTGAGGAAAACAGACCCAAATCCATGAAGAGAGGAGAAAATGTAAAAAAAAAAAAAAGAGAGAAATCTCAGTAAAAAGATTCCCCTAAGAAAACCTGCTCTTTTGGAAATAAAGATGAGCTGATATCCTAAATGATGATAAGCAAAAGTGGGAATAAATATGCAATAAAAGGGGTCACAGAACCTGATGATGCTGAAAGTGGTCTGAAAGAAGAGCCAGAATGGAACTTCATAGAATGAAGGAGTGTGTTTATGGACGCTCTTCTCTTCTTCCTTCTTCACTCTCAGAGTCTAGGCCAGCAGCTAGGCCTCTGAGGAGCCTCAACCTAAAATAAGTTCCTCTGCGGTGCGGCAGTGCTGGCTGAAAATGGGGCGGACATCGCTGAGGTTCCCTCCGGAGCAGAAAGTCCAGAAGTGACTTATGTGGGAACCAGCAGGGCAGGAATTGAGCTGAGTGTCGCAGTGGAGGATGCTAACAAGGGTGGTGGTGGTGGAGGGGCTGCTGATGTCTAAGTGGGTCACCCTTAGCTGCTGAGAACGAACTCCCCTCACTGATGTACAGAAGTGGATTAGTGGGTCGGAGAGGAGCAGCAGCGTTCGGATCTTTGATGAAACATTTCAGGAAACCCGACAGCTTCCTGTTTGAATGAAGACTGAAGACAAAAATATGAACATGTTTTTCAAAAACCTTTTTTGGAATCATGGAGGTTCTCCACTTTTCTGCCTGAGGAACAACCATTGTTGGATTCAAACTCTTTGCATTTTGGAATCTTTAGATGATGCACTTTGAACATCTCTCATCATCTGGTCCGGTTCGCTTTCACACACAGCATGTGGAACAGAACCAAACCCTAATGTGGACCAAACTGTCTAAAACATTAGGGGGCGCTAATGAGCTCTGACCAGGACATGGAAAAAAGGCCTGCAGCTCTTCACGTCCCCACGTCAACTCATCCAACTTTTTCACGATTTCTTCAGATTCCTTCTGTGGCAGTTTTTCCTCCTCCAATAACGCAGCGTTTACATCCTTTCCTTCCTTTAGTCCTCGTCCTCTCTGTGGTCTGTGGAAGGTCTGTCTGCACTCAAAGGAACCTCACCAGAGTTCATCTGCAAATGAACAACCTTTGGTCTAAAAAAACCCACAGGTCACTTGAGTTCTGGTGAGCTTTAACACCTGCCAAATCCAAGAGGACCATTAGAAGATACAGATCTGGATCAGACCAGAACCAAACCTGCCAGAGTAAACATGACCCTCAAAAAAGCATCTGCACCTATCTGAGATGTTTGATACTGTATTTTTGACCTTAAGATGGATTGAGGTTTGGGACACATTAAGTGAACCAAAACAGTCAAATAATGTGACTACACTTCCCAGAATGCCAAGAGGGGCCAAGATGTGGGCGATTGGTAAGCTGGGTTGACAGGAAGTTTTTCTAGTGAGCTATGTGGTTCTTCTTCTCTTTTATCTGCAACAACCAGAAAAATATTAATATAATTTATATTTATAAAAATATAAATATAAGAATCAAACCTTATTAACAATACTCACTTTTTCACTTCATTATGATGCACAGCACGTTCTACTCTGCCAGGCTCCTGACTACAGAACCCATAAGCCTTGTTTCCACTGAGCGGTCCGGTCTGGTCCAGCATTTTGAATGTTCATTCATTCATTTATCTTCTAATCTGTTTTGTCCAGGTTTTTTGGGGGTCACAGGGCTGCTGGAGCCTATCCCGGGCACTTAAGGGTGAAGGCAGGGGACAACCTGGATTGGTCGCCAGTCTGTCGCAGGACTGCAATCAAACACCCATGTGGGATGAAAATCTTGGTTGTCAAAATCGTCTCTAACCTAACATTTGATCATCATATACGTCACCTCTCCAAAGGGTCTTTTTTCCATCTTAAAAATATTGCAAAGCTCCGCCCCTCACTCACCCAGTCTGATGCAGAAAAACTCATCCATGCATACATTTACCTCCTCCAGACTTGACTACTGCAATGCTCTCTTTGTTAGGATTCCTGGGAGGAGCCTGGAAAAGCTTCAGTACATCCAAAACTGCGCTGCTAGGGTCCTGACAAGGAGGCGCAAATTTCCCCACATCACTCCTGTTCTTCAGTCACTTCACTGATTACCCATTCGTTCCAGAATTCACCACAAACTCTGTCTCCTCAGCTACCAATGCGTCCATGGAACTTCCCCTACCTACCTCAGTGAGCTCCTTTTCCCACACGCCACGTCACGATGACTCCGCTCAAATTTTACTCACTGCCTTCATCAACCAAGGACCAGGCTGACCACGATGGGAGTCAGAGCCTTTCAGGCTGCTGCCCCTCGACTCTGGAACGACCTCCTTGAATCCCTCAGAGCCCCTCAAAGCCTTGACACCTTTAAAAAAGGCTTAAAGACCTTCCTTTGTAATAATTCTTTTTAGTACTTTTGTTGTTGTTGTTTTTCTTCAATCTTATTTGCAAACTGTTGTTATTCCTATTTTACATTGTAGCGCTTTGAGATTGTTCCTCAAAATGTAAAGCGCATTCTAAATAAAATATATTATTATTATTATTATTAAAACCCACACATGCACGGGGAGAACATGAAGATTTCCATCATAAAATGGACCCATTAAGGGAGACTGAATTGTCCCATTTTTAGGCCTCTGTTGGTTGAAGGTCCATAGAAAAAATGGAACAGACTGATTGAGTCGGAGCTACTGTTGAACCCGTTGATTGACTTTTCAATATTTTTACTATATCTTTTAAATCTATAGCAGCTTTTAGACCTGCAGTGTCAATCAAAGGTCCATCGTCCCCTTTTTAGGACAAATGTGACCATTCCTGCTGTGAAAACGGACACTGAAATGAACATGGACATGTTTTGTTGTAGCTAGTGGCTACACAGAGAAGTGCGTTGGCTCCACTTCCTTTCAATGTCAGATCAGTTCCAATGCAGCATCTGGAACTAGAGGTGAAAGGAAGATGATGAAGGTGATCAGGAAAACACTTGAAGACTGCAGATGTCTGTTGCTGTGAGAGCTTTACAGAGAGCTGTCCTGTCAGTCACAAGGTTAGTGCTTATGTCAATGTGACATGATCCCCCCACAAACACACACACACAAACACACACACAAACCCCTGGGTGGTTACTCTTTAAAACTCTGAACTTTTTCCTGCAAGTTTAACCTCAGTCCAACAAGTCAGGACAACACAGGAAGAGGAAAACGGTGACGAATCAGCTGTCAGAGGTACAGAGAGGCGGAGCTGTCGGTCATGACAACACAATCATAAACATGCACACACTCCCACACATGTAAACACACACTCTCTCCAGCAGATCAGGGAGAGCTCTAATGAGTTTATTACATCCCACCTTCAGAAAATAAATGAAGCGATCCATCACAAGGGAGCTCCGCCTTCATCACGCTACAGCTTCATCAGCACTTAAACACGCCAAGGAGGAAGAGGAGGAGGATGACACGGAGGAAATGAACAGTGGGGTAGACAGGGAGTGAAGAGGAAGAGGAGGGTTTGAGAGGAAGGGAACATCTGTGCAACAATTTAGTCACACCACAGCTTCATCTGCTGAGGAGGAAGACGAGGACGATGAAGAGCGGGGAGGAGAAGTATGAAAGGAACGCCGCTGAAGTGGTCCACACCAGAGACCGGAGCTGAGAGACATAATGAAGAGGAAGAAGAACATCTGTGCATCTTCATCTGTCAGCAGGTCTGAGAGGAGGAGGAGGGAGATGAAGACATCATGTGACGAATTAGAAAAAGAAGGAGGGAGGAGCTTATGGAGACATGGAGTGAAAGGAAAAAAAATTACAACAAATCAAAAACAAGAAACACAAAAATGAGAAAAACAGAAAACTAAAAAAAACAGAAAAAATTAAATGATCAAACATGAATGAATAGAAAACACAATCTTCATCACCATAAAAACGTCATCAAAAATACAGAAAAACAAAAATACTTCGGCAGCAAAAAGAAAACCCCAATCTTCCCGAAAAACTTTGTTTAAGAAGAACAAACAAAACGTTTTTAGAAGAAACCCATTTTACCACTAAAAGTGAGTCATTGTGTGTTTTAGCAACAACACAAACATCTCACAGAACACATAACAACAATGACAACCATTCCCCTGCAGTGATTGAGGTTTGAATTCTTCAGCAGAAAAAAAGCAACCACAAGATCCAGGTTTGCCCACCTGAGAATCTTCAATGTTGAAGTTATTTTGCTGCAGATTAAAGTCCAGATCTGAGACCATGGAAATGATGAAGCTGAGAAACAGCTTGAATTTGTAAAATGAACAATTGTCGTCTCATTCAACGCTTTTGATTCATCCAGATGATGTTGTCTTGAAGACGAGTCAGGTCATCTGAACTTAAAGTATACTTTCTTGAGGCGTTTTACAGTCAACATAACTCTTGTGCTATCCTAGGTACTTTAACATTGGGAGTGGGGTCATCTAGACCCACTAGACAGTGCGTTGAACCTTTTTTCTTCTATGATTTGTGATCTTCACTGGTGTCCATGGATTACATGAAATCTTTCCACCTTTATCCACCTTTGTCATGGTAGGGAGAACACGTCAATGTAAGGGTGGGGTCATCTAAGATAGCACAAGGGTTAATACGCTAACATAATTATTGTCCAGACATGTTGGACTGACTAACTATGTGAACAGTGAGTCAGTCCCAGTGATCCCGGTGGATGTTGGACTCCGGCAGGGCTGCCCTTCATCACCGGTTCTGTTCAGAGTTTTTATGGACAGAATTTCTAGGCGCAGCCAGGGGCCGGAGGAGATCTGGTTTGGGGACCACAGGATTTCCTCTCTGCTCTTTGCAGAGGATGATGTCCTGTTGGCGTCATCAGGCCGGGACCTCCATGCATAGGGGCGGTGTGCAGCCGAATGTGAAGCGGCTGAGATGAGGGTCAGCACCGCTAAATCTAAGGCACATATGTCAAACTCAAGGCCCGGGGGCCAAATGTGGCCCTCCATGTCATTTTATGTGGCCCCTGAGAGCATAAAAGTTTTTGATTTCTTAAAATAAAAATTAAAAACTGGTGTGTATTTATTCATATCTAGGGGAAATCTGCCATGAAATATCGGATTGGGCAACTATAAATTATGACTGAAACACTGTCCATATAACCTAACCTGACAGAATCTAATTTAAAAGGATTTATGCTAGAATAACAAGCAAACATGTTTTCTATGCAACTGTAATTGTCACTTTCAAAAGTTATAATAAATAATATTTTACATTTAGTTACATGTATAAGTTATATCCGGCCCTTTGAGGACAGCCGCTATGCTGATGTGGCTCTCGGTGGAAATGAGTTTGACACCCCTGATCTAAGGCCATGGTTCTCGACCAGGGAAAAGTAGTTTGCCATGTCTCTGTGGGTGGGGTGTCCCTACCCCAGCGTGAAATTGAGAGTGAAAGGCGGATCGGAGCATCGTCCGTAGTTATGCGGTCGCTGTATCGGTCCGTTGTGGTGAAGAGAGAGCTGAGCCAAAAACCGAGGCTCTCAATGCAATACTCACCTATGGTCAGGAGCTTTGGGTCATGACCGAAAGAACGAGGTCCCGAATACAGGCGGCTGAAATGAGCTTCCTCTGTAGGGTGGCGGGGCGCTCCCTTAGAGATAGGGGGAGGAGCTCAGTCCCCCGCGGAGACCTCAGAGTAGAACCGCTTCTCCTCCACATCGAAAGGAGCCAGTTGAGGTGGCTCAGGCATCTAGTCCCGGATGCCTCCTGGACACCACCCTGGAGAGGTGTTCCGGGCATGTCCCACTGGGTGGAGGCCCCGGGGAAGACCCAGGACACGCTGGAGAAACTGAGTCTCTCAGCTGGCCTGGGAACACCTTGGGGTCCCCCCAGAGGAGCTGGAGGAAGTGGCCAGGGCAAGGGAAGTCTGGGCATCTTTGCTTAGACTGCTGCCCCCGTGACCTGGTCCTGGATAAGCGGAGGACGATGGATGGATGGATGGATGTTGGATTGTTTCTTGTTTTTTTTTAGGTGTTAATAAAAAGTTGGGAGTTAGCGTAGCGACAGTAACGTTTGTTGTAGTGGCATCAGTCTGTTTTTTTGTTGCAAAGCAGGTTGGGGGTTACAGGTGTTGTAAATATGATAATGTGGGTAACATTTCTAACATGAGGCATGTTTCAAACGTCTAGAGCTATGGTGAACATAGGTCTAGACGTTTGAAAATTAACCATTTATTGAGCCGCCCTTAAGTACTGCTGCTGTTCAGTAGCTCTGTGGTTAGCTGTGGCTGTCATGTTTCTTCTTGGAGGTTGCTCCTGCGTTGTATTATTCTGAGTTGTTTGGTCTCATTTGTGTTTTCGTGATAGGATCTGGTCTGGGGGACATTTGTGCTTTCTTGTTTTTGGAGTATCAAGGATTTATGGGACTGCTTAACTCAGGACAGAGTAGAGAAGATACAACTATGTATTATTCTTTGGATTTCTGCCCCTTCTCCCCTTCACCGGGGTCAAACCACGTTTGTTACAGACTGCAAGCATGGACTCTGCATTTTAACCTGCCATCTCCATTCTCCCACATTCATTCTTTCCTCGTAGTGGCGTTGCGGACAAGTTCTTTGGTAGAGCTCAGATATCCTTGTGCTTTTGTTTACATGCTTTAAATTTTGTTATCACTTCCTCCCGTGTTTGGACGGTTGTGGGTTGTCCTCTCCAAATCCCCACACTTGGTTTTCTGGCAGGAAATGGCGAAATCTGAGCAGCTGAGCCTGGAGGTGAAAGGTCGGATCTGTGCGGGACTGAAGGTCAAACGATCTTCAGGTAGAACAGAGCAAAGGAGAAAGGGATCAAGTAAAGGAGCCCATGAGGACTCAGAGGGCAGACTGACCGCTCCTCTCAGGAGGAGATCTTCTTAAATGTACCTCGTTTCCATGACAACAGAGTGCTGCTCACCTGTAAGGATCCCACAAGCGTGCAGGGAAACTGGATTAAACAAAGAGACGGGCACCTCCTCACTGAGAGTTTGCGTTTGCATGTACGTGCACTCTCACGTGCACACGCACTCTCACTTGCACACGCACCCTAACGTGCACACGCACTTGCGTGCACATGCACAGCCAACCCCTGCTGCTGTTCGAGCATTCATAACAAAAACACTAGTCGACTTCCTCTTTAAGCTGCTTCATCTGCACTTCGTTGCTGCTATTGAGTCGAACAGGAAAAGCCAGTAAGTGGTTAAAACCGAACAGAGACGACGATGATTTATTGACTCTAACAGGAAGTGAAGGCAGCACATGAAACCACTTACAGTCAAACAGGAAGTGTACTGAAGGACACTGAAGGAAATTGTGTTTTTGGAGTTATCAACATTTTCTTGTGTCATTTTTCTGATGATGGAGGATATATATAGTAGGGAGCCACAAGCCCCCTTCAGTTTCATTCTGGTAATCCAGTGACAGACAAATGGATCCATGAACGTCTTTGTTTTACTTGCTTGAGTTGGAATCTGGATCCAAACTGTACGGCTGGATGCTCCTTATATATTGCTGATATTGTTTGCCATTTTTGTTGCACCGGTAACGTTAGGTGAGTATGTGTAAACAGAGAGCTCTCAGTTATGAGATGGGGAACGGGGTTGTTCCCCACCAACACTCTCACCCACAACTTAGTTAGTTTTTTTAGAACTATGTTATAGAAAATTACACGATTTTTTTTTGTTTGGCTTAAAACATCATAGTCATAATTAAAAGACCAATGCTTTGAAAATACGTCAAAGGATGATCGCGGTGGAACGTGAATGATGGTGCACAGAGATCCAGGATAGGAGGATGTCTGTAATCTGAGCACGCTCACTGTTATTTAGGAGCACTTGTGGGATCACCAGATCCCTGATAAAAAATGACAATCACACACAAAGCGTTCTTCTTCAGTGCAGCCTGGAACCTGTCAGTCACTTTTGCTGCCATGACAACAACTAATTGTTCATATAGACCAATGCCACTACATAAAAATTAAGATGATTGATGATAATAATTAATTTCCATGGTAACCAGATTTAAAGGAGACAGTGAGTGAGTCAGAGATGAATTCAGACAGACTTTATGGAGAATTCTGGCTTAGCTTAGTTATGCAACATTTTTCTGAATTAAATGGAAGTTAAAAAATAAACAAAATCCAAAGTGAAATACAAACAATGGAAATCAAAGAGAAAGTTTCTTCTTTTAGGTAAATTTTACATTACTTCGATTTACCGCCATGGCAGATTCGATCTTCTGTAAGGAAATCCCTGAACAGAGTCTGGATCAAACTCTGTTTAACAGGTGCATCTCCATGCAACTCTTACCTGACACTGACCAATCACACGCTGATATTTGTCGTACACCATCCAGCTCCTGATTAGCTGCTACTCAGAGCCATCACTGTCTTCATCACTGATTCTGGCTCAGACGTCTTCATCACTGACCTGCCACTGCCATCATCCTTTCTCCCACGTGTCTCAAACGCAACACAACTCCAGTTTGTGCTACCTTCTACTCTGCAGATGATGTCATAGTTGCAGCAAGGATTTCCCGCCTCTCTGTCGTGGTTTCCACGGCAACAGATCACACAGAATCTCTGAGTGTTTTCTATCACCTCAGTGGATGAACAGCCGTTATCACACCTGTGTGTGAGTGTGTGGAAGTGTCACAAAGGCCTAAAAATACCTGCTTGCCACAGACACACGTGCACACACACATGCATGCTGACAGACTGGGGGTTATGGGTAGGCAGCATGTTGGAAATGTTCGGTCAGCATCAGTAAATCAGCTGCTGTGCATTCGGGGCCAGGTGTGCACGTGTATAAAACATGTTTGCACGTGCACATATATGAACAGGTAGACAGTGTGCAGATCAAGTCTGACTGTGAAACACCTGCTGTGGAGATGGAGGAGGAGAAATTGAGGTAAAAGAAAAATGGAGTACAACCTAGTTCAATTACCATGGCAACCACTCTCTATCCTTCATAGTAGCAGCGCTCCAGTCATGAGCCGGGCTTTCCTGCACAGATTTCCTGGGAGGCTCTAGTCAAAGGGAAAAGCTGCCTCCCTTACTGTGCAGCTTTGGACATAATAAGAGTCCTGTTTGTAAAAATGGAGACATAGACAGCAAATCCGGTTTCATTCTGTGGACATAGTAACTCTTAGTCATCTAGTCATTAGGAGCTAAAGTATTTAGAAACTAGAGTCATTAGTAACATGTTTCATTATTAACTCTATCTGTTAGTAACTAGGGATGGGTACCGAGCCCCGGTATTGAACGAGCCCCAGGGCAACATTCATCAAGACCGCAGTATCGGTAAGATCTGACCTCAACGGTTCTGCTATCGGTACTAGAGAAGTCGAATTTTGTGTCCCACAAGATATAAACGTCATCTGCCATATTAAGTCAGTCAGTTTTCCGTTAATTAATGATGATATTAATTTTGCTATTCTCGCTGAAGAGGAGAGGTCTGTCTGGCTATTGTGTGCACCGGGGACGGGGCTGTTGTTCAGACAGTACGCTACCAAAGATATACGATGGCGGAAAGAGCTAAACGGTCCAAAATGCGTCTCTTTCCTCCCTGTGCTGTGGCTCTCTGTGGTCTAGTAAAAGGACTATCATGTTCTCAGATTGTCGTGGTGCCTTTAACACCGTCAGAGCAGGCAGGAGGAAGAGAGCAGTGTGAACGCGTGGAGGGGGCGTGTCTGCAGCTGTGAACGCCAACCAGAGTCTGTCATGGATGGAAAGTTTTTCTGGAAAGACTGTCAGTGGCGATCTCTTAGGGGAAACGTGAGCGCCCAGAAAAAGAAAAATTATTTTATTCCCCTACACTAAAACCACCCATTTCCGCGTAAAATTATTTAAATTGGCGTTACGGGGCCCCTACTTTCACCTTGCTGCTACGATGACCGTATGTTAGGCTTTCTGTGTAGAATACGCTGGAGGGGGGTTGCACGCGGAGGAAAACAACGAACAGGTAGAGAGGCGGGGGCGGGGCTCATACTTACCCCTTATGATTCCAGACAAACTAACAGCTGCTTCCTAATATAAAATAAAATTAATATAATTTATCGGGTTCACTGGATAAAAATATATAAATAAAAAAATAAATAGAAAGGAGTCTGCATCAAAGTGAATTTGTTTCCATCATGTCATTCATCTTAACTCTGGCTGTTTGACAGACAGAAAAGTCTATTTAAGGTTGTAGAAAATGCACAAACGATCAAAGGAAACATCACTCTCATAAAGAATACAAATAATTAAATTAATAATTAGATAAATATCCTGACAGCATTTTGAATCAATACAAGTATTGCTAAACGATCTATCGTGATATATCGGCAAAAACATTTTTCTAACACATCTAGTCCTCATGTATATATACATACATACATACATACATACATACATACATACATACATACATACATACATACATACATACATACATACATACATACATACATACATACATACATACATACATACATACATACATTCATTCATACATACATACATACATACATACATACATACATACATACATACATACATACATACATACATATTTTATAGGTAGATCTTCAAGACATTGTTGATTCAAAAGTAGCTCACCCGCCAAAAAAGTGTGAGCACCCCTGTTTAAAGTAAATGTTTTGTTAAAAAACAATGTTGTTCCATAATGAGGAAATAAAACACTTTATATTCTTAATTTGTTATTTATTTACTTATTTTTCATCCTCAAAAAGTATCGATAAGAGTGTCGTTAAAATATCGGATCGATAAGCATTTTCAATAAGAGTAGTAGTACCGCTGCAGGAGACAGGCTTCAGCAGAGACACATGGAAGGACGGGTGGATGCGCAGGTAGGCAGGCAACTTCAGACGGACCACCGAGGAGTTGATGACCCGGTCAATCTCAAAGGGCCAATGAACCTCAGAGACAACTTCCTGGACTCGCACTGCAGTGGAATGTCCTATGTGGAAAGCCAAACCTGCTGTCCAGGTCTGTAGTCCGGAGCTGGGACCCTGTGGCGGTCCGCCAGAGCGTGGTTCTGAGAGGCAGTACGGGAGAGGGCTGCCTGGGCCTCATGCCAAACACGACGGGCCCTTCAGAGATGGTCCTGGACAGAGGGCACTGACACTGCTCTTTCCTGAGACGGGAAGAGGGTAGGCTGATAGCCGTTGGACAACATGAATGGAGACGGACCTGTGGCAGAGGTGACCAAGGAGTTATGTGAATACTCAATCCAGGGAAGATGAGTTGACCATGATGCAGGATGACTAGCAGCATAACAGCGCAAAGCCGCCTCCAGGTCCTCAGTCTGGCCGTTGGTTTGGGTGTGGTATATAGAAAACAGGCTAACTGTGGCCCCAATGACCCGGCAGAAGGCGTTCCAAACCCTGAAGGTGAACTGGGGGCCTTGGCATTGGACACAATGTCCTGGGACAGACCATGTAACCGGAGCACATGCTGGACCAGGAGATTGGCTGTCTCTAAGGCAGATGGGAGCTTGGAAAGTGGCACAAAATGGACGGACTTTGAAAAATTGTCGATTATGGTTAAGACTGTTGTGTTACCTTCAGAAGGTGGGAGGCCTGTGATGATATCCACAGCTATGTGGGACCAGGGTCAATGAGGAACTGGGAGACCAGCTGGTGCTTGACGGGAAGCCTTCCCACGAGCACAGAGCAGGCCTGGACAAACTCCCGTGTGTCAGCAGATATGGAGGTCCACCAGAACCGCTAATTAAGTAAAGCCAAAGTCCGATGTATCCCAGGATGGCAAGCCACCTTGGAGCTGTGGCCGCACTGCAGCACAGAGAAACGAGCAGGTGGGGGAACAAACAGGAGACCTGAGGGACATTCAGGAGAAGAGGGAAGGTCCTCCAGAGCTCTCTGAACCTTACGCTCCACCTCCCAGATGGCTACATCAACAACACAGGAACCAGGTAGGATGGTGTCCTGAGGATTCTTGCAGGAGGCTGGCAGCTCGAATTGCCTGGTAAGGGCATCAGGCTTTAGGTTTCAAAACCCTGGGCGGTATGTGAGGGTAAAAAATTCAGTCTGCGAGCAGAATGGAGGTAAGACAAGTTCTTGTGATCTGTCCATACCATGAAAGGTTGAGATGTTCCTTCCAGCCAGTGGCGCCATTCCTTCAAGGCCAGCACAACTGCCAACAACTCTCGATTTCCCACGTCATAATTCCTCTCCACAGGAGACAGCTGTCGGGAGAGGAAAGTGCAGGGATGCATCTTCTGATCTCCGGACGAACGCTGTGAGAGCACCGCCCCAACTCCAGACTCTGAGGCGTCCACTTCCACCATGAACTAAGCTGTAGGATCAGGATGGGACAGCACAGGAGCAGAACAAAACAGACTCTTCACCTTAACAAAGGCAGCCTCAGCTTCTGAAGACCAGGAGAAGTGTTCTTTGACATGGGTCAGCTTGGTCAGGGGAGAGGCCACAGAGCTGTAGTTCCTGATAAACCTCCTACAAAAGTTGGCAAACCCCAAAAACCTTTGCAGCTGCTTCCTACTGGTGGGTGTAGGCCAATCTGCAACAGCCTTGATTTTGGCAGGATCTGGTTTGAGTTGGCCCTTCTCAGTAACAAACCCAAGAAAACTGACAGTAAAGGCATTAAAATCACATTTCTCACCCTTAGCATGGAGCCTGATTGCTAACAGCCGCTGTAAAACAAGCCTGACATGTTGAACGTGCTCCTCAAGAGTCCGTGAAAAATTAAATATCGTCAAGATAAACAAACACAAATCTATTCAACATGTCACGCAGTACGTCATTGATAAGACCTTGAAAAACAGCCGGAGCATTAGTCAGTCCGAAAGGCATCATCAAATACTATAAATGTCCCAGAGGAGTGTTGAAAACCCTTTCTCTCCGGAGTACCTGCTGGGAGTGGGGATGAAGGGCTCGCGGGGATATGATGCAGGTGCTGGCGCAGGATCCAATCCTGCGGTTTGAACTGGATTTGGCGATCCTCTTGAGGAGAGTTGAGACCTCCTCTTGGCGACCACCGAGATGATTAACTCCGGTGGAAAGATGTTGGTGGGTGTTCATAATCTCCTGGAGTGCTTGGTCACGCTATCTAACAAGAGCACCTTGGGACGAGAGGGCATGTTTAACCTCTTCAGACTCTGCGGGATCCATTTAGGCCGGATCATTCTCTATCCTCTTGTTAGGGCCCTGCTTCTCAAATAGTGGGGCACGCTGATGCCAGGGGGGGCACACAGTGGCAGTTTTAGGCACAGATAATACGGGCAATTGTCTGGGGCGCAAATTGAACGGGGGGTTGTGTGACAGCGGCTCAACTAATAACTAGAGTCATTAGTAACCTTAGTCATTAGTAACTCAAGTTATTAGGAACTCTACTCTTTGGTAACTAGAATCAATAGTAACTCCAGTGATTAGTGACTCTAATCATTAGTAACTCTAATTAGTATCTCTAGTCATTACTAAATCTAGTCATAAGTAACCCTATTTGTTAGTAACTAGAGCCATTAGTAAGTCTAGTGAGTAATTGTAGTCATTAGTAACTAGAGTTATTTGTAACTCTATCCATTGGTAACTCTAGTTATTAGTCACTACAAACTCTGTTCATTAGTAACTGTAGTAAGTAACCTTAGTCATTAGTAACTCAAGTTATTAGGAACTCTACTCTTTAGTAACTAGAATCAATAGTAACTCTGGTCAGTAACTCCAGTCATTAGTGACTCTAATCATTAGTAACTCTAATTAGTATCTCTAGTCATTACTAAATCTAGTCATAAGTAACCCTATTTGTTAGTAACTAGAGCCATTAGTAAGTCTAGTTAGTAATTGTAGTCATTAGTAACTAGATTTATTTGTAACTCTATCCATTGGTAACTCTAGTTATTAGTCATTACAAACTCTGTTCATTAGTAACTGTAGTAAGTAACATTAGTCATTAGTAACCAGTTGTTAGTAACTTTATTTAGTAACTTTAGTCATAAGTGACTCTGGTGAGTAGTTACTCTAGTCACAAGTAAGTAGAGTTATTAGTTACTTGGTCATTGGTAGATCTAGTTATTAGTAACTAGTTGTCGCAAGGTTTAGGGAGCGTGCAATTGGCATGCTGATAGCAGGAATGTCCATCAGAGCTGTTGCTAGGGAATTGAATTTCGATTTCGCCACCATAAGCCGTCTCCAAAGGCGTTTCCAAGAATTTGGCAGCACATCCAACTGGCCTCACAACCGCGGACCACGTGTAACCACACCAGCCCAAGACCTCCACATCCAGCATGTCCACCTCCAAGATCGTCTGAGACCAGCCACTCGGACAGCTGCTGAAACAATCGGTTTGCATAACCACAGAATTTCTGCACAAACTGTCAGAAACCGTCTCACGGAAGCTCATCTATATGCTCGTCGTCCTCATCGAGGTCTCGACCTCACTCCAGTTCGTCGTCGTAACCGACTTGAGTGGGCAAATGCTCACATGCGATGGCGTCTGGCACGTTGGAGAGGTGTTCTCTTCACGGATGAATCCCGGTTTACACTGTTCAGGGCAGATGGCAGACAGTGTGTGTGGCGTTGTGTGGGTGAGCGGTTTTCTGATGTCAATGTTGTGGATCGAGTAGCCCATGGTGGTGGTGGGGTTATGGTATGGGCAGGCATATGTTATGGGCGACGAACACAGGTGCATTTCATTGATGGCATTTTGAATGCACAGAGACACCGTGACGAGATCCTGGGGCCCATTGTTGTGCCATACATCCAACAACATCACCTCATGTTGCAGCATGATAATGCACGGCCCCATGTTGCAAGGATCTGTACACAATTCTTGGAAGCTGAAAACATCCCAGTTCTTGCATGGCCAGCATTCTCACCGGACATGTTACCCATTGAGCATGTTTGGGATGCTCTGGATCGGCGTATACGACAGCGTGTTCCAGTTCCTTCCAATATCCAGCAACTCCGCACAGCCATTGAGTTGACCAACATTCCACAGGCCATAATAGACAACCTGATCAACTCTATGGGAACGAGATGTGTCGCACTTCATGAGGCAAATGGTGGTCACACCAGATACTGACTGGTTGTCTGAGTCCCCTGACCCCCTCAATAAAACAAAACTGAAGATTTCAGAGTGGCCTTTTCTTGTGGCCAGTCTAAGGCACACCTGTGCAATAATCATGCTGTCTAATCAGCATCTTGATATGGCACACCTGTGAAGTGGGATGGATTGTCTTGGCAAAGGAGAAGTGCTCACTATCACAGATTTGTGAACAATATTTCAGAGAACTGGTTATTTTGTGCATGCGGAAAATGTTTCACATCTTTGAGTTCATACTATAAAAAATTGGAGCAATAACAAAAGTGTTGCGTTGATATTTTTGGTCAGTATATTTGTATAACACCTTTCACAGACAGAAGTCACAAGGTGCTTCACAGGTTAAATTATGTACATATACATATAAAAACATAGAAAAATAAAAAGCAAAAACCACGTAAATCAATAATTTCAAGCCCAATAAAAGCAGTTTCAGTTAAAATGCTTTGCAAAAGTAAAAAGTTTTCATTTGACTTTTAAAAGAATTCACAGAGTCCAGGGAACGCAGGGACAATGGAAGCTCATTCCAGAGTTTGGGAGCGACAGCCTGGAAGAATCTGTCTCCTCTAGTTCGGAACCGTGTGCGAGGGACAATCAACAGGTTCTGATCTGCAGACCTCAGTGCATGAGATGGTCTGTGGTGGGCGATCACATCACGAACACATGGAGGAGCTTGAGAATGAAGGGCCCTAAAAGTCAAAACTAAGATTATGTACTGATAACGGTAAGCAACTGGGAGCCAATGAAGATAATGTAAAATGATAATGTTAAATGAAGATCAAATTACAAATTTAGACTCTCCGCTCTCGTTGTCTGAACTTCATGAAGCCCTGTTGCTTATGCCCAGTGGCAAAGCACCAGGGCCTGACGGCTTCCTGCTGAGTTTTATAAAGAATTTCGGGAACAGCTGGCACCAACGTTTTACAAAACGGTCACATTTATCAATGAAAGCCAATTACTACCACCTAACATGAACTCAGCCAACATAACCCTTCTTCTAAAACCAGACAAAGACCCCACTAGTCCTTCGAGCTATCGTCCCATTTCTTTAATCAATGCAGATGTAAAAATTATTTGCAAAGCACCAGCACAGAGAATAGAAAAAAATCACTTCTCACATTATTCACCATGATCAAACTGGTTTCACTTGGGTGACAACCACATGCATTTCACAAGGAAGGTGGGACCTCGGATCATCTGTCCCCTACCCCATCCCTGGAGGGGGTTAGCAGGCCCTCTGCAATAGCGGCCGTGTCTCTTGGGTGCTGGATTCCTGGGCCCGGCGGCCCTCTCTCCACGCAGGGAGAGGGATCCCTGAACTCTCTGGCAAGACCAAGAGCCGGGGATCACATTACATCTGAGCCCGGGGGTGTCCGTGTCCCTGTGGTGGGTGTTCTGGTCCCTGGGCCTCACCAAATTTCCAACTGTGAGCAAGCCTGGTCGGGCCATGTTTGCAACACTTCTTGTGGACCCCCTCTTCCCCTGTGTGTCCTCCTCCCAGGCGGGGGCGGCTGCCAGGTGGGGGCGCGGGGCGGGTCTCCCTTTGGGGGGTCCTGGCTTGTACCTGGGGATGCCCAGAACTCCTGGATGGTGGTGGGGTGCTCGTCTGGGGCTGTGGGCGCTCTTCTGGAACGGGGTCCCGCGTTGGCCCCTCCCGGCGCGACAGGGTGACTGCTCTCCTGGTTTGGCTGGAGTTTGCACTCTCTGTCCCCCCATGCCTCCCTGCTCTCTGGCTTTGGAGGCCCCTGTGGCTGTCCTGCTGGCCCTGGCCTGGGTGGCGGATGGGATCACCCGGTTGGCTGTTGTTCTCTATCTTCTACCGTGTGGGTCTTGGGGGGTTCTGGCTGCTGCTGCTGCGGCGAGGGTCTTGATGTGGGGATGGCTGGGCACTCTCCCCCCTTCTTTTTACATTCCATCATCCATTTTAGAATAACACAAACACTCACTTGAGCACAGGTGTTAGCTCACCTTTGCACAAATATTTTGGGTGATTGAAAAAAATATTTCACACTAGTTGGTTTGAATGCATAGGTATGCATGTGTGAACATTATATGTGTTGTGTACATGTTGACATGTGAACGTTTTTGGAGCCAGCAGGTATGTTTGCGGCATATGGGTGTGTGTTTACAGGCCCCACCCTTATAGACTTGTAGTACATCTGAACCTCACCGTAATGATTCTAACCATCCAGCAACTTGTTGCTTTATGCTGCTTCATGGTTTTACACCCCCCCCTTCTATAATGACCCTCCTTTCCCCCCTCTCTAATATCCTTCTCTTCTTCCCTACTTTCCTTTTCCGTCCGGTCGAACAAAAAAGATTTTCAAATATGACTAAAATGAATAAAGTTTGGCCTCGATTACAAAAGGGGTTTATTCAGACATACCCCTGGTGTGTCAGAAGATTCATAACCTCTGTTGTTAAAGTAAAGTGTGTCCAACACAAGAGGCCTTCAGCTCTCATCTGTTTGCCCAGCTGATGGACAGGACAACTTTAAAAAATAAAATAAAATAAGGAAACTTATTTAGTAACTTTGGTCAGTAGTAACTAGTCATCAGCAAATCTAGTTAGTTGAGTTCAGTTACTGTCGTCCCTGCAGGAAGAGGTGTCAATGTTGGTTTCAGCAGGGATGGGGTCAACAGATGTCATAACTGCAGTTCTCTACCTTCACCACAAAGATGCTATAACATTTATCTGACGAAAGATGCTGGAATGTGGAGAGCAGTACTTTTTTGGATCAGTCGGTCCGCTCCACCTCAGCTTCTCATTCTTCATTCCAGACACTCTGAGCCTCCTTCTTATGGTCCCACATGTTGGATGCAGCCAGGCACCCTCCCAAACAGGCTGGCAGGTGCTGTGACATGCTGTGGATGTGTGGATGAATGCATTTGGAGGATTTGTGAAGATCAAATCCAACACTCAGAGCACACACACACGTACACATGAGCACATGTAGGGAGGTTGGGGCAGCGGGTTCATCTCAATCCTTTCCGTGACTGAAACTGTGAACAATTCATTCCCCAGCAAACAATGTGATGAAGAGGAGAAGAGAGGCAGATATGAAAGAGAGAATGAGAGGGAAAAGATAGAAAGAAGACATGAAACAGGAGCAGAGAGAGAAATCAAAGGCTCATCTTTTAGGGCTTCTCCGTATGATTCACTAAACAAAGAGCTGTCACTCTTCTCTTCGTCAGGGACTCAATGCTTTTTTTTAACATTCCCCTCAGACCTTCTTCATCTTCTCTGCTTCCTGTTTGAATCAGAACCAGAGTCTGCTGAAGTTAAAGCATGCTCTTCTCCACATTTAAAAAGAAAAGCTGTTCGGTGGGGGTCATCTGATCGGTCTGGGTTCAGGCGCCTGGGGACCTGAGCTCCCATTGGGGGCATGGAACTTGGGCTCTGCTCTGAGATTTAGGGGTGGTATCTAACCTGGCTCCTCCCTGGCTGTGTGGTTTCAGGAGGCTGGGGGGCTGGTGAGCTTGACCTATGTCGTATTCGGTTGGGGGTTGGGAGAAGGGGTTGAGGTCCATGTTGGAGCATGACCTCTCTC
The DNA here is from genome assembly GCF_053564925.1 of Oryzias latipes. Classification (NCBI taxonomy): domain Eukaryota; kingdom Metazoa; phylum Chordata; class Actinopteri; order Beloniformes; family Adrianichthyidae; genus Oryzias; species Oryzias latipes. Next base: position 4,996,039 of record NC_136256.1, on the reverse strand, counting down.
CCTCCTGACACATAACACCTCACCACCACACCCCTCTTAGTACATACACAGACTTAACATCAACATAAACAAATAAACTCATCTAGGGTCCTGTGCTAGATACATTTGGGTGATCGGATTCTGTATCGCCCCGGTCCACTCATTTTAGTTGCACCTCTTTAGTACACACACAGTGAAACGGGGATGGTCACGTTGTTCTCTGTCTCCCGTCCCCCAGACTCAGTGGGGTAGGCCGGCGGCTGCTGCCAGGGCATTGGTGGCTTCCCTGGGGTTCCTGCGCTCCTGACCTTTTTTTCCATGCCGTGACGGAGTCTTCAACATCTGAGCTCAGTGGACCGTTTCCCCCGAGAAGCAGGTAGGGGCCCCTTTTATGGCAGTCCAGGTTACCCCAATTTTTCCATAGGGTGGTCGGGCTCACGGTTCTCTGCAGTCTGGGGCCTCTGCTGGTCACTGGTGTCCGCCTTCCCAGTGGAGCAGTCGTTTGCTGCCGCTTTCCCCGGTTTGTCCTTTGTGGGTTGCCCGGGTGTGCGGTGCGGGCTGGCCATGGGTGGTCCCAGCCTTTCTCTGTGGGTGGATGGGTGGGGGCTCAGGACTCCTGGGCGGTGGCGTGCTTCTCATCTGGACCCAAGCGTAGGTCTTGAGTGGTCAGAGCATTAGGTCCAGGCCTGGAGCGCCTTGGGATAGGACGGGTCCCTGCCCTGGCTGGGGGCTCCGGTTCTGCTGGTTCTCTGTTCCTCGACCTTTCGGCCGTGTGGCTGCCGGGTTTTTCCTCCTGCTCCGTCTCTGTGGTGGGTCCGGTGCGGGTGAGGGTGGTTGATCGCAGTTCTCTGTCTGACGAGGGGCTGCTGGGTGCCTGGATCGACCGGGCGGCTATACTGTCTGCTGCTGGCTCTGGGGTGTGGGGTGCCGGGCCTCCTGCCTTTGCTGGAGCATTCAGTGTCATCAAGGTTCACTCTATGAAGCACACTTTCATTTAACCTTACTGCTTATTAATATGGGTATTGTTTTTACACCCTTCTTCAAGAATATTGTAATGCCAATCTTGTGTGTACCTGTCTGTGTGCATAAGTCTTGTGAGAAATCTTCCATTAACATGTATGAATATACTCAAAACTTGTAAATAGCTGTGTACAGACTATTTGTTGGTGTGTAGGTGTGTGTACATGAGGAATAAGTCATGCATTTTACTTATGACAAAGATTTACACCCCCCTATTGTAACAGTAAAGTCTGTCCAACACAAGAGGCCCTCAGCTCTGATCTGCCTGCTCAGCTGTTGGAGAGGACAAGTTAAAAAACAACACAAGTTTCACACCCAAGGCTCCATCAGTATTTGTGTTTATAACAAAGTTCATCAACCGTATAAAACCCGATTGGACGGAACCTGAATTAACAATAACATATAACGAAAAAAGGAGCAACCCATTGACACATTTAGAGAAAAAGCAAGATCCAGTGTACCAGTTGACCGTGAGGACATTCTTCAGTCCAGAGAGGCACTAATGACCTCACTCTTAACCCTTGTGCTATCTTAGATGACCCTACCCTTACATTGACGTGTTCTCTCTACCATAACAAACGGTGGAAAGATTTCATGTAATCCATGGACACCAGTGAAGATCACAAATCATTGAAGAAAAAAGGTTCAGCGCACTGTCTAGTGGGTCTAGATGACCCAACTCCCAATGTTAAAGTGACTAGGATAACACAAGGGTTCCAAGGACACCTTGAGTCCCAAAAGAACAACTCCCCCCTTGACCATTACAGCGCATGGTCAGTAAGTACTCACACCTTCCTCTCGACTAGAGGGTGGAGTAAGGGCATCGAACGCCAGCATCACCACCATTCGTGCGGTCCACTTATTTTATTTTTACGATAATTTCTCAATAGATTTACCACCCACGCGACAATGGTATGGTCCATTTACATGAAATCCCCTGAGGTGTTTACATAAGCCTTATGGAAACTTCAAGACATGCCGTATGGGTGTGACTCAGGCTTAAGGTGATCCTGACTTCAGGTTCTTTAACACGTGCTATTTCTAGACCCTTCATGTTCAAAGGGGTTTTATTTTCTGTCCTCCACGGTTCTGTCACCACCTGACTTTTCTGAAATGTTCAGCTTCAAGCCAATAACTTCACTCCGGAGCTGTATTGAGGTATAGAAGAAGCGAGGAACTATGGGAAGAGCAGCTGGAGGAGGAACCACAGATACCGGAGGAGCTTCAAAGCTTGGTCTGTTGTTGTAACGCACGTCTGAGGATTTCTGAAAAGGAACCTCCAGCACAGAAGCACTAAGGCCTCCCTTAGCTCAGGGTTATAGACGGTCCTCCCGTCTGGTTGAAAGCTTGCTTGTGCAGATAAAGATGTCTTTGTGCTCATTTGTCTCGGATGCAGCAGTTGGCATCAACAGATGTTATTCGGGAGATTTCTGATTATTTCAAAGGCATAAATGTTCAAGTCGTGACTTCTCATTTATTCCAGACACGTTTGAGTTCAGACAATCCTGCAGGAGCTCTCCTCAAAAACAGTGGAGTGGTTTCAGTTTGAGGTCATTCAAAGCTGATCAGAGCGGTGGAAGCTCAGTCCTCTGAAAGCAGCCTGGAATAATTCATCCTCCTCATTCCTGCTGCCGCCTCGCTCTTCTTCTCTCTTATTCAGCTGAGCATTTGGCCAAAAGCAGCCAGCGAGAGTTTCTGCATGAACCAAAGCAAACAGAACAAATCCCAGCATGCACGCTGGAGGTCAGCGGGCTGGAAACATGGCCGCACATCCCAAACCCGTTACTGGAGGAAGAAAAGATTCTCCAGGATCTAAAAGCATTTTTGTGAGGAACGGTCTTTAGGACAACATCTTTGTTTTTTTTTTAAAAGATTCACTCAATCAGCTACAGAATTCAGATTAGAATCTGACCCATGAATAAACTCTGTCAGGGCAGACACTCCATCACCATGCCACTGTATCCAGACATCAGCCTGTTGATGCTCATATTCCATTTTAACCCCTCTGTTCTGTCAGCTCACATGTATCATCTGTGGAGAGGAAAAAAGAAATTGGAGAGTTGCTGGTTCAATATCAGCTTCCTTTGGGCCACATCTGCAACGATAGAAGACTGTCGAGCCCAAACTGTGAGGCTGACCTCAAACTGTCAGAGCCGAGTTTTAACTCGACCAGAGTGACAACAGCATCCAACTCAGAGCCTGCAGCATGACTGACATGCTGGCATTAGTGTGTGTGTGTGTGTGTGTGTGTGTGTGCATGTGCTGGTGTGCATGTGGTGTCAGCGTGGCAGTGCATGATGGCAGCAGCCTGAGCCAGCGGATCGTCTCAGCTCAGTGACAGTGAGCCTGTTGCTCCATGAATGAGTGAGGGGAGCTTTTTCTAATGAGCTCCATTCAGATGAGCGTGTGCACGTGCCTGTGCACGTGTGCATCCGTCTTTTTAAGCCCTCATTTCACTTTCAGGCCTCTCCCCCATCTGAGACGGAGGTGCACAGCCGCAGAGTTGGTTTGTTGGGATCAAGTCATGGGATTAAACAGCAGAAAACCAAAATTAAATCATAACCAAAATACACGCAGATGATCGGATGTCCTCCTGACTACCAGAGAAAAACCTACGTTTTCCTGTCAAATGTTATAAATCCACCAAAAACTACAATTTTCAAAGCCCCACCTCTTCACATTTATTATCATTGAAAAGTCCCAAATGTCCACAGGAGTTCATTCAGTAGTGAACAGCGGTAGGCAGACATTCGGGTTCAGAAGTGTCCTACAGAGGACACATTTGCACTGCTGGGAGTCAAGAGGACATATAGGTAACTATTTATATCAGCAAATGACAAAAAAATAAATAAATCAATATTTACTTCGATGACCATGGAACAGACTGCAGGAATGAGCCGTCACTTCACTGGTCTGTCTGCACCAAAACAACACACCTGAACCACAAACTCAGCCATGACGGCAACATTACAACAATAAAAACGTGTGAAAATTGTGGTTTTTTCTTTTTTGTTTTTTTTCTAACTTGTCCTGTCCAACAGCTGGGCAAGCAGATGAGAGCTGAAGGCCTCTTGTGTTGGACATATTTTATTTTATTTTAACAACAGAGGTTATGAATCTTCTGACACACCAGAGGTATGTCTGAATAAACCCCTTTTGTAATCGACGCCAAACTTTATTCATTTTAATAATATTTGAAACTCTTTTGTGTTGGACCGGACGGAAAAGGAAAGGAGGGAGGAAAAGAGAGGGGTATTAGAGAGGGGGGATAGGAGGGTGATTATAGAGGGGGGGGGGGGGGGGGGGGACCATGAAGCAGCATAAAGCAACAAGTTTCTGGACGGTTATACTCATTACAGTGAGGTTCAGATGTAATACAAGTCTATAAGGGCGGGGCACTCCAGGCAGCCAGCCACCCGGCCCACGGTTGGTCCAGGAAGGAGCAAGGCAGGGGCCAGGAGGAGGGCACACAGGACAAGAGGGGGTTCACAAGGGGTGTTGTCACCATGGCCCGACCAGGCTCACCCACAGTTGGAAATTTGGCGAGGCCCAGCGATCAGGGGCAGGGACCAGAACCCCCACCACAGGGACACGGACACCCCCGGCTCAGGTGTGATGTGATCCACGGCTTCTGGCCTTGCCAAAAAGCTCAGGGATCTCTCTCCTTGCGTGGAGAGAGGACTGCCGGGCCCAGGAAGCCAGCACCCAGGGAACACAGCCCAGGGCCCAGTACCCCCTACCAGGGATGGGGTAGGGGACAGATGGTCCAAGGTCCCACCTTCCTTGCGAAATGCGTGTGTGTGTGTTTGTGAGGGTGTGTGTGTGTGCATGTATGTGTGTAGGAGTGTATATTTTGAAGAGTGAAGGGTGTGTGTACTAAGGGGGTGCAATTAAAATTGGTGGGTAGGGCACTGAGGGGACATTTCCTGATTACTCACAGTGATGTCCCATCACCCTCCCCACCAAGGGGCCCTAAATGTCTAAGGTGCAAATAAAACCAAGAGAGGCGGGGCCCATTCCATATGGCAACCATGGGAGGGGGAACACTGCCAAGTAGCCCCCCCCCCCCAAGGTGCCCCACCCCTTCACCCTAATTTGAGATTATATGAGGAAGGGGGTAAGTCCGGGACAGCTGGTAGACTGTCCCCAGGTGGTCAAACAGCCGTCCACCAGCCTCTCCCAGCATAAGGCCCAGGACCCCTCGGCCCAGGGGCCCCATCCCCAGAAGCGCAGAACCCCCCAGGCCCCACAATGCCCACCCCACACAGAGTGAGTGCCCCCGCCCCCAGAGCTCTCCCGGGGGCCTGGGAAAATATTTTAACATGTTCTTGTGGAATTTTTCTGATGATTGAGGACATATATGAAGAAGATTAAAGTCAAAACTGCACTTCTGAATATATCTTGATTCAAATTGTTGTGAATTGTTGTGAAATAGTTGTCTTGTCTCAGTCGGGTTGAGATAAAAAATATCCCCTGCAGTTCTGCCAGAAAATGGGAGCTCATTGGTCTGTCATGGAGTGCTGTGTAAATTTTTGTCTGTTTTTTATTTTTTGTATTGTGTTCTGACGGACTTGAAAACTTGCTTGTAGTTTTGAACGTGAATAATTATTAGTCATCTTTTTGACCCTCGTTGCATTCCGTAGCCCTTCTTCATTCTTGTCAACAGACTCCTTATGTTCAATGGCAACAGCCTCTATTTATGAATCCCCATTTCCTCCGTCGTGTGTCAGTTTCCTGTCTTCACTGAGGGTCAGTGATGCTGCTGGGGGATCACTGCACTCATGGAGGCTTGTTCTCCATTTAAACATCCAATCTATTTAAAAAAAGATGCCAGAGTTGACTGGGTCTCTGCAGGTTCATGGACCAGAAACACGGCAACCAGACTGGTTGGAGTTTTTTATTTCAACATAGAAAAACAGCACAGAACTGCAGGTAACATTCAGAGGAAACATGGAATCTCTATTCTCTCAAAGTCTGATCTGAATTTTCAGGACCTGATCTTCATCACCTAACTGGGAATCATGAAAGCAAGTTTTAGTTTTTTATCTGATGGAGATAATTTTATAAACATTTTTCATAACACATTTTTTGCTCTGCTAAATTTAATGAGTGAAAAAACAAAAACAAAGTTTGTGGTTGTCTTCATTTCCTCACAGCTTTTATTTAGTAATGTTGGGTTTCTTAACCTGACAAAGTTCAGCTCTATGTCTCAGTTTCTGTAAAAATGTCTGGATCATTAAAGTTAACTCCGGAAAACTGGATCAGAACCCCACTCATGGACCTGCCCCCCCCTCCCCCCAGAAAAACAGCAGTGTGGAGTTTAGCTGGAGCTGCTGGGAGAACAGGAGGCCTGCAGGACACGAGGTGAGGCTCGCTGGCTCACAGCTTCATTTCTGAGGGGTTTGAAAGGAAAACACCTGGGTTTAGTTCCCTGGATGAGCGTTGCGGTTCCTTTGTTTGGGCTGAACCCCCCCCCCCCCCCCCCTCGCTGATTCAACAGGAAGTAAAAGACAGTTTGAAGGAAAAGCTAAGAAAAAACCAAAAACCTTTGAGGAAGGTCAAACTGTTTTCCTGTTGGTTTTCTCTGCTCAGAACCACAGGAGCTGCTCTGGCTCTCTCTCATGCAGATTAAAGGCGACACGTGTCAAACTTGTACATTTGAGTGATGATGAGGAGGGAACAGACGACCAGGAAGAAGAAGAACCGCCGACAGCGGCCTCAAAAGCTGAGTGAGGAGCAGGAACTAAAGGCAGCGTGTTCTCCCTGCGGCTATGGTTCACAGCGACGGGGACGGATGACTTTGTGTTGGGCCCCTCCCATCGACGCACTGCAGCTCAGTATCGGCCCTGAACGCCAAGCTCCGCCTCCGCCATCCGCTCGATCTCCTGGTGGACCAGCCGAACCTCCTCCTGGGTCAGAGTGCGCTCCATGTGGCGGTAGACGATGCGGTAGCATCGACTCCGTCTGCCAGTCCTGAAAAACCCAGAAAGAAAAACCAACGGATTAAACAGACAATGACGTGAGGAACGAATGATTTTAGGTTTTTTCTGTCCCGAGAGACTCTGGTGTCTGGCAGATCGGATCATTACAACGGGGGTTCTGGTATTAACTCGTTGGGTGATCCAGGGAAAAACCTTTTGAACTGAGGCTAAACCTTATTTAATGAATGGTTGTATTAATGATATTGCTTTACTTTGGTTTTTATGTAACATGAAAAAGAGAAGAAGGAGGGGAAGAGAAGGAGGATTCAGGACAACGCATAGAGAGAAAACATCAAAACAGACGACTAAAGTTCCCAAGGTCACAAACTCCACTTTTGAGCACAAACACACACATCTAATGACTCAAATATACACACAAACACAGATATTTTTGGTCTAACAGACCTACACAGGTGAGCCTGCAGGTGTGTTCAGGTGAGTGTGTTTACCAGAATGTAGAGAGGAAGGTGTGAATCCCGAACAACCCCCGCACAGAGCCCATGGCAGCAGCGCATCATAACAGAAAGCCAGGGTCCCACAACTCCCACAGAAAGCCAGAAAGTCCGCAGACCTCCACACCCTCAGACACAGCAGAGACCACCACAGAAAACCCGCCCAGGCTGTCAGAAGCCCAGGATCCAGTCCTACATGCTGGAGCTGTCCGGGGGGCGCTTACTGCAAATCTTGTGTGTTTGTCATTCCCATGCGGTCAGTCCTGAGCCTGTGTGCGCACCTTACTGACAACGGGAGCGCTGTACAAAGGGCGCCATATGTCAGCTTCACCCACCCGTCATAAGTGCATCTAACTCACATCATCCAAACAAACACTTCATGTTACACTTACCTAACGCACGAAAATGGTACATTCCATTTTCATGACGTCCGTTAAGGTGACTGCAGGAGCCTCGAAGGGAACTGCAAGACACCCCCATGCTCAAAAGCTTTGGCCGCTCCTCTCTACAACCCACTACAGGCCGGGACAACCCAAAACCTGCACCACCTGAGTGAGTCAACCCCCCTATGCATGCTCGGGACTGAGGCTTTAAACATTTACTAAACATTTAGTGAGGTTGTGAATACAATTGAAGAAGCATAAAATATATCTCCCACAAATTAATAAAAGCTAAAATGTACTTCAATCTTATTAAGTCCCACCTCGCTCCTCACTCCCACCATCTTTTGATCTGTTTTCAAAGTGTTTCCAGGGGTCTTTTATGATGATGCCGTTTTTAGACAAAATCAAAAAACCTGTGTGGTTTTCTAGGACTTAGTTTCTGCAGAGCGGCAGGAGTTCATTAGAAATTCACCTCTGAGTTGTGAGCGGCGCCATTGGCCCACAATCAGTCGTACAGTTTTGATCCAGATTCCAGCTCAGATGAGGAAAACTAAGACGTTCATGGATCCATTTTATGTTGTAGAACATCTGGCCTAAAATCATTTCAAACACATTTCAATGAATTTTTCTAGTAAAACTTTTGTTTATGTCCTTACAGATATTCCTCATGTCTCCTTTCCCTGGATTTGTCTACTTCCTGCCATCTTTTCCTGTTTACTTTTACTTCTCTTGGTGTCTTCCTCGCTCCTCCTCATGTAAATCTCTTAATCTTCCCTGACATTAAACTTTCTCCTCCTGCAGTTGACATAGAGACTTACGGCACGTTACAAACACAGACCTACAATAACCCAATAAAACTCCATCTCTCTCTCTCTGCATTTGTTTCTTATATCGTTTGGCCTCTCAAAACAGGTGATGAATAATTGATAATGGATACATTTGGAGGAAATGTCAGCGAGAGAGTCTCACACGGACACACAAACACAGCCACACATTATATTTGTGAACACAAACACACACTGAGAGAACCATATTTCATGGACTGTGTCAGTAAATAATTGATGCCTCCATTATCCAGCTGATGAGGGGGGGGTGGAAGGATCGATACAGTAATCTGTGCGCACACAAACACACAAAATAAACAGGAATATGAGCGCCAAATATAAACATGCACTCATTTCATTATTCATGACAAACAGAGTTGTGGGTTCCACGCAATGAAGCGCGTCAGTGATGACAACGGGCGGCGTGATGGATGGAGGTGAGAAGACCTGATGAAGACGTTGGGATGGAGAAATGCAACAGCTCTCTCTGCTAAACGAGTCCACGTCAAGAGTGAGGCTGCTGCAGGTCTCTGAACGGTTAGACGGGAGCAACAAAAGGCTCCAAACGGGAGAAAAAGATTCAGCCGGCAGAACGTCCCAAAATAACGACAGATGTCACATCTGAAACGGGGTTAACCTTTAACCTCTACAGACCTGGGGTCCACATGTGTAGACATCTCCTTTAGCGTTATATTACCACAGGTAGGTACTTTTGATTAACCCGGGGGCTGAGACTATGAAAAAAAAAGGCAAATCAAACAAGAGCTTAGAAGGTTAAAGAAGCCTTGGTGGGTGGAAGTCTTTTAAAAGATGAGCAGAGGCTCTAATCTGTGAAAGGGGGCAATAAAAGATTGTAAAGTATTCAGTAAAAAGTTCACCAACATCAAGCTGGAGATAGTTTGAAAAAACATCCAGAGAAATTGAAGAAATCTCTGTGTGCCCGGGACAAGGCTGGAGATCTTTTCTGGTCTTTAGACCTTGAGAGAATGATTAGAAATATGGTTTCATAGACATTACTAAACGATCCAGAACACTCCACATAACAGAACCCCGACTGAAGATGAAACAGAGGCTCTAGCCTCAGAAGTGAACACGTATCTGAACATGAAGACCTGTTGTGTCCTGTGGACCAAGAATGAATTAAAGTCCCACTTAGATTATCTTTTGTTCCATTCCCAGGCGTCTTTTAATTATGATGATACAGTTTTCCAAAATAAAATAACCCTGTTTTGTTTTCTATGACATAGTTTCTGCAGAGCGGCAGGAGTTTGTGGAGTAAGCCCACCCCCTTTCCCTTCCCCTTTATAGAGAGCACTCTGTTCACATTCTCTCCCGCTAGCTTACAGCCACCCCCACCCTAACATGACCGGTGCATCTAAAATGGTGGGCAGTGTTGGAGCTGTCCAGCCGTACAGTTCTGATCCAGATTCCAGCTCAGACGAGGAAAACAAAGACGTTCATGGATCTATTTTAATCTATTCAGAATGGAGCTGAGCAGAGAGACTGTGGAACACCGATTGTAGCTACAGTGGTGGACAAAATTATTGGTACCCCTCAGTTAAAGGAAGAAAGTCCACAATGCTCACTGAAATGACTTGAAACGTTCAAAAGTAACAATAAATTCAAATTTATAGAAAATTCATTCATTCATTCATCTTCTTCCGTTTATCCCTTTCGGGGTCACAGGGCTGCCGGAGCCTATCCCGGCCACTTATGGGCGAAGGCAGGGGACAACCTGGACAGGTCACCAGTCTGTCACAGGGTCACACATATCACACACCCATGCACTCTCACATTCACACCTATGGGCAATTTAGAGTAACCAATGTACCTATGAAGCATGTTTATGGACGGTGGGAGGAAGCCGGAGTCCCTGGAGAAAACCCACACATGAACGGGGAGAACATGCAAACTCCACACAGAAAGGTCCCCCATTTTTGTTGTTTCAGGTCCCCCAGCTGGGACTTGAACCAGGGGCCTTCTTGCTGTGAGGCAAGAGTGCTAACACTGCTCCACCATGCAGTCCCCCCCCCCCAAAAAAAAATATTGAAAATTAAATAATGAAAATCAGCCATTACTTTGGATGTGCTGATTAACAGAATTATTTAAAAAACAAACTAATGAAATAGGGCTGGACAAAAATGATGGTACCCATAACTTAATACTTTTTTGTACAACCTTTTGAGGCAATCACTGCAATATAACGGTTTCTGTATTTGTCTATGAGCCTTCTGCACCTGTCGACAGCTATTTTGGCCCACTCCTCATGAGCAAACTGCTCCAGTTGTCTCAGGTTTGACGGGTGTCTCATCAATCCAAAGGACATTTTCCCAGAAGCTTTGTGGCTTGTCAACATGCATTTTTGCAAATTCCAGTCTGGCTTTTTTATGATTTCCTTTCATCAGTGGTGTCCTCCTTGGTCGTCTCCCTTAAAGTCCACTCTGGCTCAAACAACGACGAATGGTGCGATCGGACAATAGCCGCGTTTACATGGGCAAAAGTAATCGGAAAGAACACCTGAAGAAAAATGCGTCATGTAAACACGCCGTTCGGAATAGTCTGCCCCGATCAGACTCGTTCGGATCAAAATTTCTTTCCGATCGAGATAGATGGGTTATGCCGATTGTTGATCCGATTGTGTTGCATGTAAACGGTTCATTCCGATTGTGTGTCACTACTGCTCTGCTTTACGTTACGCATAAACGGTGTTTCGTTGAGAGAAAGCTTTGGAGCGCATACAGGACCGACCAGCTGCTCTGCGAACGCCCCGTGCAAAGCGCCGCTCCGCTTTCGCCCCGCTGGCTCTTCGCCTCTCCGCTATCTTACACCCATCGAGGGGGATGCGGGGGAGGAGCGCTTCGTGCCCACTGACGTCCAGACCCGAGCTCTATGTTCGGGCTCGGGTGCCAGTGGACCGAGTCTCTGAGCAAAGCAGCCGGATTTTTTAATAAGTTTTTTAGGGGAGGGGAGGATGCTTTGTAACGTGTGCGTTTTGTTGTTCTGTTATGTGTGGGAGACTTCAGACTGCGATCCGTCCCGCTGCTCTGGGTTAGCGGCTGCCGGACTCAGGAGAACCGTGTGCGTCCGAGCAGAGCTCGGACCACCAGCACACACAGCAGCTTTTGGGGCGGTGTGCGTGAGCTTTTCAAAGCAGAAATGTCGCTCAGTCCATCGAAACCGTTCAAACAATCACGTGGAATTGTGTTTCAAGTTGTGTCCCGACAAAATAAAGGCTGATATTATTCCCACACATTTACATGCAGCCAAGATGCAGATTGCAGCGTTTCATGGTCCGGCATTTTGTGTCCATCAAACAGGAACTTCAAGCTGCTTAGAGATGGTTTTATAGCCTTTACCTTTACGATGTTTGTCTATAATTTTGTTTCTAATGTCCTGGGACAATTCTCTCCTTCACTTTCTGTTGTCCATGTTCAGTGTGGTTCACATCTTTTCACCAAATAGCAACGTGACTATTTGTCTCCCTTTAAATAGGCAGACTGACTGATTATGGGTTGGAAAACAGCTGTGATGTCAATGAAAGGACATACCTGAGTTCATCATGACCCCTGGGCAATTAGTTTCAGTCTTTAATGGAGGTACCATCATTTTTTTCCAGCCCTATTTCGTTAGTTTGTTTTTTAAAAATAATTCTATTAATCAACAACTCAAAAGTAATGGCTGATTTTGATTGTTTAATTTTCAATAAATTTTAATTTATTGTTACTTTTGAACGTTTCAACTCATTTCAGTGAGCATTGTGGACTTTCTTTCTTTAACTGAGGGGTACCAACAATTTTGTCCACCACTGTATATCATCAATAAGCTCGTTTTCAAACGGTCTGGTCCTGATCCACAGCAATTTGAACAAAGAGATCCTCAGAACTGGAATTTTAAGCTTAATTTTCTTAATATATGTCCTCCATCGTCAGAAAAATGCATCAAAAACATGTTAAAAACTCCAAAAACACTCTTTCCATCAGAGTAGGTCTTTGAAATGGAGAGTCCACATGTGACGTTCTTCTTGCTAATCACAGATGCTGGTACCTGCTTTTCAGAGACAGCTGGTCTTACCAAACCCTGAACAAATGACAAGTGATGGTTGGAATCAAAATGAACCAAGAACAGCTTAATCATTTCAATTAAGAGGTAGAATAAAAGCTAAAGTTAAAATGTTCTGTGTTGGCCTCATTGTTAAAGGTTCGTCTGATCAGGGTTGTAACAGTAATCACACAAGTGTGTCGTCACAACCAAACACAACTCAGCATCTGACGAGAATCCGACGGATCCGCCTAACGGTTCTCCTCTCTCAGCTAGTTATAGACAGCGTTTGGTAAAATTAGCTGTGTGTGTGAGAGAGAGAGAGAGTCTAAAATAAGCTGTCAAGCTTTTGCTTTAATTGGAGCAGTGAGCTATTCATAGAATTGTAATTGCTGGGAGTGAAAATCTGTGTAAGCACTCTCCCCCACAGCTTTAGCAGCTCCTCTCTCTTTAGAAAAACCCAAATCCTGCCTGAATACTAAGCAGCTTTGCCTCCATGTGACACAGTTCATTATGTTACCTGCCTGGTGGAGGCACCTCCCTACATGAGCTCCTGAACGGCCCCCCTGGAACCATGTTTAATGATCAGAGGACAATGCTGTCCAGAAGCTTAAAGTCGTTTTGGGGTCTGAGGTAAAAAAAAACGCTGAATCCAAACGCTACTTTGGACCCTGAGGAAAGCTGCGGTTCCAGTGGCCATTACAGGTGGATAGGGCGGCTTGAAAATGGGCAAATCTGTACGGGGCACACAGGTGACCTGCACGATATATTGAGGTGGCTGACATCTGTGGTTCTATGCAGAGGAAATGTTTCATGTACATGTTTTTCTACCGGCATGCTGCGGGCGACCGGTTGTAGTGGACGTGTAGCATCGTTAATTGTGGGCGGAGCTTTTCTCACTTGTCACAGTCTATTTTGCAACTCCAACCATCTCAAAGTAGGGTCAGCTCGCACCACAACAACTTCTGAAGGAGAGGTGTTGTAAAGGCTGTGAAAGGTAGAGCGGTCAACCTCGGATCAGAAGATCGCAGGTTTGATTCCTGTCCTGCCTGCCCAGAAGCAAACACCAACTTGCTTCTGATGGATACAGGTTGGCGTCAGTGTTCGGCATCAGTGTGTGAATGGGACTGAGGCTGTAAAGCACTTTGGGCCTTACAGCAAGGTAGTAAAGTGCTAGACAAGTCTACACCATTTGCCATTTTCCACCTCCTGAGTTGATGGGTGACTCTGAAATTATGACTGCTCCTGGTTTCTCATTTCCAGCATCACTCTCTTTTTTTTTTAACTAACTTTGAATTTTCTAGAAATATTAATCTTCTTACAACAACAGTGTAAACTCTGGCTCCGTCAGTGAAGTCTGATGTCTTCGGCTGTCAGACAAATGTTGCTGATAGAAACTTGGGAACAGCAGGGATGGACAAAAGAGATTTGGGAAGCCTCAAGGTCAACGTGGAGGGGAAACTCCAGCCAAAACATGAAAAAGACTAAAAACGCCATCGATTTGATGTCAAAGCTCAGCAGATGGTGGGATGAGGAAGGAGATGGAGAGGGGCGAGCTTCAAAGAGAGGTGTAACGTTTCATCGGGGGACGCCAAAAAGCACCAGAAAGGGGGGAAGTCGATGGAGATGGATGAGCTTGAAAGAAGAGAGCTGAGTTTAATTCAGATAAAGGGAAGGGATGGAGAGACAGAGGCAGGACAGCGATCGATAGATGGAGAGCGGTCCAGATGAGAGGAAATTCCAGCCAACGCCCTTGAAAGAACCGTGCTGCCTTCAGGAGAAGCCCTGAAAACCAGGAGAGCTGAGTCTGTGAATCCTCAGTAATAGAAGGTGACAGGAGCGAAGAAACGATCTTCATCTGCTGGGTTTTCTTCATCATCAACCACCTAATGTGCCCTCTGAGACATCAGGTTTAGTTTAAGAGAATTCCTTTGCATCTTAAACTGATTATAATTTTTAAAACATTTACTCATCATCATCAGCGAACACGCAGTAATCAGTCCTGTTAATTATGTTCCTGCACCATGCAGAGGAACTGAGTTCACACTGATACAGCAGGATCACGAGCCGCCTCTCCTTTCATTAAAGTCCCTTTACATTTTTACCAAACATGTCCACAAACGCCAGCATAAAGGCAGATGTCCTCCTAAAAGTGATGGGTGATCACTACAACCTCAATGTTTCCCACAGAACTGACAGCAGCTCCATTAGGATGAGTCACTGATGCTCTAGAGCTGTGATTTTCAACCAGTGTGCCGTGGGAAATTACCCTCATTCACTGATCTAAAAACATTTACCATCTCCAGGATATCAGGTCTGTGTTCATTTACATTTACAAACACTTAGTGGTTAGGAATATGAAAGATCGTAAAATACTTTTTTCTTTGTGTTTATTTGATTCTATTAAAGTCAGATAAGAATGACGGCAGCACAATTCAGCTGTAGCGTCAGCTGTTTTCGGAAAAGTCCCGCCCCTTTAACTGTCTCCACCAATCATTCTTGGAGGCTTAACCCTTGTTCTATCCTAGGCACTTTAACATTGGGAGTTGGGTCATCTAGACCCACTAGACCAGGGGTCGGCAACCCAAAATGTTGAAAGAGCCAAATTGGACGAAAAAAACAAAAAAGAAATATGTCTGGAGCTGCAAAATATTAAAAGCCATATTTAAAGTATCTATATTAGCTATATTAGCCCACTATCAAAATGACTAAGTTGTTACAAATACATAATGAGCATTGATAACGATTACATTTTTATTTGCCCTGCAGTGCATTCTGTGGAGAACGACGCTTTACCTGAATGCTCTGTTGTGCAAGTTTAACTTCATTATAATATCAATGAATTATGTTTCATTGCTTTGATAAAATTAAAGAAATGTAATAAAGAAATCCGATTTTTGATGTCATTTATATTTTGAGGATTCAAACACAAAACAATAAAATGGAACGTGCGTGACGACGTTCCCCATGACAGTCAGCTTGCGCTCGAATGACAGAACAGCTTCAAGCATTTGCGGCGCCTGCAGACTTTCATTCAGCTCGTTTAGGTGGCTTGTCACGGTCATATCCACCAAAAAGTGCAGCCACTCAGTATCTTCCAGTTGCGGGTAGTTCAGGTCTATGCTTTTCAGGAATGTTTTCACGTGTTCTAAACAGACGACAAAGTGACGCAAAACGTCACCCCTGGACAGCCATCGGACTTTGTTGTGTAGCAGGAGATCAGAATATTTGCTTTCAACTTCATCAAGCAATGCACGGACCTGACGGTGATTCCATTTACATCAGCCACCTGCCTAGCGGTCCGCTAAAAGTAAAAAAAATAAAAATAAAAGAAGCCCTGCTGGTAGAAACGTGTTTCGCAGGCTATGACGCAAATTTTCGTTGACAGAAATGTTGAAATTGAAGTGGCGGTCATGTGCATTTTAGGTCTGTTAGCAGCAGGGGATTGTGGGATGTGGGATGATGATCTAATTAGGGCTCAGCAGGAGCGTTTCTGTTTGCCCACGTTTCTTTTCATATGGCAGTTTTGTTGTTCCACCTTAGTTTATTCTTCCTGTTATGTTGGTTCTTTATGTTGCACCATGAGTGTGGAAGGGAGAGAGGTTGATGGCCGCTGTGCAATGTTCAATGTGGTGTGTGTTCAAAAGAAATAGGCTTGATAAATCGAAAGAGGCTGCGCTCTCAGCTTCTCTTGTTGCCTACGCCTCTCTGAGACTGTTCGGTGTCGTGCGGTGTGTGGGACACGGACAGTGCTCTAGCACAGCCAGTTGATTGACAGCTCAACATTTATGACAGCTTGGCTCCCGTGTACTTGCCAGGCGTTACAATGTAGTTTTTGCACATTCTTACAGTATTGGAAAACGTTAAGAATGTTTGTGTCTTGTTTTTCCTCCTAAAGAAACCATATCAAAACAAAAAATATATTTCTCTCCCCCATCTTTTTACATTTTCAAACATTTTTGAAAATGCTCCAGGGAGCCACTGGGGCAGCGCTAAAGAGCCGCATGCGTCTAGTGCGGGGTTTGCCGACCCCCGCACTAGACAGTGCTCTGAACCTTTTTTTTTCAATGATTTGTGATCTTCACTGGTGTCCATGGATTACATGAAATCTTTCCACCTTTATCCACCTTTGTCATGGTAGGGCGAACACCTCAATGTAAGGGTGGGGTCATCTAAGATAGCACAAGGGTTAATCACACGTCATCAGTCTGACCAATCAGAAGTGGTTAAAGTCTTCACTTCCTTGTTCTGATTCTGCTCATAAAGTCTCTCAGCTCCAACAAAAATACCAGCTAAAGCTCGTCTTTAGTGGTTTAGCTTTCTGCGGGATCCGGTGTCAGACCGTGGAAAAAGTGAACAAAACCATGAAGCTCAGAGAAGCGAGTCTGTCTGCGGTCGGCGGCTGTTTGCACTACATCTCCCATGATGCATTGGGTTAAAGTGACAGCGTCTCAGCGCACAATGAATCTTCGTTGTCAAACGTCTTGAAACCACAACAAAAACGCATCAAACAGTTTTTAAATCTTCTAACTTAACTTTGATTACATCTTTTAGAAAAAAAACAGCTTTTTCTGCCACAATTATCACAAAAATGCATGTGAGATTGTGGAAGGACTGTAGATCAATACAGACTGTGAGTGTCTCCTTTTTTTTTTTTTTTTGGATGCTGGTGTACCGCGGGATTTTTGTGAAGGTTAAAGTATGGTTGAAAAAGGTTGAAAAACACAGTTCTAGAGGAAAAGAAGAGAAAGCATTAACAAGCCCGAGATGACTTTACAACAAAAAGGATGAGGTGAACCTGAGAACTTTCTTTGTCCTCTTGCAAAAGAGTGCAGACGCTTTTTTCCCTGCTCCTGCCGCTTCCTGCTTTATTTGCTTTTTAATCATTTAATTAATCATTTTTAATTATTTTACCTCATCCACAAATCCTGGAATATCAAACTGGTCATCCTTTTTTGTGACTTCCACCTATACAAATCAATATTTTTACGTCTGACAAGCCAGCGACATGTCCGGAAGAGGAAGAAAAACAAACTCCCACTGTGAACGCTGTCGGATCTACCAACAAGAAATAAAAGAGCTACAAACACGGATATTTACTTTGGATACTGAAAATGGACTTCACAAGACGCTTCCAGTAACATCGGGTGGTAAGAAGCCTGCTCTTACTACAAATGAGAAGAATAACAGTGACATAGACCTGAGTGATGTTGTGTCCTTTCCGAAACTTTGTGCGGAGGAACTCTGTGTTAAACCAAAGCGTAAAGATGACAGAACATCCGAAATAAAGCTCACAAACAGATTTTTACCCCTAACACAATGTGATGTTAAAGAACAAAGTGAAATTGGACCACAGAATAGGAGTCATAATGTTGGCAACAAAGCACAGGCAGAAAGAAAATCTGTGCCAAACGTCAAGGTCAGAGATACGCTGCTGCTTGGAGATGGCGCTATCAGTGGAGTCAGCCACAGAAGAATGCAAACTTTATGTTGCCCAAGTTCTACTGTTCCAGTGATTACAGGACTCTTATCTAAAGTCTTGTACCAAGGAGTCAAACGAATAATCATCCATGTAGGTGCTGTCGATATCAAAAAAGAACAATCTGAACCTTTGAAAAAAGACTTCATCAAGTTATTTGAAGAGATTGACAAAGTAGAGGTTGAAGCATTCATCAGTGGACCTCTTCCTAACATCGATGGGGTGTCACTCAAGTTCAGCCGTCTGTTTCAGCTGAACAATTGGCTCTCCAGAGAGTGTGCTTCCAGAGGATTCCATTACATTGAGAACTTCAATATATTCTGGAAACGAAAGGACCTATTCATGGGAAGAGGCCCACACCTGAACAGAGGTGGAGCAAGAGAGTTAGTGAAGAACCTCCTCCACGCTCTGGGGCATAGAGGCCAAGGCCCTGAAAAGGCAGTAAGCAAGGACCGAGCCAGTGTCCCAGGAACCACAGTTCTAGTTTATATCCCCTGCAAGAAGATTTTGACCAGTCCCAAGGAAACTAATCTCAAACTTGCTGCACTCAATGTCAGATCTTTATGCAACAAATCATTTTTAATCAATAATCTTATCTCTTCTTTTAATCTTGATTTTATATTATTAACTGAAACATGGCTTGACAAAAACGCAGGAAACATAGTTCTAGTCGAATCAACTCCCCCCAACTACAAACATGAATCGGAAATACGAGAAAATAAAAAGGGTGGAGGCGTTTCTGCACTGTTTAGAGATAATATTGCAACCCGCAGACTATCATTTGGTGTGTTTTCATCATTTGAGTATGTGTCCTTTAAGATTGAGTTAAAACAAACTCCTCCCTTACTCTGCATAGTTATGTACAAACCTCCTCAGCACAGCCAAAGTTTCATTGATGATTTCACTGAAATGCTCTCAGTTGTGTGCACAGACTTTGATGGTCTAGTCATTACAGGTGATTTTAATGTTCACGTTGATAATGTCAATGACAGAAATGCAAAAGAGCTCAATGCTGTCCTTGAAACCTTTGATCTAATTCAGCATGTGAGTTGCCCCACCCACAGCAGAGGGCACACTCTGGACCTGCTCATCACAAGGGGGGTTAATATTTACAATGTCAGTGTGGTTGATGTCGCCCTCTCTGATCATTTCTGTGTATTCTTTGACCTGTCTGTTGCTCCCAAACCACCGCCTGGCCCTGCAGTTGTCCAAAGGAGACAAATAAATCAGAGCACTAGGGCACAGTTTGTAGAAATGATAAACCCTGAAAACGCCTCTGGTGCCAATGTTGATGAAATGCTGAATTCTGTAACTTCTAGCATCTTGAATGTTCTGGATGTTATTGCCCCTATGAAGGTTAAATTGAGAAAAACATAGACAGAAAGCTCCCTGGAGGAACAATGATCTAGTCAGGGCACAGAAACAACAGTGCCGCAGAGCTGAGCGAAAGTGGCGCGAGTCAAAACTCCAGGTTCATTATGAAATGTATAAGGGGGAGTTGTACGCTTACAACCAGATCTTATGCAGAACAAGGGAAAGGTACTTCTCTGAAATCATTGGAAGTTGCAGCAGCAACTCTCGGGTCCTGTTCAGAACAGTAAACAGATTAACTAACCCTCCAACCCAGCTACCAATAGAACTGGTTTGCACACCTAAATGTAATGAGTTTGCTGTATTTTTTAATGACAAGGTTCAGGGCATTAAAAAAGCCATCAACTCCACAACACATATAACTATCGAACGGCCACCTACTCACTCTAAGCTGACTCACTTTATACCTGTCACTGACCAAACTGTCCAAGAGACCATCACCCGTCTGAGCTC
Source organism: Oryzias latipes (assembly GCF_053564925.1). Lineage (NCBI taxonomy): Eukaryota > Metazoa > Chordata > Actinopteri > Beloniformes > Adrianichthyidae > Oryzias > Oryzias latipes. Next base: position 4,976,059 of record NC_136256.1, on the reverse strand, counting down.
GTCTACATGCTGCCTTGATGTGTTACCCACTAGATTTCTAAAGTCTGTCCTGAACAGTGTGTTGCCATCAATTACTCAAATAGTTAACATGTCTCTTCAATCTGGAATATTTCCCGAGGCCTTAAAAACTGCAGTTATTAAACCCCTCCTGAAGAAAAGCGGTCTTGATCCCACTGTACTGAATAATTACAGACCTATCTCTAATCTGCCATTTTTAGGAAAAGTCCTTGAAAAAGTTGTCTACCAACAGCTCACTGATTTTCTCTTATTAAACAATTCATGTGATATTTTCCAGCCAGGTTTTAGACCCCATCATAGCACAGAAACTGCTCTTATCAAGGTAACCAACGACATCCGCCTGAACACTGATGATGGCAAAGTCTCTGTCTTAATCCTGCTAGACCTGAGTGCTGCCTTTGATACTGTTGATCATGGGATCCTTTTGCACAGACTCCAAGACTGGGTTGGCATCTCTGGATCTGCCCTAAGTTGGCTCAAGTCTTATCTAGAAGACAGGAAATATTTTGTTGAAATTGGGAGTTGTGTCTCAGACTACATGGCCTTGAATTGTGGTGTGCCCCAGGGATCGATCCTGGGACCCCTTCTGTTCAACCTGTACATGCTGCCACTAGGGCAGTTAATACGCAGTAATAACATATCTTATCACAACTATGCAGATGATACTCAGATCTATGTGTCACTGACAACAGGTGAATATGGGCCGGTGGATTCACTCAGCCACTGCCTCCAACAGATCAGTGCGTGGATGCAGAACAACTTTCTCCAGCTAAACTCAGACAAGACCGAAGTTATTGTTTTTGGCCCACAGAAACAAAGAGAAATTGTCAGCAGCTACCTTCATTCTCTGTCTCTTAAACCCTCAAATCAAGTCAGAAATCTAGGGGTAATCATGGACTCTGACCTGAACTTTTACAGCCATATCAAGTCAGTAACATCAGCAGCATTTTACCATCTGAAAAACATTGCCAAAATCAAAAACATAGTGTCAAAGCCAGACCTGGAGATACTTATTCATGCATTTGTCTCCAGTAGGTTAGACTACTGTAACGGCCTGCTCACCGGCCTCTCCAAACGAGCCGTAAAACAGCTTCAGTACATCCAGAATGCTGCTGCTCGAGTCCTGACCAGAACCAGGAAGTATGATCACATTAGTCCTGTGCTCAGGTCTCTGCACTGGCTCCCTGTACCTCAAAGAATAGACTTCAAAGCAGCTTTGCTTGTGTACAAGTCTCTCCATGGCCGAGCACCAAAGTACATCTTTGACATGTTAGTGCCATATGAAACATCTCGTACTCTGAGGACCTCAGGGGCCGGCCTCCTGTTGATTCCCAGAGTCAGAACTAAACAAGGGGAATCAGCGTTTCAATATTCTGCAGCTAAAATCTGGAACAGCCTCCCTGAAGTCGTAAGACAGGCCTCTTCTGTGTTCATGTTCAAATCTAGACTTAAAACATTTCTGTTTAGCCGTGTATATGACTGAAAGGTCCTATCTGCACTTTTCTTTCCTTACATTCCTTTATTTTTGAATCAATTTTCAAATTTTTTCTTTTCTTTTAAAGTAAATTTTATGTTGATTATTTCTATGATGTATTGTGATTTTAATGCATTTTTCTGTTTTGTGAAGCACCTTGAATTACTTTGCTTATGAATTGTGCTATACAAATAAACTTGCCTTGCCTTGCCTTGCCTTGCCTCTTTTCTACAGAAGCGTGGCTGTGGGATCTGCTAGAAGACAACAGCTGAGTGGATTTAACTCTGGTGGAGCTGACCCCCCCCTCCACCAAACACGTCAACTCTTAAATCCTTGGCTTTACTCTGGTGGAGTCTTACGTTTTCAAACCAATGATTACCATGAAAGTTTTCCCGTTACTTAGAAAGAACTGTGGAGACAGACAGTGTTTCTGTGTTCTGACAAATGAAACAACAGGAAAAAACACAAAAAAAGAGCATTTTGTCAGGTCTGACAGTGATGTGCTGGAGGAACAAGAGAGATGTTACAAATGACCAAGTCCTGAAGCTCAACTCAAGTTCCAAGTCTTTGAGTGGAGGTCTAAAAGCCTTAGTCAAACTGCCCTTCAGGTGGATGCAGGCTGTCTGCGGGCGAAAAAGGGGCCAGCCTGTACGCGGCACAAAGGTGGCCTGCACAAAATATCATGGCAGTAGCCCTTCAGTGAGCCCAGGGAAAAAAGCTTATGTACATTTTTGCTACGGGCATGCTGACAGGCCGTAACGAACACTTATACAACATGTGAGGGTGAGTAAGGGTGTGGTGGGTGAGATGCAGGCGCGTCCGGGTACGGATTAGTCTTTTTTTAAACCCCACCAAATCCTATGCATTGTTCAAGGAGCCCAATGCTGTTCACATGATAAATGTGCACTCCTTGCATTCAACTTGACTTTTAGAAATGAGGAAATAAGAAAATCAGGGCGTAGTTTGTGTGAACGTCCTGAAGGCGTCCTAGGGGCAGTTATATCTTACCTACACACCCTGTGTGCGGCACTTATGTGCAGTCAGTAAGGGACAAATACTCGCACTTTACTAATGACAAGAGAACAGCATAAGGGCACCGTGCAACAGCATCTCCAGTACGCCATAAGTGACTGTAACTTCCATTATGGTAAATGGCGTATACCTATATAGCGCTTTTCTACCCTCTTTCAAAGGCCCAAAGCGCTTTACAGTCACAGACCCATTCACCCAGTCACACACACAGTCACACACACATTCACACACTGATGGCGGCTCCGCTGCCAAACACTGGCGCCAACCTCCCACCAGAGGCAAGGTGGGGTTCAAGGTGGGGTTCATACCATTTATAATGATATTACTTCTCTTTTTCCTGATGTAACATAATTGTGCACATATTTTACCTTTTGAGACTAACATCAAATTTTGCTAAGAAAATTTTTGAAACAGTGTTATGTTTATTTTACTGATATAGTATTATTTTTATTAATCATATACATGACTTTTATGAGTAACATAATCTGCATATACTTTGGATAAATTATCTGCATTTGCAATGTTGATTTCTAAAAGTTATTTTTTCCATAATAATTTAAGTAATTCATTTTTGTCATGTGCTTTATTGATACTTCGGGATTCTTAATTCTGTCTGATAAAAGCTAGGAACCGGATAATGATAAATCATGTAATAAAATGGTTACGGTATTACTGGGTGGGATTATATGAGTTCAATTCCTTCCACTCCCTTTTAAGCAATATTTATTCATAATATGTCTAATTATCCTAAGTTTGATTCGTCATTGTATGAATGGATAACTGATGATTGTTTTGTTGTTGTGTATTATTCTTATTTGATTGCATGAAATATTCCTTTTCAAATCAAAATCAAATCAAATGTGTGCGTAGATGTGGTTTTGTGTGTGCATATCCGGCGATTGGTGCGTACTATTTAAAGATTTGTATGTGTAGGAGTCAATTTGAATTTGTAGTTAGTCTTAAGCTGCTATAATTTCAAGTTGTGCTTGCGTGAATTGTATTTTGTACGTTTTTGATGTTGGAGTGTACATGTGAATGTGCAGTTGCAAGAACACACAGTTCCGCTCAAAATATATTATGAGTTACAAATCAAGAATTACACACTCACAAATCCAGTCCCAAATACAGTTGGGTGTCCAGAAGCCACATAGGTCCGGACAGATTCTCATTCAAACTGCTCTCTTTAAAATGTTTGTTTTCAGATTAAGACAACAGAACTTTTCGTTTTGTTTGATGGTGAAAAAACACTGCAATGGTATCTTACAGGAAAATGTAAAGTTATGTTTTTATGTACATGAACTAGCATGACAGCATACAGATAGAATATTATCATCTGGGATTTGGGATGTTAGAAGACTTTTGTAGTGGAAATTGAGGTAGTAGTTTGGTGGTTACCTTTGTCCAGTTCCTCTGTAGATCATACAATAAACTAAGAAAAGGAAAGTCAATCTTTAGCATCTTTAACTTTCACTACTTTCGGCATTCATCCACTCTCTCCTTTTGTGGGGGAATTAAATTAGTGGATTATGGTCAATATTTGTCCCCTAGTCTTTATATTTATCAGGACAAATGTTGGCACAAGAGCCTTCCTTCAAAGAGCCCTCATCCATCTCTCCTCTCTCTCTTAATCCCTCCATCCATCCACCCATCCTGACTATTTCTCCACTGGCCCAGAAAACAGCAGAAATCAATTAGCATTCTGTGAATTGGCTGTGATGTGTTCAAGTGCAGGGAAGGAGGCTCTCCACTCCAGTAATTCTCACCTCTCAGATCCTTCCTAATTGGGCTGGACAGTCAGACGGAGGTGAAGGAGAACTGGAGGAAGGAAGAGCAACTTTGAACCACCGACAAAAACTGAAACCCAGACTCTGCAGACTCTACAAATAAATGTTGACATGCATATTTGTGCACACAGACGTAATCTGTATGTGCAGGAAGATAAATGACCTGAACTCTTCTTAGAATTTCTGAAAATCTGCAAGTGAGAAAATGCAGCTTAAGTCATGGACGAGGTGGAAAAAGAATTCAAAAGCTCTATGGGTGCTATGCTACCGCAGCCACAACTACAACAAATTCAAATCTATTCATTCTAATGAAGGCATAAAAAAAACTTGATTGACGACTGAATAGACAGAGGCAAACAAACAGTTGGGTTTGTGGTTGAAAATGGATTTGGTAAAGACAAAATGTGTGGTTGGATAGAAGGATGGATGAAAAATGTTTGTGGATGGATGAAAATGGACATGACGCTGCAACAACCATCAGCACACTAGCACCCACTGACTTTAATAAGTGGAAGAATGAATACATGGATGAATGAATAAAAAGGTGAATGTACAGATGGATGAAATAGTGGAAAGACACAAAAATGGTGTATGAATAAACTGATGGATGGACAGAATAGCAAATAATGGACAGATGAAAGGATGGATAGATGGATGTATAAATGGTCAAATGGATGTCTGGATGAACAGATGGATAAAATAGATAGGAAAAATGAATAAATGATGGATGAATGAATAGAGAGATGGATGAATGGATGGATTAATGAATGAATGGCAGATGCATGGCTGTAATCATGGTTGGATAGGATGATGGATGAAATACTGAATGAATGGGTGGATGAATGAATGGATCGCAGACACAGTAGTATTCATGGTTGGATGGATGGGTGAAATATTGGATGGATGAATAAATGAATGTATAGATGGTTTAAAACCTGCTAAAAATAGAGAGGAATAGAAGGAGTGTTGTGAGCGCGCTCACAAAAAATTTCGTCCCAGAGATTCAAACACAGCTGTGAGCTGCAGAGCTGCATTGGGGATCAGCTTTGAGTCCACAGGACCTGTTAGTCAGCTTCAAACTTGGCCCAGAATGTGACCCCTGACCTTTCAAAGAAGCGAGGAGAACTGGGCCTGGAGGGAGCAGAGCTGCCTCTGCTTCTGCTCACCAGCACCAGATTGTGGGCTGAGTCCTGGCGGACTCTCCGGACCAGAGCCAGAGCTCCTGCACAGCCGGCTAACAGCTACAGAGCCGCTCTGACTAATTCATGCATATGTATTAATAGATCACAGGCAGCTCTCACCAGGCCTTCTCCGCTCAGAAAAAAAGGCCAGATAAACAAGAGAGAAGAGCTGTAGCGTCACTGCGTTCGCTGAAAGGCCCGCTTCGTTTGCATATCTGCCTCCCGGATTTGTTTGACTTTGCTTGGCTTTATTTATTCATTCGTTTTCCACACGTCTTTCCTGTCAGAGAAATCTAGCAGAAGACATCTTCAAATACTAGCTTTCCCTTGACCTTCTTGGAGCGTCATCACAACATGCAGCTCTGCTTTTCGAAACTTTAATCAACCTCTTGAAAGCCCAAGTCTGCATGAAAACCAGCTGCTGTCGCTGCAGCTCTGCTGAAACAGGAGTCTGAGTCTGACATGCAGATGCTGTCAGCTCAGGCAAAAAAAAAGGAAACAAAAATGCTCTTCATAAGTGACTCGCTGGAGATGAGCCATTCGCACGTGTTTAATGTTTTGTGAGAATACTAACTAGGACATGGTCTAAAGGTAAAACATCTGGTACATTTCTAATTGTAGAGGGAACAGCAGAGGTCCACTAATAGAACCCTGAGGAACTCTGTACTACAACAAGACTGTCGGATTTATGATCCCCATGGACATATCACAGCTCTTGCGTTTTAAGATAAGATCTGACCAAACTGGACGCTACCTGATAGTCCCACCAAATTCTCTAGCCTGTTGAGAAAAATGTGATGTTCCATGGGATCAAAATCTGCAGCACTGAAACTCAAGAGGACATGGCTGCAGACAACAAGATGGCGCCCAGACATCACTAACAGGAACTGTTTTTCCTACCAGACAGTAGATGAGGTCTGGTTGCTGGTGAGGACTCTGCTGAAGACACAGACTTTGTATTTGTAACCAGGGGCCTCATTTATAGAACTTTGCGTAGGATTTGTGTCAGAAGTGGCGTACGGATGAAACATAGGACGTGCGTACGCACAGAAATATTCGGATTTATAAAACCGTGCGCACGCACATCCTACGCATCTTTCCCTTAATAAATCACAACCAATTCTAAATGTAGCGCAGCTTTTGCGGCTTCATGACACGCCCATAGTTGCCCATAAATAGTCAGTGAAACGCCCACAAATGAATATTCATTGATTGCAAAACCATGGCAAACACAGAGAGGAAATGAAAAAAACGTAACTTCACTCAATGTGAAGTAGAAGTTATCGTTGGCGAGGTGGAAAAGAGAGAATGTTGTTTGGGGGGACAGTGTGGGCATTACTAATGCCAAAAAGCGACATGGGGGAACGGTGGCAGACGCCGTAAATGCTGTAGCCTCACAACCTCGGACCGTGGCCGAAATTAAAAAGAAATGGTCGGACATCAAAGTCGAGGCAAAAAAACGTCTGGCGCTGCATCGCCAGAGTGTGTCTGCCACGGGTGGGTGGGGGGTGGGGGGGGGGACTGGCGGCAATAATTGGGGAATCCCTTAGTGGAGTGGTGACTGAGGCGCAGGGGGACACGACGCGCCAGATGCACCGGGTGACACCCCCCCAAAAGCCCGCAGAGGTCCAACAGGACGGCTCGAGGAAGTCGGACCCGGCTCATAAGCCACTCGTCCTCGTTTGCCAGCAAGTCTTCTTGCTGTCTAAAGATACGTTCACTCCGGATTATTCCATTTACCACATCTTCTAAGAGTGCAAGATCAGCCATTGTGCGTCATTACGCATTGTGATGGGGCATTTTATTTCCATACATTTAATTACATCTGACAAGCTACAGATGTCGGTAATAATCGACGTGGAAATGGGAAATTGATCAGCGCAAATGTAATTTCTTGTTGCTTTCTGAATTGTTGAGACATACGCCAAACATGGTTTTATCAAAAATAAAACAAACTAAAGGCAAATGCATGAATACCATAATTCTGTAGCTTATGAAGAAATGTTTTAATATGAAAACAACTTTCCCCAGTGGACAATTAATACGTCTGTCTGTCTAATTGCACCTATATCTGCTCCGCCAGACGGACACATTGACGGGAATATCAGTTTGTACATTATTTCGTTCTGTTAACTATATTATTTATGAAGATGAATTGCATAACATGCCACTATTGCAGAACATTTTTCAAATTTCTTTCTGCAAATAAGTGTTCATTTGAATTTCTTTTTTTTTTTTTAAGAAAAAGGACATATTTATTAGTTTTTTAACTTCGGCTAATGGATGATATCATAGTTCAAAAGAAAGTGGGAAAAGAAGAGAAAAGTTGTATGAATGTTTCCAAATTATATTAAAATCCAGGGCACTCAATACAACCGCACTTTATAGCCTAGTCTTTTTTTTTTTTTTTACTTGTCCTGTCCAACAGCTTGGCAGACAGATGAGAGCTGAGGGCCTCTTGTGTTGGACATATTTTACTTTAACAATAGGGGTTATTAATTTTCAGACAAACCAGAGGTATGTCTGAATAAACCCCTTTTGTAATTGAGGCCAAACTTTATTAATTTCAACCATGTTTGAAAATCTTGGGTGTTGGACCGGACGGAAAAGGAAAGAAGGGAAGAAAAGGGAGGGATGTTAGAGAGAGAGGGGGGTAGGAGGGTGATAATAGGAGGGGAGGGGGGATAAGACCATGAAGCAGCATAAAGCAACAAGTTTACTGGTTGTTTATCATTACGGTACGGTTCAAATGTAGTACCAAAAGGGCGGGGCCTGTTCGCACACACTCAAATGTTATCAACACACCTGCTAGCTGCAAAAATGTCCACATGTCAACATGTACACAAAAAAGATAGTGTTCACACGCATACTTATGCCTTAAAACCAACTAGTGTGAAATATTTCAGTCATTAAACCATGCAAACTGTTAGTGCAAAGGTGAGCTAACACCTGTGATCAGGTGAGTGTTTATGTTCTCCAGGCCCACCCAGCCCAGGGGCCCCACCCCCAGAGGCGCCGACACTCCAGGCCCGGCACCACCCACCCCACACAGAGAGAGAGGAGCCAGAAAGCGTCGCTCCCCCCGGAGCATGCCCAAGCCCCCACCCCCCAAACGCCGGCCATAGAAGAGCTCTGGTCAGGCCTCGACGGGACCGAGGCAGCCAACCGGCCGGGGGCATTTTGACACTTTTTACTGCAAAAACTATGTGGAGAAACCCCCTGTATCTGCCTGCTGTTCGCAAAGTATACATGTTCCTTTTTAGTCTTGTTTGTAATGAACATATAACCTAGAGCAGGGGTGTCAAACATACGGCCTGCAGGCCGGGGCAACCGCCGATTGCCTCAGCGGAGACCCCGACCCGTCAACCCCCCCCGCCCCGAACCCTGTACGTTCATTTGAATTTCTGTTGTAGTTTTCGTTTGATTTTTTTGTTTGTTTCACTCCTGATCGATCAAACGGGTGTTCGTGTTGGCTGTTAATTGTAAGACTTGCCTTGTGAAGTCTTAATGTTATTTATGAGAGGCAGTATTGTCATTTTCACGTGTTTCTTCCTTCTGCCGACGGTGTCGCCGTTTCTCATTTCACCCGTTTTTGTGCGTACGCCTGGGTCAAAGCTTGCGTGACGGACCGCACATTTTCCCGTCAAGTTTGCTTTATATAAATATCAATTGTTGCGTAGAGAGTGGCATACGCCTTTTTTTGTGCGTACGCAACGTTTATAAATGAGGCCCCAGGAGTATCAAACTTCCAGATGTGAGTAAGTTATGGAGAATAGGAGAGATTTGCTCTGCATAAAATTTTGGTCAAAGATTCATGAAAGTCATCAAATCAAGCAGTAGCTGCAGCAAGAAAACTAGATCCTGTTTCTTCAAGTCATAATTTAAATGTGGCTCATACAGTGGTGTAGTGGTTAGCCCTCTTGCGTAACAATGAGAAGCCCCTGGTTCAAATCCCGACAGGGTTCTTTCTGTGTGGAGTTTGGCCGTTTTCCTCATGCATGAATGGTTTTTTCCTGGGCTCTCTGGCTTCCTCCCACAGTCCAAAAAATGCTCCATACTGTATGTTGATTGTTGTCTTTAATTGTCCCTGGGCTTGTTTATGAGTAAGGGGTCCTGCAATAAACGGACAATCTGTTCGGGGAATTTCCTGCCTTCACTCAGCGGTACCTGGGATAGGCCCCAGCAACCATATGACCCGAAAAGGTATTCAGTTATTTTAAATGTAAAAACATTATCACTAAAACACAAAGAGACTGTGAGATAGATCCAGGCATCAACATTATCTGTTCACTGATGGTATTTTTATGAGGTTTTTTCTGATTTTCGTTTTTGCTGATGACACAGGTTTCTATAAAATATGAAAAGCATTTTCTCGTTTATTCAGTACTTTTATTACTATTCTGTTAGTTTAGTTTGAAGAACATCCTTTACATTGAGCTTAAACTCTAGGTCAGGGGTGTCAAACTCATTTTGGTTCGGGGGCCACATTCAACCCGTCTGATCTCAAGTGGGCCGGACCAGTAGCGTAAAGGCAAAATAAAGCTTTATTCTTGTTTTTTTACTCAATTGGAAAACATGACTCAACCAACATGGTAGCCTAATCATTTCTTATTACACATTCATTAACAGAGGCCAATGGATCTTAAATGAAATTCATTTCACTTTAAAAAATATTGGTTTATTCAATTTTATACAGACGGAATATTTCAAATCTGACACTGAAGCAATCCTGATAACAAATTCAAGAGGGGCTACAGAAAAAAAATGAAACATCCTCCTAAAATGTAAACGTCCAAACGATGACAAAATTACACTAAATTAAACTTGCAACTATTGGGGACATAAGAGTTTGGAGTTAACCTCCTTTCTCTCCTCCAACTTCACCCGTCCATCAATTTCAGGATTCAGATCCTGTGCAGAAACACATTTACTGTGATTCAAGTGTGCAAAACACAATGAAATGTCCATTATTATTCATTATTATGAGAGTCTTTTCCTGGTTGCTGCCTGAATTTTGTGGCAACACCTGCCTTCTTCCTGACCTTCAATGCGGCCTCATCAGTGACCAGTTCACTCCAACATAGTCCAGCACAGTAACTGGAGAGCTGACTATGTCATCAGCTGTTGTTGTGTCCATCAACTCAAGAAACTCCACTGTGACGTCTCTTTAACACCTCTAATAAATATTTACAGTTATATGTGATGATGGTGCTTTCATCAATAGTGACTGAAAATACAATAAATGACTGGATTCCTTCATATGGCTGCCCATGTTTCCTCAGAGATGTTGTATTAATATTTCAGCATCTGAAAATGGTTTTGATGTTTGCTCCAACTTGTTTGCAATAACGTCGCTAGCTTTCACTGCTCCATCACTGACGTCACGGCTGCAGTAAATGCAGATGTCATTTTGTCAGTCCAGCTAATAGTTGGTAATTTTTTTTTTTTTTTAACTGCAAATGGTGAAACTTTTCCTTATGGTGAGTCTCATAGTGGAGCTGAATGTTATATTCTTTCAGCACTGCAACCTGTTGATGACATACCAAGCATGCAGGTTTGCATTCAGCTCCGTGAACAAATAAAACGCTTTCCATTTTCCTGGAAAGCTCAGCATTTCACTTCAACCTTTTTTTTTTTGACAAGATTTTAGTCATTAAGGTGTCACTACTGATCATTCTTATAGCAACGAAACAATTAGGTTAGGTTTCGTTTTTGGCACATGCAGAGTTATGTTGTTTCACCTGTTTAGCTTTTCCTTTGCTCCCCCTAGTGGCGGAATTGCGCATTTTGTTTATTTCTATTAAAAATCATAACTCGCCACAGGAATGGACTAGAAACTTGCTTTCTTTTCTAAACATCCTTATGATTTTTAATTTTCATGTGTGGACCGGACTAAACCATCTAGCGGGCCTGATACGGCCCGCAGGCCGTATATTTGACACCCCTGCTCTAGGTTATATGTTCATTACAAACAAGACTAAAAAGGAACACGTATACTTTGCGAACAGCAGGCAGATAGAGGGGGTTTCTCCACATAGTTTTTGCAGTAAAAAGTGTCAAAATGTCCAACTGTCACCATAAACTCTGTCTTTTTTAAACAGAATGCTTCAGATCTGAGCAGATTTCTAAACCCTAATGAAAAGGTTGTGTGTGACTCTCTCTGAAAGCAGTCAGCTGCGGTTTCAAAGATGCAGCGGTTTTTGTGTCATGTCAGCTGTCAAACAGGTCGATGAGATTTTACCTCAAAGGTCACGAAAGAAGCAAAATAAATAAAATCAGCAGAGGCATAATGACAAGTGAGCAGGATGATAATAGAGGGAGGAAAGAAGGATCCTTCCCTCCAACTCTCTCAGCCCTCTGGGCATCCTGTTCTTCCTCCTCCAGAGAGAAGTGGAGGAGTGTAGAGGAAGAGGAGGAGGACTGTGAATTATTAACCACTCTGTCACTGTAGCAGGGCAGCCTGTCTGTCAGAGGAGGAACCGACAGGCAGAAAGTTTGCAGAGGAGAAACAAACTCCCTCTGATCACCTCACTGGAGTCCAGGTTCTGCAGACTGAACTGTCTTTGAGGAGCTGGAGGTCCAGCTTCTTTTTCATTGGTTCAGTTTTTTACCACATTAAATTAGCCAAACAGAACCAGGTTTGCTTCAGAAGAACCTCAACATGTTGGGGGAGGCGGCTTTACTACAAGACCAGCTGTGGTTCAAAGAAGTTCAGGACCTTATGAGGTCCTCCTGGCAGATCCTGAGAGCCTGTGATCACAGCATCTGCAGCAAACTCCGGCTGTTCAGTGAACAACATGAGGAGGAGGTTAGAGTTCAACCTGCAGGGAGGACCAAGCAGAAGCTGAAAACGTTGCCCTCCAAACCTTCTATTTGGATAAATCCTGTGGCATTCGACTTGACCCGGAACATAAAGAAACGGGTCGATTGAGAATTTTATTAAACCAAAGTGAGAAAGTTCCAGGAAAATGAAGGCAGAATAGCAGAAGAAATCCATGTTTGACCACAGGAACATGTATGGAAACAAATGAAGAAATCCATCTGTGGGGCACGGAGGAGGGGGTGTCATGGTTTAAGGGCTGCTTAAGTAAAGAGTGTCATGACCACAAAAGAATAAAAGAGTCTCTTCTAAAAATAGCATGATGAGGATAATAAAGAAGGTTTTAACCCTTTAACACCTGGAGATGTTGCTGGCAACGCCTACATAACGCCCTCTTTGAGCTACCATAAATTATTGACTGTTTACGTATCCAGCATGAATCAGCTGCTCCTGGCGGGGAGTAAAGCCACTTTTGATATCAGTTTTGCACTGATATGCAACAGATCACTAACGTAAAGTGTTGTATTACAGCACAAGGCTGTTCTTCTCTGAGAGAGAATGACTTTAACTGTGTAAACGGTTGAAGAGTTAAATAATGTAAACACTGTAGATAAAGCTCTGGTGTTAAAGGGTTAAATGATAGAAAACTTGATACAAATGATGTAATTTAAAGAAACAGAGAGAGAGGAAACATTTCAAAAAGCAAGTTTTGCCTTTGCATCTTAATTTCTGCCAAAGATGCAACTTCACTTCCTAAAGTCAGTTCAGATGAAACTTCAGAACCTTTTTCAATCTGATGATCATGCCTCACGATTTTCAGAGTCATCAGATCAAATGTGACAGAGTCGGCCTCGTGGCTGAGAGGTCCATGTGCACGTTTGTGACTTCGCCTACCGTCCATCTGTTAGAGGAGCCGTGATGAGTGTTCAGCGTGACTCAGACATGCACTGAACGCCCCTCTGCTGTCTGTGACGGGCTCTTCAGCACGCCCTGCTCATCTGAAGGGACGAGGACCACAGAAGAAAGACATTCTGCTTCTTTAGAAGCCTTAAATAAACCACTCAGAGCCAAAATAAACTACAAACTAATGCCGCAAAACAAAGGAAGAAAAAAACGAAACCACCTCAAAATGGAATTCAGATGTAGTATTTATTTATACACACAGATTCACACAAGCCAGTTAAAAGTTGGTGTTCATTGGATTTACAGTGTTTATTAGGATCTGCACATGTTTAACTTTATTGGTCTGAGGGGCAAAAGTTTAAAAACCAATCAAATCTGAAGCCAGGTCAGTTCACCAAGTCATTCTGTTTCCTTTTGATTTTTTGTGTGCAGGTTGGGTGTAGGGCTCCGCCCCCTCTCCTGTCATTCCTGGAGTGCGTACAACTGCCTGCACTTTAGTTAACCTGTTCTATTTAAGCTGACCTGATTCTGCACTCTGCGTCGCAGTGTAGTTTCCTTCTCATCACTCCACTTGCTTCTTTTTCCTGCATCTGGGTCATCCTGATTCTCCATAATTCGTCCGTCCGTCCATCCATCTTCAGAAACAAGTCAAGCTGAATTGAACAACATTCTGGATTTTTAATCCTTTAACACCGGAGATGCTGAACTCTTTCTGGGGTCATAGGGTTGCTGGAGCCTTTCCCAGCTATTGCTGGGTGAAGGGGGACACACCCTGAACAAGTCGGCAGTCTGTTGTAGGACGACACACTCATGCTGATGATTTTACATTCACTAATGAACCTATGCAGCATGTTTTTGGACTGTGGGAGAAAACCAGAGTAAACCCACATGGGGAGAACATGCAAACTCCACACAGAAAGAACCCATGTGGGATTTGAACATGCGAGCCAATAGTGCTAACCACTACACCGCCGTACAGCCTCAAGTCAGCCTCCAGTTACTGAAATCTGAAACCATCCAAAAATCACAATTTATAGACAACTTTTGATAACTTCATTAATTTGAAAAAAACAAAGTCTACAACAGCTAACAACAAAATGTCCCACGATCACACAGAGTATCTATTTTTATGATCAGGTCACTGATCAACATGACTGTTGATCAGCGCAATGCAGAGCAGATCATTACTGGCTGAAGAAACTACATCAGCTTCTTAAAGCTGAGACTCTTAGTATTTTTGAATTTTAACCTTTACTGTGACAAAAAAAAAAAAAATCACACAGAGTGGGCGTGCCTCAACAGGTTTAACTCCGCCCCTATTGAGGCATGCCTCAGTCTGCAGACTGAAGTCAGGGGCTCATCCTTCAGTTTCCACTGAAGCCCATTTGAACTTGAAGCACTTTTCAGAACATTTGTCATTTCAGCAGCTTCAGCATCGACCTTTATAAGCAGGCGTCAGTCAAAGTTTGCACAGACAACCTCCAGCTGGAAAAAGTGCCAAAGGGACAGTCTCATTACCCATGATCCTCTGCCCTTACTAATGCAGATCCACTTGACATTAGTGAAACAGGATTGGCGTCTCAGAGCATATGGCTGCTCCTCCTCTGTGTTATGGCAGTGAATAATTCAGATGCTGCGTGGCTGACGGCCTTGCTGGCATTTCCCCTCTGCTAATTGCTCGTTAAGTGCACCATCTGACCTTTATCGGCAAGAAGAAACTTGAGATGTTATGTCTGTGTTTGCTGTTACGATAGCTGCTTGGGCTGAAGCTGCTCCCTCCGGGATAAAATGTTCGTATTGTTTTTTTTCAAAGTTACTTTTGAGGTTCAGCAGCTGAAGACGAAAGCCTCAAAAAACCTTTTCCTGTAGATTAGATTCTTCCCTTTGATGATTTTTTTTGTTTTCTGCAAAACAAATATGCCAAATGCCTATTTTAATATGTGAAAATATTTACCATGTAGATAATAGAGAAACTTCAATCAAAAATACATAAACTTGAATATTAACGAGCTGATTGATTTAAAAAACAGGCACTATATTATGGTAATTTGAACCACAGATCATTTTATTCTCAGAAATCCTTGTAATTTTACAGATTAATAAATTTACTAAAATATAACATTACAATGTTTTTTTATTCGCTTAAGTTTTCGTTATTTTAATCTTCTTGATGAAAATCCTTGTTATTAACTTTTAATAATAAAATAGAAAGAATAAAACTTCAGACCGAGGTTTTTCTTTCGGCTTCCTGTATGAATTAGTAAATGTTATCAAAGAAAACTTCCTCGTCTGCCCAGAGCAGCTCTGAATCTGCGTCTGCCTTCAAGTTAAAAGAACTCCAACCACTAAATCCACAGAGTTATATTAAACATTGAGAAAAAGACCTTTTCTTCTTCCTGTTTAGATACGAAGAAGATTTTAGCACAAACACACACAAAGTGGTTCTGTTCCGACAAACTAGAACTCGACACACACACTCTCTTATTTTGTGGTTTTTACTGTCTTTGCTTTTCTCTCTCGCTCACCTCAGCCTCTTAACATCAGAACCCAAAACCCATGTGTGTGTGTGTGTGTGCGTGTGTGTGTGTGTGTGCCTGTGGGTCGATACACGCTCAAGAACAAACAGGAAGCCGCTTGAGTGAGTGTGAATTAGTGTGCGTCTATTAATTGTATTACAATGGGGAGAAACAGGAAGAGAGCATCGTAATGAGCTGTAATTGCTCTCCTCATCCTCCACAGGAAGTGTGTGTGTGTGTGTGTGTGCATGTTTGTGAGTGTGTCACTATGGTTTAAAGCCTCTTCATCTACAGGTTTGTTTAAAAAAATAGAATATCATTAGAAAGTCAGTTAATTTGATTAATTACTTTCAGCATTACATTTTTTCACTCTGAATTTTAGAAAACCTTTTTTTTTAAGTGAAATATTTGAAACTTGAAGACCACCACAGATATCCAGAGATGATCACTATGATGATCACTATGAACAAAAAGGTTAAGACCTAAAGGTGATTGGTAATAAAGCTGGTTGTTCACAGAGTGCTGTACCCTGATGCTACGTTCACACTGCCCTCAGAAATGCCCGCTCAAGTGGCCACTTCCAGAAAAGAGCTAAATTCTCCACTTCTTCATTTCACACCAAACCTGTGCCTTCCAACTACAGGCACATGTGCTTGTATCAGGTACCGAATGCTAAAAGTGCATTCAAGAACCTGCGTTCAGTGTGTTCTTGGACTTGTGTCAGATACCTGGTGAGAATTTAGCTCAACACGTTCATCAAAAGATGATTCAAAGAAAAACATGGTTTGAAAACGAGATTAAGGAGCAGAAGAAAAATGTAGGTTATCTAAATTTACTGGGAAACAAAATCCTTTGAGACAAAGCAGCACTAAGCAGCACCTGCTACGTATGCTCCATACCACAATCACAAGCACCTGAACCCTGATGAGGAGGATCATAACGCACACATCGAAGGGTCCATCTCAAACAAAGACAGCCTCTAACCCAAGGCTAAAACACAGAAACTCCTGGACTGTTGCTTAGTGGTTTAAAGTCCTTTTTTCAGATAAAAATCAATTTTTGATAAAGGATTGGATTCATCTGCACTTTTCCAGACGCTCAAAGTCCATCCATCATTCATTTACTTCTCATTCATACTTGGTGATGGCAAACTATTGATGTAGCCACAGCTGTCCAGGGGCAGACTGGCAGAGGCGTGGCTGCCGCTGTGCGCCTACACGCAGGGCTGCTGGAGCTTATCCCAGCCACTCGTGGGAATAGACAGGGGACACCTTGGACAGGTCGCCAGACTGTCGGAAAGCCACAGTCACACACACCACACACACTCACATTCACACCTACAAATTTAGAGTGACCAGTTAACCTATGAAGCATGTTTTTGGATGGTGGGAGGAAGCCGGAGTCACATAAATCACAATAACAAATAAACAAATTGCGGCTGGTCTGCCAGCAGCATTTCACAAGGCAATAAAATACAAGAACACAAAAGGAAATGCAAGAGTAGATAATAGTATATCTTATTGTGTTAAATTTTCCAACATTTCCTTTTGACTTCTGTAAATTACTTTTGGTTCTCAAAATGTTTTTTTCTGGAAAAGGAAGCTATGGGACATCCCTGATTGTTGATGGCGTTTGTTCATCATGTCAACTGAAAGTTATTTGACACGAAGCAATACTGGATATCATGGTCTAATCAGTGATCTCCCATTTTACCTAATTTTTCTGGTTTCTTGTCGTTTTTCATTTTATCAACATATCATTTTGTTTTCTGGGATGTTTTTTTGTTTTTTAGGTTTTGCTTGATGTAATGCAGTTACAGTTTTATAAAAATTTGTTCTGCTTTTTTATATGTTGTGATCTTTAAAAAAATTTTTTGTGTCAAGTGATTTGTTGATTTGATTTGCACTTCAGGGCCACCGTAGTTTCCACCATGATAAGTGCAACGATAGAACAACTGCTGACATTTTGGGGAAAACGTGGTTTAACCCTTTAAAAATGTCCTATATCATGCTGTTCTTTAGCCTTTCAGAGTAAATTATATCCATATAAATGATCATATATTACCTTTGGCACACTAAAGAACCATTTTTTTAAAAGCATAAGCATTTGTTACACTCATGACACATTCCAACTTTTTCAAAGATAGATTTGCAAATTCTGCATTTAAATTGAAAGCATTTAGTTAATCACTGCTAGCTCCTCGGAGAAAGTGTGTGTGTGTGTGTTAGCATGGGGGCGGTGATGGCAGTGCAGAATCTTCCTGGAAGGGGCAGTTCCTCACTTTGTGATGTCACAACGTGAGAACCCACTCGTTTTTGTGGGTTGGGAGGGGCTGGTGCAGCGCAGGTTATTAGAGGAATACTCTGAAATGCGTGAATGGATCAAAAATAACACTCTGAGGTTGCTTATACTGAAGAATGAAGATTATAATAAACTTAAAAGCTTAGAAAGTTTATTTTGCATGCTTTAGGTCCTTCTGCCACAGTGTTTACATTCTGACTACGACCGTAAAGGCCCGTACAGACCGGGACGAATTTCGCCCGCGATATTCGCCGACGTTTAACGCCTCGTGACTAAAAAAAGGGTGCCAACGTGAGTGTGCACACCGACGCGAAAAAAACGCCACGCGTCAAAGCGTCACTTTTTAAAAAACGCCTCGGGTTCGTTTTTTTGGTTTGACGCGCCGCGTCGAAAACTATACGACCAATGAGAACGGCGCTTTCTGGAGCTTCTGAAGTTACAGTAAAACACAACTTGGGGGCGCTCAAACACAAAACTGCCTTGCTGAGCACATATACCAGCGAAGAAGATAGACGCCAAGTAGCGTCTACACAGCCTCGAAGAAATAATGACGGACATTCTAAAATATCCCCGAACCAAGTACCAGTTGGAGCTACTGCTGCTTGAAATATTCATGTTTTCTTTGTATTATTCTGACAAGCGCGTAAATACTTGCTCTCTTCTTCTGAGTGAAAAGCGACTTTAAGAAGCATAAAGTTGTGCAGCGCCACCTTGTGTACAGGAGTATTTCTGTTTACATTAAGCGCCATCTAATGTCAGGGAATGAAATTGCATGTTCGCTCGGCTCATCGTCAGCGAAAATCGCCTGGGTGTGAACACAAAAAACGTGGCGAAAAACGCTGGCGAATAACGCCTGGCGAATATTCGTCCCGGTGTGTACGGGCCTTAAGTCTTCAACCTTTCTCGTAATTTACAAAAGTGGAAATAAGCAGCTTTGCACTGATGTGCAACATTTTACAGCAGTGAAGTGTTTACACCATCAACAATAATGAGCTGATTCTGTCACAGAAAAAGCTTTTTCATTAGACTTTAACATTGGTAAAGTGTTGCATAACAGTCCAGAGCTGATATGAAAAGCAGATTTCAGAATCAGCTGATTCACATTGATGGCATACATGGTCAGTTTGCCAGAGAGCAAATATTGTTAAGGTGTTGCTGGACATCTCCAGTGTTCAAGGGTTTCTAAAGTGGCATTAGAGCATTGTAGCTGTCTGTTCTACAGGTGGGGCTCCACTGAGATTGTGACGTCCCATCAAAACCAGAAACAAAACCATATGTGGGTTTACTGAAAGAGAAGAAGTATTTTAGCCCTCAACTTTTTCTGCGTCCAGTGATCTGTGTTGAGCTCGTCATGGCGATGGCCGCACTAAAAGCCTCTCTGCTTCAATTAGCAGCTCACTCAAAACTCCAAACACACTCTCTGTTTAAAGATTTTCTTTCATGACTCATCCTTTACAAACACAGATTGTGTTCCCAACGTCCTGATTGTGTCATTAAGCCTGATTATAAATAATGTTGTGAATCAGTGTTTGTTCAGAGAAAGACGTCTTCATCCGTTTCTATATTAACATGTTTGGATGAATGTTTTTATTCAAACACAGGAAACTGTAAAGTTCAAGGCAGATTTGACTGATCAGGCAGTGGGAGGAATTAGTGAGCTCCAACCTGCTTCTGTTTGTGTCTTTTCATGTTTAAATCAGTAGATGGATGCGTGTGGGAATCAAAGAGGAGCGGTAAATAAATCCTGACTGACCTGCTGCTGATGCACCATGAGGAGGTGAACACTGAAAAGGATTGTGTTCTGGAAACTGCAGAGTGACAGAACCTCAAAGGCTTAGCGGGGTCACACAAACGTGTCAACATTCTGGTCCTTGTGTTCTCCCAGTCTTGTCCGTCCCTGTTAGTTTGACCTTTGACTGAGCTCATCTGTAGAGTGAGGCCAGAAGAGCTCGCTGGAAGTTTGAGAGGATTCTGAGGTCACGGCAAGTTTTGCTGAGAAGTGAGAAACACCCAGAAGTCCCTGGAGTCTGCTGCAGTCGCTAATTCAGGAGTCAGATGCCTGACCTTGGTCTCAGCCTGCTCTTTACTACAGATGTTCAAAGATGAAGAATCTGTAACACATTTTCCTACATCAGCTACAACACATAAATATCTATTTTGAAAAAACAAGTTCTTTCAGAGTGTTGATGGTAACGTTTCTGAGGAACAATTAAGTTCTTCAGTTTAAGATGATTGAAAAAGTTTGAAATGTTCTTCAAAGCAAAACAGCTGATGGGACCACATGCAGAGCTCCAGCACTCAGAGCTTTTTAGGCTAAACAATGTGTGATTCTCCGCCTTTCAGCTTCTCAAACCTATAGACACCTGAGATGGACCATCGCAGCTTGGAAGCAGTCTCTTCTCAGATAAAACAGAGGCATTCTGGATGGTTCTGGTGGACAGACCAGTGCTGTGCAGACCTGCTGGGATTGATCTTTCACATTATGAAAATAACACGTTACCATGTTGAGTGTCTTCAGTACTGACTAGAGTATTTGCTGCATCGTGTTTACCAAACAGAATTTTTTATGATAAAATTGCGACTCTTATTCTGATTCTTTGGATTCATGCTTTTTCTGGCTCTTTCCTCCTCTGAACACACAAAGCCTACATCATTTCCTCTCATTGGTTCAATGAAGTCTGTTTGCATTCACTCTGAAGCGAACCGCACCAGAGTCAATCTGCATCCCTACAGCGACCCTGGTTCTCAAGAGGACCAGAGTTCTCCTGAAGTCTGGATCAGACCAGAACCAAACCCTCCAGATGGATGCACCCTGGGTCAGAAAAGAAAAAATCTTCAGATAAGCAGGTCAGAAATGAGCTTGTTCGTGTTCCTGTTCCTCCTGGTTTCAGATTCTAACTTAATAATTAGTGCAGCCTTCTTTTGGGTATAAATTTCCAGAGTAACCTTGATGCTGAGCTGCCTTCAGGAACCTGCTCAAAAACGAGCTTTGTACACGCTCTGGTATGACATCACAGGAAGGAAGCTGACTGCGCCAACACTGCAACCCAAGTACGGGGGGGCAATGCAACTGTTGGTTTGTATTTTAGATTCACATGATCAGAAGAAAGCAGAGACACACATCATTGTAAGTCACAACAATGTAAAGAGATCCATGAACGTCTTTGTCTTCCTCGTCTGAGCTGGAATCTGGATCTAAACTGTACGGCTGGATAGCTCATATATTGCTCACCATTTTTGTTTCTCCACTAATATTAGCTTAGGGTTGTAAGCTAGCGGGAGAGAGTGTAAACAGAGAGCTCTCAGTAATGGAGAGGGAAAGTTGGGCTGGGATGTGCCAATGGTCCCGCCCACAACGCAGAGGTGAATGCCTAATGAATTACTGCCTCTCTGCAGAAGCTATGTCCAAGAAAACGACAAAGTATTTGTTATTTTGGCTGATAATTGCATAATCATAATAAAAAGACCACTGGGAATGCTTTGAAATAGGGGCGTATCAATCTGAGTATCGATAGTATTGATACCAAGGGGAAGTATTGATACTAGCGTGATGAGATTGATACTTTCAATACTTTTGTTTCAGTTTTTCTTTGATACGTATAGTGACGAGCTAGGATTTACTTATGGAGTTCATGCAAACAGTCTGTCAGCAGTGTTGCCAGATTGGGCAAAAAGGTTAGTCAACTAATGGACTTTAACTTTTTTTAGTGACTTTGTTATTTTATAACTGCCTTTATTTTAAATGTACATGTTTTTGGTGCTGTCTGTTTGTCACATTGTAGTAGCTTTTTTTTTTGTTTTTTTTAAATTTTGCTCTAGTTACTGTTTCCTTCTTTATAATATTGTATTTTACCATTATTAAGACATGTTCTATATTTGATGGATGTTCATTTCAGATTCTTTTAATTAGTTAACAAACATTTTCGTTTGCTGAAAGTCCCTGCCCCGTGTGTCACTGTGCACTTAAGAACACATGTACAGTATTTTCCCTGTATTCGCAGGGCTTAGGGACCAGAGACACCCACGAATATGCAGAATAAGCTGCTGGTGTTGCACTACATCATCACTTCTTTTCTCCCTCACCAACTTTGGAGGAGTAACAGTGACACCCCCCCCCCATCGGTGAATCATTTATGGAGTCTTGCAGGGCGGCAGCCTCTGTGTCTCCTCCTGAGGCAGCAGAATGAAATTCATTTAGACACTACTTTGAATGAACTTGATATCAAATGTAGGTCAAGGACAACTCGGCAGACAATTGTCATAAAAATATTAAACAATTAGGTGTAAATAATTTTTTTAATTAACTAATAGAATAAAACAGACTAAACACACTTTTCAAAAACATGTGAGACAATCTTTCATCTTTTGTTCGCCATAGACAAAATGTTTCAGTGCTCATGACTTTGACTAAAGGATCTGTAGATGCCAAAAATGATCCTGAATCATTGTTGATCTCACAATATTTTGATCACAAAGACATTTCTGCAGAGAACCACACTGAAAGCCATCATCCACACCTGGAAAAAAACATGGAACTGTGGATCCATATGGCAAGAAACTTGGGCCTTAAGTAACTGAGTTAAAGTCAGATGTTTGGCTTGACAGTCAGAAAGAGACTTCCGGACAAACATGGATCTAAGAAAATGCTCAAAATGAAATCATGGATATGTTTGCACAAATATTCTGTGCCCTGATGAAACCAAAGAAGAATTTTCTGGAAGGTCAATATCCCTACGAAAATATCCTCTGGCCTGGAAATAACACTTTCACAGCAAAAAGATCAATGCAATGAGAAAACAGTGGTGGGTTTGACAGCAGAAAGATGGTCAGGAGCAGGTCTACCACTGAAAGGAGGAGAAACCAAACAGAACTCAGTCTCTTCAGCTTTTTCCCCCATTAATAGGTGTTAGGTCAGCTGGTCAGCTATCCTGACCAGCATCAGCCACAGTGAGAGCAGCATGTTGGATGGGTTCTGTAGTGGTTTCCCGGTGGCTGGCTGCAATGTTCGTTCGGAGCTCGGGCCTCATTCGGCATAATGTTTTGTGTTTCCACTGACTTTTAGAACTGGTTCTTGATGGAAACCAACTCTTTTCTGGGCTGAAGTAAAGAAGCATATGGCACTGATCCTGATGGTGTTGGGGGCTTCTTGGGTTTCAGGGCCCTAGAAGGAGCAAGGAAACCTCCTGCCCTCTGTGGTGTGATCACTTCTCCATGTTTACAGTTGGATGATGTACTGATGTAGAACGGGCCTAGCTTCAGGTTTGAGGAGAACACTCAGGTTCTGTGGAAACAGCCGGAAGGTCATCACCAGCACCAACACCGGTTCTGCTGCAGACCAGTCCTGGTTCTGGACAGAAGTTGCTGAACAAGTGTAATCGTGTTTCATCGTAATGCAAAGTGCTTCACGCCTCTGATTGGTTTAACTCCAACACAGCTTCTCCCGTCTGCTTTCTTCCTGAGTCTCAAAGGAGGACAGAAAGAAAAGAACAGCCTCTCTCTCTTCTTCCCCCCCCCCTCCCCCCCCTCCATAAACATCTCATGTCGTAGCAAATTTGAGCTGATGGCTTGCCCCCATTCCACACAAATTTGCACTTATTGGTCGGTTAAGGCGCCAGCCGCGACTGGGATCTGAGTAATTCGGTTATCTGGCAGAGCTGTCGGTCAAACGGAGATCTTCCCCTGAGAGGTGGCAGAAGGGGGCTGGGCTTGGATTCACTGTTTCCCCTTGTTCACAAAAAAGAATCACAATTTTACCAATAAGGTTTTATTATATAATTTTACATTTGAATCTGGAATTAAAATTTAATCTTGGTTATCATAAAAATGTAAAATTTTACCTCATGAAACAAAAATCTTACAATGTCACCAAGACTGCAAGCCTAGTGAAAAATACTTTGTATAACGCAGATGACTTTTTTGCTTGCATCATGTTGTCATGGCTTATAGCTACAAATTTACATAATTGGAAAAATGACATTCCTCAAGCTGAGAGCACTTCCTGCTTTTTTTTTTTTTTTTTACAACCATCCTCCTCTGGCTAAAGCCTTAGTTACATGCACCCATACGTGGGGTTGACTTGTACAGGTGCTGCAGGTTTTTGGGTTGAACGGGCCGTCGAGGCTTGTAGAGAGGAGGGGCTGCATCTTAAAGGGAGCACAGGTGTGTCTTGCAGTTCCCTTCAGGGACATCAGGAAAATGGAATGTACCATTTTCATGCATGTGGTAAGTCTATTGTGAAGTATTTGTTAGGATAATGTAAGGTATACACACACTGGTGTTGTAATTACAAGTCCTAAGTGCGACGTGGGGGCCCAGTTGGTTCAGTGCAGGACTGACAGATGGAAAACCAGGGTTCGATTTCAAGGGGGCGCAATGAGCTTCATCCAGTGTGGGTCCTAGGGCAAGACTCTTTGCGCTACTCCCTAATAACGTATCACAGGGGTTCCAAGTCTGGGTCTCCCTGTACCAGTTCCCGGTCTGGATAAAATACAGGGTCATGTCATCAAGGCCATCTGGCGTAAACCACCTGTGGCAACCCCTGTTGCCGAAAGGTAAACAAACAAACAAACAAAGTGTCGTAAGGTGCCCTATATTCAGCACTCTGTCATTAGTGAGTTGCGTTACTGACAGTGTGCGAATGCTGCACGGACAGGGTTCAGGTAATGTCTCAGTCCCTGCTGGACACAAATGTCGACACAAACACTCTGATGGTCTAATTTCCTCATTTCAAATAGTCAGACTGCCTGCAAAGAGCGCACACTTTTGTGTGAACAGCACTAATAAGCCTCTTAAGCAGTCTGCAGGATTTGGGGAGGTAAAAGAAACGACCCGCCTATGTTTTACTTACTTCACCTTTACATGTTGTATAGGTGCTCACAACAACCTGTCGCCCGTAAATGTGCATGAACACTTTCTCTTTAGTGGCTCACTGAGCGCTCTACGAGCTTGATATTTCCTGAGGGCAACCTGCGCCCCGTACAGATTTGAGTGTTTTTCACTCACATACAGCCCGTATCCACCTGTGAGGGCAGTTGGGACAAAGTTTTCAAATAAGAAGTTTAAAGTCATTTCAGTTTCTCAACATCAAAACTGGCCTTTATGAGCATTTCTGTGTTTAAAGTGACAGATCTGGCCAACCAGGTCTGACTCATAGTTGCCTTTTTTTCAACACCATGAATGACATTAATGCAACAGATCTGGATTCTGGATCACAAAATAACTTTAGGATTTCTGTTCTACTTTTAAAGTTAAAATTGTAGTTTTTTTTTTATTCAGAAATAGTTTTATTTTTATTTACCTGTACCAGTATTATGTCCCGCTTTAACTTAAAATAAAGACCGAAATGTTGCCGACGTGGAGAACTTGACTGCAGAATGAAGCAGCATAAATCACATTTGTGTTTGAAGATGAGTTAGCCCTCCTCTGATGAACTGCCACAGCGTCCACACTCCTCTCTACATGCTAATATAAAGCATTTTTATGTGGTGACTCATCTATTGTTGTCATTTATTCTCCTCCTGACTTTGTGCCAAAGCCTTCTGGGAATTAGCCCGTCGTGTCAAACGCAACAATTCAGTTTGATGGATGGTAGTCACACTGCTGTGTGATCATATAGTCTTTTTCAGGGCATAAAGGTCTGTTATCAGGGGTTAATTTTCCTTTTATAGAGAAGAACTAAACTGAAACCATGTTAAATTGTTAACACGGAGAGTTTATGTGCAGATCGATGCTGCTCCAAATCAGCTCAGAGGAGGAGCAGCTCCTCTCAGGACCGGCTTTTACAGTAACTCAGTGTGACGGAGCGGCAGCGATCAATAACTACAGTTATTAGAGGCTGATTGGTTTCAGGTGAAGGAGATGCTCTGAGTGCTGCTCAGAGTTTCTGATGACAACTAACGGTCTTGTCCGCCTCTTCAGATCCTTCTGGATCCACACAGGAGGCTTCGCCAAGTTGAAGATGCTGAGTAACGACGGCAGATGCAGCGCAGCATCCATCACTGCAGGCAGATTGGAGAGGGAGGGGGGGCCTGTCATGTGAAGGCTGGATGAGTCAGACCCGGGTAAACGTACAGTTTGTCTTAAGGAAATCTCTTTAAAATGCTAAAAAGAGAAACAAATCTAGCCTCATGAAGGTGAAAAAACAAAACAACAACAGATCCACAGTTTGGATTCCAGGCAAGACTTTCAGATCTCCAGAGAGACACAATTAATTACCTACAACTAAATAAAAATAAATGTTTGCTTTTGACACTTTAACATCCTAAACAAACTCGTTTCCAACATGGTGCTCTTTAAAGGGCATGGTTGCCATGGTTACCTTAATGCTGCCAGATTTGTTATTTACGAATTATATGAAGACGTCAGAGCATCAAGGTTATGAACTTTTTGACTGTCTGAGTTGAAATTGGCCTAATTCTTGCCTGACATGGATTTGGAGTCATCTTTCACAGAATTTTATGGTTTAACGGTTTGGAGATTAAACATGATCTCACTTTGAAATGGTCCATTTTGGTCCACAAGGCAGAACTGGCTGTGTGCGCTCCAACACTAATGGATACTTTCCTGTTAATTACATGTTGTCTATCATGAAAGCTAAATGGCTAAGCACTGTAAGTGAATCAAATGATCATGTTTTAGTGTGAAACCCAAAGATAATGCCTAAGGGAATCATCACTGCTCAACCTTTGGACCTGCTGAAAGGACAGAATACTATAGAAAATAATATTACAAATCTCACCCACTGAACCAGGTTTGATGTCACAGTAAAGTATTTATTACAAAATAAACTAGAATTAGGTTTTTCCATGTTTGAAATCCAGTAACCTGTTTTTTTTTTGTGGTCCGCCGTGCCTGGTGATCAACAAAAACTACCCATCATGCACTTTACTGAACACAATAAGTATTACCATAGTTCCAATCAGCCTAAAATGTTCCAAAACATTTCATTTACTAGTTCTGCTGGTTTGTGCAATAACACAACAGACAGATGGCTCAGCAGACCAAAGGTCAAGCAAAGAAGGTCAAATTATCAAATAAATTGCTGTATTTTCGTTCCGGCATACAGGTTGCAGCAGCCTAAAAAAAGGCAGTAAAGAAGAAAGAAAATCATATATAAGTCGCACTTTTAGGAAAATTAACAAAACATTGGAACAAAAGTAGACCTCTTGAAAGGCAAATTATAATAACAGAATAAATAATCTGAATAGATTGAATATCCTGTATGCACACAGGAGCAATTGAATAAGTATTTAGTATATTAGCGAAACATCTGAACAATTATGGCATATAACCATAAAGAACATGCTAACACTTAAACTAAACTCTTTATGTACCTTTAAATTCAACTCAACTCAAGTTTATTTTTATGGCACGTTCAAATGACCGGAGTCAAGCAACATAAAAAAGTTAAACACACACACAACACATCAACCTTTTATATTGAAAAAGATCACAAAGAAATCGCACCCCCTTGTAGTCATTTTTAGTTCTGGGATTTAAAACTAGCATGTTAGGTGTAAAAATAAAAAAGCTTTTAAAGATAACAGACAGGCCAGCCGCTCTATCAAGTCAGACTGCAGAGCAGCTGCAGATGCTGTTTCAGAGCACCTGATGTGCTCTGAAGGTCAGTTCTGTGTATACAGTGTCTTCTCTCTAACATTTAATCACTTGCTTCCTCTAATTATTCTGTTAAAACACTGCTGTGTCACTTCTGCCTGCCCATTAGCTCTGAAGCCCAAAGTCAGTCTACATCAATGCTTTCGTGTGTGTGTTTTATTTAAAAGGTATTTAAATGCTGAAAGACGAATAGTGTCTGACATTTTTACGCACTGCGGGGTCCTCGCTGCACACACACTCACACAAGGTCAAATAAGTGCGTGTATGTTTAAATGATGTGAAAAAGGAGTTCTGAGCCATAAGGTACCAACCTCCCACTGCTGCCCTTTATAGGAACACACGCTTCTATGTCCTACAAAATGAGACATAACAGCAGACTCTGCAGGCTCAGAGGTGTGGTCAAGGACAGCTATGTGTGTGTGTGTGTGTGTACTCATCTTTATGTGCTTCTGAGGACTTTTTATTGAAAGCCCACCAAAAGAGTGAGGACCCTGACCTAACCAGCCAGATTTTTCCACACTAACCTGGCTCCATGTCTTTATGGATCTTATTTGTGCTCTGGTATGCAGCAAAATTGGAACAATACTTTCCAAAAAGTTAGGAGCATGTAATTCTCCAAAACATCTCATGATGTCAAAGGTATTCAGAGTTTCTCACTCTTGAACAAAAGGTTAAGCTCATGTCCTGAAAAACACCCCCTACCACAGCCCACCCTCCATCTATTTTGGTACTTGACAAAGTACAAACAGGCACCGTTGTAACTCTCAAACTTGGATTCGTCTATCAGATTGCCAGATAAAATAATAAAATAAATCACTTTGGAAAACCCATCACTCTTGCTCTAGTGTCCAGTCACAGAACCTGAAGCTCTCCACAATGATCTTGAGCTACTCTGAAGTCCACACGAACTTTGGTGGTCCATACTGAGATCTGTTTTTATTTAAAAAACATAAAAATATTGATTATATTTAAAGAAAAAGGACGTGATGCTTTAAAAATGTTAGTACATGTTGTAATGTTGTACATTTGAAAGAGTTTTCTCTGAGTTCCACAAAAGAGGGAAATATTCTTCTATATTTCTAGCCTTTATCCAATTGTGTTCATGCTCAGGAAAACCATTAAAGGTTGGTTTGTCTCTCACAGCTTTACATCAATTACATTTTATACAAAAAAAAAGGAATATTTTAAATTTGTAATTGAGGTCAGTCAACAAGTATTTTAGTTAAAATATATTTTTACTTTTTGAGGTTTTGTGTTATGAAAGTTAGCAAAGTTGAAATTGTGAAGCTGAAAACATGAATAAAAAGGGAAAGTATGTATGCGGCTCAGCAGGCGCCCTCGAACACCAGATGGCAGTACAGATAATTCTGCTAATGATAATAAATAGAAAATTACAAACTAAAAAGGTTACGAGACTGTAAGCAGTGAAAAAGCAGGTAATATGTATTTTAGAAAATTCCAAGATGACAATCCAACCAGCCCCAATCGCAGTGAATTGTGTCAGCTAGCATTCACAAAGTCATTGTCCCATCCGGATAAGAATTCATATTGTACCTCCTAATAAAAATCATCATCTGAAAAATGCATCTGCAGGACACTGCTCTTCACTCTAGCATCTTTACAGATTCCTACCAGCCTGAAGCCCAGCCCTCCTTGTGACGGGCTCAGTGATGGAGCAAAGGTCCGGGACTGGCATTCACTCAGAGATCCAGACACAGACAGTGGGAGGGTCTTACAGTGTTCATACATTTTTTAATGCTCTTTTTTGAGTCATGAGGAAGAAATTTAATGAAGATCATTGTCTTTACCGTGACAGTTCAGGAAAATCCAACTCTCACAGCTTATTCAAGTCAAACTGTGCAGAACTACTGTATAAAACCCAACCTGAAGTAAGAGCTTTGAATAATAATTGTGTCAGTGTCAGATTCTCAAAGACAAAACAACCTTTTCTTCTTTTTTGTCTCCTGACACTCCTTGCCCTGTTCTCAAGCCCTCATTGTGTTCCTCTGACCTGGACGATTTGTACCTGTCAGCTTTCTGCTACCTGGGAGCTTCTTGAAAACATCACACAGGCTGAACAATAAAAGAGACATGAAGTGAACCCTCTCTCACTTCACAGAGTTCTGCTTTCTTTTAGTAATGTCTTGTTGGGACTTGTTCTAAAATGACACATCAGTATATGAACTGCACAAACTTCACAAAGTTACAATTTAGGAAATGTGTCAATCAATACAAAGTTGCCCTAAAATTATATAGATTTTTTAACTGAAAATTTTAACACCCTACTTCTTCGGGATGGTTGGCCTGTACCTCCTATAGGAGACCCCAGTCCACTGAGGAAGGCTCATTTCTGCTGTCTCTGATCCTAACTGCTATCCTAATGATCTGCAGCTCATGGTCATCAGTGAAGGTGGGATCATGGTAGTAAACTGGGAGCTGACTTCAGACTCAGCTAACAGTTCTGCCGACACGACTCAGACAATACTTTTATTTATTTTGACTGTGAGCTTTTTCACACCTGTCCATTTCCATTTTCTACAGAATTCACAACATGTTCCTGGCGACTTATCCAGTGTTTGCCCTTCTGTGAAAATGTGTTCTTTCTGATATCTATTTATGTTTCTCTTCATCTCATTTCACAAAGGTCGTATGGTTGTAATTTTCTTTGTTCTCACAGAGCCCATCTTCTGGACAGAATCTCAGTCCTTCACTAGGGAGTTCACATGAGGTGACCATACAGAGCGAACACAAAACAGGTTCTTACTTTGGATGTGTGAAGTCATCGATGAGTGTGACCTTCTCCACCAAGTCTCCTCCGATGGATCGCACCAGTTCGTAGAAGTCGTTTTCAGTGAAGCTCTCCTCGCTGTCTTTGGTGTCCGGCAGCCAAAAGGAGATATCGTTGTGGAGGGGGGGGTACTTACTCAGAGCCTGAGAAGACACAAAGACTTGTAAAAGCATAAAATCATGAACACAATCTGGAGTTAATTATTTTTACAGTCCTCAGACCAAAACATCCTAGAAGTCCAGAGAGTTTAAAGGAGTTTAAAAGGAGACCTGTCCTTTCAAGCTGTAGCCACTAGACTCTGGAATGCCGTTTATCCTCTGTCTGCCTGAATCTGGTGGTTCTTTTAAATAACTTCATAACCCTTCAACTTAACAACCAAGACAAAAACATAAATAAAAAACATTTTTTTTTCTGCTGCTTGGGGGAACAAGACACAAAATCAATGTTTTTAATGATATGCTCTACCATCTGGTTGAGGAGGCATTTCAAGAGTTAATGCAGTTTTATTCAGACTGGCTTTTGGCTAACTTTTACTTCTGACTGCCGTTTACTTGTTTGAACTTTTTTGTATTTTACCTAACATACTTTATTTATTTATTTTATTAAATTTGTATCACCTTTTTTTCATGACGTGTAAAAGATTGTGCTACTTACAAAGTGCTATATCTAAATAAAAGTCTTCTTGCCTTTCAACTTCTTTAGAGTAAGAAATTTGATTTATCAGCGCAAAAAGTCAAGGACAGCTTTATAGGAGTGGAGCAACAAGCTCAGACTAATTTTAGAGAAAACAAACTTCATCTCAGACTCTACAGGCTTCAGACAGAATTCTTTTTATATTGAAGTCTATGAAAGCACATTTAGGGGTCTGAGGTAGAACCACTCCTTTCAAGGTTGAACCCATTTATTTATTATTGTTATGTATATATAGATGTATTTTAATGATAATAGTGTAATAGTGATAATAGTGATAATGTACACCTAAAAAAAAGTTCCTTCGCATAGCCCAAATGTTCTACATCACTGCGCTGGCTTCTTTAAAACAAACATTAACTTCATCATCTGGACAAAAACAAACGGTAAGAGGTGAACTTTCTCTCTGAACAGAGGATTTATTTAACCTTTTGTGACCAACAGGTTATATATTGGTGTCTTTTACTGCTGCAGTTGACTTTGGTTCTGGCTCAGCCGGCTAAGCGGCGTGTTGTCGCGGTATTATGACAGCACGCAGCACCACCTAACAAATAGTCCGCTTTTTGTGAAAGAACGCGATCTAAACCGAACAAACAACAAGAATAAATGACTAAAAACTGATTGAATATTTATTTCTTTTGTACCTGGAAGCAGACAGGCTGGTGGATGTCCTGGACTCTGAACTGCTTGAGGAAGCGTTCGTCTTCACTCCAGAAGAGGCGGATGTCTGGGATGCTGTACAGAACCATGGCCAGTCTCTCCAAGCCCAGTCCAAACGCCCATCCCAGTTTGTTCTGCGCCCCCACTGTGGAAACACAAAGGACCATCACAGACCAGGAGGCACCAAGTGCACGTTCCCTGCAGAGATGATCCCTTATCCGTCTTTACAATATTTGATTAAAACACATAAAAAAATATGTGGCCCAAGTTTATATTCTGATCATAGATAATCTGATGTTTTATAATCTTAAGAACAACTTCCCTGAAGGCCTATGGTCAACTGTAGTTTAACCCTTTTACACCAGAGCCTTAGCTCCAGTGTTTCATTCTAGTGGACTCTGAAGCGGAGAAAAGCAGCCTTGCACTGATATGCAACATTTTACAGTAGTGAAATGTTTACGCAACCATCTGATTCTGTCATGAAGACAAGCGGCTTTAATGCCACGTTCACACCGGCTTAAGCGATTGCTTTGGTAGTGAAGTAGTGATGAATACAATCCTTTTCGTATATGGATATGCCAACTGTTAGAAAATTGATCAAGGAGGAGAAATTAATAATTGCAGTTTGTTCCCGGCTGGAATTATGACATCTAGTCTTTCATGTATCGGAATAGAGCTGTGAAATTCAGAAGATTTGCACCATTTGGTCATGTCATACCACGCCTTTTCCAATTGGGCAAAACTTTACTGAAATTCTAGAAAGTTCAAAAAAAAAAAAATCACAATTTCGCAATAACACTGTTTCCATTAAATCACAATGATGTGAATAAACACAAACCAACTCACATGATAAGTCATTCAAAAACATGGGGATGGATGTGAACAATGGTTTCCAACAGATACATTCAAGTTTCTGCCACAACACAAGCACTCATCATCATCATCTATCAAAGGAGATGCCAGCGTCTTATTCAGGCCATGGAGCGGCGAGCTCCTCACATGTGGGAGCGGCTACAGAAGATGTCATTTTGGCAAATGGTGTTTAACAGAGAAGCTGTGGATCCAACAATTCCGCATGACACACTCAACTTTTGATGAGCTGTGTAACGCTGTGGGATGTCTTGTGGCGCCCGCTGTGCAGCGTCCAACTCAGCCAGTTCCTATCAAAAAGCACATTGCCATCCAGGTGGTGGTCATGTGACTCATTTAATTTGATAAAAGTGTTTCCACTGCAGTTTTGTGAAATATACTAATTTCTAATGACTAATGACATCCTGATGGAAAGTGATACAGGACATTGCTCTGTGCTATTGCTGCTGGACCTGACAGCAGCCTCTGACACTATTGACCATCACGTCCTGCTAGATAGACTGAAGCACTGGGTCGGGATATTAGGATCCGCCTTAAATTGGTTTGCCTCATACCTGTCAGGAAGGTCATTTTATGTAGGTCTTTCCAAATTCAAATCTTCCTCAGCATTTTCCTGTGGTGTACCACAAGGGTCTGTCTTGGGACCATTATTGTTTAATTTATATCCGCTCCCTTTACAGCATATTTTAAGTTATTTTAAGGATCTTTCTTACCACTTTTATGCTGATGATATTCAGTTATATATGTCTTTTAAACCACAGGATGTTTTTAAAATACAGACTCTACTCAAGTGTCTGGACTCTGTCAGGAGCTGGATGAGTGACAATTTTCTCCAACTAAATGAATCTAAAACCGAAGTCCTCATCTGTGCTAAGGACAAATGCCTGCCTCAGATAGTCGAGAGCCTTGGTCCACTCGTATCTTTTATTAAAACCTCTGTGAGGAACCTCAGTGTTATTTTAGATCCTGTACTATCTCTCGACTGTCATATTCACTCACTTGTTTCTATCATTTGAAGAATATTGCTATACTGAGTCCTATTTTGTCACGCTCAGAAATGGAGATGCTCATCCATGCTTTTGTTTCAACACGCCTCGACTATTGCAACTCCATTTTCACATGTTTAAATGAAAAATCTCTGGAACGGCTTCAAGTTGTCCAGAACGCTGCTGCTAGGCTCTTAACAAAATCCTCTAAGTACTCACATGTCACCCCCTTGCTGAACCAGCTTCATTGGCTCCCCATCCGTTACCGAGTGCATTTTAATATCCTGGTACTAACATACAGAGCTTTGAAGAGCCAAGCACCGGTTTACCTATCAAACCTCCTACAGTCTTACACTCCCGACAGGTCCCTGAGATCTTGTGACCAGAGTCTGCTGGTTATTCCAAGAACTCGGTTGAAAACAAAAGGTGACAGAGCCTTCACAGCGGTCGCTCCATCTCTCTGAAATTCCCTCTGCCTTAGCCTCAGATCTGTGGAGTCAGTACTTTCTTTTAAAAAGCAGCTTAAAACGTATCTTTTTAACTTTGTCTTATTTTTATATGTGTATTATATTGTGTGTTTCTTGCCTTCATGTTTACTGTAAGGCACTTTGTGATTCTATATCTTGAAAGGTGCTATACAAATAAAGCCTATTACTATTTTATTATAATTTCAATACGACTCCAAAACCACCAAGCGCAAGAACTTTTTTTCAAATAATGCAAGTTTTTTCCAAATTTGTCATGTTTCCATTAGGAGGATTTATTATCACAAATTCAATTTGCGGAATTTCATAGTCAATGGAAATGCAGCTTTTGTTGCATATGGGTGCAACGCTGATATGAGAAGCCACTTTTCTCCACGAGAGAATCACGTCAAAAAAGTATTTGCCATTTTAAAATTGTCCGCAATAGTTAAAAGTAATTTGGTATCAAACTGGATCAGAAGAGACATTATTAAAACAAAGGATCATTATGCTGAGATAACCTTTGTAAGTAAAACTCCAAAGGTCTCATCTCCAAACTGAAGTGTTTCGCTGTATAAACCTTCATTTTCATCCAGACGTGTTTATAATCCAGATCCAAACAGTTTATAAAGTGAAGTGAGCTCTGAACAGGCGGCAGCTTTGGACTTTAACTTGTGCAGGAAGGTGAAAGCTGAAAAAACGTTCACATATATGGCACTCTCCAGGCATAAATCAGTGTCAGCGTCTTTCAAATGCAAGATTCTTTCCTTCAGAACAAAACTCTACTCGGAGGCAGGTCAAAGCAGAGGGCAGGCGCTCGGTGGAATAAAGGATTATGGGTAAATCTGAGGATTTCAGACGGCCGGGCCTGGGACACAGATGAGAAGGAGGTAGCTTCTCTCTGTGGGACCAACACTAATTGAGACAAACCGGTTCACCGAGTGAAGCACAGACCCTCCTCAAACCCTCTGCTCCGTGATCCGCAGTTTAAGAAACAGAACAGAGAGGATCATGGGAATTGATTCTGACAGGAAGGTAATTAATTCAAGCCCAGACAATGTTTTCCTTCTAGAAACTTGCAGTGAGTTTGATCAGAACCAGAGAAGCTTTAAAACAAACGGTCCACGCTTTACATGACAGAAGATTTATGTCTGATCTATTAAAACCGGAACAAAGTCCAAATATGGCGCTGGAATGTTTGTGTCGCAGACGAGTTGATGTAGCAAAGATCTGTCCTCACATTTAGACACTAAAATATTATAAAGTAAGGAAATCAAAGTTATAAACCAGTAAATCATCCTTTGATGTGAAAGATTTTCCTTAACAGTTTGAAACCTAAGCTTTTGTTTTCTGACTAAAGATTGGCATTCTCAAAGCGTTAGGGTATCACTTTTCTTTAGTGAAGTATTGCAAACAAAACATTAACGATAAACTCAGAGTTTCTGCCTACAACAGTAACTATTCCAAAGTTACCATTGTCCATCCACCCATCCATTTTCTGAACCTGCTGAATCCCTTTTGGGGTTACACAGTTGCTGGAGCCTATCCCAGCTACTGTTGGGTAAGGGCGGGATACACCCTAAACAGGTCGCCAATATGTCGCAGGGCCACACCCTCACATCTATCAACAATTTAGAACAATTTACAAATTAAGAAGCACATTTTGGACTGTGGAAGGAGGCAGAGTGTCCAGAGAAAACCCACACATGGATGAGGAGAACATGCAAAATCCACGCAAAAAGAATCCAGCTGGGATTTGAACCATTATTCTCTGTCTGTGAAGTGAGAGTGCTAGCCACTACACCACTGTGCAGCCCAGCTATAATTGTCCAAACACTAATGTCAAATCATTCACTGCAGTGAATGGTAAAAGACACGCTAAGCTTAGCGCAGATGTTTGCCGTGTTTGTGGCCAGAGAGGCTTTTTCCTAGCTGTCAGTTGGATGACAGCTGGATTACAGATGCTGTTCTTGATCAAACAAGCTAAATTCTTCCCTTAGAGAAACATGATATTCTACATGATGTGTGTTTTTTTGGGGATGAGTGTTTACGTTGTTCACAAGTGAGCACACAGTGAGTACTACACTCATCAGTTTAAGGTGCTGCTGCTGTGAGGTTAAGTGCCATTGGATCAGGGAGGAGGACAGATGGGAGCATGTTTGAAAACCAACCCCACCAAAACAACCCTGCTTTGAATCTTTTAGTCTTAGGAATCTGCTATTGTAACGTTGCAGTGAAACATTGAAATACCTGGTTTTAAAATGCAACACAACATTTAACTGTAGAATTAAATTGCCATAATTCCCATGCTTGAGTACTGTTGTTACACAGAAAACCATATTTAAAAAAAAACCAATAAGATAAGCTCAATATTTTTGTGTGACACGAGTGATTTTTTCAGCTAAAAACAACCACGTATTAAAAATCTTGCAGACTGTAACTTTAGATGGGACACCAACAGGTTTTTGCCCAAACTTTGGAGGGTATGGGCTTAATATGAGATGAACGAAACAAGTCTTGTAACGAATAATAGTTGCCGGTACTTTAGTAAAGAAGTAATATCTAGAAATCTGCACACAGCAAGAGGCAGGAGGGCGAATGGGCTCGGGATCCGATCTGGACATTTTTGTAAATATTGGTGCGTGGGCGCAGAAGCCGCCGACTGCTAATGGATAAACACGCCCACAAACACACAAACACCCACGGTGCGA
The DNA here is from genome assembly GCF_053564925.1 of Oryzias latipes. Lineage (NCBI taxonomy): Eukaryota > Metazoa > Chordata > Actinopteri > Beloniformes > Adrianichthyidae > Oryzias > Oryzias latipes. Next base: position 4,939,246 of record NC_136256.1, on the reverse strand, counting down.
GGAAGATTCACCCGCTCTGACTGGAAATGCTCCTCTGGATGACAATGTCAACACACACACACGAACACACTTCCTGTGCTGGTCGGTCCAATCAGCACTCAGAAAAAGTGGTTTCTATGCTAATGAGCGCGGGGTCTGCAGGTCGGACAGATGAAGGAACACACTAGAATAAATCTCACTTCATGAGGGATGTACAATCAGATGTGAGACCTTCTTCTTTTCCTCTTCATCCCTTCATCTCTATCTCTTTTGTCACTCCTGTTCTCCTCTTTATGTTTTCTGTATTTTCATATTTACCAGCTTCTTCTTCTAACTTCACAGTCTTATCGTTGATTTCTTTAGGAAAACTTCAGGGAGAAAAAAGCTGATAAAATCACTTTAATCCACAAATATATCAGTTTGACATTGAGGAGAAAAAAATTTGACAAACAACTGGACAGATTAATGAATAGACAGATGGATGAATGTTGGGATGGATGGAAATTTGTATAGTTGGATATTTGGATGGACAAAGGATGTATTGATGCTTGAACAGATATCTGTTGTGATGTAAAGATAGATGAGTGAATGAACGAATTGAAAAACAGACGAGTGGATGTTAGAACAGATGGATGGATAGATGGTAAATTGCATATACCTATGTAGCTTTTCTACCTGTGCTTCACAGTCACAGTTCACCCATTCCGCTGCCGAACAGTGGCGGCAACCTTCCACCAGAGGCAAGGTGGGGTTCAGTACCCTGCCCAAGGACGCTTTGACACACGGGCAGGCAAGGCGGGAATCGAACCCGCAATCTTTCGATTGAAGGTCGGCCTGCTCCATGGCCGCCCCAATAGATGGATGTTTGGATGAACTGAGGCTTGTATGGACAAATGGGTGGATGATGATTGACAGGTGTTTGGATGAATAAATGAATGTTTGGATGGACAAATGGATGGATGTTCGGATAGATAGACTGATAGGTGTTAGGATGGATAAGTGGAAATACACATGGATGGATGTTAGAAGAAATGGATGTTTAGATGCTTGGATGGATGGATAGGATGAAAAGACAAAGATAAATAGATAATAGGAGGGATGTGGATAGATAGATGGATGGATGTTAGGAGGGATGGATGTTTAAACAGATGGACGGGTATTTGAAGAGATGGAAATTTGGATGAAAGTTTGGATTGATAAATGGATAGATAAATCACAAATGGATCAAGAGATTCAGTTTTGACGACAGAGGAGATAATTGTTGTGATTGGTCAGAATATTGAAGAGCGTTTGCTTTTAGAAAGCGATGACAGCAGTTCACAGACAGAACATATTTTCCATAAGACACCAGCAGCTGAATTGAGCCTTTAGAAACCATGAATAACTTAAAAGCCTTTATCCTGAGACTAAGAAAAACCAAACATACCATGGGAACACACATAAAAATACAGTTTCTGCTTTACTGCTCCTCAGCATCTTTAGGGCAGATGAAGCAGCTAAAGACGCCGCGTTCTCTTCATCCACCTGCTCCCCTGTGACTGCTAAGTGTCTCATAATGTGTTTGCAGATTTAAAGAACAGCACTGGAACTTCCACTTAAAAAAGACAAGTATTTTAGAACTTGAGGTAAACTTAAATGGTTATTATCTGTCTAAATTCCACTGTATTTACTGTCTATTAGTCACGCTGTAAAAAAAATGAACAAAGCACAAGAATGTCTAAACAAATTAATATCCAAGTAATTTATAAAACAAATAGATGACAGGTTAATAAATAATTTTTGGGCTTTTCTTTTGTATGGTCTAATTGAAGTTGGATCATTATTTTAATGCGGGGATTTGAGTGCATTTGTCCTGCTGGAGGAGATCCGAAGTAATCTGTAGGCTTCAATAGTGAAGACAGCGTGGACTTCTTCAGGACAGCAGCGTCTTTGTCTGGGTTAGCATCCTGTGAGCCTCAGAGGCTTTCAGACAGCAGGTCTGAGCTGCAGAAAAGAGCAGCAGGATGAAGAGCCTCCGAGTCACGCAGAACACTGACGCACAGCAGCCGACAGGAAAGGGGGTTGATGCTCAAGGATTAAGGTGTGATGGGGGGTGGGATGACACATGCGTCAGAGGACGCCGACTTAAAAAAAAGAGACACGACAGATGCCGTCCCCCCAAAGCCTGTACAGGGGCTGTGTGTGTCTATGTGTCCATGATGGCACACCTGAGAGGTCACATGACAAGCAGCGATGACATCACACTCCCTGACATTTGTTCTACACAGTTACAGAGTCAAGTGTGAATGACATGTTTGCATTGTGTGACCTTCAGATGCTGATTGCTCTTCCAGGGACTGCATTTAAAAGCACACACAAACACAGAGGAAAACTAGTCAGTGATACAAGCGTTTAAAACAGGTCTCACAGATTTAAGTGGATCATTCAAACTATTTTCAAAATAAAATGATTGTAAGATATTCAAAAAACGCTAGAATAGAGAAGACAATAAAAAGCTCATGAAGAACATAGTAAAAATGTCTTTGTTGTCTTTTTTTTGTTTTACTTATTTGCTAATATCACCTCCTTTATGCAGCACAGTGACCTAATTTCAGGCAGATCCATCTTCCACCTGCTGAGTCCAGATGTCCTGCATTCGTCTTTCTGTTGTACAGAATTCAAATGACTTCAAATCGAACTCTGCATCTTCACCATTACACCCTGCTGGGACCAGCATCGATGTGCACCTGTGACCATCAGCTCTTTGACCACAGCAGGAGTAGGGTTCTGCTGCGAGACCATTGACTGTATATGGTAACTGGACAGAGTGACCCCTCCCCCATGGCGTTCCAAACAGGAAGTACCCACTGGTTCCAAGAAGCTAAAATCCCATAGACTTCTATAGAGAAATAAACAGCTGTAAGTCAGTCATTCCATTGGTCAGAACAACCATTCTTACTCTTAAGCATTTTTTTTACATGGTCTTGATAATCCTCATTTTTTTCTTTATTGCTAGTTGTGGATGTTATAAACTAACCAATCAGATGCCTCAATAAAAAATAAATGATCTCACATCCATCGTTTGAAAAGTTTGATTGACAGTTCCTCCCCAGAGTCTGCTTTTAGTCGATGGGTCTGACCTTGCAACAAGCTCACTCCTGATAGGCGACAGTGGTTGCCATAGAAACATAGACTCAGACCACCTCAGACCAATCACTGCTTCCTGGTTCCAACATGGCAATGCTCATATTGTGAAAAAATGTTGACTGAATTGACTTCATTTGGTTGGAAATAGGAGTAAACCATTTTTATAGCTCAGTCCAGCTCTCATTTACAGTCAATATGGGAGACAGCGCTGAAACTTGTGAGGAAACTGTGGGGCAGAAACTCCTTTATATAAAAAAAAGAGCAATTAAGGTTTAAAATGAAACTTAAATATTAGTTTGGTTTTAGCAAATTGCACAAGAAAATCAGAAATATACAAAAATATACATTCATTTAAGGTCGAGGAAGAACAAGGAAACTACCTTGTCTGCATGTGGAGCGTTTTTTCTCTCAAAAGTATTTGAAATGATGGAAGAAATGACCGTAAATGATCAGACAGAGGCGCAAAAACTTAGCCTTTCAGACGTCTGCCTGCAGCTCCACCAACCATCGAGGATATTTATCATGATCGGAGGTCATTCTTTGGCTTCTGGAATTTTGCACACCGTCCTTCATTTATCACCTTCCTCCTCTTCCTTCTATCACCCGACCTTCCTTCACTTCCTGTCATGTTTTGTGCATGTCTTCTCCCATCATTCCTTGCTTCCTCCATCATTCGCCCACATTTCTTCTTTTTTTCTGTCCATGCATGAAACCTCTCCTTCCTCCCTCCTCCTCCTCAAACCCCTTCATCTCATCATTCTCTTTCCTTCAGTCTCTTTTCATTCCCTCTTTCTTTGTTCACTATCCATCCAGCCATGGACTCATACTTTCTTCTCAAAAACATGTTGTCCTTGTCTCCTTCTCTCTGCACCTTCTCAGTTTTTCCTAACAGACTTCTACCGTTTATGCTTAACCAGATGAGGAGTGACGGTTCCAGACTAAACTCAATCAGCCTCCGATAGTAAATATGGATCACGAGAACAAATGTGGAAGGAGCCGCCTCTCGTTTTAGCGTGACGCTTGAATTAGTTATGAGGACCACATAAATGATGCAGAGTGATTAGCAATCAGGCAATATGCAGGTTCAGCTCAGAGCAACGGTGGAGACAGAAGCATGAAAACGAGGGGATTTCTAAACATAGAAGAAGACTGGACCTCCAGAACCTCTGTTATTTAAACCAGCGGCCTTCAACCTTTTTCAGGCCTCGGACCACTTTAATGTCGTGTAGGAACCATTCAAATGTGATCTAGATTTTCTCTTAACCCATAACTGCCAAAGTGGAAGCCACAAAATCAGGCGCCAACTTCAGCCTCACATGACTTTGAAGGTGCGACGGATAAATACAAAGAAAAAGTGAGTAAAACATTTATTCACTAAATATAATCACAAATGTAAATCCACTGTTTGAACCACTCTATTAGCAGCATCCTGGTAGCATTAAACAGTCAGTTGCTGAATATTCTGCATTTTTATTATGGTCTGTGAGAACAATAAATCCATATTTGGAGTAATGTCTCCTGGTTTTTGCCTGTTAAATGTAGAATTCTTTTATTTTAAAGTCAAAGGTTCTTCTTTTGGTTCCTCTCTGGATCTTTTCTCCTAAAACAAACTTTCCAAAGACGTTTGTTTTTTTGTTAACTTTGCTAGCTTGGCGGTTTCAGTTAAACGCGACTTGACATGCGTCAACAATGGGTCTGATGTTATAGATTCCAGATTATTATTAAAATAGAAAAAATGTAGGTTGTATTTTTTTCCTCTGTGGCCCGGTACCAACTGTCCCACGGACCGGTACTGCTTTGCGGCCCAGTGGTTTTGGTTTTGGACCACTGATTTATACCACATGGAAGCCATACTTATAATGATAATAAATAAAATAATGAATAAATCACAGAGTAGTTTCATGCTTTTAAAGATGGGTGTTGAGATTTTTTTGAATAGAATATTGGATTTTATTCTGAGCAGGTAATCCAGGGTTTGATGGCATGTCTGTGACGAGTCAATGGCACAGCCTGGCCTCAGATTCTGGTCACGACTTTGTTCCAGATGAAGACAGTCACTCCACTTAAGCTTCCTCACAGAAAAACAACACAAAACTGTTTCAATAAATAGCAGAAATGAGCAGGTCGGAAAAACCTCTTCTTCTGCCGTTGTGAGTTTTTTCCGTCCCTGCCTTTTCTGGCTGCGTGGGCAGAAACAAAAACACACACAACAAACACACACCTGACTCATGGTTCCACAAATACTGATAATCCCACTCCTGCTTACACACACATTTAAATTCAGGCCTCGTCCCAAACAGCCGCCTACTTCTGTTTGTTTTTGCCTTTGTTTCTCTAAAAGCGTGTCAGGCGGAGAACACGCACATGCGCGCCCACAGGTGTGCCAGCCTCCCCTCTGACATCCGGCTGTAATTACAGGAGGATTACCGCAAAATGGTCAGGATTTGGGGAGGTTTGCTGCTGAAGCTGCTCTGAGCGGGCAGGATCCCGAGTTGAGTGGAGGTTAACGCTCTCAGTCATCCACACAGAAGTCATCAAGCCCAACATCCACACTGATCATAAAGGGGCCTATGGGGGGAGCTGCAACGACAGGATGAGGAAGACCACGATGGAGAAGCAGAGGAAAGAAAAACAATGATATGGTGAAACCACTCTGCCAGAGTGAAACCCCTTAAAACCATCTAGAGGTGGAGGACTTACTTCCAACTATATAAAATCTACCATCTCCAGGCTTAAAGCAGCCATGTCTCGTTCCACGTCCTGACCTCCTCAGTACCTTCTGTAGATCTCCATCTGACAACTGAGTTTAATCATTTCATTTTCTGAAAGGCAAAGATGGGTTTTTTTTTTTTGGTAACCAAAAAAAAATCTGGATATCAGGAAATCTGCCCATAAACGTGTGAACAGAACTAGGTTGGACTCATCTCAGTGTTCAGTCTGGCTCCTCTAAATAGGTTCTGGGTCACCATGATCCTGTGCTGAAAACCAGGTTTCCACTCCTCCACAGTGACATCAGCACTCATTTTAGTTGAGAAGTCCTTCAATAAACAGCCAACCTAAGCAAAATGCAAATTCAAAATGTAGACAAGCTGAACTTCTTCAGAACTGCAATACCACATCCAGCTTCCTCAAAGGAATCAAAGCTTTGCAAGAACTACATCAAACTACATCAGTTTTCTATTTCATTTGTACTGACAGTCACTTCAGAGTATTTTTAAGTCCCTCTCCGATCTTCTTCTAAAAGCATTCCCAGTGGTCTTTTAATTATGTTGATGCCATTTTCAGCCAAAATAACATGCTGTTTTCTGGGACATAGTTTCTGCAGAGCAGCGACGTTCACTAGAAAGTCAAGAGTTGTGGGCGGGACTCCTGGCATGGAACAACCCCCCTCCCTCCCTGTCAGAGCAGGGAGCTTGTGGCCCGCCCAGCATATTTTCTATTCACAAATACGCTCTTTTTAAAATGACCTTTTCCTTCTACTCCTGATTCACCACAAGTTTGATAAAAAAAATACTCAGAGGCTTATTTTTCTTTATATAAGTCCACATCAGAAAATGTCAAAAAAACATGTTAAAAACACGAAAAACACGATTTTTATCAGAGTGGGCTTCAAAAATCTCCAGCAAAGTACCATTGTTTGTGTTTTATCCTTAAAACCTGCCAAAGGCAATTAAAGCACAAACATTTTGTATCATTTACATGGGGTCATGGTGCATCGCACTCTAACTGTTCAATGTTTTGAAGCTTCACAGTGGAATTAGAACATCAAACACGGATATAATCCACATACACTGGACCCTTCCGGTTCCGGGTTACAGCACAGGACGCGTGTGTGGCTCTCTGCGGATATACAACTATCTTCAAACGACTTAAAAAGTTGATTTTCTCCAAAAAAGAGAGCTGACCATGGCCCCCAAGAAAAACCAGGAATACGAAGACTTTTTGATGTAGCAGTCAATGGTGTTTTTTATCTGCAGATAGAGAAGAGGCTAACATCGTTAACCTAAAGCAGATTTTCTGTACACATTTTTGCTCAAATGCAGATGACCCCTAACCCACAAATAGCTCCAGTACGTGAAGTTCTGGTTCAGACCTGGCAGACAGCTCCAGCAGAACAATGGAAAGACGTCGGCTGCTCTCTTCATCTTTAAGATCATTGTTTTGCAACCAGTGTGTGCCGTGGCACACTGGTGGAGATGGTCAGGTGTGCCGTGGGAAATTACCCTCATTAACTGATGTAAAAACATCTTCCATCTCCAGGATATCAGCTCTGTGTTCATCCAAACAGGCCCTGATAAAACACTGAGAAGTTAGGAATATGAAAGATCATAAAATACTTTTTTCTTTGTGTTCATTTGATTAAATTAAAGACATTTTGATAAGAATGACGGTACCGCGATTTAGCTGCAGCTTCAGCTGTTTTAGGAAAAGTCCCGCCCCTTTAACTGTCTCCACCAATCATTCTTGGAGGCTCAATCACACGTCATCAGTCTGACCAATCAGAAGTGGTTAAAGTCTTCACTTCCTTGTTCTGATTCTGCTCATAAAGTCTCTCAGTTCCAACAAAAATACCAGCTAAAGCTCGTCTTTAGTGGTTTAGCTTTCCACAGAATCCGGTGTCAGACCGTGGAACAAGTGAACAAAACAATGAAGCTCAGAGACGCCAGTATGTTTGTGTGTGGCGACTGTTTGCACTACATCTCCCATGATGCATTGGGTTAAAGTGACAGCATCTCAGCGCACAATGAGCCTTTCGTTGTTAAACTTCTTGAAACCACAACGAACACACATCAAACAGTTTTTAAATCTTCTAACTTAACTTTTTTTCATCTTTTAGAAAAAAAAGCTGCAGCTTCCAGCTTTTTCTGCCAAAATTATCACAAAAATGTATGTGAGGGACTGTAGATCAATACAGACTATGAGTTTCTCCTTTTTTTTTTTTTTGGATGCTGGTGTGTCGCGGGATTTTTGTCAAGGTTAAAGTGTGCCGTGGCTCAAAAAAGGTTGAAAAACACTGTCTAAGATGTTTCTGGAAACTCCAGCCACAGCAGCTCCAGTGCATCTTCCTGCTTCTCTCTGCTCACTTTCATCACAGTGCTTCAGCTCCGACCTCGAGGCGCGAGGAACCACCATTCTGTGTCTAGTTTTGCCTTCTCATTAGAAACTGAGGTGAAGAGAAGTCCACTACGGGAAACAAAGTGGTTGATGAGACCAGAGATCGCCGCCAACAGAAGGAGGGAAATCCCTTCAACTCTAGCACATCTCCACAAACTCCACTGTGTGTGTCTGTGTGAAAGCTGGCCAACACTGATGTGAAGGCCAGCGTCTGCCGCCTGCGGGTCTGCGCGTCTGTCTGCCTCTCCATCTGTCTGCCTCCATCATGCGCCGAAAATGGAGCAAAACTATCCTATTGTGTTGTCAATACCTCTGAAAAAAGTGTACTCTTCAATCAGCATTAATTTTAATGAACATTTTCCTCACATACATATGACATGCAGACAGTTGCCATGGTTACAGGGGTTATTCTGACCCCCGGAGGGGTAAACTAATGGACTGAATGTTCCCTGCACATTCTGTCCCATTTACATGATATGTCACCATGGTAACCCAGATAACAAGCTCAAACTTACAAAAGGATAGTTTAGTTTGTGTCTTCAGAAAATGATTCATAATTGAATTTTCAAAAATGGCTAAAATGTGTTTTAGGTTTCTCTGTGATAAACTCTTACATGTGTTTTAACATCCGTCTGCCTTCTGCAGTTTTATTTTGTATTTATAACAAGCAAGATGCTGCCAGTGTTACGTAGGATTGTTTCTATAATATTTACTCAAAACAATATTAATAGGAATGCAGCCTTTCTTGAAGCTAAATCTGGAGGTATCTGCAAATGCAAAAGTAGAAAATCCACTTCTGTTGCAGAGGACAAGTGCACTCTAAAACAAACAGGTCTACGTGGAACGAGGAACACAAAGAGGGGCTCAATAGATCCTCGTTGGTTCCAACACTTACACTGGACCAATAAATCTCCTCTGTCGGCGAAAGGATTCTGAAGGTTAAAGGTGAGGACTGAAGTGGAGAGGCCATATTGACTGGAGTCTACTCCACTTCACTCTGTCATAAATGGTCAGTAACTTGGGAGGGACAACATACAGTAAGACTTTTGTTCAGTCCATCCACCTGTCGATCAGAAAATATATCTCTCTGCCTTCAAAAAGGTTATGGGTCAAATTTGACTTTTTAACAAGAGAGTCCATAGGAAGCAGCCTCTAGTGGGCTTTTGATGAACTGCAGCCCCAGGTTGTCTTCAAAGCTGGGGGTTTGGGTGTTACATAAATCAGAATTTCATGGTTCCTTGTTCAGACTGAAGCTACATGCATTCACCCTCCAGCTGGGCTCGCTCCCTGCACGATGGACTGGGGGGGGGGGGTGAAATGTGGACCAGGGACAGTCAAGGACCTGTTAAAGCCATCTTTTGTTACCTTTCTGTGAAGAACAAACTGAGCTGCACACAGCATGGCAGAATCAACAAGGGCAGAGAAGTGATAAACCGATTACTGCTAAGTTATCTTTTATTAGTTGTTTCTTGCATTATTGGTCAAAGCAAAAAGCACAAGGTTGGTCTCAGCTTTCCGACAAGAAATAGCCAAGAGGTAACCAAGCAGGTGAAGAATTTTGACATAAAACCTTTACAGAAATGGAATAAAACGGTTCACACCTTTAAGCGAAAACCAAACTGAGGGCTCCACCCCTTCCAGAACGTTGGCCTCACAGTTTGGGCCAGCTAAGCTCATCTTACTTTCAACCTTTAGCTGCACAAACTAGTTCACATATTAGTCCCATGACTGTATGCTGTAGTCTTTGCTGAGCATCATCAGGGGGTGGAGTGCTACACCGTGTAAAAGATGCCTTCTTTTCTGACCCAAACATTTCCAACTCGCCTCACAGACAGAAGGCTCTGGTTCAAATCCCAGCTGGGACCTTTCTGTGTGGAGTTTGCATGTTCTCCTTGTGCATGTGTGGGATTTCTCCAGGAACTCTGGAATCCTCCCACAGTCCAAAATATGCTTTATAGGGTCATTGGTTGATTTTCCCAATGTGTGCATGTGAGCGTGACCGTGTGGTTGTGTGTTCCTGCAACAGACTGACCACCTGTTCAGGGTGAACCTCGCCTTCACCAAACAGTAGCTGGGATAGGCTCCAGCACCCTTATAACCCTTGTGCTATCCAAGGCACGTTAAGATTGGGAGTTGGGTCATCTGGACCCCATTAGACGTTAAACCTTTTTTCTTCAATGATCTTCACTGGTGTCCATGGATTACATGAAATCTTTCCTCCTTTATCCACCTTTGTCATGGTAGGGAGAACGCGTCAATGTAAGGGTGGGGTCATTTGGACCCCTCAAGATAGCAAAAGGGTTCAGTGGGTTCTGAAGATGGATGAATACATGGATGGATGGTTGGATGGATGAATATTTCAAACTCACATTGTTACACATTCAGCTTTGTTTAGATCAGTTTGACGAATACATTTTTCCCAAATGTACTGAAAGCTGAGTTTTGTCCTCACAAAGCCAGTCTTCATCATAATAATCTGCTACAAACAGATTTAAAGCCTGCTACAAGCTCAACACATGGACCTGTCACCTGAAGTTATCATGTAAATAATGTGGAATAAGTCAGAAGAGGAGAAAATATGCTAAATATGCTTAATATAAACTTTTATTAAAAAAAAAACATTTTGAGCCATTAAATGAGTTTATCTGTTCTTGTCCTGCGATCACCTGAGACCTGTTAGAACCTCTTTTTCAGACTTTCATTTTTTTTCTGCACACCTCTCCACATAGAGGGTTCTCTCCAACTATTTTGGTTTCTTCCACCGTTGCAGTCAAACCTGACCGACCTTTAATAACCCCCCCGGCGCCACTTCCCGAACATTAGGCAAATAAATAAAATATTAATCAGACGTGATTAATTGCTGTTTGAGCTCTGAACAGTGGTTCAACATAAAACTCTGTAATGAGAAAAGCTTATTACCTTAATAAAGACTTCTAACCTGGTAATTAGAACAATGAGGCGTCTTCGTGACACCGCACACGCATCTCTGAGGACACATGCATGGAGAGAGGATAATTCATGTGACTGAGCCGTCCTCCCTCTCTAACGAGTTAAAAGCACAGCAGAGAACAGCTCTGCCCCCCCAGTGGAGGCTTGCTGGGACAGGAAGTAGGATAAATGAGTCACTCTGCGTGATTTGTACGACACGCTGAACACAGTGGAGCAGGTGAATCACAGTGAGCCTGCAGAATGGGAGCTTGAGCACTGCAGTAAGACGGATGTGATCCTCTGAGAAGAATAGACAGGAACAGCAAAGCTGCAGTCATGTCAGCCTCAACCTGCTCAGCTACTTAAACCTGAGCAGTGATGCCCACTCTGCTGCTGTTAATGAAACTCATCATTTATTTATCAGTTCACCTTTCAAATGGACCGGAATGAGACTTTTCCACTAGATTATGATCCTGTTTGTTTAGGCTGAAGGTCATTTGAAACATTAGGCTGCAGATGGACTGAGGTAAGATGAGAGAAAAAAGGATGAGTTGTGTTAACGTTAGTGATGAGTTGTGGTCCTTACACCCTCTTAACACTTCAGACTCACAGAATGCAACAGTGAATTGCCGAGCTTGAATTGTCTTGTTTTTCCACTCTGAATGTGCATCCGAACAGCAATCACATTAAGCCACATTTCCTGCATGACTGCAGAAGTGTGTTTTTGGATAACCCAGCCTTCAAACACATCTGGCTTTTGAAAAGAGGTGTCAGTGATGCAACAAAAAACACTGTGATCATTAAGATTTTAAATATAGGCTAACTCCTGTTATTCCTTAGAACACCAGCTGACACTGCAGCAGTGACTTGACCTCTCCCACAGACAGACAGATGACCTCATTCACAGATTTCTGCAGTCGTCCTCACAGACGCTGACGTGTGGATGACCAAGCACATCACCTTTTCTCTAAGGGAGCGCCCAGCCACCCTGCAGAGGAAAATCTTTTCGGCTGTTTGTATTTGGGAGCTCGTTCTTTAGGTCATGACCAAGAACTCATGACTAGAGGTGAGTACTGTAACAAAGATCGACGTAAATTGAGAGCTTCGCTTTCTGACCACATAACAACCGACACCACTCCAAAGGCCACTGTTGATCTGATGCTCTGATCTTCCCTCACTTGTGAACAAGACCTTTCACCTGAGGCAGGACCTCTCCACCCACCCAAATGTAGAGAACAAACTATGCTTCTCTGGTTGAGAACCATGGTCTCAGACGTGGCACTACTGACATTCCAGCCACTTCAACCCGGCTGAAAACCGCCCCAATACACGCTGGAGGTCCAGGATCGATGAAGCCAACAGGACAACATCATCAGCGAAGAGCGGAGATGAAATCCATTTGTCCCCAAACCAGACCCTGTTCGGCCTGTGGCTTTGTCACACTACAAAACTCTGTACCTAAATATTATGGTCAGAACTGAAAGACCAGCAAGTAAATCCAGGTTTTTCTATGATGTGATGTAATCCTGGATGTGTAATTGTGAACTCTCCATCAGTCCATCTGAGAAAATACAAATGTGGCCAAGTTACGATGAACAATGTTCTTTTAAACCGAGCGACTATTTCTGAAACATGAAACCTTTGACCAGGGTTATCTAATTCAGTTTCACATATTCCTCATTTTGGTATTGTTACAACACTGTTTAATAAGCAATAATTACACTAAAACCTCCAAAAAGACCCACGGTGGACAGATTGTTCTATTTTCTGAATCAGGTTTACGTCCATCTTTGGCCTTTCTTGATGATGCCTGTTTAATAGTATCATCAATGCAGAGCTGCACAATGCATTAAAGACATCATCAGAGTCTGATTCACTGATGATTCGCTGTGATTTATGCCTGCAGCTGCCAGCCTGTCCATCCGCCGGTAATGACCAACCAACCACCTTCTGCCGTCTTCTTGGACATCAGCATTGATTAATGCGGCCTGCTGTTTCTCCTTTTCATTTGTTTGTGTCCTAAAAAGCACATCATCTGCCTCCTTCCTGCTGCCATCTGAACTCTAAAGCCCGGCAACATCCGACTTCTGCTTTGGAAGCAAAACTTGCCAGATGCACTGGCATCTACAAAAGCAGAAAAGGTTTCACTTGATGACAAGGTGAGAAAAAGATGGCTTGTGAAAGAGGCTGACTCCTACGTTATCTTTTATTAGTTGTGTGTTCTTTTTAACCATGTTTGGACATTTTTGTAAATGTTTCTTGGAGACCACAAGTATCTTTATTTTCTGATTTTCTGCATTCTTGATGATTCGTCAGCCCTCCTTCACCTTGTCCTCTACCAGAAGCGACACTTTGGGATGGTTGTCCCCCGAACCGCCATCGGGGTCTAGACTGAGGTTTATACTTCTATGGTCTGAGTTCATCTCTAGCACGAAAACCCCTCCCCCACCAGAGATGTCCCCTGTGACACCTATGTAACACACGCTCTTTGACAAACCGTAACCCTTCAGCCGTGACTGCGTTTGACGTAAATCAGCTGATTCTGACACAGCTTTTCATATCGGCTTTGCATAACAGTGTGTGAGGGTTTGCAATTGAATCGGTTAGTTCAAAAGGGGTCCAAGTCCAAGAGGTTTCTCTTTCCAGAAAATGATTTTGATTGCATGGCTTAAAGGGAGGCCACACCAAATGATTAATACTTTACCCAGATTTAGCACCAGTTCATAGCTTACAAATGCTATAATATGAAGCACCTCACTTTTATAATTTCAGAGGACTAGCAAACTAAAGTCTCTGGACTTGGGCCCTTCTTGAATTAAACAGGGGCGCTGCCATATTGGATAACTAGTGCTGCCATCTATGGGATAAAGATAAACCCACGCAAGAGAAGCCCAAGTCCAGGAATTTGGACTTAAAGCATTTTAAATGTCAGGCATAGTCAATACATTACAACGAAATTGGGACTTTTTTGCACATAATCAGATAGCTTATCCCTTGAAGACCATAGAACATATAATATCTCTATTTTGAAGAATTGTGGACTTGGGCCCCTTTTGAACTAACCGATTCTATTGGTCAGCAGGACAAATGTGGTTTTACTTAAAAGCTGTTTTATTCCTTTTTTGTCTTTTGTCCTTTTTTTAACAAATATGAACAGAGATTCTTTGCTTACATATAAAATAGTTTGGGTCCAACATAAAGAAAACTAACCAAACGAATATGCAACAAATGGGACTGAAAAAAAAATCCCACCCCTGGGTAACACTTCGGGGAGGTTTTATAGCAATGGACAAGTCCATACCACACACAAAAGGGGGTAGAGAAGCAAATAAACTAAATAGGAAGAAATAAAGGAGTGAATTAACTAACAAACAAAAGAATGTCTACAAAAAAGAGCTGGCATCTCCAAAGTGTTCTACCTGATTGTCAAGAGAAGCCACATCGCGCAAAGCTGCTTTTCTGAATCCAGAGCTACATTAGTTGAAATAATGTAAAGACTGCACTAAAGCTCTAGTGTTATAGAGTTAAAGCACATATTACTGTACCACAAATACATGTTTACTAGTATTCCTGATGATTCTCCTTATTGAAATGAATCACTCTGGAAAACCAGGTTAAAACTGACTTTTTCATTCCTATCTCCTAGAAGCCATCCTTCAGCGATTGATCAAACTTTAATCATGTGACTTAATGTCAGAGATCAGAAGCACTGTATATAAATATGTCTAACTCACTAGCTGCTGTTACATGTGCAAAATATCTTTCACCGGATCGAAGATCGGATTAGAATTGAACTGTGTACATGGGCCCAGAAAAACTCTATCCGATTATAACAAACGTTTACATACGCCACACTTTCGGTCAGAATAAATCATTTTGACATGAGCAGTTCTCTCTAAAACACCGGAAACGAAAGTAGAAGAAGAAATGTATAGTTCCGTTGTAAACAAACAAAACTGCTGCATAGAGCGAGAGGATCTTCTAAACGTGCTTTTATTATTGTTGTGATTATTATTAAGTGATTGTTTGCTCATACTTTTTATTAATCCGTGCTTTTTCTTCTAGGGGGAACAGAGCCAGAACAATGGTTAGGTTTAGGCCAATGTGGGCCAACAACAACAATTCACCGTGGATGTACTTAAAAAATATGTGCGGTCAAAGTGCATCTTGGCTGCACGTAAAAATGTGTTATTTTGTCTGGACACGATCGGACACACAAATTCACATGATTGTTGACAGGATTTCTCAGTTCTTTGCGGAGCGGCATTACCGCATTCAATAGCCGCCTCCACCAGCTCACACACCGTCCCAAAGCCCCTCCTCTGCTTGGAGACACGGTTCTCCCGAGTCCGGTAGCTCGCTCACGCAGAGCAGCCGGACGGACGGCGGTCCAAAGCCTCCCCCGGAGCGCACACCCTAACAAAGCACCCTCCCCTGCCTGCAAACACAGAGCTACGAGTCCGGCTGCTCTGCTCAGAGACATGCTTTGCTCACGTGGAGCAGCGGTCCTGTTTGCGCTCTAAAGCCTCCTCTGGAGCGCAACACCGTCTACACATGACCTAAAGCAGCGCAGTAGTGACCCACAAACGGATTACATTGTTTACATGCACGACAATCGGATCAACAATCGGCTTAGCCCACCTGTCTCGATTGACTGGAATTTTTGACGCGAATGAGTCTGATCGGGGCAGAGTATTCCAAACGGCGTGTGTACATGACGGATTTTTATTCGGATCAAGTGTTCATTCCGATTACTTTTGTACATGTAAACGCAGATACTGTTAAGCTCTTCATAGCTCAGAGGTCATCAGCAACCTTTCTGGGAAACAAACCAAAGGATGTGTTTTTTGGATGTGTGAACAGAAACATGAATGAATGTGACTGCAGCCTCAGTTTACAAACATCCCACATGCAATTAAGATGCTTTAGTACTTAATAAAAAACAAAAAGTGGTGTTTCAACCACTCTCCCCGGTTTGTGTTGTTCTGAATGCCGCTCAATGCTCAGCATGAAGCTCTGCTTTGACAACAGTTTGGAAGAAATCCGAACACCTCTGTGCTCTGATGAGGCTCCCCCGCTGTCTTGAGGATTTTCCCAGGCTTTCAATGCAGCCAGAGCACGTCCCAGTCTGGAGACAGTCAGCTTTCGCACCGTTTCACTTTACTTCACATCAATTTAGATGGTGCCAAGCGGGCTGCAGGCACATGCAGGAGACAACAGTTCCATCCAGCCACAGCAAAGGCAAGAGCAACGCTTTACTACAACCGGAACACGGCAACGGTGCTCTCTAGAATTTAAAGTATGGTGGCAGGGGGCTAGTGGTATGGGCTTGTGTTAAATCTAGAGACCTTACATCAGGGGTTCTCAAATTTTCCATAGCTGAGGGCCAAATTAGGAACTCGACATTAGACTGGGGGCCAATTTTGTTAAAAAAATGGATCAACAGAACAAGTTGTTTTTAACAACTTTAATGACCAAGTGTCATTTATACAGTTAACCAGGCCCTCCAGGTGTTTTCCCAGTTGCTGTCGGAGGTTGCTGCCCAGTTCTTCTACTCGTCTCGTAATTGTATCATCTGACAGACTTATTTCTTCAAACTTTTTCTTTTGCTCTGGACAAACAATGTCAGCTACTTTCAGCATCCATTCTTTTTACAAACTCCCCGTCACTGAAGGGTTTCTACACCGGGTCATTTCCAAAGCCACAACGTAGCTAGATTCTGTCACAGCTTCACTGGATTCAGCCATTTTTGTAAACATCTGCTGTGCAGCATAGCCTCGTTGTTGTTCTTGGAGCTTATTGTTGCACTCCTCGCCGATAGATTTGTCATTGTTTTTAAGATTTGTAACATAGTGATGATTTATATTGAATACTTTGAGCATTGCATTGACCTGCTTGCAAATAAGGCACATGACTTTATCCAGGCCATGAGGTACGACAAAGTAAGCATTTGTCCACTTGGCTTGAAAGCGCCTTTTCTCCTCGCCAAGACAACATTTTTCCTAAAAAGGAACCTGCTCTGGCTCTCTTTTATTGAGAGCCACAAAAATCTTCTCCAAGTAATTAGGGTAAATCATGAATTTGCAAGTTTCATTTTGCTTACATAAATCATCTAAATTCCTAGAGAAGTTTTTTGTCTGTTTGTTTTTACCTTCCCATAGAAACACTACTGCTTTTGTACAGTGTCCCTGAGTTTCTTGAAAGGTGCTTTAAAAATCAATTAACTTTGACTTTATGTAACCTGCACAAAACCTTTGAGCTGGAAAACATTCTTAATCTAAACGTTTATAGAAGTGTGTTTAGGATGTGACATAAGTAAACTATTGTTACTTATGCAGCTGCACAAAAACTGGTGAAGCTGTTCATGAGCCTCAAACATCCACAAAATATAATCGCTGCTATGGGTGAAATGGGACCCCACTTTCTTAAGTTCAGCGTCAGCAGTGGTTAAGGTCGTTAATGGAAGGGAGAAGGGGTCAGAAAAAAGGCTAGTTTATAACCTTGGATGAAGGTTTCCTACAACCAGGATTCAACTTTAATTGAAGAGTTAATGCTGCTCTCTGTTTCTTGTGACCGTATTCCTCCAGTTTGAGATGGCGTCAGCTGTTGAAGGCTTCAGAAGGAGCAACAGGGTGTCCGGTGATCATGCACAGCATCAGTTAATTATGACTGAAAGTCTAAGCTCTGCAGAGTCCAGGCACCAGCTCCACTGTCCTCAGCTCCAATTACTAGATCACCCCCTGATCCATGCTGCTGTACAAGTACGTTTTATTTTTAATTTCCTGGTTTTGCATGTAACTGATATGAACTGATTACACCAGGAGAGATGTAACTGCAGGGCTGATCTTCCGATGACATCTGGAAGAGCGCTGGAGTGTTAACATGCGCTGACATGAAGTAACCGAGCGGCAGTGGACATCATTAAGCTCCTCCTGGTTTGTCCTTCATGTAGGCACGTCTTTCCTATCACAAAGGAAGAGGTACATCTATGACCTTTATCGCCTCCTCCCACATTGCTTTTATGCCCTGACCTGTCTCTCCGTGGGTCCTCGCCCTCCTTCATGACAGAAAATAAAATGAGCTGAGAAGGTGAAACAGTCATCTAGAAGGACTTTCTGTTCCCGCTCACCTTCACCTGCTCTTCCTGTGATCTCACAGTGAGGACAGCAGATTCATTTATCGGGTTTAACAGGGTTTTGACCCAAACCACAGAGAACAGAACCAAACAGAAGGAACGTCCTCTATTAACACTGCGATTTCATTTTTTTTTAAAAAGAATTCAAGCAAAAAAGACAGAATTTACATCAGACATTATAAGTTGTCCCCAAACACCAGAAGCTGAACACTAATGGGAGACAATCATCAACTCCAAATGAGTCACATTCACTCTGGAAGTCCGTCGCTGAGGATTTGTGCTTTCTCAGGGTCTGGTATGTCTTGTTAATCTCTGCTCTTTGACTGCAAAGAGTCTGCCGTCACCGTGGAGACTCAAGAAGAAAACATGGCACCTCTTCTCAATCAAAGCTTCTAGACTAACTATGTCTCCAATTTGACCGTGTGATGGTGGAGTGATGGTACATGAGAGCTACAACAGGCTCCTTTACGTCCACAGGAGCAGAAAATCATCACCTTTTACAAACTTCGGCTCACTCTATGGAGCTCGGTGAGTTCCAGGATGGTTCTGTGACAGCTGTAGAAAAATATTCCAGTCAGCTGTCACTCCATAACGCAATGGAACAGACTGGTTAACTCAGCCACTCGATCCCAGTGTCAGACCATGTAAACTGGGGATAAACACGGGATCTTGAAGCTCACTGTTCACAGACATCAGTTAACCACAAAATTCATGCCATCTTCAGATTAGCTGAAGACCAGCACAGACCGCTTCACGGAAAGTGTTGTGGATAGGGTGAATGCTGTGGTTCAAAGCCCACTGCCTCAGAACCTTTGGGCATTGGAAGCACATTCTCTGAAGGAATTGATCACACTTCTTCATCTAAAGGTCTGAAACACCAGACAGGCTAGTTTTACTATATCTGTGACACTGTAACCAGTGAGACGTTTGGTGGAGGCATCATTATGGTGCGGGCTTATCTTCAGAAGCTGAGCTTAGGTGCTTGGTTCAGCTGAAAGGTACTTTGATTCTTTCAGCATAACAAAAGGCGATTCAATGAACATTTTGGGATGGCTCCTCCTGTTCCAACACGACTGCTCACCAGAGCACAAAGGGGATCCATAAAGACATGGATGAGCCAGTTAAATGTAGCTGGTTTACAGTAATAATCGCCCTGCACAGATTCCTAATGAAAGTCTGACGGAGCATTTTTAGGGTGAATGCATGTACAATCCAACATTGTGCATCCTTGTTCTTAACCGGAGAAGAGCTCACTCACCTGCTGAGTTTATCACAGAATCTCCTGTTACAACCATAACAAACATCAGAGCATGCGTCAATTAAAACTAATTACTAGTTTTTTTCACTTAAATTGGAATATTTAGAATGTTATCATTATTAATTATTTGACTTTTTGTTTGTGTGGAAGTTAGACAGCAGACCTGTGAAGAAAACTTTTAAAACAAAAAGGTTTCCTCCTAGAAGGAAGATGAAAACATGCTTTATTTGGTAATGTTTAAATATTAACCATTTTATTAAAGTTTCCAAATATCTAACACAAAAGAAAAATATAATTTTTGGCTCATTTTTGATGCAGTGCATTATCTTGTTGTAAGGATGTAAATGTGTGTTAATGCGTTTTGCATGTGGACAACAGCATGTCCACATGCAACACGCTAGGCGATGATTAACGCGTCCAACAGTGGGGCTGAGGATGAGTCTGGACCTCTGCAGCATAGCTACCGTTTTTGTTGATTTAGAATTTAGGCTAATCTGTTACAAACTTTAAGTCCAGTTTTCAATAAACCTAAAGTTACAGTTCGTCCTTAATATTCTGAATGCTATGCTAGTGTAGCATGTTTTTGGGCGGCCGTGGTGCAGCGGTTGGGCGGTCGACCCATGATCGTGTGAATGTGTGTGAATGTGTGTGTGACTGGGTGAATGGGTCTGTGACTGTAAAACGCTTTGGGCCTTGTAGGTAGAAAAGCGTTATATAAGCCATTTACCATTTACCAGTGTAGCATCCACAATTTTCTGCCTGACCTTTTTTTCTTTTTTTTTAAGCCTTTTATCCGAAATCCTTTTTAGGATCTTAAATGAATAATCTTGTGTTTCATATTTGTTTATCTCTGAACATGTTGGCAGAAATAGGAGATTGTTGGTTAAGGTCAGTGATCATTTCCCAAAGCAGCAGATGGGAATCAAAGTGCTGAGTCATGAAATCATCAAGCACTGAAATTCTGTATGAAAACATGGAGATGTACATTTTCCTGTTACACAGGTGTTATTATTCAGAATATTTATATTGTAGTAATAATATAGATAATTAACATAAATTTTATTATTCTGAAAATCTTGTTCAGGAAATGCTCTGTAATTAAAACATTTACATTCCTTTGACTACCGCAACACTTCTAACGTTTATATGAGCAATATAAAAAACTGAATTAGTCAACGGGGAAAAGCTTTGCCCTGTTATGCAACACCAATGTACAATAATGTAAAGGGTTGCAAAGCTGACATGAAAAGCTTTTCTCTGTGTCAATCAGCTGATCCACGTTGATCAGGTCAATGGGTGACTTATGGTAGGCCATTGAGTGTGTGTTTTTTTAGGCATCACCAGTCACCTCTTGGTGTTAAAGCGTTAAAAACAGTCACAGTCTTATCACTTGAGTCCATGAATGTGTCTGATGTTTTTGAGAAGCTTCTGCAGAAGCCAAACTCCCCCCTGAGGGCAATTCAGAAAAGATGCTGGACGTTTAAAAGCAAAGAAAATGATGCAATTTGGTTCAGGCACAAAAACGAAGAGTGTGTGTGGGTGTGTGTGTGAGCCTGGCAGACACACAGCATCTGTGCAGAGTTTAACACACACGCACAAACGTTGCTGATTCAGGTTGCGAGTCTGCGTGCTGACGCACAGATGGTCTCAAAAACAGCACAAAACCACAATCAGTTGCGTCTTCACGCTCGGTCTCATGCATGCTCATGCATGACGATGACGAAGGCGTGCTGAGTGGGCGGGGCTCAGGTCAGCAGATGCACAAACATTCATTCATCCCAGCTGCCCCGGCTAAAGAAGGACACCGCGCCTACACACACTCTGACGGAGCTGCATCCGCTGCACCGCCAGCAGGAGAGCAACAAGTGGAGCAGTCCGACCCGACACAGGGATGAAGGTGAGGCTTCATCGCTAGAGCGCCAACTTCAGGCATTACTGCAGAAACAACCATTTTGTAACGCTGCAAAGGCTTTTCTTGTCCTTATGCACAGAAACTCTGACTTGATCCGAGAAGCTTCAGGATGAAGCTGCAGCTCGGGGCTCTGAAAGCAATAAAATTCAACTTAACATCAATCGGCCAGATTTTCTAAACAGATTTTGAAGACAAAGATAAAATAATTTTTATTTCTGAGTATATTTCATGAACTTGGCTCCTTTATTTAAATCAAAGCTGTGAACAATCAGGTGGAGTTTTATCCAGCAAGAAAATAATGACTGCAAAGTTTTTACTTTTTATCCTAGAAAGACTACTCTCTTCTCTGGTCCTGTTAGGCCTCAGTGCAGCCTTTGACACTATTGACCACAGCAGTTTACTCCAAAGATTAGAGCATGACACAGGGATCAGAGGATCTGCCCTCCAGTGGTTTAAATCCTATTAATAAAATAGGCACCAGTTTGTTAATGTAAACGGACAGTCCTCTCACTGCACCGGCGTTAGCTACGGAGTCCCACAGGGCTCAGTTTTAGGACCCATCCTGTTTATGATTTACAAGCTGCCCCTAGGAAACAATCAGGAAACACAGCATTAATTTTCACTGTTATGCAGATGATACGCAGTTGTATTTATCCATGAAACCTGACCAGAATGACCAGATAGAGAAACTGAACGCCTGCATCAGAGACATCAAGACCTGGATGACAATTAATTACCTACTCTTGAACCCAGAAGAAACTGAGGTCATTATACTTGGTCCTAAAAACCTCAGAGATGCTCTGTCTGATCGGATAGTCTCCCTGGATGGTGTAAGTATAGCCCCCAATTCCACAGTTGGAAACCTTGGGGTTTTATTTGACCAGGATTTATCAATTAAGGCTCACATATCTCAAGATCAGAAATATTCTTTCTAAGAGTGATGCTGAAAAACTCATCCATGCATTTGTTACGTCTAGACTGGATTACTGTAACTCTTTGTTAGCAGCGTGTCCTAAGAGTTCCTTAAGAAGTCTCCAGCTTGTTCAGAACGTAGCAGCTAGATTGTTAGCAGGAACTAGCAGAAGAGATCACATCACTCCTGTGTTAGTTTCACTTCACTGGATCCCATTATCCTCCTGCTTACCTATAAGGCCTTACATGGAATGGCCCCATCTTATATTAAGGACCTCATAGTCCCTCACCGTCCAATCAGAACACTTTGCTCACAAAACGCAGGACTGCTTGTGGTCCCTAGAATTAGTAAAAGTACGGTTGGAGGTGGAGCGTTTAGCCACCAAGCCCCTGTCTTATGGAATAAGCTCCCAGCTCATGGAAGAGAGGCCGACTCAGTTTCCACATTCAAAGTTAGGTTCAAAACATTCCTTTTGGGACAGGGTTATTGTCAGACTAGCTAGAGACAGAGAACTTCTAATTCATTAGTTGCAAGTTGGGGAAACTATGGTGCACTGGGTTCCTGTCCTCTATTCTCATCTACTTTCCCGCTCCCCAGATTCCAGTCTGTGCCCCATTCCTTGGTCGTGGACCCCGCCTCTGGCTCATATGTGCTCCTGCCCCTGTACTTGGCCATGGACCTCTTGCCAGACTCGCTATTGTTCATATTTTATGACTGATTTTATATCTTTGTGCAATTACAGGTGTGAAGCCTGTTGAGACAACTGTGTTGTGATATTGGGCTATATAAATAAAATTGAATTAAATGTAATTGAATCCCTTTGCTACATTTAGACTATGAAGTCTTCCTCTTTTGTGATGGAACTTGACTGGAAATGTACAGGATTCTGGGTCTATTTCCCCCGTCTGACTGCTGACATCGTTTGGATCCTGACAGACCTCCAAAAAAGAGAGCTGACCATGCCCCCGAAGAA
Source organism: Oryzias latipes (assembly GCF_053564925.1). Classification (NCBI taxonomy): domain Eukaryota; kingdom Metazoa; phylum Chordata; class Actinopteri; order Beloniformes; family Adrianichthyidae; genus Oryzias; species Oryzias latipes. The sequence goes on along the minus strand of NC_136256.1, from coordinate 4,915,907 downwards.
ACCCCAGGAATACGAAGACCTCAAAAAGTCTCTTGACATTATTCAAGAAACGCTGAAAAGCTTTATGGAACAAGTGTCGGCTAAGCTAACGCCACTTTGGGAAATGATGGAAGAGTTCCGAAGATTTCGGTCTCAAAATGAGCAGCGAGAAAACCGGGTCGAGATTCTGGAGAAAAGACTGGACGATGTGGAACAGCAAGTAAGGATGAATAATGTCATTCTCACTGGAGTACCTTTCAAGCCTCGAGCGAAGCTGAATGCAGCAGGAGCAAGCACTGCTAATGCTAGCGCTAGCGTAGCTAGCAGTGCTAATACGGAGATCGGTGCAGAGTCTCTTGAGCAGCAAATACATTCATTTCTCACATCTAAAGGGGTTTCCCTGGATCTCAATACCATCGAGACCTGCCACCTGCTCCCCAGGAAGAAGGAGACGGATAAACCAGCGATCATCAGGTTTGTGAATCACAGACACAAGCTAGCTTTGATGAATCAACGCAAAAATCTCAGAGGATCTGCTGTTTATCTGAACGACCATCTGACCAGAAGGAATGCTGAAATCTCAAAACATGCACGGCTTCTCAGGAAGCGTAAGCAGATTGAGAACACTTGGGTTAAAGGCTGCAAGATTTACGTCAAACCGCTCGGTCCAGAGGACCGGTCCAAGGTTCTGGTTGTGAACACCATGAAGGACTTTGAGAAGTGTTTGATCACGGTCGTCTGAAACAACATGGAGTAATAAACCAAAGAGCCAAATAATTTCAAGAAATATGACACGTGGATTCATCACTTTCTCTGTATGTCTGACGTCACCTGAATAACAGCAGAGTTCTGACCTGCAGACAACTTGACCTCAACTTTCACCGTCGCTGATATCAGCTGAAGAAGGATATGGACCTGAATCTAATGTCTGCAGACATAACATCGAAGAGAACTATTAACTCTGTTTTGAACCCAGAAGATCAGCTGTTATCAGTAAAAGTAGAAATACCAACCTTGGACAATCGACAGTTATGGACCCTTTTTTATTTTTCCCCCACAGCATTACTTTATTAAAAAAAAAAAAAAAAAAAAAAAATACAAAAGAAAAAAAAAATTAAAAAAAGTAAAACAAATGATTAATCACTTATTGAAAATTGTTAAATTGATTGACTTTTAATGATATTACTTCACTTGCTCCAAAAATTGATAAATTGAATCAAAAATCATTCCTAATGTAGCATAATTTTGCACATGTTTTAACTTTTGATACTTGATGAAATTTTGTTATGAAAATTCCTGAAACAGTGTTGTGTCTACTTTACGGATATAGTATTATGTTTATTCATATGAATGGCTTTTATAAGTAACATAATCTGCATATATTTCAGATGACTGATCTGCATTTGCCATGTTGATTTCTAAAATAGTTATTTTTGACGTAATACTTAAGTAATTCACCTTTGTCATGTGCTTTATCGATATCTTATGATTCTTAATTCTGTCTGATAAAACCTAGGAACCGGATATTGATAAATCATGTAATAAAATGGTTACAGTATAACGGGGTGGGATTATATAAATTCGCTTCCTTCCACTCCCTTTCAAGCAATATTTATTAATATGTCTAATTATCCTAAGTTTGATTAGTTACTGTATGAATGTATAACTGATGATTATATTGCTGTTGTGTATTATTTCTACCTAATTGCTTGAAATAAACCATTTCAAATCAAATCAAAACCTTATTCTTTCAAAAATTCCTGCAGGCAAGTTTTCCCCTGAATGAATCTAGACCTTCAACATAAAACAACCTATTTTTATCAGCAGCACGTATTTTTAGCAGCAGCGGCAGCGGGGTGGCCTCTCTGCAGAGCTCACTCACTCTGCTTTAATATTTCAGGGTCAGAATGGAGGCTGCTCAGCCAGAAAACCCCACAGCTGCAAACAGACTGCTTCCTGCACTTTCACACTGAGCAGACAAGCCTTTCAAATGAGGGTGATGCAGAAAACACACCAGCGGTTAAACACACGGCTTTCACTTGGAATAAATGCACTTCCTCACCTCATGGTGTTCAGACATTTAGAAAAACAACCAATATCCCAGTAACAGGTAAATATTTAGACCAAAGGTGGAGGTTTGTTTTAAAGATAATAATCTACAAACACTACTAATAACAAAGAAAAAAAAAAGGTTACAAAACTAAAATCTGGCTATAGAATGATTAACAGTTTGACCAGAGGGAACTGGAGAACTGTTGCAAAACGTCTTTCCACAACGCCCTCATTCTCCCCCCACAGTGGGCCTTCACACATCACTCACAGCTAAGGTTAGGAATTCTATACTCAGTCATAATAGGGGTGGGATTATATAAATTCGCTTCTTCTCACTCCTTTTCAAGCAATAAATCAAGCTCTACTTAACTTTAGTTAATTATCTTTAATTAAGCAAATGTGATTTAAGTGACTTTTTTGTTTTGTTTTATTTTTTGTCTTTTTAAACTTTGCATTTCAACATTTCTGCAATGAGTTTGATAAATCTGTGTACGGTAATTTCTTTAGTGCTTTGACTACAATGCTTGAAATAAATCAATAAATCAATAAATCAAATAATGTTGATGACTTTTGGCCTTTAAGTTGAAAACAGCTAAACTTTATTTCCTGAAATGATGACAAAATAATTTGTTTTTCATTAATGCATCTGCAGTAGACAGCAAACCAACTAGTATAGACTAATCTATACTAGCCTATACTAGTATAAACCACCGGGGTCACAGGGCTGCCAGAGTCTTTCCCGGCCACTTGTGGGCGAAGGCAGGGGACATCCTGGATAACTCAGCGTACCATCACAGAGCCACACAACCAATGAAGCACCTTCTAGCTGTGATGTGAGGCTGCCAACCACTGCTCCACAGTCCTGAATAAACAAAGTTTATTCACAAAAAAGTTGTCCCCTCACAAACCCCAGAAAGAGACACACACAAACTGCATGTGTGTGTGTGCATGTGTGGGTGTGTTGGTGAAAGTGTGTCAGTATTTGTGTATTTTAGCTATTATGGGAGATTTTACTATAATCTTTTAGATTTTATCCATTGTTTTTAAAAAATTCTGATGATGAAGAAAAAGGGGCAAAAAAGAGAGTGATGAGAGATAGAAAGTCTGTCTACGGCTCGACTCCACGCCCCCGGTCGTCCCCCCAACTTTGGCTGGACGAAGCTCGTCTGCTGGACTTTAAATATGTAGATGTAGGGTTAGATAAGTTAATTCTTCTCTAAGAGTTCTGGTAAATCGCCTGTACGTCCTGGGGGAGGATCCCTCCTTCATGTGAGCATCCCTGAGGTTTCTTCGTTTTTTCCGGAAACCGTTTTTTTAGGAGTTTTCCTTACCGTGAAGGGGGGTCTAAGGGCAGGGATGCCAGTATAGCTTAGTCAGTTTGTTAGTTCGATTTAGTATTTTCCTATTGAATTCTATGTATTCATGATCCTTTTGAATTTATGTTTAACTTTTTCCATTACCTATACGAAAGCCCATTGAGACGACTGTTGTTGTGAATTTGGGCTAAACAAATAAATTGAATTGAATTGAAAAAGTATTGCTGGAAATATGAGATTGACAGGAAAAAAAGAGAATATCCATAAAGAGTAGAGGAGAGGATGGAAAAGAAGAGTGAACCTGGATGTGGTTTGCCTAAAAAACAAGGGAGGAAAAAATAAATGAGATGAAATAAAGAATAAAAGAGAATTTTACCTAAATGTAACAAAAAAAAGCATAAAGAATTGGAGGATCTGTCAGTCAGTATGGTGAGGTCAGGAGTCAGCAGAAGGGGGCGTGTCTTTACAAGACACAAAACACAAAGGAGAAGAGGGGTCACCACGCTCTCATCCTCTACCTGCTCTTTTCTCTTCCTGTGGCTTGATCCCTCAATCCTGTGGCAGGTGACAGAGTGGGGGTATGAAAAGTGAAAGAGGAAGAGCGGGGGACTATATTGCTTTATTGCAGACTCATCAGAAAAAAATGAGAGACGGAGGAGGGGGAAGAAGAGAAATGGAATCCCAGAGGAGGTGACAGACTAGGTTTAATGAGGGACTGGTGGATGGAGGGATGAAAGCAGGAAAGGGGGGGGGGGGTCACATGATTTATTCAGAGGTTGGGGGGGTGGGATTAAGACCTAGGGCTGCCACCTGAACCACATACACACACACCCACACATACACGCACACAGGGTCCCTTAGGAGCTCTGAGAAGCTGGTAATTGTGGCCAACACGACTTTAATCAGATTTCTGAATTCACCCTAATCACACGCATAAACATGCACAGATGCACGCATGTGCACAGGGGGTCAACACATGCACACACCATCATTTCCCATAAGGGGGGGGGGGTCTCTGTGTGTAAATCAGAGTTTGGCATGGAGGTGTGTTCCATAATGCCAAGTCCCATATGGTGCCTGCTGACTGCAGGGAAAACCCCAGAGACAGATACACACATGTGCACACATACACGCCAACAAAAAACACAAAAGCTAAAATGCAAGCTGAAAAGAGATATCGACTACAGCAAATACATATTCCATATTGGCATTTTTGCAGAAAGAGGAGAACAGAAAAAGAAATAAAAACCAGTATCCAACAATTATCCTCAGTCTGGACGGGAAAGTTTCAAATAGTTTCAAGACATTTCAAGCCTTTTATCTAACCTGATTTAAAACATGTAACAATATAAAGGCATGTGTACTTATTTATTATTTATTTTTTAATTTTGTTTTTTGTAATTTGGAGCAAAAAATATTCATACCAAAAAGGAAAGGATTAAAAACAATACTGTTGTACTGACAGCTAAAACGTTGTTTTACCATGGTCCGGTTGAATACTCGATTCTGACTGGCTGCTGGGTATGCATTACAACCTGATAACCGCACGGTGAAAAAAGAAGTTCCGGTCAGCTAGCTTAAATGTTTCGTATCACTGCGCCGGCTTCTTAAAAGCAACCTTTTGCTTCATCATCTGGACAAAAACAAGCGGTAAGAGGTGAGCTTTCCCTCTGAAGTGATGCTTTATTCAACCCATCGGGACGATCAGCATATATATATCGCCGAGACGTGGACTATAAGTTACGTGAGGCGGCGCGATGCGCTTTTTGTGAGAAAAGCGATCCAAATCGAAAAAAAAAAAACAAGAATTAAGGACTAAAACCTGGTCAATATGTATTGCTTTTGTAACTGACCATGGTATAAGTGAGTTAATGGCCTTTGAAGTGTGCGTTTATTACTTTTTAACGGACTTCGCGGAAGCAACCGTCCTCCGCTTCGCGTCGGATGGTTCAGGCTTCCCCGCCGTGCGTTAAAAAGTAATAAACGCACACTTCGTCAGCCATTAACCCTTACGTATCACCCACCAGCAGGTTAAACCAAAGTCATTGTTATGTTGACATCTTCAACTGTCGTACAATCTGTGTGATCCTCATAAAACGGTGTAATCCTACCAGTAAAGTACTGCGTCGAAGCATCTTAAAATGTATAAGAAACATTCCAGATAGTAGCTTCTAACTGGTGTTTAAACCGATTTGTCATGAGAATGACGTACAGGAAAAAGGCTTTAAAGCTTACGGTGAAAGTGTAGTTAAACACACACTGAAGATATGGTCTCAGTTTAGAAAACTAAAAACCACCTTTTTAAGCCATCTACTATGGATCCAGGCCTCCTGCGATATCACAACGGTATCACTCACTTCAAAGATCTACTTAGAGGATACTTTGGTTTCATTGTACAACTGAAAGAGAAATTTGATCTTTTGAAACTCAGATTTTTTTTCGTTACCTTCAAGTACGTCATTTCTTTGTTTCACAACTACCACAGAAACAGAAATAACTGACAAGATTTTTTCACTCAATCCATCCAGGAAGGGTATTATTTCTAAACTATATAACATTATGTTGGACCATAAATGTCTCTCTGTGGATACATTTAAGATGGCTTGAGAAAAAGATATGGGCCTCCCTACATCAGATGATACTTGGATTTCTGCTCTTAAACTGGTAAACTCATCTTCATTTTGTGCTCGACACCAACTAATTTAAGGTGGTACATCGGGTCCATATTTCCAGGGTTAGGCTGGCTTCTATGTACCCCACAGTTAGTCCACTATGTACAAGATGTATGTTATAAGACGTATGTATAAGATATATGTTCTTTTCATGCCCTCACTTGAATGTATATTGGAGGACAATCTTTGACACAATGTTTCGTGTATTTAAAACCGATTTAAAACCAAATCCATTAACAGCCGTTTTTGGGGCTGTGGAGGACCAAGCTGTTTCAGGTCCTGCCAAAAAACACGGTATAGCCTTTGCATCACTCCTGGGACGACGCGCTATACTGCTTAAATGGAAAGATACTGCTTCCCCGTCTCAGTGGCTACAGGATATCATGTCCTGCTTAAAACTGGAGAAAATTAGGTGTTCACTCAAAAAGTCTCTTGACATATTTGAAGATTTATGGGTTCCCTTTTTGAGAACATTTCCAGGTCTTTAGCACTACAAACATACAGCGGCTTTTTCTGCATGTGGTAGCACATAATGCAGGTCATGCGTGACGGAGTGATGGTATGACCGTGGCAGTGACAGGGAATGGTATGGGGTATTTTGGTTATTTTATTTACTATTCTTACGGATTATTGTGTTATTTTTTTTCCATAGCTTTATTGTAAAAACACTTCTTTTAGTAATTTGTCTTTCAGACTTTCAGAACTCTGTACTTGCGTTTGTATAATGTAAAACTCAATAAAAATAAAAAAAACAAAAAAAGTGAAAGGATTCGTGGTTAATTTATAGCAGCCTAAGCTATGTTGTGCACCTGTCTAAAATGTAGCCTTTTTTGACATTTTCTAAAGACTCCTTTTGTTTCTTGTTTTTTAGTCTTAGCCACATGCACCCGTGCCAGGGTTGACCCATACGGGTGCTGTAGGGTTTTGGGTTGTTCGGACCTATGGGGGGGTCGTACAGAGGAGCGGCCTTAAGGCTTGTACGGCCACCTCGAGGGTCGTCGTACAGTGTCCTTACGCCACACTATGGTCATCAGTAAATTACTGGGTGGAAAAAATGACAAATCAATGTATCCACGTGTCGCCTACTTCACCCTTACTTGTGTACCCTTGTGTGTTTGCAGAAAAATGTCCCTCACAGCATGAGTGTAGAGAAGAAATGTGAATTAACATAAAAAAAAAACGAATAAAAACAAATATAATGAAATATCAATAGTTCATGTTTATAGAAATAATTTTCCTATAAATCCACAAAATAATTATATTTAATATATATTGCATACATGTTTTTAATTTTTGTTTCTATTAATCTACATTGAAACACATGTCAAATGTCGAAGTAGTGCACATGATTGTGTTGTTCCTTTATTGTATTTAATGTGTGTAGTTGGCATGAACGGATCATGGACATGATTTATGTTTTTGGAAGTCATAAAGTGTTAATTAAATACATATTTTTAAACGGGAAATGAAGGGATTTGCTGGATTACTTTCTCAGTTGGTGTTTTAAAGCTGCTGTTAGAAAGGAGCGTCCTCTTTTGGTGGGATCTGAAGGACTTCTTCCAGATGGTGCAGAAGTGACACGTTGCAGTGAAACAGTTAACTACGGGGCTGCAGCAGCAGCAGCAGCAGCAGCAGGATGAAGGTGAGGTTCTGCAGAAAGCCTGAGTCGCTGAGGAGGAAGGTCAGAGCGGATTTTCTTCAGAACCTCCTCACCGGTTGGCTCCACCTCTGTCACATTTCTACTTTCTATTAGTTTGTTGGTGCAAATGGGGTGGGGTGTGGGTGGTGAGAGTCTCCAGGGATGGCTGATTAAAAAACAACATAGCCCCTCCCCCTCATAAGAGAATTAAAAACATCTTCATCCCTTCTTTTCTGCTCACTTTTCTCTCATCATCAGTCTTTCCTGCTCCTTCTTTTCCTCTCTTATCACCTCCCTCTTTCACCGTATTTGCCTTCCCCAACTTTTCAGTCGTCCTCATCCTCTTCTCCTCTGACCCCCTCCCCCCTTCTCATTAACCATGTCGCTGGTTGTGCTCGGCCTCAGGCGACACATATGGCAGTCACGCTTCTACATCATTAAATAACAGACACACGCCAGCCAAAGCCAACTGGTGTCCCCTGTTGCCTCCCATTTGAGGAGACGGGTCCTGCCACTCGTTTACACCCCCCCCCCACCGTCGCCAGCTCCTCTTCATCACTTTAACTTCCACAGTCGTTGCTTTGCTCTCTTTGCAGACTTTTTCTCTGTCTTTGGGCGCCAGAAAACAATTGTGTAAGTGTGTGAGTGAGTGTGTGTGTGCACGAGGGGGAGGAGGAGTGATGCTGGTGGGATGTGTGTATGTGTGTGTGAAGAGGGGGGAGTGGTTTCCAAGGCAACGGAGCCACACTGCCGCAGTGGATGTGCAAAGGAGAAGAAGAGGGTGAAAATGAGAATGAAGCGGGAGCGTGTGCACGTGTGGGACTATGTGTGCACATGCAAGCACGTGCACGTGGGTGTGTGCAGAGCAATGCTGCAGAGTCTGGAGCAGCTCTCACACACAAAAAATAAACGGCCGATTTGAAACACTACACACATGCACACAACATGGAGACACACAGACATGGACACAGACTCACAACTGCAGAAGATACACAACATGATAGTGTTCTGATGTAATTTTCTTTTGCTGCAGGAAACAACCTGAGAGCTAGACAGAATGTACTGCAGCATCTGGGGGGAGTATCATGGTGTGGTGTTGTTTCCGTTCTGGTTCACTGATGCCATGAACCCCAAAGTTGAGGTCAGTTGATCACTTGAGGGCCTTAAAGTTCAGTTCTGTTCACTAGCAGATGCATATTCCATTTTTAAAATGAGCCTCGGGGCAACGTTCTTCAAGACCGTAGTGTCATTAAGATTTGAACTCAACGGTTCTACTATCGATACTGGAGAAGTCACATTTTTTTGTGTCCCACACAAAAAAACGTTATCTGCCATATTTAACTCACCAAGTCAGTCAATTAATTAATGATGATATTAATTTGGCTTTTCTCGCTGAAGAGGAGAGGTCTGTCTGGCTATTTGTGTGCTTGGGGGGCGGGGCTGTTGTTGAGACAGTACGCGGCGCACGCGTAACGTTAATGAAATCTGCGCTAGAGCGCCCCGACTGTGGTGTAAACCGGCTGCTATGATGACCGTATTTTGCGCTCTCAGTGTAGGACACACTAGAGGGGTGCGAGAAAAAACGACTCGCTGTTGCAGAGGATGTGAACAGGTGAGCAGGTAGGGAGGTGGGGGAGGGGCTATGGCTTCAAACTGTCAGATGGAAACACGGGCGTCAGATTAAGACGCAGCTTTCACTGCGGGAGTTGAAGCAGAGACTTTGTAGACATTTGTTTTATATTCACAGCATGACAGCAATATGTCAAAACATTGCTGTTTATTTTTCTTCTTTTTCTTCTTTCTTCTTTTTTCATGGATTTTACTTTTCAAGTTGGACAAATGTATAAAGTAAAAAGTTTTGTTCAAAAAAAATTGTTGCATAGCGAAGAAATAAAACACTTCATGTTCTTGATTTGTTATTTATTTATTTTTCTTCCTCAAAAAGTATCGATAAGCATTATCAATAAGAGTAGTAGTACCGTTAAAACCTTAACGATACCCATCCCTACCGGGCATGTGACGCACATTGACGAATGCGTGTTTAGTCCACAGTATTCACAGTGTACAGCAGGAAGGAGCTTTGTTCTTCCTTTCCCTTTTTCTAGTTTTAGTAGCACCTGTCCACCACCTACAGTTGGAAGAGGCTTGTTGTAAAATGTCAAAGCAGTGCAAATCTCACAAATCCTGCTCCAGGTTTTATCCTTTCACAGCTCTCTTCCAATAAATGAAAGACTTGGTGTTTTATAAATCTGGCCGGGCATACATTTTAATTATTCACTTCTCTATCATGACCAATTCAATTCTAACATTTGGTGCTTCAGTGAATTATAAAGGACGCCTTTTTATACGTCACTACCAGAGTCCCTGAACGGTCAAAGTTTGACCCGATTTCACTTTCAACGAACGTCACACGACTACGTTTAGTACGTACCGAAAAAAGTCCTATAAACTTGCATAGCTACACATGAAAGAGTTATAAATGCAGAAGCCCAAAATGCGTCTTTTCGTGCGTTTACATACACTATTCATTAAAAATATCCACTTGAATGTGTGTTGCACAGGGTGGTGTGAAGATAACTTGAGGGTCTGTAAACTAGTGAGAGAGCATGTAAACAGAAAGCTCTCAGCAACGGGAAGGGGAAGGGAGAAACAGGGTTGTTCCACACCAACAGTCCCGCCCACAACTTAGGGGCGGCTTTGGTGTAAGGTACAGAGCTACTGGATTAACAAGAGACTCTGGAGGGATTGTATGACTGATGTAGTGCAGGTATCATAGACACCTGTTAGGGTTTTTCCTCAACCCCCCAGGCGACATTTCTCAACAAAGTAGACAAAAGACTCTGCCTGTTATTGTGAGAGAAGTCGGTGAGATTTCTGCCTGCTACTTCGATGTCAAGGGTAAGACATTTTAATAAAGTCAGGATAAATGTAGCTACTCCTGAAAAGACTCCACCATTGTTCCATTATTGTTGCAGTTACCATAGATTCCAAAGTCCCCAGAAGCTTTCAGCTGAGACAGAAATGAAAAATGAAAAGTCCCAACAAAGTGCAGGTATCTTCAAACAGGAAGGAAGTTTATAAGAGGAGAACCTGCCTGACGGTCACCGCTCAGGACAAACAGCACAGACGTGTGAATTAAGGGTTTTCCTGCGCACGCGGTGACAGCTGTGCACACAAACCTGCGGCTCCTGTTATTCCAGGCGGCTCTCTCCAACTGCAGCTGTCAGCGTGTGCAGGAGTTTACTGCAGCTTGTCAACACGCAGCCCAAACTGTTCATTAGAAGTTGGGTTGTTTATGTGAGCAACATGTGGCGAATGAAGGGAGATCTGCTGGTGCCGCTCACATCCTCGATAAGCATCCCAGCAGAGACGCATCCTGTACTTCCCCTGCGTCGGTTTAAACCTCAGCATCAATTTAACCTCCAACTGCTTCTGCTGTCAGCACCCCCTCCCTCCATGTGGCCACAAACAGTCTGTCCACACAAACACACACCTGCAGACCTGGGGTGGAGGGAAGGAGGATGCCTCTGCCTCCTGCATTGATCTGGAGCTCCCCCCTGTGGCGGGGCTGAACGTTGCAGTCCTTTAAGATCCTGAAGTCCAGACTGACTCAAACTGAACCATAAAATCCTAAAAGCAGAAACGTTTCTCCAAACTACTGCTGAAGTGACAAAATGTCAAAGGAGACAAATATGTGAAGAATGTTTTTCCTCACATGAAATCATCATACCAGAACAAACGTTCATCTCTGAACGTTGCTCTTTGAGCGATCAGACCTTCTCTGTCTTTGTTGGTGGGTTTTAGGAACAGTCACTTAGAGGCTTCATGCACAAAGACGTGCAGAGAAAAAAAGTTGCACCAAATCTGGCCATAAGCTTGTTCCAGACTTTCTCGTCATCCATCCATGCTTCATTGATTGTAAGTGTAGCAGTATGTTCAGCATGGATCCCCCGTCTCCTGCTGCCAATCACCCAAGACTTCATACTTTCTTTTTGATGAATATGATTGTCAAGGCCTGACCTGTGCTGCTGGTTCTGCTGCTGTTGGAATGTTCTCCCCCTCTGAGTACAGACCTACAGTATGTCTGCTCAATGTTTCGTCATTTAGAATATATGATGGTGGAACAAACTCGATCCAGAAACTTTACACATCCCAGGATTTCAAATACAGGGCCGCTTTTTCGATGCATATTCACTGTTTAATGCAACTATAACTTAAGCTGGATTTGATTAAAATATGGAGCAAGTGACTAATCATTTCAAATGTAACTTAAAAATCTATATTTAGTTGTTCGGTATGTTAAAATACAAAAAAAACCTGATGTACCGCCTACCTCGTCTTGTCCTCACCATTACTGGAAAACTAGCTTATTTAAATAGAAGTTAGAATCTTCAGAAAAACTTTGCATATGAAAAAAAACAACTTTGTTACATATGCAAGCAAAAAACAAAAAACAAAAAAAGAATCACAAAGATCCCTATTTATTACCATAAATAAAATACTAAGCCACTGAAACGCTGGAGATAATTTTCTATCAGGCAATAAAAGCTTACATGCCACTCAGGAGTCCTCCACAGTAATTCTGGACAGTCTTAATATAACCTGTCAACTGAATCCTGAACATGTGAACTAATGCGGTTTTTATTCCCACTGAGCCTCAGAAACTTGGAGATGTTTCCTCTCACGACAGGTCACATGTGATCAAAGACGGTTGATGAAGTTGCAGCATGGATCTCTGCCAAACGCATCAGGCTTGTGTTTGGTGACTTTGTGTCCTGCTTCCTTTTCATCTGCTGTCCTCTGATTTCCTCCAAAGACCTGTTTCTCTAGGAATCACCTCATTGGTGCAAAAGAACAACTAAAAACGCAGATTCTGTCAGGGAAAAAACTTTTTCTCAACAAGGTTTCCGGTTTGAATAAAATAGTCAGAAATTGCATCATGGAGAAGAAGTCTGTCATGAACCAACTTTGCATCAGTTTACTGATGAGCCTGAACCTCAGGTTTCCTCAGAGTTCATGTGCAGACTGACGTGATCGCATGAAGCAGTCTGTTCCACACTGACTTGACTGATGCGCATGCACACACACACACACACACATGCACGCACACACACACGTACACGCACACACAGAGTTGGTGTGGTGCGATCCATCCAGCTGCTCTTTGAGTTTTAAAGCATGTATTATTGATTGGAACAAGCAGCGCTGAAGTGGAGAGCAGAGCTGCAGCTTTGTTCAGGGGCAAAGCTGCAAGTTAGCTGCTTAGCAGGCTGACAGCAGAGGGACGGGCGAGAGACAGAGTGATGCAGAGAGAGAAGTCAGACTGAAATTTAAGACTCACTTAGGGAGCTTTTAAGGAGAAAGAGCCACATTTAAAGCAACACAGCAGATCAAGGGAACTTTGATATGTTCACTTCTTTGTGGTTCTGCAGCCAAACTACCCAAAGACTTTCCTGTTCACATGTTAGGCAGCAACACAAAGATAAAAAGCGTCGTAAAGATATAATGATTACCGAGTGGTTATTCACTGAATTTATATTTTTAACAAATATGTCAAATTCTTTAACTGGATTGTTCCATCCGGCTTTGTTAAGAGGGTTATGAGAAGGTTATAAATTTAAAAACAGAGACTGCAGGAAAAAAAGGTCGTTAGTAAAGCATTGAAAATTTTTCCTGCGATTCCTCTGATGCTTTTGGTCAGTTTGAACATTGTGTTTACACTTCAGAATAAAATACGATACAAATATGAGCTTTTTAAAGACAAGATCAATCCACTTTGCGTGATTTGTTCAGGATACCAACCCATCCAGGCGGAAATTAGAACATCAGCGTCTTTGTAAACGTGGTCCCTGAAATGAAACGTTTAAACTTGTAAAGAAAATCTCTGGTTTATGCTTAGACTTTTTGTTTTAACTTTTTAAAAACATATCAATTCAGAAATGCCTGCAGAAACATCTGCTGTCTGATTATCATTGGACATTCTGTCTATTCTTAAGGACTGTGACCTGGAACTGTGCTGCATCACAGGGCTGCACTGAATTCACTGAGCACGACATGCAGTTGTTCTGATTTGCTGTTCCGAGCAGCTTTTAGAGTTAAAAAATTGGCTTTGTTTCTTATTTATGACTCTTGAGGGAGCTGGATTTTTTCTTAAATCAGTAGTTCTGAATTAAATAGAGTTCAGTTCTGCACAAATTTAGAGCTGTTAGTGGTTTTTATGGACAGGCTGGTGGAACAAAGGGATTCAAACTTTACTTTGTCATGCCCAAATTCTGTTTGCAGCACACAGTTGAAGTGGGAGGAGTAAACCTCCGTCAGCATGTCCGTCCCACATCAGGCTTATTTTCTATGATTGAGGTTATCCGTCAAAAATATGCCAGATCACAGGGATGCTAAGAGGACGGCTGGTACATGGATCACCTGGGTCCTTTTGGTTTTCTGTCAGGAAATCAAAATATTTTGACTTGACATTGATAAAAATAGACGGGGCAACACAAGATAAAAAATAAAGAGTGGAGTTCAAAGCACTCTGAAGTAAATTTAGCCTTCAATCATTACAATGGTTTCAACTGCAAAACAAAGAGCTGCATGTTTGTTAAGTCAAACTAAGTATTAAAGAAAGCAAAGAAGAAAAGGATGCTCTCCTTTCTTTCTTTCCCTGCAGAAAAATCAACGTTTCTGCCTCAGACCCTGTAGACGCAGTTGTGTTTCCAGTCCAGGGGGGTATTCCAGAAAGCAGGTTATGCTAGCTCTCACGGTAAGTTTGAGGCTAAGGAAGTTGATAACTTCAGTTTTCGGTTCCAGAAATGGAGGTATGTTTCAGGGTAGGTCAAGTTGCCATGGCAACTCATGCTCTGAACATAACCTGGTCGGGAGCAGGTTTAGTTGAAGGTTAGTTTGTTTACAGAGAGGTGAAGCAGCATGGCGTGTCCATTTGAAGATGATTTAGTGGATGAAGAAGCTCAGATAAAACTTTTTTCACCGTGAGAGGATGATAAGATCACATATGGATGTTGGAAAATTAAACTTTTTTACTTTGATCTAACTTAATTATTTGCTTCAGTTAAGATAAATCATTTGTTTGTTAAGTCAGTTTAAAAATAACACACAGTTTTCAGACAGTTATTTTACTTTCATTCAAATTAATTAAATTAAGTAGGTGTAACGTTGGTCCTGCTGTTAGATCGGCACCGCAAAGGATTGTGGGATACCATTTCCTTTGCCTGTCTGGACGGATTTTTGTTTAAGTGTGGGTTTTTGATCAAATGTGTTTAGTTGTTTAGCTGTTTTACTGTGTTTTGCTATATTTTGCTGAGTTGTTTATTCCTACTGTGCTTATCTCTCTGCACCATGAGTAAGAGTGAAGGAGAGGATGATTAGTTTATATCGCACCCCTACCGTCGTATGATGTAATGACATTGACGGAAAATTCTTTAATGAAATTTTGCGCAACGTGCTTTTTTTCCCCCGTCCTTTTTATTGTTATAAAAATGAGCATATCTGCCGGCTCATACTTAGACATATGAGACATCAAGAAATATAATTAATTAAGGTATGGAATGGAAAAAATATTAATTGAATTGGAGTAATATGACATTTAGTTAGATAAATACATAAATTTGAGTTGTATAAACAATTATTTGGTTTTATAGACGTAAGAAATTAGGTTGATTAAATTTTACTCAATTATTTGTTACCAATAGAGGTAATTCATTTAAGGTGGCAAACTTGGATAAGTTATATATATATATATATATATATATATATATATATATATATATATATATATATATATATATATATATATATATATATATATATATATATGCGTCACAATGAAAATGGAAATAAGATCAGAAACTTGTGCGTTTACTTTGTTTGTTCTTACTACAAGCAGAAACTCTTTCTTTTGATGATGCAGCCATATTACTTTTTTTATGTACGTATAATCTTCACACGCCATCATTAAAACCTCAGACTCCGTCTCACCGAAGTATAGCGCTTTCTTTTTTTCCACGCGTTTCCATGGTGACTCCAGAAATCGGCGATCTATTGAGAATGTCTTTATGTACTTGCTGTGCACGTGCATTAACCCAGGGTTACCAAGTCGAGCGTAATTACGCCAACTCATATCCGGTCTTTTGGAACCGACATACCCAGAGTAAGCAAGTTCAGGCGGATTTCAGCCAGAGTTCAGGCTTAAAGTCAGGCTAGTTTAAGCATGCTTCCTGAAATACCCCCCAGCTCTTTAGTCAAACAAAGTGAAAGTAAGCCTATGCAAATGAATGGAAGTCAGCACCATGAGTGTGTGTTCAGAGAAAATCAGCTGGTAACGTTTGTGCAACAGGCAACACATCCGAGCAGCTCAAGATGGACAAACCAACAAATCAATGATCCCCCAGCCTGTCTACACACAAACCTTTGTGTGTGTGTTCACAAACATCCCTATGTGTGTGTCCAAAACATCCCTATGTGTGTGCATGTTCAATAACATCACTGTGTGTGTGTGCGTGTTCACAAACATCACTGTGTGTGCATGTTCACAAACATCACTGTGTGTGCGGGTTCACAAACATCACTGTCTGTGTGTGTTCACAAACATCACTTTGTGTTTGTGTGCGTGTTCACAAACATCACTGTGTGTGCGTGTTCACAAACATCACTGTGTGTGCGTGTTCACAAACATCACTTTGTGTGTGTGTTCACAAATATCACTGTGTGCGTGTTCACAAACATCACTGTGTGTGCGTGTTCACAAACATCACTATGTGTGCGTGCGTGTTCACAAACATCACTGTGTGTGCGTGTTCACAAACATCACTGTGTGTGCATGTTCACAAACATCACTTTGTGTGTGTGTGCGTGTTCACAAACATAACTGTGTGTGCGTGTTCACAAACATCACTTTGTGTGCGTGTGCGTGTTCACAAACATCACTGTGTGTTTGTGCGTGTTCACAAATATCATTGTATGTGCGTGTTCACAAACATCACTGTGTGTGCGTGTTCACAAACATCACTGTGTGTGCGTGCGTGTTCACAAACATCACTGTGTGTGCGAGTTCACAAATATCACTGTGTGTGCGTGTTCACAAACATCACTTTGTGTGCGTGTTCACAAACATCAATGTGTGTGTGTGTTCACAAACATCACTGTGTGTGCGTGTTCACAAACATCACTGTGTACGCGTGTTCACAAACATCACTGTGTTTGCGTGCGTGTTCACAAACATCACTGTGTGTGCGTGTTCACAAACATCACTGTGTGTGCATGTTCACAAACATCACTTTGTGTGTGTGTGCGTGTTCACAAACATCACTTTGTGTGCGTGTGCGTGTTCACAAACATCACTGTGTGTTTGTGCGTGTTCACAAATATCACTGTATGTGCGTGTTCACAAACATCACTGTGTGTGCGTGTTCACAAACATCACTGTGTGTGCGTGCGTGTTCACAAACACCACTGTGTGTGCGTGTTCACAAACATCACTTTGTGTGTGTGTTCACAAACATCACTGTGTGTGCGTGTTCACAAACATCACTGTGTGTGCGTGTTCACAAACATCACTATGTGTGCGTGCGTGTTCACAAACATCACTGTGTGTGCGTGTTCACAAACATCACTGTGTGTGCGTGTTCACAAACATCACTGTGTGTGCGTGCGTGTTCACAAACACCACTGTGTGTGCGTGTTCACAAACATCACTTTGTGTGTGTGTTCACAAACATCACTGTGTGCGTGTTCACAAACATCACTGTGTGTGCGTGTTCACAAACATCACTGTGTGTGCATGTTCACAAACATCACTTTGTGTGCGTGTGTGTTACCAAACATCACTGTGTGCAGTGTGTGTTCACAAACATCACTGTGTGTTTGTGCGTGTTCACAAATATCACTGTGTGTGCGTGTTCACAAACATCACTGTGTGTGCGTGTTCACAAACATCACTGTGTGTGCGTGTTCACAAACATCACTGTGTATGCGTGCGTGTTCACAAACATCACTGTGTGTGCATGTTCACAAACATCACTTTGTGTGTGTGTGCGTGTTCACAAACATCACTGTGTGCGTGTGCGTGTTCACAAACATCACTTTGTGTGCGTGTGCGTGTTCACAAACATCACTGTGTGTTTGTGCGTGTTCACAAATATCATTGTATGTGCGTGTTCACTAACATCACTGTGTGTGCGTGTTCACAAACATCACTGTGTGTGCGTGCGTGTTCACAAACATCACTGTGTGTGCGTGTTCACAAATATCACTGTGTGTGCGTGCGTGTTCACAAACATCACTGTGTGTGCGTGTTCACAAACATCACTTTGTGTGCGTGTTCACAAACATCAATGTGTGTGTGTGTTCACAAACATCACTGTGTGTGCGTGTTCACAAACATCACTTTGTGTGCGTGTTCACAAACATCAATGTGTGTGTGTGTTCACAAACATCACTGTGTGTGCGTGTTCACAAACATCACTGTGTGTGCGTGTTCACAAATATCACTGTGTGTGCGTGTTCACAAACATCACTTTGTGTGCGTGTTCACAAACATCAATGTGTGTGTGTGTTCACAAATATCACTGTGTGTGCGTGTTCACAAACATCACTTTGTGTGCGTGTTCACAAACATCAATGTGTGTGTGTGTTCACAAACATCACTGTGTGTGCGTGTTCACAAACATCACTGTGTGTGCGTGTTCACAAACATCACTGTGTGTGCGTGTTCACAAACATCACTTTGTGTGTGTGTGCGTGTTCACAAACATCACTGTGTGCAGTGTGTGTTCACAAACATCACTGTGTGTGCGTGTTCACAAATATCACTGTGTGTGCGTGTTCACAAACATCACTGTGTGTGCATGTTCACACACGTCACTTTGTGTGTGTGTGCGCGTGTTCACAAACATCACTATGTGCGTGTTCACAAACATCACTTTGTGTGCATGTTCACAAACATCACTTTGTGTGTGTGTGCGTGTTCACAAACATCACTGTGTGCAGTGTGTGTTCACAAACATCACTGTGTGTGCGTGTTCACAAACATCACTGTGTGTGCGTGTTCACAAATATCACTGTGTGTGCTTGTTCACAAACATCACTGTGTGTGCATGTTCACACACGTCACTTTGTGTGTGTGTGCGCGTGTTCACAAACATCACTGTGTGCGTGTGTTCACAAACATCACTGTGTGCGTGTGCATGTTCACAAATATCACAGTGTGTGCGTGTTCACAAACATCACTGTGTGTGCGTGCGTGTTCAAAAACATCACTGTGTGTGCGTGCGTGTTCAAAAACATCACTGTGTGTGCGAGTTCACAAACATCACTGTGTGTGCGTGTTCACAAACATCACTGTGTGTGCGTGCGTGTTCACAAATATCACTGTGTGCGTGTTCACAAACATCACTGTGTGTGCGTGTTCACAAACATCACTGTGTGTGCGTGTGGGTTTTCACAAATATCACTGTGTGTGCGTGTTCACAAACATCACTGTGTGTGCGTGTTCACAAACATCACTGTGTGTGCGTGTTCACAAACATCAATGTGTGTGCGTGTTCACAAACATCACTGTGTGTGCGTGTGGGTGTTCACAAATATCACTGTGTGCGTGTTCACAAACATCACTGTGTGTGCGTGTTCACAAACATCAATGTGTGTGCGTGTGCGTGTTCACAAACATCACTTTGTGTTTGTGCGTGTTGAGTTTCCAGAAATACCTGCAATCAAGGGGATGATAAAAAAGGGGATTTGCTTCACAACCTTTACGACCACACAACCACAGTCCCTGCAGCACAAACCAGTAGACTCTCGAAGGCCCAAAGCGCTTTACAGTCACAGTCCCACACACACATTTAGAGATTAGGCCTGTTTCTTTGTTGTGCATCTGCACTTTACTGTTGTTTATGTCTACGCACGGGACAGTGAGAAACGTAATTTCGATTCCTTTGTATGTCAAGCACTTGTGAAGAAATTGACATATAAACCTGACTTTGACTTTGACATTTACACACCCATTCACACACTGGTGGCGGCTCCGTTGCCAAACACTGGAGCCAACCTTCCAGGTGGGGTTCTGAGTCTTGCCCGAGCACACTTTGACACGTGGACGGGCAAAGTGGGAATCGAGCCTGCAATATTCCGATCAGGGGTCGACCGCCCTACCGCTGCATCACGGCCGCCCCAGACATAAGTATGTAGGTTGTGTTTTTACAAATATGTTGAGGTCTTCAAGACAGTATTGTTTGATACGATATAGGTTTACTGTCGCTTGTTCGAGTCTAGACACGTATGCTTACACTTCTGTGGTGGGCATGAACACAACAATAACATGTGTCACGTAAACATGTGTCCTTCTGGAGCCAGGTTTGATTTATTGTGACTCTAGGAAGCTTCAGAGGACATCTAGGAAACTCCAAAGACTCAGCGATTTTCATGTAAACAACACCCTTCCGCCATGAACTCTTTAAACCAAAAATGATTGGTCTTTCATCAAATGCGGAGGTAATGTGTGCATGTAGCCCATCGCATGCCCACCTCCCTCACAAACATGGCATTAGACGTGACTTGTTCTATGTGCTCTGACCTGAGTTCAGCAGCTCCTGCTCCATCACCCCACAGCCCAGCACCTCCATCCAGTTCCCCTGGAAACGCACCTCCAACTCAAAGGAGGGGTGAGTGAAGGGGAAGTAACAATCGACCCATCTGACCTCCACATCTGATGGGTAGAAGAGAAGGGTTTAGAATCTGAACGCTTCTTTAATGTCCAGAAGTCCTGCTGGCCTGACCTGCTCCAAACAGGTAAGAGACGAGGCGCGTCAGCGTCTGCTTCAGGTCAAACTCCACCAGCTTCACTGCTTCCAGAGAGTGTGTTTCCTGCTTCTGCGGCGTGCGGCGGCCCCCACGCTCAAACAGTGACAGGTCCTCACCATTATGCACCTTTGAGAAAAGCTGGGAGATGAGAGAATTGTGGTCAGAGGTCAGGAGCGGTTAGAGAGGCTTTCAGCCTCGAAGCTTCTTCCACCCATAAAACATTTGTTTACCCTAAAACACACGGGGGGATCAAACGCTGAAATTTACAAAATTCAGTTTGTTTTGTTCAACAAATCTCCATAAAAGTATAAAACTCGGAAAGTAACACGTTCAGTAAAGTAACACAACTGGGCCAGACCCAGCCAGTTTTATTCTGTTCAAATGTATTCCAGTTCAGGTCGGAGTCTAGTTGTTCCATCATAACCCTGGAAATGATACTGGCTTGAGTGCATTGCCAAAAGCACAATGACCAGCTGAGACTAGGATTTAAACGCAGATACTACCCCCCCCCAGTTTCTCTGTACCTTTAGGTATCAAAGAAACATCAAAGACAAAACCAAAGGGTAGTGTTACTGGTGGAGGAGTTTGGTTGCAGAGTTCATGGTGAAGAGAATTGACTTTGAGGATAAAGCCCTTCATTTACTGGTCCTTCCATGATCCTGCCCTCACCTGACCTCGAGTTAAGGGCTACTGTGGGATCCTGATCTGATTCTGAGCCCAAACCTGGTGGTTGGTGAAGAGCCGGACTCCTTCCATCTGGTGGAAGACTGGGTAGTGACTGGCATCAATCTCGTCCCGTCTGTAAACGTCTCCAGCCAACAAGAAGGCATCCAGGCCAGACCTGACGAGCTCCGCCTGGTGGGCCGACGTGTGAGCGCGCAGCATCATATTTCTTAACACAAAAAGGAAGTCTTTAAAGAAGAGCGTTAGCCAAAAGCACTAATATTGGGAAGGTTCACTTGATTATTGAAAACAAAGCAGGTTTTATGGACCTCTATGGGTAAACTCTTGGTTTGAAATGCTTACTACACTGCAGACAGTGTGTCTGGGCTTCACAAACACTTACCGGTTAAGGTAGTAGTTGTCTCCTTGTTTTCTGCTCGAGTGATCGGGTGGGATCAGCAAACTGTCAGACAAACACACAACTGTTCATTTAACAGACTAAAGAACTATTCTGAATCTGTGTCAGGTTCACTCTTGAACTTTGAGGTCTACTCCCTGCTCAAGGCTCATCCTTACATCCAAAAACCTAGACTGAAATGAAGTCAAACAGTCTGATGAAGGTCAATGAATTATTTTATTTTTTACAGAAAAATTGTATATTTAACCCAGTGGTTAGCGTTTTTGCCTCACAGCGAGAAAGCCCTTGTTAAAATTCTGGCTAGGACCTTTCTGTGTGGACTTTGCATGTTTTCCTTTTGCATGCGGAGCCTGTTTTCTTCGGGCACTCCAGCTTCCTCTCACAGTCCAAAAACATGCTTCGTAGTTTAACTGGTAACTGTCCCTTTGTGTGTGGGAGGGACCGTATGGCCCTTTGACAGAAGGGGGACCTATCCAGGGTGTCCCCCACCTTTGCCCAACAGTAGCTGGGACAGGTTCCAGCAACCCCTTGACCCCGAAAGGGTTAAAAAAAATGGATGGATTAACTTTTTAGCTCCCTATGGTTGAGGAGAAGCGATATAACTAATATAAAGATTGTTTATCCCTTGGTGAGCCCTTAGAGCGAAAATGTTCATCCCCATTTTTCTACAGGCATGGTGCAGGGAACAGGCCATAGTGAACACGTATAAAACACATAAGGGTAAGTAGGGGTGTTGTTTACCCCTCCCCCCCCCCCTACTTCTGTGGATTGCGCTGTTTAAGTGATAAGTGTGTAGCCTGACTGAAAACAGACAGAGTTTTGTTTGTGTGGACATCCTACGGGCACTTACAGAGGACCTGCACAACCGGTGTATGCAGCATTCACACACGATCAGTGAGGAGCCACTTTACTAATGAGTAGTGCTGTGGAAGGGCACAGAACGACAGTACGTTCCAGTACGTACCAGTACGTCATAAATGGGAGTAACTTACATTATCCTTACAGACACATTTACCACACAACACTGGTACTTTCACTTGTCCCTTAAAGTGTCCACATGAGCCTCAAGGGAACTCCAAGACACCTGTGCTCCTCTAAAGATGCAGTCGCTCTTTTCTACGACCCTCTACGGACCACCCAAAATCCCACAGCATTTGTACGGTTTAACTGCTGTACAAACGCATGTGATTGAGGCTTTAGTCTAAGCAGGGAGGTTGAGCTACATGCCTTGATAGCTGGCATCCTGTTAGTTTATTAAGTGTATGATTAAAACAAAGAACAAATGTTCAGACCACTTTGCATGACCAGAATTTTTTTTTTAACCATTTAAAGATAAGTGTTAGTTTTTTTGTACTGAAGACTATAGTACAAGCAGTGTCACAGTCATTTTAACTAGCAGACTTCAACCCTGGTCATTAAGATCTACCTTCCTGCTTGGTTTTCAACAATCTGTGCCTCTTAACTGATTCTACATTTTGTTTGACTGAACACACCAAAGTATTTGGATAAGACAACTGTTTGGAAAACAAGCAAGAAGGTGGATCTTGAGGGGCAGAGTTAAAGACATCAGGAAATTCTGAACAATCATCACGACATGCTGCTGTCATGCTTTTATTTTTTTAACCAAAGACTTTTTCTTTTATCTTCTAATGAACTTGGACTTATAATTTAGGCAATCTCAATGAGTGGAACAAAATATTTGGAAAACAAGTCCAACCCCGGCCCTCAGGGCCTGGTGTTGGCCTGAAAAGAAGTGCTGAAGGCAAAAATAAAAATGAAACTTCTGGCAGAAACTTTCTCTTTCACCAACACCACCACACTACATGTTATTTGGGAGAGTG
Source organism: Oryzias latipes (assembly GCF_053564925.1). NCBI lineage: Eukaryota > Metazoa > Chordata > Actinopteri > Beloniformes > Adrianichthyidae > Oryzias > Oryzias latipes. Next base: position 4,892,520 of record NC_136256.1, on the reverse strand, counting down.
CTTGTTCTGTGGTTCATCTTTGTTATGTCAGGAGAAACCTGAAGCTCCTGACCTGTCAAAGTTCTGCTCCACAGTCACTACAGGACTCAGGTTGTCGTGGACAGAGAAGAGCGGGTTGCCTCCTGGCCCGATGTAATTGCTAAGGAAAGAAGAAAGCAGAAACAGTACAGACTAACTGGTTTCTGTCTCTTCCATGGATCCTCTCAGCTTTGAAACTGATGCTCTTCTGACCTGTAAAAATGAGCTTTGATGCGCTCCTTGATCAGCCACAGTGGATGATACGGCTGGTTGTGAAGGTTGCGCCCCACTTTGGCCAAGATCTTTGGAGTAACGTTGGTGAAGTCATCCCTGGGGTAACGGTGCCCCAACACCTCCACTGACTGGTGGCCAATTACAGGCTGAGGGATGTCTGTGCTGAGCCTTCTGTACGAGACATGCCACGATGCTGTGCTGCCACTGGTCCAGAACTCTGACAGAAGCCGCTGAAGTAAGGGGCGGCCCCAGGGTTGAAGGTAGGGGAGAGTGGGTGAACCAAGCATCACGGTGACTGGTCCATGGAGCTGGAAACACAGCAGCGATTAGAATCAGAGTCCAGGACATAAACAAAAGACAAAACTGCCTCAAGAAAAGCAAAAAAATGTCATTAAGAAAACAGCCCAATATGGCCAATGAAAACATGAGGAACCTAAAAGCATTCAACCCTGGATCATTGAAAACCACCAGAGTACCCACTACACTACAACTATACAATATATTAACCAAGAACAAAAGAAAAGACAACGTTTAAACAAAAACAGGTAGTGGGAAAAAGTTTAATATCATGGTCATAAAGACGTGAACAAACAACACTTGCTACCTTTGGTCTTAATGAAGATCATGAGTCAGAATCTGACATCAAGCTTTAAACCTTTTTTATTTTGTCAAACATTAAGTATCCTCCAGGGACTTCCTTTGATCAGCTTGACCTACAGGTGTGACTCTAAAAATGATCAGAAATTTGACATCCACTGTAAATACAGTTGGGAAAAAAAGGTTAATCTGCAAAATACAACATGAGGTTTATGTATGTCCAAAGCACAACACATCCATACATCATTGAATGGTATAATGTTAAAAATCTTAGCATGGCAGGAGTAAACTGTAATTACAAGAACATCAGACAAGTTAAACACTAGAAAGTCCAAAATGTATTAAAAGAAATGGAACTTGGAATTGTGTACAAATACATTACATACTATTTTCCAGTATTTGGCTATGCTGCAGGAAGTAGCATAACATGGGAGTAAGTGGAAAAAAATCTAAGTAAATTTTTTTTTTACTTTTATGATCATTTTCACAGACAACATTCAATAACACTGATTAAAGCAGCAGAATTTGAAGTTGGAAAAATACCAGAATTAGTTACTGAGGGTCATATGTGTGCTGAACACATCTGTATACTTTAATTTTTTTCCAGTACATATGAATAGTTTATACAGAAGAAGAGTGTTCTATCCATTTATAAAAGAAATATGCTCTGCTGGACAAATATCTTCTTGTGTGTGTCTTATATGCTGCTTCCTGCTGTTGGATGAATGGTGAAATATTCAGTTCTTTCAATTGTAAATCTGACTCCAGAGGAGTCAGTGCCTCACCAGCCATTAACCTCACCGCACGTCACTGTCTCCATCTCTGTTCCTTGTAAGCTACGGCCCTGCTTGTTTTGCAGCTGACCCACGCTTCAGTAATTGCTGATTAGCTGCATTAGGTAAGACCCAGTTTCTGATTGACTGAACATGAGAAACAGGGTTGGAGACCACTCTTGTAGTGTGGTACAAGCAAAGTTTAGAGATACTGTGAAAGCAATAAACAAAGTCTGACTGACGGACTTGCTTAATACGCCTTATAGTTCTGTGTGCCTTATACATCACATCAATGCAAACATATACCATTCCATAATTATACACATTATAGTCCGGTGTGCCTTCAAGTGTGGAAAATAAGGTGATTGTCTCCCTGTTTCAGTTTGGATGCTGTAGGGCAGCCAAACCAAAAAAACACTAGTTTCCATATCCTAAAGTCGCACATTGACTCTTTTGGCTCACACATTGCTCTGAGGTTTGCTGTGGGTCGAGGTGTTTGCTGATCAATTAGACCTGCTTCTGTCAATTCACTTAACATGGGTGGGGTAGTGTGGTGGGGGAGCAGAACTTGTCTGTAAGGAGGGAAAACAAAGGTGCAGGACCTTGTTTAGGGTTAGATGAGAGAGCTGCAGCCCAAAGCTCTGGTTATAATTACAGTTCTGAACAGAAAAAGCAGCCCTGGACTCGCACCCCCCTCAGCCACGGCTCTCCATCATGACACCTAAATATTGTCTCACTGACATACAGGGTGCATCGCTAAAGGGTGGGTGTTGCATTGCAGGGGCATTGCAGCAAAATGGATTATTGTTTCTAAATCAGCGCTGCTGCTGGAATCATGTTACACTGGCACAAACAGAGACGAGTGTGCAGAAGCAGCAGCCCGCCGCTCTATCTTCTGATTTCAGGCTGAAGCACAAATGCCATTTACTACCTGCAGGCTGCACAATTTCTCCCAACAAATGAAGGCAAACTGCGACTGGGTTAAAGCTGAGAAACTAATTCCTCCTGTGGGAAACATTACCGCGTTGGGTAAAGGTCACGCAGCTCGGCCCGGGTCCGCCTGTTAAAGGTTATGTAAAGATGGGGGCTCCGTCTCTGTAGCGCTTCTGCTGTTAATGTTTCACAAATGAAGGTGAAACACGGAGCTGGAGGAAGACTCATCATCTTCATGCAGGAGCGGTCAAAGTTTTTACACTTGTATGAAAGTTGAACTCCTCTGTTTCAAACAGGGGGAGAGAATATAATTACCTGCCTGGCCACTAAGCTTTCACCTCATGTCCAGGTTTAAGTGAAGTTTCTGCTCCGAGTTCTGCCCTTTTGAACCAAACAGAGGAAGGTCTTTTGCCTGTCTGATGAAAACAAACCTTTCTGTGAAGCAATAAATTAAAGCTGTCACTGCTTTTCCTCCACAGTCTCATTTCTGCTGTGGAGCTGCACCAGTTTTGTCGACCAGAAACCATCAAGGAGGCCAAATAATTAGCTGCCCCCGCTTCAACAGGATGGGAGGACGTGGAAGACTCTCCAGGAAAAGAAATGAAAAATGTTCCGCTTGACCTTTTATCCTAACAGCGCTCAGGAACTTCCTATAGCTTCTGTCTGCTTGTGGTGGGCTGAACGGGCATGGCTTCTATAGCTCACACATCTTTGACTCCACACACATAGAAAATACAAGTCTTATTTTGAAAGTCTGAATGATGAATGTGAAGCAAAAATGTCTGACATATATACACATACTCCTAAAATTGGAACAGGGCATTTGAAGTACACATTTAGCCCATAGTGTTCACACTGGAAAATCTGGGAGGGGCTTCTTGGAAGATGCTTGGTAAGAGATGTTGACGTTAAGCAAATCTGGTGAATCTTGCTGCGTTTTCTCTCACAGCTCTATTCTGATTTATAAGACTTGGTGGCATAGAATTCCATCTGCGTAAAAAAACACAATAACTTCTTCTCCTTGGTCAATTTTATTTGAGGTTTATCATCGTTTCTGTCAAGTGTAGATGTTTGTCAAAAGGGGCGGGGCCTGTCAACACACACACACACACTCAAATGTTAAAAATATTCCTGATGGCTCGTGTTCTACTGTGGTGGATCATGGAGCCCCCCACACCAAAAATCCCCCTGAAGGCAAAGCAGCAGTGGCAGCCAGGGCCCCCCAGACACCCACACGGGATCGTGCCAACCAACCATTTCATGATCCACCATGAAATGGTTGGTTGGCACTTCTGTGTATTAAAAGGGACGCCATCCATACCTTGGTACCAAATCAGAGTCTGATTGGTCGAAGTACAACTTGGTTTAATTTTCAATAGCGGTCTTGTTTTGTACGTAAAGCCTGAAAACAGTTGTGAAAACTTGCATAGCTTCGTCTGAACGCAAGAGTTCTGAATGCGGACGCCCGAAATGCACATGAAGGTGCGTTTATATCGAGTTTTTATTGAAAGTGACCACTTTGTGTGAACGTAGATTTAGGTCAAAACCATGCGCTGCAATGAGGGAGATATTTCGAATTAAAACTGGACTTTGTGAAAACATTATCCTAACATCTAACAACAGTCTAAAGCAGTCCTACCAAGACTAGATTCTTTATTTGACAACATAACCTGACGAAGTTAAAGCCTAGAAATGTAAATAAATGAAAAATATTCAGAATTTATTAACTTATGATTTTTGTATTCTTTGATGAGAAGTGCAGGACCTGTAGTTATTCTCTATGTTTTTTCACAGACAGACCGGCTGAGATCACCACAGACTGAAGTCGTGCTCATGGTGAATCATGAGAGCTCATCAGGACACATGGGTGGAAATGGGAAGCAAAGCTGCGGGTTTGAGGCGGGGCAGCAAACAGCACGCAGCATCAGGTGAAAGACGCAGCAAAGCCAGGAGCTCTGGAGGAGGCCGAGGATGATTCATCATGTGTGAAGGTTGCTGAGAAAATCCCTGCTTCGGCTGCCAGCAGCTTGTTCTGAGTAAGCAGACAGGTGGAAGCCAGCAGTGAGGCGGAGATGTGACTTCTGCCGCTGCCAGCTGACAAATGGTGGAACATGGGATGCTGCAAAGGACGAGCAGCCAATTGGTCCGAAAACACATCAACGAGCGTGGAGATAAACCCTGAGACGTGTGTGAGGGCACAGCGCCTGATTCCGACATGAAACCAAAGACGCCGCAAAAACTGTGAATATTGCCAAGGTTTGAGCCCCGCCCCTCACATGTCTGGAAGCATGTCAGCCAGATGCCGCCTCTGAAACATGACGGCATACAAAGACATAAAGGACACACACCGTTTACAGCAGCAGGTTTAGAGCTGAGGGATTCATGGAGGCAGTAAAAAGTGACACGCTGATAGAAGGAGGAGATAAATCATAAACTGCAGAGAGGCCGGCAGGCTCAGATTAAGCCCCCACCTTCCGGTCCCGGATTCAAAGCAAGCCAGGAAGAACATTGCAGTTCCTCAAAAGACCACTGAAGGATGATGACAAAAGGAGCAATTTCCACTAAACGCCAATGTTCAAACATCAGACTTTACACAAAGAATAAATGAATGTAAGCCCTGGTGCACAAATGGTTCCTGGTGCATCATAGTTTGTTTTATTATTCATTACAATTGTGTGTGGTTGAAATATTCATTTAGAGAATAGACTAAAATACGGTGTTCCCTCACTATATCGTGGTTCACCTTTAGCGGTCTCGCTCTGCAATTTTGAATGCAGCGCACTCTAAAACTCTTTGATCTTTTCCCATTTTCTCGTTTTAAGGTCTGGTCACAATCCAACCATTGGACACAGAAGATCTTAGACCAAAATCCAATTAAATATGATGACTGTCACATTTGACTGAAATACAACTTTTTAACATCTATTAATTTGTCCAGTTTAGCTTTTTAAGCTATTTTAATGAACTAGCACCTAGCACTAGTAAATTCCAAACTTGCAGCAGGTCTCTTGATCAGTCTTAAGTGGAAATTGTAAGGTCTGTTTCTGGAAAAACCTCTTTTGCTCAGGCTGCCCTGAAAAGACTCTGGAATTTACCCCTCACCGATTTGAAATCTGTGACCAGTTTTACCTTTTTTTAAAAACTAAGTCTTGATTGTATCAATTGCAGCACTGCACATGTTTTAACGGGTTAATGTTTTTATGCTTTTGATGCATCCATGTGTTGTTTTTTACTTTTACTTTTTTTTTACTAAGTGCAGAGATCCAGGAAATTAACACAACTGAAACAAAAACACACGTTGAGATTGTTCATATTCCAGCAGATATACAAATCTAGAAGGTAAAGTCACATAGTTACATGTACAGGTGCAAAATGAGGAACTTAGGACGACGACAGTTGTTCAAAGACATAGTAATCGTTCCCATCCATCTTTTAAAAATGACATCCATTCTTAGTTGTAGTTGGGCAGTCAGATATTCCATCATGTAAACTTGGTTTAATTTTTGTATTAAAAGAGGAAGTAAAAGAGGCCATAGCCACAGTTATGGAGCGGGACTCATCAGCAGTGAAAAGGTACGTCACTTGATAGTGAAGAACAGCTTTGTGCAGCACTACAAGTCAATCTTTCAGCATTTGTGTGGATGAAACTACAACAGAAGACAATAATGCCTAATTATGTCTTCTTATGTACGTCATGTGTCTGACAGTAGAGAGGCTGAGACCGTTTTGGCTGGAAAGCATCTCACAGGAGGGCAGATGATTGTCAGCGCTGGATCGATACCTGCTGGAGAAGTCTATCCCTTCTGAACAGAGCTCCTGCTTGGGCCACAGACATCGTTGGTTGGCAGTTACATAGACTGCACTGGATTACTGGAGGATGAGCGACACACATCTATACTGTCCAACGCATCATTCACTGTCACAGCCTAGTGGCTTAAAACATCAGTGAATGAAAGGCCATGCACTAAAGGACCGCCTCTTCAGACATGTGTGTGGTAAACGTGACGTAAGAGTCGCTGCTGCTGTACACCGAAAAGCGCTGGCTTTCCAAAGAGACGTGTCTCTCTTCTTTGTAAAGTCTTCAACACAGATCTGAAGTTTCTGAAGTCTCCCAAGACCTAGACATCAAAAGTCACTTGCTGTCATATCAGTTTACCTTTTTTGAAAAGATGAATGAGGTGACCCTCAAGCTCTAGGGAGGGGAGGTGACCCTGGGTCAGTGCTAAACCACTGTGGAGTTTACCCACCTCACTCATCCGGCAAAGGTTTATATAGTTATTCTATTATCATCATGGACTGATGTTGGAAAACCTAGAATGAATGAATTTATCCATTTTGTCTGCCTTTCGGTGTCCCGTCCATTGACTGATGATGATCGGCTGGGTTACACTCAGCACTTGGAGATGATTAAAGCTGACGAGGAGATCCGCTTTAGGGATCGTCAGAATCTGGAGGTGCCTGCCTGGATTCTGCAGCCCTATCAGGTAAGTGTTTGTAAGAAGGAAGCTGGCTTACAAAATGATGAGGAGGCACAAGCAGACATTTGTGGTAAAAACATGCGTGATTGGTCGGATGTGATCTTCTCATCACACTTAAAGTTTGGGTTTTCCTTTTTTATAGTCCGAGATCATCAGAATGACAGAAAAGGCCAGAAACATTCAAATCTATCATAGTAAAACATTTTAATTTTTTTTAAAAAAAACAACAGAACAAAATTCAACATTTTTCAAATGAACCTTTATGAAATGGAAAAATCCTGTAATCATCTCACGTTATTATCCTTTATTTTACCAGGAGGATCAGTTGAGAACAAACTCTCATTTCCCATGAGGACCTGGCAAGAAGGCCCAGCAAAAACTCATAACGACAACACTCGTGCTTAAGAGACAGTATAATGGAGGGTTTTGAAGAGGAGGGGGGGGGGGGAGTCTAATGAACAGTCTCTTTCTCACTGCAGGAGAGTCAGCCCCCCCCCCCCCCCCCCCCCCCCTCAGAGGGACTCCCTTTCTGGCATCATGACTACTTCCTGTGGTCCTCGTCCTGTCGCCAGCATGGACGATTACATAACATCCCAAACCCGCCTGCGTCTGGGAGCCTGAAATAAAGCTCGATAAACAGACAACTGCTCCAGGTTTCATCTGAAACCCAAAAGACAAACTTCTGTCCTTCAAATACGTTAAATATTCCAACAGTTATGATCATGTTCATGTTTAAAAGGAAGCTTAATGCTACAGAAAACATTTAACTGGTAACATCTAGTAGTAAAGTATTTCAAATTATTTCAGGCTGCTATTCTCTCAAATATCTACTGTTGTTTAGTAAGGATTACATTTTTTGAATTTTTATGATTTTTTATATATTTGAACACAAACAAATGTGAAAATGTCCATTTTATATTTCAGTGTATTTATAAGAATAATTGGAGATTTTTGTTCATTTCGTCACACATTAAGGAAAAATATGCAGTTTGGACTCATTTCAATGGTGAAATCAATACTTTGCATCTTTTTTCTTTGAGCTAATGAATCTGATTTTCGATCATATTAACAATGATGCATTTCTATTCTAAAGGACTATTTTAAAAACAAAACAAATTCAAAAGTTCCTAACATTTAGTGGTGTGAAGCAAGTAAACTGACCAGACACTTCGGCCATCTTCCAAACTGGCTGAATCTCTTTTGGGTTGCTGGAGCCTATCCTAGCTATTGTTGGGCGAAACTAAAATTCGTGTCACCAGGCTGTCGCGGGGCAACAGATGATCTATCACTATCTTGTCTTCCAACACGTTGAAAGACATATCTCAGGATCTGAAAACATCGTTTCCCATTTATGCTGAATGATCTACACTCACTAGCCACTTTATTAGGAACGCCTTGCTAGATCCAGGTTAGACACCCTTTTTTCTTCAGAACTGCCCCAATCCTTTGTGGCATAGATTTAATAAGGTTCTGGAAACTCAGAGAGTTTGTTCCATATTAACATGACAGCATCACACAGTTGCTGTAGATTTGTCGGCAGCACATACATGATGCCGATCTTCCCCAACCAAAGGTTCTCTGTTGGGTTGAGAACTGGTGGCAGTGGAGGCCGTTTGAGTCCAGTGAACTCATTGTCATGTTCAAGGAACCAGTCAGAGGATTCCAGCTTTATGACACAACAGGTTTCCGAAAATGGGTGTTCCAATCGACCAACATAGAATTTGCAAACCTTCAGCTTCCTGAGGAAGATGAAGTTCAGGGTTTGAGTGACCTTTCAACCCGTCGCTCTGTTTCCTGTGACCTCCAGAAATCAGCTTTCACTGAATTTGTACTGAGGATCAGAGACAGACTCCTGGGAGGTGGTGCAGCCCTGAAGCCGCATATCTTCTGTATAAATGCATGAGTCAGGCTGTGCGTGAGCGTCATGGTGCATGATTTACAGGAGCTGCAGCCAAACTGATTGGCTGACACTGTGGCGGTTATTTAAAACGCGGCATCGGGTGCAACAGCGCATCCATCTATGCCTCTTGTTTCAATTTGACCAGCAAGAAAAGCTGCAAACTGTGGTCCCGACTTCCGCTGCAGAGGTTCAAATCTCTTCAAAAAAAAAACCTTAAGGTCCAAACTCCATCTTTAAACGTCTATTTTACAGCTGAGAAATGCGAGGAACTGAAGGGCCCACGCTCATCACTCTCAGGTTTTCCCGCTCCACATTATTACTACTTTTACTCAAACTTATTCTTCATATTTTCAACTTCTCCTCCCATCTCTCGTCTCATAATTCATCCCTGCTGCTCAACATTTCCTTACAGTTTAATGTCCCCCCTCCCTCCCCCGATCCTCCTCCCGCCGTAATAAAGTCATAGCTGCGCTCTCAAAGAAGCAGGCAGCTTTTCACGAGCAGCATTAGATCAAGCGAGCGCAGGCAGCCTGTGGAGATGCAATAAAAAACAGCTTTTTTTAAGGTATAAACAGGGGAGGAAGAGGAGGAGTGTTTGGCATGATGAAGAAAGACAGAGATTTTATGGTGGGTGGAGAAAAGTGCCGAGGCTGCAGCTCTGCTCAACAATTTGTTTTGTGCTCCACCCTCCCTCCATGCTGTTCTGGTCTTGCAGCCTCTGTGGGGACTGCAGGTCCCTCTCTCCGGGACGGGCCTCTGGATTCAGTTTAAATGGCTGTAAATGCTGCAGGACCCCCCCTCAGCTGGCTTTGCTCTGCTTCCGTTTTCTTTCACAACTGAAAGTATCATTAGTTTATCCAGATGGAGCTCAACCTCCCCTTTTCAATCAGCTTTCCATTAAAAACACATCCCTTGAAAATAAAAAAGGAAATCATTTCCAACATGTTCGTTGTTCTTTAACTACAGCCGTAATTCTCCTCACGTCTCACCATCTCCTGCTCAAAAGCACAACGTTTGTGGATTTTTTGTAGAAATCTTCTTGTCCTCATAGACAGAGATTTGATAAAACTGCCGTTTTGTCTCCTTAAAGTCTCCCCCTGATAAAAATGCTGTTTTTGGTGTTTTTAACATGTTCTTATAGCGTTTTTCTAAAGATGGAGGTAATTAAGAAAATTAAGCTTAAAATTGCATTCCTGAGTATATTTTTATTTAAACTGTTGTGAATTAGGAGCAGAAAAAATGTAGAAAATACATTGGGAGGGCTAAAGGTTTCCTGCTCCACTCTGGATCGGGGAGGAGTGGGGGGGGGGGGGGGGGGGGGGGGGGGTCGGGGTTGCCACACCAAAAGTCCCGCCCACAACTCAGAGGTGAATTTCTGATGAACTTCTGCCGCTCTGCAGAAACTAATAAGCCCTAGAAAACTACAAAGGTTTTAACTATTGGCTAAAAACGTCATCATTTTAATCATAAGACCAGTGAGAACTTCTACAACAGATCAAAAGATGTCCACTAGTGGAGGCATCAGAATGGAGCGGAGCAGTAGCTTGTGGCCCTTTTCAGTTGCTGTATCACAACTGAGATCTTTTTTTAAATGACGTTTTCTTTTTTATCTGCTCCTGATTCACAACAATTTCAATTAGGAAAAAGTCACAAAAGCTATTTTAAGCTTAGACTCTTTGATAGGAGTCCTCCATCATCAGAAAAATGCTACAAGAACATATTTAAAAAAAAAAACAGAGATACAATTTTCAATGACAAATTTTCTTTTACTTTTTTTGATTAAATAGGTTTATCTTAAGTAAACTTAAACTCAGAAACCATTAACTTCTGGATCAATCAAACTGGTGTCGTTATTAATGTGCTAACTAACCAAAGGAGTTGTTTTGGTTTCTATTATACCAATATATTTTAGTGGCGTGAACCTTAAAATACATGCACTTTCTTTAGCACAGAGGTTCAGCTCTGAAGAATAGAAATGTGAGAAAAACTGACTCGGCATTTTCGGACATTAATAAAAGATTCCTCAGAATCTGACAAAAAAACATCTTTTTTGGTTTATCTTTAAAGTTTTGAAGCTTTGGAGCCCAAAAGTAGTCACTTATTTGGAAGAAGATGGATCAGTGCTGCATCAAATGGGAATGATGACTAAGGTGCAGCAAGAAGACTATTTTGACATCAGCGTTCATTGGTGAAGACTTCATCTGAAAAGACACCAACTTTGTGTGAAATCTGTCTCCCATCAGCAGCAACATGACCCTACACTAGTGAATTTATTACATTTCAAAATAATAGCCGCTTTCTTCCTCATCATTATTTCATAAAGGCTCAGTTGGCTCAGCAGGAACCTTTGTCACTGTGTAAAGTGACTCCAGGATCCTTCTGCAGCAGCACTGCTGTATGAATATGAGGGGCTGGGGGGGCAGGCGCGAATCGATCGGCCGGGACCGCCGTCCTGAGGGACAGCGCTGGCCGATCTGAATCAATCATCCACTGCAGCAGCGTCTCCCAGCACATTTTTCCCCCCCTGATCTGTCACATTCAGCAAGCCGGCAAATATGTGGAGCTGGCAAAACAGGAAGTAAACTTGTGTTGTTGTTGTGCAAACTCTGTTTTTTACTGTCAAGATCACAACTGAGATAACAGTGTGTTAGTTTTTTTAAGTCAGAACGTCCTGAAAAGAGTCAAAGCAATGGAGTGATTAAACGACAGTTTGGATCGCTGTCCAAAGCCACACCCACAATTTATTTTTTTTTGGGGGGGAAAAAAGGCATCAATGCAGTGATGTCAGACTTTAACCAACCATAGCAGCTTGGAGGACGCCGATGCTCTATCCCTTGTGCTATCCTATGGGGTCCAGATGACCCCACACTTACATTGGTGTGTTATTCCTACCATGACAAAGGTGGATAAAGGTGGAAAGATTTCATGTAATCCATGGACACCAGTGAAGATCACAAATCATTGAAGAAAAAAGGTTCTGAGCACTGTCTAGTGGGTCTAGATGACCCAACCAGCGCTCGACATAGCCATTTGTCCGCTGGCCCGGTCCTGTTTTTCGAGCAGTGCGGACCACAAGACTTTACTTTTCACTTGTCCGCTCGGGCCACTAAAATATCTAACGGTTTATACATTCTTCACCTTCTTCAATAAAGTAAATTTTGCGAAAACGTGTAGATTTACCTCGTCTTCATAATTTAGTTTTTCTGCTAGTCCTGTGTTCAGACTTCAAGGGTTTCTATGGGAAACCTCTGATCACTTCTCCTTCTCTCCCGCCTGCGCGCGCGCGGCTTTCACTGCCGAGCACCACGCGGCACGAGCTCACTACTTTTTTTTTTCAAACTTTATTGAATGTAACAATTCAATACAAAACAATGTTAAACAGCAACAACGAAGGCACAAGCCAGTGGGTTATTATTACATCCATCCATCCATCCATCCATCCATCCATCTTCCTCCGCTTATCCGGGACCGGGTCGCGGGGGCAGCAGACTGAGCAGAGATGCCCAGACTTCCCTCACCCCAGCCACGTCCTCCAGCTCCTCTGGGGGGCCCCCGAGACGTTCCCAGGCCAGCCGAGAGACGTAGTCTCTCCAGCGTGTCCTGGGTCTTCCCCGGGGCCTCCGCCCAGTGGGACATGCCCGGAACACCTCTCCAGGGAGGCGTCCAGGAGGCATCCGAACTAGATGCCCGAGCCACCTCAACTGGCTCCTTTCGATGTGGAGGAGAAGCGGTTCTACTCTGAGCTCTCCGCGGGTGACCGAGCTTCTCACCCTATCTCTAAGGGAGCGCCCAGCCACCCTGCGGAGGAAGCTCATTTCAGCCGCTTGTATTTGGGACCTCGTTCTTTCGGTCATGACCCATAGCTCATGACCATAGGTGAGTACTGGAACGTAGATCGACCGGTAAATTGAGAGCTTTGCTTTTCGGCTCAGCTCTCTCTTCACCACGACGGACCGATAGAGCGACCGCATAACTACGGACGCTGCTCCGATCCGCCTGTCAATCTCACGCTCCGATCTTCCCTCACTCGTGAACAAGACCCCAAGGTATTTAAACTCCTCCACCTGGGGCAAGGACACTCCACCGACCGAGAGATGGCAAAAGGGGCCGGTGCAATGTGGTTTGGGTGGCAGTCGAGGGCGGGTGCCTCGGCGGCCCAAACCCCGATCATGGAACCTGGCTTTTGGGTTATTATTACATTTGATTATAAATCCGACACCGTCACTGAAAAGAGACTGAAGCATGTCAGAGATGTGGAAGACATGGCAGGAATAGATAGGAATATGTTGGATGGAGTAATGGGTATAATTAGTAGTATGGACAGCAAGATATTTAATGAATGCATTGAAGATGAAACTGTATGCACTAAGCTTTAAGCTGAATGTCAAAGAATTAAAGGCAACTCCAAATACCTGAATCTCAGACTCAAATGCAGTAGAATGTTAAACTACTTAATTTTGTTTTTCTTTACAACACTGTAAGCAGTAAGTATTTCTAGTTAGCTGAATGATCTCAGTTAGACCTGCACAATATGAGGAAAACTCGCGATATGCGATATCAGAGATTAAAATTGCGATAACGATATAATTTGCGGTATATAAACAAACAGCAAAATAACCAAATAACCATTCCCAGTTTAAAAATTATACTCCAAATGACCCACGTTGACATAGGTTACAAACATCTAACATAACAGGGCTCCATCTGATTGGTCAACAATGTGAAGGCGTCCATCCGATTGGTCAAATGCATTAAGGGATTTATTTGATTCGTTAAATGGTTCAAGCTGCCATTTGATTGTTTTAACACATTTAAGGTTTATGATTTATTGCGATATTTGCCGTTAGAAGCACAATGAAAACTTCTGAACTAGTGTTACCTACTACACTGCAGTGCTCTCTTCAAAACATCTGAAACAGACTAGAGCAGATTTAAGTTTGATATGCTCTATTTTCAGTCATTGAAAAGTGTAGAAATAAGTGATGTCACCAGAATGCACCAAATTGTACCATATTAAAAGTTTCCGGGGGGGCATGCCCCCGGACCCCCCTAAAGTTGCAAGCACCTGCGAAGCGGCGGGTCCCGCTATGCGCGGTGTCGGGCCAGTAACTTTCAGGCAGGGCCAGTAAGTTTCAAAAACTACTGGCCCTGTGGGCCAGTGCAAATTTCTGGGCTATGTCAACCCCTGCCAACTCCCAACGTTTAAGTGTCTAGGATAGCACAAGGGTTACAGCGTCCTCACTGATGAACATGGTTCTGTCAATAACCCACACTGTTCTGATCAAATGAAGTGAATTCAGTTTTGGACCATCACAGTTTTATGCTGGTTGAAAGATGAAAAGCATCCTTTGCAACAAGCAAACTGGGAATGAACTGTGTTTTAGAAAAAAAGATAAATTGACAGTAATTTCAGTAGAAACTTGTATAGATGTATTTGTTTTCTGCGATGAAATGAAAAGTATGTGGTTGGTAAAAAAAAAAAAACTTCATTAAATACTTAATTTATATTAAACACTATTAAACTAATGTAGTTTGGTCGAATGATTGGTCCTTCAACATTTTTACCTCACCAAATCTGACCCTCTTTGCGAAAAATGTCCCCCCTTGAGACTAATACAGTTTAGCTTCTAGTGTCAATCAAACCCCTCCACTAAAACTAGCCTCCACATTAAGGTGGGGGCTCAGGTAGGGGCTTTTTTACTATTTAATAAAGCTTTATTTTTCTTTTACATAAAACTCAACATAAACAAAACTCTAGATTGATGTTTTTGAGATGATCTTGTGTACTTAAACAACTACTTTTCACTTCACTCTCTTGGACGGGGGGCTGTCAGTTTGGAGTCAGATGATCTATGATGGCGTTCACTTTTCAGTGCAAATAAAGGCAGTTGGACTCGACCACCTGGACGCTCCCCGCTCTGTTTGTGCACGTGATGGAGGAAGTGTGTGGGTGTGATTCCTGGCTGCAGCAGAAGCATATGTTCAAATGTTGGACCGCAGGATAGAAATGCAAATGTGCAGCAAAACACGGCAGAAGAGGCTGCATTTTTCCTGCCCAGTCCCTCAGTGTTTATGGTTTCAGAGGAGCCCACCACTCCACTAACAGCCAGAAAATCCAACCATGAAAATGACATTTTAGACACACATTTTATAGATGATACTCTTTTAAGTGTGAGTGTGTGTGTATATTCTTTCTGTGTGGAGTTTGCACGTTCTCCTTGTGAGTGTGCAGGTCGTGTGTGTAACTTCATAAGTTACACACACTTATGAAGTACAACTGATGCTGTCATACAGTGTCCCTAACGCATCACTCCAGTTGTTAGTAAGGTGCGCACACTGGCTCCTTAATTACTGCACACAATGCTACATGCATGCGTGTGCATGGGATGGATGTCTGTAGGATTCCCACACAAACGACTCCCCATTTACTTTCCTGCTCTCTAAGAGGCAAGTGTCATGCAATGAGTGTGAAAAGAACATGCACTTTTTCATGTAAACAGCAATAATGATCTCCTTGAGCAGTGTGGAGGGTTGAGGGAGGGTTGGAAAAATGAAAGATCCGTATTACACACCTGCGTCTCACCTTACTTACCGTTCCTTGTGTGTTTGAGTTTTCTCTGCCACCTGTCGCTCACACCGTGCCCGTAAAGAAAAATGTGCGTGAACATTTTCTCTCAACAGGCTCACAGAGTGGTATTTCCACCCGTAAGGTGGAACTGTTGGGTCCATTCAGAAGCTCTTACGGACATATTTCAGATTGTGCAGGCAGGAGACAATCATTTCTGACACAAATTCTGACTCATGCTCATTAATGTTACAGCCTCTGACTCCAAGCTGGAAAATAATTCCGCAATGAAAACCCAACCCACAGTTTGAGCATGCAGAAAACGAGAACATCTCGACTGTGACCTTAAGGTAAAACTTTTCAAACAAGATTTGGTGAAAGAGAAAGTGCTGAGGTAGCACATGTTACAGTCATATCAAATGCCTGCTTTTAAATTATTTTATTTCTGTCAGCCTTAAAAAAATGAAACATCTAAGCTCCAGGTGAAAAAAACAGCTGCAACCCAGGTTTTATATATAAAAAAAGAAAAAAACCGGATAAGACTCCTCTTATAAGGGTTCTGCCTGGATCCTGAGGAGAAAAGATGGAAGAGGGAGCACTCACATCTTCATCAGAGAGAAGGTCTGATCCTGATCAAGTCTCTGCAGAACTGGACTCACAAGTATTTTGTAGCAGCAACATAGTATCCCAGCATGTAAAAATTTTTATATCGCCATTTTTGTTACACAAACGCTGCGATGTCAGAGCCAGAAAACGTCAGTAAGCGGTGGCTGGTTCAAATCTGTCCAGGTCATTGTTTCTCTGAAAGCCACACCACCCTCACCAATCAGGAGAGAGCTTGTTAGAGGTCCACACCCCTACCACTTGTAATGAAACACTTTGTGAGACCACCTACTATTATTCAGGCATCTGATTTGTCAGTTTATAACTTGAATACCTTGAACTACTCACAAAAAAATTAAATGATCAAAAACATGTTAACAAAAGGTATCAGGTTATTCTGACAGATAGAATGACTGAGTAACAGCTTTTTATTTCTCTATAGAAGTCTATAGGATTTTAGGTTCTTGAAACCAGCAGGTACTTCCTGTTTGGAATGCCAGGGGGGCGGAGTCACTCAGTCCAGTTCTCTAATACAGTCAATGCTTCAAATGCATGTTAAAGACAATGAACAGCTTTCAAGCTGTTGGGAGCAAACTCAAATTACAACCTCCAACACAAACCAACTACTGATCAACCAATCAGCACCTTTCTGCTGTTGCTTCAGCCAATCAGAGTGCTGGATCCCACACCAACTCATTCAAATGAGCCACTCCTTCATTGGTCCAACAAAATGCCATTACCTTAAAGGCCCACTCTGAGGATTTTCTGATTTGTTGTAAAAGCGTTCCCAGTGGTCTTTTAAAAAAATGGTGAGCAACATCCAGCCGTAGGGTTTTGATGCCGATTCCAGCTCAGACGAGGAAAACAGACGTCCATGGATCCATTTGCCTATAAGTGGAAGCATCGAAATGGAGCTTGCGCCCGGCTCTGCGTATTCCTGTATGTGACAACTACAATCATCAAACAGCATTTCTTATCTGGTCCTGGTTCAAAACTCAGAAAAATAATTGTAATCATCATTTTTTAAAAGATTTTCTCCATCATCAGAAAAAATGCCACAAGAACATGGGAAAAAACCACAAAACACCCCACAAAACACCATCTGGGTCTTCTCAACCTAAACTCTTTTTTTACCAGTTAGTACTTAACTATGGAAGCAATTCTGTAGCATAATTAAAAATGAAAGTAAAAACCAGAAATGCTTTTTCATTTTCAAAATAAAGCTGCATTTTTTGACTCAAAATTAAAATAAAGAGCATTCCTTCAAAATGCTTTTTCTTTTTTAAGACTGCTTATTCTGTCACTGAATTAAATAGCTGTCCTCCTTCTGACGCACCGTGGACAAGCTTGTTTTCTTAGGATTTCTTCGCATAGCGGAGCGCGAAGCTCCCGAAGCTGCAAATAAATATGTGGGAATTACATCATACTTTATTTTGTTCTGGACACCACTGGAAACACAAATTCATATGATGGTTTCTCAGATCGCAGCAGCATTTCCTCCTTCCAGGGCCTTCAGCAATCGGGAGCTTCGCGCTCCGCAATGCTATGGCAGCTGCCGTTCGAAGAGAAAAAGCTTGTCCGTGGTGTGTCCGAAGCAGGACCGCAGAAGGTGGAAATGCTGCTACGTAGTCCTGAGAAGCTGTGTAAAATCCTCAGAAGTTCACAAGAAACACAAAGCCCTCTCCTCTGCCGCTAACACAAAGCCACACTGCTCCTAGCATGTCTGCCTCTTAGCAGCCGGACAGACGGAGAAAGCAGTGACGCCATCGCCCCGCCTCCCCGCTGGACATGCTTATATGAATTGAATAATGCGACAATGTACGCAGGGTGGATGTGAAAATGCAAATGCAATCCCCTCTTTGCATTTTCGTCTGAGGAGAAAAGATGGAAGACACAGAATAAGCTGTTTTAAAGTATGAAAAGAAAAGTATGAAAGGAAAAAGCATTTTGAAGTATTGATTTTTCATTTTTGAGTCATTTGATGCAGTTACATTTTGAAAATGAAAAAGCATTTCTGTTAATCCATTTTAATTGTCAAATTAGACATTTCTAAATCAATGTTGCTACACATTTACCAGAGAACTTTTTGAAAATGAAATGTCAAATACCATTTTCTTTATCATTTTAATTAAGTGACAGAATAAGCTGTGTTGACGTAAAAAAGGAAAAAGCATTTTGGTGGATTGCTTTTTCATTTGAATTTTGAGTCAAAGAAATGCAGCTTCATGTTGAAAACGAAAAAGCATTTCTGGTCTTGACTTTTATTTGTAATTATGCTACAGAATTGCTTCCATAATTAACAACATTAATACCTGGACATATGCATCCATTTAAATAGAATTTACCACTAAGTACTCAGAAAATAAGATACAGTTCAATTTAGAAAAAGAAATTCCAAGATAAATCATCTTTACTGTATTTTGATAGACTGAAATGACCAAATCGATTTGATGAGCATGAATTATTTCCAGTGAACATAAAGCAAAAAACCCTGATCGTCAGCACCACCTATGCCTGCAGACAAAGGTGCCAACATCTATTGTAGTTTCAGTCCAAACCGTATCTAAAGTCTGCTGCTCTGTCCTTGGAGCCACTGATACCAATTGATTACTTTTTCACACTTCACTCTAAAAGGTTTCCAGCTACCAGACAGTGACGTCACATATTTTGATGTTTGCTCTGCCTCCTAAAAATGTTTCGGAAAACTAAAAATGGGCAGCAACAAAGAATTGTTTAAAACTCTGTTGGTTGACGACCCCCCAGTGGAGCGAGTTTGAGCTCTAATGCAATTACACACTCCAATTATTGGAGAATTCAAACAAATAATGATTTTTAAAAGTTTTTGACATCAGCCTCTAGTGGTCTTCAAAGGAACAGCAACGCGTTGTACTTCCTCCTTAGTATTAAAGGGCCTTTATCATGTTATTCTTAAGTCTTTCTAAGTTAACAATATCCATATATATGATAATATTTCTACTTTTGGCATACAAAACCTTTTTAAAGAAATTTTAGTTATTTTTACAACCTTTTTCCTACCCGTAATTAAGAAGAAGAAGAAGAATTAAGACGAATCAATCTCTGAGGCTCTGCCTTTTAATCCCTGTGGGTGCCGACCATTTCATGATGTCAACCATCACGGTCTCAACCATCAAAACAAATAACAACCAAACTTTTACAAAGATGGATGTGCATATTCTGAATAGCTGATCACTGCTAGCTCTGTGGAGACAGTGGATGTGTGTGTTAACCTGGGGACGGAGCTGGCAGCACAGACTCATCCTGGAAGGGGCTGTTCTCACTTTGTGGCATCACAAAGTGAGCACGCGCTTGTTTTCGTGGATTGGGAGGGGCTCAGAGAACAGGTTTTTTTAAGGAATACTCCGGATCAAAATACCGCTTTGGGATAATTTGTCCTAAAGAATGAACATTATAATACACTTATAAGCTCAAAAAAGTAGATCTTGCATAATATAGGCCTTTTAAACATGGCTTGGTAATGTCCACACAAAATAAAATGACATGAAGTTTTTTTTTTTTACATTAATTGCAATAATTACAAAAAATAAGTATTTAGTTTTGGGGGATTTTAGGTTAAAAGTTTCTAGGTACATAAATATTGTATCTGTAAGTATTTGTACTGGAGCATAAAATACTGAATAAATACTTAAAAGCACATTTTCTTACATTTTTTAATTTAAATATGCTCATAAAACCCAAGCATTTCATGAAACTAAAACAAAGTTTAATTTCCTGTCAGGAGTCAGCCAGTGCATCGCCGTGACGACGGTCTGCTGCTGAAGCTGCGTTTCTGCTGCTTTCTCTGTTTTCCTGCGGCTGAATAAAGCAAAAAAAGGTTTGGCATTACAAGCTAGCATGAAGATGCTTTTGTGTGAGCTTTGTACTTCTACAGCTATGTCAAAGGACTGCCTCCATGCAGAGTTTGGAGGCTGAAAATCTCTGAAATGTTTGTGTCTGCTGCACAAACTATGCCCATAGTTCCTGCAACTGGTCTCTGAAGTAGAGATAAGCAAGAGTGTTTGATGAAAACTCGATGTATCTTAACATTTATGCTTCCACCAGACTGCAGCATGTATTCAAGCACATGAGCGGCTCTGCAGATCTCCAGCTGCCCTGGATTCCTCTGTAATCTTGTGTCTGGTCCTCACGGAGCCCTAAGACATCCTGATTAGAGGCTGAGTGTTATTGAAAACCGAGGGTCTCTGCAGAGACAGTGGGTCTAAGAGACCCGCCCTGCAGATCGCAAAGAGTAAGGAGGGTAGAGCAAGATGCCAGCTAAGTGCAGTTATGAAAGATTAGAAGCAACACGAGTTCGTGTGAATCCCATGCAAGACTGGTTTCAGGCTGACGGAGGCGAGCGCGAGGGTTCAGAGCGTCTCTGATGTTACGTAACAGCCCTGTGTGGATGAGTGTGCGCGCGTGTCTTTGTGTGCATGTTTGTACGTGCATGTGTGTGTGTCCATCTGTTCTTTCTAGACCTGCTGAGCCCATTATTATACACGCACACATATGCAAACACACCCACATATCCATGCAGACACTCATGGATACACACAAAAAGGCATCTGAACACACACACCCATAGAGCCTGCGACTCCTCCTCACAGAAACTGAACATGATGTCATTCAAGGCGGATGTAAGGGTGGAGGTGGGGGTGGAGGGTTATTTTTCACTCCTGCTCTAGAACAATCTTTCCTGATGCTTTATAATAATTAAGAAAATGTCCTATTTCTGTGTTTGTTATTAATAATTATTGAACATTGACCAAAGCATGTCAGCCTGCCTCACTTTCTTATCGCCTTTAAAGCAGATGAACTGTTTTCTCCTGTTTAGTCTGCAACAGAAATTAGTTTTAAACTCCCATTCTGATCATCATTTGATATATTCTAAGTGCTCCTATTGGTCTGACAACAAAACAAAAGATTGTTTCGTTTTCTAGGACATAGTTTCTGCAGAGCGGCAGGAGTTTATTAGAAATTCACCTCTGAGTTGGGAATGGGAGCAACCCCGCCGCCTCTTCCTCTCCCCTTTGCTCTCTATTCTCCTGCTATCTCACATCCCCAACCTAACATCACCGGTGCAACTAAAATGGTGATCAATGTTGAAGCTTTCCAGCTTTGATCCGGATTCCAGCTCAGACGTGGAAAACAAAGAGGTTCATGGATTTATTTGCTTATAAGAGGATGCATCAGAATGGAGCTGAGCAGGACGCACGTGGCCCACCCATCGTATTTTCTGTCACAAGGAAGATCTTTTTCAAAAGGCATTTTTTTTGGTCTGTTCCTTCACAACAATTTGAATAAAGAAATACTCATAAATGCAATTTTAGGCTCTATTTTATTTATATATATTCTTCAACATCTGAAAAATGCCACAACACCTCAAATGAGCACCATTTTCACCGTTTTCCTTAGTGGGAACTTAAAGCAAGTGAACCATTTTCACCCGTTTGGTCTGCAGCAGAAATGAGCCTGAGTCTAATGAATCTCTTCTCAAAGAAGAGAAATCAGTTTCTCGGCTAAATTTATTGTTTAGATAACAAAGAGGAAGGTTTTCCCACTCCTTCAGCTGGTTTCTCTCTCTTTCCAGACAAGTTCAGGCTTGGGTCTGAAGGGTTGAAGCGTGCAGCCGCTGCTCCTCAGGACTGACGTTTGGTTTTTTACCGGCTTGAACTGAACTTGCTGAGAGTCTGCGTGAAAAACTGGACTTAAAAAAGTCTGTGTGTGAGATAAGGTTGCGTGTTTCCATCACAGAGCACTTTTGTCTGGTTTAACTTTGTGTGTTTGGTGAAAAAGGGGTGCGATGAAGATGAAAAGCAGACCTTAGCAGAAGAAGCACCAGCGCAGATCGATCAGAGTGACTGGATTACCGACTCTGATGAGTAACCTTTGCTTTTTCCGTGAAAGCGCAGGAAGTGGATTAAACACGAGTGTGCAGCATCATCAGTTCAGCCCTGATGTGCTGCCTGCAGACATCTTCATCTCCATGGACCTGAGGAGTGGCCCTCAGACCCCCCCCCCCCCCCAGCTCCAGCTGCTGCAGGCTTTTCTGGACTCTGTCCAGGCCCTCAGCTCTCCGTGAAAAATCTGCCTCATCTCCAGCACATTTACATTTCTCTGCCAATTAAAAGGCGAGGTCAGGTTTGTGCACGGCGGCCCGCTGCAGCTCTGCCCGAGTGTGACATTCTGCACGCAAACAGGCGGCAGGAAAAGCCGCATGGCGTGCAGGTCAGGGCCATCAAATATTGACCCAGAAAAACCGCCTGCGACATTCAGAGACGTTTCCGTGGATCGCCAGCAGCTTATGTTTTATTCAGAGCTCTGTGCAAATGTCACAGAGACACGGCGGTGTTTTGCTCCTGTGGTGTTGGTGCGACTGCTTTTGGCTGATGCTTTCACGGACAAACCTGTTTCCTCACATGCAGCAACCCAGTCGATCTGCAGAGCAGGTGGCTGGATGGAGAACGGACGAACGATGGATCACAGCGATCGGCTTTGGGGCAAAAGGGCCGATTCTTTCACAGGTGTGTGAATGTGGGAGGAAGCAATCGATGGGAGGAAGAGCGGCGTCCTTGATCGGCC
The DNA here is from genome assembly GCF_053564925.1 of Oryzias latipes. Classification (NCBI taxonomy): domain Eukaryota; kingdom Metazoa; phylum Chordata; class Actinopteri; order Beloniformes; family Adrianichthyidae; genus Oryzias; species Oryzias latipes. The sequence continues at coordinate 4,869,819 of NC_136256.1, read as the reverse complement.
AGGCAGACATAAGACGAAGAGGAAAACTCATTCTGCGGCTCACAGCCGGAATCGAATGGAAAATCAGCCGAGTAACAGATCAAAGGAGCTCATCAGCTTCTCCAACTCTGAGAAGCCCTACGACGAGCAGGAGACCCAATCAAACAACAAACCCGCTCCAGTTCCTGCTCCACACGGGTGGAAAGACAGGAGCTTCTAGAAGCTCCTCCAGCATTGAGCCTTAACTGTGGAAGAAACTTTAAATTATTCTGCACTCCTTTACAATGACGATCTGAGTCAGAGCAAACAGAAGCAAGAAACGCCATCATTCATGACAAACATACGTTTACATGCAACAATCACACCTTCTCAAAACTTAAAAGTCAAAAGAACTTTTGAAGTCATGTCAAGAAAATGGTAATGGTGTGTACTTTTACAGCGCTTGCTGCCTCCTAATAAGGTTCAAAGCACTTTACAGTCACAGTCTCACTCACCTACGCATACACACACGCTCATGCACTGACGCCCACCTATAACCACCAGGAGCAACATGTCATGCCCAAAGACACTTCATCTAATTGGTGGGCAAGCCGGGAACCGAAGCTGCAATCTTCTGATCAGAGGTGACTGGACCACAGCCGCCCCACACAAGTGATGTCAATGACCAGCAGCAGATACCTGACCAAAGCTTTGGAAGCCAGGAGAGGAAAGCAGCTATCACAACAAAGTCTGAAAGCTACTCTGAATAGGAAACACTTTGCAGGGGTGTGGTGGTGTTCTGATACTATAATGATATTGTAAATAAACATGAACCAAGTCGTTTAAATGACAAGCATGAGCTGCAGTGTTGTGGCGAGAAACAGAAGCAGAATTTGAAGATGCTCAACTGTCTATAAATAGAATGACTGTCAATTTGACCAGAAGCCATTTTTAGATGTGAAAAGTTATTAAAACAAAAAGGGAAAAAAAGCTTATATGATTTACTTTACAAGTAAACCTCTGATGTGTTTGAATGAAAGTGAGAAATCAAAAAAACAAGGGAAAGGACATTTTTTTGGGGGGGGGGTTTCTTGCTGAAGATGAGATTTTCCGTTTAACTAAAAGCTCAGAACCAGGTGTAGATCTAAACAGATCTGAACAAAACTCAAGCTGGTTTGTCATGAAAATAAAACAGTGTGGATAGGAACAAATTATGTAGACAAAAATATCATCAGCAGACAGACAAATCTAGAAAACTTCCTGTAGTGTATTTCTAGATTGTTTAGAAAGTCCTAAACATCGTTGGACCTTGTGTGGAACCGTGGAGGACAGTAGGAAAGGATCCAGACTGTCCCCACAGTCTGATTGCCAGAACAGAGTTTAGACCACACTTAAATCACACTTTCCTGATCTAAGTCACACTTGAAAAGAAATTTCCTAAAGCAAATGTTACACAAATGTAAAAGCAAATATCAGACTGAATTTTAAACATTGATTTTTCTTGGGCAATGGTTGCATACCCTAAATTTATCAATACTAAGAATTGTGAAGTATGTGTCAGGATGTATTGTTAGACAATGCCATCATAACATTCTCTGTAGCATTTCCCTCTCTCAGCACAAATTCTCAAGTGAAGGGTGCAATAAAGAGCCACACCTCAGCAACGTTCTGTGCCCGAGGATGGAACTGGAGAGATGTACTCCAGGGTTACACGTAGTCTGGCACAGAACAAACGGCACCTCACATCATCACACTTCCACCCGCAGGTCTGTTGCACTGATAATGGTTTCCTGAAATGCTGTGTCAAGGTTCATTATCTTTAGTGATTGTGCAAAAAAATAAATAAATAAACATTTAGACATTGATATACCAGATTGAGCCAAAAGGCAACTAAACATCAGCTTTTCCTGAAAGTACAGACTTCTTCACGTCTGTGACTGCGCGCGCATGTGCAGGGTCAAAGGTTTAGGGCTCATAAGGCAGCAAACATGGCAACCACTAAGCCAAAGCTTAGCCATAAGATAATGGTCATCCCGACCAAGGAAGACACCTACTAGAATTAGTGTTGACTGAGACTAGAATCTGGGATGGAGTAGTATTCTATTATAAATACTACCAGAATTCACTCAGACGGTTACAAAAGTATTAAAATACTTTAAAGTCATTGAAACTCGATTGACTGTAAATGTCAATCTTGCTCGCTGACAGTGTCACTGATCAGTCTGTTTTTCAATAAAATGACGTATACCTATATAGCACTTTACTACCTTCCTTAAAGGACCATAGTGCTTTTCAGTCACAGTCCCATTCACACACACATTAAGGGTCTGCAATGTTTGTTTACCTTACAATTACCGGTACGAAGCCCATTGAGACGACTGTTGTTGTGAATTTGCAGTATAAATAAAATTGAATTGAACTGAATTAATACACTGATGGCAACTCCAATGGTGGCAACTTTTAACCACAATATTATCTCCCTCTTGCTTTTACATGTGGGCACACAGAGCGGGAACCGAACCTGCAATCTTTTGATCAGCGGTCGCCCGCTCCATCTCTGCACCACGGCCGCCCAGCCTAGTACAAAATCGCTTTTTTTGTGTTTTTAGTTGCAAATATTTGCAAAGATGTTCATCTATTATAAATGGACACTGCAATCCTTTCCTATCCCTTCTACAAGAAGGTGGGGTCATTTGTAGCTTTGAAAAACAAAGCAATGGCCCCAGAACAAGCTCTTGGCTACTTTGGCTACTGCAATTGTTCCATCTTCGCGTTTACAACATCTCCCAGAATTCAATGCGGTTGTGAACTCATCTATTGAAAAATTACTGCACACACCTAAACTACTGCATACAAAAAGGAGACACAATCTCCTGTAGCCTTAAGCTAAAGCAGCTAACAAGTTTAGCTGTCCTGTCAGTGTGAATGTTTTCAGCCTCCTGCTCTACATTTCAGTCGAGGAACGATCTCATACTACAAGGAGCTGCTCGTTAGTTGCTACACTCTGCAGGCTAATTTCCTAACTAAAGCATAGACATGCAAACTCTTTGGCGAGACGTGTGGGTGGCTCCACTAAGATGTCAGCCTCAATAACGGCTTTGATGGCTCCATTTGTTACCTTTTCCTGCATAGTAACACACAAATTGAGAACTGCACATAAACCCACACCGCTGCTGACCTTTACACTCAGACACAGCCAGATATAAACAATCAGGATGTGCATCTGACCTTTTAGACATCCACTGCAGAGGAGCATACTGTCCAAACACACATGCACACAAATGCGCAGAAATACTTCTAAAAGACTCTGCAGAAGACCGAGCGCGGCCACAATGATGTCACAAAACGAAGAATTTATTTTAATGCTAATGCTTGAAAAGACAGAAACAACCATATTTGGACATGTGGGAGGAGCTATTTCCTCCCAACTTGATAAAACTAAAGGCAGAACTAATGAAATGAGTCAACAGGACCCCAATAGGAGTCTTTCCAGCCCTAAAGTCAAGTATCAAACACTAATCCAAAAAGAAAAACAGCATGAAATGTGGTTTACAATATTCTTTTATCCTATTTAAGTTTTCCTTAAGAAGTACACTACTCAATAAGTTAGGGATATTGGGGATAGGGCGGTAATTGTATTGGGGTGATTATAGACACAACTCATTTAGTGTTTTCCATATCATGGTCTCATGTGTACAGTATGTGTCACTTACTGGAGCGAAAGCCAAAAAAAGTATCTGAAAGAAAAGTATTTTCAATGAGGCATCAATGTCAACATTCTGTAGGTATAAAAAGCTGATTTAGTCAGTAAATGATTTCAGGTTCATCATTCAAACAGCTATAAACACGATGTCACTCAATGTCTGAGCAGCACTGCCTGTCCACAGCACCTTCAGGCTGGTAGGAGAAAGTCAGCTGTTGCAGGTGAACTTGGTGAATCTCAAAGTGTCTTCAGCAGATTTTCACTCTGAACTACTGTCAGAGTTTGTGACAGACAGGAGTGGAGCCCCGTCATTGACAGACCACAACCATGACCAGAACCTAAGGACTTCTGACTTCAGACATAGTTTTGTAAATACCACACAGCTGCAGGCCGTTTACCAGATGTGAGGGGTACCAGGGTTTCCAGACTAACCAACTCCACCACTTTTACTGGAATGATAGACGACTGTTGCAGGGGACTCCACTGACACCAAGACACCACCGTGAAGGTTTGCACAAAACCATGTGACCTGGACAATGACCTAGACTTCAGGGACATTACAGAAACATTATCATCCCCCAACTTTCTGTTCATGGATGAGAAGACTCCACCACATGGTGCTAGAATTGTCACAGCTGGACTTCAGTAAGCAGGAGTGTGTCGTATGGTATGGCCATCAATGACCCCTGACCTGAACCCCATAGAGGATGTCTGGAACCAGCTGAAACAGAGAATGGATGACAGTACCCCACCACTACATCAGTGTTTCCCAACCCTGGTCCATGAGTCACACTGTCCTGCATGTTTTCCATGTTGCTCTGCTTATGCACACCTGATTAAGCTCATCATCAGGCTCTGCAGAAGCCTGACAGTCATCAAAGGCAGGTGTGTTTGGGAAGGGAAGGCTGATCGGAAAATTCTAATGACCGAGCATTCCACTGGTATTTAAACGCAGCACTTACGGACGAATTTGTGAGACGTGAAAACAGTCTCACGGTAGATCCGTGCGTAACTTTGGCTTTGTGTGTGCGTAACAAGGGATTCGTGCGTGTTTTTTTAAAGATGTGTGTGTGTAAGTAGTTTCAAGCTGTTGTAATCTTATTTTGTGCATACGTAAATTGCATTTTGTATTTTTTTCATTTTATATTTTTTTAACTTATACACAAAACGTGTTATGTGAGTAACAAATCACGCACAAATCCAAATTTATGCACAAATCCTAATTTACGCACGCACAAAGCAAGAATATGCATACACAAATCCTAATTTACGCACAAATCAAGAATTACGCACGCACAAATCCGACTGAGTCTAATTTCTCTCCATAGTCACACCCCTAGTGGCAAATGGTGGAAATACCCACCATTTAATACTTTTTTATTGGCTTAATTTTGGGGTTATAAATATCAAACTAATGAAAATGATGTTTCATCTCATTCATTATTAGTAATATTAAAGGGGACTTAGTGTGGAGTTTGCATGTTCTCCCTGTGTGTGCGTGTGTGGGTTTTCTCCGGGGACTCCAGCTTCCTCCAACAGTCCAAAAACCCAAAAACATGCTTCATAGGTACATTAGCTTCTCTAAAATGTCTCTAGGTGTGAATGTGAGTGTGCATGGTGTGTGATTTGTGGCCCTGGCAACCTGTCCAGGGTGTCCCCTGCCTTCGCCCACGAGTGGCCGGGAAAGGCTCTGGCAGCCATGTGACCCCAAAAGGGGCAAAACGGGTTTAGAAGATGAATGAATAAAGGTAACTTTATCGTACTTCATTCAAATTCAAACCAAAAAGGAGAAACCGAATGTAAATGATAATATCCCTGACTTATTAGCTGTGTTGTATTTATAAAACTACCAAACATAAACAAATGACCAAAGATTGACAGTCCTGATCAAGAGGGTCATACAGGGAGGGTCCAGAGCAGGACTCTGTGCGGTCACACACTTCCTGTTAAAGAATCCCTGACCTAAAAAAAGACCCACGTTCGCGCGTGCACACCCACACATAAACACACACCTGACAACAGCTGAAGCTGCCTGTTGTCAAGTATGATCTGCTGCAGAACCTCACAAATACAAAAGGAGCTTTTTAAACCCGACAAGCAACACATTTTCACAATTAATGATTCTTATTCCTGCACTATAATATCGAATTTTGTACCGACACCTTAGAAAAGGTCTTCTTATTATATAAGTAATATATTTTAGAGGTTAAAATTAGCAATGCTAACTCACCTTCTGTCACACTTCAGCTTTCAACTCTTGTGAGGTATGCGGAAGCGCGCCTGCATGACTCTTGGATTATGAACATGTTTCAAAAATAAATATGCATATTTATGCTGTGTGTTATTTAATAAATGACGTTCTTTTATCAAACTTATTATAATGTAACATACGAAAATAATGACAAACAGCCTAGACTTTGGATTTCTAAACTGGCGCTAGTTGGTCGCTCTTAAGTAAGGGTCCTTCATCGCAGGGACCGAACAGCGTCGGTAGCATGAACATGGCAGCGTCTGCTCGAGCCCAGGTGCTGTCTTTGTACAGAATGATGCTGAAAGAGAGCAGCAGGTTTCCTTCCTACAACTACAGGTAAGAGGCGGACTGAAGCCGGGTTCAGCGGGGCTCATGGCCGCTGTGCTCCGGCTGTCAAAGGAGGAAAGTGCCTGCTAACGCCTGTGTTTTGATCATTGATGAGCTGCTGCAGAGTTTACGAAACTCTCCTGACTGCTGCTGCACCAGTTCATGTGTTACAAAACTAACCTTATTCATTATTACATTTCTTCCCTTTGGAATATTATACAGGGTTATTATAATGAAAAAGCTTATTTTAAGGTGTTCCCTCATGATCACTTGAAGGCACGTTGGTAATAATAGCAATGGAGTTTGGTAATGCCATGCTATAGCAGAATATGATAAAGTACAATCAATGCCATTCATAATTTCATAAGAACTTTGTTTTTATTGACAAATTGTTGACTGGTTTTGTTTTCTTGGGACTCTTATTTTGAAAGTTTGTTGATCATAACGACTTTGAAAAGCCTTAATCTCAATTTTAATCATGCAGAAGCCTTTTTATTTAAAGGTTTTGAGTTTATGGAAACAGACCTGAACTCTGTTTTGCACGTTTTACTGATAATCTGAAGCTACTTTATTTCATCTTTTGAGTGCATTCTCTCTCCTCGAACATCACTTCAAAATAAGTCAGACTATGATTGAATTCATTTTCAAAATACTTTTCAAGCTCACATGACGGAGCTGATAATCTCTGATCTCCTGCTGTCTCCTTTCATGGTGGCTATTTTGCTGTCATTCATCTTCTGCCCCCCCTTTGACTGTTGTTAAACATGTTCCTTAAGAGGAGCTCAGACCCCCACAGGTCATCCTCCTCGTGTTGGATGAGTGATTGACAGATGGAAAGTCTTCATGTGAAACTCATGATGTGGGATACGTACATAAAAGCTATTAGTCATCTATTCTGTCTGGGACTCTTATGGACTATATTTCTGTTTTATTATTTTGGAATCCCATATCTGTTGTTTGAAGGTGCTGTAGTCCTTCATGACCTCCTGTTTACACTTGTGATGGTAATTTGCCACTCGAGCTACGTTCACACCACCTCAGCAGCACACTTTCAAAATTCTCTCATTCACTTGTTGCTACGAAAGTTTCTACAACCGTTGTTGGGCTCTATGTACAAAATGCGCACCCGCTGAATGTGTTTTTAAAGTTAACTCTAACCTTAACCAGGTCAAACTTTGACCAATTAGGGACTCCGATTTTGTAGTCGCCCTTGTTGTGGCTGGCTGAGTGCTTTGAGCTTGCATTACTTTTCCTCGCTCCTGGTCACCTCTTCAATCACACCAGCTCTTTCCTCTCCCTTCTTGTGGCTTTGGACCAGAACTTGGGGGCTGTTCCCCAGCCTAAGCCGGCTCTTCCTGACCACATCCTTCCCACGGCTTCGTTGTGTTTAAGCTTGCTGATGGCCTGGTCAACGGCCTCTTCGGCCTTCCATTAGGGCTGGGCGATATGATTTTTTTATTCGATTTCCACCCCCCCATACATACACACACTTAAGGGAAGCAATAAGTACAAACTGCAGACAACTTAAAGCAAATTTTGCTTTTATTTAATCAAAAGCAAGACAAATGTAACCCCCATTTCTGGTATGAATAATAAATAAATGAACACACTCTTGGAATCAAAGTATAAGATTTTTCTTCTTCTCTCTCCCTTTTGCACTTGTGTTGTTTTATATAATTTTCTTGTTTTATATAAATTTTGTCTTCTCTTGTTATTCTACACTTGTTTTCACTTGTCCAAAATAAAAAGGTTATTTAATTTAAAGTCCCAGCTGTGTTTTAAGTCACACTTTGTAGTTTAGACTAAAAGGAGACAAACATTCACCTCAACAGTAGCACCATTATCTAAAGGATTAACAATGCAGCTCATATCTGGGGTCTAAGGTTTTAATTCAATTAAGAAACCCCGTCTTCGCAGCAGGACTCGCGGTCAATACCCCCCCCCCCCCCCCCCCCCCCCCGCAGCGTTGCAATTGAATACCGGTACAAGTAATAATTACAACGCAGTATTCTTCATTAACAAATAACAGTAACAAATAACTAACTAATGAACTAACTATATAGGTGTTGTAGAATGAGTATGTGTGTGTCAGGGCTCCAGACTAACTTTTGTATCTAATCTATCTATGACTGGGAGAAACAACAATATACAGCTTTTGTAGATTTTTTCCCCTACTGGACTGATTAAGTACCCGATGCGGTGATTTTTCAAAATAAAACATTTCTCAAAATCAAAGATAGTTCAGACTATTAATAAAAGGAGTACAGCATTGAATATTTCTTCAGCGAACCGGCCTTCTTCCATTCATTTTCTTAACCCGCTATAACCTATGTATAACCTCTTCCATCCTTGTGCTGCGCTTGCGCCAAAGCGCCCCGACTACTACCGTGTCAACCTGCTGCTATGATGACCGTATTTAGCGCTCTCTGTGTTGGACACAGGAGGAGCGCGGGGGAAAACAACTCTGAGCTACAGAGGATGTGAACAGGTAGAGAGGAAAAGCAGGTAGAGAGGCGGGGGAGGGGCTATTGGCTGCAGTTGGCTTTAAACTGTCAGAGAGATGGAAATACGGGCGTCAGATTCAGACGCAGCTTTCCCTGCGGGAGTTGAAGCAGAGACTTTCTCTGGGATGATTTTATGAACTCAAACTTGGAAACATGATTACCAAGTAGAACTCTTTAAAATAATAAACCTGATCTCTCCACATTCTCCGTGTCCACCATGCACTGATAAACACAGACATGCAGCGATCAGACCATGACGTTAGCTCGTAGCTCCGCCCACACGCGACCGCGATGTCAGCTTTAAAGAACGCAACTTCTAAGAGGAGGGGCGGGGCGGCAAACCCCCAACAGCAGGTTAGATGACAGAACCCATTAAGCGTCTCAACCTGGTGCGTTCACGGAGCTTCAGAACATAAGACTTCAACGGCCACTCAGCCTAACGTAGTCCGCTATTATATATTCATGAGGGGAAAAACCCGCCGAACAGACCCTAAAACCGCCCAAATTATGCATACCCGCCCAAAGCCATTTTTACCCGCAAATTTAGAACCAAAACCGCCCAATTGGGCGGAAAACCGCCCAATCTGGCAACACTAGTTTTAGCCGTTTGCCATACCGCCGTGTGAAACTAAGGCTACGGAAGCTCTGGGGAGCCAAAAATGTGCCATTACACAAAAACTCGATTTAGTTATTTTTGAAATCGCCCGTAACAAAAAATTAGAATTCATTAATTCAATCGATTTTTCACCCAGGCCTACCTTCCATTTGCGTCCGGTTTGGACAGGTGCCTTAGTGTTTCTCACAAAAGGGTCGGTTGAGTCTCTCAGCTCAATCACAAGCTTGGCCTTCTCCTGTCTGTAGCCTAGGCCCATGGGCTTCAGTGGCAGCTGGAGTGTGTTTTTCCCAAATAGGCCTGTGTTGGAAAGACTTCGAGGTACGCCAAGCCTCTTACGTATGAAACTGTAGGCTTTGGCATCCATCTTTGCCACTGTGGATGACTTAATCTCACTCAACTTCAGGGGCCACATCAAGCGCTGAAGGAGGGTAAATTGACAGCACCACTCTCTGAATTTCCCTGGAGATGGCTCTTGTCAATCCTCTCCAGTCCAGCTATAAGCTGGAGCCTGATGGTGGCAGGCAAATGGGTGTCGCACAGATCAGCCTCATACAGTCTTCCCAAGCTTCCCACTGGTTGCTCAGCCAACAATGGAACTCTTTCTCCAGTCAGAGATGTGGTCATTCCTGACCCCCTTCCAGATCGAGAGACTGCAGGACTTTGAGGGTTTGATTGTCATTCTGGCCCATCCGAGGAGATCTTCAAAAGAGAAGAAAAGAAGAAGAAGTCTATGGGATTTTAGCTTCTTCTAGTGTGGAACACCCCCATATCTCTGGAAGTGACTTACTTCAGTGTTTTTCAGCCAGTGCTGTGGTAACCCGGTGTGACGTTGAAAACCATCCATCCATCCATCCATCCATCCATCCATCCAATAGACTTCATTAAGAATGACTATGTATTGTTAATCCAGATGACATATTTGTGCCTTGTGATTTTTGTTTTTTTAATCAATAAAATAAAATAAGGCTAAATTCCAGAATATTTTAATTTTGTTGAGGTTCATTTTTCCCTTTTGAGATTCTATTGGATTATTTTTTAATGCTTCTGACTAGGCCTTTTATTTTGAAGGGTGTGTGTCTCTGAAGTGGTTCAAGATCAGCTTCATCCAGAGCAGCAGAGCCTTTCCAACATGTTGGTTGTTTAATTAAAGAGGTTCCAGGATCCCTCATTCATATCCGAGTTTCCCAAAAAACACTAAGCCGTGACGGAGAGCAAAGGTCAGGGGGGTTTGATCCTGCTCTCTCGCCACACCTGTGTGTGTGTGTGTGCTTGCTTGCTTGTTGTGGTGTGACCTGAATATGCCAGACGTTGCTGGCGGCTGTGTTTTGTTGTTGCTCTCTTTGACGGCAGAAGCTCACCTCTTCCTGGGAGGAGAGGCTCGGTTTGGAGAGAGGTGAGGGAAAACATGTAGGGAACAGAAGTCAGATGAAAGATTCAAGATTTGATCTGCAGAAAGTCGCTGCCGACACCGATGCTGACAGGAAGCGCTCTGACTTTTAGCTTGCAGCTGCAGCTTTGTCTGTTTCCACACAGTCAAAAAGCTGCTGCCTCTGTGTCCACAGGCTGGTTCAGCTCTGACACTCAGAGCTGGTTTGCAGGAAAAAGCCTCACATGACCCCAGAGCCGAAACTTTGTCTCTAAACGAGGAGCTTCTGAGGATGAAACCTGCTTCAGGAGCAACCAGGCACTTTCTTATCATCGTCTTATTTCTTCTATAGTTGTGGAATTGTGTCCCTTTGATCAGGAAATAATTCAGTGAGTAGAAATGATCTCAAATTAGGAAAGGATCAGTTTGAAAAACCAAAAGCTGGAGCAACATAACAGTTGTCTCATTTTTACTCTGATTACTGCTGTGCTTTTCCCTTCTATCAGTACCTTAGATATAATGTTTCTTTTCAGAGCTTCTGGATTTCCCTTTGTCCCTTTTGTCCCTTTGAGCCGGCAGTTTGCCCGTTCCCATCAGGGCTTCAGAACCTGGACTTTCCTCACTTTTGCTGCTCTGAAATGCTTTTAGATCTCTCAAAGATCAACATCAGAACAGCTGGATCCAGCAGGATCAGTGGTTGGTACTACTACCTTTGTTTGCAGAAGAACCTTGGGTGAAATGGAAACCCAAGGAAAGATGGAGGAAGCTGAGGAGTATGGGGGGGGCTGTCAGAAGTAGGTCATCTCTGTGCAGAATCATCAGCAAAGTGTGATTCAGTGTTTCATGTCTTAATGGGAGTCTTTTGTCTCAGCCTGTGATGTCGTCATCGGTGCCTCCTCTCCGTCCTCTTTACATCTTCACTCTGCTATCAATGACTCTCTGGGGTGGGAGGAGTTCAAACGCAGAATCATCCTCTCTGAGTGTGTGTACTAAAAAACTGTCAGCTTTTCACAACAGACAGGCCCCTGATGAATAAGTGATTGGAAATCCAGATTCTCCCCCCTCGTCTTCTTCACGTCACATCTTTCAAAGATCACACGACTGAATTCCCTCTGAAGTTCCGGAGGCGAGACACGGCAGAGGGAACCTCTCACGCGCCGCTTTAACCCTCTCGGAGAAGGAATCAGCTCGATGTGGTGAAGAAGACGAGGGACGCCAGGGCTCGACATAGCCATTTGTCCGCTGGCCCGGTCCTGTTTTTCGAGCAGTGCGGACCACAAGACTTTACTTTTCACTTGTCCGCTCGGGCCACTAAAATATTTAACGGTTTATATATTCTTCACCTTCTTCAATAAAGTAAATTTTGCGAAAACGTGTAGATTTACCTCGTCTTCATAATTTAGTTTTTCTGCTAGTCCTGTGTTCAGACTTCAAGGGTTTCTATGGGAAACCTTTCATCACTTCTCCTTCTCTCCCGCCTGCGCGCGCTCGGCTTTCACTGCCGAGCACCACGCGGCACGCGCTCACTACTTTTTTTTTTCAAACTTTATTGAATGTAACAATTCAATACAAAACAATCTTAAACAGCAACAACGAAGGCACAAGCCAGTGGGTTATTATTACATTTGATTATAAATCCGACACCGTCACTGAAGAGAGACTGAAGCATGTCAGAGATGTGGAAGACATGGCAGGAATAGATAGGAATATGTTGGATGGAGTAGTGGGTATAATTAGTAGTATGGACAGCAAGATATTTAATGAATGCATTGAAGATGAAACTGTATCCACTAAGCTTTAAGCTGAATGTCAAAGAATCAAAGGCAACTCCAAATACCTGAATCTCAGACTCAAATGCAGTAGAATGTTAAACTACTTAATTTTGTTTTTCTTTACAACACTGTAAGCAGTAAGTATTTCTAGTTAGCTGAATGATCTCAGTTAGACCTGCACAATATGAGGAAAACTCGCGATATGCGATATCAGAGATTAAAATTGCGATAACGATATAATTTGCGGTATATAAACAAACAGCAAAATAACCAAATAACCATTCCCAGTTTAAAAATTATACTCCAAATGACCCACGTTGACATAGGTTACAAACATCTAACATAACAGGGCTCCATCTGATTGGTCAGCAATGTGAAGGCGTCCATCCGATTGGTCAATTGCATTAAGGGATTTATTTGATTCGTTAAATGGTTCAAGCTGCCATTAGATTGTTTTAACACATTTAAGGTTTATGATTTATTGCGCTATTTGCCGTTAGAAGCACAATGAAAACTTCTGAACTAGTGTTACCTACTACACTGCAGCGCTCTCTTCAAAACATCTGAAACAGACTAGAGCAGATTTAAGTTTGATATGCTCTATTTTCAGTCATTGAAAAGTGTAGAAATAAGTGATGTCACCAGAATGCACCAAATTGCACCATATTAAAAGTTTCCGGGGGGGCATGCCCCCGGACCCCCCTAAAGTTGCAAGCACCTGCGAAGCGGCGGGTCCCGCTATGCGCGGTGTCGGGCCAGTAACTTTCAGGCAGGGCCAGTAAGTTTCAAAAACTACTGGCCCTGTGGGCCAGTGCAAATTTCTGGGCTATGTCAACCCCTGGACGCTCCTTCAAGAACACAAACCCGGGGAGAGTTTGGAGTCACAGACCTGAGGGTTCTGATGGTTTGAGAAATGCTGCAGATCCAGCTTAGTGGACTTGTGGTAGAGCGTCTGCCCCAGGACTGGAGGGTCTTGAGTTCAAATCCACTGTCAAGTCTTACTAAAGACCTTCCTGCATGACACTGAGCATTAAGGGATTGGATTGGGGGTTAAACCAGCAAGTGGTTCCCGAGGGCGGCTCTGTCTGAAGCTCACTTTCCCCCCAGGGGGTGGGTCAAATGCAGAGAACAAATTTCACACATCTAAGGGCGTGACGGCAAATAGAACGTTAACTTAATTCGTGGAGACTCCAGCAGCTTCTGGTTTAGAGTCTCTGCCTCCATGATGAAGACAGAGTTTCATCCTGATTCATTTCTGGTGAGATCTTTCACGTAAATTTCCCAGTTTCACTTCAGAAACCACTTTTCGGCCAAGCCACGGCCACATGATGGACACAGGAGGACAAATGTGTCTTTAACAGTTTAAACAAACTACAACCATTGACTGTAAATGAGAAATGGACCCTCCCCCCAGTGTCCCAAACAGGAAGTACCTGCTGGTCCCAAGAAGCCAAAATCCCATAGACTCAGTCTTACTATTGGTCAGAGTAACTATTCTTGGTCTAACTTTTTTTTTAACATCTTCTTGATGATCCGAATTTCTTTCATGATCATTTTGCTGCAACTTGTAAACTGACCAATCAGATGCCTCAAAAGTATGTGGTTTCACATTGAACATCTGAATCCTTTGACAGATTCTCCCAGCCCACTTTCAAGTGGAAAGGGTGTGGCCTTCCAAAAAGCTCTCTCCTGATTGGCCAGAGTGGTTGCCAAAGAAATGTTGAACCAGACCGACTCGGCCCAATCGCTGCTAACTGACGTCGTCTGGTTTTTAGTATAATATGGTGATGTCTGTATCACAGAGAAATGGTGGGTTGACCTCATTTGGTTGAAGCAGGAGGTAAGTCATCTTTATGGATGACATCACTCTCACTCGGCCCTGCTCTCAAATGCGGTCAGTGACTACAGCGGTGCTGATTTAAGTTAACCAAAGACTCACCTAAGAATAAAAGTACATTTTTATCGTTTTGTTTTTAGCTAGAACAGCTTTAACCGTCCATCTTTTATAGTTTATTCCTTAAGTTTTAAAGTAAAATTTTTCTGCATTACTGTAAATATTTATAAAAGCCTTTACAGAGTGATGAGCTCAGAATAGGTATATCAACAAAGACCAGAAAAGCTGAATGACGGAACAGTGACTTTGATGTTTTGCTCACAAGCTAACGGTTTTAGTTTATCAGAGCTTTCATGAAAAAGTCATTTGTGTGGGGAGCACGAGGAGTTGCTGCTCATTTAGCCGATAATCACAGCTTCATACCACCGCTTCTTATTAATCCTATCATAATTCTGTTTTTGCAAGCTGAGCCATAGCAGAATAAACCCAGCTGCATTGTGGGAAATGGAGTTTTGGTTCCAGCCAGAGAACAGATGAACAACTACTGATGTTTCCTGGCAGGAGCCGCTGATGAGGAGTTGATGGTTCGTCACAGCTGGCAGGAAAATCTCTGACAGGAGGTCCATCCATCCTGGTTCTGTCAGAGCCGCCTCATTCGGCATGTAAAACAGAACCAGTAAAGTCGGAGCAGAACTGATTAACGTGAGTGATGAAGGATGATATGAGGAAGATGAGTTCAGACTGAGGAGAAGGTCAGAGGAAGGAAATGGCACATGAAGAAAGGCAGAAAGGGAAGGAAAGACATAAAAGGAGGGAAAAGGTGTTACCGAAGTAAATATCATGATTTACATGTATTTACTTATCCATGTAAAAAGGAATGAAAGGCTCAGAGATGACAGAAAAACACAGCCACCAATCTTTTCCCAAACAAAAAACATTAATAACTTGTGCAGGCTGAAAATCCTGCTGATTTCTGCTGCTATTGTGAAGTATTAATCTAAAAGACAAAAGCTCCACTGTGTGACTGGCTAAATGTGGATTTGTTTTCTAGAAAATTTTGTCTGCTTTTTTTCTATCTGGGACATTCCTGTGTAGTAATTGGAATGGGCAGGAATGTTATCAAATCTCCCCACTTTATCGGGTTTGGTTTGCTTTCACACACGGAAGTCTGGAGAAGTGGTTGTCATTTGAAGACTTCTGTTCCACTCATAGTATGGAAAAGATTGAATTTAACAAAAATAATCGCTACAATTCAAAAAATCAACTACTGAAAACGCCAACCTTGAAAACTGCTGTCCCCCTAACTTACCGACTTTCTACCACACTCTCTTGGGGTTGCCGGGACCAATCCAAGCTAGTGTCGGGTGAAGGTGAGCTGCACCCTGTAATCTCAAACCCTGGATGGGTCACCAGTCCATCGCAGGGTCACACAGAGACAGACACACACTCACAATCACAGATCGGGAAGTGACATGTGTGCCGTCTATAAACGTCATACGTCGGTGGTACATGCGTAAAAATAGTCCATGAGATATAAAATAAGTGGATTGGTCGTGGAAAGCCACAAATTTGTGTATGCATCTCGCTATATCACTTAATTGTGTAAGATTTGCATAATAATTGCATATAAACTACGTACAATACACGAAAACTGCATAATTCTCCACCAACCGAAAATTTTGAACAGCTCAAAACCGAATTCACGTAAAGACCCATCGGCCGAAACCCTCAACGGATATCTGCGCGATTGACGAATGATAAACGCAACAAATACTCATGAATTACGTATGTCACGCATGCATCCCAAAAGACCTCCATTTCATACTTGGAAAATGCGCTAAATGTTCGTAGTGGCTGTGTGACACGACCTGAAGGGGAAATGAATCTTTCAAAATGACTTGACCAGCTGATATAAACCACAGACATGCAGGAAATCCGGCAGTAAGCTCTGTATTCGTGTGATCGACTCTTATCCTGCGATAAATTCACCAAAGAAGAATCTTGGCATTAATGCTGCTGGGTTCATCTCCTACAGTATTTACGGGTATTGCATCCTTATTTTCCTGGATGTCATGCAGAGCAGAACTAATCTGAACCTTGATGGTGTTCAAACCGCTGCAGGGACTCGGACCTTTTCTATGCTGTTGCTGTTAAGAATGGAGCTGCTGTCACTGCAGTCAGACGCTTTGTTTTTCAAAGGCGATCCATAGAAAAGACGTTTACCTTTTCTTCCACCGATCTTGTTTGTTTCATGAAACTGCCCTTGGGTTTGCTTTGCTCTCATCTGCACTAATTTGTCTTTTTGTAGGTTTTCCATCCCCGTCCAGCTCCACACCTGTGGTGTTCATGTGTTTGTGTGTCGGTTGTTTGCTCTCTTAAAGCCCTGGGAGGCTTTCAGCGCCTCTGCAGCACATATTTACAGTTTTTATTACCTTATGTCTTCCCTTCGTGCCTCTTATTGCTGATTTTTCTTTCTCTGTAAATGGATTGGAACGGAGCTGAAGTGTGTTTTTGTGTTGCAGGACCTACGCGCTGCGGCGGGTGCGCGATGCCTTTAGGGCCAACAGGAAAGTAGAAGATCCGAAAAGTGTGGAGCGGCTGATGGAGGAGGGAAGGCAGGCACTGGCGCTGATACAGAGACAGGTGTGACAGACACGCACACAATAAAAAACTTGAGGTTTTTCCCAAAGTGTGGAGCTGGCAGTGTGTCCACACACGCACACACACACACACACACTTGGCCTGTATGGAGATGAACACCTGTGAGCTGACTGACCACCTGTCCTGCGCACACTCGGTCTCATTATCGAGACGACCCGAGCTAATCACCTCACTGTTGCTCACTTTGTTCCCATCATGCACCAGAAGCCTCTCAGCCAATCCCAGCGGAAGGATGAGAGTCTGTCTGTCTGTATTTAAAGCAGACTCGCACCTGTCAGTGTATGTTCAGGTAAACCAGACACAAAGCATTCTCTGGTTATATTCCACTTTAAACACACATTTGCACAAAAACTAAAAACAGCAAACAAAATGCACACAAAGAGGAATGCATTTTCCTAATCAACATAGAGATGGTCTTTTAAAGACGCAGGTCTGGTCTTGGTTTAACATTTGGATGGTTTTTAGAGCGTGTGGTCACCTGGCCACAGTCATGCACTGCAAAAACAGGCCTCTTAGAAACCAGTCAAAGTCTTGCGCCACCAGCAGATTTTCTTTCATTTAGCAAACAAAAAACTGCCAGTGAGGAAAGAAAAAAGGTCTTACCAAGAATTCTTATTTTATAAAAATTCTAATGTTTTCTTAAATTATTTTGCTCTTGAAAAACTTTCATGATAATTTTTCTTGAACGACAGAAAATCATTTCTTCAGTGTGTGACCTGAAGGGTAAAGCAGAGTTTCAAGATGGCGGCTCTCACAAGATTTCTCCATAAGTTTAAGACCCGTGGTCTAAAGAGATTCCGCTGCAGAAAGTTATGTTCTGGTTCCACCTTAGTACTGATGTATAATATTAGAGTGGTTCAGGAGGGCACTGACAGATCGGGACAGGGCTTGCCCCAAATTGAGCTTGACCAACTAAAGTTAAGCGAGACTTGTTTTAAGTCAGAGTTTTATTTTGAAGAGTAAATGCTCTGATCTGGTTATCTACCGCCAGAGAAACACAAGAAGTAAACTCAAGGTGACAAAATTAAGTTGTGCTACTCTTTCAAAATTACAGATTTTTCTGAATTCAAAGCTATTCCAGTAGTAGGGGTGTAACGATTTTTTTGATTAATTGATATTCCTATTATCCAACCAGATCGACCTGACAAGTTGTTGATGGAATCAAATCGACCTAAACCATCAAAAAGAATCGCTTCATAATGACATAAATTGATATTTGGCGACATTTGGATTGAGTCATGGTAGGTTTAATTTACTGTAACGTAAAAACACCAAGTGCATCACAGCAGAAAACACACACGTGATGTCATTAAAACAGATCTGTCCATCATTCCAGTTCAATGTGTGGACAGACTTTGAATAAAGTCATGTGACCATCCAGTGTCTAGAATGTTCTAAGAATGTTCCCTTTGGCTTCTTTGGATGGAAAAACAACAGTGGTGAACTTTAGCAAACTAACATGTGAATGGATTTGACATTCATTCTAGTTTACTTGTTTGTTTGGACACAGATTTTATTTACACTTGATGATCTGGAAGAAATCCAAGAATCCAGAAAACTTCACTGTTCAGTAGCAGGAATTTCTGTCTGAGTCTCACTGCTGGAAGTTTTGGATAAAGATGATCTGGATCCATTTAGGTCAGAGAATAGGATCGTTCAAAATGAACCAAAATCGACTATGAATCGGATCGACAACCACAAACTATCATGTGAGTTGAAATGTTGCTAAATTGAGTCATTACAGCTCTAGTTGGTATTATGAATTCTATGCTTGCAATAGCAGCATGGCGTGTAATGAACAACCAGACAGCTGAAGTCTTTTTAGCCTTCTCCGTCCCAGGCGCCTTTTCCTTTTGAGCAAGATGCTCCTCCTGTGCTTCCTTATGTGTGTGTGTGTGTGTGTGGGGGGGGGGGGGGGGGGGGGTTGTGATTTTCGTTCTTGTTCTTGTCTTGCTTTTGTTTTTTAAAACTGAAAAATGTTTTTATTATTAAAGAACTTTCAGCTACTTTAGTTGGAAAAGTGTGCTACAAAAAAAGTTTGATTATTTGATTTAATTCAAATGGAGCTCATTGATCTGCATCTCTGACCTTAAAGCCAAGTCCAGGAAGATGAGCAGAAAAGACAAGTCTAGACAATTCTTGAGAGGTTTTCCCCTCAGCTTACCTCATCTTTAAACCAGCGTCCAAGCGGGCCATGTGCCTTTCAAAGGAGCACACATGTGGGAAAAGTTCTTCTTCAATTTTAATTTCAATAAGTCCAAGTTTATGCCTTGGTTAGTAATAGACACACACACACACACACACACACACACACATCAGGTAGGCTAGATTGACATACAGACAGGCATGAGGAACCAGCGAGAGGTCAACTGACAATCTGGCCCTGAGTGGGAGAATGAACTGGATCTTGTTGCTGTTGACATTGTGATGGGTAAACTAGCTGCAGGTGAGTGGGAGGTGGGACTAGTTGAGGAGTCAGAAACTCTGACCAGCTCATGCAGATAGAATGACACACGAGGAAATGACAGGAATCCTGACATCATTTTTCCTTCTCTATACAGCAGGGAAAAAAGTATTTAGTCATGCACCAATTGTCCAAGTTCTGCCACTTAAAAAGAGGAGAGAGGCCTGTAAATTTAATTCATAGGTAAACCTCAACTATGAGAGACAACATGAGAAATGAAATTCAGAAAATCACTATCTGGTTTTTAAAGAATGTATTTGTAAATTATTGTGGAAATAAGTATTTGGTCAATAACAAAAGTTTAACTCATGGCTTTTCTTTATAACTTTTGTTGGCAATGACAGTAGTCAAACGTTTTCTGTAAGTCTTCACAAGGTTTTCACAAACTGTTACTGGTATTTTGGCCCATTCCTCCATACAGATCTCCTCTACAGCAGAGATGTTCTGGGGTGGTTGCTGGGCAACATGGACATTCAACTTCCTCCAAAGATTTTTTTATGGAGTTGAGATCTGGAGACTGACCAGGCCACTTCCGGACCATGAAATGCTTCTTAGGAAGCCACTCCATTACCCGGGCAGTGTGTTTAGGATGGTTGTCATGGTGAAAGACCCAGCCATGTTTCATCTTCTATGTTGATGAAAGGAGGTTTTCACTCCAAGTCTGACCATACATGGCTCCATTCATTCTTTTCTTTACATGGATCAGTCGTCCTGGTCCCTTTGGTGGAAAACAGCCACAAATCATGATGTTTCCACCCCCATGCTTTACAGTAGGTCTGGTGTTCTTTGGATGCAACTCAGCATTCTTTCTCTTCCAAACACAAGAAGTAGAGTTCTTACCAAAAAGTTCTATTTTGGTTTTATCTGACCATAGGACATTCTCTCAATCCTCCTCTGGATCATCCAGATGATCTCTAGCAAACTTTAGACGGCCTGCACATGTTCTGGCTTTAGCGTCTGGCACTGCAGGATTTGAGTCCCCGGCGGCGGCGTGTGATGGTAGCCTTTGCAACATTGGTCACAACTTTTTGCAGTTCCTTTACTAGGTCCCCAGTGTGGTTCTGGGCTTTTTGCTCTTCAATCTTGTAATAATTTTGACCCCAGGGGGTGAGATCTTGCAGGAAGCCCCTGATGGAGGGAGATCATCAGTGGTCTTGTATGTCTTCCATTTCCTAATAATTGCTCCCACAGTTGATTTCTTCAGACCAAGCTGCTTACCTTTTGCAGATACAGTCTTCCCAGCCTGGTGCAGGTCAACTACCGTAATTTCCGGACTACAAGCCGCTACTTTTTTCCTGCGTTTACAGCCCTGCGGCTTATTCAGTGACGCGGCTAATTTATGGATTTAATTAGCGGCCGCCATGTACGTACTTTCGACCTCAGTGAATAGTTTGTATTCTTTATCTAACAGCAAGCACAAGACATTTATATTCAACACACCTCTAAGCAGCCAAACAGCATGGACTTGACTTCAGGTCTTAGACACTTCAGTCATGGTTCAACAAAATGAAACACGCATGCCCGGCCGCATCCCAGAATCCTTTGGGGCCATTAGACCCAACGTGCACGTGATCGCCGCTACAATATGATGAAGCTTTCAAGTTAAAAGCAATCGTTAAAAGCAGCGTAAAAAAGTCCACCGTCACCAACGGGTTTGGAAAAGCCGGTTTGCTGCGTGACGGAGAGAACAGCGCATGGAGTGAATTTACACTCCATTTACGGTTTCTAAGGAAACCGTAAAAGCGGAATTTTGCTTTGAAAAACTCACAGCCTCCGTGTGAGTTGGAGACATCTTCTCCTGCTGATTGAGCTGCGGGGCCGATGGCAGTCTGAAGGCTCCCACACGTAACAACGCATCCGCCCCTCATACACAAAACGTACAGTTTTAAGTCCGATTGCTCTGCACAGAAACGATTTGCTCCGTCCACCGGCGCAACGGGGACGAAGTGCTCCTCCTTGAAGCAGCCCTGGCCAGAGGTGTCGGAGTAGATAGGAAGGGGAGACAAGGAGCGCGCGGGGCGGGAGCGGAGCGCAGAGGCTTCTGAATTCTGACGCACGCGCCGCACTGAGGCGCGCGTATCACGCTGAGGCGCGCGCTTTTCAGTCGCCGCTGCTGTATTTTACCGGTGTGTTTTTTAACCAGCCCTGTTACTCCCATAACGCTGCCGCGACACAAGCGGAAGGAGAGCTTTACCCGTTCACCCCTCCATGCACTGCTGATACTCATTCTTAAACAAGTACAACAGTATGGCGAGCCGGGTATTGGCTCCGCCTTTAGCCCCTAAGACTCATGGGAAATGTGGAATCGCGGATGTAAATTTCCTCATCATAACTGAGGGATGTAATGTTGATTATATGGTTACTGTTTGTAATTTTATGTATGATACCTAGATTGTCAATAAGTAAAAAAAAAATGAAATAAAAACACCATAACTGAGGAACTTGTGAACAGAATATAGGTCCATGCTGTTTGACAGATGTCGATACACTCAAATACATGAGCCAGAGGCAAAACTGGCACCACCCACAATGTGCTAATGAATTGCACTCACTCTGGGATGCTGGCCGTGATCTGTCAGGACGACAATATCGCCTAACACATGCGCGGCTTGTACTCTGACGCGGCTTGTGTGTGTATAAAACTAATTTTACACGTGAAAATGGGTAGGTGCGGCTTGTAATCGGGTGCGCTTTGTAGTCCGGAATTTACGGTATTTGGTTTCTGGTGTCCTTAGACAGCTCTTTGGTCTTGGTCATTGTGGAGTTTGGAGTGTGACATTTCAGGTTGTGGACAGGTGTCTTTATATAGATAACCAGTTCAAACAGGTTCCATTAATACAGGAAACCAGTGGAGGGCAGAGGATCCTCTACAGAAGAAGTTACAGGTCTGTGAGAGCCAGAAATCTTGTTTGTTTGTAGATGACCAAATACTTATTTTCCACCATAATTTACAAATAAATTCTTTAAAAATCAAACTGTGATTTTTCTGGATTTTTTTCCATTTTGTCTCTCATAGTTGAGGTTTACCTATGATGACAATTACAGGCCTCTCTCATCTTTTTAAGTGGGAGAACTTGGACAATTGGTGGCTGAATAAATGTTTTTTTTGTCCCAACGTTAAGTCCATCACCATTTGTCCTTTTGCATTCCTGTCTCAAACGCCAAACTTCTCCATCACTTCATCATTTCCTCTGTTTCCTTCACCTACATGTCCATTTAAGTCTGATCCAATCCTCACTCTCTGCCGTTCTTTTTTCATGTCAAACAACTCTTTTGTGTTTCTGTCATAATTCCTATATTTAAACTTTCTGCTCTAGGTTCTCCACTCCTGTCTTTTCTTTTCTCTCTTTGCCTACAAACTTGTTTTCATCTTCTTCCACTAACAGTTCAATTTCCACCAGTACACTCTTGTGAACGCTGGACTGGGCCCCCTTATGGTGGCATTTATTTTGAGACATAATCAATAACTAAAAACACGAGTGAAGCAAAAAAAAAGCCAACAAAGAAACATGCAGAAAATGTAAGTCTTTCCCTTTTTACTACTTAAAATCAGTAAGATCTTGTTTCAATGCAGAAGAATATTTCTGCTGATAGACGTTCATTTCAGAGAACTCTCCCAAATAAATCAAATGGGTGATGGTTGCTCCATGGTTTCTGGTTTTCTTGTATAAATTCTTGTCGTACATCCCAGTCTCTAAGAACAATTACTAAGTTCTTTCTCATGCTCTCTGTGCATGAGAACCAACTGCTTATTTATTGCAGAACTGTGCGTAAGAAAAAATGCCCTACTTTTGTTTTCCTCCTTATGAGAACAAAACTCTAAGCTTCTTTTTGCATTTCCATGTTCATTGACGATCCTCTTTCTTCTTGCAGCATTATATGCTCGAGCAAGCATCTTTCTTCTCAATTACTTCATGCAAGATCTGACCTCTTGTTCTTTGCAGGCTTGTGTGTGAGAGCAAACTTCCTGCATCTCACACAGCTTTTTAAAGTTGCAGATATTCATGAAACTGCAGCCATCGATTTGTGACAAGCCGCCTCTGTGAGCAGCTCTTTCTGCGGCACGCCCACTCTCACTCCTAAAGCAACACATGAGGATGAGGATGAAGATGCTGCTCACTCAATCTGCTGCAAAAACCCATGCGGTGGTGTGGGTGATTCACTGGGAATTTACATCCATGCAGCGTTTTATGGAAGTGAATGGGGAGGTCGAAGACCGACTGGGGGTATACAATAAAATATACATTCATTTATCGAAACCCAAACAGGTTTAAAAATTATTTTAAAGACCCAACATCGTGAGTATAAGCTGTTAGAAAAGGTGATGTTCTAAATATGAACAAATCTCTTCTTTTCACGTTGCTGTCGCATCGTCTACCGTCAAAGCTAACGTGATCAAAGTTTGATGAACTCCCATGTTTGGCAGAAGCAGTCTGAATCAGATCGGTTTCATCTGGTTTGTTGCTCCTCCAGCATCTGAAGTGCTGCAGCTTCAGTTTTTGTTCTCTGCTGTCTGTTATAGTCCAGATCTAGATGTGAAGCTTCATGTCTCTGTATTCTTCCAGTTTTTGTGTGTTTTCTCTCTGCTGCTGTGAATTAATGTGCTGCGTGTGGGTGTACAAGTCATATTTACCCCTAATTGTGTTTGTGAGTCTATGCACAACTGTGTGTGTGTGTGTGTGTGTGTGTGTGCTCCTTTGTAAGTTAGTTAGGGAGTAAAGATGATGGATCGCTGCTGCAAAGAGGACAAACTGAAGCGGCTCGCTCTGTTTAATGAGCACAGGAGAGAACTGTGAGAGAAGAAAGACGTCAAAAATGTAAAGCTGAAGTGAAAGAGTGCAAAGAGAGGAGGAGGAGGAGGAGGAGGAGGAGACACCGGGTAAAGGGAAGATGAAGAGGAGATCTCATGGAGTTTTGAGTAACCATCAGAGCTGGGATTCATCTTGGCTGTGACAATCCATGTCGTGGTTTAAACAGAACAACACATTTCTCCTACAAGGACAGGCTGACTAAACTGAACTGATCAGTAAAACTATTTGGGATTATTTATTAAAGTTTGAACTGGAACATTAAAGTTTTAATTAAGTAAAAGTAATTATCTCCACTTATACACTGAATCCTTTCTCTCTAATCCTGCTCACGTGTGCCTGCTCCTCAGGTTCCTTGGTTTTGGTGAGAAACGTTTCACCACTTTGATAACATCCTGTAAACACGTGGATTGATGAAGGCCGTAAAGGTGTCACGGCATGTCGCTGAGGGGTTTTACAGTCCCGTTCTCCTGCTCTTTTCATTGATTAAGGTTTAAATTACATGAACATGCAGATATAATTAAATCCCTTATTGAGTTTCTGCTTGAGTACAGCAGGCTGACTCACACACAGGTTTGACTAAATAAAACGGGGTGTACTGTTACAGCGGGATTATTGCTGTAACACTTTGGTATTGTTTTGGATTGGTCCGCACTGCACCTGAAATGTGTCGCCATGCAAGATGGAGCATTTGATTTTTAGTGTCAAACTTTGCATCTAACGTGATCAGATCCTCATCTTCTGTCCTAATCCTCAAGGGCAGTTGAGTTTTAGGTTCCTCTGGCATTCTAATCTCTCTAGGAAGTCCATCCTTTTTCCAAAGCCGCTGAATGTCTTTCAGCGTCGGGGCGTTGCTTGAGCCTGTCCCAACTACTGTTGGGTGAAGGTTGGGTACACCCTGGACAGGTTCCTAGTCCATTGCAGAGCCAAACACTTAATCACATATACACCTAGGGACAATTTAGATCAACCAATTAACCCACGAAGCATGTTTTTGGAGTGTGGGAGGAAGCAGAAGTTCATGAAGAAAACCCACGCATGCAAACTTCACACAGAAAGAAACCAGTTGGTATACAGACCAGGGTCTTCTAGCTGTGATTGCGAACCACTACACCATCTAAGAAGTCATTGACTGTAAAAACAACTTTGAGCGCCATGTGTCCACCAGTGAGGATTGAAGTGTTTTGAAGCAGCCCTCAAAATCCTGAGTGGATGTTCTCCATCCTTCAGTGTGGAACTCACTAAGGTGCCCATCAGGTTCTCTGAAGACCATGACGGCAGGAAACACCAAGAATCTGACTCCATCACAGATTGCATTTGAGCCTTTAACAGGCCTCGCATTTGAGGAAACAACCTCACAATGGAGGTGTTATTGGGGATTTGGCTTCATTTCATCACTTTAATTAGTGTTCGTGGTTGTGTGTAGTTGTGCGTAGTTGTGTGTTTGGATATGTGTTTCGTTCTCTCAGAAGAGCCGTTTTTCACAGATGATTGCATCCTAGTGTCTCACTGTCTTTGCTCACTTTCGGCTCGATAGAGATGAAACGCCACATCTGCTGTGAAATATGTTCCTGCAGGTCAGTGCCCGACACCCCCCCCCCCCCCCTCCAGCCTTTTACAGCTCCCGGGGGTCGAACAGCATCTCAACCTCCGCTGTGTCTGTAAAAATGCAAAAGTAGCTCCTCATGTAATCTCATTGTTTGAGGTTTCTTCTGGAATGTCAGAATCACTAAGGAAGTCAGAGTTCTCTGAAGTCTTGCTTCCTGATGCTGGAGAACAACCCCCCCCCCCCCCCCCCCCTCCTCTGACGCATTTGCAGCTCAGAGATCTGGGGAAGCCTGAGCCAGACACCAGCCAAACTAAAAAGTAGGCCAGCACCCTGCGTGGAAGCCTGCGTCACCTCCCCTCCTCCCGCTCTTCCTCTGCCTCCGATCCATGAAAATCCCCCGTCTTCCTCACAGCAACTCTCAGAAATCCAGCACCTTTCTTTCAGCTTTTACGCCCGGCCGCCCCGCAGGTTCCGGTGTCTTCCCGGCTTTAAGCTCGCTCAAACACATCAGCGCTGCAGATAAAACTCTGTTAGAAGCAGAGGGAGCTCTTCGCGGGGAGCCAAGCAGACAGGTTTTTATTCATCTCCATAAAACTTACCATGGAGGGGGAAAAGGTCGACAGCAAAACTCTGATATGAAGCCAGAAGTCATTCGGAGCAGAAGATGTCTTCATTAAGACGGCAATGATGCATCGCCTGCTGCTGCTATCAGCTCCTCTCCACAGCATCACTGTCGCTGTAAATCACAGCTAAACTGATGATTGTTTTATAGATTCATGCAGCATCCTGCAGTGAAAGCCGCTTCACAAAGGTGTTGATTTAACTTTGTGTCTTTTGAGCCTTCAGTGTAACTGATCTAATTATCTTTTCCCACCTTTCTGTTGGCGCAGATGCTGGTTAATTCCACGCTGCTCCTATCACAAAGCAGAGGTCTTTGTTTCAGGTCGTGAAACTTCAGCGTTCAAACGGGAAGCCAACTTTCCGGTTTTTGTGAAGTTTACTTTCTGGAACTTGAACTTTTAAAACAGTAACGACGTCAAGGAAGCTATAAGACTTGAAGCAAAGAGTGTCAGAATGTAGTTCAGTAGAAAAGGTTTAACTTCCTGTCCGTAGTGAATCCAAAACATACCAGGAACAGATCCTTGAGGCACCCCATGATTGATAAGTCACGGTCAGCAAGATCAAGTGTATGAAAACAGAAAACGGTTATAAAAGTTTGGACAGAAGATCCATGAAGATGTTCTCTCAAGGATTGTTGTGTTATCAAACAGAAAAAAGGCTCCAGCTGTGTATTTGTTAGAATGTTTATTTTAACACGGCTGAAAATGTTTTTTTACATGCTTTTCTGGGACTCGTTACGCGGGACGCCCCCGGCGCTGCTGTGACATCATCCAAAAAGCTACCTTGTAGCTTCCTTAGCAGAATTCTCTTAAAACAATGCCATGACACCACAACGATGAGACACGGCAACTCGTTGAAATGTGGTCAGATGAATGCAGGCTCCTTGAAAGTGATACACATTGCTTCTCACTGTTTTCTTGACAATCTATACGTCTTAAACACTTAACAGCGTACCTTCTTTGTCGTCTTCTTGCCAGTAAACAGCATGCCTCCGCTGCACCAAAAGAGTAAAAGGTGTTGTACCCGACTTTGATAGATGTTCAAAATGGTCAGGGAAATATAAAGTTTGAAAAAGTGAATTATCCCAACAAGGACTCCAAAGCGCAGGACTTCCATAAATTCTGCCTTTAGCTGCTTTGCTCCGCCCTCATAATTCCTGGCCAATTGCTGAAGAGATCTTTAGTCACGTAGTTTTGTTTACAAGATTTGGTCCGGAGCAGGAAAGTCCACTTCACCAAATTAAGTGGACTTGGTCTTGACTATCTGATTTTTCCAGTCTGAGTACAACCTGATGCAGAGACAGGAGGCAGAGCTGGAGGTTGCAGCGATGGAGATTTTGAGGTTCTCTTTGGAAGAGACTAAGATGAATCAGGAATGGATCCATCAGAGAAACAGATCATGGTAGATGTTCTGGAGATCCATGCAGGGAAGCAGAAGGATATGTTTGGACCCGTTGAAATGAGGAAAAGTGATGATGTTTTGTAAAAGGATGTTGAGGCTGGAGCTATGAGGAAGGAGGTCTGGAAGAAGACCAAAGAGGAGGTTCATGGGTGGAGAGGAGGAGGACATTAAGTAAGGGATAATGCACGATGCGGTGTGCATTATCAGAAATTAACGGATGACGTGGAAGCCTGAACCGTCCTCCGCTTCACGCTGGACAGTTGCTTTCATGAAGGCCAGTGCAGTGATTCAGTCAATGTGACAGGAACTTCTTTTTTAGGTGTGCATTATTGGTGTGGTATCACACCCAGCAGCCAATCAGAATCGAGTATTCACTCATGGTTTAAATGATTTTGAATGACTTGTAGATGCCCCGCCCTCATGACGTTCATGTTTGAAATTAGCTTGAGGACACAGAGGAAAGGATTTGATGGAAGTGGAGGATTTTTTTTTTTGTCACAACCAAAAAGGACCAGCAAAAAGGCAAGGAATTGATTGATAGATGTAGGTTGGTAATGAGTAGTTTCTTCTTCAAAAGATGAATTGAATGTAAAAGGTTGCTGGAGTAGCAAGCCAAGCTCCAGCTTTAATAGAAAATCTATTTTTTATTTTTTCCTTTTTGAAAAGTGACATTTTCCCCTTTTTTAAGATGGAAATATCCTCAAATCTCAGCTCTGCTTGAAAACAGTTCTCAGAAAGGTTGACAGCGTTCCTCTTAAGCCTTCATCTTTCTGTAAAACTGACTCAGACCTGCAGTGAAGTCGTGCATCTGTGTCAGCTCCTCACCTGATGCAAATCAAGGTTTCTGAAAGCAATCTGGGAAAAAAGTCAGAAAGGACCTCTGATTTGGAGATTTAAAGTCTTAAAAGGCTGAATTGAAGTAGAGGAAAGTCCTTCATATGTATGAATTTGACTGAGTTAACAGGTGTCTTTGGCCAAAAGCTGTTGATTTTTGTGTGTGTGTGGGTGTGTGTCACTTAATTGATGGTAGCCCTAAGGGGAGAACAAAAATATCAGAACCAGTAAGTGAAAGTAAGTCAAAAAACTTTTGCAACATAGCCTGAATCAGATTTTGTGTTTGGGGTAGACGGAGTCATGAAGGATTTTGAGTCTGTTCGATCATCTCTTGACCTTCAAGCGGCAGCTCAAACCACAGAAAAAGAGCTGAACTGCATCAGATGATTTAGATCTCCTCTGATCCTCCATCTTCATCTCCATTAGCATGTCAGGCTCCCACAGTCCAGCAGTGAAGCACCAATCTGCAGCTGCTAAAACACACGCTAAAACAGGCAGCCTGAGAGCTTAGCACCTGTAAAAATAGCACAGAATGGAAATCCAGCGTTCAGGATGAGAGCAGAGATCCGTTTCAGGAGTTATTGCACAATGACTAGAAGCTCTAAAATGAACCTGGACTCTGATTCAAACTGGTCTTTTGGAACACTGGAAGCTGAAAAAAGAATCTCTCTCAGCTCCTGTAATGTGAGTTTGTGGAGGCGATGTCATGTGATCATATCTAGAGCCGTGTTGTTGTGCCTCATCTGCTGTTTTGGACTCTTCCTTCTCCACATGCAGTTATTTTTTTGTTTTCTTCTATTCTTAGAAATCTGGAACTGATGCAACAATCACGTTGCTGCTTCCTCCTTACACACACACCGGCACACACACACACCGGCACACACACTCGCTGCATGATGAAATTCATTGACTGGAGAAGGCAATGGGATGTGAGGATCACTTTTAGACAGAGAAGGGAGGAAGAAGGGAGGAGGAAGTGGGAGAACGTGAAGGAGTGAAGTTAGTTCAGGAGGAGAAGCTCTAATCAGTTTTCTGAAGTGATGTCCTTCATGTTGGAAGTTTGCATATATTTTATTTTTAAGATAATGATGCAGGACTGCCCTGGACATGGATACATAGATTATTAGACTTCATGATGTCATGGAGGATATACATTTAGATGACATGGTGTTAAGGTGTTTGCTGTTCACCCATCTCAGCATGTTACATGAC
The DNA here is from genome assembly GCF_053564925.1 of Oryzias latipes. Classification (NCBI taxonomy): domain Eukaryota; kingdom Metazoa; phylum Chordata; class Actinopteri; order Beloniformes; family Adrianichthyidae; genus Oryzias; species Oryzias latipes. The sequence goes on along the minus strand of NC_136256.1, from coordinate 4,839,938 downwards.
ATCCATTATACAAACTTTAACCGTGGCAGAAGATCAAAGCAAGATCTTGTTGGGTTAAATGATGCCGCCTGGACCCTCTTTAGTCTGATTCTGTTGAAGGTCTGCTTCAGTGCTTTGATCCTTGACTGAAATTTGGTTAGCACAGTGTTTCCCAACCATTCACTGTATAAATAAACTGGACTGAGTGACCCCTCCCCCTCACGTTCCAAACAGGAAGTGCCCTCTGGTTTCAAGAAGCCAAAAATCTCATAGACTTCTAGAATAAAGAAATGAACAGCTATTACTCTGTCCAATATGTCAAAATAACCATTCTTGCTTTGCTACTTTAACATGTTCCTGATAATCCTTTTTTTTCATATTTTTTTCTTTATTACAAGTTATTTAAGTTATAACCTGACCAATCAGATGCCTTAATAGAAGTACGTGGTATCATGCTGAACGTTCAAAGCATTTGAATCTCCTAAGCCCACTTTCAGTGGTAGGTATGTGATGGTCTAACATCCTCACTCCTGATTGGCCAGAGTGGTTGCTATAGAAATTTGGACTCAGTGACTCTGACCAATCACTGCTTACTGACAGTAATATGGCGACTCAATTGACTTGATTTCATTGGAACCGGAATTAAAGTCGTTTTTTTGTGGGTGACTTCATAGTTGCTTAGTCCAGTTCTCTTTTTCAGTCAATGTTCCCAACCCTGGTCCTGTAAGCCAGTGTTTTTCAACCAGTGTGCCGTGGGCGATGGTCAGGTGTGCCGTGGGAAATTGCCCTCATTAACTGATCTCCAGGATATCAGCCCTTTGTTCATCCAAACAGGCCCTGATAAAACACTGAGTAGATATAAAAGAGTAATATAAAAGAACATAAAAGACTTTTTTCTTTGTGTTTATTTGATTCTATTAAAGACATTTTGATAAGAATGAGTCTTCTTTTGATGTCTTGAAACCACAACGAATACACAAACAGATTTTAAATCTTTTAACTTAACTTTTATTACATCTTTTAGAAAAAACAGCTGCAACTTCCAGCTTTTTGTGCTACAATTACAAAAAAAATGCATGTCAGATTGCAGAGGGGCTGTAGATCAATACAGACTGAGTTTCTCCTTTTTTTTTTTTTTTTTTTTTTTTTGGATGCTGGTGTGCCGCGGGATTTTTGACAAGGTTAAAGTGTGCCGTGGCTCAAAAAAGCTTGAAAAACACTGCTGTAGGCCATCTACCGTCCTGGTATTTTTTTCAACCATGCCGTTTTTAAACACACCTGCCTTTGAAAAAAGCAGGATTGAAAAAATACAAGGACGGTGTTCCCTGTGGACCAGGGTTGGAAAATACTGGGCTCATAGTAGGCCTCCACAATAAATGCCAAATTGATTATCTTGATATTAAGCTGTGCAATACACATATCACAAAAGTTGGCGAAACGTGCAACAAACAGTAACCTTAAATGTGCCAAGACAATCCTATGGCAGCTTGAAGTATTTAACAAATCAAAGAAATCTCTTTATACATTCGAGCAATTGGTGCTCGCTTCCTATGTAGACGAGGTTCATTTGGAGGACGATTTACATTATGTTGACTCTTATTTAAATTAAACTGTTGCAGTAAAATACTCTTGAAGTTTCTTCAGTTTTGCCTTAGTGCATTCGTGGTCTTTTTCCTGAAGAGCCAGTCTTAAGGTTGGTTCATATGGTGCAAACCATGGCCAAACCCAAATTCTTCGCCTCCCCCTACGGCTTCTTCCTCCTCCTCCAATTGTAGGGGCATTTCGAGGGGTATGTTTGTCTGAAATAGTTTTTGTAAGTGCTAACCCTCGCGGCAGAGGGATGTCGAGCCGTAGGAGTGGAGGAAGAATTTGTATTCGGCCCAGGTCTCACCAGCATCAGTGCATGGTTATGAGAGGCTGCCGTTTTTAAAACTTCCCCAAAATGCAGATGTCCTCCCATACATTACATGTTCTAAAGTCGTAACAACAAGTGCTCCTAAATACAAATCAGTCCAAATACAAGACAAATGTTTTCCTCTGTAGGCGTTTGGTTTTTTTTCTCTAAAAGTTGTTCAATAATGAAAGGTCCTTGTAATCATTCATACAAGTGTTCAAAGCTGTGTGCTGCCACCTCCAGTCTCTGTTGAAAGTGTGTGAACGGGGTTCCAGCCTTGTTTCTACATCACTACTCTACTCCTTTAAATTATTGAATAAGCCATGAAATGTTTTTACGATTCTGCTTGACAGAGATCAAGTTGAGAGCCGTGTTGAAAACGAGCTTAAGGGTCAGAGCGGCTGGGAGAAAATAAATGTCGGTCTTGCAGCCGTGGTTGTGAGGTCTGCTTCCTACAGAGCAAGAAAGGAGTCTTAAGCCCGCAGCAGCAGCGGTTCACAGCAGAACACCCTCTGACCAGCAAATGTCATGTGTCCATTTTCTAAAATAATCTCACCAATTATTCACTTTTAATGCACACCGTCATTATCAGTATTTACTTCTTTTATATGAACTCTTAACTCCTTCATGCTGTATGTCACTAATTCACAACGTACCATTAAATCCAGGACTCCACTTAATTTAGCATTACTAGAACTGACAAAACACTGAAGAATATTTCTTTAGATAATTTGAAATAAAGCCAATCATGAAGGAGTTAATCAACATACTTATTTTTTCCAACTCTCTCTGAGTTTCTAGTCTGAACCATTTTTTCCCCAAAGAATTTTAAAACATTACTCTTGAAAACTGTTAGTGCAAAATTTACAGAAGTTCAAATGTAATGTACATTTTCTTACTTCACTCTACAATAAGCTGATGCTTCAGTCAGTGATCCTGCCCCTCCCCCCCCCCCCCCCACAGATGGATGATGCAGACACAGAAAGATTGACCTTTCATTTTAACCAGTTCTTAAGTGCTTAGAGCCCTTGTACAGTTGCAGCTTAACTTAATATGAAAATATTTTTATCATTGATATCAAGTAAAACCAACAAGCTTATTCATTTACAAAGTTCTGCCCTAAATTATCATGGTTTTCATTCTATGGTGCAAACTATGAGGCAATGATGAGTGTATGAACTGTTTGGTGACCAGTTTGTCCTGGCTCGTACAAACCGTTAAGGCCCGTACACACCGGGACGAATATTCGCCAGGCGTTATTCGCCAGCGTTTTTCGCCACGTTTTTTGTGTTCACACCCAGGCGATTTTCACTGACGGTGAGCCGAGCGAACATGCAATTTCATTCCCTGACATTAGATGGCGCTTAATGTAAACAGAAATACTCCTGTACACAAGGTGGCGCTGCGCAACTTTACGCTTCTTAAAGTCGCTTTTCACTCAGAAGAAGATAGCAAGTATTTACGCGCTTGTCAGAATAATACAAAGAAAACATGAATATTTCAAGCATCAGTAGCTCCAACTGGTACTTGGTAAGGAGATATTTAAGAATGTCCGTCATTATTTCTTCGCGGCAGTGTAGACGCTACTTGGCGTCTATCTTCTTCGCTGGTATGTGTGCTCAGCAAGGCAGTTTTGTGTTTGAGCGCCCCCAAGTTGTGTTTTACTGTAACTTCAGAAGCTCCAGACACGTGTGCAATAGCGCCATTCTCATTGGTCGAATAGATTTCGACGCGACGCGTCGAAAAAAAAAAAACGAACCCCGAGGCGTTTTTTTTTCTTGACGCTTTGTCGCGTGGCGTTCTTTCGCGTCGGTGTGCACACTCTCATTGGTGCCCTTTGTTTAGTCACGAGGCGTTAAACGTCTGCGAAAATCGCCGGCGAAATTCGTCCCGATGTGAACGGGCCTTTATTCTGCCATGGACTTTAGAAATGCACTCACACCAAACAGCAAGTACCATACTCGAGTCTGTTGAACCCCAGAGTTACGTTGGTTTTTGCTGATGGGATTCTCCATTCCATTAAGCCTTAGTCACATGCACTCAAACAGGAAGTTGACCTGTACGGGTGATGTCTTTGGGTCATTCGGGCCCGTGAAGGAGAGCGGTCGCATCTTTCAATTTCCTTATAGATCGTACCTCAAGCGACGTCATCAAAATGCAATGTACCATTGTCATGCATGTGGTAAGTGAATCATGAAGTATTCGTAAGGATAAAGTGAAGTTACACGTACCTATGACATGCATGTGAGCCAAGTGGTCCACGACATTGATATTTTATGTGAGCCACCTTCATGACTTGTACAGGTTTGCCCATATCTTGCCTGCAGACAGTCCGTATCCACTCAAGTTGTGACCCAAATTAAATGACGATGTAAATCAAACTGCAGAAAACATTGTACTCTACAAGACAGACCATTGAGGAACCTTTCTTCTTCGATTTATTGGTGGATGTTAAATGAAGGGAAGTGTGCATTCCACCACCTTCTGCACAAGGGATGAAATGTGCTCAGACCCAGACTGTTACAAAGTACAGAACAAGAAGTTGGACTTTGAGAATGAATATGATCTAGTTTGAATTGCATCAACAGTTCTGTCTGCTTCATGAAGGTACTCATACTGGCTGAAGACTGCAGTCGTGCTTTGAAACCTAACAAAGAGACGGGGCATCCCTTCTTTTCCATGACTGCTAAATGTAAATAAACAATCTTTCTAGTGAGAGTGGCTGCAGCTTCGGAGATGAGGTAGCGCCCGCAGATCAATCTCTGCTGCTCCTCCATCAGTGTGAAGTGGGCCGCGTTTCTCCTCTTTCACTTTCCTGAAGGACTGCCTTCATCTTCTTACATGAGTCACTCCATCAGTATGTTTTCATGGACTTCCCTCAGGTTGTTACCCTCCTTCCTGCCTCTCTCTGTACTTCCCTCCTCCTGGAGGTTTCCTAACGCTTTATCGATCCTCCTCTGTCAGTGACTGCTTCTCATTTTCCACAGTCTGCCAGTGTTTTTCTCTCCACTGAAACAGGAGAGCTTCAGGTGAGCTGATCCTTTTAACTACTAACCTCTAACCCATTTTCCATCATTTGAAACATCTTCCCTACTATTTTAATGTCTTTCAACCCTTTGTCTGTTCTGAATGCAGAACTTCTGTTCATGAATTACTCAGTGAATCATTGAAATGATCAACTCCAGAGCTCTGCAGGACTTTTTACATATTTAATCAGTTGGGTTGATTTTAGGAAATCTATTCCAACGTTTGAATTGATCGCACCAACTGTGATTTCTATTTTTAACCAAATAAAAAGTATTTCGTAAAGCAGTTTTTTATATTTATAAGTAAAAAAAAAAAGCTGCTTTGTGCTGGTATTAAAGGAAACATTTACAGGGTAATTATTACAGTTTTCACCTATGTGTCACCTGATTACGGGAAAACTATTTTTCATTTACTAAATGAAATGACTTTCCTCCGAATATTAAATAAAAATGAATGGAATCAATGTGAAACCTTGTTAATCTAAATAAAATAAATTCTAATGTTTAATTTTACAGCAATATTCATTCCTATTCATCAGGTTCCTATGCAATCCCATACATTCTTTTTGTCTGGTAGTTTTCATTTCTTGCATTGCTGTTAAAGAATTTAATGAGTGAGACCAGATTTTAAACAGACTGTTTAATTCTTTTTTATTTGATCTTTACATACAGACAGACAATAACAACTGTATTTCTAAATTTCTTTAAAAAATATTAACTATTTTGTTTATATTAGTTTCATACTTTTAAATGTGATTTTGCAAAATTAATAACTATTGAATCAAACTGAATTGGGAATAGTGGCCTTGTGACTCTGAACGCTTCAAGAATGTGGCTTTTGTTGATCTGCAGAAAAATTATAACACAGATATTTCCAAAATCTTCTTTTTTATTCTGTAATCAAATTTAGTTTGGATGTAGATGATGCTCCGATTTGTGTCATCCTTCCAGCAGATTTAATAATTTCAAATTGATGTTGAATCATCAAAGTCAGATTAGCATTTTCTAAAGCTGGACTTTCATTGTTTTCCAGAGGAAACCTCTTCCTCCTCCTCCTCCGCCGCCCTCTGCAGCAGTCAGATGTAAACTTACGGCTTCGCTTCCTTTCACAAATGAGGATGTTGTGAGGAAGATTTAGACCAGAGAAATGCAAGTGTATTCTCTCTGCTTCCATGGGTCTGACAAAGCGTGAAACCATGAAGAAGAGAAGTGATGGGTGAAGTGCAGGGAAAACCCAAATCTGTAATGGCAGAACGATGCTGGGAATTTAGCGCCATCGTTTCTCTTTCTTTCTCCTTCCTATCTTTTGGATGCAACAGACTGAAACGAGATATCACAGGGAGGTCCGGACACGCACAGGAATCCCCCCCCCAAACACACACACAACTGACAAACATAACGAGGAGTTCCTCCAAAGGCTGCCTCTTTCTTTTCTTCGGCCTCTAATTAGAGAGCCAGAGATGAGTGCTGACAGGAAGTCTGTAACGCTGTTAACGTGTAGCTCTGAATAAAGCTTTAACATTCAAACCTAATTGCATTTAATTGGTCTTAAAACCTCACTGCGATTAGTCCGTGTTAGTGTTGCGGTTCGGGCAGGTCATTTATTGAAAACATGTGAAGTGGGCGGAGTTTTTATGTCATTTCAGCCAATTAAGGAACCAGGAAAAAGGGTGGGACTTCACCCACGCACAGACTCATTAAAGGAAGACGTGCCACTGGGTCTTTTCTCATTTCCAACAGGACCACCAGAGGGATGTCCCCTTTCAGCGGTGCAGAAGTCCTCAGAGTGTGACTTTGGTCTTCTAGCCACATGGGTGTCAGCTGGATTCATGGTCTGTTTGCAGAGGTGATCAAGTCTCAATGACTAAAACTGATGGTTCAAATTGTCAAATGCACAAAGCTCACACCTGAAGCTTCTCCATCCCATAACTTCTGGTGTTTCCTGGTCTCCTCAGTTACTGGAAGTTGAATCAAATGTTGTCGTTAGCTTATTGAAATCTTATACATTATGGATGTTCCTGTGTTATTGATTGTTTAATGTTAAATGTTGTTGGTGAGGATCTGAAGAAGCGCGTTCATTAATGAATGTCAGTGAACTGGTGCGACTGGCCGGTTGACTTTTTTCTGCTTTTTCCTGTCCTGGTCTGAGTTTACTTTAGGCTGTAGCGCCTCTGGATGAGCAGTTGTTGGAGCTGCATGATTTTCCAGCTGGTTTGGTCCACTTCAGTTTTTATTTCTCTTTTAGAAATGCTGTGTTGGAAAAATAAATAAAACAGCTGTAAGGGGGGAACTTTTATCAACATCGCTAACCATCCTGGTGCAGCGCACAGGCCTGTCTCAGGGAGGAGACCGAAGAAAAATACACCTCGAAATACAAAGCTGAAATTATGTTTGCCTTTTAGGGCGTATTCAGACTAGAAACAGAGACCCAGTCCACTTAATTTGGTTTGGATTGAGTAAATAAACAGTTCGACCCTTTTGTCTGTTTGATAACACGACAATCGTTGCTTTACGTTTGTCCGCGGCTCATCTGTTGCTACATTACTACTCTGGTGAACTCTGGTATGGTGGCCGTTTTGGTTCAGTTGCTCAACTCTGGGAACGGATTGTACTGAGACTGAGGAAAAGAGCGAGCCGATGCTCAGTCTGATTGGAAACCAACCGAGACCACCTCAAAATATGGCTCCAAGACCAATTTCTAGTCCTGGATCAGGGTCTGCTCGGGTGTTTCAGATTGAATATTTGCTCCGGATTATTGGGCAAATGAACTCTGGTTCACTTAAAGCAAACCAAATGAGTCTAGTCTGAAAACACCCTAAAAAAAGAATTAAAAGATTGTAAAATGTTAAGGAGTTTCTTTAGTTTGCACGTTACAAGGATGCAGAAGACTTAAAGAGCCACTCAGATGGAAATGGTGGTTTTAGATAGAGGACATAGATAAAGAAAATTAAGCTTAAATTGCAGCTCTGAGTATTTCTTTATTTAAATTGTTGTGAATCAGAAGCAATTTCAAAAGTATTGTAGTTGTGACAAAGAAAATACGCTAAGCGGGCCACAAGCTTCCTGCTCCGCTCCATTCTGATGCATCCACTGTCAGACAAATAGATCCACGAATGTCCTGGTTTTCCTGGTCTGAGCTGGAATCTGGATCCAACCTCCAATATTGCTCAGCATTTTTGTTGCACTGCTACTGTTAGCTTGGGGTTGTGAGGGGCGGTAAGCTAGCAGGAGAGCCTGTAAGCTGATTGATGAGGGCTATGCACTTTCTTCCCATACTCCTACTGCTGCTCCCTACAACTCCAATTGTAGGGGCATTTGAAGCTGTCGTGGTGTCCCCAATGCTTTTTTTGGGAGGGGTGGTAGGAACTTGCTTTAGGCTAGTTAACCCGTCCGTCAGTAGGGTGATCCGTGGCGCACATGTGGGGGGAAGAGAGACACATTTCTTCACTTGTTTCACAATGAGCGACAACTTGCGTTTTCCATAACTCTGTTTGGAGGGCTAAAGGTAGAGGTAGAGAGAAGCTGTAGAGGTAGGTTAAGTATTCGGCCGAAGTGTGGGTGGGCTTACTCCGTGCCAACAGTCCCGCACTACTCAAAGTCCTGCCGCTCTGCAGAAACTATGTCCTAGAAGAAGAAAAAACTTTTTTTTTTTTGGCTAAAAACGTCATCAAAAGATGATCGGAGTAGAACTTTAAAACTACAAAGATGGTGTTTCAAAGCAGTATATGCGAAGCTCCTATGGAGGAGAAGCATGTCAGACAGATGGGCGCGGTTTAAAACAGGCCTGCAGAGCTTTTTAGGAGGTCTGAATAATGAAGGAGGAGAAGAAGGCGGAGGAGATGGCTTCACTCTAATAAAAGACAAACTGTGGTCCAACTCCCCCACTCTGCCCCGTCTGTCGCAAACATTCATCAGCTGAGTGTCTGACTCACAAACGCACCCAGCAGCTTTGTGAAGGACAAACTAAAGACAGCAGGCAGAACGCCACTCCAAATGCAGCCTACTGATTGGTCTGATCGCAACCGACCAATGTGAGATAAAAGCCCCACGGCCGTCCCACTGAAGTACTCCAGTTCGGAAGATCTTAGGTTCCTGCCTTGCCCCCCCATGTGTCGAAGTGTGCTTGGGCAGGACGCTGAACCCCACGTTGCTCATGGTGGTTATAGGTTGGCGCCAGTGTTGGTCAGTCTGTAAAGCACTTTGGGCCTTCAAACACCATTTATGTGTGATGTCACACTCACTCCTCCAGTTCTCATAAACAGCCAATGCTTTCAATTCATAAACCTCTTAAATTCCCACAAAATTCCAACTTCTTACCCTGCCTCGTCCCACTGTTGCCTGGCAACCCTTCTCTCCCCCTTTATTCATTTCTTCTTCCCGTTTTCTACTCCTGCTGTTTAGTCGTTTTTTTATCCAGCCTGCTTGTCTAAATTTAACAGCATTTTCTTTCACAGACGTGATGAATTTTTTACTGAAAGTCAAACCAAAGTGTTTCAGTTTAGCTGCAACTTCTGGCTGTTAAAGATCTGAACCCAACAGATTCCCTATTGCATCACTGAAGACGTTATTTTTTAATCAGGTCAGCCGTATTCTTTAAGCTTTTTTATTTCTTTTACAGAAGGAACAAATCTGTGGAGTCTGCTGTTTACTGCCACTCCTAAAAGTTTCACTTTAGTAGCCGTGAAGGTGTGACACTCATCTCTAGAATGTGTTTCCTGGGTGGAATGTCCGAGTCTTTGCGTTACAGCAGCTCAGATGAGGGGTTCTGATAAAAGCGTCTGGACCTCATGAGTCTGCTGCAGAGCTGCAGCCGTCGTCTCTGGAGAAATAAGAGCTTCAGCTGTGTGCAGGGAAGAGACCAAACTGGAAATGTGATCTCTGCTGTCGGCTACAGCCCACAGAGTTTGTGAAAACTGATCAGTGGCGGTTACAAGTTTTAATGTTCTCCAATAAAGTTCTGGAGATGAAAGGCGGGCGCCCCACCATTTCAGAGCGACCTCACCTCCAAACCACGGAGCTGCAGGATTCACGTCGTCTTTTCTCACAATAATAAACTCCCTCCTTTTTTCCTTCTCATCTCTTAACTTCCCTTTGCCCAGTGGGTTTCCACAGAAACAATTACTTCTCCAGCTGTGCTGCTGTGTGTTTGTGTGTGGGGGGTCTGGATGTGTGGTTCTGCTGCGGTTTCGCCTCTTTATCTCGTTGGAGTAGTTTGAATGAACGGCTGGATCCGCCTGCAGGCAGAAAAAACGTGTTTTCCTTTCATCTGGATGGAAAGAACAGGGAAAATGTTCGTTCTGGTCACACAGCATCCAATAAAGTTCTCTTGGGGGGCTCTCACTGGAGTGCACGTCACATGCACTAAGCTTGATAGGAGCCAAACCATATGTGTGCTGTCACTGTTCACTTCTAACGAAGATCAAAGTTCTGTTGAGTTAAATCAGCTGTGAAAAGGACTAGAGCAGGGCTGTAAAAAAAAAAAATGCTGTTTTCCATATGTCAAATGTCACCTTAAGGTAGGGGGGGCTTGAATGAGCTCAGGAGGACATCCTGTCAAGGTCAACTGTCCTTCAAGGGTCTCCTAAGGCAAACTGGTCCTGGTACAGACAAACGGAGATTCACAAGAACCTTATGGAGGTAACATCAGGTCCTGGCCTTCCCTGAGCTGGGGTCACCATGGCTCCACCCGGAGGCCGGGCCTTAGGGGGGGGCTGGTCAGCAACACCTGGTGACCACATGACCTGTAGGGTTCATGGGTTTGCCTTCCTGCAGGCTCACTCCCCGCACGAGGAGCCAAATTCTCGGAGACCAAATCTGGCTTTTGAGATGTGGAATCTCCTCCTTCTGGTCAAGAAGCAACATTAACTTGTCGAAGAGGTTGGGAGAGGGTCTATTTGTGCTTCAGGGGGATGTTTAGGTGGTTCCTGTAAGTCCACATGATACTTGAAGGAAGTGGCGTTCCAAAAACAGTTGCTTTGAATCTTCAGTCCTGGACATCAGTGACATGAATGATGTTAAAAATCAAAATGAAGCTTTTTTTCCTCTGAAATGAACCAAATCTCACCATCAGCTCTGAGACCAGAGGTCCCCTTCATCATTCTGCCTCTACTGAACTCCTCCTGAGGGGTCACGTGCCCCTTCCTCTTGCTGCACATGAACAGCTGAAGGCCTCATGGCCCCCGAAGGCCTCGTTGAGCCCCAGAGTGACGGCTTTGTACTTGTCTGTGTCTTCTCGTCTTTTGGGTTCTTTTCGTTTGTGTCTGCTTTTCCCTCATTTTCTTTTTCTTTCTTTTCAAGTTGTATTTTTTTTAACTCCCCAGCTCTGTGGGGGCTCTTCTTATGCTGTTTTTTTTATCCATGTCAGCCAGCTGGAAGTCCATTGAGCAGCATCAGGTCTGGACCAGAAAGTCCACAGAGGGCAGGAGGCCTCTTTCCAATCTGCCAAACTGTATCTAAACTTCCCCTCTGTCAGGATCTGATTGTTGCCTAAAGACCTTTTTTTCTGGACCCTTACCAGAAATTCTGTGACCTTTCTTTGACATTTCAACCTTTTCTCCCACACGGGGTCCGACTGGTTGACAGGAAACAACGTCTTCCACTGCAGCATTTCCAGCACAGACGTAGATCCAATGGTGTCAGCAAGGATCAGTGCACCGCCTGCTATCCAGACATGATTGAGCATCTTAAAGCTGCCTGTAGGCACGGCCAGCCCTGATGCCCACCTTACCCTCCTGTCGGCTCACTCCACTTTGATCCATTCTGAGAAGGACCTGCTGCAGAATCCATGGAGAATTCTTTCCTTCAGGAGAATTCATGGATCCATGTCTGGATTTTATTCAGATAAATCTGTAAGGTTACCATAAAGAGGAGGGGGGGGCGTCAATGGTCGTCAGGTGGGGCACAAAACCTGTAAAAGTGTCTGTGGCTCTGCATCTCAGACTCTGAGCCCCAGCAGAAACATGGCAGGATTTAATGCTGCACACTCAAAGCAGCTTTCCTCTCATTATTCATGAGGCACAAAGTGGCAGCAGCTAAAAAGGGGGGGGGGGGGGGTCGGCAAACTGAGGGGGGCAGACACGATGAGACGGAGCGAGGCCATCCCTTTGTTAGGAGCCACAGCCGCAACAATTTACATGAGAGCCAGGCCTCCTGGCTGCTGATTGGTTCAGAGAGTCGCTCGCCTTGCCGCACCTCCAGCCCCTCCCTGCCTCCCTCGCCTCACCGCAGCCAATCAGGAGGTCACACACACGCAGGGGGGGGCTCCTCCAGAAGGAGCTCCTCGATGAGTGAGAGTGTGTGAATGTTTTGACGGCAGAATAAGTGATGAGCTGTGGGCCAGCGGGTGTGTGGAGGGACTGCGCCCCCTGCTGGAGCTGCAGTGAAACCACCACACACGCTGCAAGTCTGTACAGCAGATGAGCAGAGCGACCGCCGATGCTCTGATCACACCTCTGCTCTCTTCAGCAAGCCTCTGCAGAAGCCACAAGACTGTTTCCAGTTTCACTAGTGTGTTTCACCCATACATACACATCCCAGTTTAACCCAACAACATCTAAATAACACACACTCTTAGACACAACGGACCGTTTACCCCAGTGGTTTCCAAGCTTTTCCAGGTCACAGACCAGTTTAATGCATGTACCAGACTAAAGTGAGCGTGAAGTGAACTTTCCAAATATGTTTGTTTTTTGTCAACTTTGCCAGCTTGGAGGTTTCAGTTTAGCGGTTGCTGCAGCCGCTTTAAGAATGTAATGGATGGATTTTCCACACGTGACCGAGCGACTTGACATGCGTCAAAAACGAGTCAGACGCGGTGGAGAGAATCCAGCAATTTTTCAAAATAAAACTTCCTTTATAGACAGGTTACATTTAAAATAAATTTAATTCATGTTTTTTTTCCTCTCTGCGACCCGGTACCAGTTGTCCTTCGGTTCGGATCGGAACCACTGGTTTACCCGATCAATGGGAATCGGCTGATTCTGTCGTGGAGAATCATCTAAGAATCAGCTTTTAAAAGCAGTAAACAGACGGTTTGTGAAGCTGTCTTCGTATGAAGGTAAAAATGCTCTAAAAAGAACGCACTTGTAGATTTGATTTGAGAACTTGTAATCTAGAATGTGAGACTTGTGCATCAGATTTTTACACACAGATGCAGATTGCATCTGTGTGTAAAAAATCTTCTGCTGTGAACTGACAAATTTCCATTTGCATGAGTTCATTTAGTTACAACTTCAAATCTGTGATTACAACTGCTCAAATGTGCTTCTGCGTGTGCTCGACTCTGCTGGCGTAAATCATAAGTGCGCTACAACTACTCTCTGAATTCTGACATTCCTTGCGAGAAACTTGTGTCAAAATTGATCTGTGTCCGAAAATGGAACGGGGGGGTTAGAGGAGGCGGAGTCGACCGATCAGAGTGCAGGATTCAGAGGACTTGGGGAAAGTTAGAAAGGTCTTCACAGATTCGGACTTCCTGCTTCAATAACTCTTCTGATAAACGTTCAAATGTGACAGCAAGTATCTCAGTCATTTTGTATTAACACAGAGAGTGAACTACAAATGCATTTCTAAAGAAAAAAGTCAGTTTTTTCCTGCATTTTAATGAGAAATGATCTCTTCGTGCTTAAATGCAGACTTGTAGCGAGACGGCTGCGGACGGACCGTCAACAGGAAGATCATCTTTGTTGTAGCAGGACAACAGGGCCAGTGGTATTGAGTAGCTTTATTATAAAATCATATGTATTAACATTTGAAAACAATATATTAGATTAGATCAACGCGTTCCCCGCGGCTGTGGCGGACCACATTTCTCGCAATGAATGTGTCCGAATTCAGAGCACAGTTGTAGCGCACTTGTGATTTGAGCTAGCAGAGTCGAGCACACACAGAAGCACATTTGAGCAGTTGTAATCACAGATTTGAAGTTGTAACTCTAAATGAACTCATGCAAATGGAAATTTGTCAGTTCACAGCAGAAGATTTTTACACACAGATGCAGATTTTTGATGCACAAGTTTTCACATTCTACATTACAAGTTCTCAAATCAAATCTACAAGCGCGTTCTTTTTGGAGCATTTTTACCTTCATATCTTCGTCCCTCTGAAGTCCACTGTCTCCTCCTCTGTCTTGGAGATGTTGAGGACCAGGTTCTACTGTTCACACCACCCTCCCAGCTTCTGGACTCCTCTGTCTTGACGTCACCAAACATGGCATCACAGATCCACATGGTGTAGAGCAAGGGAGTCAGTGCACAGCCCTGTGCAGAGCTGAGGCCTGGTTGGACAGAAAAGCACCCTGACAGAAAAGCAGCTTTTCTGTCAGGGTGTTGAAGGCAGAGCTAAGGTCAACAGGGGGGGTAGCGTGCCTGCGGTTCTGGGTGGGGATCGTGATGTGGAACCCTGTGGAGATGGCGTTCCCTCTCAGTCTGTTAGCTATAGAAGGGGGAAGTGCAGTGGATGGAATGTGGGTGAGAAGCAGGACGTGACGTGACATCGGACCTCAGGTGTCAGACCAACCAGTCGTTCAGATTGCTGATGCTAGTGTTTTTTGGCAGTGGCACAGTTGAGATTTACCTCTGTCTGAGACGATAAAGAACTGGAACAGTGAATCATTAAATGGGGTGGTGGGCTGTGGTCCAGAGGTAGAGGGGTCAACCTCCGATGGTAAACGCCATTTAGAAATTTTAAATATCCTGGTAAAGACCTCAGCTGGCTGGTCTGCACTTTCTCCGAGGACCCACCCAGTCACTACAGGGGAAACCATGAGGCTGAATTGGCCGTGCTGCAGCCTGTTGACCTTAGCTCTGCCTGTGAGTCGTTGGGGGGGTCCCTTTGCTTCTGTTGGAAGAAGGGGAGAGTGGACTGTTTGGTGCCGAGGTGGTAACAGCTGCAGCTGGGAGGAGACGCCTGAGCTGGAAAGGTGTGAAGAGGGGGCCGAGTGGGTGGAGACTGGGGGCTGGGCAGAATCAAATCTGTTAAAGAACAGGTTCAGTTCATTTGCCCAGGCTTGGTCACCTGTGACCTGGCGACCATTTCCAGCCTCAGCATGTCCTGAGATGTGTTTTAGACCCCTCCACACATCACGGATGTTGTTCTGTTCCAGGCGCTGCTCCAGCTTCTTCCTGTAGCGTCTTTGCACTTCCTGATGTTGTATTTCAGGTCCCTCTGTACTCTGCGTAGCTCCTCCTTGTCCCCAGAGAGAAAAGCCCTCTTCTTCTCATTTAGGAGGGTCTTCAGCTCAGGAGTGACCCAGGGCTTGTTGATGGAAAAAAACTGCACTGATTTTGTTTGCACTGTTTTCCACACAAAAATTGACATAGTCCGTGATGCAGTCAGTGAGACTGTCAATGCCCCCCCCCCCCCGTGTGGACTGCAGAGAACGTCCCAGTCTGTGGTGCTAAAACAGTCCCTTAGTCGCTCTGTTACCTCCTCAGTCCAGATCTTCACCGTTTTAATCTGTGGTTTCTGCTGTTTCACCACTGGAGTGTACGCAGAGGAGAGATGGACCAGGTTGTGATCAGAGCGTCCTAAAGGGGGGAGGGGGGCAGAAGCATATGCATTCTTGATGTTAGCATAGAAAAGGTCCAGAGCTTTTCTGTCCCTCGTATGACAGTTCACATACTGGGTGAAGTTGGACAGGGTGGCGGAGAGGGGGGTGCATGCATGGTTAAAGTCCCCAGAAATCAGGATCAGGGCCTGCGGGTGTTGTGTCTGCAGCTGGGACACGGTGCTGTGCACGCGCTCACAAGCGACAGCAGCGTCAGCCGACGGAGGGACGTAAACAGTCACCACCAGCACATGGGAGAACTCCCGTGGAAGGTAGTACGGCCGAACGCTGACTGCCACCAGTTCAATGTCCTTGCTGCAGTGCTGTTCTTTCACAGTGATGTGGTTCGGGTTACACCACCTGTCATTCACGAACACCGCCAGACCACCGCCTTTCTTCTTTCCGCTCTGCGCCGCGCTCCGGTCCGCCCGCACCAGCGTGAATCCAGTAACTGAGACCACGGAGTTTGTCATGTCCTGGTGGAGCCACGTCTCGGTGAAACACAGCAGGCTGCTCTCACGGTACACCCGCTGCAGACGCATGAGCGCTGTTAGCTCGTCCAGCTTGTTAGAGAGCGCGCGGACGTTTCCCATAGCAACGGATGGTAAACATGGCTTGTACCTCCGTCTTCTCTCCCGGCGTTTAACTCCAGCTCTGCAGCCTCGTCGTTTCCTCCGTATTTCAGCTGGAACATCTGGCTTTCCAGCGAGGAGAATCTCAACTCGTCCAAGAGCTAACAGCTGATCTCGAGTGTAAACAATGGAGCTGCATCCTAACGGATCCCCCCAGGCCGGTTCAAAAAGTTGAGAAAAAATAAAAAAACAAAAGTAATAATGTTCCTGTCCTTTGTCGCAGAACTTTGTAATAGTTATTGAAAAATACAAAAAACACAAATAAGTTGGAAGAAAATATTAAAAAACGCAAAGTAAGGAACACAAAAAGGTAGAGCTGCCCAGATAAGCTGCCACACACGCGGCGCCATGGTAACCATGGTAACCATGGTAACCGCGGCGCCATGGTAATTAAACAGAATCATACTTTTTTTATAGCTTACACAAAAATGGTCCTCTTTGACACAGTTATATAATCTTCAGCGCCACCTGCTGCTCTGGAGGTGAAAACCAAACATTAAGCGGGTGATTTTTAAACATTTGATTAACCATGTTGCACTGGTGCTTTAGCTCAGACGGTTAAACCATTTAAGCAATTAACGTAGTTCCAGTAGATTCTGAAGCAGAAAAAAAGCTGCTTTGTCCTGATATGCAACTGATACAGCAGTGAAATGTTTACACAATCAATGAAATCGACTGGTTGTGTCGCTGAGGAAAGCTGCTTTGCACCGTTATGCAACACCTTACATTAGTATTGTGTTGGAGTGTAGAAAGTCAGTTCAAAGCCGCCTTTCTCCTCATTAAAGTCAGCTGCCAGCAACATTTCTCGTTTTAAAGGATAATAATCTAGAATTCAAAAAACAAGATTTTCTTTCATTTATGGGACTGTCTGTGTTTATGCAAGAGATCCATGGATGCTGGAAACAGTTGGATGATAAACATTTTTAAGAACTGGGAAGTCTGAGTCTGCACCAGCAGGTGTGAGGGGTGGAGCTTTAGGCAATGGAGGGTGGAGCTGCAGGTTATAATGTCGGGTTGGGTCAGACGGTAAATGAAAAAAAACACAAATGTGTCCTTGAGCACACTCGGGTCAAACATCTGAACTGTGTGTTCAGACTCGCCTAGAAGCTCTCTGTTCAGAACGCTGGTGCATGTGAGTGTGCACGTATCATATCTGGGATCAGTTTGTCTTGTTTCAGTGCTAAAAAAAAAGGCTAAATCAATTCTGAACTGTGCCCCCCCCCCCCCGGGCCACACACTCACAGGCGGAGCGAGTTGAGCTCACAGTGCAGCTCCGCCTTGTTGACCCGCAGACAGGAAGTACACGCCGCCTTCAGAAAGGACTCCCGCTTTACATCTGGCAGTTTGGCTTTTATTTTTAAGTCACAAAAGATTACAGATGTGAAGATTAACATGACTCGTCAGAACAGTACCTGATGTGTTCAGGCCCAGATCACATCCCACATCATCATTCCTCCACCACTGTGCTTCTTTCTCTATTTTTTTTCTTCAATTTACCAACATGGACTTTAACATTACTACTACTACTAACTGAGTCCTGGGGAGTCTGATATGAAGCTTGGGTTGTTTCCGCTGTAAAAAATGTTGTTTTTTTGGTCTTTTATCTATTAAAACAAAAAACGTTTTCAACTTGAATTATTAAACCTTGTGTGTTTTTGTCGTGCATGTGTGTGTTTAGGTGTCCATTGGCAAGATGTACGGAGCGCAGAAGACGGTCGTGGAGTAGCAGGACCATTGAGGAAGAGCCCGGCAAACAACAGGATGTGACCTCATAGACCAGAGCCCACCCGGTCTTTGGCATCACTGTTGAGTTTGAGCTGGTTGAACATGAAATGCATCGTGGGAGACGCAGTTGAAGTCTGGGAGGACCATGTTGGGGCTGCTCCCGTTGGTCTAGGCTTCCCTGACTTGGCTTTTCTTTAGTATTTATGTTGTCAGCAACACAATCCATCTATCCTAAAAAAATATTTACTCAGCAAAGAGATGAAGACTGAGAGCTGCAGCATAAAAATGCAACTACTTTTCTTGATCCGTACACCAACAGAAATATAAGAAATGACCAAAACGCTAGAGGAGAAATCACCTATCAGGCTCCTCCTCTCTGCCGTGCTTTAGCTCCCCCTTCTGGAGGCTGGTTACCATGGTGACTAAGAGGCATTCAGGGATGTTTTTTTCTTCAGGTCATCAGTGTGTGTTTTGAATAAAGGCAAATAACAAAAGAACTCCTGTGTGTTTTCTGCTCCATGACTTCTGCCAGATCCTCAAGCCAAAGGTCTGCCGGTCCTCAGGGTTTGTACACCTGTCTCACCTCTATACAGGTAAGACGTCTGCCGTGCTTCAGGGTTGGTACACCTGTCTCACCTCTGTACAGGTAAGACGTCTGCCGTGCTTCAGGGTTGGTACACCTGTCTCACCTCTGTACAGGTAAGACGTCTGCCGTGCTTCAGGGTTGGTACACCTGTCCCACCTCTGTACAGGTAAGACGTCTGCCGTGCTTCAGGGTTGGTACACCTGTCTCACCTCTGTACAGGTAAGACGTCTGCCGGGCTTCAGGGTTGGTACACCTGTCTCACCTCTGTACAGGTAAGACGTCTGCCGTGCTTCAGGGTTGGTACACCTGTCTCACCTCTGTACAGGTAAGACGTCTGCCGGTCCTCAGGGTTTGTACACCTGTCTCACCTCTGTACAGGTAAGACGTCTGCCGTGCTTCAGGGTTTGTACACCTGTCTCACCTCTATACAGGTGAGTCGTCTGCCGTTCTTCAGGGTTGGTACACCTGTCCCACCTCTGTACAGGTGAAGATCCTGTTGGTTCCAAACTGCTTCCAAACACTTATTTTATGATGAAATGGTTACTTTCAACCATTCTAGCATTTTACAACTTTATATCTTCAGCATTTAATCCAAACTTCTTCGAGTTATTAAACAGTTTCGCTCAAGCAAACTTCAAGTCTGTCATCCATTCTAGAATGAAGCCACTGGGTTTATCATGTCCAGCAACCACCTGCAGCTCAAAGCATTCACACCTGCATCATAGCAGGTATTGCAATACATGTAGTTGGACATAGCTACACTCATTGTTAAAGGAAGTTGAGCTTGAACTGGGCACATTTTTCATAAAAAACATCAAATCTGTGTATATGATGTGTTTTTTGTCTATTTCAGGTTACATGGATGAACCTGTTGGAATATCTTTATAAAAAGGACATCAAAAATGGTTATAAATTTTAAATGATAGTGTAAATAAAACAGTGAACGAGTTCGCCTTTCAGGCAGCCAAAAACTCTGCAGTCCCCCCCCCCCCCCCCCCCCCCAGGGCAGTAGTTAATTAACTCACCTGTTCAGCGTTCTATTTAAGTCCAGGTGTGCAGCCGTTCATTCTCTTTCTTACCGCAGCGCTGCATTCGTCGCCCCACCCTCCTCTCGGCTTCCACCTGTGGGCTCTGTTCGGGGTTTCTTACCCTAAAGTTTATGGAAATTATCTCATGGAATTGTACGGAGCCTTATGCCAATCAAAGTTTGTTAATGCCAACTCAGATGTAAATTAAGTATGTGAAATAAATGTATTCTACTGCAAGAGTTTTTGTCTGACTGAAAAGCCATCCTCATGTGTTCAGTAAAAAAGAGGCCCATAACTCCTGCAGCACCCACACAGACATCTCTGCACATGATGTTCTGAGCTTTGGTGTTAAACTGAAGAGCTTTAACAGCAAACCTGGCAGCTGCACTGCTGCTTTGTTTTCTGCACATCTGCATTTGACATGCAAGCCCCAGAGTGCTCTGCTGCTTCAGCGTTTCTGTCCCACTGAAATCCTTCAGGTGTCCACAGGACGCTCCCATGTTTACAGCTTTTCTCTGCAGGTTTGCAGAGGAATCAAACCATCTCCATTTGCTCCTGTGAAAAAAAACTTTCATGAACAAACACTAGAGTATGCCAGTAGCCAGGTCACATGACTGAGTCCAGGTGTATTTCTGGTTCACACCTGTACTGTTTGTGTGTGTCTGTTGGTGCTCAAGTGTCTTGAATGAAACTGTTGTAAAATTGCTGACCAGAGCTCAGAGGAGATGTGGAGGAGAGGGACAGAGGTTAGGAGGTGACTGACCTGCAGGTACCGACGGCTCCTATTTATAGAGCCATCTGTAGGTTGAAAGGTGAGCCCGGTGGCCCACACACACACACACACACACACAAAATGTTGCTCAATGCTGGGTTTCATCAGAGAAGCACGCACACACAGAGGCTTCTTCACTGAGTTCTGCACATGCTCAGTTCATCTGTTGCAATTCTGATGACCTTTGATATTTGTTTAGTCATTTTAGGGTTTGTAAATGGGCTCTTAATATGAAAAGGTTTTTTTGTAAACTCACTGTTGGGCAAAATTCAGACATTTGTAGGTCGTCTGTTAGAGGAATAGGATGATAGTTTGGATCGGTTCTGAAGTTCGATTTCTACAAACCTGAAAAAGATGAAGGTCAGGGTCGAGTCAACTATGGTGATTTGTTGTTTTTGATTTTTTATTAGTAATTAAAATCCCGCCAATATGTATATTTTTTTAAAGGCATAGTTCTCTGTTCTCCATCCAACAAATAATCCGAGACTCAAGCAGCACATGGACAGGAGTTGTTCTGTGGAGCCATTGGCTTAAGCCGCATTCACAGACATTATTCTAAGAAAGTCTTGAGTTGTGAACTGATCTTTTCAAAACTGGAACAACCCAAATTCAATTCAATCTTATCTACAAAGCCCAATATTGCAACAATAGTCGTTTCAATGGGCTTCATACCGGTAATCGTATAAGAACAGAAGTCATAGAATTCAAAAGGAAAAGGCTAAACCAAACTAAACAGTCTAGGCTAAACTGGGCATCCCTCCCCTTAGACCTTTCCTTCTTGCAGGAAAAGAAGAAACCTCAGGGACGTCCCCATGAAGGAGGGATCCTCCCCCAGGACGGACTGGGGATGTACCAGAACTCTTGGAGAAGAATGAGCTTATCAGTCAAATAGGGGACTCCATGGTGGTGCAGTGGTTAGCGCTCTTGCCTTACAGCCAGAATGTCTTGGTTCAGTTCCCAGCTGGGCCTTTCCTGTGAGGAGCTTGGATGTTCTCCTCATGCATGTGTGGGTTACTTTAATAGATTAACTACCCAAGTAAGTTCAGGGTAGATGCTAATCCACAATTATTAAAATATAAATTTAAGTACTTCACTTCTTAATTTTATTGGTTGATATATGTTATTGTGTTAATGAACCAATAAAACATTTGTTTCCTTTTCTAATAAAAACTCTTCTTCTTGGATTACTGTAATGTTGTGTGTTTTCTGTTTTTAATGTTAAAGCGCTTCGAGCTGCGCAACATGCATGAGAAGTGCTATTTTATAAATAAAGTTTGATGTCTAATTATCCTAAGTTTGATTAGTTACTGTATGAATGTATAACTGATGTTTATATTGCTGTTGTGTATTATTTCTACTTAATTGCTTGAAATAAACCATTTCAAATAAAAAAATCAAATAAAAAAATCTTTTTGTGTTTGTGTCCAGGAATGAACATAAGCCATCAGACGGCAGAAATGGCTGTGGTTTGAAGCGTCCATATCATGGTTTTCTTAAGCCTTTCAGAGTAAAAAATATCCTTGGATATGATCATATATTACCTTTGGCACACTAAAGAATTATTTTTTTGAAAAAGGCTGGTGCAGCGCAGGTTATTAGATGAATGCTCTGAAATGCGTGACTGGATCAAAACACCGCTATGGGGTTGTTTTTGTGAGGAATGAACATATAATACACTCAAAGCTCAAAGTTGACTTTGCATGAGATAGCATTTTCACCTCGCAATAAGAAGGCTGTGGTTCAAATCCCTGCTGGGTCTTTTCTCTAAATGATACTTGTAAAGCACTTTACAGTCACAGTCCCATTCACACACTGATGGCGGCTCCACTGCCAAACACTGGCTCCAACCATCCACCAGAGCCAAGGACACTTCAACGCATGGCTGGGCAAGGCAGGAATCAAACCTGCAAACTTCCGATCAGGGGTCGACCGCCCTACAGCTGCTCCACAGCTGCCCAACAGTTTGAATGTCCCCCTCATGCTTGCCTGGTTCCCTCTGGGCGCTCCAGCTTCCTGCTTATCGGTTTGCCTAGTGTTTCTAAACGGCCCTTGGTGTAAACGTGTGAGTGTGTGTCTCAGCAACAAACTGGTGACCCCTCACCCAACAGTAGCTGGGCGGGTTCCAGTGGCCCCATGACCCTTAAAGGGATCCACTGGGTTCAGAAAATAGATGAATGGATGGATGGATGGATGGATGTAAAAATGGAGGGAAGGGAAGTTTACATTAGCATCAAACATTTGTGCTAATTCATCATCAGTAAAGACATCAGGGGAAAAAATCCAACACTCAGCTGGAAATGTTTATTTAACTTTTTTTGTGCAGTTGTTCTGCTGCATATTGGAGTGAATGCAGACCAACTGGATGGGTTATAAGCTTCCTATAGTGAACTGTCCTGGCTCCAGCTCAAGATGTGTGGAACAAACTCACGTAAAAGTGTTGCTTTATGATTTTTAGAGTGCCTTGAGTGTTGCAAAAAGGTTGTTTTGTGTAGGTTCTTTATTGTTTCAAATGATTTTATTCACATTTTTGTGTGTAATTAGGGTTCTGTTGATGAAGACCTTCATTATTATATATGTATTTTATTTATTTTTGTTGATTTTTCATAAACCTTTTCAGTATCTTAAAAGATGTGTTGTAACCCTTGTGCTATCCTAGGCACTTTAACATTGGGAGTGGGGTCATCTAGACCCACTAGACAGTGCTCTGAACCTTTTTTCTTCAATGATTTGTGATCTTCACTGGTGTCCATGGATTACATGAAATCTTTCCACCTTTATCCACCTTTGTCATGGTAGGGAGAACACATCAATGGAAGGGTGGGGTCATCTTTTTTTTTTTTTTTTTTTTAAACTTGTCCTGTCCAACAGCTTGGCAGACAGATGAGAGCTGAGGGCCTCTTGTGTTGGACATATTTTGCTTTAACAAGAGGGGTTATTAATCTTCAGACAAACCAAAGGTATGTCTGAATAAACCCCTTTTGTAATTGAGGCCAAACTTTATTAATTTCAATCATGTCTGAAAATCTTTGGTGTTGGACCGGACGGAAAAGGAAAGAGGGGAAGAAGAGAGAGGGACGCTAGAGAGAGGGGGGGTAGGGGGGTGATAATAGGAGGGGAAGGGGGATAAGACCATGAAGCAGCATACAGCAGCAAGTTTACTGGTTGTTAATCATTATGGTAAGGTTCAAATGCAGTACAAAAAGGGCGGGGCCCGACCACACACACACTCAAATGTTATAAACACACCTGCTAGCTGCAAAAAAGTCCACATGTCAACATGTAGACAAAACAGATAGTGTTCACACGCATACTTATGCCTTAAAACAGACTAGTGTGAAATATTTCAGTCATTCAGTCATGCAAACTGTTAGTGCAAAGGTGAGCTAACACCAGTGCTCAGGTGAGTGTTTATGTTCTTCTAAAATGGATGGTGGAACGTGAAAAGAAGGAGGGAGAGTGCCCAGCCATCCCCACCCCAAGACCCCCACCGCAGCAGCAGCGGCAGCCGGAATCCCCCCAACGCCACACGGGAACCGGCAGGGAACAACCGCCGCCCGGGCGACCAAGCCCACCACCCAGGCCAGGGCCAGCAGGGCCGCCGCAAGGCCCCCAGAGCCAGAGGCCAGGGAGGCACGGAGGGAAAGAGAGCGCCGCCCCAGCCCAACCAGGAGAGCAGCCCCCCCGCCGCGCCGGGAGAACCCAACGCGGGGCCCCACCGGAGAAGGACGCCCACAGCCCCAAACGAGCACCCCACCACCACCCAGGAGTTCCGGGCATCCCCCCGCCCCAACCCCAGGTACGAGCCAGGACCTCCCAAGGGATACCCGCTCCGCACTCCAGGCAGCCATCCGCCCGGCCCACGGTTGGTCCAGGGAGGAGCGAGGCAGGGGGCCCGCCGCCCCCGCCCAGGAGGGGGGAACCCCGGGGAAAAAAAAGAGGGCCCACAAGGGGTGTTGTAAATATGGCCCGACCAGGCTCGGCCACAGTTGGAAATTTGGCGGGGCCCAGCACTCAGGAGCAAGGGCCAGAACCCACCCCCCAGGGACCAGACACCCCCGGCTCAGATGTAATGTGAACCCCCCCACCGCGCGGAGAGAGCACCGCCGGGCCCAGGAAGCCGGCACCCCGGGGACACGGCCGCCGTTGCAAAGGGGCCCGTACCCCCCACCAGGGAAGAGGCAGGGGACAGATGGACCCAGGTCCCACCTTTCTTGCAAAATGTGTGTGCGTGTATGTGTGTTTGAGAGGGTGTGTGTGTGCATGTGTGTGTGTTTATGTTGGGATGTATATATTGAGGGGGGAGGGGTGTGTGTACTAAGGGGGGTGCAGTTAAAATTGGCGGGTAGGGCACTAAGGGGACATCTCCTGATTACTCACAGTGACGTCCCCTCATCCTCCCCACCAAGGGGCCCTAAATGTCTAAAGTGTGGTTAAAATTGGCGGGTAGGGTGCTAGGAGGACATCCGCTGCTTGCTGGCAGTGATGTCCAAGCACCCCCCCTACCAAGGGCCCTACATGTCTAAGGTGCAAATAAAACCGAAAGAGGGGGGGCCCACTCCATACGGCAACCTTAGGAGGGGGGCCACTGCCTAGTAATCCCCCCCCCAAGGCTCATCGCAGGCTAAGCCCCCCAGCCCCTCACCCTATTATGAGGTTATATGAGGAAGGGGGTAAGTTGGGGACAGCTGATAGACTGTCCCCCGGTGGTCAAACAGCTGTCCCAAGGGTGGGGTCATCTAAGATAGCACAAGGGTTAAAACATCCAAATGTTAAAGATAAAACTAAAATGCAATTGTACATAACCATGGAAACGCAAACTAAATAATACATATTTTTATTGAAATAGACACCAAGGACGTGCGCAGGATTTTAGAGGAACAGCGGCTCTAATTCAGGAAAAGGCAGCAAAACCTTTTTTTTTAGTCCTTGAAACAATGCGAAAATTAAGTAAAGTTTTAAAACAAACCACTAATAGATAAATACTCAGCTACTGTAGGTTAAAGTGACACAATTGTCATTTCTTTTTGTAAACAAATTATTGTCAACATGAGTTGATTCACTTTATCACAGACGTGGAAGACTTAAGGCTGTTTATGTTGGCACAATGTGTTGCAGGCATAATTAACATGAAACAGGTTTGATCCAGATTTCCTACGACATTTATCCCCAGACTGCTGAACATATTAATAATATTGAATGTTATCACACTGTTTCTGTGAGGATTCTGCTGTTTACTTCAGTTGTTCAGTAGAGATTTTGGTCGTGTTCTGTCCTCCAGGTTCATGTTATTCACCCACAGTTGTCTTCATTTCTGTTCATTGTTTAGTCAGTAGAAGTGTCTGCTTTTCAGTTCTACACTGTCAGTGGAAACATTTTTTTCTTGTATCTCTGACAGAAATGAATTCGTGTTTATACTGTATTTTTCTATACAGCCAAAAAGTCCTTTTATGGAGAGTTAGAAGAGCCCCATGTGGCTCTGGAGGCTGTGGTTGCAGTCCTCTGGTCTATTGTGTCCTGATGTTGAGTAATAGCAGATGGACTTCAGGTCCTCTTTCTATAAAACTGATGAAGCCACTTGGATGAGTTTAAAGAAAGAAGACTTTAGGTTCAGATGCAATAACTCAACTTCAAGACATCACCTGGATGAATGAGAGTCTTTGAATCTGAAGTCTAAATGATGTTATTAAAATGTAAACCTGAGCGTGTTCTGGTCTGTTGAAACATTGGAGTGAAGCTTATCTGTGCTGACAGCTAAACCTCTGGTCCAGATGTTGCTCTTTATGTCCAACCGCCCGTTCCCAAATCAGCTGCTCGTGCTTTCAACATTCCCAATTTAGTCTGTTTGGCTACTTTTATCTGCTTACAGAGTTTCATCTCAGTGTTGACAGAACAAACATTGGAGGTCAGATTTGTCAACAGGACGGCTTCCAGATTTCTGAACTTTGTCCGCAGCATAAGGAGGGATGTGGAGCTGCCTGACCACAAATGGAAAAAGTGCCGTGTTGACATGTTGAGCATGAGGCAAAACCTCCATCCCAACACTGCCATTGGTTCAGGCCAAAAGACCACCTTGTTGAGTCAGAGTCTCAGTCCTCTCCTGTGACAGCTGCAAACCACAGAAAAAAGCTGTGCGGACATTTATACTAGGACCTTCTTGTTGATACTTCAAATAAAGGTTATACTAGCTCATATGCTAATATTAACACTTTAGCAACATTCTACCAGTTTATTTCAAATGTTTTTCCCAGCAGAGCTCTCACTGTTCCATTGCTGTGTGTTGTGTTGTAAATCCACTCTGCTATCCCGTCATTCTGAGGTTTTATTTGGATTTTTAAATATGTCATTTTTGCCTTACTTTGGATTTTGGAAAAAAAATTTTGTGCATGACCCTGGACTGGATTTTCACGGATTCTCTGTTGCTCCCCATTCCCCACAACGCTGTCTCCTGTGTGCCTCTCCACACAAGAGGCTGTTTCCAGGAGGTGGAGTGCTCCCGCCTGAGTATTGTTCGTAGAACCTGACAAACAATAACTCTCTTGTGTTTCTGTTACAGACTCCCCTGTGCATCTGGCAGTATCATGGCTCCGTTACCACCTGAGCTTCAATAAACTGCATTTACCTTACCCTCACTGTGCTCCTCCTTGGGTTGTCCGATACCTCTGACATAATCATGGTTAAAAAACACAACTTTAGACCAGATAAGTTTTAATGAGCTCTATTTTTAAGACCCAGTTATATAAATGTCTAAATATAAGCCTTTTTAAATACTTTTTATTACCAAATTTTCTAATTTAAGGCTTTTAAGACTTTTAAAGACCCCACAGGAACGCTGTCTGTCAACAAATGATCAACGTCATTTACCGACACGCAGAACCCCCAATGGAATATCCTCTGAAACATACATCACTGCACATGTGTGTTTAACCACTCTGAGCGCACATTCTTACTGCCATCAGAGATCCATACTGCCGTCCCTGCTGTGCGCTGGATTCCTGGTGGAGGAAAACTCCGGCCTTCTGGAGCGGTTATTTTGACCTGAGCCGGCCCGAGTGTCTCCTCGATTGGGAGGAAGACAGAGACGCCACCGTCTGAACCAGCCGTCCTGCCGGGTCCGCGGTACCCGCCCGGAGGATCCAAGCCCACTATGGCAGCAGTCTCAGTCAGTCCAGGAGCATGTGCTTCTCCATGCCTGCCTAAAGAGCAGGGCCGCCGTTCGCTCAGCGGTGGTTAAGCCAGCCGCGCTTCAGAAATGTCATGCTCCCACCAATCACACAGTTTACCGCAGAGCCGGGAACACGACTGTCGCTGCTTTCACAATAAAACACCCGATCTGTTCTAATTATGTATTACTACAACAATAATATTAACACACAGGAAAAGCTATCTCTTCACAAAGATTTGTGCACTCTTACTATGTAGATTTTGAATTATTAGTACATAAACATAGTATTTTAGACTTTAGATTTATTAGAAGTAGTCCACTCTGAAGTTGAATAAAGTGACTTGATGCATAATTCCAGACCGTGACTGGTATATACTTGTTCTCCACGTCCTGCACTGTGACCTCGCAGAGATTTGTGTACTTTTACTTTGTAGTTTTTGAATGATTAAACATAGACATAGATAGCATTTTACACTGAAAATACTGTACAAGTTGTCAACTTTTAAGTTAATTTTGGTGCAGTAGCTGTTCCCACAACAGACTGGGGCATCCCCTTTATGGAGAGCACGGCAAAAGAGGGGCAGCAACGCTAATGTAAAAGGCGAATTGCGTTCGGAATGAACGCAGCATTGTAGAGCTAAAAAAGTACTTTTTTTTCCCCATTATGGTCTGTCCTGTAGAGCACATGGTTGTTTGCAGATTTTACGTTGTTGGTTTATTCATCACCATTTTCTCAAGACGGATTGGGCTTCATGCAACTGACTCACAGCTTTGAGGAATCGTTTGACCACCTCTGCTCAGTACAGTTTCCAGCAGATTTCACTTATGTCCCCCAGCTCACCACTATTGATTGAAAATGGCCCCCACTGTCATGCCCCACGCCTCATAAAAAAAGCTGTTTTAAATGGAATAAAGTGAACAATTTTCATTTATGTTGTTCTAAAAGCGACATCAGCCATTGTCTAACACTAATTTATATCTGATATTTTTATTAAAGAAAACCTTTTCTTTACAAGAACTTCATTTTTGTCTGGCATATCTGCACATTTGAACCTTTAAAACGTTTATGCTCTTTGCCTTTCAATGATCACTACATAAACTACATAATCAGACATTCAACCATTAATACAGTGGATGATAAACTCTGTCGTTACCCATAAGATGCTGAATGGTTAAGAATGAAGCCAGAAGTTATTAAGTTGTCCAGTTTACCCCTCAACCTCTATGACTCCACCCATGGCAAAAATCTGTGGTCAATAATACACAAATGAAGCTCTAAATACACAGAATCAGTTGATTCAACAAACATTTTTGACCCCAGACAGTTTATGGTCAACAATCAGACTTTTTCACCAGGGGTCAGGAACTTTGCCCAGAAAGAATCGAAGCCTCACAGGAGCTGAACGATCCACTCTCTAAGGTCAAACACACTCAGTTATGATTTTAGTGCACTAGAAATGGATAAAACATTCAAAACATGACGTCTTTAACTGTTTTTATTCAATTCAATTAAAATAAAAATCGTTCTGTAAATGTTCAGGTCACACGGAAAATGTCAGACATTCCCATGTCAACTGGAGAAAAGCACACGAAACAAAAGCACAGACGTGTTTCAGGTTAGAAAGATTTCATTTTTTATGTTTTCTAATTGACCCTGCAGTCGCTCTTTGGCTCAGAACATTCACTAAGGCCAGGGTTTCACTTTTTGCCATGTTTCAAAGGATGAAGAGGCTGATCTCCAGGACATTCAAAACACAGGAAAACACGTTCCTTTATCCATCATCAGCAGATGCAGACGTTCGATCCATGTCGGATCTGCAGCAGCTGAAAGTGACCAAAGAGCAACTCTAAAGGCAACAAAAACTCATGAATCTGACAGCATTCTCAGAACATCTGCCTCTTTGTTTGGGGGTTCTGATGATACCATGTGGATAAAAGAGGTGAGATGTGGAAGAAATTTATGCAATCGGTACAATTTTTTGGTAAACAAGTAAACTCAGAGCAGAAGTTGCAGCTTTTGTTGTTGTTTTCCTTGTAGCTTCGGTGTTTGTTGGTTCTACAGACTTAGTCGCACATTCCTGGTTTCCTATGATTCTTGCTGGCCACTGCAGTTACAGTTGTTCATGGTCTGCATTCCTGCCAGCAGGTGGCGCTACACGATTATAGGAACCAGAACCTGGGGCCAACAGGTCTGCTTCTGCTGTTCTGCAGAGGAAAGCGCCGATCATGACGCAGCGCTGACGCGCGCCTCAGGTGGCCTCGAACGCGGCGCTTGTGAAGGGCGCGTCGCCGCACGCGCTGCGGTACCGGAGCGTGTAGTTGCTGCCGTCATTATTGTCCCAGAACTCGCCGTCCTCCCCCCGCAGGTACACGGCGAAGTGCACCGCGGCACCGGACTCCAGAAAGGGGGGGGTGTAGACCGTGACGCAAAACCGTTGCCCCAACAGGTCCGGGTCCTCAGCGCACGCGGGTAGAGCCTGCGCGTCCACGTGTGACTGCCAGTCGTTGAAGGTGTACCTAAGCCCAACCTCTGACACGGTTCCGGGCGTAAGGACCCGAATCTGCGCGCGCACATCCAGCTGCGTGACCGCCACCTTCTCCAGACACACGCGCAGCGTCCGGACTCGGCGCTCTGCGTCCCGCAGCTCCGGGAAGCAGGGCACGAGGCGGTCCGGGTCCAGGAGGCTCTGGCTGAGCGCGTGCAGGTCTTGCTGCTGAAGCGGGAAGCTCTTGTGGCGGGACAGCACCTTGGACGGGATCTGTGGGTCCTCGTGCGCACTGAAGTGCTTCACGCGCGCCAGCGTCAGCCCCATGGAGTCTGCGAACGTTACGCGCTTTCGACCGCACTCGGAGTCCAGCAGCGCGCCGGTGCACGCGGGGAGCGAGCGGGCCCTTCTGCGGCACCGCATGAAGCTCTGCAGGCGCTGCGCGTCCACTGCGTCCTCCAGATCTTCATCGTCATTGTCTTCATCATTGTCCAGACCGTTCTCAGAGCGCAGCTCGGCCCACGGCGCGCCTGCACCCGCGTGCGGATGAAGAGGTGAGGACATGGGCGCACTGTGCCGCGAGGCCCCGGGGAGCAGCGGCTTGTATAGAGACCCCGCCCCCTCTGCGGTGACAGCAGAGCGCGTGCGGTGACCTCGAAGGGGTCATGAGCTCTCAACCCTCACCTGTTTGCTGGAGCGGGGCCTCATAACAACAAGCAAATGAACAGACAGACTTGATTATTTGTTGTTTGTTTACAAACAAACCACACCCACATACAACTAAACAACGAAGACCCCCCCCCCCATGATCTGATACATTTGTTTACAAACATTCATGCACGTGCATTTATGTAATGACAGTTCAACGTGAGTCTGTGCATCACAGAGCCACTTGTAAACAAACATTGGCGTCACTCTTATATCACCTTGACGTCATACAGGGACTGGCAGCAAATTCATCAACAAATACACAAACATCTGGACAGATCATCCTTCTGGTGTCTAAGTCATTCATATTCACAATAAACACATTAAATATATTACATTTCAGATGTGTGTAGCACAAATTAAATTTTATCCTTCAGTAAAAAAAAGAAAAAGCTTTTATAACTTTTTTAAATTTAAAATTAGTGATTGACTTTGTATGAAAAACTGATAATTGATGGAATATTAAAATATTCACACAAACATGCTCAGACAGGTGTGTTTTCTAAACTACATCTCAGAATTTCTTACCTTGCTGCAGTGATGGATGATGATCTTGTTTCTAGTAATCCTCTGCAGATCTGGTTTATATTCAGTTGTAGCCTCTCTGATTGGTTCCTTTACGTGAGTGTCGGTCAGAACGGGCCGATGCCTTGATTTCACGTGTTTCAAGGTAATAAACAGGGACTCACAGACATATGTTGAGGAGAACGTCGACAGCAGCTTGAGAGCAGCTTTTTTACACACGGGTATTTCTCTGTTCTCCAAAACGTAACAGGGCCTTCTTTCAAAGAGATTTCAGCTCAATCATCTCCGGTTCGCTCGCTGCCTCATCAGTGACAAGCGGGGATATCAGGCAGTCAGTCTCTGCATTAGAAGGGTCGATGAGAAAAAGGATCTGTGGTCGTTTCTGCTGCAGGTCCTCAAATCGCAAAGTAAAGTTTCCGTTGAGCAAGCAGCGTCACGTTCTACACTTTATTCATTCTGATTGCAGCTTTCTGCTGTGAGCTCCGCAGAGAAGGAAAGTGGGATGATGGCCGTTTTTAATGTGCACTTCGAAAAGCTTCAACTTTTTTTTTCTGCCATGAACAAATTTACTACTTCCAAAAGCTCATAATAATAATCTTGCCATTCTTCCAGAAACATCCTAACCCTTGTGCTATCGTAGGCACTTTAACATTGGGAGTTGAGTCATGTAGATCAGTGTTTTTCAACCTTTTTTGAGCCACGGCACACTTTAACCTTGACAAAAATCCTGCGGCAAGGAGAAACTCATAATCTGTATTGATCTACAGTCCCTCTGCAATCTCACATGCATTTTTGTGATAATTGTGGCAGAAAAAGCTGAAAGTTGCAGCTGTTTTTTCTAGAAGATGTTATAAAAGTTAAGTTAAAAGATTTAAAAACTGTTTTATGTGTATTCGTTGGGGTTTCAAGACGTCAAAGAAAGACTCATTGTGCGCAGAGACTCTGTCACTTTAATCCAATGCATCATGGGAGATGTAGTACAAACAGCCGCCGACCGCCAGACAGACTAGCGTCTCTGAGTTTCATTGTTTTGTTCACTTGTTCAATGGTCTGATACCGGATTCTGTGGAAAGCTACACCGCTAAAGACGAGCTTTAGCTGGCATTTTTGTTAGAACTGAGAGACTTTATGAGCAGAATCAGAACAAGGAAGTGAATACTTTAACCATTTCTGATTGGTCAGACTGATGACGTGTGATTAATCCTCCAAGAATGATTGGTGGAGACAGTTAAAGAGGCGGGACTTTTCAGAAAACAGCTGATGCTACGGCTAATTTCGGTACCGTCATACTTATCAAAATATCTTTAATAGAATCAAATGATCACAAAGAAAAAAGTATTTTATGATCTTTTATATTCCTAACTACTCAGTGTTTTATCTTTGGATGAACAAAGAGCTGATATCCTGGAGATGGTAAATTTTTTTGGATCAGTTAATGAGGGTAATTTCCCACGGCACACTTGACCATCTCCCACGGCACACTGGTTGAAAAACACTGGTCTAGACCTACTAGACAGAGCGCTAAACCTTTTTCCTTCAATGATTTGTGATTTTCACTGGTGTCCATGGATTACATGAAATCTTTCCACCTTTGTCATGGTAGGGAGAACACGTCAATGTAAGGGTGGGTCATCTAAGATAGAACAAGGGTTACTTAAGCCATTTTGACCATGAGGGTAGAGGGCTGCAAATCCTGCCCAAATCTCGCGGGATTGGGCGGTTTGAATTGTGCTGCGGCCGGGAGCGGGCGGCAAGAAAAAACCCCGCGGGATCAGTGCTGCCATGAATATCTCATGAATATATATTAGCGGACTACGTTAGGCTGTGCGGCTGTTGGATTTTTATGTACTGAAGCTCCGTGAAGGCAGCTGGTAGAGACGCCCAATGGCCTCTGTCATGTAACCTGATGTTGGGGGTGCGAGCTTCAGGCCGTCTGTCTGCACGCGCACACACGCACACTTTTAACCGAACAGGATTTGGGAAAATATATTTAATAATTAAGTTGCACATTACACAAAAGAGGAAAGCATGAAAAGATGAGGCTGGAAGAGGGACATGAATCTCTTTAATAATATCAATACAAATACGTGTTTTTTTCCTGCGGGACGGGAGACGATACAAATCAATGCATCTCTATTACTGTGCGGGACTAAATTCTATGAGTTTTCCGGG
Organism: Oryzias latipes; assembly: GCF_053564925.1. Classification (NCBI taxonomy): domain Eukaryota; kingdom Metazoa; phylum Chordata; class Actinopteri; order Beloniformes; family Adrianichthyidae; genus Oryzias; species Oryzias latipes. The sequence goes on along the minus strand of NC_136256.1, from coordinate 4,806,697 downwards.
TGCGGGCGGGAGTGGACATACATATTGCGGGTGCGGGCGGGAGTGTAACACATGTGTTTTGCGGGAGCAGGCGGGATTGGTCAGAAAGTCAGCGGGCGCGGGCGGGAGCGGGATGAAGAAAATAGTCCCGCGCAGGGCTTTACATGAGGTTACCGGTCTGCACGCACATCAAATCTTTACCCATGTTTTCCGGCATTGGGCGTAACCCGCGCAAATGATTGGCGTCACTTATGTGTCGGGAGCAGAATCAAAACAAACACACAAGCTGCCAAGTTACTTTAATTATTATTTATTTTGAATACCCTCTGATGGATTTGAGAGTGGTTTAAAAGGGAAAAAACTATGAAATGAAGCACAGTATATAAAAAATATGATGAGACGCAAAGAGCCGCATGCTTATTGGCCGTGAGCCGCATGCGGCTCGAGAGCCGCGTGTTCGCCACCCCTGCTCTAGTTTGATTATCAAGAAAGCCTTTTTCTTTATTGCATCATATTCATTTAGTTATTGCAAACATTGACTTCTTTTTTGTAAAAGTCACATTGCAAAAACAATCATTGAATTTATGACATCAGATGCACTATTTAGAATGTATTAAGATAATCTTTATTCATCTCAAAAGGATAAATTTGTCATTTATCTTATGACAACTACCACCCTGATGAAATACTTAAATGATTATGAATCAAAAACTTTATAACGCACGCCGTGGAAGCCTTGAAAAGTCCGACGCGAAGCGAAGTGCATTAAAAAGTAAAAAACGCACACTTCGAAGGTCATTAACCCGCTTATACCATGGTCAGTTACAAAAGCAATACATACCACACCAGTTTTTAGTCCTTAATTCTTGTATTTTTTTCAGATTTGGATCTTTTTTCTCACAAAAAGCGGACTATGTGTTAAGTGATGCGCCGCATCACGTAACATGTAGTCCGCGTCGCACAGCACCACCGCTGCAGTCAAGATTCTGCGATATATACATGCTGATCGTCCCAATGGGTTGACTAAAGCATCAGTTCAGAGAGAAAGTTCATCTCTCACCGCTTGTTTTGTCCAGATGATGAAGCAAAAGGTTGTTTTAAAGAAGCCGGCGTAGTGATACAAAACATTTCAGCTAGGTGACCGGAACTTCTTTTTTCAACATGCGGTTATCAGGTTTTAATGCACACCAAGCAGCCAATCAAAATCGAGTATTCAACCAGACCATGGTATATGTAAGGGTTAATGGCTGACGAAGTGTGCGGTTATTACTTTTTAACACACACCGTGGAAGCCTGAACCGTCCGAGTAAAATAATAAACGCACAATTCGAAGGCCATTTACCCGCTTATACCATGGTCAGTTACAAAAGCAACACATATTAACCAGGTTTTAGTCCTTAATTCTTGTTTTTTTTCCGATTTGGATCTTTTTTCTCACAAAAAGCGGACTATGTGTTACGTGATGCACCGCATCACGTAACATGTAGTCCGTGTCGCACAGCACCACCTCTGCAGTCAAGATTCGGCGATATATATATGCTGATCGTCCAGATGGGTTAAATAAAGCATCAGTTCAGAGAGAAAGTTCATCTCTTACCGCTTGTTTTTGTCCAGATGATGAAGCAAAAGGTTGTTTTAAAGAAGCCGGCGTAGTGATACAAAACATGTAATGTGGTTCACACCCACAACAGTGCTGAGCTATACAAAATACAATGTAGCATGCTGATAGTATTACCAAATAATATTTTTTATTTTGGTGGACCACTGGTAGACATAATGGTAGAGTCTGTGAGACCTTATGAGGGGGAAAAAGCTCCTACTTAGCCGCTTAATCAATTTCCACCACATTTCAATCTTACTCAGCTGATTAAAAAAAAAAAAAAGGTTTTCAAGCTACACAATGAATAAATCCCTGTTATAATATGGAGACAGATCTTTGTCATTGTGAACCTCTTCTTTGTCTCTATGTGAACAGAACAGGATGCAGCTGCAGAAATGAAGACACTTCTTTTTTTCAAATTTATTTTTTATTGAAAAAGCACAGGATATATTGTACATTGTTTTAACATGTTACAATGTTCATGCTTTCTCAGTTTTTTAATTGAAAAACAAAAAAAACAAAAACAAAATAATAATAAATAAAAAAGGAACATGTGAGGAAGCACCTCCAACATTTACTATTTCCTAGGTATTTTTTTTGAGAGGGTGTAGTAAAAAACCTCATTATGCTTTTCCAACAGAATTCACGCCAAATTTTTGATCCTGTTGTGACCCATTGTTTCCGACATATTTGTTCCCAATCCTCCTCTGTGATAGTGAGCCGTCCTTCTCGCTCCCATCTTTCCTTCACATAGTACGTGTTCTCCCCCTTGTGCGACAAGATACTATTGTATAACTTTGAAATTATTTTCGTAGGGCATATTGCTTTTATTAACGTTTTAAAAGTTTTAAGAAACCTTGGGTCATCTGTGGATATTTTAATTTTTTGATTGAAATAGTGCCGGACCTGTAGATATCTGAAGAAGTCGTCAGAAATTAACCCGTGTTTTTTTTTTAGGGTATCAAATGTTTGAAATGCTCCCTTATGAACAAATGAGTTGAAATCAGTTAGCCCTTTGGCAATCCATAACTTAAATCTACCATCATATTTGTTGGGGGTGAACTCTGAGTCGTACGCACACCATCTGAGAATTTCTGAGTCTTCCATCAAGTTGCATTTTTTAACTGTGTCATTCCAGGTTTTAATCATCATATTCAGTAAGGGGTCATCCTGTAAAGGAAGTTCCCCCTGTAACTTGATATCTGCTAATAAAGCTTTTAATGGCATTTTTTCAAAAGTTTTCAGCTCTAGATCTTTCCATCCTGCCGAGTAAACTGGAGAGCACATGCAGATAAGAGGCCTCAGCTGGGCAGCACAGAAATAGTCTTGTAGACAAGGAAGATTTCTGCCACCCTGATCTGTTTTTAATTGTAAGGTTTTATATTTAATTCTGGGTTTTTTCCCTCTCCATATGTATCTTGATAACATCTTATCCCATTCTACAAACTGCTTTTGGGGTATGGGAAATGGTAAACATTGAAATAAATATAACATTCGTGGTAATACATTCATTCTTATTGAGTCAATCCGTGAGTGAAGGTCTAAAAATGGTATTGCATTCCACCATTGTAGATCTGACTGTAGTTTAGTGTTAAGTGGTCCATAGTTCATTTCAAACATCTTTGTAAAATCTTTGTGCAAAGCAATGCCTAAATATTTAATTGAGTCTGCCTGCCATTCCCATTTGTACTCATCTTTAACATTTTGAGGAGGGCTGTAGTTTAAATTTAAAACCTGTGTCTTGTTTACATTAATTTTATATCCTGACAGAGTGCCAAAATCTTTAAGGGAGTCCATAATTATTGGTAGAGTTTTTGTAGGTTGAGATATAGTTGATAGTAGATCATCTGCGAATAAGGAAAGCTTTTGTTCCTTTCCTGAAACTTTTACTCCTTTAATGTCTGCTCTTTGCCTGATCCACTGCCCAAGAGGTTCAATGTATAATGCAAATAAAAGGGCAGACATGTTACATCCCTGCCGAGTTCCTCTTTCTAAGGTTATCGTCTCAGTGAGGTCCCCATTGATTTTAATCCTGGCTGTTGGTTTGTTATATAACCCTGAAATTGTCTCAATGATTGATTTGCCGAGTACTTTATATAAAAAGGTCCACCTCACCGAGTCAAATGCCTTCTCGGCATCCAGGCTGATCACTAGAGTCTCCTGTTTTTGTTGAACAACTTGATGAATTATGTTTAGTACTTTCCTGATGCTGTCCTGTGTCTGTCTCTGTTTAATGAATCCTGTCTGGTCCTTATGTATCAGCATTGGGAGAATTGTTTCCAATCTCCGTGATATTATAGAAGTGAATAGTTTGTAGTCGATGTTTAAAACACTAACTGGTCGGTGGTTAGCACAATCCAGTCTGTCCTTTCCCTCTTTGGGGATTATTGAGATTATTGCTCCGTTCCAAGACAATGGAGTCGTTTTTTTCTCCATCACCCAGTTAAATGTTTTTAATAAGGTTGGAATTAGATGAGTTTCCATCGTTTTATATCATTCTGGACTAAACCCATCTGCTCCTGCCATTTTTCCGCTTTTTAGTTTTCTGATTGCAAATTGAATTTCTTCTTTGGTAATTGCTGTAAGCAATTTTTCATTTTGCTCAACTGTTAGAGTTGGCAAATCTAAATGTTTTAAAAATGCATCTATTTGGTCACTATTATTTAGGTTTGTTTCTGAGTAGAGATTTTTATAGTATTCATGAAAACACTGTTGAATTTTCTCCTGGTCCGTTTCAATTTTTTTACTTGAAGGATTTTTTATTTTATAAATTGCTCTCTCTGCTTGTTGTTTTCTCAGTTTATAAGATAGAAGTTTCAAAGATTTGCTGCCTACTTCATAATATTTTTGTTTCATTAAAACAAGTTTTTTCTGTACCGCCAGTGTATTGATGTCGTCAATTTCTTTCTTTAATTTTATAATTTCAGTCTTATTTTTGGTCTTTACACTTTGGAAATGCTCCTGTTGAAGTTTTAACAGTTTTTCTTCTAAGCTCTTCAGTTTCTGTTGACTAGCTTTTTTCTGGTAGGATGAGATGCTAATTATTTTCCCTCTCAGAACTGCTTTTAGAGCATCCCAGAGAGTTCCTGGTGAGACCTCACCATTATCATTATGTATTAAGTATTCTTTAATTTCATAGCTTAATTTATCTTTGATATTTGGGTAATTTAAGATGTTATTGTTTAATCTCCAAACAGTGGCTCTTTTCTGTCCAGCCAAGTAGAGACTTACTGTAACTGGATTATGGTCAGAAATTGCACAAGTTCCAATATCACTGTTTTTCACTCTTAGTAGGTCATTTTTGAACATAAATATGTAATCTAGACGGGAGTACGCGTTATGCGGATGTGAGTAGTGAGTATATTCTCTTTTTGTTGGATTATTTTCCCTCCACAAATCAACTATGGCCATTTCCTCCATGAGATGTCTCATCTTTTTCCCAATCTTTCTATAGTCACCTTTGCCATTTGAGGAGTCGAGTGAGTTATTCAATACAATATTGAAGTCTCCGCCGCATATCAAGGTTCCTTGACTTTTTGTTGAAATTATTTCAAAAATATGTCTATAAAAAGACCAGTCGCTACCAGGGGGAACGTACACATTTAGTAATGTTATTAGAATACTATTGATTTTTCCTGTTATCATTATATATCTGCCTTCTTTGTCTTTGTATTCTGATACGTGTTGATAATTCACTGCCCCAGATATCAGGGTGGCCACCCCTCTCCTCCGCCCTGAGCTATGGGAAGAATAGAAAACGTGTTTAAAGCCCATTTTATTCAACTTTAGATACTCAGCCTCTGGGAGATGTGTTTCTTGTAAAAAGACTATTTCTGCTTTATCTTGTTTTAGTTTGGACAATGTTTTCCACCTCTTAACTGGATTATGTAAGCCATTGATATTAAGTGTAAGCAGTTTTACGTTTCTGTCATACATAATGTTTCACATTTTAGTGTTTTGCACATATATTCCCTGCTCCTCATTTTGAACACTGAACTCTGAACAGAAAGAAAACTTAACAGTTGAACATAACTAAAAACAAATGTAGGTAACTTAAACTTCCAAGGTAGGGGTCTTAGAAATGGACCCTGTTGAGCCTCTAAAGGCAGTGTCCTCCTCACTTTGGCTGGGGGGGCCCTTTTGAGTAGGTGCTTTAGGTGTGGGAGATTGTCCCACCGACAGAACCACGTATAATGTCAGTTACTTATACACCTGATGACCATTACGTCTCAATATTTTTATTTGAATTAAAGATAAAAGGTAAAAATAAGAAAATAAAAATAAAATGCAGATCTCCTCAGACAAGTTCTAGTAGATTCTGATTTAAATTAAAATGAAAAAGCAATCCTTCAAAATGCTTTTTCCTTTTCTTCTTTTTATTCTGTGACATAATTAAAGTGAAAATGCATCGAGGGGATTGCATATTCGTTTTCAAATTCACCCCGCAAAAACTGTAGCAAAATTCAATACCAGTGAGCATTTCCAGGGGGGAGGCAGGGCGATGACGTCAGTGCTCACTCGGTGTGGCTACATGCTCTGTGTGAGCCAAGCATGTCTGATCACTGCTGCCGGAGTCTTTGTGTTTGTGTGAAAGGAAGGGTGCTTTGTAACGTACAACGCTCTGGAGGACGATTCAGACCTCAGTCTGACCGTGTCTCCCGGGAGAACCGAGTCTTGAGCAGAAGAGTAGCTTTGAGGCTTCTTTTGAAGGCGGAAGTGCCGCATTGCACTGCAGATACAACATCTCTGAGGAAACTTGGGTGCCAAATGAAGAATCCAGTCATTTATTGCATTTTTGGTCACTATTGATGAAAGCACAGATACAGATATTGCACAACTGTGCATATTTATTAGAAGTGTTAAAGAGACCAACAACAGCTGAGTTTCTTGAGTTGATGGAGAAAACAGCTGATGACATAGTCAGCTCTCTAGTTACTGGGCTGAACAACGTTGAAGTGAACTGGTCATGTGATGTCAGTCTGGTTGCTGATAGCGTCCCATTAAAGGTCAGGAAGAAGTCAGGTGTTGCCACAAAATTCAGGCAGCCAACCAGGAAAAGATTCTTGGAGATTTCATTGTGTTTTGCTCACTTGAATGACAGTAAATGTGTTTCTGCACAGGATCTCTCAATCCTGATATTGATGGCTGGGTGAGGTTTCAGGAGAGAAAGGGAGGTTAACTCCAAATTCTTATCTTCACAAATGTTTGCAAGTTTAATTTAGTTTAATTTTTCTTGATTTTCACATTTACATTTTAGGCGGGTGTTTCATTTTTTTACGTAGCCCCTCTTGGGTTTATTATTGGGATTGATTCATTATCAGATGTAAAATATTCATCTCTATAAAATTGAATAAACCAATTTTTTTTAACTGAAATGCATTTTATTTGAAATCCATTGGCCTTTGTGAATGAATTTGTAATAATAAGTGATAACGCAGCTATGTTGGTTGAGGCATTTTTTCCAACTGAGTAAAAAAACAAAAAACAACGCTGTTTTTTGCTTTTATGTTACTGGTCCGCCCTACTTGGGATCAGATGGCTTGAATATGGCCCCCGGACCGAAATGAGTTTGACGCCCTGGTCTAGAAGGATGTCCCTCCTTCTAAAGTAGACGTCACCGTCTGTCTTCCAGTCAGGACTGGGGAAATATGAAAAGAAGCTTCTGGGGACAGCGCATAGGGACGGGTCCCTTGGTGAAATATTGAATGAATGTAGAAAGAGAACTGTTAGTGGGGGGAGTAAGTGAATATAGCAGTTTGAGGTGGAACACCAACCAGCTACCGGATCCTGGGATCATTCGGGCACGCAAACCCCTCCACCACGATAAAGTGGCGATTCAGGGAGGGGAGCTTTTTATGTTTTCAAGTTGTTGTTTTTAATTTATGGCCTGCAGCAGTTACTGACTGCACGGACCAAATTGTTTTCATAGTTGGAAAAATTTGAGCAAGAATTTGCCCCAGCCACATGCACGAAAACTCACCAAAATGTGTGCCGACCTAATACCCGGCGAAAATTAGTTTTGGGCATAGTAAACGACACCATCCCCAGGACGATGACATCCCAGTAGGCTAAAGCTTAGTCGGGATATCCAAAGGAAGTTTTGAAATTATTATGGGATGGCAAAACAACCTACAGCTTCACGGCCATTTTGTGGCAAAGTTTGAGATTTGACGTTTTTCGTGTTTTTCGACAATATGAGAAATCATTTTTGTTTATGCGAGTTTCACAAAATTTTAAGCACATGCTGCCAGCTTAAGTCTATCACCACAGTAGTTTCACTGACCTTTGACCTCATATTTGGTGACTGATGTTTATTTATTATTTTTTATTATTAATGTATTACAAGGCCGCTATCTTGAATTAAAAAAAAAGACCTTCAGTTCCAGATATAGACGAAAACCCGTCCTAGACATTTTTATCGATGGTCTCGTAACTTCTCGGGCATCAATGGCAAGCTACTGTGGAAAAACTGTTGGAATTAGAAATTGTAGATGTTGAACGGCGTGCGCCTGTTGAGTTCACAACTGATGCGATCTTAGCTAGCTCACACATTTTTTAACAAGGGTGGGTGGAGCATTTTTCCTTTTTTTTAATTGATTTTTTAAATTTAATTTTCTTTGTAGTATTTATGGAGGATGATGAATCTGTAGAACATGTGAGAGTCCAGGATATTTTTAAAAAATGCCTTTATATGTGTTCTATCAGAAACAACACAAACATTGGTAAATTTGGTTCTCTTTAGTTTTAATCAAACAAAACAAATAAATTACCACAAACTAGTCCACTAACTGCTTTTTTACATGCTTTACACAAATGGCCCACAAAGTGGTATTGCTTGGAAACGTGTCTAATCTTCAGCTACAAAGCCTTTTGTAAAAGTAATCAATTTTATTCCTGCACTTCAACCCCAAAATGTCAATTTTGAGGTAATAAACAATAAATGAAAACATCAAACATTATAAGAAAGATGATGTTATTGGCACGTATTTGTAACTGATGGAAATTCATGTTGGCCACACGTAATACGTGCGGCAAAGTTGCACATTGCTGCATTGCCTGCAAGTATTTTAAGGCTGAATTTTGTTGTTGGTTGCACGTATTCAAAGTCCCATTAGTTGTCACACACCTAGATGTGTGATATTTGTTCTCCACATTTAACCCATCCCCTGGCAGAGCACTGTAACCCTTGTGCTATCCTAGGCACTTTAACATTGGGAGTTGGGTCATCTAGACCCACTAGACAGTGCGCTGAACCTTTTTTCTTCAATGATTTGTGATATTCACTGGTGTCCATGGATTACATGAAATCTTTCCACTTTTATCCAGCTTTGTCATGGTAGAGAGAACACGTCAATGTAAGGGTGGGGTCATCTAAGATAGAACAAGGGTTAACAGTGGGAGTGGGGTCATCTAGACCCACTAGACAGTGCTCTGAACCTTTTTTCTTCAATGATTTGTGATCTTCACTGGTGTCCATGGATTACATGAAATCTTTCCACCTTTATCCACCTTTGTCATGGTAGGGAGAACATGTCAATGTAAGGGTGGGGTCATCTAAGATAGAACAAGGGTTAACAGTGGGAGTGGGGTCATCTAGACCCACTAGACAGTTTTTCTTCAATGCATTTTTAGATCTTCACTGGTGTCCATGGATTACATGAAATCTTTCCACCTTTATCCACCTTTGTCATGGTATGAATTATACGTCAATGTTAGGGTGGGGTCATCTAAAATAGCACAAGGGTTAACCCCAATCCTAAACTTAATCCTAATCTTAACCATTCCTCCGGGTCCAAGAAAAAGTTCAGCACTGGCCACATGGATGACCCAAACTAGCATGCTAGCACCCACTTTAGCACCCACTTCACTCTTCTCAGCCTGATTTCTTTCTAATAAAATGTGATCACTAACCTGCGCAGGGTAATTCCTCTGGATCGTCAAATTTTGCTGTCATAACTTTTGCAGTTGATTGTAAAACATTGCGTATGTTATTGATTCTCTGCATGTTTAGACTTTGTCATTACTTCAAGACTCAATGCATAGTAATGGCGCATGTGTGTCGCGTCGTATTTCACGTGACGGCCACCCCAGAAATATATATCGATGGCAACTGTTTGCATACTACTGAGCAGCGTCTTTCACCGATAGCAGTGTGATTTTATGAGGAAGAGTGCAGTTCTGCTCCAGTCCAAATGTACTATTGATCCTGTTTTGATCTCTTACCTTTTCAACTAATGTAGTTTTTTAGAAGTTTTGAGTAAAAACTGTGAAAAAGAGAGAAACAAGCTCTAAAGGTTTTGTGGATGGCTCTCAAAAGAGCCGTTGTGGGTCAGTGCTTTGAGGACAGAAAACCCGATTCTAGAGCTGTCATGTCTGCTCCCTCTGCAAGAAAGTAGATGATGAAGGAGTTTTTCCTCTCTGTTGGCAGCAACCTATTTCATCCCATGCACTATCTCGTCTTCAGCTACCACAGCCTCCTCACTGCAGGTTCCTGTGGTGCTGAGGACCTGATGAAGCTGTGCAGAACACGAGAACTTCACACTCTGCTATGGATCTTCAGTCAGGGGCCAGTTTCATTTTATCTAAGTAAAGAACAAATAGTCAAGTTTGAAAACTTTATTTTTAAATTCACATTAAAAACAAAAATATACAAAATATTTAGTATTTCGTTAGTTAATATCGCTTCTGTTAATCCACTGACTACCATGGCAGCTCTTTCCGGGGGTTACGTTTCCATTGTATTTCCATGGTACTTCAGACCAAAGAGCTTCAAAGGCACAAAGAAAAACTGCATTTATGGTTCACTATCAGCACACCAAAGTCTGAGCGAAATCAAGCAGATGTTTTTTTCATAACATTATGATATTGATAAATTATAATGCATACTGTACTGTATAATTTACAAAGAAAATGGGATGTGAAGAATATAATCTGGAGTAAAAGTAATCACATCAATTCAATCAAACCATGGTAAAAATTATCAATAGAAACTCATCAGATTATTCTTTTTTACTTTAGTATAAACTTTAGATCAAAAAAGTGTGGCTCATTCGATTTAAACTCAAAACCACAATTTATATTTTATAAAAGGTTTCAGTTATAAATGTGTTACAAAGATCCTTTCTCATCAGAACCAGACAATACAAATTTGCCAAATGGCTTTAATATCTGAGTATCAGCTTCAAACAAATGCTTTTTTTCATGCAGCTCCTCATCATTTTCTTTTCTTTTCAGGTATCTCTTCATCTGCTCCGCTCCTGGTTTTAGTTTCCAGGAATAATCCACACATCAGCAGGCTTCCCCCTGCCTGGAGCCACACTCCGTGGTCACATGTGGGGTCAGAGCCGGAGACCACGGGACCTCTGAGCACAGAGGGTCAGTCAGGTGTTTTCCAGAGAAGATGAAGAAGTGAGTGCGCTCAGTCACAGGTGAGAGTTGCAGGGCAGAGGCCGAAACGACACTTCCATGTTTTCCTCCATGATGGCGTCAAAGCGGCACATCAAAGGCCTGCAGGAGGAAACATTTTGTCAATGTTGATCTCCAACTGCTGCTCTGCTCATGGAAATTGCATGTATACATATTTACACTAAAATGAGAAAATGTTGAAATTCTAGTCCATCCACCATTTAGACAAAGAGCGCGGTTTTGAACCGCTGCTCCCCCCTCACTCCCTACAGGAAATGGGGGGGGGGGAGAACTCAAAAATACCAAATGCCCAAGCTAGACATGTACATGAACGTACTAACGCTAACCTGAAGATTCCTCAAATTAGATCACAAAAGGGGAAGCCACTTAACCCTTGTGCTATCCTAGGCACTTTTACATTGGGAGTTGGGTCATCTAGACCCACTAGACAGTGCTCTGAACCTTTTCTCTTCAATGATTTGTGATCTTCACTGGTGTCCATGGATTACATGAAATCTTTCCACCTTTATCCACCTTTGTCATGGTAGGGAGAACACGTCAATGTAAGGGTGGGGTCATACGATAGCACAAGGGTTAAAAATGATTGGACAATACTTTCCAAGTTTAAAGTTTTTGGTGCAACCAGCTGGAGATTTAACACTTTGTTGAATTTTAATTCTAAAAACATTTAATTTTATTGTTCTGATTGACTTGAATGAGAGGCTCAACTTCTGACTGACTTTGATAAGCTTTGATATATTCTTATCATCACCTAAATGAATGATTTGAACTCTGACCTCTCAGGGTGGTCCAGCGGTGTGAAGCGAATTCTGATGAGTCTCATTTTGTAACGAGGGCCGATGATGTTCCCGGTGCTGATCCGCATGGAAATCTTCTGAATGTTCTGTATGTCTTCGTCAAATTGAGCGAGCAGCCGTGTAGACGTGTACTGTTCGAACCTAAGAAGCTTACTGCAAAGACGAGAGGAGCACAGTTTTAGCAGTTAAAAAAATGAATTTATGTTGTTTACGATGAAGGATGCCTAACCCTGATCCTCAAGATCAACCCCCTTCAGTGTTCATTCTGATTACCTGCATCAAGTGTTTTCATTTGGTCTGTGTCTGGAATTATGGCAGATCTTGAGGATGACAGTTGGGTCTAAACTACATGGTGTGTTAGCGGAAACACTCACTGATCAACTCGAGCTTCAGTGAAATTCCTGCCGCTGTGAAGGCGGAAGTAGACAACCCCCCAGCGAAGGTACTGGTTCCATGTCACCATGTCAACTCTGTAGCTCAGCTCTGTCACACACCGGCCACAGAAGGTCAAACCGTTTAGCCTCAAGAAACATTCTCTATGATATTTGTGAGTTCTTAAGAAAATGATGTCATATATGCTAAAATTTTTCGTTATATGAGTCCCGCGTGTGTGTGTGTATAGGCTTGTGTGTGTGTGTATAGGAGTATAAGTGTGTATGTGTGTGTGTGTGTCGGTGTGTGTGTGTGGGTGTGTCTGTGTGTGTGTGTGGAGGCTGTGTGATAGACTCACTCTTGTAAGGCAGAGAGGCGGTGGTGCTAAAGTAGACTTTGGTCTGTCCAAGTCGAATCAGAGTGTCTCTCCATAAACTCATGTTATAACCTGAAGGTTAGAAGACAAGTGAGGTTTGTCAGATTTGATCCAACATCGCTTCATTTGCTAAATTTGATCACACAAATACATTTAGCTTGTTTTAAAAGCAATGCTATATTTACGATTTCGATCTCTACATGAGTGACTTTTTTCAACATGTCTGAGAGAAGTTTTTGCTAGTTTATTAGTGAGGGATGAACCAATGGAGATAGCGTACTGCCACTAACTATAGGTGGTGGAATTGCATCGCCTGTGATCAGGACTGGGTTCCCATGGATAATGTTTGTGTTGGCTCAAAAGACTGAGTTAGGTATAGACCACGTGTCCCTGCATTCATTAAAACCAGAAATGTGCAGCAGTATTGTTCAATTTTCCTAAAAAACAAGATGAAATATTAAACTTTTTTCCCTAAAAGGCACGGATTCTCTATGTAGATCAGCTTAGTTTATATATATTTGTAAATTAGGTGTTCTCCAGATCACTACAAGATTCTGAACTACTGAGCAAATAGCAGAGCCTTTTATCTAAAGGGACTTACTCTTTACAACTAAAGATAATGTGCAGTTAGCTGCCATGCTAAAAGATATATGACTGTCTGGCCTGAGATTTGAACACTTGACCCAGCAGTTGGCAGACAGGCTGTACATCTCAGTGATGCTCAGAAAGATTTGGGTTCTTTTTTTAGTCAACTTGTGAGGATTGTGCTACTTAAACCTCTCTATGAAAATTAAAGTAGAATAAATCAATTCAGGCATCATGTCATCCTGTCCTGCTATTCGATAATTCATTGTAAATGAATAAAGGGGGTTTAAAGTATTAATTTTTAAATTTTTAACTGCACGTTTAACAAACTTAAAATTAAGATGTATCAGACAGATTACTAACATAATTGTTTTCTATCAAAGGACCCCTGAAAAGTGAATTGGACTTTAAGATCTCCAAGGATTAACATCACAGAGCGATTAAAAAAAACCTCTCAAGAACAAAAGAGATTCTTCAAGATTTTTCACCTTGGACAAAAAAGACAATTCTTCAGCTTTGGGACTTCAGAGAACCACAGCAAGACCAAATACTCGCAAACAAACATGGACTAGTGAAAAACCATTCCAGGAGGTCAACCAACTAAAATGATCTCTGGTTGGCGTGGGAGCCAGTTCAAGATGCACCACTGCTGTGCAAGAAGTCATGCTGACTTTTGGGAAAGCACTGTGGACTGTCTGGAGAGAGTTAACCTTTTGGAAGCTGTTTTTAACCTTTTAACACCGGAGATGTCATTGATGACACCTAAATATCAAACGCTCTTTGACAAACCGTAACTCTGCCACTGTTTACGCGATCAACATGAACCAGCTGATTCTGATGCGGAGAAAAGCAGCTTTTCATATCAGCTTACAAAAATTACATGCTGCCCAACGCGGCTTTTCTCTGCCACAGAATCAGCTGACCTACATTGATTGCATGAACACTTCATTACCGTAAAGTGATCAGAGCTGGGCTGCTTTTTTGTGCTTCAGAATGCGCTGGAATTAATTTAATTGCGTAAACGGTTGAAGAGTTGTGGTAGTTCAAAGAATGTCAACAGTGGAGGTAAAAACATTGGGTAATGGAGGTCACACTGATGTCATTTCTGCTCCATATACTTCTAGAGTGTGGTACATCAGAAGAGGGGAGACACAGGCAGCTCAAACAACAGACGAAGATGACATCATCATAACGTCTGTCCCCCAATGTCAATCATGCCACAGTAGCCAATGGGCTCAAAGCCCCACCCCCAAGTGGATTTAAGATCAAACCAAAAGTGAAAATCCTGAATTAAAACTATACATCGAAAACTAAAAGGAAACAAGGTTATTCAAGGTTCAAATTTAAAATGATTTAATTCCAATTTTTCATATTTCTTTCAAGTTTGATAAATATTTTTTCAATTTACAATTGTATTTTTCAAATGTTCAACATTTCCTTCAGGTTCATAATGTGTACTTTTGAGTTCAAAGGGCCTTTATCATGCTTTTCTTAGGCCTTTCAGTGTAAACTATATCCATATACATGAAGTATATTATCTTTGGCACACTAAAGAACGATTTTTTAATTAAATATGAGTTATTTTTGCAATTCAGTTTTCTATTAAGCAAAACGACTCGATCTCTGAGGCTCCCCCTTTGACTCATTGTGGGCGCCGCCCATTTCGTGACATCATCCTAGAGTCAGCCTCAGCAGCGTGTCTGCGTTTTGCCCACGAAAACAAACAACATCTAAACTTTAGCAAAGATAGATGTGACCAATGTGCATAGAAAATAAAACTGTTTTGTCAAACAACGCTCTGGGGAGAAGGTGGGTGTTAGTCTGGAGGTGGTGCTGGCAGTGCAGACTCTTCCTGGAAGGGGCGGATCTTACTGATCCACGTCACAATGTAAGAACCCACTCGTTTTCGTGGATTTGGGAGGGGCTTAGGGTTGTTTTTCATTATGAGTACTTAACATTATAATACACTTAAAAGTTAACTGATCCTGATTTGAGCCCATCATTTCGGTGTGGAAGGGTTAATCTGGGGTAAAGTAGTGTATCAGAAAAAAAGTATCACACCAAAATTCAAACATGGTTTCAAATATGTTAAGATATCAGGTCAGGGACTAAGATTTCTTACAAACACTGCAGGTAGACCTGACATTTCTGATCGTCTACGATCGTTTTTGTTGGATGTATCACTTACCAAGCACCGGACAGGTAGCTGGCTTAAAGACTTCGCACTGCAGGCACTGACCATCCAGGAAGTGGTTGTACGATGAACACGGGTAACCGGTGAGATGGCAGGTTCTGTTAAGGGCGCACAGATACAGGAACACCGAGCGTTGGTGGTCACACACAAAGTAGGATTTCCCTGAAAGACCATAGAGAGGAACTTTGGTGAGATTAAAGCTGAAAAACAGGAGAGAGTGGGCGGGTAAAAGCTCACCTGCAAAGATGGTTTTGGGACATCCGGGTTGGTCGGCTCCACCGTTGGCGTAGAAGTCAATGTGGCCATGAGATCCTCTCAAACCAAATGCTGAAGGCAGGAAACTGATTTAGCTCTAGGATTTTTTCGTGTTTTATGAAAATGTATCAAACTGGATGGTTTTTTCCAAGAAGTGTCAGTTTTCACCAACTGCAGTCTAAAGGAACTGATCCCTCATGCTAACAGTTTTCTAATTATTAGTCTTGATGTTTCGTTCACAGGTTTAATTAAATGTTATTTTAATCACAAATACTCAGAGGCTACCACTTAACATTTGTATGTTTTTCATTATGAAAGTTGTGGTTGATGAGTCAGCCTCTCTAAAGCAAACTGCAGTTGAATCTCTGTGGGCTTGTTCATCTGTCTACCATCTGCTGTCATTAGAGGGTGAAGCAGCTCACCATGCAGCTTTTGGTCGACTTATATTTATATCATGGCCTACATCTTAAACACTCACAAACCGTCTCCTGTCATTACTTTTTACTATTAAAATATAGACTGTTTGTAGTAAGCTATTCTGGGGTGCAGAGTAGACGGTTGTTTTGTTCCCACTTTGGTTTTTATTGGACTGACAGTCAGAAAAAGGACGGTTCAGGTCAATAAAGCAGTTGAATTCTCACAGTCCATGTCGGTGTGCAGTACATCCACAAACATGGCGTCTGAAGGGTCAAGCCTCTCCTCTGGTTTGGCCCTAGTGAACATTGGCCCAGCTGGATCCAGACCTGGAAGGAAAGAGCAGAACTTGAAACTTTGACCTTCAACAACAATACATGTGAATGAAATATGTATGCCAGATTGTACGTGACAACTTATGATGATCAGCATCAAACTATAGCAAAATTAAAATGGCCATACTGACATTTTTTAACCAAATTGGATTATAACGTGGAGAAGAATTTCACCATTGTGGGATAAATAAAGTAGCAATTATTATTAAAGGTCTTATTTTAAAACCTTTTCTTTAGTGGCTGTATGGCTCAGTTGGCTGGGTGTAGAACTGCTGTGCAAGTACCAGGGTTCGCTTCCCTGGTGCCGCAATGAGCTTCATCCAGTGTGGGTCCTTGGGCGAAACCTAACTATGTAGCCACTTGAGGCCCAAGTCTGGGTCCCCCTCTGCCCCCCCAGCCCGGACATAAAACAGGGTTGTGTCAGGAAGGACATCCAGGGAAAAGATCTGGTTTGCTGTGGCAACCCCTCATGGGATGTGCCGTAAGGTACACAACATTTCTTTGTGTTTCTCACATTTTTGTGAAGCACCTTAAGACAATTTAGTTGTAGATTTGTAAATGGAATAAAATACAAATGATAATAAAAAACAATTTATTTGTTATTTGTTTTTGTTTAGGATCTTTGTTTTCTTTATAATCATGGGTCAAATCAACTCCTAATTAAGACTTTATTAGGCTGACAGTCACCTTCCTCTACTATCTACCGTAAGTCAGAATATTCGCTCATGTCTTCTGCATTTACTTAATCTTTCATTCATTCATTCATCTGTTTCCGTTTGTCCCTTTCGGGGTCACGGGTTTGCCGGAACCCAACCCGGCCACTTATGGGCGAAGGCAGGGGACATCCTGGACAGTCTGTCCCAGGGTCACACATATCACACACCAATGCACACTCACATTCACACCTATGGACAATTTAGAGTAACCTATTAACCTATGAAGCATGTTTTTGGACGGTGGGAGGAAGCTGGAGTCCCCGGAGAAAACCCACACATGCACGGGGAGAACATGCAAACTCCACACAGAAAGGTCCCCCATTGTTGTTGTGACTTGAACCAGGGGCCTTCTTGCTGTGAGGCAAGAGCGCTAACCACTGCGCCACCGTGCAGCACATTTTCTAAATCTTAAGCAGAAAACTTACATAGTTCAACCAAGACTAAAGGGATCAAATAAACCACAGTTAGTATAATTACACTGATAGTAAAGACAACATAGAAACCAAACGCTGACTTAGTATGTTTAGTTTGATCTTTGCTGCCATCTAGCTTTTAGCTGCTGTATCACAGTCATGGTTCCAACAGCTCACAAAAAACACCACCTGGGATTCGGATGCATTCGGATTTACAGTTTTTCTCAGTCGCTTTAGTACAATTCTCAGATCAGAATGAAATTCCTAAAACTATTTGTTCAATCTTCACATCATGATGTCACTTGTGCACATCATATAAGCAGTTTTTCACTTCTTTGAACAAGTTGCAATTGCTTTTGTACATCCATGCAAATGATTACGTACAATTCTCTGCTCTTTGCTACATTATCAATTGTTTATGTCATGTTGATCAAAATGTATTATATAGTTCACTGTGCAATAGTCTTACTCCTCAAAACACCTAGTCATTAGTTCATCGTATAAGTCATTAACTGCAAAATGGTTGACCAAGTTGTCATAATGTGACAAACATATTTCTATACATCTCCATTATATGTTTTTGTCTAAATCTGTCCTGAATTGGTAAATTGCTCTCAGGTGACTTGACTTCCTCTAACAAAGGTGCATCTCATTGACAGTGAATAGACAAGTATATACTGTATATGGCAGAAGCACAACACAATGTTCTATGTCTGACAATGGAAGGACAAGGAATTGGGCGGGGTCAACAGCCAGAGAGAAGAAGAAGAGGAAGAGTAGTGAGGTTGCGTGGTGGAGGAGTTAGGGGGCAAAACCGAGGAAGAGGCCGAAGACATGTACGTGTTCCTGATGAGATGCGGATGGAGTTCATTTCACGCTACTCTCCTTTCCTTAACCCCATTGAAGAATTTTTCTCAGCATGGTAATGGAAAGTTTATGATCGCCAGCCACATACACAAATGACCCTCCTGGCTGCCATGGATGCAGCGTGTGATGACATCACGGCAGACGTCTGCAGAGGCTGGATAAGATACTCTAAAAGATTCTTTCCACGCTGCATTGCAAGAGAGGATATTCGCTGTAATGTGGATGACAATGTGTGGCCTAACATACAGGAACGACAAGAGATGTAGGAAGACCACACCAATTCCTACTGCACTGCCTGTACTGTTGTACAGAATATTGTCCTCTTTTTTTTCCCCTTTGTGTTACTGTTTGCAGTGGTTTTTTTCTATGTTGGTATGACATGGTCTACCAACAAATTACAAAATGAACAGTAAAAGTGTAAATGTGAATCTTGTCCAGTCTCTTGCAATCAAACAAAAAATGTGTAACTTACATTTTACAATAATTGTCATCAAAACTTTAACCATAGTTTACATCAGAACCTCCCTCTAAAGTACACAGTTATACTGACAACATGACTAAGTCATTTGACTGTCTTGTTCGTAGACAATGACACAAGGACTTGACATTCTGATGGCACTGACATGTTCAATGACATAAAGACTTAGTTTTGAGAGATGAACTAAAGATTTTGAGCAAGTTACAGGCTTTTGCAAGAAATCCATAGTGTTTTGCTGTTTGCACAAATTGTTTGGAGAAATGCACACACGTATTTGCAAACTTCAATACTGATCTGAGAATTGTACTAAAGTGACTGAGAAAAACTGTAATCTAACAGTACAAGCTGTCATATAGATGAGAACAACAAATGACAATAATGCGTCTGTTTTCTTAACCCCTGTGCTATCTTGGATGACCCCACCCTTACATTGTCGTGTTCTCCCTACCATGACAAAGGTGGATAAAGGTGGAAAGATTTCATGTAATCCATGGACACCAGTGAAGATCACAAATCATTGCAGTGGGTATTTTACCTGTGATGCGGCCAAGCATGCCTTTTAAATTTGCTCCCACAAATCCAGCCAGGTGAGCTCCCAGACTGACTCCGATCAGATGAACCGAGCTCAGGGGGGCTCCTTCCTCCTGCAGACAACCATCAGCCATCAGCTTCACATCAGGGCTTCAGTTCAAAGTTTTGTTCTTTTACTTCTATTGAGTGTCCCCTTCAGCGTAAAAGAACCATCAATAATTATTTAAGGCTTCAACTTTGCAGTAAATTTACCTAAATTTTGATTTTCTTTCGAGCCACATTTAAATCTTTACACACCAAATATAAAGACGTTTTGAGCTAACATTCATTTAAAGTTTGAGCTTGTAAGACATTTTTACTTTAAATGACGTCCAGTATATGTAATCCGTTTTTATCTTTCATCTTATTTCTATGAATCAGCAGTTACGATTTAGATAAAATTCAAACTGTAGCGTCTTTGGCGCAGAGGTAGAGCGGTTGACCAGGTCCCGCTCTGCCTGCCCATGTGTGTCACAATGTCCTTGAGAAAGCCCCCCCACCTCCATAAAGGTGGAAAGGCACTATAAGTACAAGGCATTTACGATTTAAGATATAACTAATCAACCAAACATGGCATAACTTTAGTTGGTATCCAATCCTCCCCTATGGTTGCAGCATCTCTGACTGTATTTCCCAATGTCATAATGTCATTGTTGATGTGAAAGATTACAATTTAAGGATACGTATGCCTGTTTGAAGGATTTGCCATATAGTCAATGAAGAATTCCCATGCTACAACTTTGTGTAACCCTTGTGTTATCTTAGATGACCCCACTCTTACATTGACGTGTTCTCCGTACCACGATAAAGGTGGATAAAGGCGGAAAGATTTCATGTAATCCATGGACACCAGTGAAGATCACAAATCATTGAAGAAAAAAAGGTTCAGCGCACTGTCTAGTGGGTCTAGATCAGTGTTTTTCAACCAGTGTGCCGTGGGAGTTGGTCAAGTGTGCCGTGGGAAATTGTCCTCATTAATTGATCTAAAAAATTTTTCCATCTCCAGGATATCAGCTCTGTGTTCATCCAAACAGGCCCTGATAAAACACTGAGTAGTTAGGAATATGAAAGATCATAAAATACTTTTTTCTTTCTGTTTATTTGATTCTATTAAAGACATTTTGATAAGAATGAAGGTACCGCAATTTAGCCGTAGCATTAGCTGTTTTCTGAAAAGTCCCGCCCCTTTAACTGTCTCCACCAATTACTCTTGGAGGCTAATTCACATGTTATCAGTCTGACCAATCAGAAGTGGTTAAAGTCTTCACTTCATTGTTCTGATTCTGCTCATAAAGTCTCTCAGTTCCAACAAAAATACCAGCTAAAGCTCTTCTTAGTGGTGTAGATTTCCACAGTATCCGGTGTCAGACCGTGGAACAAGTGAACAAAATAATGAAGCTCAGAGACGCCAGTTTATTTACGTGTGGCGGCTGTTTGCACTACATCTCCCATGATGCATTGGGTTAAAGTGACAGAGTCTCTGGGCACAATGAGTCTTCCTTTGACGTCTTGAAACCACAACGAAGACACATCAAACAGTTTTTAAATCTTACTTAACTTTTATTACATCTTCTAGAAAAAACAGCTGCAACTTTCAGCATTGCAACTTGCACGCGAGATTGCAGAGGGGCTGTTGATCAATACAAACTGTGAGTGTCTCCTTTTTTATTTATTTTTGGATGCTGGTGTGCCGCGGGATTTTTATCAAGGTTAAAGTGTGCCGTGGCTCAAAAAAAACAAACAAAAAACACTGATCTAGATGACTCAAGGTGCCTAGGATAGCACAAGGGTTAAAGTTGCTTAAAGTTGTAATAGGACATTTCTTGCCAACTTTTATATTTATATTTAATATTTTCATAATATTTTGTTATTTTCATGTTGAATGTACATCAGATTTTACATCCTAACAGAAAACCCCCAACTATATGTTAATTGAAGGTTTAACACCAGATTTAATCACAATCTTGTTATGTCAGGAAGGATATCTTGTGTCACACCTTTGCCAAATCGCTTTAGGGATTACTTCATAATGAAAAAGTTGCCAAAAAATAAAGTCATTTTCTTAAAACTAATTGGCAGTCGAATTTCACTTATCTATTACCTTCATTCATTCATTCATCTTCTGCCGTTTATTCTCTTTTGGGGTCATGGGGCTGCCAGAGCCTATCCCCCACTTGTGGGCGAGGCAGGGGACACCCTGGACAGTTCACCAGTCTGTTGCAGTATCTATTAGCTTTGTCACGTATTTCATTCTAAAATCATTATTTGTAAGTTGAAATGTTTAGAATGAAGACGTGCTGGTTAAAGTTTGTGACTTAGTGTATAGCCGACTGTAAAACCTTAAAGTGGTGTTATATCAAGCTATGGTTCTAATATTTTGGGACCTTAAAAATTTCCTTTTGCAAACATTTAGAATATATTCCACCTGATGATTGATGTAAAAAAAGGTGAACTCTAATCATTGGTAGATATTTCTGACACTTGACTGAACAATTTCTACTTAAAAATATTTGATTAATTGCCAAAGCTCAATCAAATCCTTAAGGACCTGACCCTTGACCTCCTGGGGTTTCTCCTGCTTCTGTTAGCTGTGGTAATATACCTCACCTGCATGGTCAAGATGAAGCCTGTGAGGTTCTGAGCTGCCTCCCTCGTATAGGAAACAGCTGTGAAGTAATTAAAGTTGGCCGCCCCTCTGTTCCAGTCCACCACGATGATGTTCATGTCGTCCTGCTCGGCCAGGAGGTGGACTATGTGGTGGATCCAGATGGGCGGGGCTCCGGTGGGTCGATATCCATGAATGACAAAGGCGGTGGGATTATTAAGGTTGAGGAGTGGCTGGGAGGAAAGGTGGTGGTGATTTAACTCGCGGCCACAGTCGAGGTTGGAGCGGGTGTAGAGCAACAACCGAACATACAGGCTGGTACCCATGAAGCAGTGGGACAGGTTGAGGTCAGTAAAATCGTCGCAGGGCTTCTCTGTCTTGTTCCCATCAGTCCCACCATCCTCCTGCCCTGAGGAGGGAAATATACTATGAGACAAGCATACCAATGAACTTTCACCTTTAACCCTTGTGCTATCTTAGATGACCCCATCCTTACATTGACGTGTTCTCTCTACCATGACAAAGGTGGATAAAGGTGGAAAGATTTCATGTAATCCATGGACACCAGTGAAGATCACAAATCATTGAAGAAAAAAGGTTCAGCGCACTGTCTAGTGGGTCTAGATGACCCAGCTCCCAATGTTAAAGTGCCTAGGATAGCACAAGGGTTACATGCAACTTTACCTTCACTTGGATAAGAGGGAAAGCTTATTGTATGTCAAACAATAAAAAAGCAAAACAGTAGCAACATGTCATCCACCCAATTTTAAGATACAGCTGTGTTCTTAAATATGATTTACAGTCTTTGCATAAACTCCACCTTCTTCAGTCCATATTTGGTCGTCTGTTTCCATCAGAAAATCCTAGCAGAAGGTAACCTCCCTGCAGATTCCCAATACGGAGTAGAAAGAGAACCAGTCAGTAAACTGGTAGGACAGGGTTCAGGCTTTATCAGGAAAAAGCACAGTGGTCGTTGGTGGGACACCATGATGTTCATCCTACTCATTGTGTTTGTTCTATCTCTGTAATCCTTGTGCTATCCAAGACACTTTAACGTTGGGTGTGGGGTCATTTGGACCCCACAAGACCTTTTTTCTTCAATGATTTGTGATCTTCACTGGTGTCCATGGATTACATGAAATCCTCTTCACCTTTATCCACCTTTGTCCTGGTAGGGAGAACACGTCAATGTAAGGGTGGGGTCATTCTGACCTCACAAGATAGCATGAGGGTTAACAGTACTACTGGCCCAGATGGCAATAAATGTGCAGCTAAAAATCTCTCTGGAATTGAGCCCAGTAGACACCAAGGAGTCATGTGACCTTAGGGTTTGTCCGTCTCTTTTATGAGTTGTTGGAGATGAACACTGCAGGGTAAAAAGGAAATTCTGGGGTGTCCATGGCTCCATTTGCCCACCCAGTAAATGTGCTGGCTGTGGTTCCACAACCTAACTTTTAACCAGCCAGCACCATCAAAAAAAAAATTAAAATTAGTTTGGAAAATTGTCCCGTCTTGAAACCCAAAATAAGAATGGGTGTTTGTTTACACCTTCTGTGGGTGTGTCGTATAATCTGGGCTAATCCAGCAGTGACTGTCCTCCACTCTGGTTCAAATTGCAATGGTGTAAATAGAAGTTCCTCACACAAAAGATAAAATATTTCTGAGTCATAAAAGAAATGGTCAGAACCGGAACCTTCAGAAAAAGTTCTTAGTCTAAGAATCTTAAGGGTTTTCTGTGGAGCCCAGAGGTCAAGTTTAAGTAAAAGCAATCGTTTATTCTCTTCAGTACACTAAAGATCCTGTTGGATCTCATTAACATTTGTTCTGCTGTGTAATTGTTGGCTCTGCAAGTCAGCGTCAGCAGGATCAGGTTGCTATAAAAAAACATTTCATCCCATCACCACCTGCCAGTCAACCAGAGTAGGCGGGGTCAAGTGAACACAGTCCCGCCAAAGGTGGACATTAAATCACGAACAGACTGAGAGTGAACCAGCAAACAGCAGCAGCCGTTGTCCTCTGAGCAGATGGAGCTGAATAATCTGTTCTTTCCAGACTCCACTAAGCTGTCTGTACCTGTGGAGTCTGTTCCTGCACACCTACACTCACACCTGAGTGGGTCTGTGGGCTCCCAGTACCGGATCAGCAGGAAGCAGATCTGATGCCGCCACTGACCTCCACCATAAAGTCTCGCGTGGACCACACGTTTGCTTCTTACCTTTAGAGAGCACGAGGAGGCCCATCAGAACCAGCAGGCTGTGGAGCAGCATTATCCCCCTCCCAAAGCACAGAGATGCAGTCAGATCAGGAGAGCAGTAAGTACCAGCCGACCTGAATCCACAGAGACAGACTGAGCAGGAGGATGGATGTGGGAGTCACAGGGGAGGAGCTGAAGGGAGGCGGCGTCTTCAGTTCCTGTAAAGACCAAATTCCAGAAGAGTGGAGAGGGAGAGAGGCAGAGAAGGGGGCAACAAAGATATTTCAACTATTTCCACTAAATGTATACTAATCATTTTGGTTTCTTCATAAAAAAAATGTCAGTGAAGTTGTATTTGTTCTGTTGTTGGGTCAGAATCTGAACCTTCCCACTGAAGGACAGCATCATTGTAGAGAGACTTCTCCTAAAGTCATGTCAAGAAATGGTGGCACCATGCCAGAACGTAAATACATCCAGAGAAGATTCTGGAATATTCCTGCATCATTAAGTAATGTCGCTGATACGCTCATGAGGGAGGCTGTGTTGTCTGAGGGTCTAAATGCCACCAGCCTCGCTCCGGACGCACACAGATTTCTCCACGTTCTCTGAAGGTGATGGTTTCGATTGAAAATCATGTCACAGACCAGACGAATCCTTTTCTACTGGTTTGCTTTTTCTATTTGTTGCCCCTGTTTAACTATACGGACACAGAAGTCAGCAGTTTTTTTTATTTTTTCCCAAATGAATGTTATTTAATCTGTTTAAGCCAATGTCCAAAACACAGAACAGGTTTGGAACACGAGGGCTAAACCGGTGTTGTTCAGGCACTCATGTTTATTCTTTCTGCTTTTACTTCACTCCTCCTCTTCCTCAGCCTCCTCATATATTTTACAATAGTGCAGTGAGACACACCATGTTTCTGGATGATGAATGTGGTTGATGAAAAATCCAGGTTTTCTGATATTTTTATTACAATAAGCTAAGTTATGTATGTTTGTATCTGAAATACCCAAAGAGAACATTTAAAGAGTGAATTTTACCCTTAAAACATCCAGGTGGGTGGTCTTGATCTGCGTCTCTGCAGCCAAACCAAACACAGGTATTAATAACTCTAAAGGGTGTGAGCCGACTGGGCCGGGCCCATCACACCCTGTGCCCTCTGATTTCCACACAAACACATGTAATTTGGCATCTAGCAGGAGAAGAGGCCCAGCCTGAGGTCAACCAGCCGGAGCCCGAGTTAGAGCAGATAGCAGCAGGATGGATGTCTGAACTATCAAAGAGTCACACAGTCGTGACATGGAAACATGTCTGACTACAGCTAAATGAATGGGAATCTTCCCAAAGAAAAATGAATACAGTGATCCCTTGGTATAACACGGTTTACTTTTCACGGTTTCGCTACTTCACGGATTTGCATCGTGCATTGTGTTCTGCATTCTGATTGGCTAAAAAGTCACTAAGCTTCTTCTCTACCTGTGCGTCAATAACGTTGCAGTTTAATATGTACACGTACGTAAAACAGCTTGCCAAATTTACATCATGTACGTGCAAATTCTCTTGATGTTGGCATGTCGGTGTATAAGGATGTTTTTGATGTTTTTGGGAAGAAGAAAAAAGAGCGACACCAACTAGGATCACTATGTTCTTCTTCCCCCGAACAAACACACCTGCAGCTGCACCGCGGGCTGCAAAAGAAGAAAACACTGCAGAGTAAAGTCAGGATGCAGCGGCTTAGTCTGGACTTAGAGCAGTTAAATACACCTATTTGTCCCACTGTACTTTTTTTAATCATTATTTTATAATGACAATTCTTTGGGTCTTGGTGGGCGGGGCTAATCTCCGCGATTTGAAGCCTTCTGTTCACATTGATGATTAAAATTATTATTTGACAGTACAGAACAGAAGTTATTTGTAGAAAAAAACGTTTCTAAGGTACTTTTATTGGTGAAACAAATGCTTGAGCCTGTAAAATGGTTTGTTCTGTCTTTTCAATGTATAATAGAGTATTTAAATGTATAATAATTGTTAAAAGATATAGAGGTTTCTACTTCACGGTTTTTGCCTATCACGGGTTCTTTCTGGAACGTAACCCCCGCGAAAAACAAGGGTTTACTGTACTTTCAGACTTTACACTGAATGAAATTGAACTAAGAGTAACAGTTTTAACATCCAGCCCGTGCAGACAAGCCTTTGAACAAGTTTTGCTTTACGTTTCAGTCTGTGCATCAGAACCGTGTTTGGCTCTGGGTTTGTAGACAGAGATGTGACCCTAAAGGAATTCCAGTTTGTTTTTTTAAAGCTGCACTTGTGCTCCTGACTGCAGTTTAGTTCAGACCCAGTGGGGCCTTTCCTTGTGATTTCTTAACCTGTGATAGAAACAGTAGAGGATACCGTGTTATATTCGTTGGAGCAGGAGCTGAGGTGGCGCAGCATCCGTTAGTATTGTCATTTTCTTTCATATTCAGAGTAGGAATGATTATGTTGTGCAGGAGATCTGCAGCTGTTAAAGTTCTTTTTAACCAGTCAAAAGAATTATCGACAGTGTGAAAAGACTTGTGGTTGTTAAAAAAGTATAAAAAAGTTTGAGTTGACTGTGTTAAGCAGTCAGTTGGTCAGCTGTCTTGTGGTTTTTGTGTAATTATTTGTGTAATAGTCATGTATTAGTGTCATACATTCCCTTTTGTTCTCACAAAACAGTGTTGTGCTTTACTAACACATTTTGTAGTCATTGCATGTTAATGACCCAGATATAGAATTCAAATCAGCAGGATTTTGTGGCATAACAGATCAAATATTTACATTTAACCATTTTTCTCTGTGTGTGGTCACTTTAACTCTTGTGCTATCTCAGATGACCCCCCCCCCCTTACATTGACGTGTTCTCCCTACCATGACAAAGGTGGATAAAGGTGGAAAGATTTCATGTAATCCATGGACACCAGTGAAGATCACAAATCATTGAAGAAAAAAGGTTCAGAGCACTGTCTAGTGGGTCTAGATGACCCAACTCCCAATGTTAAAATGCCAAGGATAGCACAAGGGTTAAACATTTTAATATGGTTGTTCAACTTAAACACCAGATCCAGGTTTCTTGTTAGACGTCAGTCCTAAACATTTTTTATTATAAATCCTTTGTTTTGTTCCTACTTGTTCTTTCAGAGAACCAATATCTGTCTTTTGGTAAACTTAGGTTTATTCTTTCTCAGCTTGTGTTTGTTCGCTGTCCTCTTTTCATTTTTATTGACTAAACTGACAAAAGCTATGAACTTCTACTTCACTTTACTGAAAATAAACTATATTTTATTAGTCATTGTTAAACCACATTGTCTCTCTTTTAATGTTCTGCAGTCCATTCAGATCTCACGTTTATTTGTGCAAGTTTTCCAATAAAGAGAACTTAAAAGTAATCCAGCATTCATGAAACAGATTACAAATCTGGTAGCGTAATTTTAAAGTAAAGACTTCTTTTAGATAACATGAACTCATCTGTAATGTAGTACAGTTTGGAAGTTACTTGCATAACAGTGTTTGGCAGAAAGCCAAACCTCCTGAATAGAGTTACACATACCTGGCAAGTTTGTGTAACCGTCACCTCAGGAGTCGGCTCTGTCAGATCTTTGACCTGGCGGAGGTCAAAGAGGACAATCGGTGAGAAAATAGGCATCTTGTCTCGTTCCAAGACTTTAGGACATTTAATTAAGGATTCATTTCCCTGATTAAAGCAGATTCTGAGTCAATAAGATTAAAAGCTCTGTAAAAGGTCCCTTTGCTGAGAGTTTGTTCCAGCTCCTGTATTTAAAAGTAAATTATATCTTAGAAAAGCTAAATTACAAAATCATTTTTACTGAATACATGTGCTTCCACTCCGTGTGTAATGGCTTCTTTGGATTGGATTAGCATTCTAGCAGCCACACTTTGAGATTCCAAACTGTGCCGTCTGAAGCAAGCATCTGTGATCTGTGATGGTTTGGATGGACCCAAAACCTGCGTTTGAGTTTAGTTCAGACAATTCAAAATACAACTAGAAAAAAATGTTGAATGAGCTTCTTGTCTGGGAAAATTAGAAAATGCTTCTAAATGAGTTTAAGAGTCAGCTCGAAATCTTTGCTAGTTTTGAGATGTTTCCAAGTTGAAGCAACTATCTGCATATTCCACTGCATATTCCAAATTCCACATATTCCATATTCCACCTCTGCTTCTAAATCTATTTTGGGAGAGTGAGGGTGTTTCCCAGACTAGATGGGACCTAATTCCCAGTGAGCAGCCAGGTAACACGTCACAGTCAGGTTAACCAGCTTATCTTTGGAAGCCACGCCCCTCCGTCCTCTGACTAACAGCGTCCTGTCATGCTCAGAGGCTTCAGGACCTTCTGTGTAGTTTCCTTCATTTCAGACTCATTCATGAGTTTGATCCAGTTTGTGTGTATTTTTTTAACCCTTGTGCTATCTTAGATGACCCCACCCTTACATTGACGTGTTCTCCCTACCATGACAAAGGTGGATAAAGGTGGAAAGATTTCATGTAATCCATGGACACCAGTGAAGATCACAAATCATTGAAGAAAAAAGGTTCAGAGTACTGTCTAGTGGGTCTAGATGACCCCACTCCCAATGTTAAAGTGCCTAGGATAGCACAAGGGTTACAACACATCTTTTAAGATACTGAAAAGGTTTATGAAAAATCAACAAAAATAAATAAAATACATATATAATAATGAATGTCTTCATCAACAGAACCCTAATTACACACAAAAAATGTGAATAAAATCATTTGAAACAATAAAGAACCTACACAAAACAACCTTTTTGCAACACTCAAGGCACTCTAAAAATCATAAAGCAACACTTTTACGTGAGTTTGTCCCACACATCTTGAGCTGGAGCCAGGACAGTTCACTATAGGAAGCTTATAACCCATCCAGTTGGTCTGCATTCACTCCAATATGCAGCAGAACAACTGCACAAAAAAAGTTAAATAAACATTTCCAGCTGAGTGTTGGATTTTTTCCCCTGATGTCTTTACTGATGATGAATTAGCACAAATGTTTGATGCTAATGTAAACTTCCCTTCTCTCCATTTCTACATCCATCCAACCATCCATCCATCCATTCATCTATTTTCTGAACCCAGTGGATCCCTCTAAGGGTCATGGGGCCACTGGAACCCGCCCAGCTACTGTTGGGTGAGGGGTCACCAGTTTGTTGCTGAGACACACACTCACACGTTTACACCAAGGGCCGTTTAGAAACACCAGGCAAACCGATAAGCAGGAAGCTGGAGCGCCCAGAGGGAACCAGGCAAGCATGAGGGGGACATTCAAACTGTTGGGCAGCTGTGGAGCAGCTGTAGGGCGGTCGACCCCTGATCAGAAGATTGCAGGTTTGATTCCTGCCTTGCCCAGCCATGTGTTGAAGTGTCCTTGGCTCTGGGCGTGTGGGTGCCGCCCATTTCATGACATCATCTTAGACGTCTAGGCGCCGAGATGTATGTCTGGCAGATCAATCAGAGGTGTGGATCATTGACTATCACAGTTAAAAATTTCATGTCTTTGTGTTAAACTTGTTCGCCACCCATGTTTTAGAGGCTTTAATAGAAAAAAACCCGGCAGATATAACGTGGATTAAAACATTAACCAACCACCCAAGACCAAGGTAAGAAAGTGCAGTGTTTTTTTTTTTTGCACTGTTTTATCTATCTATCTATCTATCTATCTATCTATCTATCTATCTATCTATCTATCTATCTATCTATCTATCTATCTATCTATCTATCTATCTATCTATCTATCTATCTATCTATCTATCTATCTATCTATCTATCTATCTATCTATCTATCTATCTATCTATCTATCTATCTATCTATCTATCTAAATAGATAGACGGACGGATGGACGGACGGACGGACGGACGGACAGACAGACAGACAGACAGACAGACAGACAGACAGACAGACAGACAGATAGATAGATAGATACTTAAAACATAAAATGTAACAAATAAAAAATAATAATAAAACAAAGAAAAAAAATCCAAAAGAGGGTTTATATAAATTTACACCCTGATGATCCGAAGATATTTAACCTCTTTTTGTAATACCTGTCCAACACAAAAGGCCTTCAGCTCTCATCTGTTTCCTCAGTTGTTGGACAGAACAAGTTAGAAAAAAACATTCAGATTTTTGCATTACTAATGATGATGACTGTGTGTTGCCCCCTGAACTGCAGCAGAGAGTTTGGTTCAATCAGTGATTCCTTTTGGATCAGCCGGAGGTTTTCATAGACGTTTAGGAACAGCCGGATAATCAGCATTAACATCAGAACCACCAGAAGTCTCTGTCTGCTGACTTTGCATTTTGGTCGTCATGCCATGTGATAAAGCACTTCATGTTTAAGCATGGACCCAAAAATAGCTCACAAAAAAGGATTGTTTATCTTCTTAACTGGGATTGGAGCTGACTGCCATGAAAGTGTGGGTTGGAGTTTCTAGTGTGACAGAATGCTAAATTGATGAGGTACAGTATTATTATGGTTACGGTAGAACAGGGGTGGGATTATATACATTTGCTTCCCTTCCAAGCAATCTTTGATTTAAGTATCCTAAGTTTGATGTGTCTTTGAATGAATGTATGAATGCTTATTGTATTGTTTTGTGCATTATTCCTTGATTGCTTGAAATAAACCATTTCAAATCCAAAATCCAAAATGAGTAGATCTTCAGGTCTGCCTGCAGCTGGGAGGCTGCGTTGTGATATTTTGGGGCAGAGACAGGGATCAACTGGATTATAGGGTGGAACCCTGAACTTTAACAGAACTTGATGATGGGGTGGAGGATCTGCCTTTGAGACGCAAAAACAGGAATGTTTGGAAGTGAAATGTGGAAAACACAAACTTGCACACCAACAGTTCCCACCTGTCTCTTCAAAGTAAAAAACAAAACGAATTGTCCTTCTCCCAGTTCACCACAAACCGCGCCTCTCTGCTTGGCGTTTTAAAGGAGCACATGCATCCTGGCCACTGGGTGGTATGACATCTACCAGGCAAGAAACTTCAAGGGGATTAGGACAACGGACAAAATCTGAAAAAGATCCTGAGTGTGGGTCTGAGGACTGGGACAGGGCTGGACCTGTCGTTCTGCTGCAGAAAGCATCCAAAATTCAAACACTTTTAACGATTGAGGACAAGGGCCTGTGGATAACATGTTACTGGGGTTTGTAGTACTTGTGGTGTGGGTGTAATTCATTGTAAATTTTTAAGTTTCTGTAAATGTGTTTATTTCAGTGAGAAAGAAATGTGTGCATCACTGCCCCCCTGTGGCTGCAATCTGGCACTACAAGGGTTAAAGCATTTTTATAGGAATCTTTGGTGTTCTGCAGAATCTACATCTTAAGCAGTTAAACAATTATTAACCGATGAAACATGTTACACAAAGCTGTTGCTTATTTTTGTGAGTAGTCAAGGGTGGACTGCAGGTTTCTGGGGTGAACAGACAGACGATTTGTTTTGTCACAGTTCCTGTTTGGTTGGGAGAAAAAGAAGCTCAACTGTCTCCTCTGGATCTTTTCGTTGGATAATATGGATTCTTTCATTATAACTAAAAACTGTGTTTGACTGAAAAAACTCACAATCAGTTAGCAATATAGTGAAAAACTCAGTGTTTGTTTCACTTTAGAGATTTTCAGGACAGAGAGGTAATTGTACTGTGGTGATTTACACCCGTCATTTAGTATTTTACACATAACTGTGTTCAGTGTATTTTACTTATTGGGGCCAAATCCACAAAAATCTTAAAGAAAAACTTTTGAATGAGGCATCAATGTCAACATTCTGTAGGTATAAAAAGCTGATTTAGTCAGTAAATGATTTCAGGTTCATCATTCAAACAGCTATAAACACGATGTCACTCAACGTCTGAGCAGCACTGCCTGTCCACAGCACCTTCAGGCTGGTAGGAGAAAGTCAGCTGTTGCAGGTGAACTTGGTGAATCTCAAAGTGTCTTCAGCAGATTTTCACTCTGAACTACTGTCAGAGTTTGTGACAGACAGGAGTGGAGCCCCGTCAGTGACAGACCACAACCATGACCAGAACCTAAGGACCTCTGACCTCAGACTTAGTTTAGCAAACGCCACACAGCTGCAGGCCGTTTACCAGATGTGAGGGGTACCAGGGTTTCCAGACTAACCATTCACAACCAACTCTGACTGGAATGACAGACAACTGTTGCAGGTGACTCCACTGACTCCAAGACACCACCGTGAAGGTTTGCAGTACAAGATCATGTGACCTGGACAAGACAGTAACGGTCTACCGTCCTGTTCACTGATGAGTGTCGGGTCATCTTCTACAGAAATGATGGGCGTCAGCGTTGCTGGAGAAGACCAGGGGGTATTCCAGAAAGCATGTTTAAACTACCCTGACTTTAACCCTTGTGCTATCTTAGACCAGTGTTTTTCAACCTTTTTTGAGCCACGGCACACTTTAACCTTGACAAAAATCCCGCGACACACCAGCATCCAAAAAAAAAATAAATAAATAAATAAATACAAAAATAAAAAAAAGGAAAAGCTCATAGTCTGTATTGATCTACAGCTCCTCCGCAATCTCACATGCATTTTTGTGATAATTATTGGAGAAAAAGCTGGAAGCTGCAGCTGTTTTTTTCTAAAAGATGTATTAAAAGTTAAGTTAAAAGATTCAAAAACTGCTTGATGTGTGTTCGTTGTTTTAAAACGTTAAGAGGAGAGACTCATTGTGCGCTAAGACAGTCACTTTAACCCAATGCATCATGGGAGATGTAGTGCCGAAAATCCGCCGACCGCAGACAGACAAGCGTCTCTGAGCTTCATTGTTTTGTTCACTTGTTCCACGGTCTGACACTAGATTCTGTGGAAAGCTACACCGCTAAAGACGAGCTTTAGCTGGTATTTTTGTTGAAACAGAGAGACTTTATGAGCAGAATCAGAACAAGGAAGTGAAGACTTTAACCACTTCTTCACCTCTCTGAAAAGAAACTAACCTTCAACTAAACCTGCTCCAGACCAGGTTATGTTCAGAGCATGAGTTACTTTGGGGACTAAGCATACCCTGAAACATACCTCCATTTCTGGAACCGAAAGCTGTGGTTATCCACTTCCTTAGCATCAAACTTACCGTGGGAGCTAGCATAACCTGCTTTCTGGAAAACCCCCCAGGTGAGCGATACGCAGAGGTCAGCATGGTTGTTGCTTTGGTGGAGGAGGAGCTACTGTCTGGACAGGCATCCGCACAAAACTGATTTGGTTTTTGTAGATGGTCCAATCACTGCATGTTCTCAGAGAAATCATGGAACCATCATCGTTCACCAATTCCACCAGAACACCCCCAACTTTCTGTTCATGGATGACAACACTCCACCACATGGTACCAGAATTGTCACACCTGAACTGTAGGAAGTGTGAATGCCTCATGTGGTTTGGCCAGCAATGACCTCTGACCTGAACCCACAAAGTACGTCTGGGACCAGCTAAAGCAGAGACTGGATGATCGGACCCCACTCCTGAGTGACCTGCAGAACTGCACGTAGCACTTGGGGAAGAGTGGATCGCCTCAGAACAACATCATGAGTCTAGTGAGGATCAGGAGACGTTACTGTCAAGCTGTCATTGCAGCAAATGGCTGATATACAACTTGCTGTCAATTAACATTACTCAATACGAACCGTGCCAATTAACAATTGACACGGTTAGTGTCTGTTATTTGGGGTGACTTTTATTGTCTTAATTTTTGGGGTTAGAAATATCAATCTAAAGATAAGGGCGTTTCTTCTCATTCATTTTTAGTAATATTAAAGGGAAGTTTTACGTATGTGTAAAGAATATTTCCAACTAAATGTGAGTAGTGCAAATACATTTAGGAGGAAGACCGTTTCATGGCTTTGAGTTTGTAGATTAGAACTGAGGGCTATTTCTCTTTTTTAATATACTTTTTTTTATCCCAGCTTCACCCTTTAGTGGTGGGTATTTTACAATCAACTCGTGTTTTTTCTGATTATTTGATTCTGGTTTTAGTTTCTGCTGGGCTGTAGTACCCCTACCGTCCAGAAGGAGGCAGTGGAGCTCCTTGAAAGCCTCCAGTCCTGCTGTTTTTGAAGGGAGTCCCTGAGCGATCCTTCCTTCTCTCATTCCCCCGCTTTCTCTTCAACGTTGTTCAGCTCCACCTGCTCTGCTTTAGGCCACTTTTACCGTGACTTCCTTTTTTCAAAGCAGCTTTTTTAAACTTTGGTTTTCCTGTTCTTGTCTTTCGTTCTTTTCATTTCTTCAGTCTGCTGACATCTAAAGGCACCTTTCTGATCATCTGTCAATAATGTTAGAAATAGTTTTATAAAAACTGAACATGAAGCACAAAGTATATAAGTTTATCTAAACTTATGTTGTAACTCTTGTGGTATCTTAGATGACCCCACCCTTACATTGATGTGTTCTCCCTACCATGACAAAGGTGGATAAAGGTGGAAAGATTTCATGTAATCCATGGACACCAGTGAAGATCACAAATCATTGAAGAAAAAAGGTTCAGAGCACTGTCTAGTGGGTCTAGATGACCCAACTCCCAATGTTAACGTGCCTAGGATAGCACAAGGGTTACATCCGTTCAAAGCTCAAACCTACAGGCACATTAGCATCCTGCATCTCCTGGACAAATTACGTAACTACAGCTTCAAACAAGAAATCAGTAAATAATTGAATTCTTCCTCCTTACATGTGTCTCTGTCCGCTTTATGATTAGTTTAGGATCATTTAATGTGTTAACACATCCTCATGCATTAGTTTTGATCATTTGGTTTTTATTCCTCATTGTGTAACTTCAGTCATTTTCTAAAACCGTTTTAGTCTCTTTCCGGGTCACTGGGCTGCCGGAGCCCACTGGCCACCCCATTGTTGGTTCAGGTCCTCCAGCCAGGACTTGAACTGAGGGTCTTCTTGCTGTGAGGCAAGAGCACTAACATTTACTTGTTTAGGATTTTAGTGAAGTGTTTAGAAATGTTTTTTCTGGTTAAACTTTACATTTTTATTGTTTACAGTTTTTTTAAACAACATTTTAAATATATAAAATGTTTGGCCATAAATCAATTTAAAACTATTGAGCTAGTTTTTTCTCATGACTAGAACGCGGGACGGACCCAGATGCTGAAACCCAGAAGGCAGAGACAGGTAGGTTAGAGGTATGTAAGATATTTATTTGAATTCTTGTTGTTTCCCGGCGGAGCTGTGGGTAACGTGGCTGCGGCTCTTGACTGGAGGCTCCAGTACCGTTTGTGGCGAACTCCCTGAGAGAGAGGGGTGGGAACAGAGTCCGTGGCTGGTGTTCGTGGTGCGTGGCGTGGCTGGGAATCTTGAAGAGCACAGAGACTGTGGCTCACAATGGCAGGCGGCGTCAGCGATGGAGAGCTGTGGCTTCTGCCGCTTGCAGTGGTAAGGCTCAGGTGACACTCGTGGCATGAGATGTAAAACCTGAAGTGCAGAGGACAAGCCAAAGTTAGCTCAGGACGAGACAAGGGGCCAGACGTAGCGCGATTCAGGAGACTAGGCACCATCAGGGTTAACAAACTGGCAAAGAATGATGAAGCTGGGTCTCCTTAAGTATCAGGTGTCTTGATGAGTTGAGTAGTCACAGCTGAGACGAATGAGCAGCAGAGCTGGAGGGGGAGGAGTCAGGAGACAGGCCACCATGACATTTGGTTTTCTTTCTTTCAAAAAATAATCATAATTTAGATTTTTATATATTACTGTGGTATAATTTTTTCACGTTTTTCTTATAACCAGAGTTTGCTTTTGGAAATAACAGAGTTTTCTTTGTTCTTTTGTGGGGAGCGACTTATTTCACATAAAATACACAAGAAATGTATGTTTGAGCCAAAAATCAAATGGAAGGGATTTTTCTATTGAATAATGATGCATCTGTAAACCCTTTGACAGTTACAGCTACATTTGACCTGTATAAAACTGCTATATAAAAACACTTTATTATTATCATTATAACCTCAGCAGTGCAGCCAAAGAGCTCACATCTTCACTCCTACCATCATGGGACTTCATCATCTTGCTGCCGTAGCAACAGAGAACACACAGTGTGAATTTGTTCTCAAATGACACTTGGTCCAGAAAATGAAGGAGCAGAGCACCACAGGCGTCCTGCAGGACCTGCTAAAGGTGTTTATCCACAATGCAATGTCTCAATGACGTTTGGTCCTCTTCAGGTGAGCTCAACGGAGGACAAATGCTGAAATGACCAAAGAGTTCACCCTCTGGGGGGCTCTGAAACGTCGCCACATGGTCAGATTAAGGATGATTCATGGGAGCTGCATCTCCCACTCTGCAAATGTCAGTCTGCATGTTTTTTGTCCACAGCCAGAAGATCACAAATGTTCACGAGAACCAATCAAGCCTTCTAGGACAAAGGTCTTTAGCCTCCAGCCACTAAAGTTGTCAGCCAGATACATGTTACATTGAAAGCATGGTGGTGGAAGGATGTTGATGTGGGCTTTTTCAGCAGTAACAGCATAACACTGCAGAAAATATTTGTCTAATTTCTAATACAATGAACTTAACCAACCTAATCAAACACAGGAACAGTTAATATCAGAAATGCAACTGTTTTTACACAAACTTTAAATAAAGCAACATTTTTATTTTCTATGGGCAGATTTGTTTTTTCTCATTGCAGGAGGACATTTAGCACACTTCCAATGTTTTTTCTAAGAACAATCGATTCAAACTCATCAGAATGTTTTCTATTGCAGACAAAAAACAATCATTTATCTGGGTTTATAATTTTTTTATTTTTTTATTTGTCCTGTCCAGCAGCTGAGAAAACAGATGAGAGCTGAAAACCTCTTGTGTTGGACAGATTTTACTGTAACAGCAGAGTTTTTTTTATTTTTTATGTTCGGACACACAAGGAGTATATTTGTATAAACCCCTTTTGTATTTCAGGCTAAACTTAATTTTATTAATTATGTTTGGAAACATTTCTTGTTGAACCAGACAGAAAAAAAGAAGAGTGAAGGAGAAAGTGGGATGTTAGAGATGGTTTTATAAAGTTTTTTATGTCAGGAAACTTTCAACTTTTTACAGCAAAATCCCATGAAGCTGCTGACCCACGAAGTTTGCACTTTTTGCAGAGTCAGCAGGTGTAGTTTCAAAAGTCGACATCCGTTAAAAAGGGAGATTTCTGTCAGATTGCAATGCTGAACCTATTTCTCAGATTTCAGGCGGATCAGACAGTAGATGTAGATGACCAAAGCTGCTGTTTTCTGTGTTTGGCTATATTCTGTTGGACCAAAACAAGAGTGAAGGAAAAAAACAACTTTGGGGTATTTGTTTAGTTTCTGTCATAATTGCCCCTACAATGGTCCCTCCTGGTGGAAATAGTTATAGATGCACTGTCCCTTTAAGAGTCAGGGCAGATGGGGGAGCTCCATCAAACATATGCTGAGGATGCCCCCCCCCCCCCCCCCCCGCGCATTTGAGGGCTGAGAGGAAGTTACATAATGCAGTAAACAAATCAACACACTTTTCTTTTCCCTCTCAGTTCAGTGCCTTGCTCAAGGGCAATGAGGCGGTTAGGAGAAGACGCTCGCTGCTCCTGTTACATATGCAGCTTACGGAGATCCAATAAACCATTCATATATTTCCCCAAAAACCAATAAAAGTACAGAGAAGAAGTTTTTCAGAGATTAACCCTTGTGCTATCTTAGATGACCCCCCCCTTCCATCGACGTGTTCTCCCTACCATGACAAAGGTGGATAAAGGTGGAAAGATTTCATGTAATCCATGGACACCAGTGAAGATCACAAATCATTGAAGAGAAAAGGTTCAGAGCACTGTCTAGTGGGTCTAGATGACCCAACTCCCAATGGTATAGTGCCTAGGATAGAACAAGGGTTACACTGAAGAAAGTGACTGAAATGTTTGTAGTCAGAGTTGAAGGACAGACGACATCACAGCAGATTCAGTATTAAACTTTTGTCTCATTTATTACAGGAGGCTTTATTTTATATACAGAGACACGTGTTTGCAAAATACTAAAAAGTATTTCAACTTAAAGTACTAAAAAGTATATATGTGTTCTTTAAAACATCAGCTGGGGTCACTGAGGCACGGCGTCGCCTCCTTTACTCCGCGGTTTCGCCGGCTGCCGTCCTTAGCCTTTCAGAATTCCTGTTTTTTTTAACAGCAGTTGGGAATTTTGGGGTCAAAACCACAGATTTTCCGTCTGGAGTTCCACAACATTCACACGGTTGGACCTTTCCGAGAGCTGCTTCGTCTGCTGCTGCTGGGTTTGCAGCGTCAGACTGCGTGCTGGTCCTGAATGAACACATCAAAACATGGATCTTGTTCCACCTGAAAAGGCAACTCTCTGCAGATCTGAGGTTCCTGCTGCACTGATATGACTCTGGATGAAACCAGTGAAACCAGCGGGCGTGTAAACGAGGCGACCAGCAGTGAGAGGATGCCAGGAGAAAATTACTCTTCTCTTACTGTGGATGAAGGACTTGATACATTTGTCGTATTGCATTTATCACACAGGTAACAGCAACAACAGTAAGAAGAAACAATAGGGGTGTATTTTCTTTGCATTTCCTCTGTTGGTGGATGTTTTCGCCCGAGCTTTTGGTTCAGAAACGTCGGCAGCGGACTCATTCTAATGTGAACTTCAGCTTGTTTCAGGAGTTCTCCTTATGCACACTGGTGACGTGTTTGAACAGAGAGCTGAAGCAGCACAGCAGACAGCCGTCCACAGCCCGGCTGCGTTTGTGCTCAAAGCCGAGTCAAAGGTTCAGACTCCCTGAAGGAGGACAGCAGCACACACCAACTGTTTTGGTTCAAAGCTGGGGAAGCTCCTTACAACTCTTTGTCAGTGAACTGCAGAGGCAGAACTATTATAAAATGTTCTTCAGTAAGTTTTCTAAGCTAAGGCTGGATAATCTAAACTCTTTTGTTTCATTAATTAAGCTTTGTTTAAGTATGTCAGAGGTGTGTCTGACTTCCTTCGCTCTTCTCTACATAGTGCACTATATACATACATTCACCATTTTTGTCGGGGTTTCCAAAGCTGCAATTCCAAAATCCAGTGCCTAAGAAATTTCCCAGAAGCCTCTGCAAACATACCAGTGGGCATCAGTTCTCACTAGATCAGTGAATATCTATGCATTGCTTTTAAATGATTTTTCATCTATAAAAATGATTTAAATTTTTTTTTATTTTCATTAATCTTCCAAGTTTTCGTCATCGGAACACAGTAGAATCATAAATAGTCGTCGTAAAATGTTCATATTTATTAAGTTTTTACCTCAGGAAACCTGTGACGCCATGTTTACTGTTTAAAAAAAGAAAAGCTTGTGTCCGAATTGCTTTAACAATACATGGCACTAGATATCAACCAACCAGCAATTTTGTCATCCTTTCGTTATGTTAAAATATCGATCATGTGTTGTTTGGTGTTTGAGTTGCATTAACCTCAATATTCAGACTTTTGATATGAACCAAAGCCAGGACATTTCCAGTCTGCAGCTTTCACTGAAATGTTTGAATTTTTGATTCCATCTGTGAACGGAACGGCAGGGAATGCTAACCACAGATCAGAGACTGCCACAGTTTACACTTCATCCTATGTTGACTGAGGTTAGCTCCAGCTGTTTTACGGAAACATTTCGTAAGCAAGCTGGGATCTAAAATAAATTAGTTGAATTATAGACCTCACTGTCCCAAACCACTAATGCTCATCACCGCCTGCTCACGTCCCAGCCAGCCACTGGATTTGCATCTTTATTAAAGTACAGAACAGGTTTTCTGTGCCGCTCAGCTTCGGCATAACGCTGCTCGGTTTGCCTTCAGCGAGTCTGAACCTCTCAGTGTCCCCACTTAACCAGCTGTTTGCTAGAAAACCTGTGAGGAAGAGTCACAGTGGTGATGAAGCAGGACACACATGGAACATGTTAAAGCAGTCAGTCAAGGAACACATCAATTGATCGCTGAATGACATTTTTAATGGACAGATGAGAAAAACATGGCTTCAGATGTTGGGTTTGGTGTTGCAGGCACACTCTGGGTCTATTGCTACTTAAAACAGCCCTTCAGCACAACTGCAACCTGAAATACACCTCTCAGCAGTGTCGTAAGTGTCATCAGGTGATTTATTCTCAATAGAATTGAGTAGAAATAGAGTCCAGACGGTGCCAGTAGATTTTTAAAAACATTTTAAAGTTATTCTAGTAAAGCATTGTTTAATAAAGATCCTTTGAGTGACAACAGAGACAACGAGAGAGAGAGAGGTCGATCCAGGTACCGAGATCGAAACTGTACATGTCATAAAAACAAGCATTAACTCCGCCTCCATATTCACCTGTGAGGGAATCCAAGAAACGCCCCCCTCCCTGCTGTTCCCGGGAAACAGAGGTGGCAACTCACGTCAGGTTCATGCAGCGCCGCAGAAGTCCAACGCCACCCACAAACTCACCTAACATATGTTATTGCTAAACGCGTTAGTTCATTTTCTCTGTGCAAATAGGTAAAAGCAGCCTCGTTTGGCCCTCGCCCCCCCTCAGACCAACACAGGTCAAGGAAGAAAAGAAATCAGAAAGCAGAGGGTGAAAAAGAAAAAAGAAAAACAGCAGAGGATGGATGGAAAACGTTCCTTTCAAAGTTTGATTTGTGCGACTCTACAAAACTGCTATTACCTCATAAAAAGACATGCAGTTTGGAATAATCTGAACCATTATGGCTAACTTTGACCTTTCAATTCAACAGCCTTTTTCTGTTACTGGAAAAATCAAAGTTCTTAGAAAGGAAGAAAGAAAATTCCAGCATCCTGGAAAACCAGCAGCAAAGGCCAATGAGTTTTTCTATTCAGATCATGTTTACAAGTAAATAAAGAAAGGACCAGGTACAGAGGTCCTGTGCTTCAGAGCTAAGGGTTCATCTCCATTAAAGAAATGTTTGGAAAATGCAGTGTCCTAGAATTCTGGGATTAGCTCCAACAAGCTAAAATTATTTCCTATTATCGTCTGTTATTTTTAAACCATGAACCAGTTTCTCACCATCTTCCTTATTGTGCTGATCAAAATCCATGACTTGAGTTTCTGCAGAGTTAAGACTGAAAACAGACCCACAGCAGCTGATGCTATTGCAGTCAGTCGTGGTGTGTCTGAGGTGACACGGCCTCAGTGAAAACAAAATCTGATGATGGAGCATGGAGTTCAACCTGCGCACTGAGCTGAGCTCAGGCAACTTTACTTGCTTAAATAAGGCGGAACTGAGCTCAGTGCTGGTTTGTTGTCACGTCTGAACTAGTAGCAGCTCAAGCTGATAAAAGAATCAGGCTTCAAAGAATTGAAACAGTGAAGCTTTTTGGTGATCAATCAATGAATGTGGAGGCAGTCCAACAACTTTTATTAAGTATGATGTTGTACGCCATGGGTATGGAACTGCTCTTTTGACTGCTATGACCAAGGACTCATGTCAGATCACACCAGATGTCCCCACGTACCGTAAGTGACTATCGTCCTTTGATCACCAGCTCCAGTGCCCAACATAAGGGGTGGTTAGATGCTCATCAGTTGAGATGCATCACTTTTATGGCTTCGAGTTGCTTCTGTGTTTGATCTCCAGAAAGTCACAGCAGTAAAACCTGCAACGCTGGCACATGTGGGGAAACAAAGCAGCCTTTCCTCAAGCGATTTAAAGACTGTATCATGTCATAAAATGTAGGAAGACCGACGTTTTTGTTTGTGGTAGGACAAAACCAGGACCAACTGATCAAGAAAAGGGGGTGACATTGTACAGCAGATGGGAACCAACCTTAAGGTGGTGCCTGTTTGTTCTCCGAGCCTCACTGAACTTGTGTTTACGTTCAGTCTCTGAGGTTTTTTCCGGACACTGTGACAGCTCAGACACCAAGGGCTGAGCTTCATGTCGTCTCAATGCTGATTGTCTCATCACAGTCCCGTCTGGCCAGACAACATCTCAATCTGGTTAAATTCCAGATGTTTGTCAGGGCCAGAACCAGACCAGATGGGTAGTTCATGACAGCAGGTGATCGGTAAAAAGGTTTAGTAATGGAAAGTTTGTAGAGAAGGAGAACAGTCCTACATGGATATAGTTTTTTAAGCTTCTAAAATTTGTTGCATGCTTAAACATAATGGTATGAATTTATTTTATTTGCATCTTTATTAAGCTTTGAAAACGTACATTAACCTGAGTTTTCATGCCGGCAGCCAGTGATGATATGAACGTTAGATAAAAACTCAGCTAAAATCATTAAAGTTTGCATTTTTACTTTCGATTAACGGCTTTAATTCTTTATAGAGTATTTAAAACGTGTTATAGTTACCTCAAAGTGAATGTCTTGCTAAAAATGCATCACTAATTAGTGACCTAATTGTAATATCTAATATTTATCCTCATGCAGGACTTTTTACCGACACATCACCCACCAGGCGTAAGCAAGGGACAGGAAGCTGTTCGCCAACGAGGCTAAACATCTAAGACGAGTTGGGAAATTGTTGTTGTGCACTTTTTTTGGTGTCATCAGAGGAGGAAAACACCTCCTCCCAGGCTCCTGTCTGTCTATTCAGCCCGGGTGCAGTAAAGTGTCGTTGAATGTAAACTCAAAAGTGCAAACCTGCTGAACAAAAACAGATGATGCTGCTTTTCAGCTTATTGAGATGACCGCAAAGTCTCTTCTATTCTGTTACAACATGGCAGCTCAGCAACTTCTTCATAGCTAGCGCCACTCCAAAGTCAAAAGAGAAGCTGCTTTTTTTTACCAACTTACCCTAAAAAATATAAAAAATAGTAATAATTGTACCGCTATTAAAAGACTGGTAACATCAACAACGTTATACTTTTACTACGAAAAAGTTTCTTTGATTTGCCCTCCTCTCTCAAGTCTCCTTAAGTTAGAAAACCATTGAGAAGCATCGCCTGGACACCGCCCTTACAGCAAAGCATAATCTGAGAATATTGATCAACTGTGGGAAAGCCCCACCTGAGCAGTCAAATAAATAATAGATACATCTGTAATATAATAGTTCTGAGCAGCCGTAGGTGAGGCCAAAGACCAGTCCAGACTGTCAGAAACAGGCAGTGGCTCCCTTTCATTCTTCAGTCTTTTGTTGCTCCAACAAAGGCAAAGTTGACTCGACAGGAGAGATTTTTCTCTCGCTTGTGCAGTTTTTCCCTTTTTCCTTTAAAAAACTCCCCCCAAAAAGTTGCCCAGCTGAGTCCTGGAATCTACATGGGGAACAGGAAATGCCATAAAAGGTAGTACATAAACCTCTTAGTTTGCTCCTTCAGTCACGTCCTGCAGTTTTTCACTCATAGCATTTTGGGGGCAGCAGCGTCCCTCAGCTACGATACATTCAAAAGCAACAGAACGAACAGCTTTC
Organism: Oryzias latipes; assembly: GCF_053564925.1. NCBI lineage: Eukaryota > Metazoa > Chordata > Actinopteri > Beloniformes > Adrianichthyidae > Oryzias > Oryzias latipes. The sequence continues at coordinate 4,763,094 of NC_136256.1, read as the reverse complement.
CCCCAAAAAGAGGTCGATTTTTGGCGTTACAGTTGCTCCTAAGGTTCTGTGTCCGTCTGTGTCTTGGGCTGAACCGCTGACTGATTGCTCAGTTCTTCTGCTGAGGTTTCGACTACTGTTTCTGTCTTGACCGCGAGCGGATGATAGATTTCCGATGCAGCTCGTGTCACACTGTTGTAAGAGGGCGGGGATGAGGGGGAGGAAATCGTCGTAGACCGCTCTATCCTTAACAAACTTGAGACATAGTTTTCTTTCATCATGGTCGCAATCAGTCCTTCTTTCTCAGGGGCATCATCTCCAAATATCACCTCGCTTAGCGCTTCACCGTCCTCAGTCGCGTGCTGAGGCGTAGTGATCTGACGGTACAAGTAGGAAGCCGCCTTCACCTGCCGTATCATCAGGTGTCTGCGGTAGCACCTCTGAATAATGGTGGCAGAAACCTCTTCCTGTTTGCGCCGTAAAGTTGTTGTTATCGGCTCGTAGGAAATTTTGGACGGATTGGCCATCATAAACTTCTCCTCCATCTGCTGCTTCAGGGCGTCCATCTCTCCAGACTCGCCCAGCACACGCTTGGTGAAGGCAAAGAGGATGTCCAGGCAGTGGATTTTGTCCCCACTGACCATTGGCAGGTCCATGGAGATGAGTTTGATCCTATTAGGCTTAGCAATCCGCAACGGCTCTGACAACGCATCAGCAAAGTCTGACAATTTGGCATATTCAATGAACTGTGTGGCCTCAGGGTCAAACTTCTCCCAAACTTCATAAAACATCTCAAAGTCGTCCTCGCTCAACGGCTCGGTGCTCTCCTCTGTGGCTACACTGAAGTTCTCCAGGATGATGGCGATGTACATGTTCACCACAATGAGGAAGGAGATGATGATGTAGGTGACAAAGAAGGTGATGCCAACGGATGGGTTTCCACAGTTTCCCCTGACTGTGGTGCCCGTGTGGGGGATGTTAGCGTCACACTCCTCCGGCGAGTTGTTAAGAATGGGGCTGAGCAGGCTGTCCCATCCTGCAGAAGTGGTGATCTGGAACAAGCAAATCATGCTGTTCCCAAACGTCTCAAAGTTAAACATGTCATCAATCCCCGCTTGTCGTTTCACATAAGCAAAGTTAGCCATGCCAAATATGGCGTAAATGAACATGACGAGGAAGAGGAGCAGTCCAATGTTGAAGAGGGCAGGAAGAGACATCATGAGGGCGAAGAGTAACGTCCGGATGCCCTTCGCTCCTCTGATGAGGCGCAGAATGCGACCGATACGTGCCAGTCGGATCACTCGGAACAGGGTCGGGGACACAAAGTACTTCTCGATGATATCGGCGAGGACAATTCCTGAAAGACAAACAACAAAAACATGACAGTTAGGGGAACTCAACCCACAAACCCTCCATCTATCCATCCTACTTTCATCCATCCCCTTCCTCTTCTCTGGGGTTTGGATAACAAGGTCAGAACATCAGTAAGAAATTAAGCAGTCATTACAGATCCACTCCAATGAAAATTGTGTTTTTTGGTTTCATTTGCACGTCCTCGTGGCATTTCTTTCATGACCGAGGGCATATATAGAGAAATAAAGCTTCAAATTTCATTTCTGAGTTAGGGCTGGGCGATATGGCTTAAAAATAAAATCGGATTCTTTAATTCGATTTCCGATTTCCCCCCGATTTTTTTTACCCCCTACTTAAGGAAAGCAATAAGTACAAACTGCAGACAACTTAAAGCAAATTTTGCTTTTATTTAATCAAATGCAAGAAAAATGTAACCCCCATTTCTGGGATGAAAAATAAATAAATGAACACACTCTTGGAATCAAAGTATAAGATTTTTCTTCTTCTCTCTCCCTTTTGGACTTGTGTTGTTTTATATAATTTTGTTTTATATAATTTTTGTCTTCTTTTGTTATTCTACACTTGTTTTCACTTGTCCAAAATAAAAAGGTTACTTAATTTAAAGTCCCAGCAGTGTTTTAAGTCACACTTTGTAGTTTAGACTAAAAGGAGACAAACATTCACCTTTAGAGTAGCACCATTTTCTAAAGGATTAACAATGCAGCTCATATCTGGGGTCTAAGGTTTTAATTCAATTAAGAAACCCTGTTTTCTCCACGGAGAAGATGATGAAGCAGCAGGAGTCGTGGTCACCCCCCCCCCCCCCCCGCCGCAATTGAATACCGGTACAAGTAATAATTACAACGCAGTATTCTTTATTAACAAATAACAGTAACAAATAACTAACTAATGAACTAACTATATAGGTGTTGTAGAATGAGTATGAGTGTGTGTGTGTCGGGGCGCTGCGTGTGTAAGAGGACTGAGCGCGTGCCACGCTAGAGTGAGTGAGAGTCTTTGACTGCGATGGACTTTATGCAAATGTTGCAGCTTGGGGGGGGGTCTCTTCCTCCACGTCTGTGGCAGTAAACCCAAACCAGTTCCAAACAACAGATGATTTTATTCCTTTCTTGGGAACAAACTTCCCACTCTCAGTGGTAGCCATGCTGTCGCTTGCTGTGTTGTGTGTGCTATGATGTTGTTGTTTGCCGCTCGCCATACCGCCGTGTGAAACTAACGCTACGGAAGCTCTGGGGAGCCAAAAATGCGCCATTGCACAAAAACTCGATTTAGTTATTTTTGAAATCGCCTGTAACAAAAAATTTGAATTAATTAATTCAATCGATTTTTCACCCAGGCCTATTCTGAGTATTTATATGCTCAAGGAGCAGAGGCAAAAAAATGCTGCCAGAAAAAGAGTTTATTTGTGACATGGAAATCACGCTGGGTGGGCCTCAAGCTCCCTGCTCTGCTTAAACATAGAGGGAAAGGCCCACGGCCCCGCCCATAATTCAGAGAGGATTTTTTAATGAACTCCTGCCGCTCTGCAGAAACTATGTCCTGAAAACAGCAAAGTTTTTCCTTTAGGCTAGAAACTGCATAATTGTGCCATTGTGATTTTGGGCTATATAAATAATATTCAAATTGATAATGACATTGAAAATTGAAAATTGAATTGTTGGGAACGCTTTGAAAATGGATGCAAAGATGATTGGAGTGGGACTTTAAAACAATGTTTACAACAGAAACCAGTAATTTAAACCAAACTAAAACCGTAGCTGGAATGAAAATGTTATTAGTCTTTTTCTTGATTTGCTACATGGGTAAATAATTGTGGGGGCAAACCCCCTAGAATGAGCAGGTCAATCCTTCTATTTCCTCCATCTTGTCCTTGTTAAACAGGAGTGATGAATGCAGAGAAAAGCAGATCTTCCCAGACTCACTCCTCCCTCCCCCACTTGTCTTTCTGAGGCAGCAGTTGGAAAGGATGAGTGGTGGGGAGTCAAGAGGGAACCACCATCATGTAGTACATCAACCCCCCCTCCCTCCAGCCTGACATCTCTATCACACACACAGCTGATGTAACAGGTCAATCATGTTTGATTTGTCTCCAGGGGACAACCTTCTGATTGCTGCTGTTACACACACACACACACCTACACACACACCCACCCACACACACACACACACATCCACATACACTAAGTGGTAAGGATAACCCGAGGGGCGATGCAGCCCAAAGATGACTCCAAGCAGCTGCATTAACAGTTTTTGCAGCATCACCTTTATGGGTTTTTTTTTTCTTTGTCACCAAACATGGAGGACGTCGTCGGTGGGTAAGCCTGTAGGCCATACTTTGACAGATTGTAGACAGATTGCTGTTGGTTACCACCATAGTGGTCAACATCAACATAAACAAAATCATTTTTTTCGAACTCTTTGCAGTTCAGTTTATTTTTCTTTAATTCAATTGATTTTCCAACATCTCACTAAAACCTAAACATCAATGAACTATAACTGCAGGTATTGGTAAATTGCATATACTTTAATACCTTCTTAGATAGCCCAAAGTGCTGTACAGTCCCAGTCCCGTTCACCCAAACACACACACTGATGGCGGCTTTGCTGCCTAACACTGGCGCCAACCGATGACTACCAGGAGCAATGTGGGGTTCAGTGTCTTGCCCAAGGACACTTCATCGCTCTACTTCTGCACCACGGTTGCCTGTAAGTGTTTTTTATCACCCTTACAGTAATTACAATGACAAAGCACCGAATGGCAGTTTATCGAACAAAGTTGCATCACAAAGCAACAACTTAAAGAGTTGTGTTAGAGAACAGATAGAATAACTCACCAACGATGGAAAGGATGACGACAACAAAGTCAAAGATGTTCCATCCGATTGTGAAGAAGTAGCATCTCAGCGCCACAATTTTAATGAGGCACTCAATGGTGAAGACGACAATGAAGGCCAGGTTGACGTGATACAGGATCTTCTCCATCTGAGGAGACTGCTCGTCCGTTTCCACCATCATGGTGATCATGTTGAAGAGGATCAGCACCATGATGATGATGTCGAACGCCTGTTTACCAACCAAGTCGAAGAAGAATCCCTGCAGCGTGTTCTGAAACAAAAAAAAATAAAACAAAGCAGAAGCAGTTTCTTTATTGGAGCATCTTATTTTCAGTGGCTTTGAACAATGTCTTATACAAAAACATTTTTATTCTACAAAATCCTAGAACATAAGCCATGCTCCCATTTTCACTTTAAGCCTTAGTCACATGCGCCTGTACAGGGATTGTACAGGCGCAAAGGTGCTGCAGGTTTTTGGGTTGTCCTGGCCCGTGGAGGGAAGCAGCAGGATCTTAAGGGGGGCGCAGGTTTGTCTCACAGTTCCCTAGAGGCTATTACGGTCACCTCAAGGGATGTCAGAAAAATTTAACGTATTATTGCAGTGTGTGTGGTAAGAGTATTGCGAAATATTTGTGAGGATAATGTAAGTTACACGCAGTCACGGGTAATGTAGGCTCACCGAGTGGTCTAGGATTTTTAAATTTTGTGTGGGCCACCTGCATGCCCTGTATGAGTTTGCACTTTTTCCCCCAGCAGACAGCCTGTACCCACCTGTTGGGGCAGATCTGACCAAGGCTTATGGACCAAAAATAACAAGTCCATTGTGATGGAGAACTTTTAAAGCAAAGTTTGTTAATGTTTTTTGTGTTGTGTGTTGGTACCAGAGGTCTAGGGATGGGTTTCTGAGGTTTCTTGGAGCCCAGCTTCTTCATGGCATTGTAGTATTTCTTTTGTTCTTCTGTCATGAAGATATCCTGCCCTCCTAAGTAAACACACCCAAAACCTAACATTATTATCACCAAAAAACAGTACGAGACACCATACACATACAGAACTGCCCAATCCTGGTCCTCAAGATCTACCGCCCTGTTTGTTTTTCAGAAATCCCTGGCCTACTTGCTGCTGATCACCTGAATCAGGTGTCGTCAGTCAACCTAAACCTGGATTCATCTTATCCATTTAAGCATGGATTAAAGCAAAAATGGAAAACAAGATGTGGCTTTATCGTTTTAGTCTGGCTTTCTTTGTTCTGCCAATTTTTAGAAAAGCCATGCATTATTAATGTCATATCCCGACAGCAATTATGACAACAACCATTGACGGCAGTCGTTTTTCTAGAGTCATTAAACCCCATTTTCCACCTATCATCATAAATCCTCTCTGTGAAATCTTCCTTTCCTGTGTGACATCATTACTTTCACATCTGGAGGATTTTCTCTACTCCCTAGAATGCTGCTTTGGTTCATAAAGGTTTTTTTTGTGGCTCTGTGAATGTCTACCACATTTTAGAATGTTTGAAGTCTAGATTTTGTCTGCAGCTTGGATCATTTTTCTGTTGATGACCAGTTTAGGCCAATCTTTTAAAGTTACACAGATGGATTCATGTTTGTCCATACCATCATTAGCCCCCCACATCCTGTTGTTTTGATGAACCCCAGGCTGCCTGGAAATGGCTTTGTGATGAAAACTACTCTGTAAGACCTATTTCTGTAGACCCATCGCTGCTATTTTTCTACTTTGGAGTTGCATTAGCTTACACCTTAAATCTGTGAGGGGAAAATGTTCCTTCTATGTCCATGCTTAGTTTCTCTTTTAGAATAAATTTTTGTTAAACTTGTTTTGACATGATGGAAAAAACCTCTGATGTTGATCTGAGCTTGTATTTATCTCAGAACCATTCTATCCAAAACATATTTCTATTTGTACAGAATAGAACATAAGTGTATATTTCATTTTTGTGAAACTGTTGGAGAGTTTTGCGATTTGATTATTATATTTAAAAAATGACAGCGTTCCCTTGGTATATGGTGGTTCACCTTTTGCCGTCTTGCTACTTTGTGGCTTTTTTTCAGGGCAACTTTGCATGCTTTTCTTTTTTAAACAGAGCACTGTGTTCTGCGTCCTGTTTGGCTGTTGATCTTGTCAATCAATCTTCTTCTGTGCTGTGTCTCCAACAAACATGCTGCGTGTTCAGTTTGCCACAATTACATGAATCTTTTATTGTGTTCAGATCGTTGTTTTCATTCTCTAATTCTTAACTTATTTTCCTGTAAAGGTTCAACTTTAAGAGTTTAAACAAGAGAGAAAAGTGTGAAAAGTGTGTTCATGTCTGTGTGAGAAAAATGGACAGTGTGTAGTGAGGAGTTTTACAGCCATAAAACATTTGTAATCCTACTTTGCAGATTTCACCAACTGCAGGTTATGTATGCAATGTATGTTCCGCGGTAAACGAGGGAACACTGTGCTACGTTTTAAAGGCAATAAATCCATTCAGTCGTATTTAAAACTTATCTTTCGTTTCTGCTGGTTGAAATTGTCGATGATGACACCAATGAAGAGGTTGAGGGTGAAGAAGGAGCCAAAGATAATGAAGATGACAAAGTACAGGTACATGTACAGATTGATCTCCTTGACAGGCTGCTCCTCCACCTGCAGAGAAGAGCCACGAGTTCAAAAACAAAAACAAGTATAGCAGGGATGTCCCTGATTTCTCTTCTCATCCTTTACTTCTGCTTGTATCCGAGCTTTAACAAAGCTTAAATTTTAATTAAAAGCTCTGAGTACATAAACATGAAAATGATATCCTTTATTTTTGTCATTCATATTTTGTCAGCATTTTGATTGTCACTTTGAAGCGTTACTATTTTTTGTGAAGTATTTCTAGGGTCCTTTTCACTTAGTGTCTTTGAACCTGCAAATGTAAACTCACAGCTCTGGAGTCCACAGCCGCATACATGATATCCATCCAACCTTTGAACGTCGCCTTGAAAACAAAGAAAAGTTTTTGAGTTGTGATGAACAATGTCAGGTGAAGATGCCTCTTAATTAGGTCATTTCTGTCCTCTGGAGATGTGAGCAACAGCTGAGATATTTGTGAAAACACACCACTAGAAAGAAAGGTTGAATAATCCATCATGGAAAAGGGAAACATGGTGTAACACCTTAAAAAATGTCAGCGCTTTGACTTATGTGATACGAAACATTTGGATGAGAAATTGCTTAACAAACGAGAGAAAATGCAAAAGTCAACACTACTCTTTGCATTTGTAAAGTTCACGCTTGTTTTTTGCTGCAGACGTCTGTAGACATTAATCTCTGATAACTGTGCTGCCCTGGTTTCTGCTGTCCAAAGACTTGACATCCTTGAGGCTTTTGACTTTAACCTATCAAAATCTGACTTTTTTGTTGTGTTGCAAATGTCTTTAGAAATGAGGGAAAAAACTCAACAGGATTGTAAAAAAACTCACAAGGATTCCAGTTTATTAAAGAAAGCCATGAGCGGCTTCATGAGTCCAGGAACATGACCCAACGTCATAAAAGAACACACTGCAACTCCTTTTCTGTCTTTGAATCTAGCCTGAGTGATGCCATCCATCCATCCGTCCGTCCGTCCATCCATCCATCCATCCATCCATCCATCCATCCATCCATCCATCCATCCATCCATCCATCCATCCATCCATCCATCCATCCATCCATCCATCCATCCATCCATCCATCCATCCATCCATCCATCCATTCATTCATTCATTCATTCATTCATTCATCCATTCATCTATCCATCCATTCATCATCCATCTATCCATCCTTTAAACCATCCATTTATCCTTGCTTTCATCCATTTATCAATCCATCCATCATCCTTCCATATATCCATCAATTTATTCATCCATCAATCATCCACTTATCATCCATCAATCTATATTTTATTTTATTAATCCATACATCAATTTATTTAACCATTGATCATCAATGGATGATCATGGATTGATCCATTTACCATCCAATTATCCATCTATCTATCTTTCCTTTTATTTGTCCATCAATCCTTCCATTTTTCCATCCATGCTTCAACATTTCATTCTTAAAAAATGTCATGGTTATTAGGCATCGTTCTTATCAGAGGAATTCTGGGGTCGTCCAGCTCTCGCTTTGACTTAGCAGAAAAGATTGAGTGTGTCTGATTTGGCCTTTTCCTTTTCTGCTGCTGACATTTTTATCTGCTATACCTGAGTTGCATGTTTTTATTAGTCAACTGGGTTTTTTCTGTGTCGCCACGGAAACGGTTTGAGTGCAAAACTGAACAAAAACCCTGAGGGAAACCTCCTGTTTCATCAGAAATGTATAATAAAAAGACTGGCAGCTACTGTTTTTCTCAATGAGATGCCCTTTTATGGGCTTCCTTCGTCCGTTTGGTCAGAGTGTCAGTAGATTCAGGAAAAAGATGAAGCAGGTGGAGAAGAAAAAAACAGTTTTGAGTGGGCGCTTGCTAAAATCAGGTGTCGCCATGGGTTACCACCTGCTATTACAGCGAGTGTCTGATGTGAGTGATTTGAGTGTGTGTGTGTGTGGGGGGGGGGGGGTGCTGTAAAACACAACAGCCTGTAAAACATTACCATCCACCATCCGTGTAGAGATTAAATTAAGGACATTTAGTTACAGACCAGCTGTGGCTGATGGAAACTCGTTGGGTTTGTTCAATTCCAGCATAAATGATGATCAGGATTCGGTTCTAAACTGATTGTAGGTCTAAGGCCAAAGTTGAAGGTTTCTGCAACATGTCTGACACAGGGCCCTCTCAGGCTGGACATGCACACAACAACTCACAATGTACTTCTACGCAGAGCAGTGTCTCAGTTCTGGACTTCTCTTTCAGAGATAGTCCTGCTACTTACAGATACAGCTCATGACTGAAGCTATTCAACAGAACGGATGCCGACCAGTAAACAGAACTTTGTCCTTTGATTTGATTGCAGCATTCTTCTGTAATCCTGGGAGAGATTCTCTCCCTCATATGGACATCACTGAGGTTTCTTCTTTTTTCTTCTTCTTGAAATCCATTTTTTTTTTAGTTTTTTCTTACCGAACAGGAGGGTATAAGGGCAGAGATACCCCGTTTAGTTTAGTCTGTTTAGTTAAGCAATCAGCTATTGTATTTTATAACTGATTTTATGTTTTGTACAATTAAGTGAAGCCCGTTAAAACAACTGTGTTGTAATATTGGGCTACATAACTAATTGAATTGAATTGAATTGTATTTCAAACTCCACACGTTTGACTCCTGAACCAAAGCTGTTCTTCAATCACACTTGCAAGTGATGGTCATAGAGAAGCTTTACACCTTCTGAAGCTAACAGCAGCACATCTTTGTCGAACTAGTTCAATCTACTTAATGCCAGCAAAATGAAGCAATTCCGGTTCTGTCAGTACCAACTAAAATTAACTTGAAGAACTAAAGCATGTGGCTGAACAAACTATTACAACTCTTTGGTAAATATTTGGTGCTACAGTCAGAAAAGAACCCAGACTGTGGATTTGATCTCCTTCTTTAAACCCAGATCATCAAAAAACTGAGCCAAATGATGGTAAAGAGAACAGTAAAATTAACCTCTACCTAGTGCTGAGATTATAACATCTGCTTTTTTGATGTTAAAAAAGGGTGTTAGAAGTTCTTTTTGATTTAATCATGCTGAAGTGCAGCTTTAGGAAGCAGAACTCTGAGTTTGTCTCTACATCATTTCTTGCAGTGTGGAGCTATTTCCAGCTGCTAATGGAAAGGTTGCCCCCCCAACTGCCCGACGAGGAAAATGCTGCGATGTGCTGAGTAACTGGTTGCTAAGGCAACCGCATCTCGACAGCTCTTAAGTTTTCTTTTGTTGAGGGTCAAGTAGCAGCACAGCGATCTCTGCTTTCTTTCTCTGCAGTTTTTCTCCTCCGCCTTTCCTGCTCTTTTTTACAGGTCTCTGTCATTCCTCCTTCATTCTCTCTTTCATCGTCTTGCTTTTATTCCTTGTTCTGCAAACCTCTCCTCAGCTTCATGCACCTCTCCATCTCAAGCTGCTCACAAATCCATACCCTGCTTGTTATCCGTCCACTTTTCCTTCTCTTCCTCTTTTTTTAATTCAGTTTGCTGTTCAATCCTTTCTTCCCCGTCGACCACGCACTCCCCTCTCCCCTTTCTTGTCCCTCTACCTCTCCATTTTCCTCCCTCTTGGCTGAAGTCACTCTAAAAACAAAAGTCTCTCAGACACTGATTGATTGGAAGCTCTTAGGATGCCCCTGGTGGGCAACAGCAAGTGAGGAAGACTATGAAGAGGAAGAGAGGTAGAAGAAGCAGAACGATGAAACTCCTTTAAGTTAGGGGATTAAAAGGTCAGAAAAAGGAGAAGTTTACTAGGTGTGATGGTGTTAGGTTTTTAAAAGAATGGGCAGAAATCAGTTGTGGCAACTTTATGCATTCAATTTAGCTAACTGTGGAAAAAATAATACAATGAAATAATTAAAAAATAAGAGTGCTTCTAAATGCACGTATCTAGGAAAATGCAGAATGTTTCTCAATATTCTGATTTCCTGAAACTAATTCAATCCTGGCAAGAACAGGAAGAATAAGCGACTGTTGGTTTCAACAAAATAGAGGAAACAAAGCTACAACAAAGCATTGGTGTCACCATAAAAAAAAAACAACAAATGCTATTATGAGAATAAGGTTGTGAAAATATGAGAAAAAGTCAACATTTCAGGTAAATCAAGGTGTTGAATTGTGAGTAAGGAAGTCGATATCTTTTGAGTATAAAGTTCTAATTTATGAATTTAGAACTTAGATGAAAATCTCAATCATGAAACAATAGTCTGTTTACTAAGAAAAATATAAACAACAACAAAAAATTTCAGTATGAGAGACGTGGAGCGCATTGTTAGCGGTTACTTCCGCTTTGGTTTCTCTAATAAGGAAATGCTGAGTCTTTCAGTGAGTCAACATGGTTTTAGTAGAAGGACATTGAAAAGAATTTGCAGGAAACTGGACCTCTTCAGAAGAACGTTTTTGACCCATGAGGAGTGGACTTCCAGCAGGCAAGCCGTTTATGTCGTCAGCAGTGTAGTTGCAGAGCTCCAAATGCATGATGGGACATGGATTCCTATGATAAACTAAAGCCTTATGACATCACCATACATGATGGATTTAATCGGCATGCAATGTGGATGGAGGCTCACACAGTTTTTTTTTAAAGGCATGGCTTTTTCCTTGTAAAATTGCTCCTTTTTTGTTGTGATTTTTTTTTTACTTTAATTTAGTTTTTATTCTATTTTTTTTATCGTGGCCCTATTACGTAGAAAAGGTACCAAACTTTTATGTGGGCATTTTCATTTGTAAGTTCTGGAGCAAAGCAAGACCAGCTTACAGTTGCTGCAGCAAAGTGAAAAGCTACAGACTGCAAAGCAAGAGCGTCTGATAAAATGAAGGAGGGACAATTATCCTCCAAGATGCATCACAAGAAGAGTTCACCAGCTGCATCCAAAAGAAGATCCACAAAGGTGACGGCATTCCAACAAAACACCGACTGTTTCTGCTGCTGGAGATGAGGAGGAATCACAGTAAGAACAGAGTGATAAATCAATAGAAATGAAAAATCCTTTCAGTTCACTGATTCAGCACTATTTCATAACTAAGGATGTCTCACTGACACATGAAGCAAAGAACGCCCAAGCAAACATTGTTATTTATGATTGTGATCATTCAGAAAATTCCAAATATTCCAAGATTTATACACTGTAAACCAGGTCAATCCAGGCCAGTCGGATAAAACTAAATATCTTTCAAAAAAGGCTTACACAGATTACATAGAAGGGGTTGTCAGTGGTTTATTTGGAAAGAAACTGGATAACTGCTTCTTCAGATTTCCAAAGATTACCTTTCTAAACAAAAATATGCTTTTCCTCAGGTTTTCACAACATTCAGGCATTTAATAATATTTGGTGGATCAAATTTTTAATCTGAGAATCAAAGAGTAAAACGAAGAAAATGTTGTATTTAATGAATAACAGAAAATAGAAGAAACAAGGCAGACAAGTGGGAGAGTGAGTGGCATAAAGAGCAGGTGTGGGAGGAAAATTAAAGTGAAGACGGAACAAAAAGGCAACATCGGGAAAGGTGGGGGAAGTCAATCCTCCTCCGGCGTGTGGAGGAGACTCTACTTTAATTTGCTCTGAAGTCTCCGAGCAGCTGTGCATGTTTCACTCTTTGTTTCCCTGAAAGCGGCAGCAATGACAGCTTCACACAGTGTTCCTTCTTCTGCACGCTTCCCGTCTGGCCTCTGCAGGACTCGGTCTGAATGCTCTCATGCCATAGAAAGCCTCAGCCCCCGCTGCAGCCCAACGCTGCGGGCGCCGCTCTGTGTCTTACAGCAACTTCAACTGACCTTTACAAAGGTCGTGCAATAAATCGTAATTCAGTGTGCAGAAGAAATCCATGATTCCCTCTGTTTGCTGTGAAACTTCCGACATTCTCATGGTGGTGGTTTGTAATCTAAAGGGGTTTGCAAACAGGAAGAATGGTTCCTGAGACGTTGATGAACATCAAGCGTTCAGTAAAGAAAACTCCGATACTATTATGTTGAGGGAGGAGCTTAAACCTGTGACAGAGACCACAGACATTTAGAGAACTAGGAGTAATCATAAATTGTGAGGATGCTGGCCTTTAGTTTGGTTTTTCGGTTGTTTTCTTGGAACATCATTTCCTGTTTTCAGATTTTGTTTGTCCGTCAGTCGGCACCAGGTTCAAGCTGTTAATCATCCATATCTTTAGGTCATGATCCTCGGTGTATTTAAGTTTCTGGTTTCCTGTTCTTCATGGTCACCCTACAGTTACTCCTCTAGTTAGAGGCGTTGTCATGTTCCAGTTTATTTATCAAACCTTTAGCCTGGATTCCTACAACACAAATACACGTTGTAAACGACTCTTCACTTCTGCATATGAGGAATAATACAAAGCATTTGAAGGAAAACACTGATCAGCATTCCAGCCTGGTTAACTGGATCGCTCCGCTGTGGACTAAATCTAAGTTATAAAGGTAAAATCATCTCTCCCAGCTCTCTCTCCCAGCTCTCACACCTGCTTACTCCAGCTCATCTAAACCTAGTCTCTCACTCTCTCTCTCTCTCTCTCTCTCTCTCTCTCTCTCTCTCTCTCTCTCTCTCTCTCTCTCTCTCTCTCTCTCTCTCTCTCTCTCTCTCTCTCTCTCTCTCTCTCTCTCTCTCTCTCTCTCTCTCTCTCTCTCTCTCTCTCTCTCTCTCTCTCTCTCTCTCTCTCTCTCTCTCTCTCTCTCTCTCTCTCTCTCTCTCTCTCTCTCTCTCTCTCTCTCTCTCTCAAAATCATAAAAATTTGTTGACCTGATTCTAAAATATTCTGGAAAACGACACTTTTGTTCTAAATCTGTTCCAAATCTAAATGTGAGGGTTCACACACGTTCACATCAACTGTTGTTCAAACCCAAAGCTGCTCAGCGCACTAAAGTTGTCAGGGATGTGACACTCACCACTTGGAGCAATGCCAGGTACCCGGCGCCGACGTTGTCAAAGTTCACCTTCACTTTGGTCCAGTAGTACTGAGACGTGTCGTTTTTGGCCTCGCACTCGGACTTGTTGTTGATCTCTCGGAAGTCGTGGATGTAGCCGGAGCGGCTGACGCAGCGGCCAAACTTCCCGGCAAACAGGTTGACGCCCATGATGCTGAAGATGAGCCAGAAGATGAGGCAGACCAGAAGCACGTTCATGATGGAGGGAATGGCTCCGATCAGAGCGTTCACCACCACCTGCACAGGAAGCAGCAGCCACACAGGGGCTTCATGTAAACAAGAGCAAGCTCAGCCGTCATTCACCACCTGGGACTGAAACATCCACAGTCTGCTGCTGGCCCAACACATTCAGATGAACCTCCACTAGATGTGTCCTCAATGCACGACAGACATGAAAATGATGTGAAGTAATACGATAAATTTAGCCAGGGGACATTTATATGTTCAGGCTTTACCTACTTGTTGTGGGAAAAAGATCTCATCAACATGGAGAGCGCCATCTGCAGTCACAGTGTGACACAGCAGTGTAAAACCTTTTTTAAAGCTCTTGAATTTCTGCAAACTAGTCCTCAGGACAGACTCTTTATTCAGGCTGTTGAATCTGCAGAACAGAGTTTAAAGAATGTATGTATGGAAATAAAAGTAAAGACTTTGTACCACCTTAGGCTAAAGATCAGATTTAAACTCACTATGAGGTAATAGAGACTCACACAACTCAGTATTTCTTTATCAGACGTGAAAAATCATGTGGTTGGTGAGGAGCATCACCTTCAGTGCGTCTGGACGAGACCCTCTGAGAGTGGCTCTAACTGTAAACAGCTACAGAAAAAGGCTAACAGAAGCAGGTTGATGTTAAAAAAAGAAATCCAATTGTGTTTGAAAGGTCAGCCTGAAAGGGAGCCAACCAAACAAAAGCCCTCGGGTGAAGATCCAAGAGTTTGCAGAAGTTCAAAGACAGTAAAAATTAACCAAACATTCTCTCTACATGTTAAAGGGTCATTTTTCCCATGACGGGATACCCTCCCTTCTACGACGTTTCTCGTGTTTTGGTAGTTTTTTTAAAATATACTAGTTCACCAAAAAATACCAGAAGACTCTTCTTCGTGTTTCCACGCAAAACAAACACTTTAAAGCTTCATTCAAGCCAAATCCATTTATTTGCTTTGTTGATCTGGATGTTGTTGTCCAGCTGCAGACTGATGTTGAGAAATAAAAAGCTTTACAGTTTAAAATTTCAGCTTTCATTTTTATTCACCCACAATGCATCTGTTTCACCTAAAAGCAGAACGAGGTGCGCGCTTCAGAGAGCATTAGCGGACAAACACAGCAGCTAATTGTGTTAGCCAGGAAAGGGAAGATGAGCATGCAACATGCAGATCATGAACTTCCTGTCAGCAGCTCTCAACCCGCCCATTTAGAAAGATTATTCATTTCATTTCTTCTGCTCTGCTGAAACGGAGGAGACGAGGCGCAAATGTGGCTCTGATGACTTCAGATCATCTGGAAACAAACTGCAGCTTCAGATTGAAGACTGTTTTCATCTTCCCACCACAGAGCGGGACGTTTTCTCTCAGTAATACTGGTGGCAACAGCACAAACACACCAAAGGGAGGGGAAGCGGGGCTGCAGCTCGCCTCCAAAAGGTTCAAAAAAGTCTAAATACTGATGCATGAAAGGTGAGGAGGAAGGAGTCAAAGGGGGAGAGTGAGGAGACATGTGAGGAAAAAAAAAAGCCAAGAGAGGGGTGAGGTTACATGTTTCATCTGAAACACATCTGAGCACCAGGATATCACTGGATATCACTTTATTTTCCCTTTACCACCGTCTTTCTGCTTTCAGAAAGATTTAGTGCAGCTCTGAAAATGAAGTAAATCTCTTTTAAACATAACAGACTCTGATCAACAGCAAAGACGGTAAAATGTTCCCAAATAAAGAACGCGTTTAAGACACTGAAAAAAAGATCCCACTAAATTAGGAGAAAAAATCTTTAAAACTTCTTTTATAGTAACTGTTAATTTAAAAAAAACTACGTCATCATAAAGAAAACGTGTTTAGTCTAAAGCTGTATTGAGGAGAACATTTCAGCCGTAAAAACAGGCAAAATGCTAACATTGTAGCTTTTTTGTTAGCAGATATTATGAAAAGAAAACCTATTTTTTTACATATTCTTCTGCTCCAAATCTTTGTTGATATTTCTTCTTGTAAAACAGAAAAAAGGCTCATTTTCTGATACCATCATTTTTTTTTTTGCATTTAGATTTCCTAGTACCATAGATAATTCAATTAATAAAATAAACGGACCGTATCTAGTGTGCAGATGCCTTCTAAATATTTATTTAGTTATAGTCTATTATTAGTGTAGAGTCTGTTTTATCCTGGTTGATTCCATATAAATAGTAAGTCCAGATGAATGCTTTCCACTACTACTTTAACTATAATAGTGTATTTCTCTTTAATATTGTAGAATACCAGATATTTATAAAATACTAGCTAAATAAGTTGTATTTATTTTTTAACCCAGAGAAATTTAAATATGATGATAGTAAAAGAGCGGCCATACAGTCACATTTTAATGAAGCATGTTGTCTCTGGTCCAAAGAAACCACATCCTGATTTTTGAGTCTTTAAATCAACTTGAAACATTTCTGATAGCATCAGAATTTGTCATTTTTGACTTGGTTTGTGGGTGCGTTCTGGATTACGCAGACTTGACGTCTGTGTGGTTTTTAAGGCGTTATGATTGTCATTTTCAGGGCCGCTGCTAAAAAAACCTTTGAGAAAATAGAACAGTTCACTCAAACTTTCATGACTGTTTATAAAACTCAGAAAAACAACAAGTGAGACTAAATATGTGAAGGACAAGTTTTCAAAAGAGGACTGGAAACTCATTTTAGCTCCACAGACCCTTTATTGCACCTAGAAAAATAGTAGAAGACCTGGAGTAACGTCTGATCAGGCGATTGATTCCTTTTTTATCTATGTTTACTTAAACTGTTTAATCAAAACCCTAACATCCTCTTTACACCTTTGTTTACATGATTGAAAACTGTAGAATCTACAGATGTTTTTTTACTGTGTGGTAACTGTTATTTGACCAAAGAAATCTAACATGTTTTACCTTCTCCTACTGTTAAAGTCCCACTCCAATCATCTATTGTCAAAGTGTTTCCAGTGGTCTTTCCAGTTAGTCCATTTTAGTTTCTAAGTCACAAATACAATTGTTTTCATATGGCATTTTTTATCTGCTCCTGATTCACAACACTTTGAATAAAAAATACTCAGCTTTAATCCTAAATGATTTTATATATATGTCCTCCATCATCATAAAAATGCAACAAGAACATGTTAAAAACACCAAAAACACCATTTCCATCGGAGTGGGTTTCTATAATCACTGATTGTAACAAATGCAAGTGTATTTAGATTACAGGGCGTTTAACCGTATACACATTCTACAGACTCCAGATTTTCTTTCTTAAATACATTTTTATAAGAACAAAGTGCTGCTCTGTCATCTGGGGTCAGAACATTTGATGGCAAAAGGTGGGATGGTAAACTTTAAAAACCTGAAGCTAAGAAGAAACAAAGGCTTTCCTCCCGCCATGGGGCACTGAATTTGGGACATCATGGGCAAAATATAAACACATTTTATATAGGCCTGCACAATAAATCGCAAATTTGTTGTTATCGCGATATCAAGCTGTGCAATACGCATATCGCAAAAAGACGGCATTGCAATAAATGGTTATCTTAAATGTGCTAAAACAATCTTATGGCAGCTTGAAGTATTTAACGAATGAAATAAATCCATTTATGCATTTGACCAATCAGATGGACTCCTTTTATGTTAGATATTCGCCTCCTATGTAGATAAGGATCAGTTGGAGAATAATTTAAGTTATGTTGACTCTTATTTAAACTGTTGCAATGAAATGGAAATCATGTTTTTGGTTGTTTTGCTATTTGTTCATGTATTTATAGTTATATCTTCATCGCAAAATTGATCACTAATATTGCATATCGCAGGTTTTCCTTAGATTATGCAGCCATCATTTTAGAACTTAAGACAAATTTGGTCTTACTGTGTGATCAAAATCATTTCTTCTACTTTTAGAAGCAGTAATGAGTGAACGTAATGCCGACAACATTTTAGTTAGCCACGCTAGCATTTTTGTCTACAAATACGCAGTTTCTGTTTCAGTTTTAAGCCCTGTCTAGAAACACAAGAAAAATGTTGCCGTAGTGTGTTTTAACCAGTATTTTAGCATCAACAGAACCCAAATCTACCCTGCTGTCCATAACATAGAGTGGGTTTCGTCTGTTCTTTCGTTTGTGTGATGGAGGCGGACACAACAGTTTCGGCATATGGCTCCTCATTTGATGTTAGTATTTTTTGATTATATACTTAGGACAGATAGATAGGACAGAGAGTAAGTTAGGACAAAATAAAAAGAAACAAAAAATGCAACAAATATTCAAAGGAGTGAGAGACCAAACCACTAAAACCATTACAGAATGATAAACTCAACTTAAGAAGCTCCAATGAAGAATCAGCCTCTGCTTGGCGTGCCATACTTTCAATTCTTCTAATTTTTTATTACATATGTCTTTCATTAAAATAAGGAAGTCAAATCTTGTCACTAATTCAAACTAAAGCGCCCCCTGCAGGTGCCCAGGTGTGTTTACTCATTCTAATACTGTCTCTTACCCTCATGCCTTCAAATCTGGAGAGGGCTCTGAGAGGCCGAAGGGCCCGCAGCGTCCGCAGGGACTTGATGGCTGCAAAGTCTGAATAGCCCAACATGTTGGCCGCCAGGCTGACCAAAGAAACCTGGAGGAGGAGGAGAGAGGTGGAAAGACAGGGAAAAGAAGGAGAAAAAGAGGAGGGACTATTAACTGCTATTCTAGTGAAGACAGACACAGAGAGAGGGGTCAACTGAATATTTGGATGCCCTGGAGGCTGGAAAGAAAACCTGTGAAAGAAAAGGTTGAGATTACTGAAGCCTCCTCTGATGAAGCTGCAACTAGAAGGTGAGATGCTGTTATGTTCCCTGAAAACACGAGGTTCAGGAACAACGATTTTCTCTGGAACTTTGCAAACCAAAGCGAGTTTTCGATTTTGGTGGAACTCATCGATCTGAAGCCTAGTAGGGGGAAGTTACCAGAAGCTCCCAGCAGCGGCGTCTCAAAGCCTTCAAAGCACAAACATGCATCTAACTTCCTCTACGGAGTGGCAGTCCTCAGCAAGCGGGCCGGCAGGTCAACCCAACCAGTTCTTACCCTGATACCAGCGAAGCGGGACGCAGCCCGAAGAGGACGGAGAGCCCTGAACGTCCTCAGCACTCGCATGGTGGTGACCTGGTTCACCGGGATGAGGTGAGCCAGCTGATCCAACAATGAGATCTACAGGTCACACAGTGATAGCTGTGAACATCAGCCGCACGCCGGGGGCAAACACATACCATTAACATGTACAACCTGAACGCCCCCTCACAGAGAAGATCCAGCAAAAGCCAGAATCTAAGGTCAGAATCTAAAAGATAAATGAGGGTGGAGACTCAACTGCTTTTCTTTCCTCCGTAATGTGACAGGAACACGACCAATAGACTAACACCTCCACGGATATGACCTCAAAGTTCATTTTTTCATTTTCTGTACCGCTTTGTCCCTTTCGGGGTCACGGGGCTGCCGAAGCCTATCCCGGCTACTTGGGCGTAGGCAGGGGATGCCCTGGACAGGTCGCCAGTTTGTCGCAGGGTAGAACGTCCACAATCACACACCCATGCACTCTCACACTCACACTCATGGACAATTTAGAGTTGCCAATTAACCTATGAAGCATATTTTTGGACAGTGGGAGGAAGCCGGAGATCCCGGAGAGAACCCACGCATACACGGGGAGAACATGCAAACTCCACACAGAAAGGTCCCCCATTGATGTATTTTTCGTGTCCCCCAGCTGGGACTTGAACCAGGGGCCTTCTTCCTGTGAGGCAAGAGCGCTAACCACTGCGCCACCGTGCAGCCCATGGACTTAGGACTCTTGTTAGCTTCACTTTGATGGACTCGAAGTGAAGCTAACAAAACGAGAACAGCTCAATTTTCTTTATAGAAATCAACAAGAATGCAATGCAGGAGTTATATAGGGACATTTGATTAAAAACTACTTTATGGAGTTCCACAAAGATCAGTTTGTGGCTTTCCCTTTTTTACAGAGGCCAAAAAAATCTGATGGGCTTGAGAACGCCTTCAGATGGGAAACTTGACTTGGTCTCACAGAGACAATGTTTGAGCCACATCAAGACAAAACTGTCAATGGCCCAAAAAGAGCATCACACTTACTAAGAAGTAGGACTCTGGCTCACATCCCCAAACACCAGGGCAAAATAACTCCTTTAAGTCTACTTCCAAGTGTCCTCCAAGTGAACTTCTAAGTCCAGCTGCAGGTTGATGTGTTTGGATTTTTATTTTTACTGTTTCCAGTCTCTGACGATAACTGGATCATGTTGTCACATTTGTATGACTGAATTTGTGAACCGCACGGCTCACTCTCCTTCTCCTTCTTCAGGCCATTAGTGTCACATAAAAACGTCACAACACTTGCGTCATCCATGGAGATGCTGGGTAAGAAAAAGCCCAGAGAGCCAAGCAAAGCCGGACCTCCAGCTCAGCGTGTTCAGCGGCTGGAGCGGAGCCTTGTCCTGCTGCAGGGTAAAGAGTGGGGTCATAACTGTGTTTGTGTTACACAACCCCACTGATAGCTGAAGCAGAGACAGTTAGTGCTTTTCTGTTCATTTGAGCTTTTGTTTATTGACTTTATGTCTGTCTTTCATTGAGTGATTTGTACAGTTTCAAACTCATGTCTTAATGTTTACCTCCACATGGCTCCTTAGTGTGCTTAAACCTAATCCCACCAATTCTCATGGCCAATGGTTGCTGAGAGATGCAGTTTTTGTGGACTGGTGTGAAATACACTAGACTACTCATGAAGTTTAAATGGATGAGCTTTACTGTTGGAGCAGCTAGAAAATGTTAGACATTTTGTGTTAAAGTGAAGAACAAGGCATGATGGGTAAAAAATTAACAATTAACAACAAAATTAACACATGTGGAAAAAAAACGTTTAGCTAAGAATTTTTCAAGCGACTACTAGGAATAAAAACGGTCAATAGAAATCCTGAGGGGAATTTCACTTAAAGACAAAAATTATGATCAAATCTTCCAAAACATTGCTTATAGGTGGCTTAAACTCAGTTCTTCATGAAGATTTATAAAAAAGTATTGTCAATTATTGTCTACAGAATAGATGCGGAGTAAACACAAAGGGAAACAGGTTCAAAATGATTTGGATTTAGAGGAAAACCACTGCGATTGGTCCCATTGGCCCCTTCACAAGCTGGCCCAGAAGTGTTCTCCTGTGCTGGAAGACAAGCCATCCAGGCCTGTCTTGTTTCTCCAGACAGTTTTTACAATTTCATCAGTTCAGGTTCCTGTTCATCTATCCATGAGTTACTAGCGGCTTTAAAAGCAGATATGGTCTCCTCCTTCTCACTGGCCTCTCTTAACAGGTGGCTTTTCACATAGAAGCTTTGTGTGTGTGTGTGTGTGTGGGGGGGGGGGGGGGGGGGGGTTATTCCAGGCCTTTGTGTGATGGCATCACCAAACCACAAAGAGCAAAACCACTTAGACTTTACATACAATGCATACCACGTTTAGCAGAACAATGTTGCATCTCCCTCAAAGAAAATGACAGACTCTGAGGCTGAAGTTGTGTTTTCTGCAATGTGACTAAATTCTTTGCAAACATTGTGAGCCTACAGTCAGGATTCCATCTGAGCGTGTGCACAAACACGGTGCGATGTCATTGAAATTTGGGATTAAACACTTAGAAACCAGACTTTGGTTAAGTTCAGGTTAAAATTCAATACACAATTATGTGATTTTGCACATTGTGCATTAAAGTATCATTCCTTCATTTTTTCTTGTTCTGCAGTTAATATTACTCTTAATACTGTAAGTATCCAGGACAAAATTTGTGTTTGTTATCCTTTAAATCATTTTTGTTAATATGTTTAACCTATAAATAAAGACGAATAAACTACAAACCATTCTTTACTCTACTCAGCACATTATTTTGTCTTTCAGCGGCTCTTTTTAGGGGTTGCCAGAGTGAATCTTAACTGACCTCTCCACCTCTATCCTCTTTCCCACACTGTTGACTGGTATGTTGATCTTAAGCAGTCTTCTCCTGTCTCCACCTCTGCTTCCTATAACCTCACTGATCAACTTTAGTTCCTCTCATTTTCACGCAGATTCTGTCTTCCTATTTCTGATCTTCATTCCCCTCCTTTTCCAGTAGAACCTCCACCTCTCTAGATGTTCCTCCACCTGCTCTCACTACAAATCCCAAAGTCATCTGCAAACATCCTGGTTTGAATCAGCTCCTCTCTCTGGATCCTGTCATAGACTTTCTCTAGATCTACAAAGACGCAATGCAGATCCTTCTGACCTATGTTCTACTGCAGAACCACAGTCAAGCTTCCTCTACTCTTTCCCATAATTGATTGGGACTCATTAGCTTTATTCCTTCTTAGCTTCCGCAACCCTTCTTCCTTCCTCAGGCAACCCTCTCATTCTCTAAGATTTGATATATCCTGATCTCTTCATCCATCTCTCTCCATAATGTCTCCTTCTCCTCTAGTTCACATCCTAACTGGGGGTCATAAACACTGACAACATTCACTATCACACCGTCACCTTCCAGCTTCAAGGTTGATTTAAGGCTGATTTACACCAGTCCGTCTGCGGATTGTCTGCAATGCATCTCTGTTACGTTGACATAAAAAATAGAATGTTTTATGAATCAATCAGAATGTTTGGATCGGCTCTGTCATGTCTGTGTCTCACGTCCATCCCCCCGCACGCCAACGCAAGCTTTTTGCAGGAGTTCTATTTCCAGTATGTTGACGCGTCAATTTTCCACCAAAAAAACGCAGAAACAGGAAACAGGTACAGGTTTTAAAATGAAAAACTTCTGTTGTACTTTCAAAATGAAAATGTGTTCATTTTCTTAACATTTAACGTGCCGTGCCCACACCATAATGCACGTTAATACCGCAGATAACGCCAGAGTCCATTTTTGACATGGACGACAAAAGTTTCATTTGGAAGCACAAAAAATAACATCATTTATGACACAAAGCATGTATTTTCCAAGGACCCAGTGAGGAAGGATAGGGCATGTGGCCTGAGTGCTAAAGATTTGGATATTGATGACACGAGGGTGGCAGCACAAATCCCTCCTCCGGAAGACAGGGGGCTAAGGGGGACAGACCAGAGATGCAATAGAGACAATGAAACTGACGGTCTAAAGACGGACTCTTCACGTAATGCAAGAGAGACGCACCACAGACGTGTTAATCTGGCATCAGACTTATCACCTGATCTGACCCTCTCTTCATCTCCAGAACATTCTGATCAAACTCCTCCTTCAGGATCTCCTCCTCTGTTCTTTCCATTCACACCATGATAAAACAGCTTGAATTGGCTCCCATTCTATCAGCTTGATCTCTTTCCATCTGGTCTCTTGAGAACACAGGAGACCCACCTTTCTTTTGACCGACAGACTGAACCTCAGGATTGTGGTCGCATTGCTAAATGAAATGAATTTCATTCAGAGCTCTCCTCTTGTCTGACGAGCTCTGTAGTCTTTGTAGAGATTGAGTCACATCACTGTGAAAATCCCAGATTCACTAAGAATACTGAAACTGAATGCAGATGCAGAGTGTGAAATAACAGTAAAGCATTCTTGAGATTGTTGCTGTATCTTCATTGTATCTCCAAGACGACTAAATGATGAAACAACCTTGAGTTTCTCTGCTTTTTTTCCAGCAGCGCTCTCTACTCATGATGCCTCTTTTAAGGCCTCTTTAGGATATGAAGACTTAATCCAGGCCACAGGCATTAACACCTGTTTGTTGCTTCTTCTTTTGTGGTAATTCTTTGACAGGGGCATATACTGTGGTGCCCCCCACTGGTTGTTGTGGTGTACCACAGTGACTGCCTAAGTTCAAAAAATGCTAATCAGGTCTCAGGAGACTCAACACTTGTTTTAAACGCGGGGTAAAGGACTTGTGAGCATCTTTCAAAACACAATCCCCTGTTTCCTCATATGAACAACTTGCCTGTTGCCATGGATATAGACCACAGCAGATGTGAAAAATAGCTTAATTTTGGATAAATTGCCCAAGTTGTACAGGATTCAAACCAGCGTGAAAAGGTCAGAAACAATCTACAGATGCAAAGTGGTGCTGCAGGCATTTCAACACCATTTTTAATTCACAGACCTTTTCCGATCGCTACGCTATTGTGCAAAGAGACTTTGTTGACAACAAATATCTAAAAAAGGAATAAAAACCCTCTACAACCTGATAACTTATAACAAGAACCCTGCAAATCTATGATGCGCACAATTTAATTATTGGGGTACAAACTGACTGACAAAAGCCAAAGTGTATTGCAGCAAATGCTAACACCAGAACTCACATCGACAATGAAGAAGTCCAGCCAGCACCAGTAGTTGGTGAAGTACTTCTTGAAGCCGTAGGCCAGCCACTTCAGAATCATCTCCAGGATGAAGATGTAGGTGAAAATCTTATCAGCGAACTCCAGCACCACCTTAACCATCCTCCGCTGCTCGATGTAGATGTCCTCAAAGGCCTGAAGGGGGCAGCGGAGAGACACATTTTAACAAGTGTACTCATATAAAGGCTAACACTTAAAACAAGAACATATACCGTCGCACGTTGCAATAAAAAACACCCGTCCTTCAACCTTTTCTTGACATTTTGTTCGTCTGCACATTTGGTCAATCTCTGGATTTCTGCATTATTGCGTAGTATTTCTAACAAACTATCAACAACAATAGTTCACAGTCCAAAAGTTGGCTTAGTTAAAATATGCAAAGTGAAAAAGTACATTTTCCATTAAATTCAAATTTTTTTCAAATGAGTCATTGAGCCCTTCTGGTCTTTAGAAAGAATGCATCCTTTATTCGTTTGTGATTGAAGGGTAAAAGATGAAGGCGGTGAAAATAAAAAAATGTGTAAGTCCAATAGGCCAATAGGTGGTTGTCCTCAAGACAATATTCCCTAATAATTTTAACAAACAAATCTAGTTTCATTTAGAATTTTTACAGATTGACATAAATAATGTCTTTATTTCCTTCAGATCTGAACAGACACAGTGAATTAAAACAAGATTACCAACTGCTTGTGTGTCTTTGTGTCAGAGTGAATGAGAGGCAATGTCAGTTTCTAACCAGAGCTCCAGAGCTGAGGAGGATCATGAAGATGATGAAGGACTCGAACCAGCTGTGTTCCACGATCTGAAAGCAGGTCTTCCTCAGCCTCCACCAGATCTTCCCGAGTCCTGCTGTCGTGTCGATGTCGCAGCACTGGAAGCGCGACACGCACACTGAGGGCGAGACAATAAAGTTATACAAGACCTGACAGATACGAAGGACAGACTGTGAGCTTTTGCTGCCTGGAAGAAACAAAATGAGGTTAAGGGTTTAAAGTCCCACTCAGATCATTCATTCATTCATTCATTCATTCATTCATTCATTCATTCATTCATTCATTCATTCATTCATTCATTTTCTGATCCGTTTGTTCCCTTTCGGGGTCACGGGGATGCCGGAGTCCATCCCAACCACTTCTAGGCGGAGGCATGGGACACCCTGGACAGGTCGCCTGTCTGTCGCAGAGCCACTCCGATCATCTTTTAAACTATTTTCAAAGTGTTTCAAGTGGTCTTTTCATTATGATAATGCTGTTTTGGCCTAAATCAAGAATTCTGTGTGGTTTTCAAGGAGCGACAGGAGTTCATTAGAAATTCACCTCTGAGTTGTGGGTTAGACTGTTGGTGCAGAGTAAGTCCAGCCCGCCTTTCCATCATCCATCTGTGATGGACAGCCCTTTACACCCCAAACCTAAAATTACTGGTGCAACAAAAACGGCGAGCAATATCAAATTTATCCAGCCGTACAGTTTGATCCAGATTCCAGCTCAGAGGAGGAAAACAAAAACATTTGTGGATCTATTTGTCTGCAAAGGGGATGCATCAGAATGGAGCCGAGCAAGAAGCCTGTGACCTATCCAGTGTATTTTTTCTTCGTAACATATATGATCTCTCTCAAACCGCTTTTCTTCGTCTGCTTCTGTTTGCGACAATTTAAAAATAAAATGATCAGAAATGCAATTAAAAGCTTACTTTTGTTTTTATCTGTAGTCCATCATCAGAAAAACCCACAAGAACATGTTAAAAACACCAAAAACACCTTTTTCACTAGATTTTCATTGGAGTGGGTCTTTGAGAATGCAGAGATGCGTTGCTGCATGGCACACAGAAATCAGAAACCCAGTCTGTGTCTGTGTGTTATTATGTTACAAAACTGCTAACACAGACAGAATTGAAGGTCCCTGGATGCCTGGGGTTAAGTCCGAAGGCCCACATAAAGGTCCCACCTGCCCCAAATAAAAGAAAGACAGAGACAACCCACCACCACAACCCCGGCCCTACCACCACCACCAGGAGAAGCTCATCTTCCTCACGTTTGCCTTTTTTCTTATTTATAGTAACTTATTTCAAAGGTAAACTCTTTGGAACGTTCCAGCTCTTGGACTTTATCATCACTTACTGTTCACCATCAACACATTTTAGTGTCATCTGCAAACATGATCATCTGCAAGCACTGACAAGCATCCGTCCTCAAGACAATCATCCAGCCCTTCACTCCAATAACTTTGCTAAACTATATATTACGCGTTTTTGTTATGAATTCACACTACATATAAAAAATGGAATTACCCTAAACTTTTGTGATCAGATCCTCACAAATGACACGTTTACGTAATGAACACGGTAAGTGCCTCTCTGCTTCCTCCCACTATCAGACTGAAGATCAGGAGTTGATTTTGATGCTCTTCACTCTCCTGATTGCAGCGTCTGCCTGCCTCTCTAATTATGCCTCTCATCATCTCCGCTTCCCGTTTCCATGGTTACTAACAGGCTCTTCCTCCATAAGTCACTTTGCTAATCCAATGAAAATGAGCGAGCTGGAATCTGACTCTGAGTCTCTGTAGTATTATTGTGTGTATGTGTTCTTGTTAGCAACCGGTCCCCTGTCTCCACTGGCCATCACCAGAGTACCTAACACTTCCCGGTTTCCATACTACAATTCCCATCAGCCCTTTCCCTCAATACCAGTATGTTTCCCAACTGCTTCCACCCATTCATTACTCACCTGCAATCACACAACCTCTATATATTCAGTGCACTGAGCTCTGCTCAGTGCGAAGCATTGTATCTATTAACCTTATATTCATGCTGTGCTTACTCAGCCGTGTCACTGATCATCGCTGGTCCTCAGTCCAGGTTTGCGGCGTCATTCCCCACCTGCATCTTAACCTCATCAAAGCCCGAAGCCGACGCCTGTCACTCTCATCTGCTCAAGCTCTCAACGTTTTTCCCTGTTTCCTACCCATTCATATTAAACTCCGCATATGGATCCATCTGCCTCCGACTGTTAGTTACAGTTCGTATGTGAGGAAACCCCCTTCATCCTGCTGTTGAACAAACTTGAGAGAGGCTGCTGGACAATCATCCACCCATCATCTGATGACCAATAAGCTCTTTGAAAACCTCTTCAAATACTTTTCTCTGCCGTAAAACACTGCATTAAAAAGGTGATGGAGAAAAGCATCAGCTGACTAAAAGTTAAGGATTTTTAAAATTATCAGAAGAGCAGAGAAGAACGGACACTTCTGTCCTCGTCTGAAGACATGAGGACTTCATCTGAAAATTATAAAGAGAAGCTTTATAATTTGTAAAGTTTCACCCCAAACTCTTTACATTCCTAAGATGAATGGGCTCAATTATATTCTTTAAATTGGTAACTTGTTAATAAGAGGAAACATGTTATTATTTGAAATACTTAAAAAATTGACAAATTTTGCTTTTAGTTTGTCAGAAATAAATACTTTTTTTTAAAACTATTGTTAATTCCGCCTTCTATTTGCTAGTTTTACTATATTGATCTCCAAAATACATAACATCGAATCTGAAATATACCTTTTTTCAGGTCACAATAAAAATGTTGCAAATATTCCATTTAATGCTGATAGGAGGTTTTTGTCTTCTGATCTTTATGCCCTAAAAAAAGGGCAGGATTTTCTTGCAGGTTCACTTTAAATGTGGAGTTATCCTTGTTCTCACTATTTAATGTAAATAGTCACATTGGAGGTTTTAGATTTTGGCCTAAGCTCTTTTTTTTGCATCGGTAACATTGTTTTTTTTATTTTTTCTAGGTAACATCTTTGCTCTTGTCTGTTGTTTGTTTTGGCTCAACAGAAAAAGATGTCAGACCCGCCTTTGCAGTTTCACCATTTCTGATGCCATGAACGAACACTTCCATGTTTTTGCCACATTAAATTGTCACTAAAGTGCATCACAACGCAGGTTATCTGAAGGGTAACAGTGACTTAATCTAGTTTAAACTGAATACTGAAATTTCTACATTTTTTTCTTTGTTATCTTTGTTACTTTTCAGGTTCTATATTTAAAATCCCTCCATCCATCCATTTTCAGAGCATGCTAAATGTCTTTTGGAGTCACAGGGTTGCTGGAGCCAATCCCAGCTACTGTTGGGCAAAGGTGGGGTACACCCTGAACATGTTGCAGGATTTTAAAATAACCATTTAATTCTGTGATTTAACAATATTTTTGGTGGTACCTATGATCACTCAGACTAGAATGCTTTTTTTGGGTGTGGAACACCAAGCTTCACCTCTGCTGAATCCGCAGTGTCTGAGCTCAGCAGAGGCATAGCATGGAGAGGCTGCCTTCATGTGGCTTTGGACTGAATTCATCTCTTAATATGCCCCAGCGACACGTCCTCGCTTTGCTCCAGGGCACAGGAGCAGGCAGGTTGCGTGTTCCACGAAGCCGTGGAAAGTGTTCGGCATCACAACGTGAGGCAGCGAGCTGACATTTAGAGGACTAACAGCGCAGCCACTGCCAGGCTGGGTGTCATGCAGATGTGTGTGTGTTTCTGAAAGCACATCTTTCTTCTGATGGTGCGCTGCAGCTGGATGAGAAAGGAACATCTATTTATATTAGAGACTGCCTGCATGAAGCTGCAGGTACGAGTTCACTTTTCTGCATCCTGGAAGGATGTTCTCATCCTTTCATGTCTGGTTTTTATCCCAGCTGTGCAGCTGATAAAAATATATTTGTACAAGAACAAACTGCAGCCTCACCAGCAACCCGCTGACGGAGAGCTGCAGAGAATATGACTTCCTCTGGAGGAAGTCAAAGAAAAATGCTCCCTCCACTTCTTTGCAGTAAAACATTCATTGTACCTGCAGAGAAGATGGACTCAGCAGAAGGTTACTCATTACACCGTGAGCGGTTTTGAGGAAGGAAGATGCAAAGTGAAGGAAGAACTTTGAGTCTGAACATGCGGTCTGAAGCTTGTAGTGTCTGAGATGAACTCCTTGTTGAACAGTGTGATTTCGAGAAAAATTACTTTCTCTCCTGACCTCAGAGTGGATCTTTTTGTCCTCCGTGGATCGATGAAGTATTTCTGAATATGAACCTGAATAAAAAAGCTTCTGTTAGGTTTTGTCAGCTGAAGTCAACCCGTGTCCTTCATTAGATTGACGAGTTTCTTCACGCTCTCCACCTCATTAGTGTTTAGATTATCCAGCCTTTTTTCCAAAGTGATCAATAATCAGCGGCAAGGAGCGTCGCTGTTCGGGCCGACAGACGCTCTGTCTTTGTGACAGCCAGAGGGAGCAGCGGGGAGGCGAGCTGCTGCCTGTGCTTTGTAACACAGCGAGAGCAACCATGCACCCAAAGAGCAGATCAAACGGCGAAAAAACCAAAACCATATTGGTGAAACTCTCCGATCTCCACGTTCTGCTGAGCAATCCGGAGAGGCGGGAGCCGTCTATAAACTGCAACTATCTGCAAATGATGTGTGACAGTGGAAATGTTGATGCAGCTGATGTTCAGACTTACATAATCTTGTCCTACAGGCTGATAAATCCCAAACAGCCCTTTGGAAAAGGTCAAAAATAGTGTGCCATCTGTCAGATGACCCGAAACACAGATTAACCCCTTCAGATCCAAGGCTTTCTTAAAAAAAAATACAAAAAAAAAAAACTTAACAAACTTTAACAGTCATCAAAACTCAAAACTTTATTAGAGATGAAATGCCAGCAGCTGAAAAAGGCTGCTCTTCTCGTGAATTATGTCAAAATCGTCAGTATATTTAAAAAACAAGTTTTTGTCAAAAAAAAAAAAAAAATTCTCCTTCATTTATTTATTCTTTTAAGCCTTTTCCTTTGAAAAGCAGGGTGTAACACCTGAACTTTGTGTTCAAATCTGCTTAGGTCTGTGTTGGACTGGATGATGAAGTTGCGCGTACGCACACAAAGCAACAGAAACTGCTTCCTCCTGTTGTTTGCGCACACAGCTGGTGCTCCTCCTGTTTTCTGGCCCACTTCTGCACCAGCTGGCCCCCCATCACAGAATTTTAGAGCTGTCTCAGCAGACCGGTGCTGCTGGTCCAGATCTGAGCTGAGTCAGGATGGAGGCCTGGCAGCGGCCACGCGCCCGAGGAGCAAATCTGTTTCTCTTCCCAAAGTCTGTTGATGCAGCAGTGTCCAAATGTCAACAGGTGGAGGCCCTTTTCTGTGCCCCTTCATCCTCAGGATCCTCTTTTCTGTCCTCTTCTTCATTTGTTTCTCCGACCATTCGTCTGCTTCCATTTCTAACCTGCTGTCGCAGAAAAACTGGTGGCACAAAAGAGGCGTCTGGCTGGTCTCATCCCTCCCCACCTATCGCCGCTCAAGCGTCCGATCCGAGTCCAGCCGGTGACAAACGTCTGCCTGCTGCGAAGGACTCTGATGAGTCAGGGGAAAGGCGGCGGGTGTGATGGACACATCCATCTTGTAAATGAATCAAAGCTAAAACAACATCTGCTGTTGGCTGGAGCCTTCATTCCAGGAGTGAGGAGGAAGATGTAATGATTTTATGGACATTAACGTTCTCTTTTGATGAAATTTGATTCTGGTTCTTCTGTGACGCTTCCTGTGGTCTCCCACCATTCCCTGGCCCTCTCCCTTATCTCGAGATCTTTCTTTCAGAAAGGCTTATGTGCAGGGAGGCATGAAAATGAGGCAAAAATGTGTGTGTACAAATTTAAACACAAAGAAATGTTAAAAAGAAACCACACTACTCACGATAAATTAGAAATGTTGTTGTTTACGTAAGTGCTTTTCTTGAAGTACGTTAAAGTTACCTTTGATATTCCAAGTAACGAGTGAGAAGAAACACAATTTTCATTAGTTTGATATTTATTATCCCCAAAATTAAGACAATATTAAAGATAGCCGCTAATGAAAAACATGGACCTTTGGAAACAAACGTCTTTGGAAAGTTTTTTTGCCAAGGGGAAAACGACCAGCCAGGTAACAGAAGAGGAGCCTTTGACTTAACAAGTTTTAATAGACAGTACTTCTTTTTTGCACCATGAGTGTGGGAAGGGGAGAGATGATGACACCTGTGCGACTTACAATGGCATGAATGTCTAAATAAGATAACAGGGTTCATCTTGTGACGTCTCTGTTCCTCTCTTATCGTAGCATTGCTACAATAATCATCCGCCTGCGCTCTTAAAGATCGGTCCGTGGGAACTTTGTATGATGTCATACCGGTCCGCTGCGTTTAAAAGGTTGGGGACCATTTCTCTATGGTGTTCAGGTCAGAGGTCATTGCTGACCAAACCCTATGAGCCACTCTCACTTCCTGAAGTCTAGCTGTGACAGTTCTGGCACCATGTGTTGGAGCGTTATCATCCATGAACAGAAAGTTGGAGGTGTTTTAATGGAATTGGAGTTGAATTGAAGGGACCATCTAAGACAGCAGTTCTCATTACGTCGATTGCGATTGAAGATGTGACGGTAGATCGTGGATCCTCAAAAATAAATAAAAACAAAAACATATATCTTTAATTCTAAAAAAATGCCGTCAGTAAAAAACTATCTTCATCGGGACATATTTTGATTGATTGACATGAAGAACAGCCAATCAAACATTTTCTGAGACATATGTCATTGCACATGTGTGTTTAACCCTTGTGCTATCCTAGGCACTTTAACATTGGGAGTTGGGTCATATAGACCCACTAGACAGTGCTCTGAACCTTTTTTCTTCAATGATTTGTGATCTTCACTGGTGTCCATGGATTACATGAAATCTTTCCACCTTTATCCACCTTTGTCATGGTAGGGAGAACACATCAATGTAAGGGGGGGGGGGGGGGGGGGTCATCTAAGATAGCATAAGGGTTAAGTACACTGCACGCACATTCTGCCCGCCGTCTTCTGTCAGGCCCCACTGCATGCCAGGTCACCGGCGGAGGACAACTCCAGCCCACAAGAGCGTTGATTGAGACCCGGGCCAGCCCGAATGCCCTCTCGGTTGGAAGTGAGACCAAGACCACTGACTCAGCCGTCCTGCCACGGCGCCTGCTGCCAGATCCAGAGTTCCACGACTGAGGGGAGCCACTCACTGAGGCAGCAGTGTTGTCCTGAAGCACCCGCTTCTCCAGCCCTGCCCACAGATCAGGGGCCCGTGCTGCCCGTACTCTGTCGCTGCTACACAGCCCAGCCGACGCCCCGAGCCATAGACCGTAGCAATACAGAGTATTTACAGTCAATGCTCGCCACCCATTGGAAAGCCTGATTCATGTGCGCTCTAGCTTCTGGGGATAACTGCTTGATACTGTGTACAGCAAATATTTGTTTCAAAGGTTAAGCCAACATAAAAGTGTTCAGTGGACTCCTAACTGTGGATTTAGCAGCTAATGTGCCTAATTTTTCTCCACTGGCCCAAGGTTAGTGACTTAAACAGAACCTAGAACAGAAAGAACATATAATGCTTTTGGTTGTCAGCACACTGCACGTGAAAGCTGGTAACACATGAATCAGATTCAACGAGCTGTTGATGGCAAAATTACAGGAATTTTTTTCATGTTGTAATCTTACATATTCATCTCAATTTATCTATTTATATAAGTATATGTAAGTTGCTGTTTCTCTTTCGGCTTTTCCTATGAGGGGTCGCCACAGTGAACGAGTCGCATGGTAAACTTGGAAATGTTTTATGCCGGATGCCCTTCCTGATGCAACCCTCTCAAAGCAACCGGGCTTGGGACCGGCACAGAGGTAGAGAAGGGAACAGGGAGGAGCCTGGAATCGAACCCTGGTTTCACGGACGGCCTCGCAAACCAGCACGAGCTAAACCGGAGCCCCATAAGTATATATGTAAGTATACGTATTTATAAAAGTATATATGAGCACACTCCTGGCCTTAAGCAGACGCCCAAAGAGGTACACAAGAGATAATGAAGCCAGATGGCCAAACAGGCTGTTCGTCACTTAGCCTGCGAAGTGTACGTTCAGTGGCAGGGTCAAAGCAGCAGAGCAGACCAATGGCTGGTCATTTAAGTCAAAGCAGTGGAGTTGGTTGTGAATTGTTTGTCCGGAAACCCTAGTACCCCTCACATCTGGTAATGGGCCTGCAGCTGCGTGGCGTTCGGTTGTTGCGCAGCGCGGAAGGTGGGTTGTGGTAGGTGGCAGAGTACGGCGAGCGTGGATGTGACTCTGGATTCGAGCTGGGCCCCTTTCCCAGATCTCTCCAGCTCATGGCGGGCTGGCTCGGCTGACACTTAACAGCTGACTTAGAACTGGTGTGGATCAGAGGAATCTGACTACTTAACAAAAACAAAGCATCGTATTTACTTCTTCTGTGGTTCACTCGCGATACATCTGTAAAACTTCACGTAAAGACCACAAATGTATGTCATGTATGTAGGTCATGTATGATTAATTTTCATCCGTAAATTAAGAACAAAATGTAAATAGCGGTTCTGTGACAGGGCCTTTAACTGCAGACCACAGAGCTTTATTGCTATGTCGTAAATATTCCATCAGTTTCTCTGATGCAAAGATTTTTATGCTCCAAATGAACAGATTGACCATCATTCCTTCCTTCAAACTCTTGTTTACTCATTGAAACTTGCATGTTCCTGCAGCTTCAGGCTGAGCTTGTGCACATCAGTGGGGGATCTTCCTCTGCAAAAACTTAACCTTCTCTCTCCTCAAACCTGACTTTCTTCCACGTTGACGCCTCAGTCATCCAAGTGCTGACAAAAAGATTTCTTTATATGTTTGTTGATTTCTCTTCTGTTAACATCACGATAAGGCCATTTTAGTCCGGACTTATGGTGCGGTCTCCAAAATACTCAATCTACCAACACAAAATAGGAAATGTAATAAATGTAAAATCTTCTACATTGTTTTAACAATGGGGATTAACTTATCTGCCGAATAAAATGACAAGGATTAAGCTTTTCTCCATCTTCCACATCCTAAAAGACTAAATTTCTTCTACTTTGGGAATGAAAACAAGTCCAAAAGTTCCAGCTTGGACCAGCAGCAGGTGCTAGGAGGCTTTCTGCTGGAATTTTGCTCTTCAGAGAGGGGTTTCCAGCTGCCTGACCTCATTCTTTTCTTTCTTAGCTCCCAGATCCCTCAGACAATGACTTATATTATTTTTCAAATTAAACTGAAGACACAAATACGTTTAATTTATCTCTCAATGTGTTCCACCAGCAGACAAATATGTGCACTCCGGGAGGAAAGCGGCTGAGTCAGGAAGGAAACACGGTGTTTGCTTTTCACCTGGCTTAGTCAGAACACCACCATAAATCTATTATGAAAGTATGGGGGCAAGTGGGGGGGGGGGGGGGGGGGGGGCAATAATGTGACTAAAGGAACTTGTCTGCAAAGCAAACACACAACGACATGGTGAGGCTATGCACAGTCTGAAAAACGTAACAATCAGATATTAATGTGCTTAATTCTTACGCATTTCTGAAGGGTTTGGTGTATAAGAACATTTTCAAAGCTTTTAATGAATCTTCATTTTTCTGCGTTTTAACCTGGTAAAAACAGGATCTACATGTAAAACCCTTCGTTGATCCTGTTTCCAAACATATTTAATGTTGCAGCTTAAATCATGTGGAACCTGAAGTGAAAAAGAGACTTTAAACTAAAATAACCCTTGTGCTATCTTAGATGACCCCACCCTTACATTGACGTGTTCTCCCTACCATGACAAAGGTGGATAAAGGTGGAAAGATTTCATGTAATCCATGGACACCAGTGAAGATCTCAAATCATTGAAGAAAAAAGGTTCAGAGCACTGTCTAGACCAGGGGTCTCCAACCCTGTGGCGCCCGCGAGCACCCCTTGTGGCGCCCGCAGGGAATGCACCAATTGAATTGTAGCAAATATTCAACAATCAATAATGGCATGTCTGTCAATGACAACAATATCAACTCTGAGATAAAGGTTGACAAAAAAACAAATACGAAAACAAATATAACCTTAACCTTTGTTTTGTAAAGTGTCCTTGTGTTTCTTGAATGGCGCTTTAAATAAAATGGATTATTATTATTATTCATATGACATAAAAAAAATTATCAATAAAAATAAGGGTCTATTACAAAAGTTTAAATAGATCAAATAAATTACACAAAGTCTGGGCATTCTTATGATTCATGTAATGTAAAGATTTAGAGAATAGGTTAAGACGGTTGAGTAATCCATTAATGTGAGGTTTCACCTTTAAGAATTAGTGAAGATTGAGCATTCCCATAAAATGATATTTACCCTTCCAATCATTTTTTACATTCTCGCTTTAACTGGGATAATGATCTTTGTGTCTTTTGTGGAAATGATGTAGAAACTGTGGAACATCTTTTCTTTGAATGTTTTCATGTAAAATAGTTTTGGTCTTCTTTTCATAATTGGCTCAAATCTAAAAATATCAGCATTACCCTTTAAATTGGAATACAATTAAAATTCGATTACAATTAAATGACAAAAATCTGGACTTTCTGATTAATGCACTGATTGTAATTTCAAAGAATTTTATTCATACTTGTAAATATTGCAGACATTTTTAATACTTGTCTATATTTTAATTGGTGATAGTATAAATATATACAGCAGGTAATGCAGGCTGGAAAACAGCTGCACTTTTTCAGACCATAAATAAACAATAGACAATTTGTTTATGAAAGTTTTGAGGATTTTGGAGGATTTTTAATGTTGGTGTCGCACAAAATTAGAAAAATGCCAAATATTTTTGGAGTGATCCCAGTGATGAGTTCTGTGATTTAGTTTTTTATGTTTTATGAGACCTAAACATGATTTTCACAATTATGTTTAAAAAGTTAAAGTTAAGTTAAAGTTTTAAAGGTTTAAAAGTTAAGCTTTAGTGTGTTCAATAAATGTTTATCTTGTTCAGCCCGCAACCTAAAGTGTGTTTTGGATTTAGGCCCCCCCTTCTGCAACTGAGTTCACCCCCATGTAATACGAGTCTAGAAAATTCATGCATGTTTTTGTGTGTAAAATATGCAAATAAAAATAGGGCACACGAAAGGACGTCCTCAAATTGTGTTTGTGTGTGCGGGGGGGGGGCTAGGAGGTTTTTAATAAACAGGTCCTGTGGCGCCCTTCATACCACTTAGTGTCCATGAAATAGCCCTCAGTCTCGAAAGGGTTTGTGACCCCTAGTCTAGTGGGTCTAGATCAGGGGTGGCAACCCATGGCTCCGGAGCCACATGTGGCTCTTTCATCCTTTTGTTGTGGCTCCCTGTGACTTTGGAAAATAATGAGTATTTTATAATAATTAAATTTTATTTTAGTTTGTTCATCTGTTGGCTCCGTACGAAGCGCGTACCACGTCAGAACCAGCTTCCTAAATGAGCTTGTATTTATCGGGCGAGAACTGCAGAGCTGATAGCAGGAGGAGACACGCGGTCCGGAGTGATCTTCTGCCGGGAACTTGACGTGCTGTGGGGCAGAGAGCAACACGCTGATGACAGAGAGTTTGCGCCAGTGTTGCCAGATAGAGTCACAGTTTTCCAGCCCAAAAGTCATCTGAAAACCGCCAGACCCAGCCAAAAACCGCCCAACATAACTTTTGTTGATATTTTTTTTCGCACTGGACTGATTTAGCAAAATAAAAGATTTTTCTAAATAAAAGATAGTTCAGACTAAAAATAAAATATGTACAATATTGAATATTTCTTCAGCGGGCCGCCTTCTTCCATTCATTTTCTTAACCCACTCTATCCCCGCCATAACCTGCGTCCTGCTCTTTCATCCTTGTGCTGCGCTGGAGCGACCCGACTATCGTATTTTGCGCTCTCTGTGTAGGACACACTGAGGAGCGCGGGGGAAACAAATCTCAGCTGCAGAGGAGTTGAACAGGTGAACAGGTAGAGAGGAAAAGCAGGTAGAGAGGTGGAGGAGGGGCTTTGGCTTTAAACTCTGTCAGAGAGAAGCAAACACGGGCGTCCGATTGAGACGCAGCTTTCTCTGCAGGAGTTGAAGCAGAGACTTTCCCTGGGATGATTTTATAAACCCAAACATGGAAACATGATTACCAAGTAGAACTCTTCAAAATAATAAACCTGATCTCTCCACATTCTCAGTTTCTACCATGCATTGATGAACACATGGCTCCATGCAGCGATCAGACCATAACTTCAGCTGGTGGCTCCTCCCAACGCGGCCGCGGTCTCATCCTTTTAAGAACACAATGTGCATTTGCAGTGATGTATGTTTCAGAGGATGTCCGGTTGGCCAATCTACATGTCAATCAAGTCCCGTACTTCTCAGTGAGGATTTTGATTGGCTGGTGGATTTTTAAGAAGTACTTTTTTTATCTTTTCTGGCCCGCGATCTACACTCATGTCCTTGAAGATCGACGTAATGAGCACCCTTGATATAATATATACATGCATAATATATATAATGATGTCAAAACGGGTTGTGGCTCCGGGTGCTTTCTTTTCATTAGGGGCGGTCCCAAATGGCTCTTTGAGTAAAAAAGGTTGCCGACTCCTGGTCTAGATGATCCAACTCCGAAAGGTCAAAGCGCCTAGGATAGCACAAGGGTTACTAATGATATAGTGATCCCTCGCTCTATCGCTGTTCACCTTTCGCTGTTTGCAGTTTTTTTTCACTGCAACTTTAAATGCCTTTGTTTTTTCAGAGTGCAATGTGTTCTGCGTGTTGATTGGCTGTTGAGCTTGTCGATCAATCCCCGTGCCATGGCACCTGTACAGAATGCGTTCAGTTTTCCAGATCTACATAAATCCTGGATCATGATCAGATCTTTGTTTTCATTCTATGATCATGGACTTATTTTTTCATGAAGGTTTGAACTTTGAGAGTTTGAACAAGAGAAAAAAGTCTAAAATGTTCATGTCTGTCTGAGAAAAGTGTGGAAAGCATGAAGTGAGGAGTTTTACAGTGATCCAACTTTGTGGATTTCACCTATCGCAGTTTTTTTTTTAGAATCTAGGTAGTACAGTAATCGAGGAAAGACTGTTTACCAATTTTCACGCAGAATTAAACAGCCTTTCCTTTTTGCTGCCCCCCAATTGGTCTTTTCAGGAGCACTGACGATTGCATTTTGACATTTTTGCTGTTTTAATGTAGTATTGTAATTCAACTGAACAAGCTCTTTGTCATGTTGTTCGTGTAAATTATAGTTTTAAGTCATATCTCAACTAAACAAAACTGTTTAATATGAGATTTTATGTCGGTTGACGTAACATTATAATAATAATAATAATAATGGATTGGATTTTTCTGCGCTCTTCAAGTCACTCAAAGCGCCTACATTGTGTCCATTATTCATTCACTCCTCATTCATACTTGGTGATGGTAAGCTACGGTTGTAGCCACAGCTGCCCTGGGGCAGACTGACAGAGACGTGGCTGCCATTTCGCGCCTACGGCCCCTCTGACCATCACCGTACAAGTACAAACTTCTTTTGGCTCTTCCAATTTGCAACCATTAAATGGTGTTAAGCGGTAAAATGTTTGCTTTTTGTTCAGAAGAAGAAGCCTCATGAAGCCTTCATTGAGTTCAGACTCCATGGGCTGCACAGTGGTGCAGTGGTTTGCCTTCTTACCTTACAGTGATATGGCGGTATGATAGGGCGGTTGTGTGGACCTGCAACTAACTTGTAACATGTCCAGGGTGAACCCTGCCTTCACCCAACAGCGGCCAGCTTATAAGCTCACGGAGCCCTAAAAGGGATGCAGCAGGTTAAGAAAATTGATGAATGGATGGAAGAATCTTAATGTTCAACTATTGTAGTTCTAATTTTTCATTTTTCTTTAGGTTATTAGGAGCCACAATATCAAACTACACTCTTAGAAAAATAAGACAGCTAGTATTATAGTTATAAATAACCAACTGTTTGTTCGACATAAATTAAACATAATATAAAAAATCCTATTTTTCTAAATATGTAATAGTTTATAACTTTTGACAGTGGTTCACATTACTTCCTTTCAAAATAAAAGACACCCTGTGCCACTCATCTTAACGCATCAAATGTAGTAGTAGGTAGTGTAATAACAGTAATAATGTTTAATAACAGTAATAATACAAGTTACAATAAAAAAGTCTATTTTACCATTTGTGGTAAAATAGACTTTCTGACCTCTCAGTCAGAAAGTAATAAATCTAACTAAGTAAAATTAAACCAGAGGTAATTAAGTAAACCCTGCCAAATTTTTCAAGCCATGAGGCACACTTTAAATCCTTGAATTTGTTCAAAAATAGCAAATCTACCTTATAACACCTTAAGTATAGATTCTGGTTGTGCATACTGACCTCAGATTGATTTTGTGTGATCCATGGAGCTAATAAATCCACCAAAAGGTTTTAGTATGACTTCAGAAAAATATGTAGGATTGTTGGAGCATTATGGGTACTGTAGTCAGCCCATCAGTTTGATGCTACTGTCCTTCTACTGTTTGGGAACAAGTTGACTAAAGTTTGAGTTAACCAAATGAACTCAAACTTTAGTTTAGTAAAAACGAAACTTTAGTTTACCTGTTGGTTTACAGTTACTTTTAATAGATAAAACCTAATTTTTCTTTACCCAGAGAGCCACAATGGAGGGGTTAAAGAGCCACATGTGGCCCCAGAGCCTCAGGTTGCACACGCCTGGTTTAGTAAAATGTGAGTTCCTTAAATAAGCAACTTCATTTAATTGAAACCGTTGCTTAACACTTTTCACGTTTTTTTTAATGAGTTGAGAAAAAAAACATCTAAGTAATAACAAAACCTAAAGATGTTTCCATGACTTTCAAATCTATGTCAGAATAAAACACCAGTACTTTGGTTAAACAAGAAATTTTAAAATAATACAACAAAAGGTTATGTTAACACAACAAATCAAGTTTTAAAATTTCAAGGTATCCCTTTAACTCGTGTTTTTTTTAATGTTATGTTTTGTTTTACGGTGTGAATGCTGCCTCTGCCAACCTCCGCAGGCACATTCTGCCCCTCCACCCCCCGCTAACATCCAAATGACCTGTGACATTCATGAAGTCTCCTAGTCTTTATGCATCTGTGCTCAAGTCAAATCTTGCTGTTTGTAGGCCCATAGCAACCAGACTCATCTCAGCTTCTCTGGGTCTGACACACTACTTTTCTTGTCAACCGTTATTTACTGGACACATGACGTAGAAAAAACGATTATACTCTCTGATTATAAAACTGTTATCTTTTTGCCACATGTGCCTTCAAATGAAAGAACCAGTGCAAGTCTAAAGGTTACACTTCTTTATTCTGTGTTTCTTTTGTCAGGGTGCAGCAATAATCTTGTGTGTTTTTTTATAAAGGTCCTCGAAAATTAAGAGATCCCTTAGTCATTACTGCCTTTACAGATGGATATGGGCTGTCTGTGAGTGAAAAAGGGGTAAATCTGTACGGGGCAACCAGGTTGCCTGCAGGACATTTTAAGATTATAGACGACCCGGTGAGCCCTTAAGGCAAAAACGTTCTTGGGTATTTGTTTCTATGAGCATGCTGTTGGTGACATGTTGTAGTGCAGTGTTTTTCAACTTTTGTTGAGCCAAGGTACACTTTATCCTTGACAAAAATCCTGCGGCACACCAGCATCCAAAAATTTAAAAAGGAGAAACTCTGTAGTCTGTATTGATGTACAGTCCCTCCACAATCTCACATGCATTTTTGTGATAATTGTGGCAGAAAAAGCTGGAAGTTGCAGCTGTTTTTTCTAGAAGTCATAATAAAAGTTAAGTTAGTTTTCTGTAATAAATTTCAACTAAATTATTTGAAATTTTACCCTGGTAGTTGTTTTTTCCTCCAGTTTATTAACATGCAGTTTTATGTAACCTAAAAATAAACAAATATATTCTTTCTAAATAGTGATTTATTTTTTAAATATTTTTTTCAATGTTGGTGCAAAGGCAACCGTAATTTTAGAACAATATGATCACAATGTTTGATGAGATTTACACAAAAGGTCTAACATTATATTTATGTTTTCTGTAGCTACACAAAAAGTTAACATGTTGAAGTTTTATTAGTTTTTCTTTTGTCTTATTCAAAGATGAAGACTTTGAAAACTTTAACAAAATGTTTTATTTCTTTTTAGATGATTTTTAGATGATTAAATTATTAAATTATTTCAATTTAGTTTAATTGTGTCTGTTGGCCACTTCACCTTAATCCTGTTTCTTAAATGTTGTTATTACTTCTTCTTAAGTTTAACATATAAAATAATGCAGACGTTATTAGAAAAGTGTTTCAGTTAGAAAGATGACTTGGACCAAACTCTGGGATGTTTGGCTGTTAATAAACACAAACCTTGAAGGACAACTAAACTGTTGACCTCTGATTTCATCAAGAAGGTTTAAAAACTGTTTGATGTGTGCTTGTTGTGGTTTCAAGACGTGTAACAGGGAAGACTCATTTAATGCTGAGACGCTGTCACTTTAACCCGATGCATCATGGGAGATGTAGTGTGAAAACTCCTCCAAAAGGGCAGAAAGACTCGCTTCTCTGAGCTTCATTGTTTTGTTCACTTGTTCCACGGTCTGATACCGGATTCTGTGGAAAGCTACACCGCTAAAGACGAGCTTTAGCTGGTATTTTTGTTAGAACTGAGCGACTTTATCAGCAGAATTTAGAACAAGGAAGTGAAGACTTTAAGCACT
Source organism: Oryzias latipes (assembly GCF_053564925.1). Taxonomy (NCBI): domain Eukaryota; kingdom Metazoa; phylum Chordata; class Actinopteri; order Beloniformes; family Adrianichthyidae; genus Oryzias; species Oryzias latipes. The sequence goes on along the minus strand of NC_136256.1, from coordinate 4,721,140 downwards.
TCTGATTGGTCAGACTGATGACATGTGATTAAGCATCCAAGAATGATTTGTGGAGAAAATTAATTTTACATAAACATAGCTTCAGCTGCGGCTAAATCGCGGTACCGTCATTCTTATCAAAGTGTCTTTAATAGAATCAAATAAACACAAAGAAAAAAGTATTTTATGATCTTTCATATTCCTAAACACTCAGTGTTTTATCAGGGCCTGTTTGGATGAACACAGAGCTGATATCCTGGAGATGGAAAATGTTTTTAGATCAGTGAAAATGGGTAATTTCCCATGCACACCTGACCATATCTCGAGGCACGGCACACTGGTTGAAAAACACTGTTGTAGTGAACACTTAAACATCACTTAAGGGTAGGTAAAAGGTTAAGTAGGTGAGACGTAGGCGTGTCTACGGATTTTTCACTTTTTCAACCCCCCAAATCCTGTTGAGTTGGCAAGCAGCCCGTTGCTGTAGTTCAAGTGATAGGCTCTGCATTCTCCTTCTGTACAGCCCTTTTAGAAATAAGGAAATGAGACGATCAGAGCTCATTTGTGTGGGCATCTTACGGACACTTACACATTACCTGCACACCCCATTTGTGTGTTAGTAAGGGGCCAGTAAATGCAAGACGACAAGAGTGTTGCGTAAGAGCACCATACAACAGCATCCCTTACGTCATAAGTATGTGTAACTTCCATTATACTCACAAATACTTTATAGTAGTTATACTAGTAGTTATACTTTATAATAGTTTCTGAGAAATATATGGACAAAATCAGATATTAATCCCTACTATCAATCATCGCTGTGATAGTGTAGCAGTTTTTTATTTTCCTGCGTAATGTTCAATAGCTCTGTCTCTCAGTAAACCTGAGCAAAAAGCTGTCTGGGCATTCAAAAATCCATCCTTAATGTACATTTATTTTCTAAAATCCAAGTTTTACAGAAACCAAGAGTCAAACAAGATAAGTGTTTTACTCTGCTTTTTACAGCTTGAAAGCCTTTGACAAATAACTCTCCCCATGCTCTTCTTGCTCCTGCACCATGAAAAACAGACGTGTGAATGCAGTTTGACCGAAGATGAAGTCATGACATTAAGGTAATAAGGTTCAGAGCTGTAGAAGACATCCTGCCTCGTTCTGCTGAGTAAAATTCCTCATCCATCTGGCCTTGGCCTCTAGAGACCAGTTGCCCTCACATCCTCAATCATGAGCGTCCTCCAGAAACTGCTATTGGTCCTTCATTGGAGTTTTTTTTTCCACAGCAAACATCCTCTCTCAAAAAGATCTGTTCATTCACTTTATTGTGCAGCCAAATCTGCTGCAACCGATGTAAGTTCTAGCAACGCACAAAGTCGAGACACAGAGGAAGAGCTGTCAGAGAGCTTTTACTGTACATTGTGGACCATTCAGCTGCCCATTAATTCAAAGTGATTGTGGTTAACATGTGGTTTTCTTTATCACAGATAAATGACTCACAGGCCCTGGATATGAACCCTTAACCAAGCATTTAGCACACAGACTGTTTAACCCATTGTTATTATTCCCTTATTTTAACAACTTTTTTTTCAAACTGAACAACACAAAATATTAAAGAATTGAGCACAGATGCTTTAAGAACTGCAGACACAGGCCTTGGGTTTTCTTCAGTACATGTAGCTTAATGCAGACAATGCAAAAAGGTGAAAAAACTCAGGTGGAGGACTCCACTGCTGTTTGTGGGTTCATAGATCACTGTCAGTGGATCACCTGCAGAGACGACCCACTCCGAAGGGACTCTTCCGGGCCATCATGATGGGATAATTTGCCAGTTGTTTTCCTGCAAGGCTGCAGAATTTTACACAGAAGCGTCTCCTTTTGCTTATGCCATAAGCACTTTTGTTGTGCAAAGTTGATTAGTAAAACATTTTTGCAGGTTCATACACATCACACTGTCATCCGCAAAGAAACAGACGGAAATAGATAAAACCAAAATAACATTCTTACTCATCACATTTTCCCCGAACCAGGATGAGTCAGGAAGAAGACAAAGTGTGTGCGTCGATTGCAGAATATTCTGAATACGTCAGGCTTTTAAATAGAAACAGTTTATCATGAAATGCCAGAGAGGAACCTACAGTCAACAAAATCTAAAGTGAGGTGGACGTTCTCAGTCCTTTAACACCAAAACTGCCAATAACTTTGAAAACAAATAAAGATGTTTTGAAGACGTTTTCAACCCTGACTTTGATTTATGACTATGTATGATCTTGTAACGAGAAAGAGACAAAGGACTTCTGATCCGTTTTTCAGCTAAGCTGGTATAAAAAATGCCAACTTAATGTAATGGCACCAACAAAAATCACTAAGCCTTGGAAATATCAGTAAGTAATAAAAGTCATGTACTAAAAACCCAACTGTAAAGTTTTATTTTAATAACAGCAAACCGTCAACAACCTGTAGTGCACACTGATGCATTTGTTCATACCATCTGGGAAGCAGTTGTCGGGGTCCATTGCCTCTTCAGCCAACTCTGAGTACTCATCCTCCTCTTCCCCAGGTTTCCTCAGGTCTACAGTGCTCCCCTCAGACAGGCTGATGTCATCCTTCTGCTAATGGGAACACGAAAAAAAACAGCCATCAGAGGAGTGAAGTCATCCATCAACAGCAGGTCAGGTTTGAAGCTTATCTTTCAGATGAAGAAAACTGAAACCACAATGTAACACAACCTTAAATCTGGAGAGCAACACAGAAAGTGAGAGAGAAGAAAATGTCAAATCCATTGTAAAACAGAAAGCTTGTTCATAGCAATAATGTAAAATAAATGTTTTGAATAAATATTGTACTACTGAACTTTTTAATTATTGAGTGAACCTAGGTCTGCCTCCTGATGCAGATGACTCCATTGTGATGTTTCTTTGAAGGTTCTCTGCACTAAACCTTTCATAATCAATGTTTTTTGAGATTTGGAAATAATGAGCTGTTTCATGGAAATTGTGATTATTTGGATATTTAGGATGCTTACATTTCCTAAAGAAAAAAGGGTTTTATTGTATTGCATTAATCAGGATTTACAAATAAAGGTCTGATTGAAAAATTTCAAAAATATTTAAGTCTTTCCACTTAAAAATAGAATTCCTGAGGATAAAAACAAAGCAGCATCTTCACTTTCTTTAATCCTAAGAATGTTTAGAAATCGTATTAATCTTATGAGTAAAATAACCTTTTGGTTTAACTAATCAGCATCCAATTAGATTAAAAACAAAAATATTATCATTCACATTGGAAAGTGTATCCTCTGCAGTTTTGATTGAAAAAGGAGGAAAGAAAAACTCATTGAACAAAAACTACAAACCTGTAAAGCTAATCGATAGGAAATGTTTTCATAATATTCATACTGGTAGGTAAGGAAAGTTTAAATGTAATGTATTCAGTCTAATAATCTTTTGATCTATTTTCAAAGTGGCCTTTTAATTATAATTATGCAATTTTTTTCCATAATTAATAAACTATCATTTTCATAGACATAGTTTCTGCAGAACAGCAGGAGTTCATTAGAAATTCACCTCTGAGTTGTGAATGAGACTGTTGGCATGGAGTAAACCTGCCTTCATTTCCCATCATCCTTTTGTTTACACTCTCTCCTGCTAGCTTTCAACCCATTTCAACTCTAACTAGACAATAGCATCAAAACAAAATGATGACTTTAGATTCAGCTTCCAGCTCAGACGAGGAAAACACAGACGTTCATGGATCCGTTTGTCTACAAGTAGATGATCAGAATGGAGCGGAGCAGGGAGACTGGTGGCCTACTGATTGTAGATTTTACATTACAACTACCATCTTTTTCCATTTTTTGTCTGATTCTGATTCACCACAATCTAGATAAAGAAGTCAGAAATGTAGGTATAATCTTATCTCCATCACGAGAAAAATGATACAAGAACATGTTAAAAACACCACAAAATACACATATTTTCATTGGCGTAGGTCTTTAAATATAAAGATAAGCATTCAAACAGACAGACAATTAAAGGTGGAGTTTCTCCACCATGATAGTTCCTTACTATTTGTTTGGTTTACCTTTGACAAACAGATTAGAGATTTGTATTTAGCTGTTTATTTCTTTGTAGAAGGTCCAATAGAATTTTCAATAGAAGCTTCTAGGAGCCATCGGGGACTTCCTGCTTGGAACATCAGGGGGGAGGAGTCACTCGGTCCAGTTCTTCTTTACAAACAATGGATAAAATCTCATTGCTTTTGTAACGAATTTAAGGTTAGAAAATAATAAATATTATTAAACAAAATATTTTTTTATGATATAAAAGTGTTGTAGGTTAGAAGCAACCAACAAGAAATGCAAATCAAATATTTGTTATTACAAAAGAGCAATGATAAATAAATAAATAAATAAATAAATGAGATTTTTTTTTTTCAAAAGTGAGCTTAGATTATATAAAACACACATTTGCATAGTGCTCAAATTTTCTAAACTTTTCTTTTGACTAATTTGGGAAAATGTTTGGCTCGTGAGATAAAACCTCACTAATAAATGAACTACTCTGTTCCTGACAGCTCTGGAGTCAAACTCGCAGCTGATTCTACAGTAACAAATGTCAGTGGTTATCTTTAAAAAAGACCGTCTGTTCAGTTTGTTTGACTGTCAGCTTCACTGCTGCATTTCAGGTTGAGTGAGTCACACCTGAGGTTATATAAGAGACCGGAGTTAAGAAACAGGAGAAAATCCTCCATCTGCCATGAAAGCTTCTATCTGTTCACAACACTCAGACATAACTTAAGAAAGGACACCCCCAACACACAAACACCACAACCCCCCCCCCCCTCCACACACACACACACACACACACACACACACACACACACCACCACCACAGCTACACTCCTTCAAAGGTCCCAAAGGTGAGTGTGTATCCTACAGGAATGAGACAAATACAGATAAGTGATTTGGTGAGTTGGTCTGTTTTTAAGATGAAGGAATAGCACCGTGTGTGTGTGTGCGTGCGTGTGTGTGTGTGTTCACAGGTGCATGTTCACAGGTAAGCTAACTATCTGAGTCAACAGCTACTATATATCTACATATATATTCTATAAATGCATTCGGGAGGCCGAGCATAACCAGAGTGACAAACACCAGCGTTGGACACCCAAACCCAAAGTAACAGATCTGAACACACAGCTCATCTCTGACACACAACGACAGTCAGCGCCCAGGAGACACTGGGACGCTCCCAGCAGCCTTCAGCCACAACTTGCTGACACTTGATGGCCATAATGAGGGGTTTAAATGTAATTCTGCTTTAAGCTGTTTGTTTGGTGGAGGCACAGGCAAGCAAATACATTTAGGGGTTCTGTATTTTGATTAGTGTTATCCTAAAGATAGCTTATATGTTATCTTTGGGATAGCATATAAATTAATATGCAAAAGAAGTTCATAGAGGTTTTTATGTTTCTGAACTTGCAAAACAGAAAAAATTGTAACTTTATATATTTTTCTTTTTAACAACATATAATAAAACAGTTGTGAATCACAGTGTGCTTCAGCAGAGAGCAGTCGGATATATATTGATTCTTGTTTTGTTTTTGTTTTTTTAAATGGAATAACACCAATTTGCTAAACCAAGGGAATATCTAACATAATGACATGTCTTTAGAGCAGCAGCCCACCAGGTGACTTAGACTCACAGGTCTGTTAGATGAAGCATAATGTTACATAGCAGTTGTTGTTTGTTGTGCCGTAAGGAACTCGGGTTTTAATGAGGAGACATGGGACTGAACCTTTAAGACTTTGGAATAGTTGCTTCTTTCTACAGCCACCCCCCCCGCCGACCCCACCTCCTCCAGCAAATCTGGACAAATCACAGATGAGGAGTCTGTGATCCGACACAAACTAAAATGTGACTTCAGCGTTTTGACTCACATCTGTTTATTTCATACATTAGTGGCACAAACTGCTTCACAAAATAAAAACATAACATATCTGAACTAATATCATAAAACAAAAACCATCACATAATATAATAAAAACTCACTCAATCCCCTTTACCGGTAACCTCCTCATGTCAAGCATTGAATGACAGATAAATTAGAACAGAAACAGAAATGGAGATAGAAATCTGGCCTGATGCTGAAGTAAGGAAATATTACGGGGATTTCTCCACACCAGCCACCACCCACCTTTCATGATCACAGAGACATCACCACAGAATCCCCCCAATCAAAAATCCAATCAAAGACAGCAGAAAGATCCCACTGGAACGCCCCTGTGGGAGAAGGCCTAATAAAAACAACCATCCATGTTTCTCAAATGCTAATAAATATTATTATTTAGTTTAGCTAAACAACTCTGTCTCTTGTCTTAAGAACCGATAACTAAAACTTTACTTTTGTGTAATTTGAGCTGTAAGACAGGCACAAGCTTAGACCTAATAGCATTGATTTTACTCCTGTAGTGGTCTGTGAAGCTCTCATGTAGCATCTAAAGCTGCCATGAAGGACAGGTAGGACAGGTAGGGGACAACCTGGACAGGTCGCCAGTCTGTCACAGGGTAGAATGTCCACAAACACACACCCATTCACTCTCACACTCACACCTGGGGACAATTTAGTTCTTGTTCTTGTTGTTTGTAAGTTAAATCAATATAAAAGAATTGAATCCTTGTTGTCTTAGTGTTTTTGATGTGATCTATATCATACAAAGGGATCAAAAAAGTCTGTGGGGGGGGGGTGGTAACATGCAGCAAATATACCTGCAGACAGCAGCTGCACATCTGTCAGCGGCACACCTCAAAGGGCAGATTTGTGTAAAAGGAAGTCAACTTGCAGCTGGGTGGACAGAGCAAAAGCTTTTAAACATGACTGATTTCCTGCATCTGATTCACCTTTTTCTGGAGGAAAGCACAGTTTAGGGAAACAACTACTTAATTTGAGTTTCTTCGGCTTAAACTGAATCACACAGCTGTGGATCCATATAACCTTTTAAAAGTTGATGAAGTTCTTCAATGCTAAAAATCCTTCTAAGCATTTTGTGGACTAAAAGATAAAAGAAAACACAGGAAAGCAGCTTAAACTTTGTGAACCAGACACACGGATTCTGGTTGTATGTTCGCTCACCTGTGTCCTTGTTTACATGGTTTTCTTGATTTTTGCGAAGTTTGTAATTGTAACTAAAAGAGCAATTAAAGCCGCAAGCGGCGTTGTATGGCCCGCAGACGAAACCCGCCTTCCACACCCATCTCAACGCACCACCGCCGCTCTCACCGCCCACAAATTAAAAGCTAGTCAAGGCTGCGTTTGCTAATTTTGCTACCTATGCTAACTATGCTAACGTGGCTAAAAGTGCTAGCATTGCGATCAGCATCATGAACTCTCTCAGAAAAACACATTACGTAAAATGCTAATTATGCTAACTATGTTAGCTATGCTAATTTGGCTAAAAGTGCTAGCATAGCGATCAGCATCATCAACTGACTCAGAAAAACACATTCCTCCATTGGTGAGAGCTATATGTCATAAGTTGATAAACAAAAACACTTTTTCCAAAATGGCGGCATTTCTGTTGATTTTATCTCCATAGCAACCATTTTATATTTTGGTCCCCTCGGAAGGACGAACAGATTTACGTCAGTTTGGGACAAATTTGTAAAAGTAAACTTTTTGTTGTCCTTAGCAACAGTGGTATTATGCTAACCACGCCCACATTCCTATGTTTTTCAATGTATTCAGTTTCAGGCATGAATGCATGCATTTAAATATCACAGTAGTCCATTGAAAAACATAGGAGTTATAACAGTGCGCCACTTTGCTAGCTCGCCACGCGCACGCCGTTCAAAAATCTACAACTTCTAATTCCAACATTTTTTCCACAGTAGCTTACCATTGATGCCAGAGAAGTTTCGAGACGATCGATGAAAATTTCAACGACAAGCTTACGTTTGAATCCGGTGGCAAAGGTGTTTTTTATAGAAAATTCAAGATGGCCGCCTTTTCCCGAGGTCAAAGGTCGATGAAACTCCAGAGGTGATTGTAAAACTTACGTTAGGGACATGCGAGTCAAATTTCGTCAAAATCGCTCAAAAAAAAGTTCATTTTTCCATATAGTGTAAAAACGCGAAAAACTCAAAATGGCAGATTTTGGCACAAAATGGCCGGCAAACCATAGGTCGTGTCGCCATCAGGTCATGATTTCAAAACTTTGTTTGGATATACTGGACAAAGTTCTCTGGGTTTCGTTAGCCAATTCTTAAAAAAAAAATCAGAGTTTTTTTTTTTTAAGCCGAGTCAGCACTTTTTATTGCGATCGTTTTTTGATTACCACGGCCACATTCCTTTATCGATTTTGTCGTATGTGACATAATTTTGTTCAGTGTGGGTCAGCGAATCGCATATATCATTTTCCGGACATTCAGATAAAATATGTGCGAGCTAGCTAAAATGGCGACGGTTGCGAGCTCGCCACACGCACGCCGTTCAAAATCTACAACTTCTTATTCAAACATTTTGTCCAGAGTAGCTGGCCGTTGATGCCCGAAAAGTTACGAGACAATTGATGAAAATTCCAACGACGAGTTTTCGTTTGTATCTGGTGCTAAAGGTGCTTTTTTGAGAAAATTAAAGATGGCAGCCTTTTCCCAAGGTCAAAGGTCAACGACACTTCTGTGGTGTTTGTAGACTGGAGCTGGCAGCAAGTGTGTGCAATTGCGTGAAAATCGCTCAAACAAAAGTGTCGTTTCCCCATGTCGTGGGAAAACACGAAAATTGCCAATTCTCAGAGTTCGCCACAAAATGGCCGCCAAGCCGTAGGTCGTGTGGCCGCCCCGTAATGATTTCAAAACTTCTTTGGGATATCCCCGACACGTGTGTTTTGGTTTCGCGACTGTATTTTGAAGTACATTTTGTTGGGCCCCATACGCGATTTTCGGCCCTTTCATTTTTTTGACGGGATCGCTGGCCGTGATGTCATCGTCTTCGGGGGGGTGACGTTGACTCTGTGGAAAATTCATTTGCATTTTATCCCAGGTGCGTGCACATTTTGGTGACTTTTCGAGCATGCGGCGGGGGTCACATTCTCGCTAAAAGGCGGCGAAGTCGTCGTCCCAACTGCGAAAACAATATGGTCCTTGCAGTCAGTGACTGCTGCTGCGGGCCATAATTAAAAGCGGAGTATCATTTTTACATCCTAAATGGCACACTATATATAAGGCGCACCACACACTAAGTGAGGCAAAGGGTCAGAGACGCGTCTTTCAGTCAGTCAGACTTTATAAACTACGTTCACAGTAACTCTAGAACTTGTTTGTAATGCAATACACGTTAATCGCATCACAAGCATTCATTAGCATATTCACAATAGCTGTAACTCCCAACTGACTGATACCGCTAAAACAGATGTTACTGTCACTACCTCCGTGACAGTGGCCATGGTGCAGTGGAAGGGCGGTCAACCTCCGATCGATGACTGCGCGTTCGATTCCCGCCTAGCCCGCCCATGTGTTGAAGTGTCCTTGGGCAAGACACTGAACCCCACCTTGCCTCTGGTGGAAAGTTGGCGCCAGTGTTCGGCAGCGGAGCCCCCACCAGTGTGTGAATGTGTGACTGGGTCTGTGACTGGTAGAAAGGTAGAAAGCGCTGTAGAAGTATACGCCATTTACCATAACTCCCAACCATGTTAGGAACACGTAAAAAAAAGCAGTCCGATACTGCTACATGTTAGCCACGTTAGCGTATTCACAGCAACACCAAACGTTTTGACAGAGCGCCTTCTCAAAAACCCTTCAACATCAGTGAGCACAACTAGAATGAATCCACATATAAGGCGCACTGTTCTTTTTGAAAAAAAATAAGGCTTTTAAGTGTGCCTTATAGTGCGGAAAATCCTGTAAAGTTACCTTTAATGCTGTGATTAGTGACTGGCTAAGCTTAGTGTTAGCCCATCAAATCTGCTTCTGTTTTAAGATATCCAAATAAACTAGAGGTTTAAAAATGTTGGTGCCCTTCAGGGCCTTTAAAGTTTTTATTAAAGCTCTATAAATGATAAATGATGAAGTAATAAATAAAAGACCAATTTGATACTTAAGGTCTCTTTTCATTGACTGCCATTACCGAAAGGATCTAAAAGGTTTTTTTCAATCTATCAGAGCTCTGATCTAAATACCTACCAAGCAGTAAGAAATACTAATACTTTATCCATGACAAGTTATTAAGGTAGCAAAACTATAAATAACCAACTTTTGCTAAAATGTTAAGATGGGGAAATTTCCAGCCAGTGAAGCCTTTACCACAGACTTTACCGCCTGACCTCCAACTGCGTCTGCTGACCACTTGCAGCGGCGGCTTCACGTTTCACTTGATGATAAAAAACATAATCCATGATTTATGATGGCATTAAAGCCCTGGTCAGCCATTTAATCATTACATAACCAAACCAAGGGTCTATTAAACTGGAGAGCCCGGGCGCCTTAACAGCTTCTATTTACAGTGAGCTGTTTGTGTCTGAGAATAAATAGCATGCTGCCGATCTAGAGGAAGAGAAAGGAGAGAACAGAGGCCAGCAGAGACAGATGAATGCTAACGCTGTGGCGTTCACTGCTGCTGGACAGACTGATGAGCGTCACTGTTAGCCATCACTGCAATCTTTCATTTTCCTGCAGAACAAGGTTTTAAACTTGGTTACATAAATCTTGAAAAGCCCCAAATTTGACAGAGTCCTCTGATGAGCTTCAAGAACAAACCAAAGCTGCCAACAAATCAGACTGTTTTTATTTTGGTAGGAATTTTTGACTTTAAACTTTCCCAAAGTTGATTCTTTCTTTGTGTGACATTAGCCGCCTTTACATAGGCAAAAGTAATTGGAATGAACGACTGATCGGAAAGAAAATGCGTCATGTAAACGCGCCGTTCGGAATACTCTGCCCCGATCGGACTCGTTCGGATCAGAATTTCTTTCCGATCATGATAGGTGGGTTATACCGATCGTGGAGCATGTAAACGGTCATTCCGATCGTGTGTCACTTCTGCTCTGGTTTACATCACGCATAAACGGTGTTTCGCTTAGAGATAGCTTTGGAGCGCATACGGGACCGACCAGCTGCTCTGCGGACGCCTCGTGAAAAGCGCCGCTCCGCTCTCACCCCGCTGGCTCTCGCCTCTCTTTCACCCCTCACGAGAGAGATCCACTGGCACCCGAGTGACCAGAGGAGCTGGATTAATAATTGTGTGTCTGAAGGGGGGAGGAGGCTTTTTTACGTGTGCGTTTTGTTGTTTTGTTTTGTGTGGGAGAATTCAGACTGCAAGCCGTCCCGTCGCTCTGGGTTAGCGGCTGCAGGACTCAGGAGGAACCGTGTTCGAACAGAGCTCGGCCCGCTAGCTCACAGAGTGGCTTTGGAGCGGTGTGTGTGATCTTTTCAGAGCAGAAATAAATGTCGCGTGGTGTTACGTGGATTTGTGTTTCCAATTGTGTCTCAACAAAATAAAGGCTGATGTTATTCCCACACATTTACGTGCAGCCAAGATGCAGATTGCTGCGTTTCTCGCACGGTCCTGGATTTTGTGTCCATCAGGCTAATGATGTTGTTAGCCCGTGTTAGCCTGTCCTAAGCCTTCTTCCAGGTTAATTCTTCCACAAAAAAGCACTGACCACACGGATTAAATATAACAATGAGCGAACAGGCGCTTCATAATATTAATAACATTAATAAAAGCACGTTTGGAAGATCGTCTCGTATTACGGAGCTGCTGCACATGCTGTCTGTCTGTGGCAGCGGTTTGTTTACAACGGGACCTAGTTCCTCATCCGGGTGATTTTACACTACTGCGCATGCCCAAATCATTCATTCCGACCGAAAGTGTGAGCCATGGGAACGTTTGTTCTAATCGGACAAAGGTTTTTCTGTGTCCATGTGCACGGGTGAATTTTAACCCGACCATTGATCCGATCAAGATATTCTGCCCATGTAACCTCGGCTAAAGACAACCAAAAAGGTCTAAACCCTGTAATGGAAACCTAAAGTCTTCTGCTTTGATTCCAAACAGCTCTACTAAAACCAAAGTGTTCAACAGAGATAAAATAACAGAATCCACACTGCAAGGAACCCCAAGTTTAATCTGCTAAACAACACTGTAAAAAAAAACTGTATATTTAACAGTAAAAAACCGTAAAACCATGACAGGAAAATCCAGTAAACTATAAAACTGTTTAAAACTGTTATTTTGACGTAAAGTTCCTGTTAATCAGTTCACATGTAAAATTTGTAATTAGTACATAATTTCTTTGGAAAAAATACATAATCCTACCGTAAATCACTTGGACATTGTTATTTTAACGGAAATTTTCCATAATGCGTATAACAGTCAAACACTGTTATTTTTACAAGTTTTTATTGACAAAAGCACAGGTTTTTAAGGTTAAATGTTAATGTGCAGTTGCTGGGATATGTTGTGATTTTTGCAGAAATTTGAGAGTATGGTAAAATTTACAATTTATGTCCTTCTGGACTTAATAAGAACTTTTAATGCTATTATTTTTGAGAGTTCCTTACTTGGAATTCCTTTAAGTATAAAACCATAATGGCATACATGATAAATACATAAATGGCCTACAGTTGGAATTATGAAATATACATTTATACTGCAATGTTTCCAACTAAACGAAATGATCAGAATGAATGAATCTCTGACAAAGCAAACCAAATGCAGCTTCCGCTGTGTTTCTATGTTTTGAGGGCTTGCTGTCCCACATTTGTTCCATAATGAGCTTTTTCAGCAAATGAGTCTGTCTTTCAATCAAACCAGACAAGGCGGAGACACTTTTGTGATTGGCAACTCCTCTACTCAGACATTAGCAGCAGCACCCTAACTACATTGATGGAAGTTGTGTGTGTGTGTGTGTGTGTGTGTGTGTGTGTGTGTGTGTGTGTGTGTGTGTGTGTGTGTATATATATATATATATATATATATATATATATATATATGTTTGTGTTTGTGAGAGATTTATTGGTTGATTGCGTATTTTCACATGTTCAGATTTATTTATTTAATTATGAACAGTTAGGGACTCCATACACATTAACCCGAGAGGTGGAAACAATAAGGGTCTTTTTTATTTATTAATGTCTCAATTAAAATAAGAAAAATATTACAAGGTTCAGAAAAGGCACAAGCAGTAGGCTGCCTCCTTAGATTAGCTGACTGACAAGCATACAGAGAGCAGCTGCGGGGCGGGCACTGCCAGCGCGCTATGGGTATTTCCTGCTTTCGCCCCTCAGTACCCGGCAACCTCGCGGCGCCAGCTGGTTAAAAAAACGAATGAACGCCGCAACCCCGCCAAAGTCCAGATATTTCAACTCTTGCCCTGCTGCTCCCAAAGCTCATATTACGCTGAACTCCGATCACTTCTGTCCGATCCTGACGCGCGAATCGCAGGCGGTGTGAATAAAGCTTGATACACCACGGCGCCTAAATTCAAACGGGCCAATCAGCGCATTGCATCAGACTCCTGAGCAGAGCTCCTGCTTAGACAGTTTGGACTGCTCGGACTGTTCCTCCCGCTCGTCACCGGCTCAAGATTTTCTTCGGAATCGGCATTACGCCGCCTGTTGCGGACTGAATTTATTTTATTTTCAGCTCTTTTTCCACCGACACGACAAGAAAAGTGTGTAAGTTGCATTCTTTTTCCTCGTTTATGTTTTGTTCGTTAGCACTGCTGTGAGAGGTTAGCTAACTTTGCTTCTTGGTGGTATAGCATGTATCACTGTAACATATGCGGAGAATCTGTTCAGTCTGTGAAAGCTTATGTTTTACATTGCAGACTGCATCGTAATGAGCCGCGATGTATTTTTAAATGTGTTGATCCAAGTTGTAAGCAAGTGTTTTCTGGCTATGCTGCTTTAAAATCTCACTTTTACCGCAATCACATTGACACCACAAGAAACTTTCAGGAAGTAAAGTGTGACGTATTCAAATGCACCGTCTCCCTTTGTGAACATCAGTGTGAGGGAACAAAAGCTTTAGTTGCACATTTAAAGAAACATATAGAGGAGGGCCGACATGTGACTTGTCCAGTGAAAGGATGCCAAAGTGTGTTTTCTGTTAAATCCACTTTTACCTCCCATATGTCAAGAAAACACAAACGTTTAGAAAATGTGATTTTCAGGTCAAACTCAGAGACTCAGTCACAGAATCCAACTACAAGTGACAGCCTACAGGAGGTTACCGGTGTCTCAAATGCAGAAAATTCTTGCATAGATGGGTCCAATTTTGTTGACCTTTATCTTAGAAATGTATGTATGTTTTATATTAAACTACAGGGACAGCATCTTCTACCTGCATCCACCATTCAAACCATTGTTGAAGAAATACAAAACATTCACGAATTAGGACAGATGTACACACTTAATAAACTAAGCTCACTTCTAAAAGATATGTCAGTTTCAGATGAAGACATTAAAAAAATCTGTGATTCAGTAAAACAATCAGACATGTTTTCAGCTTGTCATACAGGGCCAATGAGGACTGCTTACTCAAGAGTTCAATGTTTTAAAAATGTGTTCAAATATGTGGAACCCCAGAAAGTTTTTTTGGGTAGAGATGAGAACAGGACAGATAGATTTGCCTATTATGTACCTGTACTAAAGACTCTGAAGAACATGCTGGAATCCACTTTTTGGCAGGGTCTTATGTCAATGGGTCCTAATGTCTCAAATCTGGATGTTCTGAGTGACCGTTGTGATGGTAATGTGTTTCTGTCAAACACATTTTTTCAGGAAAATCCAAACAGTCTCAAGCTGGTTCTATACCAAGATGCATTTGAAGTCGTAAACCCACTTGGTTCTGCCAAAAAGAGGCACAAGGTTTTAGCTGTGTACTTTTCCCTACTCAACATCCCCCCCCATGCTCGATCAAATGTAGATCATATGCAGCTAGTTTTACTCTGCAGAGAGAAAGACTTCAAGGAATTTGGCCATGACAGAGTTTTTTCAGAACTCATGACTGATTTGAAGGTGCTGGAGGAGAATGGGATAACAATGGCAGATGAAAATGTTGTGAAGGGAACTCTCTACTGCATTGCTGGAGACAACCTGGGCTCTCATTGTATTGGGGGTTTTACGGAAAATTTCAGTTCATCACTGTACTTTTGTAGATATTGTCTGTTAACTCGAACTACATTTCAGGGTGCTGATCCAACAGTCTGTGGAGCTCCGCGAACACCAGACACCTACAGATCTGCCACAGAACAGTTGAAAAGAGAGGATGTGTCAGAAGTGCATGGAATAAAGTTCAGGTCTGTATTTAATTCTTTACAAAACTTTGATGTTTGCACACCTGGCATGCCGCCATGTCTCGGTCATGACATCTTTGAGGGTGTCCTCTCTTACGATCTTGCTCTTTACCTCAAGTACTTCATAAGCACAAAAAAATGGTTCACTTACAAAATTCTGAACAGGCGCATCAAGCAATTTAAGTACACAGGAACTGATGCTTCCTCCAAACCTTCTGAGCTGAGTCCAAAAACCTTGAAACTTAGTGGACAAGCAGTTCAAAATTGGAACTTCTTGAGACTTTTACCTCTCATAATTGGTGACAAAGTGCAGGACCCACAAGATGATGTGTGGCAATTAACCTTGCAGCTAAAGAACATTGTTGACTTGGTTTGTGCTCAGCAAATCTCCAAGGCTCAGGTCACCTATTTGGATGTTCTCATCCAAGAATATTTAGAAACCAGAAAGGCACTGTTTCCTAGCATCAACTTAAGACCTAAACACCACTACTTACGACATTATCCAGGACTGATCCTAAAATTTGGTCCACTCATCAGACTGTGGACAATGCGGTTTGAGAGCAAACATAGTTACTTCAAAAGATGTACCAGACATCTTAAAAACTTCAAAAATTTGTGTTTGACTCTTTCAGAAAGACATCAGATGCTCCAGGCTTTCCTTTCTGCTGGGTCAATGAGCCCTCCAGCATTGCAAATGAGAGATGGCTCGCCATTTTACTCAGAGCTTTACAGTGAACAGGTTAAAACGGCAGTTCTACATTTTGGCTTTACTGAAAGAAACACAAAGATCCCACTTGATGTCATGTACAATGGAATAACTTACAGGAAGGGACAGTTTGTTGTCACCAAGTATGATGACTCAGTGGAGTTTGGTCAACTTCTCCTCATTTTTGTTAAAGATGATTCTGTTGTTCATTTTCTGATGAAAATGCATGTTGCAGAATTTCTTTCTTCCTACAACATGTACTCTATAAAAAATGACACTGGAAGATTAGAATGCAGACTCATCAGTGAACTGATTGACTTGTGGCCATTGTCATCTTATGTGAACAACGGATACCAGATTGTTCCACTGAAGCACAGCATCTTGTCAGACTGAATGCCTTAATGCAGCTGGGCTGTAGACCAAACGTATGTCTGTATCTCCTCACAGATATGGCTGAATCACAGTTGCTGAAGAACATGGGGGATGCAATAACTGAAGTGCTTCCAGACCTTCCTGATGAACTTGTCAAGTTGGTTGAAGAAACTTTGAAAACACTTGGTGCAACAACTAGAGATGATTTGAAGTATATCACAGAAAATGATTTGCTGCCTGTGTTAAAGCCCATACAAGCAAGAAGATTGGTGGCTTCCTGGACCCAAAATGGTAAATTTAAAAGATTATTATTGAACATGATCAAACCTATTAAACATGATTATAGAAGTTGGGGGGGTTTAAAAGTAGTTTTTCTCAATCCAAACATGTTGTCATCTTTATTATTTAACCATGCTTTAATAAATCTGCTATTCAGAAAAAAGTTTTTAAAAAATGTGCTGGGAATCTATTAAAAAAACCTAATTAATCGCAAATCTGTTAAAAAAATCGTGAATGATCTTCAAAAAGTAATAAATCAGAATTATTTCCTTACGAGTTTATTGGAACAAAAAAGTAAATTAAAGTTTTCTCAACAACACTTAATACATTACAGCAGTATTTGTTACTTTAATCTATTGCTATATTTTATTTTACAGCCTCAAGCACCTCAACACCAAGTGCTGGACATTCCTCTCCATTGCGTGTCCTTTCATCTTCACCTTCAATCTCTTCTTCACCTGGATCTTCCACCATCACTTCATCACCTTCAGGAATCCAAACACCAACAATGCCAAACTGGGTAGATAGATTTGAAATACCCTGGGAGAGGTTTCCTGAAGAGCTGATACAGAACTTGGAAAGGCAGAAAAGACCAAGTGCAAGACAACGACGAGCAATGGTTCGTATTGTTGTCTCTGAAATGATGAAGCTTTGTAGGAATCCAACTAAACAAAACACTACTGAAATAGCAAAACAAATGGTGGCCAGGTATCCAAAGTCTTTTCAAGATGTGATTGATGGTGATGTTATTGGACTAGGATATCATTCTCTAGTAAAGCAACTTCAGTCAAGAGTTGAAAATGTCAAGCGACCCAACACACCAAAGGTTATAAAACGCAAAGCAGCGTCAGATAATGATGACACAGATGAAATACCTGCTGAACAAAGAGCAAGTGTTCAAGACACTTATGGCTGTGTTAGCTGGGAGCCAAAGTATTTGCCTCTCTCTGAAACTGTGGAGAGTCAGCTTGAAAAAAAAGAAGAAATGAAGAAGCTGTTCAAGAAAATGAACTACAGCGTAGATCTTGTGAAAGAACTAGTGAAGTGCACCTACTATACGCAGCGTAAAGACATCAACAAAGGGGCAAGCATCCAGAAACTCTGCGAGGAATGGCCTTTTCTCTTCAATGAGGTTGGAATGAAAGAACATTTCCAAAGACTGACTGGTGTTAATCTGATTGAGACCTTCCTTGCTAATGTTGACAAAAAGGGGGCACGTCTGCTAAACTTTCTCAAATGTGTTGATTCAAAAAAACGCAACCATGTGCTGAAAGCTCTTCTCAAGCTTCAGACGGAAAAAGGTCAGTCCACCGGATGCTCACAAGAAATCATTGAGATGCTGCTTCTGTTGCTTGTTCACTTTGATGAGAATGAACGGCTTCTGTTCCGCTGTGTTGAGATGACAAGCCATTCAGAAGATGTGGAGATGGACAGCGTACCACCAACACCCTTCATCATTGTCTGTGGTAAGTAACTAAAAAAAAGTTTCTTTTTTTTTTCTGGTGTAACCACATGACTGTAGACGTTTGATATCCAGGTGCTTGACACTGGCTAACAGTAACTGTGTTTCCATAATACACATGCAAAACTTTATTGAAAGATTTTTTTTAACAATACCACATGACAACTTTTGATGGGCTGTGTGATTTCTTGTGGCGTGCCACAAGTGTCTCACTCCCCTTCATTCTTTTTGCGCTTTCTCAACTAGTTATCAAGCCTTTGATCAGGATTCTGTCAATTTTTTTCTCTTTCAGGTTCCTCCTGCTTCTCTGCTGAAACATTCATGCTGAGCATCGACAGGCAGATTGTCAATGACAACATCTCATCCTTCACCTCCGCCATTTGCCTAATGTTTGGGAGTTATTACTGTTTCAATATACACTACCCTGTGGAACTTCGTTCAACACTGGAGTTCCTCCAAAGGTAACATGCATTTTTTTAAAACATTTTTGTGTGAATTTGTCAGATTTAGCAATTTGATATCCAAACACAGATGTTTAAAACCCTGTATATTTTGTGTTTTTCATTATTTGAAGGTGTTTCTTTTCGATTAATCCCGAGAGAGGCACGAAGGTTGAGTGCAAGAAGAAAAAAGTGTTCTCAGTCAACCCCAGAGTCCTAAGTCTCATCACAGACATTGCTGACCATGAATGGATCTAGAACTACCCATCTTTTGTGGAACAACTTGGAGCTGGATTACATACTTTGAGGATGTTCTTCTGTTAATGGAAGCGTTACAGTTTGGAATGTGAGTTGGACGTTTTTGATTTTGATGCATTTTATAAGACACTTTATGTGGAAGTACTGATTAGAACTAATTGGAAGGACTTGCTCAGCTATCTCAGTGCCTCAAGTGGGAATGTAATGTTTTCTTTTGGTTTAAATTTTGATTTTGGTAAGTTTTTAGCTTTGTTGACGCCATGTTTTTTGACAGTTAATCGGTCTTGACCTTTGAACCTGCTTATGTGCAGTTACATCTCTGAGCGGGTGTATTGTTATGCTTCTAGTTTGGTTTTCCACAAGTAAGAGAACTTTTTTTTTAATTGCTTATTCTTGATGTCAATGAGAAAATTATTTGGTTTATTGTGGAAAAATCCAAATATCTGATGTTCTTCTTCAGATATTAAATAAAATACTTAAATTGAAATCTGACGTGGACATTTTGACTTGTGCTGTATTAAATAATCTATACTTCGTGTATTAGGCTTGCAGATGAGAATGACTAAAAGTACAGATGTATGAAAAGTTTTGTAGTTTCTGATAACGGCAATTAAACTACAAAGTTGGTTAGATATTTTAATTCTATTTAAAAAAAAATTCTATACATAAATAATTTGTCATTTAAGCTGCCAGGATTTTATCATAAAATTAGCATTAAGAAAAGTTAAAGTTATAGTAATTTTACAGAATTTTCTTTTATAAAATCATTTTCATTGTAACTTTTACAGGGAGAAATTTTTGTTTTTATTGACTTAGCTTTTTTTTATTGTTTATTAAGGGTGAAATATTGATTTTTTTTTTTTTTTTTTTTTTTCCTTTAAGTAAAAACATTTTTTTTCTAGAGTGAAATGTCAACTGTATGACAGTTTTTTTTTTTAGCGTGAAATCAACAACAAAAATATGTTCATGCCGTAAAAATGGAAAAATGTTTCACCGTAATTTTTACGGTACTTTTCTGGCAACCACAGCTGCCAGCGTTTTACCGTAAAAATTATGGTTTATTTTTTATTTTTCTTCAAGTAAAAACATTTTTTTCTAAAGTGAAATATTGATTTTTCATCAAGTAAAAACATTTTTTTCTACAGTGAAATTTTGATTTTTCTTCAAGTAAAAACATTTTTTTCTACAGTGAAATATCGATTTTTCATCAAGTAAAAACATTTTTTTTCTAAAGTGAAGTATTGATTTTTCATCAAGTAAAAACATTTTTTTCTACAGTGAAATATCGATTTTTCATCAAGTAAAAACATTTTTTTTCTAAAGTGAAGTATTGATTTTTCATCAAGTAAAAACATTTTTTTCTACAGTGAAATTCTGATTTTTCTTCAAGTAAAAACATTTTTTTCTACAGTGAAATTTTGATTTTTCTTCAAGTAAAAACATTTTTTTCTACAGTGAAATATCGATTTTTCATCAAGTAAAAACATTTTTTTTCTAAAGTGAAGTATTGATTTTTCATCAAGTAAAAACATTTTTTTCTACAGTGAAATATCGATTTTTCATCAAGTAAAAACATTTTTTTTCTAAAGTGAAGTATTGATTTTTCATCAAGTAAAAACATTTTTTTCTACAGTGAAATTCTGATTTTTCTTCAAGTAAAAACATTTTTTTCTACAGTGAAATTTTGATTTTTCATCAAGTAAAAACATTTTTTTCCACAGTGAAATATTGACTGTACGACAGTTTTTGATCGTAAAATCTACAAAAAAAATATGTTCATGCCGTAAAATGAAAAAATGTTTCACCGTAGTTTTTACGGTATTTTTCTGGCAACCACAGCTGCCAGCGTTTTACCGTAAAAACTACATTTTTTTTTTTACAGTGAAAGATGAGACTTGAGCAGAACAAACAGTAGAGCTATTGATTCTGAGCTTCTGTACTTCACTTTTAAGTTTTAAGACCTCTAAACTAACAGATCACAGAGAAGTGATGATGGTGAAGAATGCAGAACCTGCTTTGTTCAAAAGTTGAGATAATTTTATGAGAACAAAGCACTTTATCCCAAAAAGTGCACAAAATCCTGCTGCACTTGTGAGTGTGAGCATCAGCAGTCTTGTTTGGGTGCTGAAGCCAAAGCAAGACCTCTTTTCTTCAAGCTGGTTCTAGTGTTGGAAACCAGAGCCCGCCTCAGCTCCACTTCTTTTGCTTTCAACCTCCTAAGCATCAGCGCCTGGCTCTCAAAACTGGATACTAATAGGGAACGAACTGTATATTACAGAAAAGGAAAGAAAAGCCTTGTTTTGATCATGCCAGCAGCTGGATTACCCTGGAAACCCCGAATCTCATTCTTCATAGCAGCAAAACATGAATTTTCTCAACAAGACATGTCTGAAGATAAACACTAAGCCTTAGTCTTTTCTGGATTTTACTGTTTCCATTTCAACTTTGGTTGTAAAGTGATCCTGTAAATGTCAGGAGCAGATCTACGTCTACAATGCAATGCAGCAAAGAAAAACATCTTCTGCATTTGTGATTCTGGAAAGAAGGCTAGGAAGTTCAGCCTGCACAATGAGGCTGATGGTGCTGAAGCTGCTCTTTCAGTTCACCTTCACTAAGACAGCTCCACTTGAATCTACCTGCTGACTAACCCTTTACAGATCTCACGACTCACTAAAACATTATTTACCCGTCTATCTAGGTCACACACTTGCAAACACAGTCCGTCTGAAACAATAAAACATCATTTCAAGTGTTCCTGAGACAGGGACGAGGCTCGCCAAATAACCACACTGGAATGATTAATTCACATGTCAGGAGATTACAAATTTAACAGAAAAGCAGCCATGTTACTCATGGAAACACCACCTGTGCATGTGACAGTGCCTGAGATTCATTGATTGTCCCTGCAGGTACAGTAATAGTGATGAGTGAACAAGCATCAGTGCAGCGGCTGCCGCTCTTGTCAGGTATAGCTTCACTAATCAGAGGCAAAGACGATAATGTTGGACATCATGTTGAGAAACACTCACGTTAAATACATAAATACGTTAAAGCCTAACAAAACCTCAAATGTAGAACTCGAAAAGAAATCGGAAAATGTTAAAGGTACATGTGGGGAATAAGTATCTCCTTTTAACTGGTTAAAGAAAATGTTGAAAATGTTTAGGCTCCCAACATTATTAAAGTAATGACTAATCTGAAGTTATTTACCCTGTTAGCACCTTATGGCAGCGGCAGCAGCAGCATCATCCTGTATAACCATCACAGCTCATTCAACATCTAATGATACAATAAAAGCTCAGTGTAACAGCAGACACACGAGCCATGACTTGCTAAGGGTTACCACTAATGTTACAAGGAAAGGTAGAGTTTTAAAAGAAAATAAAAGCATAAAAATAACCAATGTCTGTTGCAACATTGAGGCCTACTACCGTTTTACTCACCGACAACAAAAAAAAAAGTTTTTGGTTGTTGTGGCAGGACTAGAAAACGTGCATCCCTAGCTATGAGGACAAACCCTTTTCTTCATCTTGCTTCTCCTCTTCCTCCTTTCTTTTTTTTAAATGGGGCACCAAATTACTTTGACCTTTTTTCATCTCATTGGCGTTTTGGCGCTTGACAGTAAACTTCCCCATCGAAGAAGTCAGCTAAACCAGTTTTCACCTTGGTGACTTCATCGTTTTGTGTTCCATATTTCTATTTGGCCATTTCACACAAAAACTGACAAAAGAAAAAGCAGAATTTTGTACACTTGTATAGAATGTCACCGTATGACTGATTTAAAAAATATTTTATTTAGTAAAATTCCACCCCCCATCTTCCTCCCCCATCCGTCTACTTAATTTGGGAGAGAACCGCCGTAGAACTGATTCCCCACCTTCCCGGTGCCTTCTCAGCAAACAGGTTGCTTCAGCATGGCACCCTCAGAATAAGCGGCGTGAAGAACGCCAATTTGGCCATCAAAAATGCCGTTTTGTAAAAGTAGCACTTAATTTACGTCATATTGTGTTGTCCCAAGATGGGGATAAAAGGGTTGTTTTGTATGTCGCATACAAACCGCGCATCCAAAACGCGCATCCAAAACGGCGTTTTGTTGTGTCACAAATGGGTGTCGAAAACACTTTATTGTTTGAAGAAAATTGGCCAAGGCTGAAGATGTTTTTCAGTTGGCTGCCAAAGCCCAGTGATTAAGGCAGCAGCACTTTGTTTTTTCCTCATGCGGGAATTGTCAGTTTAACTCCAGGGATACACACACAGGTATCTTTGTGTTTTGTTATTTTTTTCTTTTGCTGACTTTTAGTGACTGTTTTCTATTTAATTGTAGTTAGTATTTCTTTTTTGCTCTTATTGTTCTTCTTAGTTTCTTTACAAATATTTTTTCTTGATAAACTATTAAAAATATCAAAACAGGCTTTCTTTGTGGCAGACTATAAAGAAATCTCTTTTTGTAGTTATCACATTACCAAACCAACATGCTGTTACAACGGAAACGGTTGATTCTTGTTTAGAAATTGGGAAAAATCCTTGAATGAACAAATCTTCTGTGATAAACCGACGTCTACTTTCAGCAACATCTGGTAAAATATTCCTTGTTAAACTGCAAACATCCCTAATTTACCAGTGTTCACAGGTGGCCCAGATGAATGGTTCACGCCTTATAATGTTTATCCTAGAAGTTACGTAAGTTCAAATCCACTAGGCTATGGAAGCCAACCTTCGGCCTGAGCCACTTTTGAACTTGCTATAATGGTGTTTTTTTTGGACACACGATTTGTATACAATAAGACGCAGCTTTTTACATCCGCCTTTACATGCTACTATTAAAACATGCATAAAAAGCTGCATTTTTGATTGCCAAAACTGCGTTCTTTATGCAGTTTTTCCTGGCAATTTGTGATCCCTTTTGCTTGCCATACACTCCTGTCAGTTTAGCGCGTGCACCTGCAGCCGTTCCAAACACCTTGAAATAAGAGATAATAGAAAACCATAGCGCAGAGCCGGCACCACCTTTGAATTGGCGCCCCAGGCAACCGCATGTACCACCTGTACGACATGATGACGGCGAAAAAATGTTGACTGAATTGACTTCATTTGGTTGGAACTGGAAGCGCCCTTTTCTACACGTGACGTGACACTTACTCTGTTAAATACAATTAATGGTCTGGCATGAGGCAACTGCCCTCCAGGAGGAGCTTGTAAATCCTACGAATATTGCCAAGTTTGTGCTAAGTTTGTATTTTGATATTATATGTTATCTGCTTCTTTTCTTTATCCAGGTTAAGAGGTGAAAAGCTCACCTAGGAGCAAGCTCTCTAAGTTGATATATACTGTATAAACACTGACTTGACCATAAACACAAGGATATTGACATGGGACTCTGGTTACAACAATCTTTTGACTAGATCTGTCCTTGTCCAGTAATCCATAACTATGGTAATTTCAGACATTTCAGTTAGAATAATGTAAAACTATGCTAAACAGCAGCTTCAGTGTTTGTTAAGGTCTGATTTCATTTGAGCAATTCTTGGAATCGTAGGTGAAAACATGAAAATAAGTGTTCGGCAGAGCGGATTTAAGACAAAAACATAGTAGTAGTCTGGTCTTTATGTCCAATGTCAAGGCTTGAAGCAGGAACAGTATGAGATAACAGAGGCATGGGGTGTTGGGGTGGGGGGCATACACCACAAGCTCAAAAACACACAAGCCTGAAACAAGACTTGATGCTAAAGAGTTGTGAAAGCAGCAATGCTCTCTGGCTCTCTCTGTTGTCCTGAACCCCCCAACCCCACCCCACACATACACACACACAATGAGTTTTCTCCCACCTCTGTGAGAACCCCAGCTGACATGATGTATTTACTGACCTTTCGGCCAAACCTTCACCCTGAAGGCTCAATGCCTGATCCCGACCAAGACCCCCAAACCACATACAAGCCTCCAAAATGGGCCAGAATTGCCCTAAATGCCTTTGTTTCAACCACATCTGTTCCTCACAAAGACAGCCAAATGTGCACATTCACTACAATTCACCGTCGGAGTCAAAAAACAGACGTTTTTAGGGGAAATATCAAGCTCAGTTTGGTTATATTTACGCTGCCCTTTCACATCAGGTCAGAGTCTGTTTGTAGTGCTGCTCTCTCTGCATTTGCATGTTTTACCTCACGGCTAACTGGACTGCTGCATAACACAGCAAAAGGGATGCATGGAAGGAGAACAACTGCATGCTGTAAATGGCACACTTTTTCAATTCTTTATTTGAGTAAAAGAGACAAAACATGCTGTCCAAAGATGCTATTTATAATATACAAATGATAAACAATTTTAAAGATATATAACAAAATTATTGAAAATTATTGAAAATGACATAAAAAAATAAAGATTAAACAATTACAAAAAGAAAATCAAAATTTAAAAAAGCGGAGGGACACTTTTGACCCTAAGGGTTCTCCAAGGTTAAGATAGTCTATACAGTATGTCTGCTCTTCACTTTGCTTCAATTTCAGAGATTTCTGTCGCTTTAGCAGTTTAGCCAAACAACACTAAAGCCAATCTAGTTTTCCTTGAACTTCATTCTTCAGCATTGTAAATGTTTTAGGGTTGTGACATCATGAATGGGGCCTGGTGGCATGTCTGCACAAGATCTTTAAACCTTTGAATTTTTAAGGCAGATACTACATTACAAGTAAAATGGTTGCTTTTGACCATACATGGTGTTTGAATAGTGTCAGGTTTCGAGCTGAGGAAGTTTCCAAACCCTGCAGAATTTAAACTCAGCACCAGCAGTGTTTACACTTTTAACAGTTCAGGTAAAGATTTGTCCCATTGATTCTTCTTTTGTCCTGCCATGGTAGCAATTTTTTATA
Source organism: Oryzias latipes (assembly GCF_053564925.1). Classification (NCBI taxonomy): domain Eukaryota; kingdom Metazoa; phylum Chordata; class Actinopteri; order Beloniformes; family Adrianichthyidae; genus Oryzias; species Oryzias latipes. The sequence continues at coordinate 4,695,498 of NC_136256.1, read as the reverse complement.
GGGTAAGAGGACAAATGGGTCATTACCAGGATGGTAAGTGTCCTTGCAAATGTCCCTGACCTCTGTGAGACACCAAAAGGTGCAGATGATCTCCAGAGAGGGGAGCTGAAAGTCTCCTCTGCTGTTTTGATGACTCCAATAATGTGGGAGAAGGGGTATTCTTTCATGAAGTACCAGAGTAAATCATGCACATGTGTTCCAAACAGTGTGAGTCCTAGGACACCAACCCAGTAACATGGCAACAACCTATTGTTTGGCCCAAAAGCTGAGTTTTGTGTTTTGTGGAGAAACTTTTGGTAAAATAATCCTTCTCTGTAAAACATCATGACAGTAAGTCAGAACATTATATTCTTGTGCTATTGGTGTGATCCACATACGCATACTCTAGGTTCCTTAATAATTGTGGAATGAGCTTCAATTCTTAACCCGGCATTTGTTCAAACTCAGATAAGATGGTCGTGTTGGTCACTGGTATGATCAGCTCAGTCTGATGCAGACCAGTGGATCATCATTTTACATGTGAAGTAATAAAACAACTAGGAACCATGTAGCCTTTGAATAAAAGCAGAAACTAAAATGCAAAAGAGACAGTTGAAATAGTAACATGAAATGAAACACCTGACAGTTCATCTGATCCTGCTTTGCTTGCATATTTGAAACAGCTCACAAAAAAAGATGAAAGTTAAAAAAAAGGATAAAAAACATTTTGAGCATCAAGAAAGTAATTAAGGAATCTGCTTATCGAATACATGTGGACCAGTTAGAATGTCCCTTATCAGTGGGATCAGGAGACTGTGAGCAAACTAACTAGAGAGTGCATTATTCAGTTGGTCCTGGCTCATTGATGAGCTGGGTTTTCCTTTTTCATTCAGTTTGGTTTTCTGGTCAATGCTCCTTCAAATGCATTACAAGAACGTATTGCATGTCTGTGCCCACTTGGTTAAGTCCAATCTCATACAAAAAAGCAAATTAAACAAAAGGAAGGTATAGTAATTCAGGGGATTCCTCATCCAATTTAATGAGATTTTTTTCAGTCTGTCCTGGAGTGCAAATTTAGCGAGATTATTTCAGAATTTAATAATAACTGCAGAGTCGGTTTTAGGATTATATATGATACTGTACTTTGTATTGTGTAAAATATGTACCTGTTGTATAAGGGTATTTGCAAAAAAAGTGTGTACAGAAAACAACACATCAGCCGCGGTTACATGCGCAGTATATCTTGATAGGCTCAATGGTTGGATTAAAATTCAAACGTGTACACGGGCCCAGAAAAACTTTTTCCGAACATTCACATGGTCACACTTGCGGTGTAAATAAATCGTTTGGGAATGCGCAGTAGTGTTGAAAATACTGGAAAAGGAAATGAGTCCCACTGTAAACAAAGTGTAAACAAAGTTATGCAGCAGCTCTGTAATATACGAGATGATCCTCTAAACGTGCTTTTATTAATGTTATGAATATTATGAAACGCCTGTTCGCTCATCATTTTATTTTTAATTTGTGTGGTCTGTGCTTTTGTTTGTGGAACAACGGAGCTGGAAGAAGCTAGAGTTAGAAGAAAGGCTAACACGTGCTAACAACATTAGCCTTGTTTGATGAACACAAAATCCATGCGGGAAATGCCGCAATCTACATCTTGGCTGCACGTAAATATGTGGAAATAACATCAGCCTTTATTTTGTCGGGACATGAATGGAAACACAAATCCACGTGATTGTTTGAACGGTTTCTAAGGTCTGAGCAGCTTTTCTGCTTTGAAAAGCTCACACAGCTACCAGCTGTGTGTGCTGGTAGCCCGAGCTCTGCTCAGACACACAGTTCTCCTGAGTCCGGCAGCCGCTAACCCAGAGCGGCAGGTCGGAAGCCCTTCCCTCCCGGAGCGCACAGGTAACAAAGCACCACCGCCCTGTCCGCAAACACAAAGTATAAGTCCAGCTGCTCTGCTCACAGACACGGTTCACTTGCGCAGAGCAGCCGGTCGGACCCGTATGCGCTCCAAAGCCGTCTCTGAAGCATTGCACCTTTTATGTGTGACGTAAACCAGAGCAGTAGTGACACACGATCGGAATGAACTGTTTACATGCAACACGACCGGATAAACAATCGGCATAACCCACCTATCTCGATCAGAAAGAAATTTTGATCCGAACGAGTCTGATCGGGCCAGAGTGTTCTGAACGGCGTGTTTACATGACGCATTTTTCTTCCGATTGGGCATTCTATCTGATTACTTTTGTCCATGTAAACGCAGCTAATATTGGCTTTGAAAATTTCAAGTTCAAAACTTAAAAAATGTTAAAACTCCGAAATTGACTCAGTGCATTCCTTCGCAGAAACATTAATTTTTACATTTTTACTGAACAGCAAAAAGGCAGTGAGAAAGAACAGGTAAATAAAGAGGAGCGGTGGTGAGGAACTGAGTCAGCACAGGTGCACACATTCACCCACACCCCCGACATAAATATGAAATTTCATGTTAGACACAAAAGAAGAGAGAAGAAACATTTCTTTATTCTTTTCTCCTTCTACTCCAGCCTGAAAAGCATAAAATGTATTCCCTGACCTGTTTTACTGACCATGACCACAACACCACATTTTAACTCTGAAAATACATTCGGAGCTCACAAATATGAGAGTCCCCAAAGTGATGGTGCGATGTGACTGTTAAGTCCTAAGAACCACACATATACCAGTACACATACATAAACACACACACAGAGAGAATAAGACATTTCGCTTTATGAGTTCAGTTCCTAAAGAGTTGTCAGTATGTCTGAGAAATGTGACACAGAATCTTAGAAACTGCACACAGACTCACACCTACCTCTGTCTGTGGCTCAGTCTGGCTCTCTGTGCTCTGAATAGATGAAAATAGATGGCAGACACACACACACATACACACATGTTACAGAAACACAAAACACACACCAAATAACTTGTATTAGAGTCATAGAAGGGTACACACACTAATAGAGTACCTTTTAACACAAGCACATCACCAACGCAGTAGAGTGAGAAAAATGCAGGACCATAATGCATTGCCCGAGGTCTCCAATTCTGTCTGAGCAGCTCTCTTACTGCTGGAGTGTATCTGAGTATGTGTGTGTCTGTTTGTGTATGTGTCTGTTTACAGGAAAAAGAAACTGAGTAAAAATGCTCACAAGAGTTTTATATTAGGTTCCTTATACATGTTAACAACAGCAGGATAGATGTACAATAACAATGGGATTATTGGTATTGACAAAAAGAGATAATAGACCGCCACTTTGAAGTGCTCGTACAGAGAAGCAGGGATGTCCTGAGAGTTTTTCAATTATAAAAAATCTAGATATGTTCTATATCTGGAATATTAAAATTTCAATGTTGATAATGGTAAAAGTTACATCTTTAAAATATCAAAACAAACGCCCAATATTGTGAATCCTCAGAAATTATGGTTTAAGGGCCAATCCACAACCTTCTTCTTTTTAGACTTTTTCTTCTATCTACAGGATCATTGTATCAGCTTTGTAGATCAGTAAATAAGTTTTTATATCTTAATCTGACTTAAAACTAAAAACAAATACTTTCATTTTCATTTTTCATTTTCATTTCACACCTACAGATGAAGTGAGCATTGCTGTCTGTGAAAATGCAGGTGTGTTTGGTCATTGAGCAGAGCAGTTCATCTAATATAGCACAGGCACCCCACTCGCCCCCTCCACCACCACCCCCTTGTTTATCTGCCATAAACCAGACCTATTAAAAATAGGTTTAGGTTTGTCAAGTTAAAGCTCAACTGCTGTCTGAGGTTTTTGTAAAGGCTGTAGGGCACATGTGTCAAACTCAAGGACATCTCATTCTATGTGGCCCGCGAGAGCATAAAATGTTTTAATTTCTTAGAATAAAAAAAATAAAAATTGGTGTGTATTTATTCAGATCTAGGGGGAATCAGACTTGAAATATCAGATTGGGCAACTATACATTAGGACTTAAACACTGTCGATATAACTTAACCTGTCAGAATCAAATGTAAAAGGATTTATGTCAGAGTAACAAGCAAACATATGTTTTCTATGCAACTGTAATTGTCACTTTAAAAAGTTATAGGAAATAAATAATCAGTTATTTAAGATTAAGGAGTAGTTACATTTATTTTTCATTACATTTAGTTACATATGTAAGTTATATCTGGCCCTTAGAGGACAGCCGCTATGCTGATGTGGCCCTTGGTGAAAATGAGTTTGAAACCCCTGCTGTAGGGGGTCAATCTTCCTTACCTGTTATAGCTTCATTAGACAATTTCCTTAGAAAGTGATTTTAGATAAAAAACATTCATGCTGTCTTCAAATAAGGGGAATCCTCTTTTTTTTTAATTAAAAAACACTCATGTGCTGTTTTCTGTACTCTTTCTTTATTCTTGAAATCAGTTAATGTCTTGTTTACATTCCTGACCAAGTTGGGGACACCAGGATACTTGTCCGGCTACATTTACGTAGGGTTAAGCAACCCCCGTTCAATCAACCACTTCCAATAAAAAGTCTGTGTAACTGCGCGTAAATGTGCATTATTGGCTTCGGTGTTCAAAACTATCGTATTCATGCATAGCTACACATAATTTTAAGTTCATTTTTTGGGCTCTACATAAAAAACGTGCGGGCATTGAGCACGCGTTGAAAGATAAACCGGTTGAAATTTGACCAATCAAGAACTTAAATTTGGTAGTCTTTTTTAATCAACAAAAGTGCCAACTGTTTGAAAATTGACCAAGAAAGAAAACCAAGTAAATGTGATTTTTGTCTGACCAGAATAACAAGATTCACCAGATTTACACCAGGCCAACATTTTGCACCAAGCCTCTACCAACTGTGAGTACAAGCACTAGAATAGGTCAGCGACAGTCGAGTGTCAACACTGTATGCTAAAAGTGCGTTCAAGAACCCGCATTCAGCACTTTTTTTTTTAAACTTGTCCAGCCCAACAGCTGGGTAAACTGATGAGAACTGAGGGCCTCTTGTGTTGGACATATTTTACTTTAACAACAGGGGTTATGAATCTTCTGACAAACCAGAGGTATGCCTGAATAAACCCCTTTTGTAATCGAGGCCAAACTTTATTCATTTTATTCATATTTGAAAATCTTTTGTGTTGGACCGGACGGAAAAGGAAAGGAAGGAAGGGAATGAGTGCTAAAAAGTCCTTCTTTTGTCTAAATGGTTCACTTTTACAAATGAAGCTTTCAGAGGCGAATCCAAAACTAAAGGACTCCAAACCACGTGGAAAAGTAACACTATTCCAAATCTGTGGTACTGTTATCCAAAACCATTCCCAATCAGCATGTGGAAAAGAAGAAAACAGGAAGATGTGTTTTTCCTCCTCCAAATATAAAAGCTTTTGCTGTTTCATTCCTTTGCCTTTTCATCCTCTGTTTTGTCTGTGGAAAGTCTGTTTGCATTTACACTGAAGTGAACCACACCAGAGTTCATTTGCTAGTGCACAAATACTCTTATTATCAAGAGGACTAGAGTTCTCTTGAACAAGCTTTCACAGCTGCCAAACCAAGAGGAAGATCAGTAAAACATAAAACTGATCAGCGTGCTCCAAAACAAAACAAATGGGTCATATGACTAGAACTATTGTTAAGTTGTGTTAACAGTCAAAGAGCCAGATTTCTACATTGTTCCCTTTTTTATCATGGGGGAAACATTCCACAAAACCAACGATTAGTAAAATATGAAAAGTAGATTTATAGATGTTTTAAGGTTGTAAAACTCCTCACTACACAATTCCTACATTTTTCTCAGACAGGCATCAACATTTTCATACTTTTTCTTAAAACTCTTTAAACTCTCATAGTTCAAACTTTCATAGAAAAATAATTCCAGGAGTATAGAATGAAAACAAAGATCTGATTAAGATTTATATAACTTTGGCAAACTTCTATGCAGAAGACACAGCATGGAAGTGAGTGATGGATAAGACGAAGAGCCAGTCAGGACACAGAACACAGTGCACTGTTAAAAAAAAGCATGCAAAGTTTTGCTGAAAAACATCCACCAAACAGCGAGACAGTGAAAGGTGAACTGTGATATAGCGAGGGAACACTGTGCTGCATTTGACAGCTTTGAAAATGTTTCTGGTTTCTACTGGATTTAAAATTTAACTAGAAAAACAAAACTCCAATTTAGCATTTTTAAAAACGTGTGCACACATAAATGCACGTGCACACTTACATGTGTTGGTCAACCAAGGAGTGAAAAACAGCTGAGTCACAGAAGCCTCAGAGCTCTTTTATGCCACACAGGTGTGTTTGTGAGTTTATGCATTTTTTTCCTCCATACCTCTTCCAGCTCCACCTCTCCTTCCTCGCCTTCACTCTGCACCTCCTCGCCCTCTCCTTCTTCCTCCTCCTCCTCCTCCTCTTCTTCAGGGAACTCGGTGTCTGACTCTCCGGGAGCGATGGGGACGCTGATGGTCAGGTCAGGGTTTGTCATGTAGCTGTCGTCTTCTGGAACTACGTACTTCTCCACATGACGACCTGTGAGGAATAGACAAAGAGGAACCGGAGACCTGAACTACAACTTTATTTCACATTTTTGAAAATGTTTTCAATTCAAGAATATTAGTTAAAATTTAAAAAATTTTAATTGTTTGGGGAAATAGTGAGACAAATAAGTAAAACAAACTTTTTTGAATGTTAAATAGTAAAAGTCTGCATTTACAGTGAAAGGAATTGTGTTTTTCATGGCATATAAAAAAAATGTTGTCGATTCGAATAATACATTGACTTGTATGACTTGTCACTCCAATATTGTTGTTTTATATGTTATAGTGCTTTAGAATGGAGCCCCAAATTGTTCATGATTAAAAAAATAAATATGACCTTGTGATTTTTCAAAATACCTTTGTTTTTATTTCACATTGCTGTTTTTCATAATGACTAATTTATTTCATGATGAACTTTTTCAGCAGAATGAGTCTGTCTGTCAATCAAACCAGATAAGGCGGAGACATTATTGTGATTTGCTACTCTTTTACTCAGACATAAGCATCAGAAACCAAACTACATTGATCGAATATGCTTTAGCAAAAGCGACGGCCCAATGCACACCCCTCAACACTAGGTGGGGGTATGCACCTCAACACATCGACAGTGTTGCCAGATTGGGCAGTTTTCTGCCCAATTGGGTGGTTTTGGTTCTATATTTGCGGGTAAAATGGCTTTGGGTGGGTATGCATAATTTGGACGGTTTTAGGGGTTGGTTCTGCGTTTTTTTCTTCTCAATAAAATATATTAGTGGGCCAAGTTAGGCTGGGTGGCTGTTAGTGGAGCTCCGTGAACGCACCAGGCAGAGACGCTTAATGACCCTGGGCTCTGTCATATATCCTGTTGTTGGGGATTTGCCTGCCCTGCCAAAGTGACTATTGGTAGTTTTTTTTAGGTATTTCAGCAACACACTTCCCCAGCAGACTGTGTAAAGCAGTGGTCTCCAACCTTTTCAGGGCCGTGGACCAGTTTAATGTCAGACAATATTTTCACGGACTGGCCCGAACGGGGCAGAATTTAAAAATTTTTAGCTTCTGGTATCGGAAAAACCTATTTTTAACATTAAAATACTACTACAACAAGAAATGTAGTTAAAAAAAATCTGAAAGCATTAGTAGTTTTCTTCAGACTTGACAACGAGCCAGAAGATTGTCACTGATCCCCTTCATAGTCTGGGTAAGACACAAATGTTCCTAGATATGGAGGCTGTCTGTTCACAGAGAGCTGTGTCCAAGCAGATAAACGGAAAGTCTAATGGAAGGACAAAATGTGTCCAGAGAAGATGCATGAGCAAAAGACACAACAGTGGGCTTTCGCAGATTATTAAAAGGACAAGATTCAACAACCTGCAGAGCTCCAGAAAGAGTGGAATGAGTTGGAACACACACACTCAGACGCTGACCCAGTTCCTCGGGTCAAGAAACCTCTGAGCCTGAACCAACGGAGGACACGTTTCAACTGGGCCAAGATGAAAAAGAAGGACTGGACTGTTAGCCAGTGGTCCAAGTTACTGTTTTCTGATGGAAGGAAAGTAAGCCTTTCATTTGGCAATCAAGGTCCAAGGATTGGGAGGAAGACTGGCGAGGAGCCAAACCCAAGCTGCTGGAGGTCCAGAGTGAAATCTCCAGTCAGTCTTGATTTGGGGTCGAATGTCTAGCACTGGTGTTGGTAAACTCTGCTGTCTGCAGTCCAAAATCACTGCAACAGTCTGGCAGAAAGTTCTACTATTCACAACATCATCGAGAGGTATTAACGTACAAATTCAAAGACACTATTTTTCCATAACTCTACGTTTGGAGAGCCAAATGCAGGGATAGGGAGATGACGGAGGAAGAATTTGGATTTGGCCAGCCACACACACACCAAAGAGACAGATTATAGAACCATCAATCAAAAACTGAAAGAGAAAGGGGGAGTGTCTGAAAAAACCCACACATGCACATGGAGAACATGCAAACTTCCCCATTTGGAATTGAACCAGGGCCTTTGTGCTGCGAGGTAAGAGTGCTAACCACTACACCACCATACAACCCATTCACATTTTTTCTAAAATACTGCTATCAAAGTCTTTTTATTTTAGCTGTTAGATCCAGAGAACTAAAAGTTTGTTTGGTCATATGATGGGATTGGATTTAGCTGTTTTAATCAGTGATCAATACAGTGTTGTTACTTCCTGTTCACTGACATATGGGTTACTTTTAGACATGTCCACAGTGAGTTTGTGTCTAACCGATCACTGCTCCGTTGACCTCTGTGTGGATGGTGCTTAGGCGTTTCAGCTTCATCATAGCTTTGGCCTCTTTCCGTTTCTGACGGCGGCGCTTCAGGTTCCCATTAAAGAAGTCCACCACCTGCAGGGCAGAACTCAGCGTCAGACATCATCAAGCTTTCTCTGTGTGTCACAAATCTGTCCATTGAGAGATACCTGTCTGCGCAACCAGGCCAGGCCTCTTGTGATCCTGTGGATGGCGATATGCAAGTTATTCATCTCGCCGTCGTCGTCAGGAGCAGACAAGTTGTCGGAGCTGAAACTGCTGAGGAGCAGAGCCAGGAAGAGGTTCAACAGCTGCAGACAGAAGACAAAGAAGCAGAGGACAGGGTCATGCATACACAGAACAAAAAGATTTGATTTTCAGTCTTCCTTTTCCTTTAATTTTGGAGTCGTATTCACTTGCAAACTTTTTAATCAGAAAAAAAAAACACCCCCTGAACAATTTAGTCATTTTCAAAAGTCTTCATGCCAACATTCTGTAGAAATTTCATTGGTCAAATGTGTGAAAATGGAAACAAGGAATGGTTTTGTTGGTTTGCACTTATTGATCAGCTGCTGCTGTGTTTGTTATCTCTGTGCTGGTCCATGTCGAGCACTCAGGTTCACTAGTCCAAATCCCTGATATCTGATTAGGTGCGAGTTTAAATCAAGCACCATTAGATCAATGAAGTTGATTGGTTAACATGGCAACATGTCAAGTTAGCTTGGCCAATGACCTTGCTGCCTTTTTAAAAATCAATACTGACATAGGGAAACAAAAACTGGAAACCAGGAACATGTATTTGACAAGTTTTCATTTAATTATCTTTTTTTGGCACCATGTTTTGGAGAAAACAGGAAAAAAAAAACATTGGAGCAAAGGCTTGAACACAAATATTAGTGAAGTCCTAAAGGTTTACCATTTAATTTGTTATAAAATTGGTCATTTAACTGATGATTTTGTCTATGAAAGACTTACGAAAGAGATGCATAAAGGGAAAATTTGGTTGGAGTCAACAGATAAAAAATGTTTTGGTTGCAATAGAATTCGGGTCAATATTTATTCATTGTCCCACAGACAGCTGAATCTGCCTCATTCTTAGATTTCTGCTTTCACACTCGGAATTGCACATAGAGGAGAGAGACATTAGTAGTGTAGTTCAGCTGTAAATGTAACTCATCTTTCGGCCTGTGTTACAGGCTACTGACAAGTTTCAAACGATGCGATAAGGGGGGAAAAATTCACCAGGATCCACAATTTATAATCTCTTGTGTTGGTTTGCTAGACCAGCTAAATATATTGTGTTAAAAAAATTCACAGCAAAAAGAGATTCTGCTATCTAATGTTTGGTGAAGTTCTAGCAGAATTATACTGGCTTTCTTCAGACCATAAGTGGCTACAAGAAGAGGTTGCTCATAGCATATACTTTGGTCCACATGGCTTCCGAGAAGTATGACTTGCTGAGAATCAAAATCTGAATGACCTTGCAGGAGGCCACTCAACACAGCTGGACCAGGGGAGTGATGTCAGGCCAGCTAGTGTTTGCTCAAGTAGAACAATGCTAACCTTCCACTTTCTGAGGAAAGGCATCTGATTGCACCCTATCAGATCAAAGAAAATGGACAGCAAGTAAACACCAGTTTTTTTTCTAGCAATGGGTTTAGCCGTGGTCGTGGAGTCCTGCCCTGCAGGCTCAGATCGTCGCTCAATCAGCTGAATGTACAGTTGGGTATTGATCCTTCTCTGCTGCTGCTGCTGATGCAACAGGTCGACCACATTTCAGGGAAACACCATGCTGAGAGTTATGTGTGCCATGCCTCACACCACAACTACTACAGCTTTTTTTCCCTTTGATTCTTATGTTTTAAGGGATTTCATTGTCTGCATGCTGTCTTGGTTACATTTTTATCACATTTTCTGCACTAATTTAATCACTCTTAGCCTCTCCAGGTTGTTTTACTTTGGTCATTTGACTTTTTATGCAAAATTTTCCTTCAGTTAATCATAAATTTGATGCTTTTTTTGTCATTTTACATTGAAATTGTCCAAAGTAAATACACCTTTTTGTTTGAGCTGCCTTATCTGCCACTGTCTTTATGTCAATTAGCTGTTATTAAAATAATAACTGTTAAATATTTTTTTATTTTTTCATGCCTCGTTCCTCAACCCCTTTCAACAGTTCGATTTGGCATTATCTTACCATTTCTAAGCAAATTAAAGCTCTTTTATTAAATTTTACCTGCCAGTGGACTGTAGAATTGTGTCCAGCGTAATTTATCGTTTTATATATATTCTTTAACCACTTTACCATTTTAATATTTTCTTTTTCATTGGACTCACTTCCTTACTCTTGGCTCACTCATCAGTTTACCTCTATTGTAGTTTTTTCTTAAAGTAACTTCAAATCTATGAAACGCGTTTGCCAATTTTATGCGTTTCCCTCTTTTTATCAGTGCCTTTACCTTTTTTGTAACAAAACTTAGCATTTTTAATCCTAATTGTTGGCTTCTGTCAAATACATCCCCCTTTTCTTTCATTACTCTTCAGCTGTTTTTTCCATATTTTATAAAGACACTTTTTAAATAAGATAAACTCACTAAACATTTCTTTATGGTTTCAGGGATTTTAAATCCTTAGGTATGGATCATCACATAAATGACTTTCAAGATGTTTTGTAAAAAACTGAGAAATAAAAGTTATTTTTAGGATGTTGTTGTTCTGAAGCTAAACATTAGCTACAATATTAACTTGTACTGGAAAAAGGGGATGTTTTAGGTAATAACAGGTTGTTAGGCATGACCTTAAACGTCTTTTTGAATGAAAACACAAACTGACAATCTTTCAAACGTACATTGTTCGGAAGAGTGTGAGTAACATTTGAATAACATCTGCATGCGTTTCAATGGGCTTCCACCTGAGCATGTCGTCACCTAGACAAAACTAACTAACTTTGTCACATTTGAATGGTATCTGTTTGGTTCCAGCAATACAAACAGGAATAAAGACCTGCTAAATAAGATGAAAAAAGTGCCACAAAAAACTCAATCAAGAACAAGTGATGATGATGAAGTGCAAGAATACAAATAAAAAACAAAACCGGCGGGCAACGTGGACGTGTTGCTAGTCTATGCATCAGATGCAAAATGGCTTCATGTTTATTAACTGCCTATGTGTGGCTGTGTGTGTAGTTGTGGATGTGTGGGTCAATTTCCAGAGCTTAGGACCACCTGATCCCAATTCTCTTGGTTTAACTTGTGAAGCGGATCATACCAATTAGCCCAGGGAAGTGGGCCAGCCGTCTGACACCATCTCTCCCTCTCACACACAAACCCACACACAGAAAAGCTGAAGCACAGCTGAGACACAGCTTGGCAGAATGGATGCCGCAGACTAAATGACACTGCACTTGTTTACATCGATTTATCAATTACAATCATTACTTTTTAACAATCAATAATAAAAAGAATTTTACTGCATTTATATATTTTAAAAGTAAGGTCAATTTCCCTTTTCTTATTCAATAAAGTAGACACATCAGTTCTGTTGGTGAGCAACATTCTGGTTCTGTATGTCTTGATGTCACAGGAAGGAAAAAAAAAACATCCAAACAGAATTTAGAACAACAGATGCAATCTGAGATGAGCAATGAGACTAAGCAATAAGGTGCAAACAATGATTTTACAAAGAAAAATGACAAATCAAGGTAAGGGTCTTTAAGATCTTCTCAGGTGTTACATCATAGGAAGTCTACAACTACTTTGTTGATGCCAAATTCTGACTCTACCATCCAAATGTGGCAGCAGAAGTGGAGACTCATCAGACCAGAAAACATTTTTCCAATCTTCTACTGTCCAGTTTTGGTGAGTCTGTGTGAGTTCTAGCCTCAGTTTCTTGTTCTTTTAGCTTACTGGAATGACACCTAGTGTGGTCTTCTACTGCTGTAGCCCATCTGCCTCGAGGTTAGTGGCCGTTCTAACACCTGGATATGTTGATTTGTGAACCATTCCATTGGACATTTTGCTTCATGTTTTGGATCATTGTCTTGTTGGAAGATAAATCTCCGTCCCAGTCTCAGGTCTTTTGCAGACTCCATCAGGTTTTCTTCCAGAATGGTCCTGTGTTTGGCTTCATCCATCTTCCCATCAATTCTAACCATCTTCCCTGTCCCTGCTGAAGAAAATCAGGCCCAAACCATGATGCTGCCACCACCATGTTTTACAGTGAGGATGGTGTGTTCAGGGTGATGAGCTGTGTTTCTTTTATGCCAAACATAACGTTTTGCATTGTTGCCAAAAAGTTGGATTTTATCCAGGTAATCAGCAGCAAATAAGGCAGGGATTCTTGAAAACCAGCAGGACACTGGTCCTCGAGGCCTGGATTTGGGGATCCATGGTTTACACGGACGGCCGGGTTTTTGTAGATTTACAGTGGTCTGATCCTCCTTCCATTTTAATATTATCACTTGCACAGCGCTCCTTGGGATGTTTAAAGGTTGGGAAAATCTTTTGTATTCAAATCTGGCTTTAAACTTCTCCTCAACAGTATCTCGTACCTGCATGGTGTGTTCCTTGTTCGTCATGATGCTCTCTGCACTTTGAACGGACCTCTGAGACTATCACAGAGCAGGTGCATTTATACAGAGACTTTTTTACATCCAGTCGGATTCTGTTTGTTATCATTAGTCATTTGGGTCAACATTGGATCATTCAGAGATCCTCACTGAACATCTGGAGAAAGTTTGCTGCACTGAAAATAAAGGGGTTGAATAATTTTGCACGCCCAATTTTTCAGTTTTTTATTTGTTAAACAAGTTTGAAATGTCCAATAAATTTTGTTCCACGTCGTGATTGTGTCCCACTTGTTCTTGATTCTTCAAAAAAAATTACAGTTTTATATTTTTATGTTTGAAGCCTAAAATGTGACAAAAGGTTAAAAAGTGAAGGAGGCCGAATACTTTTGCAAAGCACTGTACCAAGTTAATGTTTCCAATATTTCATGTAGAACTTCAGTAGGTTTTCACAACCACTGTATCTGCTGAGTCTTCAAATCCTTTATACAGAGCTGTTCTTTGGTTACCGCGGCGATCCGTTTCAAATCATTGCCATGCTGGAAGATTCACTGAAATTTCTGCAAAAAATCTCACCATACATGGCCCCATTGATCCCTCTTTTATTTTTATTTATTTGTTTATTTTCAAAAAGATCAGTCGTCCTGTCTTCTTCGCAGAAAAGCAGCCCCAAAAGCATGATGCTTCCACCCCCATGCTTCACAGTGGGTCTGGTGTTCTTGGGATGCTTCCTCCTCCAAACACGAAGAGTGGCATGTCTCCCAAAGAGTTCCATTTTGGTCTGACCACATATCATTCTCTCAGTCGTTCTCCGGATCATACAGAAGGTCTCTGGAGAACGTTTTTGTTTTTACAGTTCCCAGAGCAGACAATCCCAGCAGGCTTTGTTCTGCTATCTTAATGAGGAAGAGTGTGGCAAGTCATCTCCTAATGATGATGTTAAGCTTTTCAAACACAACAAAAAAGTTTCCTCTCGAAGTTTGCAGTCCTTCCTCTTCCTGCTGCCCTCGCCTAAGTTTGAACTTTAAAATTGGATGGATGGATGGATGTACTGTTCAACATCATCCAGCCTTGGAGGAACTTGTTTATCATTTTTCTTTGATGTGTTTTTTATAGTTTATCATGTCAAATATCACAGCATGCTGTTTAGGAATCTTGTTAAAGCCTGAGTCCATGGTGCCATTACTGTCTGCAGACAAAAAAGGGTCAAATCTGCTTTGGGCACGCAGGTGGCCTGTATGAAATATCAAGGTCATAGACCGCTCTGTGAACCTATAGAGTGCGCAATGGGCATGCTGCGAGCGACAGGTTGTAGTAAACACTTACATACACAACACATACAATACGCAAGGACAAGTAAGGATGAAGTAAGTGAGAAGCAGGTGTGTCCTATGGATTTTTCAATTCCAAATCCTGTGAACTGTACAATAGGCTCCTGAGTGCTGTTCACATGATAAGTGTGTGCTCCTTGTGTGCAGCCTGATTGTTAGAAATGAGGAAAATAGACAATTAGGGCATAGTTTGGGTGGGCATTCTATGAGCGTTTACATACCACATGTACGCCCTGTGCGCACAGCATTTGCATGCGGTCAGTAATGGGCCAGTATTTGCATCTTACTAATGACTAGAGTGTGGCATGAGGGTACTTTACTACATTGTCACCTGTACGTCACAAGTACGTGTAAATCACATTATCTTTATACAAGCCCCAGTGAATTTCCGAGAATAACGCTTAAAATCCTCTGAAGAAAAGCTACAAGATTTTCTGATCTATTAGACTCGTCTTCTGCTCTAATTAAGGTTGTCTTCAGTGGTGTTTTTTGTTTTAGTTAAAAAATCTCTCTGTTGTTCACAGTCTGGGTACATGTCTTCATCTAACACTCTACTCGAAATGTTAGTCACCCATGTTTGATCCAATTCTTGAAACCTACATTAAACCACATTGGATCCACACTGTAATCCTGCTGAGTTGTTTTTTTTAATCCCCTCTTCTAACCAGTTTATCATCTCAGTGCCGGTTCAGATCACTGACCGCATAGCTGTTGATAGCCTGAAACTTGTCCTTTCTATTAAGAGGATTACTCTAAAGCTTCCTGACCTTCTGAACGTGTCTATCCTGCTGTCCTGACTCTTTTTTCATGGCGTCCATTTGCTGGTGCACCACAACGCTGCTTGTTACTGTCATCTATGTCAATGCAACCATTCACTTCTGACAGTTTATTCCCTTCAGTTCTTACAATCTTTCCTCCTACAATTCAGGAATCTCTTTTTAACCTGAATGTCACCTCGATGTCTACATTTGGAGCTTTTAGGTAGACGAGGACAGACCTGAAAGCAGCTACCTTCCTGCCAACAGAAAAGAGAGCATGTTTGTACAGAGACACACACAAAGGCGGGAGATGCTAGTGATGAATGAGCACTAAGATAATCTGCTTTCTGTGTTTCTCCAAGTCACAACAAACCCCAGTGAGCAAAGCCCCCTGGGAAAGTGGTTTGCAACGTGAGAGATGTAGAGCAAGAGACCCAGTAAATCACTGGAGGGATGAGAGAAAGAGGAGGAGCATAGCAGAGGAGGAGAGGTGTCTAGACAAGAGCAGAGGAGGAAGTTATCCATTAGCCTGTTTGCCTACAAAATGTGGAGCAGAGAAGTAGAAGAAAGTTTATCCCACTTTGGTGAAGAGAAACATCTGGCTGAACTGGGACATTGGTAGTGGTGCAGATCAGGTTATTATCTTCATGGATGATGGACACGCCCATTTATGGAGACATAAATTAGCCCCCAAAAATAAAAGAGAGCTACTGACAAGGGCTCAAACACAAGACTGAGCAACATATATAATTATTCAGATTAAAACAATTCATAGAAAAATATGTTATTTTCTTTGATTCTTATAATTCTTCTTATATCAGGAGCTTTTTAAAAATAAGTTTATGGACCTAAAATAAAGAATCCGAGGTGTTCTAGCATTAATGAAGCTACCACTTCTATAACAAAAGCAGACCTCAGCTTCAAAAGCTCCAAAAAGGAAAATGTAAATAACTGCAGCAGTCCCTAACAGCATATAAGTCTTGATAATCACTGAAAAAAGATCTAAGAAAAAACTGCAGACTGTCTGTATAAAATGCAGACACTTTTGTTTTACTGAGGTGTCTTCTCGTCTGAACTCATCTGTTAGTCAGAGCTGAGGCACCGAGGTTTCCTGTGAGCAGGAAGAACTTAAATGTGCTGCCAAGTCTATCTACAAACCTCTTTGAGCCATCCATCCATCCATCCACCTCTTCTTCCATCCATCCATCCATCCATCCATCCATCCATCCATCCATCCATCCATCCATCCATCCATCCATCCATCCACCTCTTCTTCCATCCATCCATCCATCCATCCATCCATCCATCCATCCATCCATCCATCCACCTCTTCTTCCATCCATCCATCCACCTCTTCTTCCATCCATCCATCCATCCCTTCATCCATTCATCCTCAACTTCCTCTGGAGGGATTCTCTGGTTCCGCTGAATGTTCTGGCTTTGCCATGGAGCCTTTTGCCCACCTGTAATGCCTCACTAAAAAGCATCCAACTGACTCCTCTCTATTTGGAATAGTAGCAGCTCTACTCTGAGTTCCTGCTGCATCACTAAGCTTCACCTCCCATCTCTAAAGGAGACCCCAACATGTTTTTCTATCTTGTGGGATTTTCCGCAACAGTTCAACAGATAAAAACATGTTATTCAAGCTGGTAACGTGACCTGAATTATTTGAACAAAAACTGCTTAAGTGTGCCTTTGTCTGCAGCAGATGTTTCTTTCATTGCAAATAATTAATCAGTCCGTCTGCCCAAACTGCTGATTTGTGCTTTTTAAGAAAGTCATGATGAGTAGTTTTGATGATTACGGTTAACAAATATCCATGTGTGATGAGAGCAGAAGGTGAGAGGGGCTAAAGAAAAGCAAGGATGAGGACCGTGGAGACAGGTGCGCTGCAGCAGAAGTGCCGACTCAGGGAAACACATTCAGCCGCTCGTTTGTCAAACAGCGAAACAGCAGCCTGAACATCTGCTCACCTGTGTCCGTGCAGCTGCACACACATGACGCGCTCGTGATGGGGGTGAACATGAGGCGGGGGAGACAAGACTTTAAAGGTGGGGACAGATAACAAAGGATGAAGATCACAGCCACAGCTGAAAGCAGGAGATGTTTGATGAAATATCACCTGGGAGAGCTCCTGCTTGAAGGTCACACACTTCTGTGTTTCACTGCCTCAGCCGCACACACATCGACACACTGTGTTAGTCAGATGAGAGGTTTTTCTTCTGTGAAGCAGGATGCTCCTCACTCGCTGTGAGTTTGTTCCATAGTGGCTTTAACATCATTGCATGAAGCTTTTTTCGGGTTCTTCTGACCGCAGTAGAGTCTTTTCCCTCACTCTATCCATGCTATAAACGAGTCCATTATCCATAGGGTCACTGCACGCACTGTTAACATTAAAGTAACCGTGTCTGGCAACCAAACTGAACTTATGAGATTTTTTTGAAGCACTTAAACCACAGTCTAATTAGGTTTTCCCTGGTTGTGCAGACACACACCTCATATTGACTGGACATCTGGACGTGTGTTATCCTGGAGTCCCTTTTGTCTGTTGAACTGCTTATCTTTTGCCACTGTTTGTTCTTCAGTTAAAACTCCCTCTCCTGAATCTGTGGATTTCAGCAATGTCCCTCCTGCATATCATGACCTTGGTGCTGTATTCAGCAAAGTGTTGGCTAAGTCTCTACCTCCTCACCATCCCTATGACTATGCCATAGACCTCCTACAGGGACACAACCCCCTAACGGCCACATCTACCCTCCATCTCGTCCTGAGCAGGAGGCTATGGCTTTCAGGAGAGTCTTCAGGCTGGCATCATCCGTCCCTCTTTATCTCCTGCCGGGGCATAATTCTTCATTGTGGGCAAACGGGATGGAGTTTTGCGGCCTTGCATAGACTACAGGGTTTAAATAATATCACTGCCTGGAACACTTATCCTTTACCTCTCTTGCAGACTGCCTTTGATCAATTAAAGGGGGCCCAGATCTTCACCAAATTATACCTCTGGAGTGCTTACCATCTGGTCTGTATATGGGAAGGGGATGAGTGGAAGACTGCCTTTAACACCCCTAGTGGTCATTTTGAGTGCTTGGTTATGCCTTTTAGGCTCACCAATGCTCCTGATGTATTTCAATCCCTGATAAATGATGTGCTTAAGGACATGATTTATAGGTTTGTGTCTGTATATCTGGATGATATTTTGATTTTCTCTCCAGATTAGAGCCCTGCGCGGGACCATTTTCTTCATCCCGCTCCCGCCCGCGCCCGCTGAATTTCTGACCTATCCCGCCCGCTCCCGCAACGTATGCGTTACACTCCCGCCCGCACCCGCAATATGTATGTCCACTCCCGCCCGCACCCGGAAAACTCATAGAATTTAGTCCCGCACAGTAATAGAGATGCATTGATTTGTATCGTCTCCCATCCCGCAGGAAAAAAACACGTATTTGTATTGATATTATTAAAGAGATTCATGTCCCTCCTCCAGCCTCATCTTTTCATGCATTCCTCTTTTGTGTAAGGTGCAACTTAATTATTAAATATATTTTCCTAAATCCTGTTCGGTTAAAAGTGTGCGTGTGTGCGCACGCAGACAGACGGCCTGAAGCGCGCTCTTAGTAAGAGGCGGGGCGTTGCACACCCCCAACAACAGGTTAGATGACAGAGGCCATTGGGCGTCTCTACCTGCTGCCTTCACGGAGCTTCAGTACATAAGAATCCAACAGCCGCACAGCCTAACGTAGTCCGCTAATATATATTCATGAGATATTCATGGCAGCACTGATCCCGCAGATTTTTTTTTTGCCGCCCGCTCCCGCCCGCAGCACAATTCAAACCACCCAATCCCGCGAGATTTGGGTTGTCAATTTTTTGGGACCCAATCCCAATGCAGCCCTCTACTCCAGATCTCGAGACCCATGTGCAGCACGCCATAACTGTTCTGCAGCGTCTCCTTGAAATTGGGAGTTGTGTCTCAGACTACATGGGCTTGAATTGTGGTGTGCCCCAGGGATCGATCCTGGGACCCCTTCTGTTCAACCTCTACATGCTGCCACTAGGGCAGTTAATACGCAGTAATAACATATCTTATCACAACTATGCAGATGATACTCAGATCTATTTGTCACTGACAACAGGTGAATATGGGCCGGTGGATTCTCTCAACCACTGCCTCCAACAGATCAGCGCGTGGATGCAGAACAACTTTCTCCAGCTAAACTCAGACAAGACCGAAGTTATTGTTTTTGGCCCACAGAAACAAAGAGAAATTGTCAGTGGCTACCTTCATTCTCTGTCTCTTAAACCCTCAAATCAAGTCAGAAATCTAGGGGTAATCATGGACTCTGACCTGAACTTTAACAGCCATATCAAGTCAGTAACATCAGCGGCATTTTACCACCTGAAAAACATTGCCAAAATCAAAAACATAATCTCAAAGCGAGACCTGGAGATACTTATTCATGCATTTGTCTCCAGTAGGTTAGACTACTGTAACGGCCTGCTCACCGGCCTGTCCAAACGAGCTGTAAAACAGCTTCAGTACATCCAGAATGCTGCTGCTCGAGTCCTGACCAGAACCAGGAAGTATGATCACATTAGTCCTGTGCTCAGGTCTTTGCACTGGCTCCCTGTACCTCAAAGAATAGACTTCAAAGCAGCTCTGCTTGTGTACAAGTCTCTCCATGGCCACGCACCAAAGTACATCTCTGACATGTTAGTGCCATATGAACCATCTCGTACTCTGAGGACCTCAGGGACCGGCCTCCTGTTGATTCCCAGAGTCAGAACTAAACAAGGGGAATCAGCGTTTCAATATTCTGCAGCTAAAATCTGGAACAGCCTCCCTGAAGTCGTAAGACAGGCCTCTTCTGTGTTCATGTTCAAATCTAGACTTAAAACATTTCTGTACAGCCGTGTATGTAACTGAAAGGTCCTATCTGTACCTTTCTTTCCTTCCTTTCTTTTTAAATCTTTTTTTTTCTTCCTTTTCTTTTAAAGTAAATTTTATGTTGATTATTTCTATGATGTATTGTGATTTTAATGCATTTTTCTGTTTTGTGAAGCACCTTGAATTACTTTGTGTACGAATTGTGCTATACAAATAAACTTGCCTTGCCTTGCCTTGCCTTGAGAATCAGCTGTTTTGCAAAGCTGAGAAGTGTGAAGAGGTTCAAACGACATCTGGAGACTACCCTACGGGTTATGTGTGCCAAAAACCCCATGTACTTGATCATCTCAACTACCCGCAGGCGTCCCTACCAAAATATTAAGATCGGAGAACTTTCTAGCAAAAAGGCTGAGTACAAAAGGTCATAGTGAACACTTAACACGCAAGGGTAAGTGAGGGTAAAGTAGACTGAGACAAAGGCACGTCGTACAGATCTTTCCTTTTTCACAACCCCCAAGAAAACTGCACAAAGGACCCATTAGTGCTGTTCAAGTGATAGGTGCACGTTCCTTGGATGCCCATTATGTGCTCTATGCTTGCAGCCAGACTGTTAGAAATTAGGAAATTAGACAATCAGAGTGTAGTTTGAGTGAATGTCCTACCGGCAACTAAGTATCATGTGCACAGCCCATGTGTGCATTATTTGCACACGATCATTAAGGTCCCACTGCTCAAACCTTAATAATGACTAGAGTGCGGTGTAAGGACACTGTAAAACAGAATTATATGTAATCCCATAGAATTACCAATCATAAGTGCATGTAACTTACATTATCCTTTCAAATACTTCACGATACACTTACCACACGCACGACAATGGTACGTTCCATTTTCATGACGTCTCTTAAGGTGGCTGCACAAGACTCAAGGGAACTGCAAGACACTGTGCTCCCCTGAAGATCGCCTACAACCCTTTACGGGTCCAAACAACCCAAAAACCCAGAGCACCAGTACAGGTCAACCCCCCGTACACATGCATTTGACAAAGCATAAGCTCAGCATGTTTTTTTTTACTGTGGGAAGAAACCAGAGAAAACACTCACATACAAGAGGAGAACATGCCAACTCCACACAGAAAAAACCCAACTGGGATTTGAACTTCTTGGTGTGGGGCAAGAGAGTTAACCACTGCTCCACTGTACCACTCTGTCTCTGGAATACTGAGAGCAAAAGAAGCAAAACATTGTTTTCTGCAGTAAACATGGATAAGAGTTAACTGAACCGATTTTGTTGATGTAACAAAGCCAGCCTTCGTCTTTCAGATTTATTGATAGAGTTGGGCCTTTTTTTTTTTTTGCTTGTGTTGATCTTTTCCATCCAATATCACAAAATAAACAAGTCTAATGATTTGACTAACACAGTGCCGTTTATTTCTTGCTCAAACCTTTGAAAACGACCTAATTCTATGCATAACTTTTTTTCTTCCCAGTCTGGGGTTTTAAAAACAGAATAGTTCTCAAAACATTGGAGAAAACTTCAGATTTGGGTTGGGCGATGTCCCTTAAATTGGCAGTTGACGATGTTTGCAGCAAATCATCGGGATGGACGATGATATCGTCGGGGGGGGGCTATTTTTAATTTTTCGTTTTCATATAATTATTATTCGTTATTTTACTTTATTACTTTGTTTACTTTATTTCCCAACTAATGACTCATCCGTGATGATGCAGTATAAACTGAGGGAATTGACTTTAACAAAAATAAATAAATAAACAAAATAGAAAAGAAGTAGTCCGCTCTTGCATTTGACTTGTCAGGTGGACCGAGCGACCGTGTCTCTGAGTCTGAGCAGAACAGACGGACTTACAGCTTTGTGTTTGAGGGGAAGGGAGGATGCTTTGTTATGTGTGCGCTATGTGTGGGAGACTTCAGACTGTCACTGTGATATGTCCCGCAGCTCTAGGTGAACGAGCTACCGAACTCAGGAGATTCGGTTCTTCCGGTAAAAGTGTGTGTCCGGGCAGAACTCGGACCGTCAGCTCACACAGCGGCTATGGGGCGGTGTGTAGCAGAAATGTCGCTCAGTCCTTAGAAACCGTTCAAACAATCACGTGTATTTGTGTTTACAGTCGTGTCCCGACAAAATAAAGGCTGATGTTATTCTCACATATTTACGTTCAACCAAGCTGAAGATAACAGCATTTCCCGCATGGATTTTATGTTCATCAAACTTAGGCTAAATGTTGTTAGCGCGGGTTAGCCTCTCTAGCCCCGCCTTCTTCCGGTTCCGTTCTTCAGCAGGAAAAGCACTGACCACACGGATTAAAATGATGAGCGAATAAGCACTTCATAATAACCGTAACATTAATAAAAGCACGTTTAGAAGATAATCTAGTATATTACGGAGCTGCCAGATCTCTATGTATGTAGCCTCTCAGAGAAACTCATTTCCCCTTCCGGTATTTCAAACAGTACTGTGCATGTGCGAATGATTTATTCCGACCGAAAGTGTGACCCATGTGAACGTTTGTTATAATCGGAAAACGTTTTTCTGGGCTCATGCACACGGTTGGATTCTAATCCGACCATTGAGCCGATCATGATATTTCGCACATGTGACCGCGGCTTATGGTGTCGACTCGCAGCGTGGCGGGGGCGTGGCATCACGACGGTGTCTCTCCATCGTGAGGTCAGTCACCCATCACGATGGACGATGGTATCGTCCATCGGCACAACCCTACTTCAGATGTTTGAAGAGTTTAATACTGTAAAACCTCCTCTCACAGGATGATGTCACACAGTTAAATAATGACTGTGGTGATCAATTCCAACACACATTTTCTACAAATAGAGAAGTGAAAAAGGTGAATGGTTTCCATCTAAAATTTTGCCAAACTTGTGGTTTGCCTTTAAGTTGCTCCAGAGCGAAAACGGTTTTCTGACTCGCCTGTGTTTGCTTAAAACTTGAATTTGAATTCAAATTTGACACAACAGCCCTGCACCCTCTGCCTTTGTGAGCTGCTTCAGCAGGGAAACTAATCGATTCTGTCATCGGTGGACCGTCTTTGCTGGCTGGAACAGCCAGTGGGTGTGTCAATGCATGAAGCCTTATTTCATTTCAGTTTTTAGTTTTCCTCTTCCAGTCTTCATGTCTTCTGCCCTCCTTCTGCTTCATCTTATCCCACATTTTCTTTCTCATTTGTTTGCTTCTTTCATCCCCCATATTCATCCCCTTTTGTTCCAACTTCCTTTTCTGTTCCTCCTTCCTTTCTTCCTCCAGGCCCTCTGCTCCCCTTTTGTGTGTTTCGTCCTCTCTGTATTTATTTCCTAATTTCTGAATGCATTCATGCACAAATGCCTTCACATGCACATGAGCTGAGGTGAGCACAATCAGGCCATTTCAGAAGGGATAAATCACATGAATGGGAAAGGTTCGGTCATCACGACACACATGCGCGCAAATGCGTGCGCACACACGTGCTCAGGCATATTTAGAGAGTCGGGTCAGCGTACCCCTCTGCAGCAGGAGATACAATTCCTGCCAGTGACAGGAGAAGAATAAGAGGCTGTTGACTGCAGCGTGTGTGTTTGTGAGGCTGCGAGCTGTCAGGCATATCAACCTCGTTATTAAATATCCATGAGACCATTAAGCTAAATAGATGAGGGACTCTGTTATTGCTGCACACACACTTCATGATCAACTGACTGGTGAATATGAAAAACACACACACCCCTGTGTATTATTAACAATAACAATGAAAAAGAGGAGGAAGGCGAGAGGATGAAGGAGCAAAAAACAGAGGGGAGAAAGAAAATTTCCGTTTTAATTATGTTTGTTCGGTAATCTCATGTAAAACTTCCTAATTAATTTAAAGAATATTGATTAATTTTATAGTCAATATAGGTTCCTTTTGAATGATCTGATTGACTGACCTAAAATGGATCCAGAACATCTTTATCAAGTAAACTAGAATGAATGTCAAATTCATTCACATGTTAGTTTTACTAAAGTTCAGCCCACTGTTTCTTTTCCACATCCAAATATTCCAAAGGGAACATTCTTAGAATATTCTAGCACACTGTGTGGTCACATGACTTTGATAAATTCAAAGTGTTGCCACATTTTGAATTCCACACGGCATTCAATGGTAGGGCGGTCGACCCCCAATTAGAAGATTGTGGGTTCGATTCCCGCCTTGCCCGCCCATCTGTTGAAGTGTCCTTGGGCAAGACAGTGAACCCCAACTTGCCTCTGGTGGAAGGTTGGCGCCAGTTCGGCAGTGGAGCCGCCACCAGTGTGTGATTGTGAGTGTCAATGAGTGAATGGGTTTGTGACTGTAAAGCCCTTTGGTTCTTCAAAGACGGTAGAAAAGTGCTACATCAGTATAAGCCATTTAGCATTTACATTGGACTGAAGGGACGACTGATCCTTTCTGCTGTTATCCTGTGTGCTGTCCGCTGTGATGCACTTGATCGTTTATACGTTATGGTAAAATAAACTTACCATGCCTTAATGCAAATCATATTTTCCAATATCGATATAATCACTTTATTTTATTTAGAAAAAATTTTATATCGATCTGTCTGATCGTAGAAATAAAAATTGATTAATCGATTAAGTCGGTTAATTATTACCTTTACCTAAAATAAAAAAAATAGTGATAACATCTCTATTGAAAGGTCGCTATGGAGACTTAGGAGTCAGAGGATTTTAAGAACTAGTATATTACCTCCTTTATGTAGTACTGTTTCTCCTCCTGCTAAAGTACCCCCCCCTTCCAAATAGCATGGGGGGGGGGGGTACTTCTCCCATATGAACATGGGAGATTTTTTTCCTCTGTGAGTCACTGAACTAAACCAAATCCAACAGAGACTGCCATGCTCGCCAAATTTTCTGTTGAGTCATTTTTCTGCAGGAACCTTGCAAAGACGGCCCTCCTTCAGCTAGAAAACGATTCCTTAAATTCACAAATCATTTGTCTGATCTACAATACATAAAGGAAAGGCCTGCCACAAACTGAACAACCTCTTGACAAAAGCAAAAGCGTGCATTATTTATTTTTCTTTATCATTCCAAAACAGGCTAATTTCCAGATCCAATCAAAATAGCTAAAGTCCTACCCTTTGTACAAAACCAGGAACAAGCATCACTTAAAAACTACAGGCCAGTTTCTTTGTTGCCACAGTTCTCCAAAATTTTGGAAAAACTCTTTAAATCTATTTCTTAATGATTTTATTGAAAAACATAACATACTCTATGATGGCCAATCAGAGAGTATATGTCAGAACAAATCGGTCACCATCCCTGGCCTTATTATTATCATTGAAAACATCACAACTGCAACTTAGACAAAGTGTACTCTGCAGAGTAGAGAGAGGAACCATGTTGGAAAAATGAAACAGTTAGAAAACCATCTGTAACCAGCAAGGAAATACATACAAAAAGCAGCTGACTGTATTCACAAGTGCCTGCTCTCCATCAATGCATTTTCCTAACTGATATTCAATTTCTGGACTGAGACTTTTTTTAAACATAAAAAATAAGACATTTCCTTCTTTCATGAGTCTCAGGTCACTGCATTCACGGTAAACTGAACATTAACAGGGTTCAGGTGAAAATAAATCAGGTTCTTGTTTCATGCTGATCAAGTTTGCTTGTTTAGTCTGTTCCAGAGAGGGATTTAGTACCTATATAACAGCTCCCTTTAAATTCTCAACCTAAAGTCCTGGAATCAGTTTTTAACAGCAGTCAAATTAAAAATATCAATGTATTACAATGTAGCCAAATCCCAATAAATTCTTTTCAACCCCCTTTATCTCCAGTCTTTATATTATTTTAACTACTATAACTCTTCAACTGTTAACATATTAAAGTATTTCCATCAGATTCTGAAGTGGGGGAAAGCAGCCTTGCACTGATGTGCAACACTTGACTGAAATGTTTACGCATCCAACGAAGATCAGCTGATTCTGTCACAGAGAAAAGCTGTAATGCAACACATTACGTTAATAATGTGTTCCATATCGGTGAAAAAACGCTTTTCTCTGCATCAGAATCAGCTGATTCACAGTAATTGCATGAATGATTGAAGAGTTAACAGCTTGCCAAAGACTGTGTGTTATGAAGGCATCAGATTTGTTAAAAGGTTAAAGACTTCAGAATGGTAAATGGTAAATAGCGTATACTTGTATAGCGCCTTTCTTTCTACAAGGACAAAGCGCTTTACAGTCACAGTCCCATTCACCCAGTCACACACACATTCACACACACATTCACACACACATTCATACACTGGTGGCGGCTCCGCTGCCAAACACAGGCGCCCGCCTACCACCAGAGGCAAGGTGGGGTTCAGTGTCTTGCCCAAGGACACTTTGACTCTTGGGCGTGCAAGGCGGGAATCGAACCTGCAACCTTACGATCATGGGACAACCGCCCTATCGCTGCACCACGGCCGCCAATCCAATTTACACCTAAGGTTCAGGCCTGATCTGATTCCCTATTGATGAATGACAACAAGAATAGTTTGTGGGCTGGAGCCCCATGGTGGAGTGGTTAGTACTCTCATCTCACAGGCCCTAGTTTGAATCCAGCTAGGACCTTTCTGTGTGGAATTTGCATTATGGTTTTCTTTGGCTTTCCCTGACCCTCCAAAAACATTCTTCATATGTTGAATTATTATTCAAAATTATGCCTAGGTGTGTCTGTGAGTGTGGCCCTGCCACAGATACCTGTCCAGGGTATACCCTGGCTTCTTCTAATAGTAGCTGGGGTAGACTCCAGCAACCCAGTGACCCCAAAAGGAATTCAGTGGGTTTAGAAGATGGATGGCGTGCAGGCACAAAGTAACGTCGGTTCACAAAGCTAAACTTTCACTTTATTTTTAGCTCTTTTGTAGAGCACATGGCTGTTTACAGTCTTCTTTTGGTTGTAGTTCCAGCCATTTTGACTGATAATACCAGACTCTAAAGTCCACGTAATCGACCTGCGCTGTTAGGGCAGCCTTCCCCATTAGGGCAGCCAGAGAGCAGGGCACATAAATGTTTAAGCATAACCTTGACCAGAGCTAGCCCATCCCTGGCCCCCGGAGAGCCACCACCTTTCCTGTTTCACTGCTCTCCCTGCACTTCTTTCTGCTGATTAGCTGATTCGGTTGTTTCCATGTTCTGATTGACTGAACACACCTGATCCAGGTAATCAGCCGGAAAAGGTTCACGGAGAGCTGGGAAACAGGCAGGTTGGTGGACCTGGAAGCCGGGGGTTGGGCAGCCCTGGTCTGGACCAATCACATTGACCAAAAAACAAGGTGAAAATCCTTGAGTGCAGTTGAGAAGTTGTCAATGCTCCATGAGTTGTGATGATTGCTTTGGCTTTGTGTGGCTCAACGTGAACAACAATGTGAAGATACTGATAAACTCATCAGCACATTTTCAGAGCAAAAAAACAACAACAAAAAAGGTTGTGGATATTTCAATCAGCGGGGAACATATAACCAAAGTAAATCAAACAAACCCCACAGAGATGAAGGCTTTCCCTCAAACTCAACGTGACCCATCTCCGCACAATGGTTCATGTAGAGGGGAAAGAATATGAAGATTTAACTCACCACCAGGTTTCCAATGACCATGACCAACATGAAGACGAGGATACAAAGTGGCTGCCCCGCCACCTCCATGCAGTCCCACATGGTCTCAATCCACTCGCCGCACAGCACCCTGAAGACGATGAGGAAGGAATGGAAAAAGTCCTTCATGTGCCAGCGAGGAAGACTGCAGTCCTTCGAGATCTTACAGACACAGTCCTGAATCAACGCAGAGACCAGCGCCAGAGTTAACTTTTCGTCAACAGACCATAGAACCGTCAGACCTTCTGTTACATGAGGAACATCACCTGGTAGTTTTTTCCAAACAGCTGCATGCCCACCACGGCAAAAATAAAGACAATGATGGCGAGGACGAGCGTCAGGTTACCGAGAGCACCTATAGAGTTCCCGATGATTTTGATTAGGGTGTTGAGAGTTGGCCATGAACGTGCCAGCTTGAAGACACGCAACTGTGGAGAAGAAAAACGGAGTTAAAGATATATACAATATACAGCATATACACTGTAACTGCGGCCAAACAATGTCTTTGGACCCAAGGTTTGATGGAGTTAGGACAAAAAAAATAAAACATCAACAGCATAGTGGTGGAGGGACAATGATGTCAGCTTTTTAATTAACAGCACATCTGGAACTCACTGAGTCTGCATGTATTCTTTATATCAAATGAAGAAAGTATAAAATAATATAGATCTAATATAGTATAAAAAATAGTAGAAGCCTAAAATAAATTTAGTTAAATAAAAAAACCAAAACGCATCCATGAATTTGTTTTAATGCTTAATTAGCAGAGAGTGTAAGGGTGTAATCAGGCTGAAAAAATCCCTTGTTCCAGATCAAGTCCACCTAATTTGATCCGGATCGAGTTCCAAACCTTGCGTTTGTTCTGTTTCAGACTGGGATCAATGGGACCATCCTGTTACAGACTAAAGCTTGTCATTCTGTTCCTGTTGATGTCTGAGGACCAGACGACAGTGACGTTGCACAGATTTACGCAGATCAATAAGCAAAAATAAATTATTCATTCATTTATTCTACAAATATGTTTATATATTTGTTTTTTGTGTAGCAATAAACATAATTGAACAAATATGAATAAATAAAAACAAGATTTAAAAGATTAAATAAAAATAGATTTTTATCAAGAAAGCCCACATAAAATCAGTCATGATCCTTTTTTAAATTGCTCCGTCCAAACATTTTTAAATTATATTGCTGTGATTATATTGTGTTATATTGCTTTAAATTATATTACTATTTTCTTGAAAAGGAATGTAGGGCAGAATTTATTTTAAAAAAAATAGACAATTTTATGATGTAGGCCGAAAATGAGCTTCCCCTCTCTGACAGACCAGTAGCCGCCACTGGTGTCACATGATGAGAGACACAAAAGCATGTAAGAGGCGTTTTTCTGGTGTGTTAAAATAAACGTTCTACCAAATAAACAATTGGACCCTTTTTTTCTGCTTGATAACACAACAATTGATGCTTTATGTTAATCCGCGGCTCATCCGTTGCTACATTCCTACTCTCGGCTACGGTGGCCATTTTGGTCTAGTTGTTCTGCTCCGAAGACGGATTGAACTCCGACTGAGGAATCTCAGAGCGACCCAAAGCTCATTGGAGACGAACCAGGAACACCTCCAAAGATGGGTCCAAGAGCTGTTCCCAGATCAGGGTCTGCTTGGTGGCATTCAGACTGAATATTTGTTTCAGATCATCGGGGGAAACAAACTCTGGTTCACCTTAAGCAAACCAAATGTCTAATGAAAGCCTAAGCCATCTGAAAGAATATAAAAGAAGTTGAACCGTCGTTAAACTAAACAATGTATATTGCTAAATAAAGCTAAAACTGTGAATTCAAAACTGTTAAATGACAAAATATGAATTGTGCTGCAAAATTGAAATTATTTGAATAGAAATAAAACGCTGGTTGAGTTTTGTCATTGTGAAGCCTGAGCATCTTTTAAATATATATATATCAAAAAAGTTAATTGGAATATTTTTTAATTCAAACACTTTTTTTAATTAAAGTTTGCTGTTACCTGTAGTCAATGTTGTGAATTTGAAGTTCCTGTCCCACAAAATGTTTTTTACTAAAAACAGTAAAATAAAAGTAATAGGTATAAAGGAACCAAACATAAAATTGGCGGCAGTTCCCATCGATGGAGTAGCGTGCAGTTGGTTTGGTCTGTCAGCGGTTCTAATGCTAAGGTAGTGATGAGTTCTTAGACAAGACAATCAGCAGTGACCGCAAAAACACTTTTCATAAAAGAAACCAAAGGATCCCAGTGTTTCCAGCATTTACATAACTGATGGAAAAACAATGAAAACATATAAAGAGAGCTGAAGAAAAGAACTAAAACAGGTGTGTGTGTTTACTCGCGTGTGTTTGCCTGTGATTCAGCATGACAATGCCCTGACTGACAGCCCCAGAAATCAATGAAGACAGATGAGGACGGGCTGTGGGGATCAGTGTGGGAGTTTGTATGATTTCTTGTTTCCCTTGTCAATTTTGGTCCAGTTTTCTTGGTTGTTAGAGCATCAAAGTAGGCCTCAATTGAACTTTCTTATACAGTCCTCTTTGCATTGCCATATTAAACAAAACAAAACAAAAAACGGAGCGCCTTATAAACCAGAGCACCTAATGTATGGATTCATTCTAGTTATGCAAACTAATGTTGAAGTAATTTGATGAGAACGCATTTCAAAATGTTGGGCGTTATTGTAAATGTGCCAATGCTGCTGATGTTTAGCTGTGTCAGCTGTGCTTTTTTTAATTTGTATGTGTCACTAAAAAGGTTGAGAGTTAGCTTAGTCACAGTAATGTTTGTTTTAGTGATATCAGTCTGATTTTTAAAAGTTGAAAACACAGTTGGGAATTACAGGCGTTGTGAATATGCTAGTGTGGGTAAAGTGCAGCGTGTAAGAAACAAATTTTCTGTGAACGTAGTTAATAAAGTCTGACTGACTGACTTTTTTGTTTCCTTTAACTCCCCTTATTTATGATATAAGTTCAAAAAAAGACCATTCGATGACGGTGCTCCCTAAAATCCTTTAGGGCGTACCATACGGTACACGGAAATGTTTGCAGCTTTAACAAGGATCAAACTGAGAAACTGAATGAACTATTTTAAGCATTTGGTTCAGAATGTGGGGACATTTCAGAGTGTGAAATGGACTGGCTTCACTGATATTTGCAGCTGTGAGTTGGGTTTTAGGAGGTGATTTACCAGTCTAAATGAACGCAGCACACTGAGGCCTTCAACGTCCGACAGGCCAAGCTCCATGAGGCTGAGGCACACGATGATGCTGTCAAAGATGTTCCAGCCAGTCTGGAAGTAATAGTACGGATCCAGAGCGATGACCTTAAGCACCATCTCTGCTGTGAAGATTCCAGAGAAAACCTGGCAAACACACACAGACAAAAAAACAGGAATTCAGACATACAAACACAGTGGTAGGAATTTCCATGGAAGGATACTCTCTGAAATACATTTGAGGTGTTAAAAGCAAAACACTTCAAATGTTTTTACTCCATGAAGCCTTTTGGTCATCCGGTGCTAAATTGAACGAATGCAAGCTTCTTCCATAGATTTCTTCTGACTCAAAAGTCCCAGATCCTTTATTCAAGCCCTGTTTGTATAGACTTGCTTTATGTTGGTGTGTTGGTCAGGGGGACATAACATAGTCAGTCTTCCCTCTCCCTTCCTTTAAAAAATGACAAATACGACCGCTGCAGAAGGCCCCATGTTGTTGTTCGCCTGGGCCCCCCAAACTGCTAAGTCCACCACTGCTCAGAGTTCACATTACTCCTTCCTTCTGCAGTTTATCAGGACGCAGCCTTTACAAGAGCAATTATAGATAGACAAAAAGCATGTTTGGTGACTCTTGATACTGCAGTGGCATTTGCAGCCCAAGTGCTTTTTTTTTTAAAATAAAACACAGAGACAAGGACTCCTGCCCAATCTGAGAGGTTTAGAGTTAGCACAGCAGTATCTCAATACTCAACTCCAAAGTTCATCCACATCTTTTTTCCAAATGACCGTTTTGTGTGGTTGATTCAGAGAGGTTAACTTCAGGGAGAAATCACTGATGCCGACAATAAACCTCCATGAAAGTTCAAACGGCTCCTACTGTCAAGCATCACAATGATTGCATAAGAAGCTCATCTGTAATGCTTCAAGAAATAACTATGCTGTGCTGGCATGAGTACACCCAACACACAGCTAACACAGCACAGACTCACACGCAGGTATGAACAAAGACAGTCAGGTAAGGACACACACACACACACGGATTCACAAACAAACACACTGAGACACAAGAGCTAAATGAAGGGCAGAGTCCGCTACAGGGTAGGACATTTCAGACCAGGTTAGCTTCACACACAGGCACACATGTGTCACCTCCGATAAGTCCAACAAAAGTACACAAGTTCTTTAAAAGCCAACAGGA
The DNA here is from genome assembly GCF_053564925.1 of Oryzias latipes. Lineage (NCBI taxonomy): Eukaryota > Metazoa > Chordata > Actinopteri > Beloniformes > Adrianichthyidae > Oryzias > Oryzias latipes. The sequence continues at coordinate 4,663,117 of NC_136256.1, read as the reverse complement.
GTTCAGCGGCTTGGCTGCAGCACACTGACCCGCTACCTGAACACGAGCGCACGCTCGGCTTAGCAGGGAGCCTAACGCCACCCGACTGCTGAAGTTACGAGTGTGTCACCGTTAGCATGGCAGCCACCTTCACACAGCAGCCAAAGCTCCTTCATTTCCACCTTTCTTCAGCTTTACATTTTCATTTAGCGTTTCTATAGTTTTTGTTTCATTCTTGCTGTGAGTCTTTTACCCATCCTTGATGCTTTTCAGTCCATTTTCCTGGTTTTTGCCTGCCTTTGCACTGATGTGTCTCTCTCTGAGGACCCTGGAGCATTTTTCAAATTCAAATTATGACTGGATTTTTAGCCAGGTACCTTTGTTAAAGATTCATTCGAAGCCTTAGCGAGTTTCTATCATGTGTTTAATAACATCTTTTTTTGGTAATCTTTTCAAATAGAGGAAAAATAGGCTTTTATTTAGCCCAGCAACCAGTTCACCCAAAGTGTTCTGGTTAGTGATGTAGGACATTGGAGCGCCCCCGTCCCTCAGCGGAACTTTGATCTTTACAGGCCCCCCTGTCAGTCCACCTCTGCAGACCTCAGCAGCTCCACTCCGCCTCTCCGTGATGTGTTCCGTGTTTGTTCTGTGTGTCGCACCAGCCGCTCTTCTGCTTCTCATTTTGGACCAAGTGGATCCTCGATGTGACATGGGCTACGTGCCGGTTTCCCAGCCTGTGTGTGGGTTTGAAAGAGGAATCCTCCGCCTTGGTCTAAGTGGGTCTGTTTGGTGTGAGTGTGATGCTCGGATTTTGAAGTGCACACACACCCAGATGATCCTCTTATACGAGCTCGTTAACTCTGTAGTGCGCTGATTAGCTCCTCAACAATCATGCTGTTATTACTGACATCAGGAGAGGCTCTCAGGAAGAAGAAGAGGAGGAGGAGGATGTTCAGGGATGCCGGATCTACCTGGATACAGTCAGGGCAGTGTTCACCAGCGACAATATTGTTAAAAAACGGTTGTTCCAGTCTACTGTGTCATCAAGATATACACTTGTAATTTTCAAGATTCATGATAAGAATTAGCAATGGTGGACATAGAAATTTGTGTTTAAACGCCTATCAACAGTAAACAGCCAACAGTGCCATGTTTTAGGACTCTGACCTCACAGTGAGAAGGTCCTGACTCAAATCCCAGCTGGAACTTTTCTGTGTGGAGTATGAATGTTCTGCTCGTGCTTAGAACTTCACAGGTAATCAAAATCTTTATTTTGTCCCTTGGTTGGAATGTGAACTTTTGTGGTTGTGTGGCCCTGTGATGGAAATGTGACCTGTCCAGGGTGTACCTGCTTTTGCACAGAAACCCTCATTCCACAGTAGATGGGATAGGCTCCAGCAACATCATGAGCCCAGAAGGATTAAGCAAGTTTAGAAAATGGATGCATGAATGCATCTTAACAATCAAAGTTGAAAAGTTACAGCAGAGCTCACAGTAAAGTTAAAGAGTCAACATCACAGTGTTTCCACCCTTTAATTGTTGAATTGAGCGTATTTGATGTACAGCAGCCAAAAAAAAGGCGTGTCATTAAACAAACTTAAAGCTCAGCAGTTGCCATACATCTGGGTATGTAGAGTTTCTGCTCTGCGTTTTTACCGTCCACTGGGGGAGCAGTGGGCTAAAGTCACGATTTTAGAACCATGTGGTTAATAAACAACCAATCTAACCCCTTAATCCTGAATGCCAAGCAGAGAAGCATTACGTCCAACTTTTCAAGTCTCTGGGAATACCTGACTGGGGATTTGAGCCCACAACCACCCAGACACGGGTCTGACACCCAACCATTTGACCACTGAGTTTGTTTTGAATGTTGTGAGCAGATAGATGCATAAGTGCACGGATAAATATATAGATGGATGGAAAGATTGAGGGACGGATTGATGATAAATGCATAGATCAATGGATCAATTAACGGATGGATGGATGGATGGATGGATGGGGCGGCCGTGGTGCAGCGGTAGGGCAGTCGACCCATGATCGTAAGATTGCAGGTTCGATTCCCGCCTTGCACGCCCATGTGTCGAAGTGTCCTTGGGCAAGACACTGAACCCCACTTTGTCTCTGGTGGAGGTTGGCGCCAGTTGGCGCCAACCTCCACCAGTGTGGGCGCCAGTGTTTGGCAGCGGAGCCGCCGCCAGTGCGTGAATGTGTGTGTGAATGTGTGTGTGCATGGGTGAATGGGACTGTGACTGTAAAGCGCTTTGGGCCTTCGAAAGAAGGTAGAAAAGCGCTATCTATATAAGTATACACCATTTACCATTTACCATGGATGGCAGGTCTTTACTCCTCTGAATATGTTTGGGGTAAACTGATGAAGACTTCATAAATGAGTCTAGCTCTTCCTCATTAGTCAAAATTCTCGCCTGCGCATGAAAGCAAATAAAAAATGATGACATTGCACATTTCCTTACAGAGATGTAACAAATGATGAATCTCAATCATGTTTGAGCAATCAGACAAAAAGCTGCGTTGCATTCAGGTGCATGTGCAAGAATGAGGCAAATGAGAAACACTTAAAAAAGGCTACATAAAAAAACTCAAATCTGTTTGGACCAAGATGCTTCTTTTCTCCGAGATGTTGCACCAACAGGCATTTGACAGCGAATTAGATGATTTCCTCGTGGATCAAAGCGAAGGTATTGAGTGTTTACTTTTCTCCCTCAGAGTGGCACCGATTCCAGCGTGGCCTCTGGATCCTCAAACGCCTCAAAATCTTAACGGTGTGTGCAGAGTGCGTTGCTGACATCAGGCTGATGAAGTTTAACACAGGTCAGCTGTCAAAAGTGAGCAGCTGCTGCTGGCCTCAAACCAAAACAACAGTAAGCTGCTCATGCAGCACATTATGCAAAATCCTCTTCACAGATCAGTTTGGCACATCCCAGGTTGTTTTAGTGCATCTTCGTCTTTTCTTGACTCTGCCATCATCTGTGTGCAGATCTTAGGTTCTAGGAAGTAAACCCAAGACCCTAAAAACGTTATTATAATCCTTCTGGGGGGCTTCCTGGGTCTTAGGGGCTCACACCACAAGTCACTGTGTCAACGGACTCCTAAGATCTTCTGGTTCTTCCAATATTTTTCAGCACACAGGACTCCAGCAGTCTTTCAGCTGTTTCAACTGTCATGGAACCATGACAACAGAACCTTCAGCAGATTTCTACTTGCACTTTGGCTTTTTCACTTTTGGGTTTTGAATGGGAAATAGAAAAGCTTTTAATCCTATTAAACTGAATTTCCTTTTAGAAACCAAGAGGTTCAGCAAATGTTCAGCTAAATAGCTCATTCAGTCGAAAAATGCACACTCTTCAGGTAAATGCTTCAGATTGAAACACTCTCTCTCACAATTTTATCATTTCTAATTGTTTTAAAGACCCACTCAAAAAGTGTTATTGGTGTTTTTAACATGTTCTTCTGGCATTTTCTCATGACTGGGGACATATATAAAGAAAATTGAGTAAAACATTGCATTTCTGAGTTTTTTTTTAATCAAATCATTGTGAATCAGGAATAGACAAAAAATGCTGTATTTAAAAAATTGTATTTATGACGTAGAAAATACGCTTTTAGGGCCACAGTCTCCCTGCTCCATTCTGATCATCCACTGTCAGACAAATAGATCCATGAACGTCTTTGTTTTCCTCGTCTGACCTGGAATCTGGATCACAACTGGATGGCAGAAGAGCTCCAATATTGCTAACAATTTTTGTTGCACAGCTAATGTTAGGATAGGGGTGTTAAGGGCTGTAAGCTAGCGGGAGAGAGTGTTAACAGAGAGCTAAGTTATGGATGATAGGAAGAAAAGGTGGTGTTGCTTTGCACCAACAATCCCGTCCACAACTCAGAGTTGAATTTCGGATGAACTTCTGCTGCTCTACAGACAATATGCCCTAGAAAACCCTTTTTTTTCCCATTTTGTCTAAAAACTCCAAAATCAGAATTAAAAGACCACTGGGAACAAATCTGCAAAAGATTATCGGAGGGGGACTTTTTTTTTCGATTTTTATTATTTGCATTCTTAATTTTTCCAAATTCTCAATGCTCTGTAGGAACTGCATCAGTCTCTGCCGTTGCTTTTTTTTAGGAATTTGGGTTTTTTTTTCAGCTAATTTTTGCCTCCAGCAGCTCACTTAGCAGCTTTTGCAATTAAAAATAGGGTTTTGCATGAATTGTCTTTCTTTACCTTTTTGTCTGTGTTCAACCTTTTAAGATAACTTAGCATTGTTGGAATAATTTGAAAGGTTATTAAGTGCTTCTGATTTGAATCGTTTTATGTTCTATAACCATGCTATCACGATGTCAGCATTCAGATGCTCTTTTGCAGAGTTTTTGTTTAAATCTGACTTTGAGACTGTTTCTTTGAAGTTTATCCTCACAAACAATTCATTTCTGCAGAAAAAAACATCTCACATGCAGTGACCAAAGTTCTTGGGGAAGCAAGAACATTTGTGTGTGTGTGTGTGTGTGTGTGTGTGTGTGTGTGTGTGTGTGTGTGTGTGTGCGTGTGTGTGTGTGTGTGCGTGTGCCGCCGGCTCACTAACACACACACAGGATGTAGACCATAAGCACTCCCTAATAACAGTAACATCAGCAGAGGCATGTTGAGTGTGTGAAAGACACGTGATTATGTTGGTCACAAGCAGTCAGATGTAATGAGCAAGCAGCAGCACACACTGCCGCACACAAACACACAATGACTGGCGGCTTTCTGCTGGTGGAGCAGTCACAGCAGAAAAGATTAAGATGAAGAGCTTATTAGAGGCCGTATTTTTTTTAATTCGCAGCAGTTTTGACAGGAACTTTGAAAGGAACTACTTTCTGTATCTGCAGGAGCAGAGGTGGGATCAGGTTTCTGCTGGTAAATGATAAAGTTGGGACAGAAGAACCAGAAAAGACCTAAAGAGCGTTCAAACGTGACAGACTTTTTCCATCAGTTCATCTGTGTTCTTTCTAAACCGGATTTAAACTGCATCATCAGCAGAGCCGGGATCTAAACACAGCAGGTCTACAATCAAATGATGACAAAAAACTTCAAGAGTTAGATAATCAAATCAAAATTCATATCATCATGGGACCAAGGTTCTCTAAACTTGGCTTGACAGTTGCTGAAACCAGACCGTGTTGCCAGGTGTACCCCTGCTGGTCTACAAGCCTCCTTCCTGAACAGCAGCTGGTCTGTGACCCACCATGAAGGAATGAAGGTCTGCGGCACAGCTGCCTCACAACATTCTGAAGAGGAGAAACCCAACTCTTCTGCAGATTTACATCCTCCCAAACACCCCAAAACCCAAATCACCTGAGTGTCTGTTCCTCAAAAAACAAATCATTTCATTCGGGAAGTTTAGCAATCACAAAGTAATTGTAGTCTCAGAGGATATGTGTTATCTCTGAGATTTTAGACTTGATTGTGGATTATTATTTATTTGGTCACACTGCAGTGAATTTTCTGCCTTAAGAACTGATTAAAAAAAAAACTTTAAATCTTTCCAGATAATCAAAATGAGCAAATGAAACCTTAGAAAGTCCCCTGGCCAGTCCAGTCGAGCGTCAAGAAGCTCTGTTCCATAAACCTGTGTATTTCAAAATCATCTTTCGATCTATTGTTGAAGTGTTCCCAGTGGTCTTTTAACTGTGATTTTGTAATTTTTTAGCCAAAATCAATAAACCTGTGTCATTTTCTAGGACATAGTTTCTGCAGAGCAGCAGGAGTTCATTAGAAAAGTTGTGGGCAGGACTGTTGGAGTGGAGTGACCTCGTCCTCCTTCCCCCTCCCCATTGGTGAGAACTGAGAGCAGAGAGCTTGTGGCCCCCCAGCATATTTTCTATGTAGAAAATATGTTCTTTTTCTATTAGTATTTATTTGTCTGTTCCTGATTTACAAATTGGACAAAGCAATACCTACTTTTCTTTATAAATGTCCTCCATCATCAGAAAAATGCCACAAGAACTTGTTACAAACACCAAGAACAACACCATTTTTATTGGAGTGGGTCTTTAAGCTCCCACCACAGTTGGTCCAAATGAGTTAGTATCATTTAAGTAACATCCTCCTGCAAGAACCGAGGACCCCTAGGGAGACCCGCTCCAGGATTCAGGCAGACACCCACCCACCCCACGTGAAGTCCAGTAGAGAGTAAGGCAGCCCCCCGCATCGCAGATTGATTCTCTTCCCAATACGATAATGAGTTGTCATGTGAGGACGGAGGGCAGTTCAGGGCCAGCTTCCTGACTGAAAAAAAAAAGTCCCCCAGCCCCCCAGCCCAAGGGCCCCATCAAAAGGAGAGCCAACCCCCCACGACCCACCTTTGAAATGAATGAAGAAATCGTTTTTCCAACAAAAATGTTAGCAAAACAAGCACACAGCAGGTCAGGGGCTGCTCTGGCTCATGCACGACAGCCTGAAAGCCTGTGCTGACGGTGTGGTAGAGATGTGCACATGTGCAGTATGGACAGAGCTGAACGGCGAGTGAGAGCATCAGCTGACACGGACTCCATCAGCACGCTGTGTCCTGACATGATCCTCACACACCAGCTTACATAACGCTCACGCTCTCTGTTGAAATGGAAAGTAAACATCTGCAAGGATTACAGCTTTGATCTCGAGAAAACTCCCGACTGCAGCGTGATCGCCACCGTCTGCACCCAACTCCTTCAGACTAAACTAAAAGAAGGCCTAAAATAACATTTTTTGTACCCACTGAAGCTTTTTTTGTTTGCATTTTATTCAGCGTTCAGGAAATTTATTCCTCGGGCAAATTTTGACCTAAAGCTACTTCAATTCATTCAGCAAGCTTCTCCTAAATTGGCAAAGACACAGATGTCTGCCACAGGATAATAGGAGGATGTACAAGAGGCATCGTTACATTTGAAGAACAAGTGACATGTCCAGAATTTGTCACAGGTGTGAAAGATTTGGAGTTCAATTATATGTGGAAGACCGTCCATAATTCTGTTGTGCTGCACTGTAGTTCTAAATCTTTATTCACCAAATTTAAATTTGATTTAAAATTGGAGATTTATAATAGAAATGTTAACAATTTCTCATGTTTTACTTTTCTAATGAGAAATAAATCTAAAGCAAAAGTTTAGTATTAAAACGAGTTTATCATTAAAGCTTTTAATTTCTTTTTTTGCAACATTTATTAAAGTTATTTTTCTTGTAAAGTAGGCAAGTCTCTAAATATCTTGTTGTTCACCTTTTGGCATTTCCCTTCAGGGCTTGCCATAGGGTCCCTGATTCCCACATTTGATTTAACAGAGATTTTTAAGATAGATGCCATTCTTGACACAAGGCAAGTGTATTTAGGCTGGGGACCGGCACAGGGAGGACCAGACCTTGTGGATACACAGTTAGGCAGTAGAGCGAAGGGTGTTGTCCAAGAACGCATGAAGGACTTGTAGTTTCTGAAGTCACTTCTGATAAGGGGAAACATGACTTTTAGTCTGCAGACTGCATTCAGTGTTAAGCAAAAGATGAGGTGAAGCTTTTTCCCCTGGGAATTGAACCCTGGTTTCCAATGCCCTGGTCCTACACACAGCCAACTGAACCATCCAGCTACTAGACCTCTACATGTCTTGTAAAATGTCTCTGTTCTGTTCATCTCAGTCTGTGAATTTCTTAGGCAAATTCATGTTAATTCATATAAACAGGAAACACTCATCAAGTCAGAAACCGTGTGCTCTTTTAAAGCTGAGTAGTTCGGCAACCTTACAGACAATATAATGTCTTTTAAACTGTCAAGGTTTCAGCAAACATTGAGTTCTTTAGTTTGTGCTCAGCTTGGAAAAATATCTTGACATCTTTAAACAATTTTCATTAGAGGTTCATGACCATTTCTCAATTGAAATCTTGGGGTTAATTAAATCTAAAGGCCCGTACACCCCGGGACGAATATTCGCCATCCGTTATTCGCCAGCGTTTTTTCAACACGTTTCACACCCAGGCGATTTTCGCTGACGGTGAGCCGAGCGAACATGCAGTTTCATTCCCTGACATTAGATGGCGCTTAATGTAAAACAGAAATACGCCCTGTGCACAAGGTGGTGCTGCGCAACTTTACGCTTCTTAAAGTCGCTTTTCACTCAGAAGAAGAGAGCAAGTATTTACACGCTTGTCAGAATAATACAAAGAAAACATGAATATTTCCAGCACCAGTAGCTCGATTTTGGGTACATCACATAGTTACGAGAAGAGAAGAACATGGGGAGTTTTATCGACTGGTACAAGAGCTGAAAATGTATCATGAGCGTTTTCGGTGATATTTTAGAATGTCCGTCAGTGAGTGCATTTTCTTCATCTTATTTCTTCGCGGCAGTGTAGACGCTACTTGGCGTATATCTTCTTCGCCGTGACGTATGTGTGCTCAGCAAGACAGTTTTGTGTTTGAGCGCCCCCAAGTTGTGTTTTACTGTAACTTCAGAAGCTCCAGACACGTGTGCAAAAGCGCCATTCTCATTGGTCGTATAGTTTTTGACGTGGTGCGTCAAACCAAAAAAACGAACCAGAGCCGTTTTTAAAAAAATTGACGCTTTTACGCGTGGTGTTTTTCGCGTCGGTGTGCACACTCACATTGGTGCCCTTTGTTTAGTAATGAGGTGCTAAACGTCGGCGAATACTGCGCGCGAAATTCGTCTCGGTGTGTGCGGGCCTCAACAGGGATTCTGGCAGGTAACTAGATCATTAGACCAGCCACAGAAAACATACAGGTATCTAGTTCAGTAAACCATTTAAACTGAACGTTCACTTTGGCAACTACAGTAGAGAAAATAAGTATTTAATACATATTTCAATCAGAAGTGGCCTCCTGACAAAATTTCCACCACATGTCGCTAAACCATCCTTCCATCCATTTTTTTAACCCATCCAGCCTTTGGAGGTTACCTGGCTGGCCTAACCTGGCTACTGTTGGGTGATGGCAGGGTGCACTCTGAACAGGTTGCCAGCCTGTAGCAGGGCACACAAGCTCTCCCACACACACTTACATCCACAAATGGGGACAATTGAGGGTAATCAATCAATCTATGAAGTATGTTTTTAGACTGTGGAAGGAAACCGGAGTACCTGGAGAAAAACCCACACATGCACGGGTAGAACAAGCAAATTCCACACAGAGCGGTCCCAGTCGGAATTTGAATTAGGACCTTCTCACTGAGTCACCATGAATAAGATGAAATGACTCAGGAAATAATTATTAAATACAAAAGATAAGCAGGGAAAATGGCAAAGAAAGCCAGGATATCAGCAGAAAACTGTCTGTATTGAGAAAGAAATCATGCCACTTATCAGTGCTAACTGATATCAGCTGCACTTGTTCTAACTTTGCAGAACTCATGATTGGTAAGATCAAAAACTTTTCCCAGTATCCCTATAGTCTTATTGATGGGAATGGGGATGGTTAAAGGTGCATTTTCTAGAATGCTGAATATTTCTGTGAGCACTGTGGGGGCTATTATTCAAACATGGAAATGTGCTCCTCATTACATCTGGTGTCCTGGAGTCTGGTGACGCTGTCATCCAGCCTCAGTCAGTCACACTGGAACCCTTCACTGTATATGAGAACCTGACAGAATGGCTCCGCCCCTTTAGTGTTCCAAACAGGAAGAACCCACTGGTTCCAAAAAGCCAGCGGGTTCTTCTTGAGAGAAATAAACAACGGTTAGTCAGTCATTCTATTGGTCAGAATAACTATTCTGGATCTAATACCTTTTTAAACATGTTCTTGATAATCGTCTTTTTTTCTTAAATTTTTTTCTGTAGTGAAAGATATTCAAGTCATAAACTAACCAATCAGATGGCTCAATAAAAGTAGGTGGTGCCTGCTTTCCCCACGTCAAACGTTTAAAGCATTTCATTGACAGATTCTACGGAGCCAGCTTTCAGGGGAAGGGGTGTGGTCTTCTAACAAGCTCACTTCTGATTGTTGAGGTTGCCATAGAAACGATGACTCAGACCGGCTCGGACCAGTCCCTGCTAACTGACTACGTCTGGCTCCAACATGGCAACGTCTTTCTTACGAAAAAATGCTGGTTGAATTGATCCTTTTTGTTGAAGCTGGGAGAACATCATTTTGAATAGATGACATCACACTCACTCAGTCCAGTTCTCAGTCCAACAGTACAGCACAGAACGCCACAGCATGAAATGGCAAAACCCCAAATTAGTGTAGAGAAAAAGTGTGCAGGAGAGAGTAGGGCTTATTGGAATGCAGTTTCAATGGTTCCCAAACACAGCTGTGACTAAAGCCCACCACTCCCTGAAGGAAGAAGTACAAGTGGAAAACAACTTTCAGACACCCAGACAACTCATGAGACTTTCCTTTAAACTTTAAGTCCAGCAAAAAAAACGACCAACCATCCATCCATCTATCATTTTTTGGGGTCACGGGGTTCCCAGGGCCAGTCCTGGTTACTGTTGGCAGGGTACACCCTGGACAGGTTGCCAGTCCATCATAGGGCAGCAAATATCCTGAAAGTCCTAAACATTAAAGCTTCTAGATTTCTCCAGTTTCCAGTTGTGCTGGATCATCTTCAGAGGAAAACTTCATCTGTTAGTATTCACAATTTTTTTTCTCTGTATTATCTAACTTTGTTTAGGTCAAATACTGTACATATCTTAACCATTTGACACTGGAAATGTCACCGGTGACCCTTAAATAAAACATACCGGATCTCTTCAATCACTGTGAATAAGCTGATTCTGATGCAGACAAAAGCGCCTTTTCACATCCCTGCTCTTCTCTGCTTTAGAATCTGCTGGAATTATGTTAATTGTATAAACAATTGGTAATGGTGACTAAAGTTAGTGAACACTGGAGAGAAAGCTCAGACGTTAAAGGGTTAAGAGGACCAACTGCTCTCGGAAAAACAAAGAAGCATGATCCCCTCATCACATATCTAAAAGAAACCAACAGCTGCAGGTTTCTACTCTTTATTAGCATCTCTTTTCAGCTTCCAGCAGCCTGAGCTGAAAACACCTGACGTCCACACAACCACAAGTGTCTTTGGGGTCTTTCACACCTGAGGTGAACCGATTACCATACAAACAGAACAAACAGCACAGTTAGTCACAGAGGTCTAAAAGCTACCCGACCTGTTTCTGTCAGCTCTAATAGTCCAACTCTCTTTTCTTTTTCCACCAAACACAGTTTCCCTCTCTGTATCAACAGGTTTTCAAGTTTTAAAGTGGTGTCACATGTCCAGAGGTGGTTTCCAAATGGGTCTTGTTGTTTTTTCACCTTTGCATAGCAACTTGCTTCAGGTTTGTTTGCTGAATGAGCTTTTTGGGGGACATTCCTTCACTCTGTTTAAGGAAAAGTTTCAAAAAAAACTCTCAGAGAAAAGAATCACTGAATCACCAAAACAGAAACTGGACCCTCCACTACATTATTATTTCCCTAAACGTTTGAATGCCTAAGAAAGGGGCTCAGCCTCCACGCATACACGAGCACAGACCTCACAACAAACTCAGATGTGAAAACTGGAGCCAGTGGAACAGTCCAGACAGGAACAAACCGCCATGCTAACTAACCCTTACCAGGTTTCCGATGGTGAGCATGCCGTTGAATTCTTCCGTCATGGGGTAGTGCTCCATGGCCATGAAGAGCGTGTTCAGCACAATGCACACTGTGATGGCCAGGTCCAGGAAGGGGTCCGTCACCATGATCTTCACTAGCTGCTTCAGCCTCAGCCAGCAGGGGGAGCACTCCCACACCAGGTACTGGTGAGCAAAAACATACCAGCAGGGGTGGCATTTCTTATGTGACTCCTCCAGCTCTGCAGGTCAATAGGAAAATAGGACAAAGAAAACGACAGTGATTTCAGAGGCTGAGGGATGAATGACAACAAATGAAGGTCAAATGAAAACTTGGAACAAACAAATGTGCGTTTGTTGAAAACACAGTTTCATTGGAGAACACGCTGCCTGATCCCCATCTCCATTTTCCATCTCTGATGTTTTTATGTCTCAAACTTTACTATCTCAACTGAAATGAACTCAAAAGGATTGCTTCAAGAATCTCCCACTAATACAGTTGTAAACACCCATTAAGAGTCACATTTTCTAAACCTGCACAATTCCCATTTGGGGATGGATGGATTATAAACGAGTACTAAATTTTAGCAACTCAAAAATGAGACAGGTCTGTACTGTATATTCAATAAAGATTATTGAAGGCACTGTATACTTTGCTTTCTAAAAGTCTGTTTCTTTAGGAGCAACAACTGCTGAGTGAAGATGAAGTGACTCAGCGCAGCTTCAACGCACGAGTTTGAACAGCTGTTCTCATGAGGACATTCAATCATCTTCAGTTCATTTGAATAACCTCATAAAAGCTTAACTTCATCTTGCGTTTAACTTAGTTTGCGGACTAAAAATCAAGTTTCCCCATATCAGAACTGACTTCTTACACTTCATAAACTACAAGACCCAGAAGGCATTGTGTTGCTATCAGAGGAAGTCCTCACAACACATTAAATACAAGCACATAAATAAAGTGGACAGATTTGCACAAACGTTGGTCAAAATCTGAACAGATGAATATTCTCAGCCTAAACTTGACCTCAATGACGCTCTGCTCCTTTTTCTTCCTTCATCGTGTTTCAGTGTCCCTTTTCTGCCTGTTTCACACACAAACAAATCCAGTGTTTCCCACACACACGTTTCACTTATCTGACAAACTCAATAATAATGTGTGGGTGAAGGTCTGTGTTTTAACACCGTCACATGAGATTTGTGCATATCAGGTAAAAATTAAAGCTCTAAAAACTGGTTTAATTCCTTCAGGTGCACAGTGGCATTTTTCTATTGTGGAATTTCCCCTTGGTTGAGTTGAGACTGAAGAACCTGCAGGCTGGACTGCTGCTTGAAGGAGAAAGTAAACAATCAGCGTTTACCTTCCATGGCATCTGTGAGGTAGCTGGTTGCGCTCGGTGCTCTTCCTCGCCTTTCCGAGCCGTTTGTGGATGAAGGCCGAGGCAGCAGCATGGTACTGAGCTCTGTGGTGGACGTGGGGACCTGAGAGATGGAGCAGGGAAGGAAGGGGAGTTGGTGGAGGAGTCAAACCTGCAACAGCTTTCCTTTCCTCATGGAACACGGGTCAAACCCGTCCCTGTCATTTAGTTGTGAGCATTTCCCCCATCACCGGGGCAACAGAAGCCGATCCTGCCCGCTGTTTGGTGATTCAGAGGCATGATGGAGCAGCAGCTCTGATTGTATCTGCAGCTTTGTCATTTTCACTTAAACAAACAGCTGCAGGATTTTCATAGATCACATCAAACAACCATGCAAAACAGGCACTCCTCTATAAAACTTGATAAAAAAAATTGAATATTGTTATTATTGCTTTCTAGTTTTTTTCATGTTTATTTTTGTGAAGTGAAATAAAAAATAGATTGGTAACTTTGAAACTTTAGAAGAAAACTTCAGTTCTTGAAGAGATGATTCAGAATCACCAAGTCATGAATTCTGCTTTTAATCTGTAATGTAACTTTTTCTAGTTGACCATTTTTTCTGATCTTGTTTTAACAATGAAATTCCACAAACATGACAGCATGAATGAAAAACACCCAGAAGAAAGTGTTTTTTCTTCATAAGGCTGAAGTGGAAAATTTAATCAAATTTCCTTTTTTGTAAAATATGATTAAATAAAAAAAATGTCGGCCTTCCTTTTTTGATTCTATTTTATTTTTTAATTAAATTTCATGTCAATTATTTTTGGATCTTGTATTTAGGGTTAAGGTAATTGGGCTTAGTAGAAGTAGAGCGAAACAATCATCTCTCCATCTGCTTGGCTGATCTTTCTCGCTGTTTTTGGTGCAGCTGCTTGAGGGAACCTCGGTTGTGAATCAGCGCTTCATAAATAAACTGAAATGAACTTTTCCAGCTGATAACTACATGTTTGTACTTGGAAATGAATTTAAAAAATCACTGCTTTGGTATCAAGTTTATTAAAGTGAAACCGATTTTTTGATCAAGGTCTGTGGGTGTGAGTTGTCCTCAGCTGTTGGTCAGACGCTTGCAAAGCTGAAACCACGCCGAGGTCCCCTGTGAGTTTTAGATTTCTGTGCAACAAAGAACCTGCGTGAACCCGGTTTGCCCAGGTGCGGTTGCATAACAGTTCCTGGTAACTGTCCCTCCGCTGAGACATGACGGATGGGCCTGAAGGTTGCCGCCCCCAAAACGCCTACATACTGCTTGTGTGTTTGGCTGGAAAGCACCAGGAAAACACACGGGTGTGCACGCTCTAACAGCAGCCACCCGGGTGCTGATTCTGCTGCTGTGGGTTGCCATGGGGACATTTCCGTGGCAATAAAGAGCGCTCCCTCTGCCTCCCACTCGCGTCTGCATCAGTCTCAGCAGGTCTGCGCGCCTCGAGAATAAGAGGAGGCAAAAATACTTTGTGTCAAAACATGAAACTATAAACTGACCCCACACCAGCCGTGCACTCCAACGCACGCCCTGCGGTTTCAATTCACTTCCTCCCATTTATCTGGAAACTTTTCAACTGTGTTTGAACTTTCAGTCTTTTAGTTGTCACAGCAGTGATTAGTTGAAGAAAATAGGTCTGAGTATAAGGTACACAGCAGTTCTGAAACGTCCATCTGGAGCAAATGTCTGCAGACTCTTCAGAACAGCAGGTTTTCACCTCTATGTGAGGAGATCAGCTGTGCACCGATAACCCAACACCCCAGCAGGACGCTGCACTCATAGGTCTGCCTTGAGTTCCTTAATGTTTACAACAGACACCTGAAAGGCGAGTTTTTTCAAGTCTGTGGTGAAGCGAGGCTCTGTACCTTCTGGTCAATCTATCTCCCCACCATCCCCTAAGTATGATCATAAGAAGTGATTGTTAATAATCTATTGAGATTATGAATATAGAAGGTGGAAATGAGAGTTCAGTGTGGTAAAGGTTAAGATGTCAACTTTAGCTGTTTGAAAGAAGTTTGAAAAAGGGCTTTCACTAATCCTTGAGAAGAGCATTTGGATATTCAGTGAGAATGCCATCTTGATGACTTAAATTCTCACTCTGATCTCTTTTGATCTATTTTCAAAGTGTTCCAAGTGGTCTTTAATTATGATTATGCTGTTTATGGGCAAAATAAAAACAAACGTCACTTTCTAGGACTTAGTTTCTGCAGAGCGGCAGGAGTTTATTAGAAATTCACCTCTGAGTTTGTTAGTGTGGAGCAACCCCGCCCCCCTACCCCTCCCCATTGCTGAGCGGAGCAGGGAGCTTGTGCCCGCCCAGCGTATTTTCTACGCAACAAATAAAGATATTTGATATTCGTCTGATCCTCTTTTTCAACTATTTGGATTAGGAAATACTAAAAAATTCAATTTTAAGCTCAACATTCTTTATCTATGTCCACCATCATCAGAAAAATGCCACAAGAACTTGTTAAAAACACCAAAACCACCATTTTCATCTGTGTGGGTCTTTAAAGTAGAATGTTAGGGGCCTTACAGACACACAGGGATGGTTGTTCTGGGAACCTCCTCATTGTGCCCCTATATGATGGACGCATAAGTGAATGAAGAGCTGTCCAGCAGATCTTTCTGCACATTCTGCATCACCAGTCATGGTGCAAACCACACATCAAACCAAATAGCTGAGATGTTAAGTTACTGGTGCACTGTTGAGCCTCTATCATGGATGTGGAAAGCTGCTGTTGTGAAGAGTCCCCAGGCATTTGCTCCGGCTAGACATTTTCAATCTCATTTAATTCAATCGATCTAATCTAATTTAACTAATTTCTCAAAATGCTTTTACCATTGTTGTCCATTTTTAATTCAGGATGAAGCTTTGTGTGAGAGCCAGAGCTCATGTCGTCTACGCCGGTGCTCTCCAACCTTTTTCAGGCCACAGGGTGGTTTAATGTCCCACAATTTTTTCATGGATCGGTCTGACGGGGGCCGAAGTTTGCATTTAAAAAGCTCATTTTAAAATTAAAATGCTCCTTCAAGAAATTTAGTTTAAAAATAATATAACAACATTAGTAGATTTTTATTTTTTACAGATCACAAAGAATCAATGAAACAAAATTGTTGATTTGTAGACGTTGTTTCTGATTTGTAAATAATTGAATTAAAGCAAAATTAGATTTTATTTTTTAGAACGTCTTTATAACACAGAGAACTGACACCAGTCTAAGTTTCAGGGCAAAAAGATTCATCATATTTAGTTTTTCCATAAATCCTGATTTGTTGTTTATTTTTTAACAAAAAAATAACAATGACATCCAGAGGAACATTTTCTGTAAAATGTTTGCCGCTGGTTTAAACTTAAACTTTGGGATGAAAATGTTCCCTTTTACGTAGAAGTGGATGCTTACAACTTGACGCTAACTTTAACCATGTCTAACTTTTAATGATGGATAAATAAAGCAAAATAAAATGACACAACCGTTGTAATATTGGTATTTTCTAAATATAATAACACAAATCCACTGTCTTTGCAACTTCACTATCTGCAAATGTGATATATGCAGAGTAGCTTCTGATAGGTGGCTCAATAAATCCATATTTGAAGCAAAATTCCTATTTTTTTCTGTAAACAGCAGCTTTATTTTTTTATTTGAAGTCAAATGTTCTTTTTCGGTTTCACTGGCTCTTTTCTCCCTAAAGGAACTTTCCAAATACAGTTTTGTTGTTCGTTTTTTTATTGGCTTTTTAGCTTCGGATTACTAATTTAGCGGTCCGAGTAGCTGCTTAAAGTCATGTGACACGTCAAGACAGACAGATGTGAAGAACAGAATCCAGTATTTTTCCAAAATAAAACTTCCTTTAGTATCAGAAAAAAACAAGTTTGTTCATTTCTCGTGAATGTCGGTAAGGGTCAGATTTTGCCCAGCCTGCAGTCTTTTGGATTAGTCACAACCTAATAGCAGCAATCCAAATCTCAGGATCATTTGTGGTTAGGTCGCAGCAACATTTCTTCAGTAGGTGCTTGTTATGTAAGGCAGACTAGAATGGCCATATCTGGTAATCTTCACCCGCGGCCGTGGTGCAGCGGTAGCGCAGTCGACCTCTGTCCAGCAGGTTTGATTCCCCCCATGTGTCCTTGGGCAAGACACTGAACCCTACATTGCTCCTGGTGGAAGGTTAGCACCAGTGTTCAGCATCCATGTGTGAATGGGAGAATGGGACTGTGACTGTAAAGCACTTTAGGCCTTTGAGGAGTGTACCCCATTTACCCTTTGATAACTTCATAATGCAATATCTGGGGGGGGAATTGTTTTTATAAAGCATTATCACTGATAGCACATTTTATTTAGACAATATTCTAAACTAAGGGTGCTATCAGACTGGAAACGTCTGTTGGTCTAGACCCAGTCCACTTAATTTGGTTCTGATTGAGTCCTAAACCTGTTCCAGACTAAAGCCTGTAAAAAAAAACATGTGACTAAAGATCTCTTCACTCACTTCAATTTCATGGTCCAAGTGGACAGTGACAATAACGGCATATTTTATCTCATCTTATCTTATTGGTTATGAGTTACGAGGACAGAGCAAACAACTATTAGATTATTCAAACTTTGTATTTCGCTCACAAGTTTTGGATGTCTGTAATAAACGTCAGGCTCAACACTTGGTTTTTTTGGTCCGGTGGAATCATGATGCAGGGCAGTTACTGACACAAAGACAGCTAAGAAGGTACACCGATGAGTGTTTATGACATAGATTGCCTGGAAAACAGGGAGAAGAATGTGTGTCATGCTAAAAGAGTCTGCATTCATCCAACCACATTTAGATTGAGTTGTTCTGATTTATATTTGGACAGATTTGTCCACGGCTCAACCGTTGTTACATTACTACTCTGTTTTCGTTGGGTACGGTGCCCGTTTTGGTCCAGTTGTTGCACCCCAGTCTGAGGAAACTCAGAGCGAATGGAAGCTCAGTCCGATTGGAAACGAACCAAGAACACCTCAAAAGATGGGTCAGAGAGCGGTTCCCAGACCAGAGTCCGCTTGGGTGTATTCAGACTGAAAAATTGTTACGGTTTGTCTGAGGAAACAAACTTTGGTTCACTTTAAGTGAACCAAATGTGTCCAGCTTGAATACACCCTAAATCTATAAGTGTTGGTTTGCTACAGATTTTTAATTAAAGTCAATTTGTCCATCCAACCGATGTCGGAGCTAGTCAGCAGTATTTCTTTAGTACAGTCATGTTTTCTAAAACCAAAGACCCACATAGACAAGTGTAGGTCTAAATGACCAAACTATTCCAAAGACAGAAGTCAATCACCCATCTTATCTGTGATTCAGCTGCTCTACAGTCACTCTTTGAGAACTTTTTTAATTCTTGGAAAATGTAAAAACTACCCAAATACATGATGAGCACCATACGGAGGCTGAAGGTTGAAAACCTTGACTACCACTGCAGGCGGTCTGTTACCACATCTCTTTTCCCTTGTTGCATAAGAGAGATCTTCTGGGCAACTTGAGAGCAGGTAAGAGGGACAAGATACCTGCCAGCATAAACTGCCACGTTCCACCGTCACCATACACTTCATTGGAAAAGTAGAAACTATAAAAAGGGTTTTAAATAAACAGGTCTCTTTTGGCAGAAGGCTCCCTGCCTTCACAGCTGCTCTGGACTCTGTTAAGGTGAATTTTAATTATGTTTAAAAAACACACACCAGATTGTTTCTTCAGTGGCATAAAATGCCTTGAACTCCTGTGTTCCAGACACTGTGTTGACTTTGTTATGTAACTTGTCTCCAGTCCAGCTCAAAAGGTGAACGTACATAAACAAACGGAGGGGTTTTCTCCATCTCTGCTTTGTCAGTGAGTCATGCACTGCAAGTGCGATGTGATTATCACGTCCGCTGGGCACAATGCAGGATGGGAGTCCATACGTTTTTGCAGGCACAGCTCATCCGGGGGATGAGTGCTCCAAAGCTGAGTGCGCCAAAAAAGTCTGGGGTGTTTTTCCAGCTTCTTAAACAACGCTGCATTTTGAGAGGTTACAGCCTACGAAAGCCTGTTGCTGCTAGACGAGCACACCAGGTTAAACTTTCAGGTAATTATTTGGTTAGGAGTTCCAGGCTTTGTCAGTCATTTTTCCCTTAACCAAGACACATATCCCCAAGTTTCTTCAAATTGATCAAATGTAAATGTCTCTTTGGATAAAAGTGTCTGACACGACTTTTTATCTCCAAGCATAACAGCAATTACAGCCACATGGGGGGCTCAGTCCCGAAACACCTTCTCTATGCAGAAAGCGTCGTCTTTTATGTCTTGGATAGCTTCTGAAAGAAAAACCTATCACCAGTGGTTCCCAAGCCCCAGGCCATGGAGCGATCCCAGTCTGTGGATCAATTGCTACCAGGTAGCAGACAAAAAATAACAACATATGATAACTTTTTTCATCTCTAAAATGGTCTTAAGTAGGCTGAAAAAATGTGGAAAAATTATGGATTTTTTTTTAGATGCATGTTTATTTAGTTTGCAGTCCATTTGTTTATTTTCTCATACTGAAAAAGGTTTAGTTTGGGGAAAACTACCAGATTCTGTCCACCACATCCATCCACGACTTACTCTTGACGCATGTCAAGTCGTTCGCTGCTGTCACGTGACTCAAATACATTTACTTCCTTCTTACAGCAGTTGCTGCGACCTTTAAATTAAAGGTCCTGAGTTAACAAAAGTAACAAAAAACAAACGTTTTTGGAAATTTTCTTTGGGCAGACAAGAGCTGCTGAGGAAATGGAGGAAGAGCCTAAGACTTCAAAGAAAAATATCTCTGCTACTTACAGACAAAAGCAGGAATTTTCCTAAGAAGACGGATTTATTTAGACAGTTGTTCCCACGTAACAAACCCACTTTGGCAAACATGCAGCGACCGACTCTCTAATGTTACGCGTACGCTGCTAATACAGTTGCAGACACAGTGAATTCATGTTTTTCATTAAATATAGAAAACACTAGTTATTCGTCACAAGAACAGACGCTTGGGTCAAAATGCAGCAGGATTATTAGCTCAGCTGAAAGTCCACAAAGCTGAATCAGAGTCAGGCAAGGAGGAGTCAATAACAGGCAAGAGATAATCAGAGGAGAGACGCGGTATTCAGGATCCAGGCGAGAGTCGTGGCAGGCAGCAGGCAAACAGAGTCAGAAACAGGGTCAGGAGACAGAATATCAACACTCAGTAAGGAAGGCAGAGTGGCACAAAGAATACGTCTCACTGAGCTTCACTCAGTGCAGTGCTTACGTAGGCTGTGGTTGCTTGAATGAAAAAGTCATTCAATGGTGTCCAGGAAGTGTACGCTGGGGTTGCTGGGAGATGTAGTGTGGTTATAACTCTGGACACAGTTCCCACTGGTGACCAGAGGAGGAGACAGAGCTCTGACTTCTGACAGTTGTGTCACTTTTTACAAACTCTGCCAGGATTATAAATGTTAAAATGCGATTTTATGAAAAAATGACACTAGTAAATTGCCTTCACTTAATTTTTATGAATCTGAAACCACTTCTACAAATCAACAACTTTGTTTTTTGAATCTTTATCCTCTATAAACAGAAATCTTCAAACTTTTTAAACTATATATTTAATAGGAGCATTTTAACTTGAAAAACTAAAAAGGTAATGCCACCTTCAACCTCATCCAATCTAAAAAAGGCAGGAGACCTCTGCCTTACGGTCCTTCTTAACACTATTATTATCATCAGATTTTTAACAAACATTTTTCTTTGATTTGAAGTATTTTCCTACTCAGATTCTGTGTCTGTGATTACCTCTCATGTCTCTGTCTGTTGTAGCATCGTCACTAAAGTCTAATTCACATGCAACTGTCAACTAATTGGTTGGTCAGAGGATCAAATCACAGGCTGACCAACCGGAGTGTCCTTTGGTAAGACCCTCACACCCCCCGCTGCTATTAAATCCAACAAACCCTGAATCACTTTGGCTAAAAGCATCTAAAAGCTGCATAATTATAATAATAATGTACTCGTCATCAGCTGGATCTGGCCTGCTCTGCCTTTACTTGTGGTTAACATCATTCCTTGATGAGGAAAGACTTGAGTGGAGAACAAAGGCTACGTTCACACTGCAGGCTGAAACGAGCCAATTCCGATTTTTTTGCCCCTATGCAACCTGAATCTGATCTTTTCATGACAGTCTGAACGACACAGATCCGATCTTTTCAAATGCGACCCAGGCCACTTGGGTATGTGGTCCTGAATCCAATACATATCCAATCTTTTCAAATGCAACCGCCGTCTGACCGGCCAGGCCACATGTATCCGACCCGTACGTCATTGACGCTCCAAACTTCATAATTCTGCAATGAAGTAGGCAGAAACAAGAACATAAACATCAACCACGGTGGACGATGCTGCTGAGACCAGTCAGTGGAAGGGAAGCGAGGTCACCGATTGGATTCATATTTGGGGTGACAGCTCTATTCAGGCCAAACTCGAGGGCTCTTATCCCAACCGGGCGTTTTTTTTTAAATTTCCAGCTTAATGGCCGAGCGTGGTGTTGAACCTTTCCCGCAATGACTTTTTTTCCTTTCCGACCGTGGCCAGAAGCACGAGTCGGAAAGGCGGATCCTCCTTCATGGTTCACATCCCCGTTCGGACCCTCAGATTCTCCAGAGCGGGTTTATCAAGAGTCAATATCATTTATTCTGGGGGGAGCCTTCTTTTATTACTGTTCTCCTTCCTCCGTAACACACGACATGAACGCGCCCCCACTGCCCCCCTCATTCTCTAACGCTGCACGCGCTCTCTCCTCTCTCTTACACACGCACGCACGGCCTCAGCACATACACAATTCCATTCCACAACAGTGGGTCCAGACGATCCCGGCTCCAATGCCTTCTTTAAATGAGAAGATTGTAATTGTGCTGGCTCCTTTGTGAAAATAAATGTAATAATGCGAGAAGAGCTCCGCTGTTGACAACACTGTTGTTAACATCCATTATTAATGTTAGCTACTTCCACAGACAACGAGTCACGTCGTTCACCGTTGAATACTCTTCTGCACATGCGGGTCACTTCTGGGTCATTTCACGGTCACACAGGAGATCACAAAAGTTCGCATTTAATTGGAAATGTGAACGGACTTGCAAAAATATCGGATTTTTTCAAAAAATCGGAATTGTGCATTAAGCCCTGCAGTGTGAACATAGCCAAAAGACTTTACTGGTTGTGTCACCAGGACAACATCAGGACAAATGCCCATCAGATGGTTACGTTCTTCCTCTGAAGTCCTTCATGCTGAATAGCGGCGAGTTTGAAGGCTCGCTTGTCATTCTGCTTCAGTGTGCGATGGCCATACTCCTCCACCGTTTTGCCTAGATTTGGCATTTTCCCTGTATAAATGAATGAACTCCTAATTAATCAGGTGATCTGCTGCTGTGTTGACAGAGCCGGTGTTGTTGTGAGGAAGGGCGCCTCAATGCGGGTCTGTGTTGGCTTAGAGTCTGAGGCTTCAGGGTTCTGATTCCACAGCACAGGGAAACGCATGCGCACGTTTGCGCACGTGGCATTGTTTCCTGGGACACTGTTATGTGTGCATATGAGTGTCTTTAGCCATGATATCAGAGCGCAGTTATGCATAGCGCTGATTCATAATTCACATGCTTGAGTGTTGGATGGCTGCAGGCTCCACCATTGTTTCCACTGCAGTGCACACACACTAACACACACAGACACACACCGGACTCACACTCTCCTCCTTGACCTTCTCCATGGTGCAGGCGGGCAGCTGCCCCTGCAGTGGCGCTGGAGAAACCCCATTCTGATCCACAGCAACAAACAACTTCCCGTTGATGTTGAGAGTTGGATAAAACACCTAAAAACAAAACAGAAGCACACAACACGCTTTAGTAGCGATCCAAAGAGCTGCTGGATTCTGGTTCTGCTCAAAGTTTAGTCAGATCTTTGAAGTCATTCTTTACAGCAGCTTTAATGCTGCGTTCACCCCAACATTCAGGGTCATGGGGGTGCTGGCGCCGATCCAGAAAATTTCAGGTAAAGGCGGGGTTCACCCTGAGCACTTCAGAGCAAACACACACACTATGACACATCAATTAACACACAAATTACGCATGCAAGGAAATGCAAACTCCCAACAGAAAGAACATAGCCAGGATTTGAACAAACACCGTCTCACTGTGAGACCAGCGTGCTAACCACAACACCACTGCGTAGTCTCAAGAAGGTTTCTTTGAATTCATTTTTCTTAGAGGAAAATAAAAGCTTGATTTTACAAACTGATATAAAAAAAAAACTTTGAATTAAGACTCTTAATATTTTCTTAGAGATATGATAAAGTGGAAATCCATCCATTTTCTAAACCCATGTAATCCCTTTCAGGGTCACAGGGCTGCTAGAGCCTAACCTGGCTACTGTGGGCCGAAGGTGGGGTACACCCTGGACAAAGGGCCACACAATCACACACCTAGGGACAATTTAGAGTCATCAATCAACCTATAAACCAAGCACTCTGGTTTAAAACTCTGAACTAGAGGCAGAAAATATGGAAGTCCTTGCCGGAATGATTCACTAACTCAAGCAATATTCCGTTGACCAATCTTAATGCACTTTTTACTTCGGTACGGTGGCAGCATGCTGCAAGGCGGTTGCTGAGAAGGTGGCGGCTATGACAGTACACTGATGAGTGTTTATGACATGAAGATTGTCAGGAAAACGGTGAGAAGCAATGTGTATGTGTAAAAGTAGTTTTAATGAGCATGCAGTCATCTGACCACATTTCAATGAGTTGCTGTTTCTCATCGTCACAACAGTCACCATCGTCATTTAATAACACGACATTCGTTGCTTTACATTAGTCAGCGGCTTATCTGTTGCTTCTTTCCTTCACATTATGCCCGGCTACAGTGGCCGTTCTGGTCCAGTTGTTCTGCTCCTAGGATGGAATGTATTTAGACTGAGGAATCTCTGAGCGCACCACAGCTCAGACTGATTGAAAATGAACCAAGGCCACCTGGAAAGATGGGTCCAAGACTGGTTCTTGGTCCCGGACCAGGGTCCGCTTGGTTGCATTTAATATGAATATTTGTTGCAGATTATTGGGAGAAACAAACTCTGGTTCACTTTAAGCAAACCAAATGTGTCCTATCTGAAAACACCCTTAGTCACCTTCTGAACAATCATTTTGGGTTTAGAGCACAAATATTTCCAAAAGCACAATTTTATTACAAATTCAAAAATTCTTCGGACAAAAGTCACCCTAAACACTAAAACACAGACTTACATTAAAGAAAGAAATTCCTTCAGTTGCTGAAAAAGCCTCCAGTGACTAAAACCTCCTCCTTAAAACCTGTAATGTCGCGTTCAGAGCCCACACAGCTGTCAGAGTTACATTAGTGATTAGAGGGTCTCACATTCCGGGCATGACTTTGCTGAGGCGCTTTAAAGATGACCCTTTGGGGACCAACAGGCACGAAAATTCACAGGTATGTGATACTCTATCAGTGTCTCACATTTGGAAGTCATAAAATAAATTGTCAAGCCACAGTTGTGCTTTTCACGGTCAGTGCCCGTTGCTCAAGTTTCGCAAAAACACTTGTGGCCACCACAGCGGAGCAGCTGAGCCTCAGCTGTGGTCCAAACACCATGTTAGTCCACTGAACGAGAAAACGAAAGCATCTGAAACCTCAAATCTGCATCACGGCGTGTTGCCACCTGGGAAAAGGGTGCAAGACGGAAACCAAGCAGTCCAAATGTTACTGCACAGCAATCACCACATTCATGTTCTACTGTAGCTTTCAGTTTAAACCAAGCAAGCGGAATGACTCATCAGATTCAGGAACTGTGACATCTTAAAGCTGTTAGCTTAGACTAAAGTTTTTCTGCAACCATTTTATAGATGCTCATCAAATCTTGCACCTGGCATATCTACATGTACTTCTCCTGCAGCTTCTTAAAGTTCCACTCCAATCATCTTTTGATCTATTGTCAAAGCATTCCCATTGGTCTTTTAACTATGATTATCCACTTTGGTGCATGACAACTAATGGGATTTCAACTTTACCTAATTTACCATTCTTATAAATGGGTATTGACTTTTGAAAATTTGTCAGTATTAATGTTTTTCACATTTTTCCAGCAAATCTAAACTGAAATTGTTATTTTGGCATTTCTGCGGTATAATCAGTGACATTTATTTCTTTAATTAACTATTTTAGAATTAAGGTCAGCATTTTTAGGTTTACATTTTTTTACAATAGCTAGTATTTTGTTATTTACAGTATTTTTTTACATCTTGCACTTTATTTCTGATAGAACATACATTTTAGCTACATAGTGAATACTTTCGATAATAGTCTGGATTTCTGTTTTTGACTGCAGCTGTCTTATCAGTTTATAGCTCATTTATTATCTGACTGCTACATTTTAAACATTTTTAATCATACAGATGAATTTCTTTGAATAATTTTAATCTAATAAAAACAAAAGTCTATATAAAATATTTTATATTTTCTATATTTTGAATGCTATTTTATTTTGTTCAAGTTGCTTTCAAGTAAAATTTTCTTTTACTGATGTATTTGACGGTGTAGGTTCTCATTCATCCAGGTGTTGCTGTCTTGAAGTTGGGTCATAGCAACTGGACCTGAAATCTTTTTAGTGGAGACGTTTTCTCGCTAATCAACTGGCTTCATCAGTGATTTCATGAAGTTCACAAACCGCTCACCTGCGAGTTCTTGCTGGCTGTGCTGAAGGTGCTTAGTCGTCGTTTGGACCACGGCTGGGGCAGAATGCCACTGAAGGTTCCTCCACTGTATGTGCGACTCCTGACTCCTTCCACATCCCCCGGGACACTGTACTCATCGTCGGCCATCTCTCCTTCAGACCCGCGGCTCCTCAGGCGAAAGTTAAAAATGGAGGAGACCTGACTTCCTCTCCGAGTCCTGGTGGAGAAGGAGCGGGCGAGGAAGGGATGGAGGGACTGGATATGGAGAGAGGGAGGAGATTATGGATTTTCTTTTGCAATCACATTTTTTTAGACTAAAGACCTATTTGAATATGTTTGTCCTTACCTTCCCCCCATCTGTAATGTCCACCTGCAGAAGCTTTTCATCTGATAAGTTTGCATCTGAGTCAGCAACACCCATCAGCGCTTGGCTCCGCCTTCGCTCTTCCAAGCTGTCCAGTGGTGGGCCAAAGGGTGAGGCATCGAGAGACGTCCGAGCGTCAGATTCAACTGTTTTCTGAACAGCAATCTACAGAAAGAAATGTGATCTTCTGTCAGCACCATCAGATAATTCCAACAGGGCCTGCTCTTCCTGCCTGATAAGAGGGAATCATTTGTGATGGGAGGCGGTGTGCTCAGCAGTCTAAGGATGATTAAGGCTGCAAGCTGCAGAAAAAAATGTGAAGTTCTTTGAGTATCAAATTGAGTCTTATTTCCAAATTGCATCCAAGTATCTGCTCGAAAAGCTAGCTCTGAATCATATCTACCTCTTGTACCTCTCGACTTAATGTCTGAAGCAGTGACACCAAGAGATACGGTGTCCTTCAAACATATGGACACCAAGAAAAGTTTTAAAATAAACTACTAATAGATAAATACTCCGCTACTTTCGGTGAAAGTGATACAATTGTCATTTCTTCATATAAATAAAGTATTGTCAACATGTGTTCATTGCCTTTATCATATGCTTGGAAGACATCAAAGCAATAAAACACTGGAAGCATAATGTGCTGCAGGCGTGATCAACATGAATCATGTTTAATCCAGATATTTTAAACAGACTTCCTACAACATTTATCCCCAGAATGCTGAACATATGAATAATATTGAATGTTGTCATGGTGTTTCTGTGAGGATTCTACTGTTAAGTTCAGTTGTTCAGTAGAGTTTTTGGTCGTGTTCTGTCCTCTGTCAGCCACTCCAGGTCCATGTTATTCATCCACAGTTGTCTTCATTTCTGTTCCTTGTTTACAGTCAGTAGAAGTGTCTGCTTTTCAGTTCTACACTGTCAGGTCATCTGCTGTTTCTGCTTTTGGTTTCTCCACAGTTTTTCTCTTGTTTAGGTTCATTTATTAAATGTTTACGTTTCTGCCGCCAAGCCCAGTTTCCTGCATTTTGGCTCCTATACCTCTTGTTCCTGACAGCTGTACCCAATGAGACTCTATGTTGGGATTCCCAGCTAAATTCTTTTCTGCATCTTATCCTCCAAATACAGACTTTTGTTGTGACTGGAACGATTTTGATACAAAAAGATGGGGAACCTGAATGATACAGAGTTTGAAGAAGGCAATTCTAATCAGAAAATATTTTGGGTTTAATGTGGCCCCGTACCCATAAGAAATTAGGTAGTTGTGCCGCTGGTTAAATAGATTCATTTAGTGTTAGACATTTAGTGAGGAAGCTATGAACTCGCCATAAATACTGTTCATTTATTTTGAAAATTCCTCTGTTCATTTTGTACTTAGTACCCAACTTCCTGTCCCTGCATGGAATGATGCACCGCTCAGACGTCTGGCTAAAGTAAAAAGTGACTCCTTGACTAATATAGAGCGATTTCCTGGAATATGAACCATACCTAAGCTCATTAAATCAGTGAACAGCAACTAGTTAGACCAGAATTCTCAGATTCAAGCTGCTTCTCTGTCACGTCTCTTTAGTTCTACGCTGAACTCCCGGATTACAAGAAAATGGGTTCGGGGGGGTTTGTGGAAACATTTATTTCGTGTATCTCTAACAGAAATTTATTAGAGTTGATACAAAAAAGACCAGACAACACTAGGGCACTTTTCAATACGAGACAAAAAGGGCAGGTGCCCAAGAACCCCTAGGGCCCTTTGAGTGCACGTCACGTGCCTGCCTCCATAGTTAGACAAGGTTCAAATGGTGCCTCTGATCCTGGAGACAGTCCTGAAGATCCCCCTGAAGCTTGTCCATACAGAGGGTTCATTCAGATGGTTGCTTCTAGGGTGTTTGCTCCATCTACCTGTTGTTCTTTTTTGAGAATCTCCATGGCCAGCTGGAACTCCTTCTCCTTCTGGCAGGCCTCAGCAATGGTTGCCTGGTTCTGCTCCTCGTACGCCATGGCGACCACAGCCAGGATGAGGTTGATCAGGTAGAAGGAGCCAAGGAAGATGACCACGACAAAGAACACCATGTATGTCTTGCCGGCGGAGCGCAGGGTCTGTAGGGACAGAATGGATGAATGAAGAAGATGGTTGTAGCATGTGCAGCTTTCTTCTGTTTTGATTCACCATACATCAACCTTTGAACTCTGAGCAGCAACAATGGGGGTTAAAGGGTTTTTATAATGCAAAATCAGATTTTTGAGCTTTAAAAGTGTATTATAATGTTCTTTCCTCAAAAAAACAACCCAATAGTGGTATTTTGATCCTTTCACCCATTTCTGAGTATTCCTCTAAAAACCTGCGCTGTTAGCACCAGCCCCTCCCAATCCACGAAAATGAATGGGTCCTCACATTATGAAGTCACAATGTGAGGAACCGCCCCTTCCACGAAGAGTCTGTGCTACTAGCTCTGCCCCTATACTAACACACACCCACTTTCTTCGTGGAGCTCGCAGTGATCGGCTAAACACTTTCATTTAATATGCCCAATATGCACATCCATCTTTGCAAAAGTTCAGATGTTGTTTCGTGGGCGAAACGCAGATATGCTGCAGAGGCCGGCTCTAGGTATTAATACCGGTAAGGATTTGGTCCATTTGACATTGAATGGAGATTGACTTGACTTTGTACGAGCCCTCTATCAGTCATTCTCTAAACCGCCAGAATGACATTCAGATATGCTCCGGTTATTATAAGGATTGAATGCTCAGTTGGGCTAAAGTTTATGACTGTTTTTGAAGTACATGAAACTGCAGGTTTGGCCTTGATTGATGCACAACCCTACAGTATTGTAAAAGGCATCACTGATGTTACTGAACACCAAAACCTGTCTGCTAGCAACATTTTGTACATTATCTGCCTGGAACATCCCATATGTGACATAATCCTTGAGGGTACCTGGTGGTAAAGGTTCTCCCAGTAGTCCTGAGTCATCAGACGGAACAGGGACAGGAAGGCCCAGCCAAACGTGTCAAAGCTGGTGTAACCGTAGTTTGGGTTTCTTCCTGCTTTAAGACATTCAAACCCGTCTGGACACTTCCTGCAGCACAGAAAATCATGAAAACGTTATTACAGAATCAGTGGTGAAACACTTCAAGATTTTAAAGAAGCCAGTTGGGTGATTACACAACTGCTACTACAGTTTCTCTGACACCTGCAATGTGAGGAATCTAACAGCTCTGTGAGCAGAACGTGGGTGTAGGTGGCATTTTGAAAGCCGCGGAACTTCAGACATGGATCTGTACGTCCCTGCTCGTCCCAAACAAAAACGCCAAGCCTGTGTTTCCTCATCAACGTTAGCACCACTACGCTGCCAAAACCCGCCCACGCACGTCACAGCACGGACAGAGCTGAAAACATGAGGAAGGTGTTGTCATGACTGATATTCCCCGCTCAAATCTGATCCCATTCATCGCCGCCCACATGGCCACATCTGGGCAGCTGACAGCAGAGAGGGCCACGCTCAACAGGCTAAAAACAAGCAGGGACCCGAACTAGTCCTGCATTCTTCTGAAGACAATCATCGACTGAAGCTTCAACAGGTCAGCTCGCCTTCAATGCATTTAAGATGATGTTTCTCTAATCCCGGCAAATGCAAAAGGGAAGCCTGTAGATTATGGGCCAGATTGATCCTCTCTGTCAGCATCCAGACCCTCATCCACCTGAAGATAGAATGAGAGGAAGAGCAGGGCAGGAACCGTTCAGGAACTCAAAGTGTCACCAACAAGACTCTGCCTCACTGAGGAGCTTCATTACAGAAGGATGCTGCTGAGCAAACATCTGGGGTTTTAAACCCGCAACTCTGCAGTCCATCACATTGACTCCACCCCCGCAGGCAATTAGGCTGCGTTTCTCCCTCTGAATCATAAAGTAGCCTACAGTCAAGGTCTGCTACTACACCAGAGTGAGCTGCTGATGGTTCATCACTAAACCCGCAGGTAAAAAAGCCAAACGCTTACATGAGCTTCACATGATGCTGCAAGGGTTTGGTCTGTTAGTATTTTCTACAGGATGTAGAACGTCACAAAAAGAAATGTTATTACTGTCCTTTACCTACTAAGCATAAAATAGTGAACACTTAGGGGTTTTATAGTAAAACACATTTTTTTTCAAGGCAACATTTTTGTTCTAAAGCATTAAAACAGCAGGTACATCTAAGCTCTGATGAAAAAGTTACATGAAAAAAATCCTAAAAGTAAAAAGTAATTTTATCTACACATCAATCTAAACTTTATCAAAAAAGGTTCTGATGGGGATTATCTTAAGTATTTAAAATCAAGAGTGGAATTGATGCTGAAACCTCAGTTTAAGTGAAATATTAACACAAAAAAAGCCCAATGTTTTTTTAAACATTTTGATGTGAGTGAATGTAAACAAGAGCGAGTGGTATTATTTGGATGTACTGGTAAGTATAACATATTCTTTTGACGCTACAGCTGTTTTAGATTGAAGCTTACTGCTAGCGGAATCATTTAAGGACAAAGGACAGGCATTGACTCTTTGGCTGTGTTTGTATTTCCTACATACTCCATTACTACTAAAGAACTATATAGTGCCGGACTATCTAGTCCCCTGGATTTTAAAACCAATTCAGACACCACAATCACCTTTCTTTTTAAACGGGAAATATGGCGTCACCGATTTCACAAAGTAAAAATCTAATTAATACGAGCATATTATGACGATTATCTATGAATCCAGTGTGGACATATGTCCTAATTCCTTCCCTACTCACTATACAGTACACTATATAGTGCGTTTGCTATTTTTTTAGTGCTGTCTAAATCTACAATTCAAAAATCGAGTGCCCCAGAAATCTCCCAGAAGTCTCTGCGAAAAACCAGTGTGCATTGATTCTCACTAGATTGGCGAATATAGACCACAATGCATTGCGTTTGAACAATTTTTGTAAAAAAAAAAAAAAAGGTATTTATAGGTATTTTTTTAAATAAACCATCAACGTTTTTTTATCTTCATAAATAATCGTTGCAAAACGCTCTTATCATTTAGATTTTCACTTCGCAAAATCGATGACGTCATATCGTTTTAAACCAGCACAGGAGGAAGGGAAAGACAAGACTTAAATACATACAAGGCAACAAGACACAGGTGGAAACACTCAGGACTGATGGGGAAGGGTAAAACTTGAAACAACAACAAAACAGGAAATACTACAAAATAAAACAGGAAATCCAACTCAGAACATCACAGAAAATCAAAGAACCAAACACAAAGAAACTGAAACCGTTACAATAACTCAAGTGTGCTGCACAGCAGAACTCTGCTGATGACCCATAATGCAATGCATTCCTGAGGATTCATAAAGACTTGTGATTTTACATTTTTGCGAGTATCTTTTATAGAAAATATTTTCTGTTTTCTATTTGATTATTCATAATTAGGACCTCCTGCCTACATTTTAGCTTAGCTTCGTGTGTTTTGTGTTAGCCTTTGTATTCACCTAGTTCTACCTTGTTATCCTTTAGCCAAGCAATGTTTGTTTCTTTTTTTTTTAGTATTTTCAGTTTAATTGACTTTCCAACTTTTTATTACCGGTAGTTAATTAATCATTTAGCCTTTAACTTTGTTCACTGGTTTTCTTCCAGCTTGTGTTTCCTGCTGTTTAGTTCCGTAATAATGGAAGAACAACAACTAAAGACATAATTTACTATACAAACTATTTTTGTTTGTCTGTTCATTTTTATTTACTTTTTTAAATTGTTCTACCAAATGACCAGCAGCCCCATCAATGCTAAACATTCGTCTTTTGTTTTATTACTATTATTTCAGTTATTTTTGTGCTGTCACAGTTGGACATTTGTTATAAATGTTATAATTTCTGTTTATATTATTCTTATTTATTTAACTAAAATGAATTTTTTTTTAGCCTACTCTAGATGACACAGCACTTGCTTTTTCATATACATCTGTTTGTCTAATATGGACTTTTTCTTGAGTCAACAATCATCTGTTACAATTGAAAACCACTTGGAGAAGAATTTTGGGCGGGAATAAAAAGTTCAAATGATCTGGAATTGTCTAATATTAGATATGAATCTGATGCCAATAGAAATGGGTTTTCTGTCATCCAGCAGCTGCAGAGGCATCTCACGCAGCCATGCTGGTTCAACAGCAGCATGTGAGTCACGCAGGTGTAATGTGATAATGAAATGCAAAGCAGGTGCAGGTCCAAACACGGCGGCACCAGCAGTCCACGTTAATGCAGATAAAACCTTTGAATAGCAGCTGATGGACGCCATGCAGCGCAGTTATGTAACGTGAGTCTGATAATGCTACAGATACAAACATTACAGTAACAATGATCGATGCTGATTCAATCTGTGAGTCCAGACTGCTGCAGATTATTGAAACAGCCAGGGTTGCTGAGAGCACTCAGATGTGCTGATGTGACTTCAGAAACTCCAGGATGAGTGGAGGAACACACACCGATAACGCTATGAAGTCATTGCAGACGTGCACGCACCCACACCCACACACACACACACACCAGACCTCGGTGATCACTCGCGAACAGCCAGTCATCACCATGCCAGTTAGACTGACACACAAACGCACAGAGAGAATGTGACGTGCGTGTCATTCCTGCACTTCCATCCATCCATCTCATGGTAAGTGAGTCAACATGGTGGCATGTGAGTGTGGAGGGGGCTCTGAAGTGTGTGTGATGGCTCCACTCAGTGTGTGTGTGCAGTTCATGAACTGCAAACAACAATGGAGGACTGTGCGTTTGTGTGATTGTGCCAGAGTGTGAGAGCGGACTGTTATCGCTCACGCACACCTCAGTCCGTGTTAATGGAGGGACGCCACTTCAGACCCCACGCCGGGCACTCACACACCTGCTTTACCCAAACACACACACACGTCTGCAACACAAACATTTCAACTCTAAATTTAGATAGCCTTAAAAATAATTCAGCTTTGATTGACTTTTTCATCACACTCTTGGGTTATTGGTCTATTTGCATCTCAATGATGGTTAAACTGTTATTGCAAACATTACAATACATAATTAAAATGATCAATGTACAACAATGATAATGTGTGTTACTGTATGTCTGGGACAGTAACTCTGTTAGAATGGGCAGGGAATTTTGCTTTCACACACGGCTCTCAAGAGAGAACCAAAGCAGACCAAACCAAAAAAAAAGTCGGCCCAGTACCAACTGTCCCACGGACCGCCACCGGTCTGCAGCCAGGGGGGTTGGGGACCACTGGTCTAACTTATGCTCATTTCAGGGCATAAATAAAGAAAACTCAGTGGGGCAGGACAACAAAAAAGCTTTAAAAAGAAAAACTGGCTGGTCCTGATCATGGTTACCTACAAGAAGCATTTGATTCTGTAAACCATCAGCTTCTACTACAAAAGCTAAATCTTATTGGTATAGGTGATTCTGCTATTGGGTGGTTTAGAAATTATCTCTCACAGAGTGAGAGACAGTGTGTGATTGTTGAAGATGTAAAATCAGACTTTATGAACATCAATAGTGGAGTCCCACAGGGATCAATCTTAGCTCCTATCCTGTTCAACATCTTTATAAATGACCTAGGTAGTCATTTGCCAAATGTTAAATCCCATCTTTATGCAGATGACACCATCATTTACACAGTTGCTTCTTCGGTCCATCTTGCTGTGAACGAGCTCCAGGAAGCCTTCAATGAACTTCAGTATTCTCTTCATCAATTACAGTTGACCTTAAATGCTAAAAAGACACAATTCATGATATTTTCCAGGTCTCGTTCACATGATGTACTGAGGGCTGATATTCATACTTTGGAAGGGGTGAAAATTGAAAAAGTGTCCTCATACAAATATCTGGGTGTGTGGATTGTTGACAAATTGTCTTTTACCTCTCACACTAACCACCTTCTAAAAAAGCTAAAAGCACTTCTGGGTTTCTACTACAGTAATAAATCTTGTCTAAGCCCAGGTGGGAGGAAAAGACTTGTTCAGAGCACTTTCCTCCCAATTTTGGATTACGGGGACATTCTGTACATGAATGCTGCTTCGTCAACTCTCCGTAGTCTGGACACAGTTTATCACAGTGTCTTGCGTTTTATCACAAACTCTGCATACAGAACCCACCATTGTGAACTGTACTCTCTGCTCTCTTGGTCTTCACTCAAAGTCAGGCGACAGAAACACTGGCTAATATTCACCTATAAGGCCATTCTCGGCAAACTACCTCAATATCTGTGCCGTCTTCTTTCTCCTGTTAACAACATATATAACTCTCGTTCCTCACTCAAATTGCTTCTTTATGTCCCTAGATTCCTCAGTGAACTAGGAAAAACAGCCTTTTCCATTGCTGCCCCGCTTTCCTGGAATAATATTCAAAATTCTCTGCATTTAAGTGACCTTATTCCCTTGAATTGTTTTAAAGCAAAAATTCCTGAGCTTTTAAAAGAAACATGCATGTCACCCTTGACCTATCTGTACCACTTTTTAATTAACCCTATTAGTCATTGCCCTACTGTTCATTTCAATTTTAATTGCATCTGTATTTTGTAATGTATTTTATTTCAGTTGTTTTTTAACTGTATTTATTTTGTATTGATGCCCTTTGGCCCAGGTCTTCCTTGAAAAAGAGATGCAGTCTCAATGGAATTTCCTGGTAAAATAAAATAAAATGAAAATAAAATGAAAACATTTTTGACCATTTTCATGATTCCTGCTTCTTTGTGTTAAATATGTGCTGTGATTTTTTTTTGGCACGATTAACTAAAGTCTTGTTTTGATTTTTTCCCCTCCATCGTTCTCCTGCACCCCTCCTGTACCAGAGTTAATTTGCAACAGACCACCTCCTTCCTAAAAGGAGCAGAGTTCTCCTGATCTGAACG
The DNA here is from genome assembly GCF_053564925.1 of Oryzias latipes. Lineage (NCBI taxonomy): Eukaryota > Metazoa > Chordata > Actinopteri > Beloniformes > Adrianichthyidae > Oryzias > Oryzias latipes. The sequence goes on along the minus strand of NC_136256.1, from coordinate 4,628,154 downwards.
CTTGGTTCCAAATTCTTTCTGTTTGCTGGTCAGATTTGATAACTTCACCATTTAGTTTCATACTCAGAATAAAGCGGAAAAACGGACTTCAAATGACCTCCACCAAAAGGTCACATTTCTTCAATGGTTTTCTAAAGTTGTCTGTCACATTTGCCTTCTATCTTCCATCAACGCAAATTAAAGAATTTATGGTTTTGGATTTTTAAAATCTTTTTTTAAATCCTAGACTATTTTAAGGCTGTAATCCTTTTATTGACCTAACTCATTACTCAACTTTTCTGTTTTTCAAGCATTGTTTCCCCATACTGAGGCCTTTTTCAGAAGTTATTAAATTAACCTCACCATTTGAAGAGCAGATCAAAATCCCACTGTGCCGCTGTAAAAGCCTTAAATTTCAGCTTTTTTCTTTTGCCATTATTTGCCCAATTGTTTTTGCGGCTAACTTACTTTTTTTGTTGACATTTTGGATCTGAAATAAAATAAAATACAATAAAATGGCTTATTGGTTTTGTATAACCAAGAAGTATAACAAGAATAAAAAACGCCAGATCAACTCAATGGTTTAGCTACTCCAGGCTGTATTTCCATCAACAATAAACAAGTTACTGTTTTCATATACAAAATCCACACATTTTTGATATGACATAAATTAGTGTAGTTTTCATGTCTTGCCCTTAAAACTGTTCCACCTCACTTTGTTTCAGCATCAGTTCCTACATTTCTGTAAAAATAAATGGCTGTTAAAAATAAAATCGGTTATAGAAAAATTGGGCATTTCTAACCCAGCTTGTTAGATTATTAGGGGGGTAACCTGCACTACAATGGATTGGCGACACACCCAGAGTGTATCCTCTCCTTTGCCCAATAGCAGCTGGGACAGGCTCCAGCAACTTCCTGGGGTTACAAAGTTTTAGAAAATGGATGGATGGGTAACCTGCAGCTAGGTGCTGATGGCCATCAACACTCTTTAATTTAATATAAAGACTTCAACCTTCAAATGAAAATTGGAACTACAACAGCTTTGAGCAATATGTGTCAGATGTATACAAATACAAACAAGAACTCCCAGGTGAGTCTACATCTAGGAGGACTTCTTCACACTGCCGTAGCAACCATATCCAAGCTCTGGTTGCTGCGGGAGACGCTCTTCCCCTCCTCTGCCTGATCATGTTGTGCGTTTGTTGTGATGCTCACAGTAACACTTTGTTAAGCTTTGGGGACAACCTGGAATTATAGCCGGCTCCATCTTTATCTGGCACCGCCAAGTTCCAGTTTCTTCAAAGACGCAGGTATCTACACTTCACCTCTGCAGTCAGAAGTGAAGCAAATGTTCTTTCAAACTCCTCAAAACCTTCACTGAAGACAGCGCTCCATTTCTCACACATTGAGTGCCAGTCATTTTTTGCAGGTGACCACATAACCCAGTGCGTAATAGGTTCAACGACATTACCGCTGAATCCTCAACTCTGGTCATTGGCTCTTCTACAGTTAGACACGTGGAGCTCCCAGCGGCTACAGTTAGGTGTTCTCCAGGGGCCAGAGTTAGTGACATCGAGGGGAACCTTAGGATGTTAGCCCAGAGTAAGTCCAGGTTCCTTCAAGTCGTGATTCACACAGACGGTAATGATGGCCAACGGAGAAAAATCAGAGGTTCTCAAAGAAAATGCAGCTTCGGTGTGAAAACTTGCTAAGTCGATGTCAGACACTAATTTTCTCTAGTCCCCTGCTGAACCTAATCTGTGATTAAATGTACAGCCGCCTGTCATCACTTAACCGCTGGTTAGCTACCAATCTATTACCTTTAGGTTTCTGTGACTCACTTCTTTAACTTGCCTTTCAGCACATAAGCTAGGAACTGCTTGACTACCTATGCATGGGGTTTTGTGTTTTACCACACACTGGTCGTGTCTTTTTGAGCTGATTCCTTTCCTTTGAGGGCTTTCTGAACCTTTTTGAGTTTTTTTCAGTAATTGTAAAATCAATATGGTCCCTGCAGTCCATGACTGCTGTGGGCCATAAATAGTTAGAAGCTGGGGAAAGTATGGTGCACTGGGGTTCTGTCGTTTATTCTCATCTACTTCTCTCCTCCTCTCCTCTATTCTTAATCATTTATTTATCATCATTTAATTCTCCATGCGTCTGTTTGGTGCAGTGCGATTCATGTATTGTCCCTCTTTCCCCTCTCCCCTTAGAAAAAGCGGGAGTGATTCTAGTTGGCTTGTCCGTGCTCCGGTACTGTGCCATGGATCCTGCTTCTGGCTTGTCTCATGGGCCCAGCCGTCCACCAACTCCATCTGGATGAAGCCCATTCACTGGACTCTCTAAGAGTTCTGGTACATCTCCTGTCCGTCCTGGGGGAGGATCTCTCTTTCATGTAGGGATGGGTAACGAGCCTCGGGGCAACATTCTTCAAAACCGCATTATCGGTTCTGGTATCGGTACCTGAGAAGTCGAATTTTTTTGTGTCACAGAAGAAATAAACGTCATCTGCCACATTTTACTTACCAAGTCAGGCAATTTTGCGTGAAATAATAATGATATTAATTTCGCTATACTCGGGAAGGGGGCGTGTCTGCAGCTGAGAGCGCCGACCAGAGTCTGTCATGGGATGGAAAGATAGTCAGTGGCGTTCTTGTAGGGGACACATGAGCGCCCAGAAAAGGAAAAAAACACTTTTATCCCCCTAGACTAAAAACACCCATTTCCGCGTAAAATTATTTAAATTTGCATTAGCACTTCCCTACTGTCACCTTGCTGCTACGATGACCGCGTATGTTGCGCTAATAAAGAAAATAAATAAATAGAAAGGAGTCTGCGTCAAAGTGAATTTGTTTCCATCATCTCATTCATCTTAACTCTGGCTGTTTGACAGACAGAAAAGTCTATTTAAGGTTGTGGAAAATGAACAAAAGATAAAAGCAACATCATGCTCATAAAGAATACAAATAATTAAAGTAATTATTAATTAAATATCCTGACAGCATTTTGAATCAATACAAGTATTGCTAAATGAACTATCATGAAATATTTGCAAAAACATTTTTTCTAACAGATCCCTGTGCTTTCATCTCAGTGGGAAACTGATCCAAATGGTTCTTTGAGAGGTTCAGGTTGCAGAACCCTTGTCTAGCACAATAATGTGCATTCCAGGTTTGTATTGTAACATTATCATGTATAAAGTAAATGTTTTTTGTTAAAAAACAATATTGTTCCATAATGAGAAAATAAAAAAACACTTTATGTTCTTAATTTGTTGTTTATTTATGAATTTTTTCGTCCTCAAAAATTATTGTTAAAATACCGGATGGATAAGCGGTATCAATAAGAGTAGTAGTACCATTAAAACCTCAACGATACTCATCCCTACTTTCATGTGGGCATCCCTTGGGTTTCTTCTTTTTTTTCCGGAACCTTTTTTTTTTTGGGAACATTGTCTTATGGAGAAGGAGGGTAAGGGCAGGGATGCCCAGTTCAGTTTAGTCTGTTTAGTTTAGTTTAGCCAGTATCTATTGAATTCTATTACTTCATGTTCTTCATGATTTCATGTTTACTATTATCATTATTATTATACACCGGTGTGAAGCCCATTGAGAGGACTATTGTTGCAATTTTGAGCTATCTAAATAAAACTGAATTGAATTGAACAGCTTCATTAATCCTAAAGCTTTACTGTGAGAGGTTCTTGCTTTAACTTCTCTGAATTCTGACCAATTTATTTACCATAAATGCGGTCTTTGTCTCATTCAGGTTCTGATGAGGATTCAGACCTACAGTAAGAGACTCTGGGGACTTAACCTTGTGGCTTATCTTAAGGTTAGGGAAGTGCGCTCAGAGATTCCATAGGACATGCAGAGAAGATCCCTGCTCCTCTGACTGTTTTAATGTCACCTCAAGTCACTCCAGAAATAGCTGCAGATTGGGGCTGCTGTTGGGCCGTTGAACCACAGCTTTTGAGTGCAGGCCGGTCTGGCTGCAAACCAGGCCTTTGATCTTCGCCTTGACTCTGATCACCGCATTTGGTCAGATTAATACCCAAGTCGTCCGAGACACATTATCATTAGAACATCTGATTACCAGCAACAGATAAAGAGGCAAACACAGATGCAGTTCTGCTGACGGGACGGACCACCCGGATGGACACCACCCCATCCAAGAAAAACAGACCAGCATTCCAGATGTGAGGTTCTGACGGCTAGTCTGAAGTTTGAATCCTGAACAACTCCTTGATCTCAGACCGGTTTTGTTATGTGTCTTCAAGAAGTTCAGACATTTTTTAAAGAAAACAAACAGACAGGATATAAATTGACCACTTAAAACAGTCATGAACTGCACGGACACTTGGTCCATGTATGGCTGAAGCAGTATTGGAGCCCATTTTCACAATAGTCCACTCAGTTCAAGATAAAAATGTGAAAATTTAAGAGACGTTTGGACTGTTTGACCCTTTTCCAGCATCTGGACTTCAGTGATATTTACATCAACCTGATGGACAGTTCCGGTTCCAGAGGAGCCAATGCTTATTTTAGGAGGACACTCATCATGTTTTCTTGAGACATTTTTAAACACAATTATTTAAAGCCTCACAATTGAAACTCAAACATCGATCAACGCTTAAATGTAAGTAAAAACACAAAGAGGAAAATTCACAAAACATCACTGAGATCAGATCAAATTGTGATAATTGTCTGCATGGGAAACAGCATCACTTTTTACTGAAGATTCTAACCAGGGTCTGTTTGGTACCACGAACTAGAGAAACTGCGTTTCTGTTCATAGAAATATTAGTTATATGGTTTTTGAAAACCATTGGCTTAGTTTCAATCCCAGTGCTGCTGCTGCTGCTGTGCAGCAGTGTACATTTACCCTGAATTCATTCCCTTACCCTCCATTTAACCCTCCAAGCATAGAGTTAAAGAAAAATAGTGTCTTCAAATCTGGACGTTACTACCAATCAATGACATCATCAATAGGTGCCACCTGCCAGTGAGCTACATTAGCAGTTTTATACCTTTAAAAAACTCAAAAGAAAAAAGTCCATATGTACATATAAAAGTACAGCCTCAGACACAGCAGAGAGAAGAGATTGATGCTTGTTGCTGCGGTGCTTGGCTGCACTTGCCTTGCTGATGCTGAAGTAGTTTCAATTGTTTCATTACTGCTTGTGCATTCTGTGCTCACTTTATTTTAATCAAGTAGTGATTTCCATTTTTGGCAATTTTAGGGTATAACAATATGCCAAACGATAATGCGTGACTTGGTAAAAGCTGATTCGCTGTGGCGACCCATGACGGGATATATCAAAGGGTGAAGCTGAAGCGATACAGGTATAACTGGTCCTAGAAGCCTGATTCATAGCTGGGCAGGCCAGTTGGCACTGGGCTTGCTGGGGGAGAAGCCCTCATCAAGCACCGCCCAAAAATTGAAGCACAATTTAAAGACATTTATTTGTATTCTTAATCAGAACAGGATAAGAATGTTGTTATTTAGGAAGACAATTGTAAATATAAAATTGCAGGAGAGAGCTAACAGCTAATCTTAATTAATAAACACGTACGCTAATTTTGAAGCCAAAGTTGAGGAAGGAAAAGTTTAAAGGAAATAAATCCAATCCAGCTAAGTCAAACTTTGTGTGGTTTTACTATGTAATAGTTTAAAAATCTACAGATGTAGCCTCCTGCCCTCCAGAGGGTACTCCAGTCAGAACATGACATTCTACTAAAACTTTGAATTGATTCCAACACTGTGTTGTCACCATGGTAACGTGAAATGGGCAGAGCTACTGATGCCATTTGAGAAATACTTGTTTTCAGCCTTGCTGATATTTGCAACATTTGATGAGCTCTCAAACATTTCCCTCACAATGTGGATGTCCGTCAAATAAATCATGAGAAAAGAAGTCAATCTGCTTTTAAAAAAAACTGGTCAGTGTGATGACCTCTGACCTTTTGTGTCAAATATAGTCTAAGAGCAGTGAGGTTGCAATGGCCTCACAGCTGTTCATGGCTGACACAAACCTGCTGCATTTAACAGCCTGTTAATGAGAAGTGGCGTAAAGGTCTAACTCCCCCACTAAACTGACATTTGCTCTAATCTAACACTGCTTTGTTTCAATTTAAGCTTTACCATCTGAAGGAGAGACAGCCTTTTTCTTTGGTACAGCAGCACGAGCTCCATTATTTTTTGTGTCATAATAAAGGCCAACTTTCTATTCATTCAGAGCGGAGCTTTTAATGCCACACAGCACAAATGTTGATGAAGAGGAGGGGTTTTTAAGTCAGGAGGAAAAGTTTAATGTGATAGAAAAGAATAGCCTCAATAACCTTTTGTCACACCTCCTCAAACATCAGGTTTAAGCTTCACTTTTATTTGTTGCTGGAGAGTTTTGACATTTACGCTCACAGAGACACAAGACGCTTTACTATCCTTTCATCTGCAGGTTTAGCATCAGGACTGTAGATCTGAGAGGACCTCAGAGTTTGTTAACTGTTATCAGTGGAAGAAGACCAGATTAGTTTTTAAAGATGATTGACATCATTGCAGAAAAAGTTTATACGAAATACATTTAACTTTTCTTTTGATGGAGAACAAAACTTATTTTACAGAAGAAGCTCAAATTTTAAAATGCTAATCAATAAAGAACATTTCAAATGTACTGTTTATTTACAAATGTTGTAAAACTAAAAGGAAAAATTTAAATACAACAAATAAAAACGCCAAAAATTCTAAATAAATTTAAAAAACGCTTAGATGTATGGACACGGAAAACAATTTTTTTAAAAGTTAACTGAAAGATACTAAATTCTACGGTGCTGCTCTAAAATGACAAAAATAAGCTCATTTAAAAGCTAAATTTAAAAAAGAACAACATAAAAAAGGGGAATGTTGCTGAACAATCCTGAAAATACCTAAACATGGGTTAAATGATAACGTATCTTTAGAAAAACAGAGGAAAATACTCAACTCTTTTGAAGTTTGACATTTGGATTCTAAATTAGTGAAAACTGTTTGGTTCCAAAATCCCTGCAATGCTAGAAAAATGCCAAATTAGTAAAGGAAATGTTTAATCATGACATGCTAGAATGTTAATACAAATGTCACCCTACTTTACCATATAGTCATGACAAACATGTAAAACCTTCAAAATATTTTTGCTACAATTCTCTATTAAGAACATTGGATACACAAAAATCAGCAGAACAGGAAAAGAAGCCAAATGTTGCTGAACAAAGTTAACATTTACAATATATTAAGAGCCAAAGGCCAAACTTGCTTTAAATGGTTCAGAAATACTGAAAATCATTGCTGCTTACTAGTTTGTTGTGCTATAAACATAAAACACAAGTTCAACTCAATAAAATAAAAGAATGCAAAGCAATACAAAACCTTAGTGCCATTTATGACAAACAACAAATGTAATTTAACAGCAGAAGTGTCCTGTTCAGGATGAACAATGCAGAAGAAATACAAATAAACCAAAAAACTAAATAGCCGGCTGTAAGAAATTCTAAATAACCTTCTGAATGCTGCATTTTCTGGACTACAGGGCGCTCCACATTATAGGCACAGCACCAATGATAGGTCTACTTTATAACATATGTCAAGGCAGACCAAACTATGAGCTGCATTAAGGCAAAATACTCTGAGATAAGTCTGTTAGTCAGACTTTACTGTGGTCACAGTCACTCAAGAACTTGTTTGTAACACGTTACACGTTAGCCATGTTAGAAGTGTTAGCCACATTAGCATATTTACAACAGCTGTAACTCCCAACCTGGTGTGCAGCACATAAAAAAAAGACTGATACCACTAAAACAAACGTTACCGTAATTACGCTAACTCCCAACCTTGATAAAAAACATAGTCCGACACCGCTACACATTAGCCACGTTAGTGTATTTACAACATCACCCAACCAAACATTTTGACGGAGCACCGTGTACCTGAGAATCATCAGGAAGCATAACCAGAATTAACCTGTATATAAGGTGCTCTGGATTATATGGCACACTGTTGTTATCTTAAAAATTAAGGCCTCTAATAAGCCTGTTAAATAGGCCAAAAAGAAAAAGAAAAAACTAAATATAAAACAGTCACAATGGGATTTTTCCAACTTTTCTTTAAGTTTAAAAAAGAAAATCTGTGTTATTGATTTAGTATTTTTTATTATTATTGATTTCTTTCTCTATGTGAAATGTTCCAAATGCATTTATGGGATGAAAACTCCAACAACAGATGAGTTAATCCTTAAAATATTGAGGATTTATTATTTAAAGCCAATAGAAGCAGAAAACAAACATGCAGTTAAAGCGGCGTCAGGAAATGAAGGATTGTCATATTCTGATGAAAGGTGTTCTGTCTGAAAAACAGGAAGCTGCTTCTTTCATGGACAGCTCTGTCCTCCTGTGATCTGGCTGCTGTTTGTTTTCACACTAAAGGAGCGGAGCAGCCAAGCAGCATCTCTGTTCGCTGTAAAATCCCCTGAAATGAGTTCTGGAGTGGCTCGTTACTTAGCTATGTGTCGGCATGGGGAGGAGCGGCGCTGGCTGCGATTCACACACTTGTTGGCGTTCCTGGAGGATCACTCAGAGTGCTAAGTCATGTTCATTTTGCCAGCTGTGTCCAAATGATTTATGGCAATGGGGAGGGGGCGATGTGTGACGCTACAGAAATAGAGCCTGAGGGGGCGCTAAGGACGGGGCCTCGATGGGACAGGGAGCCCGCCGTGTGCTGAAGGCAGATTTTTTGGTTATCCCAGGCCGTTGCAAACAGCATCGCAGAAGTCCATCAGTGTGGATTTTTGTATGATTGGAGTTTTTACATCTTCAGTTTATCCTTTCTGTCAAAATGTTAATCCAGGTCACCACTTGGAGCTTGCAGTGTGTGTCTATTCATGTCTTTTTGTCTTAAATCTGTCATTCGTTCAGCCGGTGAGTCCATCTTCCTCATTTCGGGTCCGTCCGTCTCCTGGGCGGCAGCACGGTTCAGTCAGGTGTGAGACGGTACATTGATCCATCTGTCAACACTGTCACCTCTGTCTGTGTCAATAGAACTGCACCTCCATAAATATTCTCTTTCCTGAGACTTCTGTCCCCACCGTGATCCGGGGCCTTCCTGCAGCATTGTTTTTTCCTCACACTGTAACAGACGTCTCAGAGTGTTCTTTAATGTCTGTGAGCTGACGAAGAGCAGAGTGACCAGAATCCTTCTGCTCTGGGCAAAGCTTCAGTCAGTTCAATCAGAGCCTTCCACCTTTCAAATTCTTCTTGTACCTACTTTAATAAAACCCACCCTCATAACTCAAGTGATGGTCCCGTCCTGACAACTCATGGCTGAGGGCATCATTTCCAAAACAGCAGTTTTTCACATTAAAGACCTTTTTTCCCCCTAAAATATCAAAGTCCTTGCAGCCACTATCTGAGCCTCATCTTTCTTCCAAGGTCATATGAGAGTCTAATAGACATGGGTGCAGCTTTTATTATAATCCTGGTGCTCCAGCACAAGGATTTGGTCAGAACTCTGGGAATGCAAATAACTTGAGAGCTCTGTCATTGAGTCCAGAACCTTACAGAGGTGCTGTTAGGTGGCGCTGTCTTTGAACTGTGTTGTTTTTTGTCTTAGCTCTTTGAACATGTGGGTTTGGTGGGTCAACAGTGAGGAGGTGGTTCAACAACAAGATGGTGGACATCAGCAGCAGCAGCTCGGTATTGACTTGATCCTGTGCTTCACAGCAGAGTTTTGTTTGTGTCCGGCTCAGGTCTCGCTGTTCCCTCAGTCATTACACTCTGTGCACTTGAAAGCAAATGTGAACTAAATCCTCTCCAGCAGAGCAGATCTTCTTGGTCCTGCAATCTAATTAGTGTCCTCCGATTGCCTGTGTGTGCTCCCGGTCCACCGCCACTGTGACCTGATTTCCCCTCACAGATCAATAAAGCTCATTTCAGTATTCCTCTGTGGTTGTTGTTTCAACGTAGAGGTGTCAGTAACTGGATGAGTTTGACTTTCTTTCAGTGACATTTCAGTCATTTTTGCTTGAAAGGAAAAGAAAACCTGTTTTTAATGATCTATTTTTGGCTTAAATGTATAGTAACAAAGATGTAAGGCTTTTTTGGCTGTGCTTTTAATTTGTGGCCAAATTAAAAAAGTGGCTTTACCATAAAATGATAATGACCTTTACAAAAAACAATAAAAAAAAAACTTTTTATGTCTAACAATAAGTCTTGGTGGAAGGAGCCAGAGATTAAGTGTAACTCAGGACTAAACAGAAAGTTTTTCCGTTATGGCTAAAAGATTGATTGGCTCTCTGTCAAATGTTTATCATTATTTTAGCACCAAATGTCTACTGATGCTGCTCTGAGCTTGCTCTAAAGAAACGGTTTCCCACAAAGGTGGAGCCGAGTCACCACTTTGTCAATCTCAACATCTAACTGCTGTCTTCGGAGGATGTGAGGAGAAGTGTTCAGGCCGAGAGAGTCAGGTAACATTTATGGCGACAGAAAACTGTGGCTTCCCTAATGAAGCCAACTTTGTTTTGTGTGAAATCTGCAATTCAGCATTTGTCTTCGGGCAGATTGCCCTACCCACCACGTTTACAAGAAGATGCAGCCTGCAGGCAGCTTGGAGAACTGCAGCATTTCTACATGAGTCAATGAACTGTTAGCATTTGATTTAAACTTGTGAAAAACATGATCACATGTCACACCATGTGGGCGTGGTTACCCAGTCTGATTAAAATAACTAACTTCTTGTAGACAAAGAATCTGTTATTCTGCATGCTTTTTAAGTCTATTTGCTTGCAGTTATGAATAATTATCAGTATATTCTGAGATTAAATCAGAAGTGTTTTCATGCCGATTCAGACTCTTTTTTTTTTTCCCCCCGGATTAGAGCAACAGCTGTCAGAGAAACAGCGGTGCCTTCAGAGAAAAACTCAGGGAGAAATTATCTCTCGCTGCATTGCTTCATGACCGCCAGCATCCAGCAGCAGTTCATCCACACACTTCAGAACTTTTAACGCCAAGAGAAGGAAACGTGATGAAGCACATGAAGACCACAGAAACAACAGCAGGCCTTCCTCTGCAAACCACCTCATGATGGTGAAAACATCCTGTTATGGTTTCCATTTTTGATTTCTGGGTTTTTCATTTGTTTAGTTCTGTTGTGACTTCTCCTGGATGCTCCGCCCCCCTGGGTTCTCCTGGAGATGGTCATAGCTGCCTGGAGTTCTCATTTGGTCTCATTATTTAACCCTTGTTCTATCTTAGATGACCCCACCCTTACAATGACGTGTTATTCCTACCATGACAAAGGTGGATAAAGGTGGAAAGATTTCATGTAATCCATGGACACCAGTGAAGATCACAAATCATTGAAGAAAAAAGGTTCAGCGCACTGTCTAGTGGGTCTAGATGACCCAACTCCCAATGTTAAAGTGCCTAGGATAGCACAAGGGTTAAGGAGGTGTCTTTTCTGTGTTGTGTGTCAGAGTGTTGGAAGTATTAGTCTATATGTTGGTTTCTGTTGAATGATCTGGAAAAGCTCCAGTCTTCCTCCTCCTGGGTTTTTCTTCACCGGCTATTCATTAAACGTCCAAGAAGGCATGAAAAGGCTTCACTTGTTATTGGACTATTGACCTACCAGCTCCTGGCGACCTGTCCAGGCTGGACCCCCCTTTCTCCCAACAGTTGCTGGGGTAGGCTCCAGCAACTCAATGACCCCAGAAAGAGATTAGGTGAAGATGTTTGGAGGAAATATCAGCAAACTACCTCATGAGGGTGAAAACATCCATGAAGACATGAAAAGCTGCACATTTTCTACTCGATTATCAGAAAATGACCAAACTTTCTTTTCTCTATAAAGAACAACAACGGCTGCAGTTCTGTGTAATTTTCTGTTGAATAAATTTTAACGTTTGTGTGGACAGAAGCAGATCATGCTCCAATTACTGCCAACAATCCCTAAGTGTGACTTCTGACAGTTCACCATTGAGATAAATACAAAGATTGAGATGTTCTTGTAGAAGCTCAGATTCATGAGGAGTTTGGATCTGTTCTCTATACCAGCTCCTTGGCCTTTCTAAAATCCTCAGGGGATCTAGAGACTGCACATCCAGTGGGTTCTGTGGACTTGGAGAAGGCATTATGCCCCATGGGAGGTGGGGGGGTGTAGATGTGCAGGGCACGTGGCTGGCTGTTAGGAGCCAACAATCCCAGAGTGTGGTTCTTAAAGCTGGCAGTAAGTCAGGCTCATGTCTTGTGAAAGGTGAACTCAGTCAGAGTTGATCTCTGTCATGATTGTTGTTTTTTCTCAAACTCTGAAGGTTTTTATCTGTCTGCTGGCCCAGGAAGGCTTTAGTCTTCCCAGAAGAGCTGGATGAGCCTGAAGATGAGATGGAGATCTGACCTAAAGCGAAGTAAGCAGCAGATCGTGAGTTGATGGATGTTTAATGAAGATCATGTCTAAAAAGGATCACAGATCGACAATTTATGCATGAAAGTTTGTCTTCAAAGAAGCTAAAAAGATGCTGAATTTGTTTTTACTGATGAAAAATGAATGTCTCTGAAAACAAACAAGGTTCCCTTTTCTTGTAACACCCCCCCCCTCCCTGTGGACTAGCTTTTAGCTGGCAGAGGCCTCCTTTGTGTCTCTGTCACATTCACAGCCACCTGGAGAGCTCGTAACTCAAACGAAAAGCACCCCAAAGACTCCAATGATGAAGAAGCACACACACTAACATATGTACAAACACCCACACACACCCACACGCAAGCTTTGAGATAATAGATACCAACCCTGACTAGCAGGGTGACTAACATGTTCAAATCCTTCACCAAGGTTTGGCAGCATCAAGGCGTCTCAGGCAAACATAAGCAGCCAAATACATCCGAACAAACGTGAGGAACGTTTAACTAATTTAATGGATGCCACAGTTTAGTGCATTGACATGGCTACAACAAGCTATGCTAATGGAATGATGAATATTAGCTTTGTGACGCAGTGTCTTCCAGGAAAATCACCCCCCTCTGCAGCTATTTCCTCAGCCCCCACTCAGCCATATTTCTTGGTAACTGCTCTGATGACAGCGGGTCTTTCTGAGCAGAAGCTGGGTCAATGATGATTAAAGCCATACCTGCACCTCCTGCATTTCTGCTTCTGCTCACTTTATGAGGAAATACAAACATAGAGAAAAATCCTTTTTCTTATTATGACGAGTGAGAAGGTCCACCCCCACCCCACATAAAACAATGATGAATAATAATTCTAAAATGTAAACCTCTTTTTAACTACAACTTTGTGTAAATTCAGCAATTTTGAAGTTTGCAAATCAAAATAAGAGAAACGACGAGTAGAGTTCTTACCAAAAAGGTCTTTTTGGTTTCATCTGACCATATGACATTCTCCCAATCCTCTTCTGGATCATCCAAATGCTGGTGTCCTTAGACAGCTCTTTACAGTGCTTTACAGTCACAGTCCCATTCACCCATTTACACACACATTCACACATACTCTGCTGGCAAACACTAGAGCCAACCTTCCACCAGAGGCAAAGTGGGGTCTTGCCCAAGGACACTTCGACATGTGGACGGGCGAGACGGGAATAAACCTGAAGATTCACCCTACCGCTGCACCACAGCCACCCTTTTGGACTTAAGACAAGTTAACAAGTGGAGGATATAAAAGCTTTTTAACCCTTGTGCTATCTTAGATGACCCCACCCTTACATAGACGTGTTCTCCCTACCATGACAAAGGTGGATAAAGGTGGAAAGATTTCATGTAATCCATGGACACCAGTGAAGATCACAAATCATTGAAGAAAAAAGGTTCAGAGCACTGTCTAGTGGGTCTAGATGACCCAACTCCCAATGTTAAAGTGCCTAGGATAGCACAAGGGTTAAGAACTTACAGGTCAGTGAGAGCCAGAATTCAAGCTTGTTTGTTGGTGACCAAATACTTATTTTACAGCAATTTATCTAAAATTGTATTTAAAATTCTACAATTTTATTTTTTGGATTTGTTTTCTCATTTTCTCCCCTCATAGTTGATGAAATTTTGATGAAAATTACAGATCTCTATAATCTTTTAAAAGGAGCAACTTGCACAAATGGTGGAGGACTAAATAGTCTTTTTTTTATGTATTTTTTTTAACTTGTCCTGTCCAACAGTTGGGCAGACAGATGAGAGCTGAAGGCCTCTTGTGTTGGACATATTTTACTTTAACAACAGGGGTTATGAATCTTCTGACAAACCAGAGGTATGTCTGAATAAACCCCTTTTGTAATCGAGGCCAAACTTTATTCATTTTAATTGTTTTTGAAATTCTTTTGTGTTGGACCGGACGGAAAAGGAAAGAAGGGAAGAAGGGAGGGATATTAGAGAGGGGGGATAGGAGGGTGATCATAGGAGGGGGGAGGGGGGGGGGTAAAACCATGAAGCAGCATAAAGCAACAAGGTACTAGATATTTATCATTACGGTAAGGTACAGATAGAATACAAATCTCAAAGGGGCGGGGCCTGTCGACACACACACTCAAATGTTATAAACACACCTGTTAACTGCAGAAATGTCCACATGTCAACATGTACACAACACAGATATTGCTCACGCACGCTTACTTATGCCTTCAAGCCAACTAGTGTGAGATATTTCCTTCAATCACGCAAACTATTAGTGCAAAGGTGAGCTAACACCTGTGCTCAGTTGAGTGCTTATGTTCTTCTAAAATGGATGATGGAATGTGAAAAGGAGGGGGAGTGACCAGCCACCCCCACACCAAGACCCCCACCGCAGCAGCCGCCGCAGCCAGAAGCCCCCAGCGCCACGCGGCAGCAGGCAGAGAACAACCGCCCCCCGGGTGACCACGCCCGCCACCCAGGCCAGGGACAGCAGGACCGCCGCGAGGCCCCCAGAGCCAGAGAGCAGGGAGGCATGGGGGGAAAGAGAGTGCCGCCACAGCCCAACCAGGAGAGCAGTCCCCCCGCAGCGCCAGGAGGGCCCAACGCCGGGCCACACCCGAGAGGGGTGCCCACAGCCCTAGATTAGCACTTCATCACCACTCAGGGGGTCTGGGCATCCCCCCGCCCCAACCCCAGGTACGAGCCAGGACCCCCCAAGGGAGACCCGCTCCGCGCTCCAGGCAGCCATAGAATGCATGGAAGATAGAACGCTCTGGACCTCAGGGTTAAAGGAAGAGCTTCTTTAAATCTCATCACAACCCTGCTTGTTTGAAGAAGCTTGTCTAGAAAAGCTGAATCATTCTCTCTTCTTGAACTGTGTGCTGTCATGGACTTTTACCTGAAATGAGGCTTGTGGAGTCTGAGAAAAAGCTCTTTTCAGACTTTGATCTCCACAAGGTGAACAAGCGTTTCAAGGCAATCTCTTCTGCAGAATGAGTTCTGTTGCCTCTGACTTCTGGGTTCTCTCAACAGCAGAATCAGCAGATCAGTGCTGCCTTGGGCTCCTTGTTTCACTTCCTGTTAGCACACCACAATTTCCTGGCAGTGACCTCTGGCCCACTCGCCTCATACCAGCACTGCATGATGGGAGCTCATAATGTCGGGAACTAATTAGCATCAGAAATGAAGTGGCCTGTCAGTCTGTTGCGGCGCATCAGCCGGAGACTTGAAGCTCAGCCAGGGTGATGGCAGGAAACCTCATAGCAATCACATGCAGCCTTACAACTCACACGTTTCTGTCACCACATGCATGGAAAGAAACTCCCCCTTTACATGACCTGTTCTCAGTGGTCTTTTAACTACGATTATGACGTTTTTAAAACCTTGTGTTGTTATCTAGGACATAGTTTCTGACACCGCCAACCTAACATTAATAGTACAACAAAAATGGCGAACAATGTCAGAGCTATCCAGCCGTATAGTTTTGATCCAGATTCCAGCTCAGATGAGGAAAACAAAGACGTTCATTGATCTATTTGTCTGACAGTGGATGAATCAGAATGGAGCAGAGCAGGAAGATGTGGCCTGCCCAATGTATTTTCTACGTCACAAACTCAATCTTTTGCATCCGCTCCTGATTCATGGTGAATGGTAAATGGGGTATACTTACATAGCGCTTTTCAACCTTCTTCGAAGGCCCAAAGCGCTTTACAGTCACAGACCCCTTCACCCATTCAAACACTGGGGCCGCTCTGCTGCCGAACACTGGCGCCAACCTTCCACTAGAGGCAAGGTGTCAGTGTCTTGCCCAAGGACGCTTTGACACATGGGCGGGCAAGGTGGGAATCAAACAAGTAATTTTACGCTTGGAGGTCAACCGCCCGACCACTGCACCACGGCCACCCTTCACAATGTTTTGAATCAAGAAATACACAGAAACCAAACATGTTAAAAACACCAAAAACACAATTTCCATCAGATTGGGTGTTTAAACTGCCACAGTCTTTGGCTGTTTGTGATAAAAGGTTGATGTGGTTGCAGAGAAGCAGAGAGCTGGACTGACTGACTTTTTACTCCTGAAGAAGTACTTGTGCATCAAACCTATTTTGCTAGCAGTAGAACTCAGTAAATCTAAGTTAAGAAGTATATTTGGCCACAACAGCTTCCATATATCCAGCTCAGCAGCAGGATCCTGTGAACTTCAGCGTCACTTTCCTCCACAGAATCCGTCTTGCAGCCTGTGGTCATCAAAAATGGAGGCATTTCCACCAACCTCCAGACGGCTGAAAGACGCTGGACTATTGTTGAATTTTTAGGACAAACCATGACCACAGGGAGAAAAATGACTCAAAAACACAATTTCAATGAAGTATCTCAGACAAAGAAGAAGCTCGAACTGACCAGAACAACGACTATAAAAATGACACTTTCGGTCCTTTTATCATGGATGTCGCTCAGTTTTGCTCCAGATTCTAACTCTTTGTGTGACTGTGCGAGAATCTGTGTGTGTCATGCATGTCTCCCCCTCGGGGTGATGAGGCAGCATCTTCCAGCCCAGCTGCTACAGCACAGCCAGTAAACAAACCCTACTCCATCCTCATCCTCTGAGCTGATATCTCCAGACCCCTCCCCCCTCAAACATCCCTGAACCTTCGCTGGAGCTTCAGTCTCAAATCGGCTCAAAAATTTTAAAAAGATCAAATAAAGTCAGACGTGTATGGAAGCAATTCTGTCTCATAACAAAAATAAAAGTCAATACCCGAAATGCTTTTTCATTTTCAAAACGAAGCTGTGTTTGTTGACTCAAAAAGAAAATGAAAAATCAATCCGCCAAACCGGTTTTTCATTTTCTTTTTCAACACCGCTCATTCTGTCACTGCATTAAAATGATAAAGAAAATGGTATTTGACATTTCATTTTCAAAAATGTCTCTATTAAATGTGTTGCAAAATTCAATTAAAAATATGTAATTTGACAATTAAAATGGATTAACAGAAATGCTTTTTCGTTATCACAATGTAATTGCATCAACTGACTCAAAAAGAAAATTAAAAATCAATCCTCCAAAATGCTTTTTCATTTTCCACTTTAACATCGCTCAGTCTGTGACATAATTAAAGCAAAATGTAAAGAGGGAATTGCATTTTCATTTTAACATTCACCCACAAAAAGTGTTGAATAATTCACTTCCAGTCCAGACATGAAATGTCAAATATCATTTTCTTTAGCATTTTAATGAAGTGACAGAATGAGCGGTGTTGAAGAAGAAAAAGCCGTTTGGCGGATTGATTTTTTATATTATTTTTGAGTCAACAAATGCAGCTTTGTTGCGAAAAGGAAAAAGCATTTTGAATATTGACTTTTATTTTGAATTATGAGACAGAATGCTTCCATAGACGTGGACAGTGATTCAAATTGATGCCATATTCAGAAGATCGAGGCTCCCCCTGTGGGAGAAATTAGGTATATGTATGTTCTCCAGTAGATCATGTTAAGATGAATTCTGGTGTTTGCAGGTTTTTTTTTCCAAAAAGCAGACTATCTGTTGTGTGGTGCGGCGTGTACGCGTTGCTTAACTGGCACCGAACTCAAGTGAGGCGGCAAAGGAAAGCGATATCTATGCTGATTGTCACGATGGGTTAAATAAAGCATCAGTTCAGAAAGAAAGTTCACCTCCTACCGCTTGTTTTTGTCCAGATGATGAAACAAAAGTCTGTTTTAAAGAAGCCAACGCATTGAAACGGAACATTTAATCTATGCGACCGGAACTTCTTTTTTATGTGTGCATTATCACTGTGAATTATCACTTGTTATTCCACAACGAGCAGCCAATCAGGATTGAGTATTCACCTAGACCATGGTATAAATAAGTATACGCCATTTACCATTTTAAGAGAACCGCAATAACAATTGAAACGTGAATAGTGTGTCTCAAACAGTAAGAAAAAAACATCTGCATTTCAGAATAAACAAAATCTTTAAAAGTTTTCAGCATTCTGCTCTGCGTTCAGCTTCAGTAGATGAAGATATTGCCAAATGAAAGGAATGGTGTGTTCGTGAGAGCTCCTGGTTCACACTCAGGGTGCACGTTGACAACAGAACGTTTAGATTTGGAGGAAATCAATACTTAAATGCACATGCTCTACAGGTTCTACAGTTTCAATCTTGTCATTCATTCATATTCTAAGCCGTTTGTTACCTTTCGGGGTCATGGGGTTGCTGGAGCCTATCCCAGCCACTTATGGGCGAAGGCAGGGACACCCTGGACAGGTTGCCAGTCTGTTGCAGGGCCACAATCACACACCCATGCACACTCACATTCACACCTATGGACAATTTAAAGTAACCAATGAACCTATGAAGAATGTTTTTGGACGGTGGGAGGAGGATAAAGTCCCCGGAGAAAACCCACGCGTGCACGGGGAGAACATGCTAACTCCACACAGAAAGCCCCCCCATTGATGTTCTGTTTCAGGTGCCCCAGCCGGGACTTGAACCGGGCTAACCACTGCACCACTGCATCATGTCATGTAGGTCTCCAAACTGTGTTGATTTAACACTCTTGTTTGTTTGTTGCTGTCTCTTAGTTTTATTATTATGTGAATAAACGTGAAAAATCAGATGTTTGATTGTTGCCCGATGAGCTATTCTTGATGCTGGATGCCTTCAAGCTGCACGTTGTAAAATTTCAGGATGGATCAGGTTTGATGGTAGAAGGTTTAAATACGGTTGCACTGAATGAGACATATTTAAACAGCAGTCATACTTTACCACTTCAGTTGTGCATCTATTTGTTGCTATGACAACTCTGGGAAGTGGCTTTGCTTTTTTTTGTCTGTTTTTGATTCCATTTTAAACCTTTGTTAGAATAAAAAATTTCTCTTTGGAACCAGAAAACGACATCATCAGGCATTAGAGGTGATTTATCTGAGCACCTTGTCTGACTACTTCAAAGAAACCTGACCACACATCCAAAGCATTTTTATTCTGAACAAATGTAAATATAAGGTTTCATATCTGCATAATGTGACTGATTGCATCAGTGTGATGGCCTCCTCCACCCCCTCAAGTGCTTCACAGTTCCAATATTCACCTTCAAGATGTTTTTGAGCATTTCTTTTAAAACAGTCGCTGAAGCGTGGACATGAGTTGGCATGGAAACTCACCCAGGTACAATTGAGTATTCAGTCTGACATTTCTGAGGCTGTGCATAAAAGTACATGGTAAAAAAAATAATCCAGTTCTGAGCATGATGCGAAGGCTCAGCAGAAATACACCACACTTCTGGTAAACATACCACCTGTGAGCATGGTGGCGGAGGGCTGATGATATGGGCAAACTTTTTGATGCACCAGTGCTGAAACAAACTGGCAATCAAACCGGCAACTGGTTGATTATTTCTAAATTTGACAAAGAAATAAAAATTGTGTTCAGATAAGTAAAGAAGTTTTTTGAGCAACACATTGTTAATTGTGAACTTTTGTTTGTTTCTTTGATTGCAGTAAAAAAATAATCAATTGTTTTGTCTTTTTTTCTGTCTACATCAGAGCTGCTTTGTGCAGCTCACCAGGGGGGTATTCCAGAAAAGCAGGTTATGCTAGCTCTCACGGTAAGTTTGAGGCTAAGGAAGTTGATAACCTCAGCTTTCGGTTCCAGAAATGGAGGTATGTTTCAGGGTAGGTCAAGTTGCCATAGCAACTCATGCTCTGAACATAACCTGTTCTGGAGCAGGTTTAGTTGAAGCTTAGTTTGTTTACAGAGAGGTGAAGCAGCATGCCGTGTCCATTTGAAGATGATTTAGTGGATGAAGAAGCTCAGATAAAACTTTTTCCACCATGAGAGGGTGATAAGACTGCGTATGGATGTTGGAAAATTAAACTTTTTTACTTTGATTTAACTTAATTATTTGCTTCAGTTAAGATAAATCATTTTTTAATTAAGTCAGTTTAAAAATAACACATAGTTATTAGACATTTATTTTACTTTCATTTATATTAATTCAATTAAGTAGGTGTAACTTTGGTGCTGCTGTTAAATCAGCACCGCAGGGATTGTGGGATACCATTTCCTTTGTCTGTCTGGACGGATTTGGGTTTAAGTGTGGGTTTTTGACCAAATGTGTTTAGTTGTTTAGCTGTTTTACTGTGTTTTACCGTGTTTTTTTGTCCTATTATGCTAAAGCCTAGTAGTAGTAGTGAGTGAGAGGGAGGGAGAGGATGATGAGTTTATCTAGCACCACTTCTGTCGAGTACTGTAATTATAATGTCGGACAACTGGTAGATGAATGTGACGTATATTGTTTCTTTCTTTTTATTGTTATACAAATGAGTAGATCTGCAGGCTCAAACTTAGACACATGAGAGTTCAAGAATTATAATAAATTAAGATGGAAAAAATATTAATTGAATTGGAGTAATATGACATTTAGTTAGATAAATATGTAAATTTGAGTTGTATAAGCACTAATTAAGTTTTATGTACGTAAGAAATTAGGTTGACTAAATTTAACTCAATAACTTGTTACCAATAGAAGTAATTCATTTAAGTTGGCAAAATTGGATAAGTTATATATAATATATATATATATAATATATATATATATATATATATATATATATATATATATATATATATATATATATATATATATATATATATATATGTATATATATGTATATATGCGCGTCACAAGGAAAATGGAAATAAGATCAGAAACTCGTGCGTTTACTTTGTCTGTTCTTTTTCTCCAAGCAGAAACTCTTTCTTTTGCTGATGATGCAGCTGTATTACTTTTTTGATGGGCATATAATCTTCATTCTTCTTCTTCTTACTGCCTTTTACGCCTTGAGACGCATAGGGCAGCAACGAAATCTTTCCATTTCTGACGGTCGCGGGCCAGGGTGATGATGGTTCCCCAGGTGTGTCCAAAATAATATAAATATAATATAAACTTCATACACTGTCATTAAAATCTCAGACTCCGTCTCACTGAAGTATAGCGCTCTCTTTTTTTCTCCACGCGTTTCCATGGTGACTCCGGAAATCGGCGATGCATTGAGAATGTCTTTATGTACTTGGCATGGACGCACATAAACCCAGGGTTACCAAGTCGAGCGTAATTACGCTAACTCATATCTGGTCTTTTGGAACCGACATACAGCGGATTTCAGCCAGAGTTCAGGGTTAAAGTCAGGCTAGTTTAAACATGCTTCCTGGAATACCCCCCAGAACTCTGGTTTAGACCAAACAAGAACTGTAATCCTCTTGAGAATGAGGATCTTTGTTCACTTGCAGATGAACTCTGGTGCAGTTCACTTTAGTGTCAATGCAGACTGTCCAAAGAGCAAACAGAGCAAAATAACCAAAGGGAGGAAATGATGTAAGCTCTGAAAGAAATGAAAATCTGAAGTAGCAGAAATCATTATAAAGTTTTCAAGTGTCTGCTGAGTAAATGTATCGTAGTGAGATGGTTGGAAGACTGGCAGATTCTTCGTCCGGCTGCTTTCGTCCTGGTCTGAGCTTGTTTTGGAAAAAAGCTGCCCCAAACCAGCAACTGTTAGAACTGCATGATTTCTCCAGATGCTTCTGTTTTTTATTAAAGGGCTCTGTGATAAAAAACAAACTAAGCCTTCATTTTATTTTATTTTATTTATTTTGTGGGGTGTAATCAGCATCTCTGTCCAAATCAATGTTTCCTCTCTCTCTTTTTAGCTTGTGTGATCTGTGTTTATAGTATTTTCTTTCTTTCTTTTCACCGTCTGTCCAATCTTTAATCCTGCGTTCTCCTCAAATCTCAAAAACCTCAAAAAGGGATGTTTGGTTTTCCTGATGTTGAAAGCAAATCTTTCTGTTTCCACTCATCTTTCCTCTTCACGTCCATCCACATCATTTCTCCCACAACCCCCACATGCATCAGTCTTTTTCTGGTCACCTTGAAAACTCTCCACTCCACAGACTCGTCTCGTCTTTCTGCTCTCCATGATCTCCTTGGATCTCGTCAGCCTGTTTACCCACTGTTTGCATCTTCAGGTTTCATGCGGCTTCGTCACTCGGCCTCAGGCGGCGTTTCTCCCTCAGCTCCAGCGTTGGATGCTGGTTTGTTTTGCACACACTCGTGTTGTCATCGCCGTGTCACTCAGTGTCTGTCAGCGTCTGGCTCTCAGCGATGGTCAGCACAGATACTGGTTGTTTCTGACATGTCACACGGCTCTGCAGCCAGACTCTGCCCAGTCATCAGACTCGCCGCTGAAACCAGAGAAACTTCTGCAAACTGAGTGTTGGAAGTCCTTTTTATCGTGCTTTTTTCTCCAGAAACATTCAGACTCAACCTGTGAACAGGTAAGCATTTGATTTCTGTTGTTTTTTAGCAACATCCCCTCCATAAGACCACTTCCTCAGTTTTACATAACCTCCTAAAGTTGTTGTGAAACTCTCGTAACAGATGAGAACACAGCCAAACTAACTAGAGAAAAGGCGAGATTTTCCTGAGAAAGCAGCAATCTGAATCACAGCTGCTCAAAAACAGGAGCCAGAAGTTAGATAACTCACCAAACACAAGGCTAAAAGATCGGAGCAGAAGTCTTCCGGATGCTGCTGACACGAGCGCAGCAAAAATTTCTTTGTTACCTACAAGCTGGAGATGTATTGAGCTTCTAAAGACACTAGGAGCAGGAAGGAGACGGCAGTTTTGACTGAAATACAACTGTTTCCTAAACGTGGGAATCACTCTGACGATGATCCAATTTTACATGGGGACAGCTGTAGAGAGATATCTTAGAAAAAACACCCCAAAACTGCATTTCCTGTAAGTAACAATGAGAAAAGCTAAGGAGGCTAAGATCCACACTTAAGACAATCTGCCAGTTTGAAAAGCTAATCACAATCTAAGCTACAGAACTGTTGCTACATTAAAGTCCCACTCTAATTATCTTTTGATCCATTTTTAAGCCTTCCCGGAGATCTTTTAGTTATGGTTATGCAGGTTTTAGGTAAAATAAAAAAACACAATTTTCATTGGAATGGACCTTTAAGGGAAAACCCTCATTTATAACTAAAAAGCTGGAAAAACGTCTAAAAAGCTCTCAGAAATGCTGCATTAGATGAGGAATTTGTGATGTGGTTTTTATTCATTTAACTAAGCAAAAAGTTCAGAAGAAAAGATCAAAATGTGATTCCTTTTTTTTATTAATAAAAAAAGTGTGTTTGCTCTAAAAACGGTTACAAACAGTAAAATATAAAGTGACTTAGGTGATTCCTTGGTTCTGAATGAATCTGTGTTGATCAGCATTCAGTTACACATATCATGTCGCGTTGTGATGACAACACTGCTGAGATGGAAAGCAGAGGGAATCTGAACGAAAGACTGAAATACAACTATGAAAGGAAAAACAAGGGTAGATGTTGAAATGTACAAGATATTTTGGGCCAATTAAGTTTGATTTTTTCTTTTTTAATTAAATATTTAATAAGATGTCAGAGCAGAGGTCAGAGGGGAACTAAAGCATCCTCAGGCTGCTTAAATTCCTGTTTCTGATGTTTCCTTAACAACCTTTTTCTGAGATTCAGTCAGATGGTTTATGCTAAAAAAACAGCCTCACAACCCAACTTTAAACTCCATCACCACGTTTTGACCCAAGTGGACCCGAAGTGGTCCATCATGCAGAGAACAGGAAGTGTGGACTCACCCCGCATCGCTGCTGTTCCCACATATTAAGGCATCTTTGGCCCCTTCCACCTTGTAGTAGTTATCTAGAAATAAAAGAGGACAAATCCTGTTTCAGACATATTTTTACACAAACGTTTAAAAAAGCTTCATGTTGTTTAGAGTTTCAGAACCCCAAAGTAAAAACTTGCCATAAGGAAAATGTGATTATTGTAATGTTGTTAACTGGCAAAGTGATTCAATTCACCAACTTTCTTCATCTAGAATGAAAAGGTGTACACAAACGATGCTTAAAAAATCACAGAGGATGGATTTTGGGATCCAGCTTACATACATAGCTTTCCATCTTGGAAGTTTCCATGGTTACCGCATTATTGTGATACATACATTAACAAGAAACAAGTTGCTTGTGAATGAGCAAATAGGTAGAAAACAGACTAACATGCAGCTGAATTCCCAATATGATCTAGAATGATAAATATAAGAGTTAGTTGACATAACGCTTAGTCTTTGCTGTTCAGAGGTCATCAGAGAGGAAACCAAAAAATCAGAAGGACTCTGGAGAAAGCAAAGGTTTAGTAGTCTGTAAATAAACAAAAATACCAAAAACCTGAAGATTTTCTTAACTCAAACACCCGTCTCAACGTCTGTCTGCGTTCCTGCAGGATCAATAAGCTCATCCGCCTTGTGTGTTCTGGCCCGGTTAGCTGTCTGAGCGGTAGGCCATAAAGCCAAAGCCATTACAGCAAACACAGCTTGTTGAGCCTTTATTCCACACTTAAAACCTGACCACAGGCTATTTCCAAGTGCATTAACACACTTTAATGCCAGCACATGGAGTACTTCAGGTACTCCAGCGCCCAAACACACTCCAGAACAAAAGGTCTAGACGTAACATGTTTAAAAGCTTTTCATGCGTGTCTGCAGGAAGGAAACGTTTGCTTCCAAACTTTGGTTGGGATTTGAAGGCAAAGTTTTCCGTTCTCATGAGGACTGGAAGTGTGAATGTCTGCTTGGAAACATGAGGCGGACTCTAGAGCACTTTGATTGGAAATAACAGACTTAAAGTCCAGAAATCTGAGAAGAGGAACAGAAAACGAGTTGGATGCAGAACAAATCTTCATAAAAGATGTTTCAGATTCTGACTTCACATCAGAACTTACAGTCAGAAAACCAGCTAAAGTGGTCCTTTGCTGTCTCCTGGTTGGCCTTTCGAGGTCCCGCTGTTTCTTGGAATTTTTGTTTTATTCCTTAAATTGGCTTTTTTTTCCTGCACATTTTGTTCTGTGTCCTGATTGGATGTTCACCATGCCGTGCCTCCTGTACAGAATTAGTGTGCCAAATTGACTCACATCTTTGATCACAATCAGATCTTTGTTTTCATTCCATAACCCTGGACTTTTTACTGATTTTACCCCTCACAGCTAATTTGTAGTACCTAACTCCAGCAATAGGGCTGCATGGAGGCACAGTCTCACACCGAGATGGAAGGCTCCGGTGTAAATCCAAGCTGGGTTCTTTCTACGCATGCGTGGGCTTCCTCCTAGAGTCCAAAACATGCTTCATAGGTTGATTGGTGTCTCTAGACTGTCCTTAAGTCCAGGAAATCGAACCCTGGTTTCCCAGGGTTCAGCTGCTGTACTTGTACTATAATGTATTAAAACAAAATGACAGTAAATGGGCGTGCCCCTGTCAGTCGGTCTTTACTTTGTTAGAGGTTTTACAGGAGTTCTGCTCGCTCTGCTTCACCTGCACCTCTTCACACACACCCTCCATTACTTCTGCACACGGATCTGGCTCTGAGCTTCTGACGCTGCGGCTCGCAGACCTTTGCCTTTTAATAGCTGCTTGACATTTTCATGCTTTGCAGAAACAACCGCTCACCCATATTTTGTTCAGCAGATCATTTGAACCAAGTGGGACTAACTTCAGACTGATTAAAACGCATTTCATGAGGAATTTTAAAAACACGACTCGCACAACACTGAAGGAATAAAAAGATGTCTTGTCGGAAAGACGAATGTTTTCAAGACAGTAAAAGCCTCGCTCAGCTTGACTTTACTGCAGCAAACACTGCAGAGAAGCCACTGTTATTTCTTTGTTAATGTGCATCAGTTCTTAGCTTGCAGATCATTCACATACAAGAAGTTCCTCACTCAGGTCTCTTCTGGCCCACCCCAAAGGAAAAGCATTTCAGCACCGCTGTTCATAGTTTTCCTCAGCTGGACCCCTCTCTGAGAAGGTTTTGCAGAGCTGCACATGCTTGGAAAATTGTCTCCACAGGAAACCAGGGGAGTGGGCTTAATTTCATTTCTTTTTAAAATCAAGAGCAGCAAATTACCCTGTCAAGCGATAATAAACCTCCATCCTGCCTTTGTGCTTTTCATCGGCAAGAGATAAACTAACAGAGAAAAATTTTCTGCAAGTTTGACAAAGACGGCAGCACGAAGAGTTTTTGGTCGAAGTGAATTAGACTGAAACACTGTTAATCTGCTCACCCATGGTGGAAAGACATTAGTCAGTGACTAATCTATTGCCTTTACTGTACACTCATCCATCAAAGACTGAATTCATTTATGTGGAGCTGCTGGAGATGAAGGTTCACTTCCTGAAACTCGAGCACCTTCCTCCATGTATGCAAACACAAAACAACAAGAACGGCGTTTAGAAAACCAGACCTGAAATGGATCTGAGGCGACAGACGCTGGATCCCCTCAAATGTTTCAACTAAGTCTGACTAATTTCTAACAAGTGCCTTCATGTTCTGCTGTTAGTTTCAGTTCCACACTGCAAAAACTGAACCTGAAAAAAATCCTGAACGTTAAAAAGACCCTAGCTGCAAGAATAAACATCTTATTTTCTAAAAATAATCTTATTTTAATCACAACATAATCTTTGTTTGAGAAAAAGTGTCTTAGTGATGAAAACTACATTCTTAAAATAAGACTTCTGGGTAAAACCAGTCTTCTTCCTGTTAGCAGATTTCTAACTGATGGGGTCAGAATTATCCACATATTTCTAGGGGGTAGTTTTTCCAGTGCAGGTCTTTTACATGAGATTTAATTATGAAATTAAGAGGAGGATTAAGTCAAACATGGAAGTAAAATAAAAACATTTCCTCAACAAACATCACTGGAGGGCTCCATGATTTCTGCTTTCATCACTGTCTTTCTGCTTAAAAAACAACAACTCAACCAACCAAACTAATACAGACATAGGTTGACATATTTCTTTACTGTAGGGTTTTTATTTGAGGTGGACATTAAAAACAATCAGAACTACGAATAGAATATATTTACCAGTCAATTTATCAACATATGAACATCGTTACACATTGACTTTGTCTCTGGAAATATAGAAAATAAAGAATGAATTTTTCTCCTTGAACTTTAGTGAGTAAAATAAAACTCCCAAATAAAGTGATTTCACTAAATGTTTCTAATGACAAAAAAAACTTTTAAGTTAAGACAATTTTATTTTTATTAACTCCTCCTATAAGCCATAAAACGTGTTTGCATAATTCTGGGGGAAAAAATAATTTGGCCACATAACATTGTAGTTTGGTGATGATAAACAGCTGAAAATAATTTCTGGAATCTTTGTTGAAATGGTTTCTCAAAGCAAAAGCTTTGATAGGATGTAGCTATTCAAAGCTCTACTTTGACCCTTCAAACACTTCAACAGATGTTAAAAACGTGCTTCATATGCTAGTTGCTGTGAAAATGTGTGACTGTGTGGCCTGCATGAGACGGGTGACCTGTTCAGGGTGAGCCCCGCCTTCACCTATCAATCAGTAGCTGGGATAGGCTCCAGCAACTCCATGTTAAGGGATTTCAGTGGCTTCAGAAAACAGGTGGATGAGCTTCCGATTTTTTCTTAAAGATGAACAACGTCCTGTACCGATGTTGGATCTTTGATGTTGGCTCAGAAAGTTTGACTGCTGCAGTCATCTCTGACCACATACAGCAAACACAGCCTGATGGGAAATGTTCAGCCTGCAGAACATTGATCTCCCTGCTAAAGGCTGTTTTCAGATGGGGCTGACGGGCCGGGGGGCTAAGGTTACGGCCTCGGCTCTCAGGTTTCGCGGCAGCTTTTAGAGGTCGATACGAGAGCCTGAAGGGGGCATTTGTTTGATGTGATAGATGGCAAAGCAAACTGGAAAGGAATAAATAGATGCTACGGTAGCAGTGGCTGCATGTCTTGACTGAGCTGTTACTGTAAACTTGTTCTGGACTCAGCTACCTCACTCATTACCTGAGGACTTTTCCTGTTTGTGTTGCTGAATCCAGTAATTGGACTGAATGCCGATCAGTGACCGAGCTCTTCTGCTTAATTCCAGCTTTGTTTCATGATAGTTAGCCAGCAAAGATGTTTGTCTGAAGTGTCTGAATGACAGAGATGTGGTGTGGTTCACGTTGACGTGTCTGTGGGAGAATCACCAGTAGGCTCTGTGTTTGGCTTTGACATAAAGACTTAATTGTGTTTGTGAAAGCAGAAGCCCCGGCCCAGCAGACAGGTGCCTTTTCACATAAACAGACCATTTTGTGTCAATGACCATAACAAAGAAGTCTTCAGCTTCATGTCTGTGACTGTTTTTCTGTAGGTTTTTCTCGTTTTTTGAGCCTTTTGCTCCATCCCGGTTGGGGTCAATGTGAGGGGGTGGGGGCTTCTTGTGCACGTTCATCATTCACAGTCAGGGCAGACGCTACACAGACCTGCAGTCCATCAAGCCAATTAAATTAATTAGAACATATGAAGAGAATGATCACAGGGCCAGCTCCAGGTTCACCTCACATCCACAGCGCCTGTGCACGTTACGTCTGTAAATGTACGTTTCCTCATTTATGGGTTTGATTTGATTGATACCAACACCGCCAAGTTACAAGCAGAACCCTTATCTGTTAATAAATGTGAGGCTTGCTGACATTATGGGATGCTGTGAAGGCCTTATGGTCTCCTTCTGTCATCACTGAAAACCTGGCATTCTGAGCCTGATTTCAGGGTCAGGAGGAGTTTTGTTGGGATGATTTCCTAAAGGGGTTAAAACATGACCCCTCATTCTATGGGTTAGGAGATGAATGAGCTAACATGTTAGCCTACTGTTAGCCGATTTATCTCCTAAGCCATAGAATGAGGGTCATTTCTTCCTCCCAGAAACACATAAACCAGCTCTCTTCTACTGTATTTCAGAAATGATAAAACCTTTAGGAGGAGATGAGAAACATCCACGAAAATAAAAGACAAACCAGGTAACTGTTTTTTTAGCAGCTGCTTCACTCTGTTAACATGGAGACCTTTTTGCCTGCTCTTTTAACATCTTATATGTTGCCTTAATAACACACGCTCCCTGACATACCATAAGTCTTTGACCGTTTACATGATCAACACGAATCAGCCGATTCTGACGCGGAGAAAATCCGTTTTTCATATCAGCTTTGCGCCGATATGCAGCACATATCACGAATTACGTAAACGGCATGAACGGTTAAAGAGTTACAGTAGTGGAAAGAATGTGAACACTGGTGTGAAAGGGTTAACTTTCAGTCTTTTGATCTGATTTTAGGGTTAGAATGAAATGTTGGCAGACAGCTGTGATGTTGAGGGTTGCCGAGGCGACAGAAAACCACAAACGCGCCTGTGTGGATGATGTTGTGAGCCTGGCTGGACTGCCTCTGACAGTGTGTGCGTTTATGTGTTGCTTCACTGACGTCACTTGTATCTTCAGTGCCAACATGACATTGTCCAGTCCACTTAGGGAGCAGCAGACATGAAACACACAGGCTAATTTTCACAAAGGCCTCTCCAAAGACGGAAGTCTTTGTTTACCTAAATCTGATCAAACAGACAACACGCCGAAACAATGGCAAGAGTCAAACATCATTTCTGCTGCCTTTTCTCACACAACTACTTCATCTGGAATTCACAAATCAATCAAAACTGGACAATCTTCTCGGAATTGTTTGTCAACCATTAAGGTTGTTGGTTTTTTAACAAATAATTCGAAGCGTTTAAATGTATGAGAAACAAGCGTAGTTTATTTACTGCTTTTGTAATGAAGACAAATAGTTCTTTAGTATATGTATGAAAATGTAAACTGATTTAGGTTTTTGTTGGACTTTCTTGCTCTCTTTGTGCAAAGTCACCAAATGACTTCAGTTGTAAAATCATATTTTAGTACAAGAAAGGAAAAAATACCTTCGTTTTTCTTCTAAACTGATGACTGAGGATTACATTTGTGATATTACAGAAACATTTTCTTTTAAAATAATTTATTTTAGGTATTAATTTAGAAATCTTTTTCATATTTTTACTTGTTTGTATAATGTTTTGCATTTCTTTGGGCAGTGCTTATGTTATTCCAAATACATATTGGGTTTTATTGGTAATTGTACTTTTGACAATAAAGTGTTTGAATGTTTTAGCAGTGTTGATTCCTTGTGTTGGCAGCTTTAACCTTAAGCCTTAGTCCAACTGCCCTTAAGGGTAGAGACTGCAGGGGAAAAATGGTCAAACCTGAAGAGAGGGGGCCCACATGAAATTTTAAGATCGTGGACCGCTTGGTGAATTTGTAGAGTGAAAATGTGCATGCACCTTTTTTTTTCCACAGGCATGCTGGGAGACAGGTCGCAGTAAACACTTATACAACACATAAGTTAAGTCAGGGTGGAGTAGGTGATCCAGAGATACATCATACGGCTTTTTGATTGTTTAGTTCCCCCAAATCCTGTGGACTATGCAAGGGAGCACATCAGTGCTGTTCACGTTATAAGTGTGCACTTCTTGTCTGCAGCCTGACTGTTAGCCCTTGTGATATCTTCTGGGGTCCAGATGACCCCAACCTTACATTGACGGGTTCTCCCTACCATGACAAAGGTGGATAAAGGTGGAAAGATTTCATGTAATCCATGGACACCAGTGAAGATCAATGAAGAAAAAAAGGGTGACCCGACTTCCAACGTTAATGTGCCTCCAAAGCATGTTGGAAAAGGGGTCACCTGGTCCCCACAAGATAGCACAAGGGTTACAAAATAAAGAAATTAGACAATCAGAGCGTAGTTTGTGTGGAGTTCCTACAGGCGTCCAAAGGGCACTTGGGTATCATGAGCCCACTATGTGCATGCACCAACTGCGAGTGGTTAGTTAGGGGCCAGTAGGCGCTACTTACTAACGATTAGTTTCTGACACTCATCACCCATATGTCAGAAGTCAAAACTTACATTATCCTTACAAATGTTTCATTATATGCTTATCACATGCATGATAATTGCATGTTGCTTTTAACAGCCCCAAGGGAATTTCGAGGCACAGGGCAACTCCCCGTGTGACCAAAGTTTTAGTATAAGCCGAGTCAGATTTTTATCTAAAACCTTTCTCTTTGTTTCTTGCCTCTCTAGTGGTGTCAGTTATTGAAATAATCGTGCATTTTGTGTACGAGTACAATATTTGGCATGGATGAACCTTGGGATCCCCCTTTTCAGAAAAAAATGTTAGCCACAAGAAAAATCCAACATTTAAATATATCTATAAAGTATTCAGTGGGAACCCATAAAGTTTAAAGACTGCATTTTGTGCACGAACAACCCATATTGTTAAGACTGGGGCAACTAAATAACCCCTCTTGTTAAAGTAAAATATGTCCAACACAAGAGGCCCTCAGCTCTCATCTGTTTGCCCAGCTGTTGGACAGGACAAGGTAAAAAAAAAAAAAAAAAAAAGACTGGGGCAACTAGATACAGAATATTTTTGGAATAATTGAGCCATCTTTAAGAATGGCCGCCATTTTGGATTTTTCTCATGCCCAACATGCTTTTCCAAAAAAGGGGATCGTTTGGTACATCCATGCCAAATTCTGTGCTTGTACCACCAAATGCACAATTCGTCCACACAAACTACACTCTGATTGTCTAATTTTCTCATTTCTACCAGTCAGGCTGCACACAAAGAACATGCACTCATCACATGCACAGGACTAACAGGCCCCTGTGCAGTACTGAGGATTCAGAGAGGGATAGAAAAGTCAGTGAGACACAGTGAGAACCCTTGCGTGTTCCTTATGTGTTCACTACAATTGGTCATCTGCAGCATATTCGTACATTGCCCACAGTGTGCCATCTTCGGGCCCCCCACAGATTTGCCCACTTTTCACCCACAGTCGTCCACATGCAATGAACCCAAACCCAGAGCTGGTGTGATTTAGAGAACAGGAAAGCGGCTCTGCAATGGACACAATAGGGACCAAATATGTCATTTCTACAAGAAATTCCTAAACCAGGTGAATCCTGTTGGCAGAAATCTAATTCTCTGTCAGGTTGATGGTCACCACTACCACGAGTGCATCATCAAAGATGAAAAAGGACGAAGCCTCACCTTCATCTTCAGTGAACTCCTTTATCGAGGTCCAGGTCTTGTTGTTGCAGTAGAAGGAGGTGTTGGTAGGCAGTGTGCCGTTGATGCAGTGTGCTGTGGTGCGGACGCATTTCTGCCGCAGATTTCCCATGAAGAGCTGTAAGCCGATGAGGGCGAAAACGCTCAGGCAGAAGACCGTCAGGATCATCACATCGGCCAGTTTCTTCACCGCCTGAATCAGAGCGCCAACAATCGTCTTCAGGCCTGCAGGACCCCGAAGGATGTGGGGACGCAGCAAGGGGTTAACCCTCGTAAACCTCTTCAGTCATTCAACTTAATCTTAAACAACCCACTTTCATGGAAATCCATACTAACATGTAAAATTAGCATGTCCAGAATTACAGCATAAACTAACTAAAGCTTCATCTAAGCAGGTTTGGTAAAGATGGCAGCCTCTTTTCAATGTCTCTGATAAAAAGCAAGAACAAAACTCCCATTCATTATAAACAGGAAATAACCCTAATGCTTTTGTAAAATAAATTGGTTACAATTTTGGCAAAAAGGCTGCCATCTCAATAAAAAAGAAACCAACACACCCAACGAATGAAGTCACACCATGCAAACATGACAACTAGGAAATTAATAACAAATATCAATAAAAAACAAACCCAGAGAAACACATTTCTGTGGAAGACATCAGTGTGAACAAACCAACACACACGGTAAAAACAGCAGGAACTAAACAAGACAACACAAAGGGTGCAGACAGGCCAATGACCATCGAAAGGAGAGCGGAATATACGGAAGCAGCTCCTTTTTTAAAGGTCCATCACTTTAAAGCGTTTAGTTGCACTTGATTCATTAGAAACAGACGCGTTTTTCTTCTGACTCGTCATCTGCAAACTAATGAATGAGAGCCATGCAGCGGCAGCCATCCTGTGACATGCGGCCATGTTGATCCCTCTCTCAATCTGCAACATGCATTCAAGTGTCCTTCAACATTCTCAACAATGAGCCCCCATCAGCTCCACTGCATGTCTGTGGTGACCTGCTGCTCAGACACACCTGGTGTGGAGAAGCTGGTCTACAGGTCTGAGTGTTTTCTGCAGCACTTCACAGAAAATCCATCCACTAGTGGGTGAAGGTTGTACAACGGAAATGTTTGGTTTGGCTACGACAGTGCAATCTCTAATTCTTTTTCATATTTTATCACTCTTAATTACAGAAAAGCATTTTTATTGTTATAGAACTGCTTAATTGTGGGTCTAAATGTTTTTTTCAGAAAAATGTGGAAAGTGTTAAAACAAAACTACACCTGATAATTTTTCAGATTTTAGCCCAACTTTTCTATAATTTTTATTCATATATTCAGACTCTGTTCTGTATTAAAAACATATTTTTCATAGCAAAATGAAATTGTGTCACAGAAATGAGTTTAGGACATAAGTAACTCTTCAAATGTGACGTCTGATTCGTGGCTAAGAGCCTGTTGAACCAGACTCAAAAAAATCAAAACCTTTTTTTTAAAGTTTTTTTATTAAATTAAAAATAAAGTAACATCCATTTGTTTACAGGTTTTTTGTTACACTGAGGCAGTCCAGTCATTGATCATTTTTGTTCATATGTAGACAAGTACAAAATTGATCTTTTTCTTTTCTGCATTAAAATATAAAAAAAAGATTTTGTACATAAAGCATCTTTTATAAATAAAATCATATGAATAAAACACTTGACTTTCCTCCTCTGGTAGATGCAATAAGTTCATTTTCCTATAGTAGCCAAGTTTAATCTGTGCTGGTAGAGGATTCATGCACGAAAATGGTTTTCTATTTATAGCCGATAATTTCTAAGTTATATGAACTTTTCATGCATATAATTTATTTATATTTTGTCATCATTTTTATAATTTTAAAATATATTTTAGTTTCATTTGATCAAAATAAAACTAAATTAGGATTTTTGAATGCCAAGATATGCATTGATGAGCTTAAATGAAAAAGACAGACATTTTCCTTTCTGTAGGTGTCACATTATTCTGCTAAATAACCTTTTTTTGGTCATTATTTGGGTGGTTTGCTGCCTTTTCTTTTGTAAATTTTGATAAAGTTAAAACTGTAAAATATTTTAGTAGTTACTAGAGGTTTGTTCCAAATAACATAAAGTGCTCTTAATTTTGGAGGTTTGACGTTTTATAAAGTTTTGAAGAATTTTTTTTTCTTTTTGTCATGTTGTTTTTCACTTTTTATGCATGTTCTTAATACTTCATTCACCTCTTCACCTGTCTTTATATGAACATTTTTTATTTATAATTTAATCATTTCATTTTGTTAGCGTCAGTGACCTTGAGATCTGAATTGTTTGAATGTTGACACTAAAATATCACAGGCTGCCTCTGAACCACACCCATATGTATATGCAACTGCAGAATATTATGAAGTTAACTTTGGTCGTCTATAACTGGATCCATGAAAATGCATTTATGTATTATCTCTCCGTGTATTAGGTTTCTGTTTGTGAAGCTACTCACATCCAATTATCAGTAAGATGCTTCTTTCTGCATATCACCTCCCTGATATGATGATGTGTTGTGTTCAGTTGGTTGTGTGCGGGATGCGTTTTCTAACAGCCACTTAATGCCTCGGCGGGCTCAGGGCCGGGGGGGGGGGGGCTTATATTACCTCCCCCTGCTTTCTCACCTGGGATCACAGAGATGGTTTTGAGCGCGCGCAGCACCCTGAACGTCCTTAAAGCTGACACATTACCCAGGTCCACAAACTCAGTGACATATCTGCAACAAGCCGGGAGACAAAAGCACAAAAACAGACACACACAGAAGGGTATGACCACACCGAACCACCAGCCAGCACACAGAGAAAGGAGGAGTCATCAGGAAACATGGACGCCGGAAACGGGCCAGGGTTGATGGGAACAGTGGAGGCTCAAGCTAAGCTAATGCGAAGGTGAAGTCAGATATTAAAGATTTTGCAAGTGATTTCAACTGGAAAAAATGCTTCTGCTGAGCCTGTGTGTCCCTCACCAAGTTCTC
Organism: Oryzias latipes; assembly: GCF_053564925.1. Taxonomy (NCBI): domain Eukaryota; kingdom Metazoa; phylum Chordata; class Actinopteri; order Beloniformes; family Adrianichthyidae; genus Oryzias; species Oryzias latipes. The sequence continues at coordinate 4,592,705 of NC_136256.1, read as the reverse complement.
TGCCCCCAAAGTGGCGGTTTAAAAAATATTGTTTATTGATAGATCTAAAAGCTTCCCTTAGAGCGCTGCAAATGTTCATTTTACTGTCAGGCAAAAACAAAGAAAAAGTAGGTGAAAGGATGCAACACATCCATGTTTGTTGCATTTGTGAGAATTCAAAATTAATAATATATATATAATTGTTTAATCGGATGTTAAATCATTTTACTTCAAAGATGACAAACATAATAAAATATTCAAAAATGTTTTAACTGTTTTGTTTCTTAATCCACAACCACTCGCATCTTAAAGAAAAAGCAGGTCAAACAACAAAACTTACAAAGGCTAATTTAAAAAAGCTGATGATGTCAACTATTTCTATATGGATCCTTTACAAGCCTTTATCTGCCAGCTCAACTAAACAGTGAAGCACATTTATCAAAAACAATGGCTGTGTGTATTATTCCCCCAAAGCAATAAGCAGCAGAAAAAGCATATTTGTATTGATTTTGTCTTGGTTGGGCAGTTAAACGGTTAAAATGCTAACTATAAGCAAAACAGTTGTTACTAGCTATATTCTAAGCCTATTAATGTTCATATGAAGGTTGCTTCATATGAAATATACAGAATTGACATACTTCCATTTATTTACTTTTATATCTATGATGCTTTGAGAGTTATTAGTCAAATATCAAGCCAATACAATTAACTTTAGTCCATTACACTGTTTACAACATCAACTTAAATATATTTGTACACGTTATTTAATATGTAATCTAAATCCCTTTTAGGATTTAGATTTTGGAAGGGCCTTGTTAGATCCACCTGTGATCTGCGGAATGATCTACAGCAGAAATCTAAAGTTTTTATGTCAACTTTATCGAATAAAATAGGAAATACTTCTAAAGCTGAAGGGACAAAGAAGCTGTCCTTGACACGGATTCTCCAGTCAACCATCACCTGCTCACTTCAACCATACCTGACTTTTCCTTCTGCAATGATCGTTAGCTAACAGCTAACATTTGGGACCCCTGGCTGGACTAAGAGCAAGAGTTTGGGTGGAGACTGTTGCTGCAGGACATGGCAGACATGGGATGAACACGAGAGGATGGACACGACCAGATTACAAGAGTTTGTTGGTTCTTTTAACCATCCCCCTGTCTTCTCCTGATGGTGGTACAGCCTTACCTGGGATGACTGAGATAGTTTTCAGGGCTCTCAGCACTCTAAACGTTCTCAGCGCCTGCAGGTTCCCTACTTTGATAAACTCTGTTAACAGCCTGTAGGGGGCAGTGTGGTGGTTTTCAACATACAACAAAAGAAGACAAAGATAAAACAGTCTGAACATTCTTGTATTATTTAAACGTATCCCTCTAAAAGGTTGGAATATCAACCAACCTAGCAAGTCAAATGTGTACAGTTAAGTGAAATACATGAACCTGATTGATCCCTTTATCAATGACAAGGAAAAAAACACAAGAACTGGAGAAGTGAAAGGAAGCAGAGAGGATTAAAGACCAATGACTTGTCTTAATCTTTGAAATCTCGATTCCAAGACTACCCCGAGTTAAAAATACCAAAACTATCCAACTGCATAGTTTATGTTATCTTTTCTAGCTCAATAAAGTAAACAAATTACTTAGAAAATATCAGTTTTGGTTTGAAAAGGTTAATGTTGTATTTTTTTAGTTTAAAGTAAAGGACTTCTAATCATTATAAAATTTATAGCTTGAGAATTGACTTTCGCTTGTTCCCATCTTTCTTTAAGTTCTGTCAATGTTTTCAGTGTAAAGTTGAGCTGAAATGCTAGCCCTTTAACTCCAAACATGTTGCCAGTGACACCTAAAAAACATAGGCAGTAATTCTTCAACCGTTTACGTAATCAACGTAAATCATGCTGGTTCTGATGTGGAGAAAAGCGGCTTTGCGCCATGCTTTTTAGCTTCTTTACGTTGATCGCGTAAGCACTTCACTACTGTAAAGTGTTGCATCGCAGAGCAATGTTGCTTTTTTACTTTTCAGAATCCTCCGGAATTACGTTAACTGAGTTAACAGTTGAAGAATTAAGATAACTCAAAGAACGTCAACACTGGAGCTAAAGCTTAAAGAGTTAGATGAAATCACACAGTAAAGTCTAATTTATGCTTTTGAATTGTTCTGTTTTTTAAATACCTTTGAAAAATTGTGAACGCAGAAAACATAACCACACAAAAACTTGATAATAAAACACGTAGAAACCAGCATCAGAATTTCTTCTAGGGCCTTCTGTTGGGTTCAAACTTTGATAAAAGGATAATTGGGACAACAGGCTCAGATGACCGGAAGATCTTCTTTAGGTGAAATGTGAAAAGCAGCCATTAGCCAGGCGGCCATTTTGGACCCTAAGCTAGATAAAGTCCTCCAATATCGAACTACTAACAGCTCTTTATCGAGGTTCGTATTTCAGTAGCTTCAACTGTCAGAGTGCTTGAATTACCAAGCGGCAATCAGAAAAGACCTTTTACAATCACCAGTGGATGGAACCAGCGACCTAAGACACTCTTGATGGAAAAGGAAATGCACCAAATGTTCTCTCAAAGTGCCAGATCTTTACTAACAACTTTGTGTTTTCAGCTTTTAGATGATCTTATAAAGTTGTGTTTTGGGATGTGGATGTGTTACTTAGGTTTAAAATCTTGGTTTTTTTTTGTTGCTGCAGAAAATGAGTTGCTTCATCTGTAAATCTGAAGGCTGAATCAGGAAATGAATACGATTTTGGAATTAGTGTTTAGCTGCTGTTGAGCATAAAGAAAATATTGGGAGTTTAAAGAGAGACCAGTTTCTTTGTTATAGGAAAGAATCTCACATGTTGTGTTTCCTTTAAAAAATGTATTTTAATAGCGGTGTTGGGGAGGTGACTCTTTAACACATTTATTTAGATTATGTTTGAGTGGGTGGGTCTGTCACACATCAATGAGGGAGTGTATCTGCTGATGAAGAGTGTGTGTGTAAATGGGCGACTTATGTCCATTTAACTTCAACGCTGGCCTCAGTTCAAGGGCAGGATGTCTGTGTGTCCAGTCCAGTTCTTATTTACCATTAAAGCAAGCAGCACATCTATTAAGACAAACAAATCTTACATTTTTTGTGAATATTTCAGGTGTCACGAAGTGAAAGAAATTAGTTTTTGAATTTTCTTGAAGTGAATGAAAGCCATATGTTTTTCTTTAGTTGACTGGACATCATAGCTGAAACTCACAACATTGAAAATTAAGCTTCAGGCGACATTTCTGCAAAAAGCTAAAAAAAAAACAGTTGGAACAACCAATGATTTTAGGTTTAGAATTAGAATTTACTACTGTGTTTATTATTGGAGTATTCTGTCTTGGGATATATAATACATATATATATATATATATATATATATATATATATAACAAGACATCACAGAAAAGTGTATTTTTAATCGATTTGTTATCTTTTCCAATAATGTCATTATAACATTGCATTACTGAGTGCTTTCAGTGCACGTAGAATAAGACTTTAAGTGTTTGAGCAAAAAGTGGTCTTAATGTTCCTGTAATGTATTTTTTTCCCTCAGAGAGGAATTACATTTTGTGAGTCATGTGAGTTGAACAGATTTCTTATTCAGCCTTCAGAAGTAAGAAAAAAAGAGTTGACTCTTTCGGACTTTTCAACGATAAAGAGTTTCTCTTGAAGAAGTCCATGTTGATTTGGTATCAAACACCTACATGACTGCACACACCTTTTATTTCAAACCCCCCAACATCAGCATACCTCTTCTATGCATTATTGTTGGATAGTTCCCCTTTCAATAAAGCATCAATAAAGTCCTATTCTATTCTATTCAATTTTGTTTAGCTTTGTTTTGTTTTACTTTACTTTACTTTATTCTATTCGATTCGATTCGATTCGATTCGATTCTATTTTATTTTGTTTTATTTTACTTTATTATATTCTATTCTATTTTGTTTTATTTTACTTTATTTTGTTTTATTGTACTTTATTTTATTTTATTTTATTTTATTTTATTTTATTTTATTTTATTTTATTTTATTTTATTTTATTTTATTTTATTTTATTTTATTTTATTTTATTTTATTTTATTTTATTTTATTTTATTTTTTTCTAGTTTATTTTGTTTTATTGTACTTTATTCTATTCTAGTTTATTCTATTTTATTTTGTTTTATTCTTTTTTTTTATTATTTTATTTAATTCTAAGCCAAAAGGCTGTAAAAGCATCATCTACCTCTTTCATAAATGTGGACAGTTGAGTAAAGTTGGGTATCACCAATAATTTAGAGAATTGATTAGATTAACAATTTTATTTTATTCCTTTGATTCAATTTTTTCGACTCTCTTTCCACTTGATTTGAATCCGTTTTAAATTTATATGGTTTACACATTTAGATATATTTATAGAAGTACAAAATATCTATATTAATCATATTCAGTTCACATACTGTAAAATGTATTAGTGAAATAAACCATGAGATTGTTAACACATCCAGCATTACATGATTTCTCAAAAGGAAAAGCTCCAACAAAAATGTGCAGTTCATTAACATTGCAAAGGCTCTAAACGGACTCATGTTACAAAAATAAAAGTTCTGCTGTCATTCCCGGGGGGGGGGGGGGGGGTCATTTTGGCCACTAGATGCAGCTTGTGCCATAGTACTACACTTTATTACAGAAGATTTCGGCAAAAAATGGTGCTTTAAATCACAAATGGTTACTTCAAAATAAAATGTTTCATTAAAAGAGTTTGAAAAATTCCTGCCTGTGAGCAAATAAAGCTGTTAATTTAGTCAGCAATAGATTTTTATGCCGACCAAGCGTTAGCATTAGCCATCCTATAGGAAATTCCATTATATGTTAGCATCAAGCTAACAGACTTTGGCTTTACTGCCGTTTTGCATTAGTTCACCAGAAAAGAAGAAGGCATAAAAGATCAATCTCTACTTTTATGGATCAAATATTGATTTACTAAATTTGGATTGATATTATCAACCGAGCCTTATAGTTGAGTGTGGATAGTCAGTGCAGCATCAGCGGTTCCCTTTGTTTAGAGAACAAACTGTAATGCTGGAAAAAGTCTCCACCTTCACAGTATATCGTGAGCTGTTCTAAAACAACATGAAAAATTCCTCCTTTGTCTGTGACCACTTAACTGAAAGTATGTCTTTCAAATTCTTTCCATTTACAGCAGAGTAGGTGATGGCCTGAGGGTTAGATATTGATCCAACCCCTTTGATTCTGATCATTCGTCTTCGCGGTGGCGGCTGCAGAACCCCCTGATAGCTAACCGCTCAGCACCACAACCATCTTCCATCAGTCGGCCAATTACAGCTGAGGACAGGTCACTGTCTGTTCCACACAGTGTGGGTTTCTAGCCTGATGTTACTTAAATCTGGCATTCAGAAAATGAAGGAATTCCACAGAAAAGCCTTTTTTCATGGCATTCGCTCTCATTAATTAAAGAGGTTTCTTTTGTGTTTTATGTTGTAGTGTCTCTTGTTGTGTGTTGTATGATTATCTGGATATGTTCGATTCTTCCTGCTCCTGAGTTTATTTTTACTGGCCTCAGCGCAAGAACATGTCAACCGTGGGACCAGATGCCCAAGACAGCGCAATTTCTGAGAAAGCGCACCCCAATGAAGAAGTTAAAGTTAATCTTCAGGAATATTTCTGTTGTAAAGTTTGACTGTTTTAGATAAAGACAAAGGCTTGGTTTTGTAACAAGCAACCTGGTTTGCATGGATTTAATGCATAACCAGAGAATTCCCCTGATTGGGCGATGGACAGCTCCACCCCAAAGTCCTCAGCCTCTGCTTCCTCAAGAGAAGGAATGTCAGTGGGATTAAGGAGATTCCTTCCACCGCTCAACAATGTCCAGCTCCCCACCTGCGCTGAAAACGGCGCCTGCAGAAAATTGCTTTCCCCTCCTGAGGCGCTGGATGGTTTTCCACAATCTCCTTGAGGCAAACCGACAGTCCTTCTCCATGAACTCATCAAACTCCTCCCAGGACCGAGTTTTTGCCTCTGCAACAGTCCGGGACGCAGCTCGCTTAGACTGCCAGTACCTGTCAGCTGCCTCTGGAGTCCTATAAACCAGCCAGGCTCATGGGACTCCTCCTTCAGCTTAACCCCATCCCTTACTTCGGGTGTCCACCACCGGGTTCGCTACGGCACCACAGACCTTGCAACCACAGCTCCACAAGGTCATAAACAAATTCTCTGGCCTGATTAGAACGCACATTACCAAAATAAAGATGATGAAAAACTATTGTTTTCAATGTTCTCTCCAATGATTTCTGTTTCTGTCTTACAGCTAAGACGAATGACTCTTCTGATTCCTGCAGAGCGTGCATCCATGGAAGGCCTGTTAAAGAGTTGTTAAGCAAAAAACATTGTAATGATTTCTTCAACTGAAATCTCTAAATAGAAGGAGAACATTCATAAATGTCCAGGAAGCTAACTGTTTCTGTTCCTGCAGTAAAGACAAGCCTGAGATGAAAATCATAGCAATGTCTTTTAAAAATATCCTTAGATTCTTAAAATTACCAAATAATGTGAGTAAAGGCACTAAAGGTGGAATTTACACTGCAATAAGTAATTGAAACGGCATAGTGATGAAAAAAAGCAAACATTTTGTTGGGCAGGGTGTAGGGGGGTGCTTTTCGGTCTCATTTTGACAACTGGCTCAAAGAAAACTTCTGCAGAGACAATTTCCTCCTTACTCTGCAAAATCTTAGAAAGCTGACTCGAGCCACAAACTTTCCGACTTTTGTGCATCAAGTGTAGTGAAAACCTCTCAGACAAACTTTTCCTTTTAATTCCACAAAATAATCCCATCAGACGGAAATGTCATCCTCCTCTATTTAAATCCAGACCTTTCTGCTCTGCAGCACATTTGATGTTTCACAATACAAGCTCATCACAGGGGGAACAGGAGGCTCTTCTACTTTTGCTGATGTACTCTTTCAGTTGTTTCAGGGGAAGTACATTGTTTTGTTGGTGATTTTGAATTCTGTGTTGTGACTTTTCTGAGGCCTTTTTATGTCATCTTTATGTTCATACGTTTGGAGGACATTTTCCTTTTCCATCGATTAGAGTCCTATTTGTTCAGTTCAAACATAATATAGTAGACTGCCCTGTAGGAGTGTTATCTGCAGTCTTTATGAAGTTGTGTTTTTGAAAGTGTAGTTACTTCTTGGCATGTTCATATAAGCCACTGGTTCCACTTACAGAAGGTGCTTCAAAATGTAAAAGGACTTTTTTGTTTTTATAACCCTTGAAGAGCAAATGGAGATTACAAAAGCTGCAGGGATTGATTGACCCTTGCCACCCCCGTTCATGACCTGACAGCCCCCACACAGAGTACACAGCTCTTGGCCATAGAGGTCATTACAGGTCAAGTTGAAACGGTTTTTTTTAAAAAGCTTTGTTTTTGACTCAGAATTGTTGCTTCTCTGGAGGTCAAAGGTTGTGGAGGTTGGTTAATGTCATTGACACGGTAAGTAGTATCATCTAAATCTGCCATTTTGTGAGGTTGATATGGTAACATATTCGTTTTTTTTCATTACAACTTGAAACAATTTTCTTAACCCTTGTTCTATCTTAGATGACCCCACCCTTACATTGACGTGTTCTCCCTACCATGACAAAGGTGGATAAAGGTGGAAAGATTTCATGTAATCCATGGACACCAGTGAAGATCACAAATCATAGAAGAAAAAGGTTCAGAGCACTGTCTAGTGGGTCTAGATGACCCAACTCCCAATGTTAAAGTGCCTAGGATATCACAAGGGTTACATTGATGCAGGCAATCCTGTTACAGATGTCATGGCGACATTAAAGAATGACCAAACGATTTTCTTTTTATAATTTGCTCTGACAGGACCAAAAAGAATAATTACTGGTAAATTATGGAATTTTCTCTATTCTGATAGCTATAGTATCAATAATAGTAAACAAAAAACCGAGGCTTGACATGGCTCTGATGGTTTCCCATGCTTGTTCTTTGGCGAGGTGCAGCTGCACATCTGTACATGTTTATGTTCTTGAACTTCTATGCTGCACCATTGTACCATCCACCATGCTTAAACATCCAGACCCCATCATGACCTTCAAGATTTCTGATTTATTTTTGGCAACATGACTTGGCTTCCTCCTGTTGTTAGATACATGTGTGTGTTGAGCGCAGGACTCACGCCATCACAATGACACTGAAGTCGAGCCAGTTCCAAGGGTCCCTCAGGAAGGTGAAGGGCCCCACACAGAATCCTCTGGCCAGGATCTTTATTAGTGACTCAAAGGTGTAGATACCTGTGAAGGTGTATCTGAAGAGTCCCAACAGAAGAAAGGGAGACATTATTCAAACTATAGAGAAAGGTACAAGGAAAATGAATTCCTTCAAAAAACATTTAAGGAAAATAGGAGACAATAGGATATATTGACAAAAAAGCAAAAATAACCGAATCACAAAAGAAATATTCATAAAACTCTCCAGTGTGTAGTCAGTATTTTTTTATCACCAGTATGGGTAAAGTGAGGCATACAGAGACAGGAGGAGAACAGGCAGTGATGAAACTGTTTACCAAATGAAAAGATCATCAGAAGCTTAAAGACTAAAAGTTCTAGCAGACACAGCAATGTCTTTGAACACCAAGTATTCTTCTTTGTGGGATCCTTTTTCAGTGGATCTTCTTTATCTCAATCATATAATAAAAAGACTGTGGTTTGTAATACAGTGTTCCCTGGTTTATTGTGAAAGTAATGTTCCATTAATAACCTGATAGGTGAAACCTGTGAAGTAGAATTACTGACGATTTAATGCTGCAAAAACTCCTCACTACACACTTCATGTAACTCTGTAACACATTCTGTACAGTAGACCTGGCACAGAGGAGATTGATTGACAGGGTCTTTGGCCAATTAGGACGCAGATAACACAATGCGCTGTTTAAAATAAAAAACTGCATATAAAACTGCACTATAAAAAGCCCTGGACCAGGAACAGCTCTCTGACCCATCTTTGGAGTTGATATTGATTCATTTCCAATCAGGCTTAGCTTCAGTTTGCTCTGCGATTCCTCAGTCTGAATACAATCCGTTCCCAGAGTGGAGCAAACTGAACCAAAATGGCCACCATAGCCGATGTAAGCAGAGTAGGAATGAAGCAACAGCTAAGCTGCAGATAAATATAAAGCAACGATTGTCGTGTTATCAAACAGAACAAGAACGTTTCTTATAACACAGCTGAAAACACTTCTTACATGCTTTTCATGTATTGTTACGCGACAGGTGCTGCTGTGATGTCATCCTAAAAACAATGTTGTAGTTTCCTTGACAGAATTCTCTTAAAATACAGCAATACCACCACAACAAGGAGACACAGCAACTCATTGACATGTGTGAATTCAGGCTCATTAAAACAATTTTTAACGTGATCCACATAACTTCTCACACTGTTTTCCTGGCAACCTGTATACCATGAACACTTATCGGCGTACCTTCCTACCTGACGTCTCCTCATCACAGCAGCTGCTAGCATCCTCTGAGTTAAAGCACACACTGGTCTCCTTGCCAGTTACCGCCTTGCAGCGTGCCTCCGCCATACCAAAGTAGCAAGTTAAAAGTTTGGTTTCCAACGTTCAAAACTGGTAATCAACATATTAAGTTTTAACAAGCTGACTGTCCTGATAAGAAAAGTATGGCTGCAGCACATCTGTCTGTCCTTCTCTTGCTGTTTTGACCTGCCCTCGTGGTTCCTGACCAATGACTGACGAGATCTTTAGTCATGTGGTTTTGTTTACAAGCTTTGGTCCGTAACAGGATGGTCCCATTGATGCCAGTCTGAACACAGACCAAACACAAGGTTTGGGACTCGATCCGGAACATATTAAGCGGACTCAATCCAGAAGGAAGGATCTTTTCAGTCTGAATACACCCTAAGGTGTGTGACTTTAGATGGCCTCTTGAGAAGATGTTGTAGTGGTGTGGGAACAAGGTTAGTGTGGTGCTGTAGTTGTGATTCTTTGCTGTTCAGCCTGCAGTCACAGACTCGACCTTAGGGCCATGGCCAGCCATTCACTCTGGATAATACCAGATTTGATGAGTTGAGACATGTGAAATGAAGAGTTTCATGCGAAAGTTCTACATTTGGTTCTGACATTTGCTGCTTGACATTTCCTTTCTGCCCGATTCACCTCAGCGTTGCCTGTAAGTGGTCAGCGTTTCCCTGCACTGATTCATCTGAAGGCTTTTCTCTGAAGAGCTGCTCAGACCGCTAATGATGCTATTAACCCAGCAGACCGGCATCCCACAGAGTTCAAAAACTGCTTCTAAAAGAATTCCTCGCCCTTCCTTTGCTGATATTTTTTAAAATAAAAACGTTTAAAAAAATTTAAAGCACAATGATGAACAGGAACTTATAACGTGTACTTACTCCAGGTATTTGGCCCAGGGCGTCGGCTCTGACATGGCCATGAAGCAACAGTTGGTTAGGATGGTGCACATGATGAAGAGACTGAATAATGTGAGACGGTTAAGGAAAAATACAAGATTAAGTGAGCAAAAAAACATTTCATTTCCTTTGTGCTTCTAAACACATTTTTATCATCACAAGGATGTTTAGTCCAATAACCGCACCCAATGACGATCAGACTTTATGACATTGACAATTTTTCTATATAGCATCAAAACACTGAAATTTGTACACATTTCCATAAAGATGCGCTTAAAAGATAAATATAGATGAGCACATCTAACAGAATCCAAATGGTTTCATAGGTTGGCAGACAGCAGTCAATCCTTGTAATGTACAGTAAGTCCTTTGGCAGGAAATCCTTTAATGTTGGAAAGACTGTTTGTTTCCTTTTTGTATAGTTGCACATTTGTATGACATTTGTGAGATGACCAACAGGACTAAGTGTTTGGGTTGCAGGACTAAAAAAAATATCAGATCTTTTCTGCCTAAATGTTTTCTTTTTCTTTGCTTTTGAATTTTTTTTTGTGCTTCAGGTATTTTTAGGTGTGACTAATTCGGCGCCAAGTTCCATAACGTGTGGGCTGTCTGAGACAGGTTGCGAACGTGGCGTCCAAAGACAACCCCATTCTTACCCTGTCAGCACTTAGCTGAAGTAGACAGATTCTACAGATTTTCAGTAACAATTGGAGGAAGACAGCTTTCAGCCCAGATAGTCCAGATTTTTTGGTGAAGGAAGTATGATGGTGTGGGCCAACATCTCAGTCACTGGAAATACAAACAAGTGTCCTCTCAGTGCCCTACCTGCCAATTTTAACTACAGCATTCATTACACACAACCCTTACCCCTCAAAATTATGCACTCCAACACACACTCCCCTTTCTTGTGCACGCTTATCCCCCATCTCTAACATCCCACTCTCTCCTTTTCTCTTCTATTTTTGCCATCTGGTCCAGCAGGAGATGTATCCATGTAAATACGAAAGGGGTTTATACAAATATACACCTCATGTGTCAGATGATTAATTACCCCCTATTTTAACAGTAAATTCTGTCCAACACGAGAGGCCTTCAGCTCTCATCTGTTTGCTCAGCTGCTCTACCAACACAGCCATGTTGGCTGATGTCCGACAACTACTGGTGAAGGAACAGGAAGATCTCACAGCAGTCTGTGACCAGGCTGGGGAGGAGCCTGGGAGTTGTGGTTGTTTATGTTTTTTCATAATGCTGCAATTTGAGTAAAGAAAAAAAAAGATGAATTGTCTAAACTTCCTATTTTTCAGACTTTGATCATCCAATCTACCAAACTACAGTCAATGGCAGAAACAAAAACTGTTTGTCAGAAAAGATTTTTAAGAAAATTCTTCACGGACGCAACCAAGTCCCCGCTGCTGCTCCCTTGACGCAACAAAACAGGATGTACCAAGTGATGCAGTTCCTTGGATGATCACTGTAGGCAGGTTTCACAGGACAGCAATTCTCTACTGACTACAATCTAAAAGGTCAAACTATGCACCTTAAATAAACCTATGTTTACCCACAAATGAGACATCAAAGAGAACAAGCCTTCCAGTTGTGTAAAAAAAAGTGCCAAAAGAGATTGTTGTGACACAGAAATAATCTACTAAACACAATGTCCTGACTTTATTTTCTGTCCATTTTCCAGGACAAAATTGGTATTTTATTTACCTATTTGGGTTTTAGTAAAACTTTCTTCTCTTCATTTTTAAACATTTTCTAATGTTTTCCTTTTCTTTAAGAATTTTCTGGGCATATTTTGTTCAGTTATTTACTTGTGTCTGGCGTCTGTCTTTGAGCTGAAACTCCTGATGCTGGAGCTATTTTTAGCCTCCGGTATCTGAGTCCTGACTCTTGCATAATAACCACACCATGTGGGAAACATGACATGGTACATCCCATCGGTGCCGAGGTTTGCAGGACCAGGTAAAGCCATTAACCAAGAGTCTATGAAGAGAAAGACGCATTCAGATTTGGATGCATAGATCTATGGTAAATTTATCTGAAATTGTTTTTATTGTTATTTGTATTTTTCTAGGTGGATTTGAAAAATATTTCAGAATATTTTTGTCTCCTTTCTGTCTTCGCCTGTTTTGTAACTGCTATATTCTAAAAACTTTGGTCATTTTCTGTGACAGACCACTTTGTTGACTGCAACAGCAAAGCCATTTATAAGCCCATTGTTATCTGCCTTTTTAAAAAAAATGTTTGGATATTTTCGAATGACTCACTGTGTGACCAATAGAAAAACAAGAAAACTTGGGGGTTATTTTTGGTAAAAAATTGGGGAAAAAATGAAAGAAAAATAAAACCAACAAAATTCCTGCAACAACGTAACAACTTTTTTTTCTGTCCTAAACCAATAATTTTACATGCAAAAGCCTGGAAATATTAATCAGATTCTATCCTTTTTTTTAGGACGTGGGTGCAATCAACTGCCTTTTCTCTACCACACAGAAGTCCAAAAATAAATGCTAAAAAAAATATATATATTTTTTTAATGTTAGCATGCTTTATGATTGTATCATTTCTGGTAAGCATTGGTTGTTTAGAATAAGAATCCTTTTTTTTTTAATGTGCCCTTTCAGAAAACTCAAGGACACTCTACATAGTTACGTTTTTAGACTAAGACCGTGAAAAATCTATTCCTATTTACAATGGTGGCCTAACCATGAGTCAGCACAAAAACAAAAGCAACAAAAAAGGTAGCATTTGCAAAATAACAGGCATTACGTTCACAATGGTGTGCATCACGACATGAAAAAAAGAGACATACATCTAAGATTTTATCAACAAAAAACGCAAATAGAGTAAAAAAGAGCAGACTGAAAATATGTTTTAGGCAAAAAATGAAATATTGACGACCAAAATGTGGAGTCGGGTGATAAAATACTGTAATGAACAGTATAAGTTCTGTTGTTAACAAAAAGCAATGTGAGAGGTTATGGTCATTTCAGTTTTGTTTAAAACAAAAAAAGTATTTGTCTGCATTTGGGTAGGTGGACAACAAGTTAACCAGGTAATGCAAACTACACACATTAATTGTGGACAATTAGAACAAAACAACAAGAAAACGAGAGTGCTTGTGTTTCATTAGCATGGTGCTTCTGCTTCTATCGATAAATGTGACTTTCAAATCAATGTTTTTCATATCAGACCTTGTGCACAGAAAAAAACTAAATAAATACATGAACTCTGTGTGTTCATAGGTGGTATTATCATGCTAATAAAGTTCTATTAAAAAACATTTAGTGATAAAAACCTAAAATGTTCTAAACCACTGACATCCCTGCATAAGCATCTCCCAGTTGAACCTATGATAAATTAAAGGTGAAGAACATGAATTAAAATAACCCGCTAACATTAGCTTTATAATGCTATGTTAGCAAAAACCTGATGTGTTCTGTTGTTATGAGTCGTAACCAATTACTCTTTATTTGGGTGTGGGACACAATCTAGAATTTTCAAGTTTAAATAACTTTACTTTTTTTGATGCTGAATTAGCACTGAATAAAAATCAAGTGTGTCAGAAGGAGAGTTAGCATGCGAGTGTTGCCTTCCTCTGCCTGCCACATTCAGCTCAGCAAATTAATATGCCATTAGCAGCAGCCATGTAGAAGGGGCCCACTCTAATCATCTCCTAATGGGGAGCGGTAACTTTCCAAACTGTCAGGCGGCAGCGGCACAGGTTAAATATCCCCTTCACCTGTCGTGTTCAGCAGGCTGCAGGAGATGAGGTGGGAGACGCAGTGAAAGCTCGCTCAGCTGTCAATCCTGGCTATAAATGAATCATAATTATTGTAATTTGGGAGAAGGAACTTACTGCCAGCCAGAGAGCGGCCCAAACTCCAGCTGAAACTTCTTTGAGCCTAATTGTTGATTGAGTGCTGGCTGTAAAAGTGTTGGAGCACAGTGGAGATAATACAGTTACCTGTTACAAACAACACAAATGACCCCCCCACTGCTGCCAATACACAGCCAGAAGCTAATTACCCTGTAATGAGAGTCTTGCTGTTATGGACCTCCCAGGCCACCATAGCTGTAATATCATTAAACCTCCCACATCCATGATGGGATCCATATTTCTATCTATAGTTTACCTCACTTTCATTTTGCATCTTTCTAGCACTTCGTTTTTTGATTTTTCTTCAAAACTAGTCTAATCTTATAGTTGGCTTTTATTTTGAAATTTGAGCAGGAGCCAGACGCACAAAGGTAAACTTACATGAGTCCCATCACAACCCTGCCATGCAGAATGGCGTCCCAGGAGTCTCGTGGGACGAGCGCTCCAGCAGGGGCAGAACCCCGTGAGAGAACATGGCGTGCTTCCTCATGAGCTTTTTATCACCTGAGCGATAAAACACACAATGTTTGCATTGAACAGTCCAAACAGTTTGTGCGTGTGCGAGTCCCTCTCACACCACAGCCTGTCACAGCGGCGCCACCGTGGTCGGGCAGAGGTCCAGAACACACTTGGTCTCCCACAAACACTTCTCAAGCACTAACTGCAGCTCTACTTCAGAGCCACAACTCCTGGTTGCTGCACTTCCTCTCACTGTAACACACACTTCACTCAAACCCCACCGCCCATCCACCCACAGAAGCAGCGCCGCGCCTCCTCCACCGACCTCTTCACCCACTCATCACCGTGACAACAGCAGCATGTCCCACGGCTCGACATCTCTCAACACCAGCAGCCGCCTACTCCAGTAAAAATAGCTGAGTGTGAGGTGAGGATAAAGGGGGAGTTGATGGTGGGGGGAGGGTAGATTTTGGGTGTGAAGTCATATCTGACATGTAGGTCTGGCGCCTGGAGCTGAAGGCGCACGCCGGCGTCGATGACCGGCCGCCATGCATTAAGAAAAATCTTCCTGGAAGTTTTGATCAACTTTAAAAAGTTTCAACCTTTACAAGCAAAAGATGGAACCACCTGGTTTAGGGGCGGAGTCAGAATTTCCTCCCCAGTTTTGAATTAGCAAGTACTAAAGTTTAACACCAACAACTCTGCAGGTACCAGATAGGAGGGGTCCGTTTTTTTACTAAGTTCAGATTCTGTGATGTCACAGATCCATAGAAGGCACAAGGCTTAAATCCAGGTAAGCACAGGTGAAGGCAATAACTGTGATTACCAGAGGAGGACCTGTAGGAGGAGACAAAGCCAAATCCTGACACCTGGAGAGGTTCCCCTCAACCAAGGATCAAACAGATGTCCAGAAGGTTTCAAATGTTCTTTCAGGCAACGTGGGGCCTATCCCTAGTCTTGTCCTCGCCCTCTTATGGAGGGAACACAGGTAAAAAGAGACGTCTAATTAAAGGTGATCATTTCATCATATGGGTCCATCTCATGTTGCTTCACTTTGCTGAGAGTCCTGGGGTTTGTGGATGTGGTTCCTTCCAATAGACTAAGAGGTTCTGGAGGTGTTTGGCCACATTGTAGTTGACTGAGTTAGTGCTGCTCTCAGAAGGACTTTCCATGTGTATTTTCAAAAGTTAATACATGTTATGGCATCTGCTGGGTATAGACTGAAGTGGTTTTTTGTTGAGGATGCTGTTCTCTTAATTTCGAGATGGCTGATCAAGATCTTTTTGCTCTTACTGGTGGGATCTCTTCTTTCAGCAGTTAGAACTAAAGTAGATACTTAAATGTCTTGTAGGCCAACCTTTAAAGTTCAGCTGTCCTGAAGAACAGAGAACGACATGGATGACTGATAATCTTCACAGACACACAGCAGGAATCAAGAAAAACTTTGAAATGTCTGCTAATCAAAGTCACCAGAAGGAGACAGAAATTCTGCAGAATCAAGTCAGAAGGTGGAATCCATCTAGACATCCAAGACCCTAACCTGGCTACTCTAGGGCAAAGGTGAGGTACAACCTGGATGTCAGTTGCACAACCACACACTCAGTCACACTCACACCTAAAGGCACTTTAGAGTGATCAATTAACCTATGAAGCATGTTTTTGGATTATGGGAGGAAGCTGGAGTGTCTGGAGAAAATCCACACAAGCACAAGGAGAACATGCAAACTCCACACAGAAAGGTCCCACTTGGGATTTGAACCAGGACCTTCTTGCTGTGAAATGATGGCACTAACCACTGCAGTACTCTGCAGCCCCAGAAGGTAGAATTAGTTTCTTAAAAAGAAATGTATTAAAACAAAGCTCACGTGAAAATTACCAATAATTCTAATAAACATTGATATAAGATGAAAAACAGGAGGTTGGCACAACCCTGAATATTTGTCCTCCACATCTGACTGATCGCAGGAGCATCTCTGTGTTCAGGAACTTGGACAGGTTTAAGGCCAGGAAAAGCCTTCCAAACACACCTTTGGACTCTTTCATGGGAAAACAATGAACGGTGTGAATGCCGCAACATTTCTGAGCCGTTTACATCCTCAGCGAGCCGCCGTCACATTTGTTTTCCCCACAGACATGGCAGAAGGCTGCAGGTCAGAGGTCAGAGGGAGCTCTGAGTGCAGGTCGGTCTGCGCAGATGATATTTACTGTTGGCGTTTATGGCTCAGCGAGCAGATCAAGATGATGTCTGGCTCAGAGAAAGGATCGCGTGTCTGCTGAAAGCAGCATCAGTCCTGACTGTGCACCTGGACTCCATCCAGCTGTGGATCCAGGAAAAGCTCCTGACGGGGCTCTCTGCCCGTCTGGAGCAGCCACACAGCAGCCATCCAGCCAGCGCTGGAGGGTTGAGAAAGTGTGCGATGACGCAAGCTGCGTGGGCTTGCCATCTCAAGATAATGTATTTTGATAAATGTGAGCCATTACCGCCAGCTCCTCTGTTGTTTTTCACTAAATCCATTTCAAAATTATTTTGTCTTTTTTTTATTCAAATCAGCTTTTTAGGTAAACAACATCATCATTAAATACAGGCTGTTATCAAAGAAAGACGTGTATTCTTTTTATGAAACTGGATGTCTATCAGTGGTTTCTTTTTTCTGATCTTGACTTGTTTCAGTGTCTATCTTGCAAAGTCTTGTCTCCTTTAAATAAAATTTTCACATTTTCTGTGTTTTAGGTACAAAAGAGGAAACGGCTGTTTAACTGGATGCATTTTTATGGCAGTGAAAACATGTGCTAAAGAGCAAACATGTCTCAACAAACAGCAAGCAGGAGTCCATCGAACCCACTGATAATCGGAGAGAAACACTCAGGCGTAACGCCAGAAAAAACACAAATCATCCAGTAAAACATTCTTTGAAATTTGTATTTTAAAACCAAATCGAAAAATGTGTGCTTTTTTTTGCCTTTTTATTGTAAAGTAGAACAAAAGAATATATCCCTTCTTATTTTAGCTTGATTGAGAGTTAAAAAAGGAACTTTTGGCTCTTTTGGAGTTGAAGAATCATTCAAATAATAATTTAATAAACAATCAACAACCTTTAACAGAAGACCGCGTGAGAAACGAGGTCCTGGTGGCATTTGATTTTCTTCAGTGTTTGTGAATTTGGATGTATTTACTTTCCTTCAAATCCAGGTACATTCAAGTATATTTGGTTCTGGGTTGTGGTTTGCAGTCATGGTTGGTTAGGACCAGCTCTTAATGGAATAAACTACCAGCACACGTTAGGGGGATAGCGTTTTATCCAACATTAGTGTCTGTATTCGTGTCATCTTCAAACATTTGGCGGACACTGACAGAAAAGCTGACGTCTGGTTTGAAGTCAAAACAGAAACCTAAAAACTCAATGAGGGCAGCGGGACGGTGCACTTTTTTTTTTGACGGCTGCCCTGCAGCAGGTCAAACCTTTAAGATGCCTGATCACCTTCCTCATGCACGACTTGTGCAAAGCTTTGGGCGTAAGGATATGAATGGACCAGGATCTTGATGGCCAGTCTGCGGATGGGGTGGAAGGGGCTGAAGATGTAGAGGGCTGACGTGGCACTGAAACGAAAGATGGCCTTCCCCTTGTTCAGGACTATGAAAGTCTGAAAGAAAACCACAGACACAAAAACATCCAAGTTACACGAGCAGACACACATCAACTGTTTTTTTCCAGGTCTGAGATGTTTCACTTTAGTACATGAAACTATGTATGAGATCATTTCCATGCAATGTTTTCTATCAAGAGGGAAATTAAATAATTAAATCCTTTTGCTGACATATTTCGGACGCTTTATATGTTTCTTTGATCAAATGACTGAACAGGGTCAGAGGTTGAGCAGTCAACCCCTGACAAGAAGGTTGCAGGTTAAGTTCCCAGCTTCCCTATCCATGTGTCAAAATGTCCTTGAAAAAGACAACGACCCCTACATTGCTCCTGGCGGGCTGGTCCCTGCAGCAGCACTGTCATCAGTGTGTGTTTGGGTGAAAGGGTGTCTAGTGGCTGTTAAAGCACTATGGACCGCAATCAAGGTAGAAAAACGCTGAATAGGTAAACACCCATTCACCCATCTTCAGAGCCTGCTGAATCCCTTTCAGGGTTATGGGGCTGCTGGAGTCTATCCCAGCTACTGTTTGGGTACATCCTAAACGGGGCAGAGATTAGAGATCCCAATCAACCTATGAAGAATGTTTTTGGACTTTGGAAGGAAACTGAGGTCCTGGAGAAATCCCACATGTGCAAACTCCAAAAGAAATAACCTGGGATTAGAACCGGAGCCTTCTCACTGTGAGACAAGAGTGCTAACCACTGTGACACCATACTGCCCTAGTAAGAAGTCAACATTTACAATATACACTTCATTGATTTATTTTATATCTTGAAGACATGTTTGCAGGCTTACTTTTTAAACCACAGGGCTGATTGATAAATCTTTAGTTTTACAAGAACCTCATGGGATGGGTTCCAACAAGTGTTTGTCCTGCATACTTCCTTTTTTATATTAAATTAAAAAAATTATGAAAATAGTTGAAAGAGCAGGCTGTAAATAAGGTAGTATAAGTGTTGGGGGGAAAATATCTGCACTGAATTGTGAAAAACTCTTTTTGTTTAATTTTCACATTTATATGACTCTGTGTCAATAGAGAGCGCTCCTGTGCATTGTCGGTCTAACAGAGAGGATTCATCTGCAGGCACTGGGCATGCTCAGTTCAGATTAAACGAGCAATGGCCTGAACAACACAAACATGTATCTTCTGTGATTTACAGGCACGGTCGTTTAAAGTCGTGGCGACACATCACACTCTAGCCTGTGTGCTGTTTGCTAAAGGTCCAGATTCCTCTAGGACTGGTGGCAGAAACACTTGCATTTTTTTTATAAAAACTTTTTTTCCTTTGTGCATTTTGTGTATTTTATTTGATGACAACTGTACTGGGGATTAACTTTGGGAAACTGATCAAACAGATGTGTGTCCATTTGATTGACAGGTGATCATTGAATGGTCACCTCCAGGACCACCTCACTGACTGTGTTGCCCCATCCTTCCCCCTGAGGTAACCAAAGGTTATGTGGCGATCACGCTGAGCCGACATGGATCAAAGGAACCAAATGAAACCAGTGACATGTTGGATGTGTGGAAACCAGACTCCTGCTGTGCATGTAAACACATAAACAGATTTCTCCTTTTTCCCTCAGAAACCACGTGACCTAACGCTCCACATTTATAAAACAGAAGTAAACAAAGCTGCATTACAAAATCACATGTATCAAGTTTGATTTTTATCCTTAAAATTAATCTATCACTGTCATTTTACTTTGTTGACTCTGTAGTGTAAAGATGGAGCTTTATTTTGAAGTATTCCGTCTGATCTAAGCATTTACGTTTATGAGGCACCACTATTTAAAGAATAGCAGCTTGTCCAGAAAGAGCTTCATGCCAGGAAAAATGGCTGCATTTGTTTGATTTGTTGGTCCCACATCTATTGTTTTCTAAACATGTTTCTCAAATCATGACGAGCGCTGACTCAGCTGTCATCTGACAGGCATTGCCAGCATCAGGATTCATCATTTTTGCTAGAAAAGGGTAGTTCATCCTTTCCTTGGAGCTTCCTTTCAGCTTCCATCAAGTCTTTTGCTTCAGTTTCATGGTTTGTTTTCGTTCTTTGAGGCTGTTGTAATGTATCAGACTGATCAGAACAAACAATTGTTTTACGCTTTCATAAAAATGGATATTCTGTAGTTCTGGTCCTGGTTCAGAAACCAAAGCTGACAGAAGAAAACAAGAACAAATGACTCTCCACTTTCCCTCTAAGTGGGCAACAAGCAAAAGCCAGAGAAAAACTTTATTAATCCCAAAGGGAAGGTGGATAACCCTAAACACTTACCCTGGGCGAGGCCAAGGTTAACAGTCTGCTTTCAAGGCCGCTTTAACAATTAATGAGGTCTTGGGAGTCTGGGAGCAGATTGGCTCCCTAAGATTCAATGGAGTTTCTAATCCTGTCTGCGTGAAAACCTTTGGATTAGATTTGCAGTGATTTATTTCAGGTTACACACCATTATCTGATTACAATACTGACTTTGGAGATGAGAACTCTCAAACTTTAACACCACTCAAGTAATTTCCCAAAAGAACAAGATAGTTCTGTTTCCATTTTCATCTGACTGTCCACTAACCGAATGGATCACCTTAAAGCAGAGCCGGCCTGCACTGATCCTTCACATCTACCATTGTTTTAGGGTTTTCTCTGCCTGCTTGGTGCTGATTGGATCAGATGACTCTAGGTTCTGACTAGTTGAACACAGCAGGGTAAAGAGCATCTCTTTGCTCCCTTTTGTGGGGACTAAGCCCAGCTTCTATTACTAAATATGAAGAAAAACTGATATATTAAACGATGCAGTTCCTGAAATGACCACTAGATGCTGGTATCAGAAAGGAGCAGCTTTTTCCTTTGATTTCTTTATAAAGAAATCAGATTTGACAACAAACGTAAACAGATAAACAGTCTAGTGTCAAACCCATTTTCATGTAGCTTTGATTTCTTTTCAGGAAAACTGTGAGAAGGGTGGGGGGGGGGTTGTAATCAGGGGTGTCAATAGTTTTAAAGCTTATATTTTTGTGTGCTTTGGCATGTATTTCTTTGATTGGCAGGGGGGTATTCCAAAAAGCAGGTTATGCTAGCTCCCACGGTAAGTTTGAGGAAGTTGATAACCTCAGTTTTCGGTTCCAGAAATAGAGGTATGTTTCAGGGTATGTCAAGTTGCCATAGCAACTCATGGTCTGAACATAACCTGGTCTGGAGCAGGTTTAGTTGAAGGTTAGTTTGTTTTCAAAGAGGTGAAGCAGCATGGTGTGTCCATTTGAAGATGATTTAGTGGATGAAGAAGCTCAGATAATACTTTTTCCACCATGAGAGGGTGATAAGACCACGTATGGATGTTGGAAAAATAAACTTTTTTACTTTGATCTAACTTAATTATTTGTTACAGTTAAGATAAATCATTTTTTAGTTCAGTCAAACTAAAAAATAACATGCACGCACTGTGGTTCTGCACTCCTGTCAGGGCTCTCTGGCAGCAGGTATGTGCCGATTTATCAGTCTGGCTTAAGGTTTCAATCACTGCCTCACCGTCACTTTGTGTGCTTGGTGACATGAGTGCCATCGATATAGAAGAAGGATTAGCATCTATCATTTTCATAACTCTTTGTATTGCCAAAAAAACTATTTTAATAAATTGGAAAAACAAGAAAAATATAAACATAAGTCAACACAGAAATCTGCTGTTTGATCATATCAGCTTGGAAAAAATGTCAGCCCAAAGCTCAAGTAACTTTGAAAGAATTCAGTCTCTCTGGTCTCCTGTGGTTGACTCCATGACTTAGGGGGTGGAGGGCCTGCTCGTCGCTGCTCCTTGCCCTTCTGCCGTGGTTTGGGGTGGGGGTCGGGGCTTCCGGTGCCTGGCGGGGGCGGTGGGGGGCTCCGTTGGTCGGGGGGTCGGGTCCGGTGCCTGGGTGGGGCGGGCTGGGGCGCTGCGTGGTCCTCTGGGCTTGGGTGTGGGGGTGCGTGGTGGGGGGGTGGGGTGGTGGTCTGGCTTGGCTTGGGGGGGTGGTCCCTTTGCCTGTGCTGGGGGGGGTTGGCGGGGGGCCCTGCTCGGGTGGGGGGGGCCCAGCGGCGCCGGATGGGCTGCCCATCTGCACCTGGGGCTGGGATCGGCCCTTCCCTGGCTCTGGGACGGGACGGGACAACCCTCTCGGGGCCCCCGGTCGCTCTGGGTGTCACCCGCTTCGGCTGCGGGGTCTGGGGTGGGGTGGGGTGGGGGGCTTGTCGGCCCTGTCCTGTGGGGGGGCGTTCTGGGGGGGAGGGGGGGCCCATTATTAGTACGGGTCGGGGGGGCTAGCGGGTCGGGGTCTCCGCTGAGGCAATCAGTGGTTACCTCGGCCGGTTGGCCTCCTCGGTCCCGTCGAGGCCTGACCAGAGCTCTTCTAGGGCCGGCGTCTGGGGGTGGGGGCCTGGGCTTGCTCCGGGGGGGGGCGACGCTTTCTGGCTCCTCTCTCTCTGTGTGGGGTGGGTGGTGCCGGGCCTGGGGTGTCGGCGCCTCCGGGGGTGGGCCCCTGGGCTGGGTGGCCCTGGCCCCTTTTGCTGGGGGTGGGCTGGGGGACGGCTGTTTGACCACCGGGGGACAGTCTACCAGCTGTCCCCAACTTACCCCCTTCCTTATATAACCTCATATTAGGGTGAGGGGGTGGGGGGTTTAGCCTGCGATGCGCCTTGGGGGGGGGCTACTTGGGAGTGGCCCCCCTCCTATGGTTGCCGTATGGAGTGGGCCCCCCCTCTTTCGGTTTTATTTGCACCTTAGACACGTAGGGTCCTTGGTAGGGGGGGTGCTTGGACATCACTGCCAGCAAGCAGCAGATGTCCTCCTGGCACCCTACCCGCCAATTTTAACCGCACCTTAGACATTTAGGGCCCCTTGGTGTGGAGGGTGAGGGGACATCACTGTGAGTAATCAGGAGATGTCCCCTTAGTGCCCTACTCGCCAATTTTAACTGCACCCCCCTTAGTACACACACCCCTCCCCCTTCAATATATACATTCAAACATAAACACACACACATGCACACAAACACCCTCTCAAACACCCATACACGCACACACATTTTACAAGGAAGGTGGGACCTGGGTCCATCTGTCCCCTACCCCGTCCCTGGTGGGGGGTGTGGGCCCCTTGGCGATGGCGGCCGTGTCCCTTGGGTGCCGGCTCCCTGGGCCCGGCGGTGCTCTCTCCGCACGGTGGGGGGGTTCATATTACACCTGAGCCGGGGGTGTTCGTGTCCCTGGGGGGTGGGTCCTG
This sequence comes from Oryzias latipes, assembly GCF_053564925.1. Classification (NCBI taxonomy): domain Eukaryota; kingdom Metazoa; phylum Chordata; class Actinopteri; order Beloniformes; family Adrianichthyidae; genus Oryzias; species Oryzias latipes. The sequence continues at coordinate 4,569,028 of NC_136256.1, read as the reverse complement.
GTCCTTGCCCCTGGGCGCTGGGCCCCGCCAAACTTCCAACATGGCCGAGCCTGGTCGGGCCATATTTATAACATCCCTTATGGGCCGCCCTTTTTTCCCCGGGGTTCCCCCCTCCTGGGCGGGGGCGGCGGGCCCCTGCCTTGCTCCTACCTGGACCAACCGTGGGCCGGGTGGGTGGCTGCCTGGAGTGCGGAGCGGGTCTCCCTTGGGGGGTCCTGGCTCGTACCTGGGGTCGGGGCGGGGGGATGCCCGGAACTCCTGGGTGGTGGTGCTCGTCTGGGGCTGTGGGCGTCCCTCTCCGGTGGGGCCCTGCGTTGGGCTCTTCCGGCGCGGCGGGGGGCTGCTTTCCTGGCTGGGCTGGGGCGGCGCTCTCTTTCCCTCTGCGCCTCCCTGCTCTCTGGCTCTGGGGGCCTCGCGGCGGTCCTGCTGGCCCTGGCCTGGGTGGCGGTCTTGGTCGCCCGGGGGGCGGTTGTTCCCTGCCTGTTCCCGTGTGGCGCTGGGGGATTTCCGGCTGCCGCTGCTGCTGCGGCGGGGGTATGGGTGTAGGGGTGGCTGGGCGCTCCTCCTCCTTCTTTTCACATTCCACCATCCATTTTAGAAGAACATAAACACTCACCTGAGCACAGGTGTTAGCTCACCTTTGCACTAATAGTTTGCATGATTGAATGAATGAAAGATTTCACACTAGTTGGTTTAAAGGCATAAGTATGCGTTCGTGAACACTATCTGTTTTGTGTGCATGTTGACATGTGGACATTTCTGCGGCTAGCAGGTGTGTTGATAATATTTGAGTGTGTGTGAACAGGCCCCGCCCTTTTTGTACTACATTTGAACCGTACCGTAACGATAAACAACCAGTAAACCTGCCTGCTCTATGCTGCTTCATGGTCTTACCCCCCTTCCCCTCCTATTATCACCCTCCTACCCCCCCCTCTCTCTAACGTCCCTCTCTCTTGTTCCCCTCTTTCCTTTTCCGTCCGGTCCAACACCAAAGATTTTCAAACATGATTGAAATTAATAAAGTTTGGCCTCAATTACAAAAGGGGTTTATTCAGACATACCTTTGGTTTGTCTGAAGATGAATAACCCCTCTTGTTAGAATAAAATATGTCCAACACAAGAGGCCCTCAGCTCTCATCTGTTTGCCTAGCTGTTGGACAGGACAAGTTAAAAAAAAAAAAAAAAAAAAAAAAAAAAAAATAACACAGGTATCAGACATTTATTATGCTTTCATTCAAATTAATTCAATAAAGTAGGTGTAACTTTGGTGCTGCTGTTCGATCGGCACCGCAAGGGATTGTGGGATACCATTCCCTTTGCCTGTGTTTGGGTTTAAGTGTGGGTTTTGTCTAAATATGTTGAGTTGTAGCTGTTTTACTGTGATATGTTGTCTTGTTTTTTTTTAATTCTTTCTGCACCATGAGTGAGAGGAAGAGAGAGGATGAACATCGACCGGCGAAGCATTTCTTCTGAACAGTTTTCACCATTCTAAGTAACCAACCAACTTTTACATTCAGGATTGATGACTGTTTTAGAAACGAAAGCACTCATTCATGAAATCCCTGCATTTTTTAAATAAGATAAAAGCCTTACCTGACACTATTCCTTTAACCCTTGTGCTATCTTAGATGACCCCCCCCCCCTTACTTTGACGTGTTATTCCTACCATGACAAAGGTGGATAAAGGTGGAAAGATTTCATGGACACCAGTGAAGATCACAAATCATTGAAGAAAAAAGCTCAGCGCACTGTCTAGTGGGTGTAGATGACCCAACTCCCAATGTTAAGGTGCCTAGGATAGCACAACTGTTACACAGCACCATTAGACTCAGTGGTTACTCCACACTGCCTTTGTTGCCCCTGTGAAAAGCCCAGTAACTCTCAAGAAATCCCTTAAAGCATCATATACTGTATGAGAGTCCACCATTGGGCAGCCCTGCCTTTAGCATACTAACTTTGACCTTATTGTAGTCATGAATCAATGGTGTTGAAGGCATCCTGCCAGACAGTGGGACAGCTGTTTAGATGGGATGTAACCCCACCCAGACCACGAAACCAAGACCAAGTCATTTTGTCCAAGGGTAGCTCCAGAGTCACCATAGCATGAACACTCATGCTAAAAAGTGGGAACAATTCTGCATGAAGGGAGGGGGCGTGGGGGCGGACAGTTTGATGCAGAAACAATCGTTTTTCTCAACACCGATAAGAAACAAAAATCCAACAATTACTTTTTGTAAAAAAAGAAAATAAATAAGACTCCCTCATCCCACTGTATATTCCTGTAGAGATGATTTCCAGTGTTACAGGAACCGAAAACTCAGAGGACCTGTCATGTACTAACAGCATCAACATGCTCTTTAACACTGGAACCCACAATATTTGACATGCCGTAACTCTTGGACCGTTTACCCAAAAACAGTGAATCAGTTGATTCGGATGCAGAGAAAAGTGTCTTTTTATGTCGCCTGTGCACCAATAGCCAAGACATTATTAACGTAAAGTGTTGCACATCAGCGCTGTGCTGTTTTTTTCTTCGTCGGAATCGGCTAGAGTTCCATTAATTGCGTAAACGGTTGAAGTTTCAGAAGTCAAAATAATGTCAACACTTAAGCTGAAGATCTGATGTTAAAGGGTGAAGAAGGCACTGCAGCGGCATACTTCCTGAAGATGGTGAACAAACACCTGAAATGTCCCACAAATTCTCTGCTCTGGATCTTTGGGGTAAAACCTCAAACCAATTCAAGGACTTAAAAGTCTATCAGAACCCACGATATCAAAAAACACTCTACTACAGTGAACTGTTATGTACGCATTGGCACAGTGTGTGTCTGTGTGTTTGTGTCCGTTTCAGTGTGTATGTGTGGTTGATGTCTAATCTTTGAAACCTCCCGTGAGCGCAGACCTACCCTCTTGTCTTTGAAGTAGAACGGGTCGATGTCTTCCAGGGGAACGCCCAACAGATGAGGAGGGATGTCAGCGAAGATGCGTGGCAGCTGTTTCCCCGCCTCCAGGTCAGGCCGGGGTCTGGGGAGCTCCACATCGCCCAGGTCCTGTGCACACAAGCATCCAGAGCATGACGCAGCGCCTCTGTGGAACAGGCTGAGGAGGCTGTGCACGTACCTCCTGGTAATGTTTTTTGCGTCGGGCCTCCTCCTGGGCGATGCGCTGCTCGATGGCCGCCAGGGAGTCCGGCGTGAAGCGCTGAAAGCTCTCTGGTCCCATTGGAAACACACAGCCAGCCATCTTCTCATCCTGATCCTGCTGCTGACTGGCCCGGTATACCAGCTGCAGACACAGAGGAGACGCCTTTAATCACTCCTCCCTTCAACTTTCCGCTGTTTTCCAACAGTTTTTGTGTCATAATTGAGTCTCCCGTTGATTGAGCCTCACTCCGAATGCCCTTCAACAGCACGGCTGCTGCGAACAGTCTTTAGCAGCACTGATGAAGCCAACAAATCTGAGACAAGAACTTCTACAGGAACACTTTCTCCTAAAACTGCTGCATTTCTGACAGCAGAGCAGGAGTTTCAGGGTTGTAAACATGCTTTTCTGGTGTGTAGTTCCTTCATTAAGTCCATGACCACATCTCCTCTCTTTTCAAGATGCAATCAGCCACGCATGGCAAACCAAAGCAGTGTGGAAAACAAACCTTTCTCATTCATTAATGGTGGGTACAATGACAGAATCAAAAAAACTAACCGCATGTGTTGCAAAAACACCTGCTAAAGAGTTTCCAGACAGGCTTCTATGTGAGACACAGCATTTCCAGCATGTCCTGTGTCTGTCTGACAAGCAACCAAAACAGCGAACAATATCGTCGCTATCCCGCCGTACAGTTTAGATCCAGATTCCAGCTCAGACGAGAAAAAAAAAGATGTTCAGGGATCTTATGTCTGCAATGCATCAGAATGGAGCAGAGCGGGGAGAGAGCCTCCTCTCGATTGTACGACATTCAACAACATTTCAAACGATGTTTTTTTTTGTCTGATCATGATTCAAAGTAATAAAGAAATACTCAGAAATGCAGTTTGAAGCTTAATTTTCCTTATTCGTGTCCTCCACCATGAGAAAAACGCCACAAGAAGACGATAAAAGCACCAAAAACAGATTTTTCATTGAAGTGGGACTTTTAGGATCATTTTGTTTAGATTACTTTAAAATGGAAGGAATGGTTTCCTTCAAATAAAAGAATTCTTCCGTGCTGGTCGTCATGTTTTGGATTGGTCAAGTTCAATAAGAGCGTGACAGGATGAAAACCAGCCGGGTCTGTACGCAGAATCCGCCTGTTCAAACAACCTGTTGAGTGCACTCCTCCTCCACCGTGAGTCATGCCGTGGGGAGGGTTTGATTCGAGTGTTTAAAGTGTCATGATGGAGCTGCGGTTAAACTGCTTCTCCGCTCGCAGAATGATTGCGTCCTCTGAGGCAGGGGCTCGCCACCCTGGACTTTCATGGCTTCACTCAGCTTCTCATTAAGCGCTGCTCAGTCAGAAACAGCAGCAATCAGCCTGAGAAGCTCTGCAGCCGGATGGAGCTCCGTCTCCTCCAAACTTCACATTCATCAGCGCGGAGATGCTGCTGTGTCAGTCCGCGTCCTCAGGGCACACAGACTTATGCTAACTGTCTGAGTGTGGTTAGCTATTATGGGATGTCCTGTAACGTGTGATCTCACAAGTCTCATAACTGTCAGAAATGGGATGATCGAGTATGAAGTCACGGTTAGAGAGAGTGACAACATGATTACGAGGAGTTTAGTGTGTGTGAGTGTGTGTGTGGGGGTGTGTGTGTGTCATAGAAACCTGTAATTCTACATAAACAACCCCCCCCCCCCCCACACACACACACACACACACACACACAAAGACCTGCTGTACAATCTCTGCTGATGAGCTGCTTGTTTAGTCCAGATGAACACACAACAAAGTTGTGACAAAGAAAGGTATCAAGCTTATAAATAAAAAATATCCCCATTGCTTTTTGCTTTAGAGTGTTTGAAGGAAGTTATAGTTTTTCTAATGTAAAGTCCGCAATGTGTCTTCAAAGAAAATCTGTCCTTGTGAGAACTGAGCACTCAAGTTAGCTTTTCATGGGATTTTTTTGTTTTGTTTTGTTGTAATTAAGTTCTATTTCATTTTTTTCCCCATCACACAGTTTAAGTTAACAATTCAAAGCTGTTTTTATCTCAGCATTTATGAGTCTCTGCTGTTCCGGTTCTCTGTTTTTGATCCCTTTTTTTCAATGGTTTTGTCATGTGCAAGTTTATTTACTCAACCATTGAGTTCTGCCACAGGCATGGTCTCCTGCAAATGGAGTCCTTCACCAGCGGTTCTGAATAGTCATGTTGCTTGCTGCTTAAAGAGGTAGGGGCATGAGTCACATGACAAATGGAAGGTCTGGTTTCAATCAGTCGGACAGAAAGAAAAAAGCACAGGAACAGTGGTATTGACTGAGGATGATGCCACAGACCGACGGCTGCTCCTGCAGGGGAATTAGAGCTGAAATGTGTGCAGTATTAGGGCTGCTGTGTTGCTATGATTGGCAGATAGATGTACCCATGGATGGAACATTGACTGTATGTGAGAACTGGACTGAGTAAGTGTTAAGTGTGACATCATCAAACGAAAAATGGCTTACTTCTGAATTCAACTCAATGGCGTCAATGTACCCCTCCCCCCTGATGTTGGGAACATCAGGGGGGAGGGGTCACTCAGTCCAGTTCTCATGTACAGTCAATGAGGTAGACTCCACAATTATTTTGTCCTACCTCATCAGCCATCTTTTATATGTTATGGCGTTGAACAAAGTTGACTTCAGCATGTCCGTCACATTTCAGGCTGCTTTTTTAGGCAACTCTTCAGTTGGCTCAAAATGACAGTCATTACAGTGTGTACGTCTACAAAATAAATCACAGGGATTACAACAGTTTTTACATTCTCAATAGTTCTCAATAGTAAAACATTTGACAGTTCCCTCTAAACTGACTGTTGTCTGCAGACACACGCCAATAAAGGGGTTTAAAATGATTCTTTGACACCTGAGAACATTTATGCTCTTTTATTTGTTGATTTCAAAGACAAAATCGAGGAAATATCTTTCTGGAACTAACGGAAATCACCACCTGAGAGTCACTTAGAAGTATGTCATCGCGCACACAGTAATCAGCACCAAACTGCTTTGTTCAGCTCCAGGCCAAACAACAGACAAATGCATTAAATGAGTCTGCAGACTCTCAGATCTGCACATCTTCTGTTTCAGCTTGTTTTCTTCTTCACAGAAGAAGTCTTATCTGGAACAGTGTTGCATCAGTGGCCATGTGGATTTCAACATAACGCCTCTCCCCTTTTTGGAATTGTGACCTCCATAAAACTAGTACTTTAACGATAAAAAATTGAATCGCTTTCTAGTCCTACAATCCAACCAGATCGATCTGTCTGAGGCAAGATGTTACTCGAATCAAATCAACTTGTACCATTTAAAAAGACAGTTTTAAAATAAAATAAATTGAACAAATCCATCTTGGAAAATACCATTTCGAATGGTAGGCTTATTTTACTATAATATAAAAACCACCAAGTGCATCAGCGGACAACACACGTGATGTCATTAAAACAGATCTGTCCATCATTCCAGTCCAATGTGTGGACAGACTTTGAATGAAGTCATGTGACCATCCAGTGTCTAGAATGTTCTAACAATGTTCCCTTTGGATTCTTTGGATGTGGAAAAACAACTGTGGTGAACTTTAGGAAACTAAAATGTGAATGGATTTGATATTCATTCTAGTTTACTTGTTTGTTTGGACACAGATTTCATTTCCACTTGATGATCTGGAAGAAATCCAAGAATCTGGAAAACTTCACTGTTCAGTAGCAGGAATTTCTGTCTGAGTCTCACTGCTGGAAGTTTGGATGAAGATGTTCTGGATCCATTTGAGGTCAGTCAATCAGAAATGAAAATCATACATCTTCTTCCACTTTCGGCTTCTCCCATCAGGGGTCGCCACAGCGAACAAGTCGCATGGTAAACTTGGCAATGTTTTACGCCGGATGCCCTTCCTGACGCAACCTTCTCATACCGGGCTTGGAACCGGCAGAGGTAGAGAAGGGAACAGGGAGCAGCCTGGAGTTGAGCCCGGGTTTCACGGACGGAAGGCGCCGCAAACCAGCACGAGCTAAACTGGCTCCCCCCAAATGAAAATCATACATATCCTCCACAATTATTATGTCCTACCTCATCAGCCATCTTTTATATGTATATACCTAAACGTGTTACAAACACTGACATTTTTTTTGTTTTTTTTAAAGGATGGATCCAGGATCCAGTGCTCAGACTGTCCTTAAAGATGCCGGTTGGTGCACCGATGTTTTACCACACAACAGTAGGTGGCAGCGTGCATTCTCTTCACTGGTTGATCATCCACTGTTGTACCATTGTCCAAGTGAATTATTGATTTTGATTGGGTGCTGGGTGTGGATTAAAAAGTGATACTGCACGCCTAAAAAAGAAGTTCCGGTCACATAGCAGAAATGTTCTGTATCATTGCGCCGGCTTCTTTAAAATTTAGCTTCATCATCTGGACAAAAACATGCGGTTAGAGGTGAATTAATGCTTTGTTTAACCTATCGTAACGATCAGCATAGATATATCGCTTTCCTTTGCCTCTGCCGGCTCAGCCGTTACTATGACAACGCGCCACACCACGTATCAAATGGTCTGCTTTTTGTGAAAAAGCAATCTAATCTCAAAAAAGAATAACAAGAATAAAGAACTAAAAAATTGACAGAAATCTGTTTTCTCTTGTAAGTGACCATGTTATAGGTGGGACAATGTCCTTTTAAGATTCCATTTTCAGAAATGAACGGACAGCAACCGGTTCAGACTTCTACGGCAAGTGTAAATTTCTAAAATGCACACTTTGGAGGGGATTATCCCTTGCAAAAAAAAGAAAACAAGAGGTCTTGTGAGCACATAGAGAAAGGAAGTCTTTTAGACCTGGAAGTATTTCACATTTTCCACTAAGGTCTGCCATGTAGAGTAAAGCGTAGCTTTTATCCTTGAATTCTTTTTTCATTTCTCCCAACATCAGATCTTTAGAGAATCAGTACTTGACCACAATTAGCCATCACACCAGATCTATATTGCACAGAGAACTGCAACCAACCGAAAAATTTGAACAGCCCAAACCAAATTCATGTAATGACCTGTTGGCCGAAACCCTCGACCGACATCTGTGCACATCAACGAACGGTGAACAGAGTCGTATATCACTCATGCATCACGAAAGACCTAAATGTCATACATGAGCTATCGGCGGAATTGTATGTGGCGGCTGTTTGACATGGCTTTACGCGGACCTCTGCACGGTTCACCCAATCATGTCCCAGCATGGAATGGTGCGTTCACAGCACCCAAACCAGACCGTTTGTATGGTTCAGACGGCCCTGGCATCAGTAGACTTGACAGTTTACTTGAGACTTGAGATATTATGGCGGTGAGTTTGGTACAGTCTGCAGCATTAGCAACTCCAAAGCACAGTCTGACAATTGTGTCTTTTTGCTTCAATTCAATTAAATTCAATCAAATTTTATTTGTATAGCCCAACAATCGTCTCAATGGGCTTTGTTCAAAAACACTCAAATCACTATTCTGTGTTTTCAATCAATGGAAACAAAATGAAATATGAAAATAAAGCAGGTCAGCGCTTTTCTCTGTGAGGGCAAACATGCAAACACACGCCAAGTCCCAATGAAACAGTCCATAAAATCCATGCGAACCCACAGCCGTTAAACAGCTCTGATTAATTTCTAACATATTTCATCTCCCATTTTCCCATCAACTGTCCTGTAATATAAACATGAATGTGACCCACACTAGAATCTTTATTGACCAGCATAAAACATTTCCTGAACACAAAACACACATTTCGTCAGACCGTTTGACTCCATAACATGTCAGAAGATGACTTTTCTTTTTTGGAAACCAACCACAGAAACAAATGAAAATCTAAATATAAATGGACCTAAAAATGAAAATGATTTAAAAAAATATTCCTTTAAATATTGCCTTTAAAGTAAATTAAAGGAAATTATTTTTTTTAGTAAAATGACATCCAAGCAGCCTAACTTTCACCCAAAATATCTTTTACAGTAAAAAAGATTAAAAAGAGGTCCAATTAGTAATTTTTTGCCATTTTCAACCACAGAGACCAAATCACAGGACCGGTTTTCTAGAGCATTTCTGACCATTTAGTGATGCGCTGACTGTCTGTTTTCACTTCCAATAAATCATTTACTTTATTATTTTTCTACGTTGCAGACGATGGAATCACCATTTATCCTGTTGAACAAAAAAGACATCACATCAACCAATCAATACATTTTCTTTCCCTGGTCGTTGGCGCCACTTCAAATAGATTTTGTGGGATGAACAAGTCTGAAGAGGTATTCAAGAGTTTTGAGACATTTTGTGTGCTTGATGTGAACTGTGAGATGAGCAGATCCAGCTGTGACACACAAAAACGTCATGGTGGAGACGGAGACTCAGCTCTGGGGTGTTCCTCAGACTAGGAAGTGATTAAAGTATCTATCAACACTGATGATGACGAGAACAAAAACTGACGTGTCCCTGTGTGCTGCTGTACAGCAACTGCTCTTTGGAAAGAGACGGATCATTTCTGTGGGATCCTTCAGTTAGTATAAATCGTTACCTAAACAGCTGGATTATTCCTGCATCTTCATGCATATCCTTTATGATTCCCAAAATGTTTAACTTTGTTGTTTCCCAAAATGTGAACATGCGTGAGATGTGTTCATGTGAGTCCAGCCGTAAATAAGTGTTTTTGGGAGGACAATATCTAAAACCTATTTTAAAAAACAGCAACAAAAGTTTTTCAGTCAGACAACTCATGCAGTAAAGAAGATTTATTCCATATTTCTTTTAGTTTGGCATAAGGCTCCGCTTAGATCCAAAAACCAAAGATCTCCAAAGAAAACTTTGGGTTTTAAACTACCGGTACCCCTAACAGAGGTCAAAGGTGGAAGCCGGGGAGGAGGGTGGGGTGACGAACGCAGAGCTCACAGAAATGAAAGAAGAGGATTGGACCGCACCTGGACTTAAATAGGACGCTGAACAGGTGAGTTGATTAGATGGAAACGCCCACAGGGAGGAGTAACCAGGTAAACGCACTGCTTGAGCTGCTTGCCTGAAAGACTCCCAAGGTAGTTAAATTTGTGAAAGATCCTATTTAACTTTGTTGGGGGTTGTGTCCAATGATCAACAACAGGTGACTTTTCACAACAACAAAAACACAGGGTAGGGTAAACTGTTTTTAAAACTAAAAGCATAAAGGCAAACTCAAAAATGCACATAAAGGTCCAATCACATCCTGGACCTTCAAGAGTAAATGACTGAATCTAAAGTAAATGTCTTCTCATCACAAAACTTCAAATAAACTCAAGATAGCTGTGCGCTAACTGCATAACCAAAAATTGGCAATGCCAAAAATATAGTTCCGAAAAAATGATTTAAATCATATCATAGTATTGATTATTATTGCACTGGCACAGGTGGTTAACATGTCACGTATGTGATACCTGCATCACTCAGAGATTAAGTATTCTTAATAAAATATATTTTGTAAACTGTAGACATCAGTATGAAATCCAACTCTGCTATGGTACATCAGCAACAGCTACAACAAAATAACAGTTATTCAACTTTACTTATGCAAAACCTGAACTTATCACTGCCAGAATAATTAAAAATAAGATCAAAAACACAATAAGTTAAAACAATTAAATTAAAAATTCCTAATCAATGTGGTGTATGCTATTGCAGGCTGCTGTGCAGCTGTTTTTCTATGAGTGACTTGTGTTGTAGGAATTTAACCCTTGTGCTATCCTTGGCACTTGGGTCATCTAGACCCACTAGACAGTGTTCTGAACCTTTTTTCTTCAATGATTTGTGATCTTCACTGGTGTCCATGGATTACATGAAATCTTTCCACCTTTATCATGGTAGGGAGAACACGTCAATGTAATGGGGGGGGTCATCTAAGATAACACAAGGGTTAAGGAGCCTTCACAACGTCACTGGTGTCGGAATGCTTTATTGGTTTCCTGGGTAGCATGCTTCAAGTGTTTGAATATTAAAGCTTTTTATGAAAACTAAACTTCCTGCAATTAGGCCCTCAGTGTTCACCATCACAATAGAGGCCAAAAGAGAAAAAATACAAAAAAAACTAATGCATCATCTCCCCATCTATTGTAAAAGTATTTCCAGTGGTCTCTTAATAATAATTATGCCGTTTTTAGCAAAACTTTAAAAACTGTTGTTTTCTAGGACAGTGTTTTTCAACCTTTTTTGAGCCATGGCACACTTTAACCTTGACAAAAATCCCGTGGCACACCAGCATCCAAAAATTTAAAAAAAAGGAGAAACTCATAGTCTGTATTGATCTACAGCTGTCTGATTTAAGAAATAAAAAAATCTATTCATAAGAGATCAGACAAAATTTAGATCAAAGGTACAGGAAATAGATGGAAATAATTTTTCTGTTTCTTAAGCTGTCATTTCTACTAGCAGCTACATTTTCCTTTGTGCACGTTTTCAAAAAAACAGCACCTGGTGCTGCAGGACTTTAGTTTTTTTCCCCCCAATATTGTAAAAACTATTTGGGAATCGCAGTACACATGTCTCTACCTTTATTAGCAGAACAGGAATGCTTGAAACACTTCTGTTCCTAGTCTGCCTCTGTGCTCACACAGGTATGACAGTTGCATTGGTGTAAACATTTGAATGTGTTTGGGTTTTGTCTATACTTATTTCTGTACAGTTGTACATCCTACGTGTGCATGAGTGTGTGTCCAGACGGAAGTTAAAAATACAGACACTGAGGTGTGGTTGTGAACTCATCTTAATGAAAGTGGCGTGCTCTCCTCCTGCAGGAGTGCTCAGAGGATTGCTGATGATCAACCTGTGACTGACTGGTAAATGAGCGAATGATGGTGCACTAAGCTCTCCATTAGTGCTGCTCATTTTACATTTTGTCGATTTGTAAACATAGCGTGCAAACTCCAGCAGAGAGCGGTGAAGCAGACTCCACTGGAACTGAAGTTTCATCTGGTTCTGAGCAGCATCAAGCTGCTTCAGCCTTAGAGCCGGAGCTCCATAACCCCAATGAAGAGACGATGCTACAGTGGGCAGCGTGACGCAAACATGCAGCTTCACTTCTGCAGCTCAGAGCAGAGCTCAGAAACTTCTCCTGCTGCAACTTTGCAGTCCTCTCGTATGGTGTCATGGAGGATGCCGATGGGGGGCTGCGCAGCCGCTTGATCGGCATTAGTCAGGATCAATCCCATCAGCACTTGCTGCTCTTCTGTAAAAGCAGAGTGGCCTGTCACTGTGTAGTGATGGAGAGCCAAAACGCTCAGAACCCCCCCCCCCCCACACACACACACACACACAGACACACACACCACCACCACCACCAAAAGAAGGACACTGCTGTCCAGCAGCCGCAGCAGTGAATATGCAGCACCCTCAATTCAATTAGGCTGAGAGAAGAAAACACATTTTGTCACAGCCCTGCTGCGATCTCAGCCGCTGCCCAGCTAAGGACATGATTCACTGACGTCAGGCAGAGCGCCAAGCTGATCTGGCAGAGGGCCTCGGGGGCCGTTTGGCTTCAGGATGGGGAAGGAGGTGGTGAAGATCGAGGGTGACCCTGACATGCAGACGCCTCTGGGCGTCACGTCCAAGCTGCCTGCTGGATGACGAACTCAAACCTCAACAGACACTTCAAAGCGACCTTTTGGGAAGGCGCAGAGCTCCACATGTGATGACATTTCTGTTTTAATGCACGCTGTAAAGCAAAGTCTTTAGACTGCATTATTGAAAGTCAACATTTAGGACGTTCTCAATAATAAAGCTGCTGCATTCATTCACACGGGCAGGTTTGGTCCTGGCCTGAGCTGGTTTCCTCTGATAGATGTCTTGCTCACCTTTACTCTATCTCATCCTCTTGAGAAATTCTGCTAATTTTCAGAGGAACTTTGGTGCAGTTTGCTTCAGCGTGTCAGCAGATTAACTTTCCACAGCGCAAAGACACAACCAGATCTCTAAGTCTAACCACTAGAAAAAAAATTGACGATGTGAATCTGAAAGAAGAGGAATCGTGAAAAGTTCAAATGTCTGCTGACTGACCGTAGTTTAGTGAGAAGCTACTTCTTTTTACATGATGGTCAGAGGATGAGTGACTAGCCACTTTTCCTATTTCTTCTCTGGTCTTGTCAGAACCGTTCCCACACTGAGCAGCTGTTGGAACGGTGATTTTTCCAGGAAGTCTGTTCTGCTTTTGCCTTTGGTTCTCTCCTGAGTGAATCAACACACTTTCGCCCTGTGTGTGAAAGTAAACCAGACGTAAGAAGGAGCAGCTATCAGCATCTTCCCAACAGTCCATGGGGCCCTTAAATTTTCAACGATGATTTTGAGTCTTCATAACTACGTGAAAAAGAGTAACATTTCATTTTCATGCATTTAGAGACCCACTCTGATGAAAATTATGTTTTGGTGTTTTTGACATGTACTTGTAGAATTTCTTTTAATGATGGAGGACATATATAAAAAAGATTACGGTGATCATAAGATTGTATTTCTAAGTATTTTTTATCCAAATGGTTGGACCATTTGGATCAGGACCTTAAAAATAGTTTGTATTTGTAACGTAGAAATTGTGCTGGGCGGGTCACCAGCTCCTTGCTCTGCTCCATTCTGATCATCCACTGTCAGACAAATAGATCCATGAACGTCTTTGTTTTCCACGTCTGAGCTGGAATCTGGATCTAAGCTGTACGGCTGGACAGCTCCAGTATTGCTTGCCGTTATTGTTGCTCCGGTAATGTTAGGTTGGGGATGTGAGGGGCTGTAAGCTAGTGGGAGAGAGTTTAAACAGAGAGCAACAGGGAAGGGAATGGGGGGGGGGGGGGGGATTGCTCCTTGCCAACAGTTCTGCCCACAACTCAGAGGTGAGTTCCTGATGAACTCCTGCTGCTCTGCAGAAACTATGTCCTGGAAAACCACATGTTTTTAGGTTTTCTCTAAAAATGACCAACAGAATTAAAAGACCACGGCCAACACTTATGAAGATAGATGAAAAGATGATCAGGGTGGGACTTGCAGATTTGGTTTACAAAACTGTTTTTAAATGCCACGTGTCGCCTCTTATCTGCACCATAATCAGACCTGGGTCACATCCTGACCAAATTTAAGTGAAACATCCCTTTTTTTGGTGTAACAGAATAAAACATGAAAAAACGTTTAATTAACAAAAACTGAATAGGTTAAAAAATAATAATAAAAATAAAAAAATTGAGAGCAAACTAATGTAGACGCAGCTGATTGGTGGCAGGGATGTGAGGAACAAACTCATTGGAGGTGGGATCAGACTCCACGAGCTGCTGAGTTATAAACACTACCATTAGTTTTTTGTCTGATGAGTGCAAACCAGCCTCAGCCAACTCTCTGCGTTTGTCTGATTTATTGAGCCATAAACTGGATAAGACCCAACTGTTAAGGACAAATTGTCTTTTAGTCTCTGCTCCTCTCTGAAAGTGTTACTCTTCACTCTTCCATAAAGCCCAGAGCTTGTGATCTTGCAGGTTTTTATGACGAGGCTCTCCTCCTTCCTTTCTTCCTGTCCTCAGACGTTTGGCTCTGAACTCCCTGCGTCCGGCCCGTCACAGAGAGTTGGATCATTCTGCTGCTGAAGGTGCTTTCCTGCTTCTCAGCAGGGCTGACTGATTGTCCCTGACTGCCAGTAGTTGCTTCTTTGTGCTTTGTTGCTGCTCGAGCTGCAGACGGTCCAGACCGGCTCTCCCACATTGAGCCAACCTGACTCAGGGGCTGAGCCAAGTCCTCTGGGCTGGCCCGCTCTGGCATCAATGACTTCACCTCACAGGCCGGTGTGTGGCTCTCTTTGTGTTAGCGTCAAGCCTTCCCCGTTGTTTCTACCTGTGCCTTGTTTCTGAGTCATCTTTGAGGGAGGAAGGGAGCCTTGGCTGCATATTCAGCCCCATCGATCATGTGATGAGTTTCTAAAAAAAATACATCACCGATGTGTTTTTTTCAATCTGAGATCTGATTTCAACCTGGAATTACACTGACTGGTTGTTATTGTCGTAAATTCAATCAGAGAAGTGTACATTTAAGTTTACTTCAACATTTGCCAGGAGACAGATTTTTCACTTGATTAACAGTAGCTGCGCTTCCATTGCGCACATATGTAAAACTTTAGCAAAATTCTAGATGCAATTTTGCAAAAACATAGTTTCAATTAAATCATAAGTGTGTGAATAAACACAAACCAACTCACGTGCAATAACATGGGGACGGATGTGAACAATGATTTCCAACAGATACATTCAGATTTCTGCCACGGCACTAGCGCTCATCATCAACTATCAAAAAAGACGTTGGCGTATATGGAGCGGCGAGCTCCTCACACGTGGGAGCGGCAACGGAGGAGCCATTTTGGGAAATGGTGTTTAACAGAGAAGCTGTGGATCCAACTATTCTGCATGACACGCTCAACTTTTGATGAGCTGTGTGATGCTGTGGGACGTCTTGTGGCGCCCGCTGTGCCGCGTCCACGACCGCCAGTTTCTAACAAGAAGCGCATTGCCATCTGGCAGTTGGTCACGTGACTTCATTCATTTGAAAAAAGTGTTTCCATTGCAGTTTTGCAAAGTATGCTCATCCTCCATATGTCTCATTGTGTCCAGTCCTCAAAAACCAACTTCTCTAAACGCATAAACTCTTGTTTGCAAATGCAAAAGCCAGTTTTTGATTGAAAATCCAATTAGCGTAATTTCATAGTCAATGAAAACACAGCTATTGATGTTATAGATATCAACACAGCTTACATTTTAACCCACATGCCAGCTTAGTGCTTGACTTACTTTTAGTGTACTTCTAAATTTTAATTTGTCGTTACATCTATGTTTATATTTTAATTTACATCTAAAAAATTTAAATTGACCTTTTCAGTTTATGTCCCAGCTTTCATTCTGTTGTAATTAATATCATTTGGTTTTTTTTAATCTTAGTTTACATGCTAATTTTTTGTTTACTTCTTGGTCACTGTAATTTAACACATAAACTCAGCTAATTTTTAAAAATAAAAATAAAAAACAAAAGTCTCAGCTTTTTTTTTTAACATCTATGTTCAATTTTTGGTTTAAATCACAGTTTATGTGTTAAATTACAGTACAGACCAAAAGAGAAGGTGTGTCCAAACTTTTGATCTGTACTGGATATCTTAGTCTTAACTTACTTCTTAGTTTATGTCTTATCTTAAATCTTATTTTTGCAATCTAGTTTATATCATATGTTAAATTTTAATTAGCATCTTAGCTTTTATCCTATGTTACATCTAAGTTTACATTGTAGTTTATTTAACAGCGTTAAGCCTTAGGCTCACGCCCGCTCGGGCACTGCAGGTTTTGGGTTGTCCAGACCCGTGAAGGTTCGTAGAGAGGATCTAAAAGGGAGTGCATGTAAAGAGTGTGTCTTGCAGTTCTCCCGAGGCTCGTACGGCCTCCTTAACCCATGTGCTATCTTATGGGGTCCAGATGACCCCCCCCCTTCCATTGACGTGTTCTCCCTACCATGACAAAGGTGGATAAAGGTGGAAAGATTTCATGTAATCCATGGACACCAGTGAAGATCACAAATCATTGAAGAAAAAAGGTTCAGAGCACTGTCTAGTGGGTCTAGATGACCCAACTCCCAATGTTAAAGTTCCTAGGATAGCACAAGGGACGTCATGGAAATGGAGCGTACCAATCGTGGTGTGTGTGGTAAGTGTATCGTGAAGGATTTGTAAGGATAATGTAGGTTACACACACTTATGATGTATGAGTGATCCTGTTGTACAGTGCATTTGTGCCACACTCTAATTGTTAGTAAGGTGTGAGTACTGGCTCTTTACTGACAGGCACAAATGCTGCACACATGGGGTGAACGTCCTGTAGGACGAGCTCAAAACTACACTCTGAATGTTTAATTTCCTCAAATCTAGCTGAAAGTCAGAGAGTGTTTTGTAAGGTTGAAAAGAAGTTCTCTTGATGGTGTTTCTGGTTTATGTTGTCTCAGGAAGTGCTGTCTGCTGACGATCCTCTCCAACACACACACACACACACAAACACACATGCACTAAGCCACTCCCATATATATGAGCACACGCTTACAGAGAGGTATCAGTTCATGTTCTGGTCAAGGTTGAAGTGCAGATAAGGCGTGTTATGGCGGCACAGTGAAACATTGAAAGGAAAGCGGATCCTTTATTAAAAACAAAACAACCTGTTTCCTAATTGAAGATTTCCACTTAAACAAACCAACTTGAAAAGGTTCATCACCTCCGGACTCCTCTTGCCCTTGAGTCTTCCAGTTTTTCCTCCATTTTTTTCCTGATTTATTTTTCTTCTCTCACACCATTTCCTCTAATTTAATATTTCTTGTATTTTTTCCTCCATTTCATCCCTCCAGACATTCATGTTTCTTGATGATGTCCAAAGATTTTTTTATTCTGTCCATTGATTTCTTGGTTTTTCAGATTTTAATTTATTTTCCTAAACACCCTTCCAGCTCTGTGACCTCTTTTTCTTTGTCCTTTTCCCCCCCTACAATCCTTTTGTCCTCTTTATCTTTTCTTTGATTGCCTCCATATTTTTCCTTTCATCAATTTGTCTTGTTTTTGACACTTTAATAGTTTCTCCTTCCACGTACCCTTTCATCTTTTCTTTCTGGTTTGCCTTCATCAATTTCCCTTGTTTTGCTTTTTCTCTTTGTTTTTCTTTAATTTCATATTTTCAATATTTTGATATTTGTCTTTTTCTGTTTCATCTTTTCTTTTACTAACCTTCTTTTTCCCACTTTTCTTTTCTCTTGTCTCTCATTTGCATTTTCTCTCACTTTTTTTTTCTTTTTCTCATGACTGTCATTTTTCTCCCTTTACTCCTTTTCCTGTTTCCTTCGTCTCTTTTCTTACCTCTTCCTCTCTTTCTAATATCTATTTTCCCCCTCATTAGTCCTCTCTGTTTGTTTTCTGTCTTTCCTGATTTCCTCTCTCTGTTTTACCTCTGTCTCATCCCGTCTTTCGCGTCATTTAACCCGTTGAGTCATTTTGTCTTGTTTTTTGTCGCTGTATTTTTTAGCACCTCTCTTTGCGATGCATTGAAATGGAGGAAACGTGCGTCAGCTGCAGCTGTCCGGCTTCCTGAACCTCTCTGCCTGAAATCCTGCAGCACAATTTCAGGACAGGAGAGGTAAAGATGAATTCAGAGCTCAGCGGAAGAAGAGTGCATTGATAAAGAGAAAACAGCAGGATGAAAAAAGAGAATCGGAATCTGCATGAGTTGCATATGTGCTCATATCTGTGCATTTGTTTTGTGAGTAAAAATTTGGAAAAACAGCTTTTTTTGTAGATTCTGCTCGTGTGCCATGCCGTTATTGTTGCTGCAAAGCATTAATATGCCAACAAACAAACTCATGAAACCTGAGTCAGTATTTATCCAGTTACATAAATAAAAAATCCCTCGACAAAAACGTTTTTTTTAAAATGCAGCAGATATTTGCTGTGTGGGGCTGCAAAAAAGAATTAATTGATTCTGCAGGTTATTCCACTTAAAAAGCTGAGTTTAGTTCGTAATGTTCATAATAAAAACAAGAATCCAAGAAATTACGCTATTTGATTTGTAAATAATTTCTTTGTAAAATGGAGCAGAAAATAAGTGTTTGTCTTCATCAAACAAACAAGAGTTCTGTTCCTTCTTTGTTCAGAAGCTCTTCTATCCTCCACTGGTTACCTGTATTAATATAACCTGTTTGAACTGGTTATGTGCAGAAAAGACACCTGTCCACAATCTAAAACAGTCAGACTGAAACCTCTTCACCAATGACCAAAGAGCTGTCAAAGGACACCAGGGACAAGACTATGGACCTGAACAAGCAGCTCGAAAAGAAAAGATCAACTGTTGGAGCAATTATTAGAAAACGGAATACAAGATCACTAATAATCTGTCTCCACCTGGAGTGGCTCCATGAAGATCTCACAAGTGGAACAAATGTGTTGGAGAACATGAGGAAACACGAGACATACACACAGGAACTGGTCAACGACCTGAAGAGAGCTGGAACCACAGCAACGAAGGTTGCTATAGACCAAAATGAAACTCTTTCGTAAAAACGCCACTTGCCATGTTTAGTGGAAAACCAATGCTGAGTTACATCCGCAGAACATTATACTGACTGTGAAGCATGGAGGTGGAAACATCATGGTTTGGGTTTGTTTTTCTGCAAAGAGGACAGGACGACTGATCTGCATTAAGGAAAGCATGAATGAGGTGTATGGTGAGATTTTGGACCTAAAACCTCCTTCCATCAGTGAGAGCATTGAGGAGGGAAAACATGGCTGAATCTTCAAGCATGACAATGACCCCAAACACATCATAAGCCGAATCTGAATTCTTCTTCTACCCCTCCAGCTTCTCCCTACCCCTACATTTAGCCCTCCGAATGGAGAGTTACGAAAAAATAGTGTCTTCTAATTCGGACGTTACTCTCACTCGATGACGTCATCAATAGACGCTGGTCATCCACGTTGGCGCAGAGCTGCTAATATAAAAGAACAATGGTTTTATAGCTTTTAAAATGTCATGCTAAAACAAAAAGTTCTTACCTACATTTCCATGTAAACTTCTGTGCATCAGGGTACACCCACGTGAAGAAAAGCGCTTCTCCTCGCAGCGGAGGGCCCTTAAAAAACTATTTCGGACAACCTTACCCTTCCAAATGCCCCTACAATTTGCAGGCGATGGGAAAAGCCATAGTGGTAGGGGAAGAATTTGCATTTGGTCTGTGTCTTTGAGAGCTAAATTGTTTCTGATGAACAGGACAGACTTCTCTCAGCCTTTTAAGAGGGACAGTGTGCAGAATCAATGGCCGACAAATACTTTTATCCCCACTTTAGCTAATACTTTTCTTTCATCCCTGTAACCACAAGCTCACAGTTTAACCATCAGTTAATCAGTGTTCTCATACAATCCACTAGAAGTTATGGTCTAATTGTATTTGTCACATACGTAGTACGACTGTAGGAGCAGCCATGAAGGCAGCCAACCTCACCAGTGCCAGTTCAGACTACAGTAGTCAGTACAAATTTCCTCCGTTGCACTGACTCACTTCCAGCAGGATGGCAGGAAATGCTGTTTGAATAGGATGAAGGAATAAAAATAAAAATAAAGGTTAAAAATAAAAAAAATTAAAAAGAGAGAAATACAAGAAGAAATGAACAGAGAAAAATAGAAAGATTTGAGAGACAAAGAGGTTGAAGAGGAGGTGTTGAATTAACGACGGCTTTAGTGTCATCGGCTGCCGAATTTAGAGAACAAATTCACACACATACGTGCACGTGCACACACACACACACACACACACAGAGCATTGTGGGCAATTAGCACCATCTTATCCAGAAGCAGCAAAAAGAGGAGACAAGGAGACGGGATAAAGATGAAAATCTGCAGAAAGAGACTTCTCCTGTTTGACTGCGAGTCAGCTCACATCCACTTCAACATGTGCACAAGCGTGTGCACGTGTGTGCGTGCACTTTACAGGCATGTTAACTAAGTTGTGAGGACATTTCCTTGTTTTTACGGTCGCATCATGGCGATTGGAGCTGGACGGTTTAGTTTGTGGGAACTTTCCAGAACATAAATCTGAGCTAAAGAGATGAAGCAGACGTGTGTGCATGTGTGTGCGTGCATGTGCAAAGCAGGGAACACAGCTCCTGTCAGAAAGGGTGACCCTGACACAAAGGAGGAGGCTGAACAAAAGCCGGTGCAGCAGCTGCTGTTCATACACAGATACAGGAGAGGTGGAGGCAAACAACCCCAAACCTGGCACCTGAGCCAACCTGGCAACCCTAAGCCCCTTTCTGTCTCTGGCTCTCAGGGAGGTGGATGGCCTCCCTTCTCTGGGCTGCTCAGGCTACACCAATGCTGAAAGTAATCTGATGAAGCAGGCCAATCATCTCAAACTGCTGATTCTTTTCAATAACACTTGAAAAATGATCCAACTCAAAGTCTTTGTTTTCTGAAGATCATGTACTCAATCAGATTTGTTTTAGAAGTAAATATTATAGAATACAAGTTCTTTTTTTTAAGTCTATTTTTAAATACATTACTTTTTACTCAGTTAGTCAAATCAAATCAGTGAATTCAGGGTTTACAGACTTTTTGTCTTCTTTGTCTTCCAGCTGCCACCTTTATGGAGCACAACAGTGAACCACCTGCATGCATTCAATCCTTTTCTCTGCATCCTCATCATTCACACCAACCATCCTCATGTCCTCCTCCTCTTCATCCATGAACCTCCTCTTTGGTCCTTCTGCAGACCGCCTCATGGCTCCAGCCTCAGCATCCTTTCACCAACATCATCACTGATCTTCCTCTCAGCGGCTCCAAACATCTCCATCTGCTTCCCTGCATGGATCTCCATGATCTGTTCGTCAGATGGATCCATTCCTGGTCCATCCTGATCCCAAAGAGAACCTCAACATCTTCATCTCTGCTACCTCCACCTCTGACTCCTGTCTCTGCATCAGAGTCTCTAAACCAACAACCAACATGGCTGCCCTCACCACCGTCTTCACAGTTGTTCTTTCATTCTTGGTGATTGTAATAAAAGTTTTATATTACTTTTTAATCAAAAATCTGATTTCAAAAATTAACAAAGTTGTAAAAGACTCTTAGCTAAGCGGAGAAGAAATCAAAAAAAATTAAAATGCAAGAATTCACATCAACCAGGATGTGGTAAAACCAGCTGTCAAGCACAGAGGTGGAGGGTTGATGATGAGGGCTCATTCTGATGCTACAGGGCCTGAACCTTGCAGTGGATCATAGACTTCTGGAGTTAAGCAAGAGTTCATCTATTATTAAATCAAATTAATGTCAAAGAGAGCTCAGTGTCGTAAAACATCTGCATTAAACTAAATCATGTTTCTGGATTTGACATTTTAGACAGGAAGTCAGAATCATTTTAGTACGTTTAGAAACTGGATCTGGGTTGTCTGCAGTGTACGAAGGAAGTGATTTAAGAAAGAAACTAGCAAACTTGGTCTTAAGTGCAGCGGTGGATCCATTAGACCTCCAGCCACCTTAAAAACTCAGGAAGGTTCTGGGTGAAGCTATAATACATTTAAAGGTCTTTCTTTACATTTTCTAAGACAAAGAAGAGAACCATGGAAGCAGCAGGAAGGTCCTTTAACGACATGTTTGCTGTTGGTACTGATCATTGCTATCTGGATTTTTGTTTACACGTTTTCTTGATATTTTCAACAGTTTGTAACTGTAACCAAAGTTATTTTTCAACTGTGTCAGTGGCTGGCAAAAATTAACTATGCCGTCTGCTTTTATTCTGAAAATTTCTTAACTGAAAGGAAGTGATGCTTGATGATGGTACTTTCAGAAATGTTATTAACTGTAACTTAATAATCCAATAAAACTTCAGTTTTAATCATATAATTTGACATTTATATAATTGATTCAGTTTTATATTAGTTATATTAAAACATCATGATTCATCTGAATGAGTTCGAAAAAAAGTTTGATGTTAACAGTCTTTACTATGAGTCAAAAAATTGGTGAAAAGTGAAACAGGGGGAAGTGGGGGGAGCTACATACATGAGTTGAATAGACATTTATGATCCATAAACTCTCTGGGCTCCAGATCTTTAAATCTGTAACCGTTCTGATGTTTTTAAACAAATATTAAAGAACGAAAATCAAAGACGATTCATGTGACTCAAATGTTTTACACTTAATGTCACCAGGAAGCATCTCCATGGTTTAATGAAAGAGGTGGTGTGGTAATGTGCTTACATAAAGAAGACAGCACTGGTGGAGGGTCTTTAGCTCGTTACTGTGGTTTTCTGACCAGCTGAGAATGCTTGCAGAGCAGAAATAATGCTCCTCAGACACGTCAGCCGTGAAGAGCTCGAATCTCTCCAGATTATTCCTCAAATATTTACTGTAAACATGTTTAAAGCTTTGGTCATTAGGACGGAGGACAGATCATAGAACCATCAGATCCGGCAGTCAGTGGTTCAATCCCTGACCTCTGCTGCTCAAGAGTCTTTGGCAGAGAGTCTGAACCAACACTGACCCGGATGTAATCGCTGGTGCATGCAGGATTGTGTATGATAGGGAAATCGCTGCATAGGCTAAGTATACAAACATTTACAGACACTGGAGTGCCGAGTCGACGGGTGGATCGCAGCGTGAGAGATTCTCCATGAACCCATTCACATGTGAGGACTCCTTCAGGGTTTGAAATGGCTGTTTTATTGGTGCTGCACTGTTTTCTAGTAACCCAAAGCTGGTATTTTAAAGGTTATTGATCAAAAGAACATACACAGAACACAGCAGCTGTCACACACATTTTTTTCTTGTTGTAGTTACATGGATTGTCATGAATTGTTTCCCCAGCTGGTTTAGAAAAACAAATCATTTAGAAACTGAGGCTGGTGCACCAACAGCAGCTTTGATGAACCTCCAAGAAAGCAAATGATGACTGTTTTCACCCAAACAAGTATCTGGTTAGACCTAGAGGTGTCAAAATTATCGCTTTGATCGCGATTCATTAATTACAGAACTATTTGCGAGTTGGTTTTATAAATCGCGTTAATCTCACTTTTGATCTAAAACTATTGTCGTGTTCTCAAATATAAAGCAAAGATCCTACAGCTTACTTGTGTGAATGATTTATTTGAACTCAGCTAAAACCGTCTGTTACATCTCTCCCAGGGCTCCTCCCATGTAGCAGTAATCAGGTTACAATAAGATAGATTTATTTGATTAATTAGTTATAGGTGATGATTGATTGATCGCACAAAAAATTAATCGCCTGACATCACTAGTTAAACCGAGTAGGTAAAAATTCACTAACCACAACAATGTCCTTTAAACTCTAAAAAATTCTAACCTTCATAGAAAAGAAAGAGTCCAGCATTATGGAATGGTAGATGGCGTAAACTTATATAGCGCTTTTCTACCTTCCTCGAAGGCCCAAAGCGCTTAACAGTCACAGACCCATTCACCAATTCACACACACATTCACACACACATCCACACACACATTCACACACTGGTGGCGGCTCCGCTGCCAAACACTGGCGCCAACCTTCCACCAGAGGAAAGGTGGGGTTCAGTGTCTTGCCCAAGTACACTTCGATGTCCCGGCAAGGCGGAATCGAACCTGCGAATTTCCTATCAGAGGTCGACCGCCCTACCACGGCACCACAGCCGCCCTCTGTGAAAACACAGATATGCTCGCGATTGAAAATGTATGTAGATTTGGAAAACTGGACAGATTCTGTACAGGAGACGCCGCATGGAGGAGATTGATTCCTAATCAGGTTGCAGAACACAGAGTACTGTTTAAAAAGAAACATGCAAAATTGCACAGAAAAAACCTGCAGAACAGCTTTGCCTATGGCAAACAATTTTCTATTTTGCATTAGAATGTGAAGAATCATAATTTTAGTTCAACGTTTGGACCCATGCTTCTAAGTTTCAGAACATGTCACAGATGTAAAAAGGAAACAATAATAATAATAATAATAATAATACCCTGCAACACCCCCTGATGGCAGAGAAATGCCAGAGCAAATATAATGTATTAACCTGTTTAAAAAAACCTAACAAATGAGTAAGGTGGCTTTTTTCAAAAGCTCTTTTGTCTAAACTGCACTCTCTGTGAAGGATTCAGGTCTTTGGAGTCTGCTGGCTATTAATCTTAAGTCTGTAGCCTATTTTTGCTTTTTCTATAAAATAACCAACAGGGTTTACTTGGTGGCGCACTAGTTAGCACTCTTGCATCGCAGCAAGAAGGCTCTGGTTCAAATCCCAGCAGGGGCCTTTCTGTGTGGAGTTTGCGGGTTCTCCTCGTTCATGAGTGGTTTTTTTCTCCAGGCACCACAGCTTCCTCCCACATAAGTTATTCTAAATTGGTATATATGTTGGCCTGTGTTGGACTAGTGACCTGTTCAGGGTGTACTGCGCCTTCAACCAACAGTAGCTGGGATAGGCTCCAGCAACCCCAAAAGAGATCAGTGGGCTGGTTGTGCCATCAGCAGTTGTATCACATGCATGTTTTGCCAGGTCAACTGGTGGTGTGCTCATGTTTTTCATGCATAAGGTTTTGGTTTTAAACTGTTGACAGTAGGGATGGGTACCGAGCCCCGGTACTGAACGAGCCCCGGGGCAACATTCTTCAAGACCGCAGTATCTGTGAGATCTGACCTCAACGGTTGTGCTATCGGTACTGGAGAAGTCGCATTTTTTTTGTGTCCCACAAGATATAAACTAGACCTGTGACGGTGTGGGATTTTTGATCACCGCGGTGAGGAAGCAGCAGGAGTCGTGGTGTCGTGGTTAACCGCAACCCCCGGTGGCCGCATCGCAGATGAATACAATTCATGATTACAACAAAGTATTCTTTTTTAACAAATAACAGTAACAACTAATTACTATCTAACTAATGAACTAACTACTTATGTGTTGTAGAAATAGTTTGTGTATGTGTGTCAGCGCGCTGCGTGTGTTGGAGGAAGGAGCGTGTGCAGCGCGAGAGTGAGTGAGAGCGTGCACAAGTGTTTGGGGTGCGCGAGCGTTCATGTGTGGTGTTACGAGTGAAGAACAGTAATAAAGGTTTTCCTCCAGAAAAACGCTGATTGATTTTTTATTAAAGCGCTCTGGAGAACAGCTGTGACGGTGTGGATTTTGATCACCGCGGTGATGAAGCAGCAGGAGACGCGGTATCGGGAGTCTTGCGACCTTTGCGATTCTTGCAAAATCCTCCGCATTTGTGATCTTTTAACAATCTTTATCGTTTAATCTTTATCAGGCACACTTGTCCAAATGTTTGTTAATGTAAATTTATAATAGGCAAATCACTTGGGAGCAACTCAGTGCAGTCTCCATTTCTGCGGCCACATTCAGAAGGTGGGGTCAGAATTTGGCGTCAACGACATAAAGCACTGATCCATCCTGCCTTGTATCAATGGGTCAGCCTGGTGGTGGTAGTCTGCCCCAGGGCAGCTGTGGCTACAACCATAGCTTACCATCACCAAGTATGAATGAGGAGTGAATGAATAATGGACACAATGTAAGCGCTTTGGGTGTCTTGAAAAGCGCAAATAAATCCAATCCATTATTATTATTATTATTAGTATCATGGCGTGGGGGATATTTTCTTGGCTCACTATGGACCCCTTAGTACCAGTTGAGCATGGTTCCAACCACACAGTCTACCTGAGTATTGTTGCTGACCACGTCCGTCCCTTTCTGACCACAGTGTTCCATCTTCTGATGGCTACTTCCAGCAGGATAAGGCTCCATGTCATAAAGATGGAATCAGGTTTCTAGAACGTGACAATGAGACCTGCACAGTCACCAGAACCCAATAGAGAACCTTTGGGATGTGGTGAAACGGGAGATTGACATCATGGATGTGCAGCCCACAAATCTGCAGCAACTGTGTGATGCTGTCGTGTCAACATGGACCAAACTCTCTGAGGAATGTTTCCAGAACCTTGTTGGATCTGTGCCACCAAGGATTAAGGCAGTTCTGAAGGCAAAAGGAGGTCCAACCCGGTACCAGCAAGGAGGATCTAAAAAAGCAGCCAGTAAGTGTTTATCATATAGAATACTGAAGATAACCTAAAAATTTTAAGACAGCTGTCAACAATATTCATTCGTATTGCTAATCTCAAACCTTGTAGATTTCAAATCTCTGTCTGTAATCCACATCTTTCTTCCTAATTTTTTTCTCCTCTTTTCTTCACCTGCATTCACCATCTTCTTTTTTTCCTCCTCCCATTCTTCCTCTATGACTTTCTCCGGGTGAGCCCCTGCCCTCCACCCTCCTGGCATATCTGTCGTTCCACCTCTCCTGTGTCAGCGCTCTGTCGCTCAGCTGTCACTTTCAGACTGGACTTCAAACCCACACAAACACTGCTGCACACAGACACACGCACTGTCAGAAAACTATCAGCCGACGGCGTGCGAGGCCTCTCGTCTTCTGTCGGCGGTGTGGCTCCTGGTTCTCTCACAGCACAACGTGCACACACAGCTATGCATCAGTGGACTCCCATGAAGGGACAAAGTGAAGTGTGGATATTATTAGAGCGTTGTTTAACACCACAAACACACACACACCTAACTGACAGGTGGTCCAGAGAAGTGACTGCTCACAGCAACTGCACGCTGAATGTGCACGTGTGCACAGGGTGTCCAAAACTGCACCGACATCAAATAATAAAAGCAAAGAAGAACAAAGGCAGAGGTCAAATAATCCCACACACTTTTTCTTTGATGGACTGATTTATTGATGGATTATCTTTGTTGTTTACTTTCTATTATATAGTGCTTAAAATGAGATTTCTTATATTTCTGTGGTAGCTGCCTGGCAAATACTATGAATAAGAAAATTAAGCTTTAAAGCATTTATTGTAGTTATTAATTAAATTATTTGAATAAAGTAGATTAGGCTAATTGATTGAAAATGAAAAAAGGTCAAGATAAATATTATAAAAAGTACTATTTTGCATATTAAAAAATTAAAAAAAAACCTGCTCCATGCATGAAATAAATCTAAGAAATTACTTTAATAAAAAAAAAGATTAATTTTTTTATCCCACAATTGGAATAAAATCATTTTAAAAAATAGCACAGAAGAGCTGATTTTCTCTCTATAAAAAAAGCAGTAAATTAACTACACACTCCTTAGACATTTGTTGTGTGTGAGACATTTTCAAAACAGGTTTTAACACAAGAATTTAGTTCAGTTTTTGCTTCTTGTGTATGGGATTTGTCACTAAAAGCATAAAGTTACAATAAAAAAAATGCTGGAATGTCTTAGTAAAACACTAAAATAACAAAAATAAGGGAAGAACAGCAGAAAATAAACTCAGAAATACTTGGCAATGCTGATAATCTTATAAAAACTTATCAAGGAACACCAGCCAAAGAAAGAGTTTTTATCAATCAACAGTTACTCCATCTAAAAGAAAATGCAGAAATAAGAAAAGAATATCCAAAAACATGCTTCATAGGTTAATTGGCAACTCTAAATTGTCCATAGGTGTGAGTGTGAGTGTGAGAGTGAATGGATGTGTGATTGAAGACATTCTACCCTGCGACAGACTGGCGACCAGTCCAGGGTATCCCTTGCCTACGCCCAAGTGGCCGGGATAGGCTCCGGCAACCCCGTGACCCCGAAAGGGAATAAACGGTCAAGAAGATGAATGAAAAAAGAAAAGAATATCTACAAACACCAAGTTGGACAGTTCAAAGTGCTTCAAATAAAATAAAGAGAATGTGAGGAGCAGCTAAGAATGAACACAATCGTTTTGTAGAAGCCCAGGCACTAATACTATTGCTAAATCAACAATTCAATACAAAATTAGCAGCAAAAAAGTTAATTCTAGAAAAGAAATGATAATTATGACTAAAATGACAGCTAAATGATAATAAAATGATAATAAAATTCATTCATTTTAAAGGTTAAATTATCAAAAGAAATCACAAAAATTGCAGAAAAAGTCTAAGAATGTTATAAACGCTGAGACTGCTGCTTAACACTTAAACTCCCGTTTGTTTAAATATCAAACATGAAGTCAATTTTTACGAGAGAGACATTTTACAAACTATTTAAAAAAAGCCTAAAACATAACAAAAGTCATAACTTAGAGAAATCATTATGTCCAAGGTAAACACCCCAAAAAATGCAGA
This sequence comes from Oryzias latipes, assembly GCF_053564925.1. Taxonomy (NCBI): domain Eukaryota; kingdom Metazoa; phylum Chordata; class Actinopteri; order Beloniformes; family Adrianichthyidae; genus Oryzias; species Oryzias latipes. Next base: position 4,540,182 of record NC_136256.1, on the reverse strand, counting down.
TTGCTGAAATTATTTTCAAAACGGCAGAAGCTAAATGAAAAAAAAAAATAAGGGTATTCTGAACTTATTCTCTAAATATTTACAAGTTTTAATATCTAAGTGTTTCTGTCTTGTATTTCTTATTTCTTTGTTAAAATGACCAAACTCTCCCTTCAAAGGAATCCTTTAAAAAGCCTTTAAAAAATCCAAATCCAGATGTTTCCACAGTTTTCAAGGACTAATATGAGTAAACCTTAATTAAGTACAAAATTTCTTTACAGTGGATTTCAGACAGTTATGCTTCATAAAGTCTAATGGTGAAGCTATTCTAAGTAAAACATGTTTTACAAGAAAGTTATGGCTGTGTTTATGATGGAGCCCAAACTAATCCTTAATGTTTTTGTTATACATGTGCTTTATGCATCTACTTTTAGAAGAAATTGATCATTTGTTTGCATTTCTTTGTTCTAAGGACACTGAGCTTCTCCCTTTGGTGAGTTCCAACACAATCAGGAAACTAACCAGCATCAGGTAAACATGCATCATGCTATTAATGGCAGCTGCAACGCAGCATTTTTGGAAATTCACTGGGTTTTAAATTTATAATTGAAAAGCGTCTGTCAATCTATCCATTTTCTTAGGCCACTTTGTCCCTTTCAGGGTCACGGGGCTGCCAGAGCCTAGGCAGGCAACTGTTGGGCGAAGCGGGATTCACCCTGGACAAGTCGCCAGTCTGTTGAAGGCCCACACAATCACACACACTCACAGTCACAACAAGGGAAACTCTAGAGCAATGAATGAACCTGTGAAGCATGTTTTTGGACTGTGGGAGGAAGCCAGAGCACCCAGAGAAAACACAAGGAGACCATGCAAACTCTAACTGAAAAGCAACTGTAAATGAAGACATCCAATAAAGGACAAACTGCAGCTGATTTCAGCTTTGCAAACATTCAGTGTCTGCATGTGTTTACAGGTAATGTAGAAGTGGTGATCATTGGGAACCTCAGAGTGAAAATCATAAATAAAATACCAGAATGTGAGTAAACATTGTACAGATATTTCATCCATGTTGGAGTTAGAGTCCTTAACACCTGCCTCCAGAGGTGTGGACAGAAGAAGAAGCGTCTTCTGCATGTTTGTGCGTTCTGTCAAATCTCATTTTGAGTAAATCTCCCGGCAAAGCCGCCTTTCAGCCTCGTCATCCTCAGTCTCACACTTCCTTCCTTAGACGTCAATATTCAGGTTCATTTTAATTTAGCTCTAAAGGAGGTCAGACAAGCGAGCTCATCACCCTGTTATAGCTTTGTCACGCACACACACGCACACACACACTCGTTCATTCCTTTCTGCTCTACTTCTGCAGCCGGCGGAGAAGGAGGCCGAGAATCGACTGCAGACAGACCAGCAGACAACAGGATTCATTACCGAGCTTTCTCCCGCTCTTTTAGGAGAGCTTCTGTGTCAAAGCGTACCAATGAGTTCACATGTTACAACGCTTCATTTGCTTCAACTTCCCACTCTGAAGCTTTTTCTCAAAGCACGCTGTGTTTATTTTGAAAAAGCTGCAGAAATTTGTTAACGAGCAGAAGCCGCTCTGTGACACTTCCTCACACGTCTCACTGTTCGTTCGGGCGGTGACCTCAAACTGAAACGTTTCAGAAGTTTAACACAAAATGTTATTTTGGTCATCGAGTCATCTGTGAGTTTTTAGATAAGTAATGTTCATTTAGGCAGCATTTACTTTGACTTTTAATCATGGTTTAGTTAAGATCTTTTCAACCAGATCTCTGTTCTAAAGATTTGTCCATGTTTTGGTCAAACTTTCCAAGTTAACCTGAACCAACAATCTGCCTTTCATTTTGTGCTGCAGATTCCTATTGGAATGAGATATATTTTAAGGATAGTATTAATAAAAATAGTATTAATAAAATAGTATTAATAAAATTAACATAAACCTCTGCAGGATCCGTCGACCACTGCATTTTCTGAGCTTTGAATTTTGGATCCCAACAGTCAATGGTTGCTTGGCGTCCTTTGGCCACCAGATGTCCCTGTTCTTTGTTGTTGTCCAAACCGAAGCCTCGAAGCTTTAAATATTTTTTGTTTTGTTAAAGGTAAAATCTTTACTTTATAAGTTTTAATTTGATATTAACATTTGTTTTTCTTCTACATTTTTCTGTTGGTGTTGGTTTTCCCATTTTTTACTCTTTTCTTTCCTGCTCTGAGGTTTGTAACGATCAACCAAAACTGGTTTCCAGCAATGAATTAAAACCGTGTTTAAATTGATCAATACATTGCAGTAAATAACTTTATTACTTAAATTGTATTGTTTGTGTCAGCAGTTGTATCCAATATTTAGTTAATTGTCATTTCCATTTTTTCTCTAAACTGTAATTTTCACCCTTCAAGGCTCCTACTTTGAATTTTAAACATAGAGTTATAGACATAACTTTTATGTTTTTAGTAATTGCTGATTACCAGACAGCTTTAAATGATTAAAATGAGTTCATATGGAAAACATAGTTCACATTTTTTTTTAATTGTCTCTTTAGGAGGGGGAGGGAGACACTTTTCTATCTTTAAGACTAAACCTGAAACATCCCCTTACATGATAAAGTTAATAGTTCCAGTTTACATTAGTGGCTCTGAGCTGTACCCCAACTTGTGCTACTAAAGATATTTTAGAATGTGTTTTTCTCATCTTCTCCCCTTAACACCTTTCCTCTGTCAGCTCTCTTTCTAATCCATGATTGTATGAGCCGGTTTCAGTCCTTAACTTGTATCTCCTTGCAGATGTTTCAGTGTTTGCGTTTGTCTCCTTCCTGTTGTCTCATTGAGCCTGTTGTAAGTCCACACATAAATAAGAAAACCGGGAATAAAAAGTTGTTTTCAAACTGAGTGTGGAAATGTTAATGATCAAGACACCCTGTTCTATATGGCAGTTAACTATCTGATCTAGTCTGGAGAACATGTCAAAACCCCGCCTGTCTGTAGCACGAAGTCGCTCCGTTACCTGCTTTCACATAGGAACTACTGTATCTGTCAAATAAACATGTTGCTGCTGTTCTTCATTTGTTCTCTGCGAGAAGAAACAGTGGTTGCCTTGGATACAGAAATGCTGCTCTGCATGTCTTCTGTTTCCTATGTGTCGTTCACACATGCACAGATGTTTTGTCCTCAAACAGATGTTCCAGAGATTCTGTGCTTGTACGTCTGTCTCTTAATGCTGCCATTACTGCCTATAGTCTTTGTTTTATGACAAATGTTCCAGTGCTTCTGCTTAGAGGCAGTTGGGTGGGGGGTGGGTCTCTTAACTGCACTCACAGACCCCAACGGGTCACTTCTGAAAGGTTTTTTTTGCTGAGTCTGGTTCTGCTGGTGGTTCCTTTCCTGGACTGTATCTGAGACCTGGAGACGTCTGTGTGACGTCCTCCACAGAAGATGGCTCACTTCCTGCTCCAACGAAAAGAAGTCCATTCAGTCGCCATTTTCCGCGATACGTCCAGTTAGAACCAGACGACATCAGCAAGCAAGGATGATGAGAACTGATCAACGATTTTATGGAACGCACTCTCACTAATCAGGAGTGAGCCTGATGGTAGTCCACACCCCTACCATTTAAAAGACTTGGTGAAATCTGTCAATCAAATGTTCAACATGAGACCCCCTACTATTGATTGAGGCACCCGATTGGTCAGTTTACACCTTGAATAATTTGAAAACAGAAAAAATATCATGAAAAAATGAGGATTATCAAGAACATGTTAGAAAAAAGGTATCAGAGCAAGAATGGTTATTCTGACCAATAGAATGACAGCTGTTTATTTCTCTATAGAAGTTTATGGAGTTTTGGCTTTTTGGAACCAGCAGGTACTTCCTGTTTGGAACACCAGGGGTTAGGGGTGACTTAGTCCAGTTCTCTTTTAGAGTCAATGATTTCTTCCAAATCTTCTGTCTCCACTGTCGCCTTTTGCTTGCTCAGAATGTTAGACTGTTAAGAGTCACACCTGAAACCCTTCCAATCTTTAGGTCCCTCCTATAGGGTGCCATTATAATAAAGTTAAGATAATCCAGCCCTTTTAGTGTGATACAACTGAATTGTATAATAATGATCAAGAATCTAATGATCATAAAAACATAATTAATAAAACGGGTGGACATATTTTGCTTTTTGTGTGGTGCTTTGACACAAACTTGGTTGTAAACTGATGCTTTTTCCATCCATCCATCCATCTTCCTCCGCTTATCCAGGACCGGGTCGCGGGGGCAGCAGTCTAAGCAAAGATGCCCAGACTTCCCTGGCCCCGGCCACTTCCTCCAGCTCCTCTGGGGGGACCCCGAGGCATTCCCAGGCCAGCCGAGAGACATAGTGTGTCCAGCGTGTGTCCAGCGTGTCCTGGGTCTTCCTTGGGGCCTCCCCCCAGTAGGACATGCCCGGAACACCTCTCCAGGGAGGCATCCAGGAGTCATCCGTACTAGATGCATGAGCCACCTCAACTGGCTCCTTTCGATGTGGAGGAGAAGCGGTTCTACTCCGAGCTCTCCACGGGGGACTGAGCTCCTCCCCCTATCTCTAAGGGAGCCAGCCACCCTATGGAGGAAGCTCATTTCAGCGGCTTGTTTTCGGGACCTTGTTCTTTCGGTCATGACCCAAAGCTCCTGACCATAGGTGAGTATTGGAACGAATATGGACCTGTAAATTGAGAGCTTTGCTTTCTAGCTCAGCTCTCTCTTCGCTCGCTGTGCTGATGCTTAATCAACAGACTGAATTTACTAAAAAAAAACACTTTCTCTTTTTATCACCTGCTAACATCAAACTTCGCAGAGCAAAACAGCTGTCAATATTGCAGCAAAGATTTGAGCTAATTAATAAAGTTCTGCACATGAAAAAATGACCTGCATTGATGGTTAACTGTAACATCAGAAGCTGTGAAATGTATCTTTAAATCTAAGATAACGATTCAACTTTACTGTAATCAGATAGCAATATTTCAAATAAGTTTTACCAGCTGGGTGGAGAAGATGAAGTAACTATTGATTGATTCTGCCCATTTAACACACACACACACACACTCACACACACACACACTCACACGGTGACCCAGTTAGATCCATCCTATTCCTCCGTCCTCCCCACCTGGTCTCTTTAGTTCTGTTATTCCTAATGTGTGTTTGCATGTGTGTGTGTGTTTGTGCACGTGTGTGTGAGTGTGCATGTGAGGCTGTTCTCTTGTTCTTCTGTTGTCCCCCGTGGCTGATTAAATCACTTCCTATTAGGACCACGCTCTGTCTCTCTGTGCTTCTGTCAACACGTGTCAGCTGCCACACTTTTCAGTCTAATTCCTCTTTGAGGCGACTTTTTAAACACTCGGTTTTAAAAACGCTGTGTCATTTTTGAGACCCGACAGGTTTCTGCTGTCCGCTTTTGCCGCTCCTCATCTGAGCATGCAGCTCTGAAACTGAATGGAGCATCAGCAGAACCAGAACCTGCAGCTTCCCAAAGGCCAGAACCAGCATTAGCCGTGTTGTTTGCTCATTCAGAGGCTTCAGTCCAAATCAAACATCTGAGGGAGAATTTGAGTTTGAAAAGCAGCTGAGCTTCTGCGTTGTTCAGCGGACTTCACCCACTGAGGGGTGGAGCAGAATACCTGCACAGGTGAGCTTCCCAAATATGAGGAAGGATAGAGCTAGAACTCAGGGACTCCTGATTTTCAGACTGGTTCAAAGCATGATGGTAAATGTATCGAAATGTCCAACCTCCCTAACAATACAATTCGCTGGTGCCTCGTAATATTAAAAAAAATGACAGAGGAACTTTTTTATCATGATGTAATTTTACATTTTTATCTAAATGTATCCAATTAATTTAGAAATATTGTCTGATTCACTTTAAGATCTTCTTTTCATAACAAGTCTGAATTTAAGTGCATAATTATGAACAATTCAAAGTATGACTTTATTATATATGATTTTATTCAGTAAACAATAAATTGTATCATCCCAACAGGAGGTTTGGAAGAGATTTTTACGCCGGATGCCCTTCCTGACACAACTCTGTATTTTATCCTGGTTTGGGCCAGGGGGACTATAGTAAGGCAGCAGCGTGAAGGGTCTTAACCCAGCCGTATTGAAGAGTTTGATTGACAATAGTCTACAGCCAATCATAACACAGAATACAATGCACTGTGAAAGTTAAATTTAAAAAAAAAAAAAACATTACACCAAAATTGCACAGAGCTGTGGAGTCATTTCTGTTGTGATCAGTGTGACCAGGTGGGCGTGGCTGACTTTTTCCCTGGTGCCTCCCTACATGGCACACCTGATCCTCATCTCATCAAGGTCTTTAAATGCCTGAGCCTGTTGCTTCTCCATGCCGGATTATCACTTTTCCATTGCTCTACATATCTGTGGTTTTCCAGTTTAGCTCCCTGATTCTGCTGCCTGTCCAATTCTGTTCCTTGTCCTGTGAGGAATAAAAACTGTTTAACTGCCCTCGGAGTCAGATTCTGCATTGGGGTCCTACCGCTCACCATAACAGAATAATCCGGCATCAAAATATGGACCCCGCAGCGTTTGAAGAGGTTAAACATGCCCTTTCGTCCCAAGGGGCCCTTGTTGGACGGCATGATCAAGCTCTCCAGGAAATCATGAACACCCTTCAACATCTTTCCACCGGAATAAATCGTCTCGGCGGTCGCCTGGAGGAGGTCTCGTCTCAACTCACCTCAGGAAGATCCCCGGATCCAGTTCAAGCCGCAGTATCGGATCCAGCCCCGTCACTTGCTCCTCACGTTCTTGCATCATCTCCCCGTGAGCCCTTCATCCCCACTCCCAGCAGGTACTCCGGAGAGATAGGTCTATGCAAATCATTTATCCATCACTGTAGACTCGTGTTCGATCAGCAACCTCTCACTTATTCCTCTGAAAGATCCAAAGTGGCGTTTATCATGAGTTTACTGTCAGGCAAAGCCTCTGCCTGGGCTGTTGCATTAGCCGGCAGTAATTCTCCCCACTGCGACTCTTTGGCTTTATTCACGGCTGAAATGCTCAAAGTTTTTGATCATCCTCTCCAGGAAAAAGAGACTGGAAATCGCCTGCTCTCCTTACGCCAAGGTCCCGCTTCAGTTTCGGAGTACTCCATTGACTTCCGCATCTCCGCTGCGGAGTGTGGCTGGGATGAAAAGGCCCTCACCGGAATATTTTACCGGGGTCTTAGAGAGGAGATCAAAGACGAACTAGCTGCTCGTGACGAAACTTCCAACCTAGAGGAGTTAATTTCCCTCTCCATAAGGCTGGATAACCGCCTTCGGGAGAGACGCAGGGAAAGAGCAGCTCGACCCTCTCGTCCCGCCAGCTCCTTGCCGGTCACGCCCCTTCATCTGCCGGTGTTCCCTCCACCTGCAACTCAGCGGGACTCCGCGACCACGCCTCCCCAGGAACAGAGCACGCCGCGCTGCAGCGAGGAGCCTATGCAGCTCGGCAGGATGACTCTCACACCTGAGGAACGTCAGCGCCGCATCTACCAGCGGCTCTGCCTCTACTGCGGCCAGTCTGGCCATTTCCGGCCCAACTGCCCCGTACGGCCAAAAGACCGGGCTCATCAGGCTCAGGAGGGGCACTGGTGAGCCGAACCCCTGTGGATCCCTCCTCCAGACGCATCCATCTTCAAGGTACGATCTCATATGACACCACAACATTACAGATCCAGGCTTTAATGGATTCCGGTGCAGATGACAATTTTATTGACTCTCAGTTTGTGTCTCAATCCAACATCCCCACTGAACTTCTACCAAACCCTAAAAAAGTGTTTGCTCTGGATGGTAGACTGTTATCCTGTGTCACTCACCGAACACGTCCTGTGTCCCTGCTGGTTTCTGGCAACCACAGAGAACTGATTAGTTTTAACATCATTTCATCTCCATCCTCTCTGCTGGTGTTGGGTCTGCCCTGGCTTTCACTCCATAATCCACACATAGACTGGTCTTCTCAATCCATAGTTAATTGGAGTCTTTTTTGCCATTCTCACTGTTTACATGCTGCTGTACCACCTGTTTCCACCTCTCCTGAGCCTCCTAAACTTATTGACCTTTCTTGTGTACCATCGGATTATCATGACCTCAGGGAAGTTTTTTCTAAGGACCGTGCTTCCTCTCTGCCCCCTCATCGACCCTATGACTGTGAGATTGAGTTGTTACCTGGTGCTTCTCTACCCTCCAGTAAACTGTACAACCTCTCCAAGCCTGAGAGGGATGCGATGGAGACATATATAACAGAGTTTGGCTGCTGGACTCATCCGTCCATCCTCTTCCCCTGTTGGAGCGGGATTTTTCTTTGTTGATAAGAAGGATGGGTCCCTTCGCCCATGTATTGATTACACAGGTCTAAACAATATAACAGTCAAAAACAAGTATCCTCTCCCACTCATGGACTCTGCTTTCAGCTCCCTCCAGACTGCAACCATCTTCACCAAGCTCGACCTCCGAAACGCTTACCATTTAGTGAGAATAAAGGAGGGTGATGAGTGGAAGACGGCCTTCAATACTCCTCTGGGACATTTTGAGTATTTAGTGATGCCGTTTGGACTGACTAATGCTCCAGCTGTTTTTCAATGTCTCATCAATGACGTTCTGCGTGACATGTTGAATAGATTTGTGTTTGTTTATCTTGATGATATTCTGATTTTTTCACGGACTCTTGATGAGCACGTTCAACATGTCAGGCTTGTGTTACAGAGGCTGTTAGCAAACAGGCTCTATGCTAAAGGTGAGAAATGTGACTTTCATGCCTCCAGTGTCAGTTTTCTTGGGTTTGTGATTGAGAAGGGCCAACTCAAGCCAGATCCTGCCAAGATCAAAGCTGTAGAAGGGTGGCCTACACCCACAACCAGGAAGCAACTCCAAAGGTTTTTGGGGTTTGCCAACTTTTATCGGAGGTTCATCAGAAACTACAGCTCTGTGGCTTCTCCCTTGACCAAGCTGACCTCTGTACGAGAACCCTTCTCCTGGTCCTCAGGAGCTGAGGCAGCCTTTATTAAGTTGAAAAATCTTTTTTGTTCTGCTCCTGTACTGTCTCATCCTGATCCTACAGCTCAGTTCATGGTGGAAGTGGACGCCTCAGAATCTGGAGTTGGGGCGGTGCTCTCTCAGCGTTCATCCTCAGATCGGAAGATGCACCCCTGCGCTTTCTTCTCCCGACAGCTGTCTCCTGCGGAGAGGAATTATGACGTGGGGAATCGTGAGCTGTTGGCAGTTGTGCTGGCCTTGAAGGAATGGCGCCACTGGCTGGAAGGAACATCTCAACCTTTCCTGGTATGGACAGATCATAAGAACTTGTCGTACCTCCGTTCTGCCCGCAGACTGAATCCCCGTCAAGCTCGGTGGTCCCTTTTTCTGGGACGCTTCAATTTCACCCTCACTTACCGCCCAGGGTCCCGCAACCTAAAGCCTGATGCCCTGTCCAGGCAATTCGAGCTGCCAGCCTCCTGTGATACTACTCAGGACACAATCCTACCTCACTCCTGTGTTGTCGGTGCTGCCATCTGGGAGGTGGAGCGTGAGGTTGAGAGAGCTCTGAAGGACCTTCCCTCTCCACCTGAATGTCCCACAGGTCTTCTGTTTGTTCCCCCATCTGCTCGTTCCTCTGTGCTGCAGTGGGGCCACAACTCCAAGGTGGCTTGCCATCCTGGAATACACCGGACTTTGACGTTGCTTAAACAGCGGCTCTGGTGGCCCTCCATATCTGCGGACACACGGGAGTTTGTCCAGGCTTGCTCTGTCTGTGCTCGTGGTAAGGCTTCTCATCGAGCACCAGCAGGTCTTCTGCGACCACTCCCAGTTCCTCATCGACCCTGGTCCCACATAGCTGTGGATTTCATCACTGGCCTTCCACCTTCTGAAGGTAACACAGCAGTCTTGACAATCGTCGACCGTTTTTCAAAGTCCGTCCATTTTGTGCCACTTCCCAAGCTCCCTTCTGCCCTCGAGACAGCCAACCTCCTGGTCCAGCATGTATTCCGTTTGCATGGTCTGCCCCAGGACATTGTGTCAGACCGAGGCCCCCAGTTCACCTCCAGGGTGTGGAACGCTTTCTGTCGGGCCATTGGGGCCACAGCTAGCCTGTCCTCTGGATACCACCCCCAAACCAATGGCCAGACTGAGCGGGCTAACCAGGACCTGGAGGCGGCTTTGCGCTGTGTGGCAGCTACTCATCCTGCTTCGTGGTCAACTCATCTTCCCTGGATTGAGTATTCACACAATTCCTTGGTCTCCTCCGCAACAGGTCTCTCTCCATTCATGGCGTCCAATGGCTATCAGCCTCCCCTCTTCCCCTCTCAGGAAAGAGCCGTGGCCGTCCCTTCTGTCCAGGACCATCTCCTCAGGGCCCGTCGTGTTTGGCACGAGACCCGGGCAGCCCTCTCCCGCACTGCCTCTCGGAACCGTGCTCTGGCGGACCGCCGCAGGGTCCCAGCCCCGGACTACAAACCGGGTCAGAAGGTTTGGCTTTCCACACGAGACATTCCCCTGCAGTGCGAGTCCAGGAAGTTGTCTCCGAGGTTCATTGGCCCTTTTGAGATCGACCGGGTCATCAACCCCTCGGTGGTCCGTCTTAAGTTGCCTGCCTCAATGCACATCCACCCTTCCTTCCATGTGTCTCTCCTGAAGCCTGTCTCCTGCAGTGTTCTCAGCCCTCCGGCCGAGCCCCCTCCTCCCGCCCTGGTCGTGGATGATCATCCGGCGTTTCCTGTTCGCTGCCTTCTGGATGTCCGGCGACGGGGTCGCGGTCTGCAGTATCTCGTGGACTGGGAGGGTTATGGCCCGGAGGAGCGGTCCTGGGTTCCCCGCTCCTTTATCCTGTCCCCTGCTCTCTTTGATGACTTCTATGCCCGTCATCCCGACAGGCCTGGTCGGCCGCCGGGTGGCGTCCCTTGAGGGGGGGGCACTGTTGTGATCAGTGTGACCAGGTGGGCGTGGCTGACTTTTTCCCTGGTGCCTCCCTACATGGCACACCTGATCCTCATCTCATCAAGGTCTTTAAATGCCTGAGCCTGTTGCTTCTCCATGCCGGATTATCACTTTTCCATTGCTCTACATATCTGTGGTTTTCCAGTTTAGCTCCCTGATTCTGCTGCCTGTCCAATTCTGTTCCTTGTCCTGTGAGGAATAAAAACTGTTTAACTGCCCTCGGAGTCAGATTCTGCATTGGGGTCCTACCGCTCACCATAACAATTTCTAAGTCTATAAAAAGAGAGAGAGAAAGGGAGAAAGAGAGAGAAGCAAGAAAAGAAAGCAACCATGGTCAGAAAACATGTTTTAGCATCAACACGTACGTGAGCTTAATCTCCACAGGCCTCTTGTTGACTCAAGTCTGAACCACGGAGTGAAATAAGTTTAGTTTTGGATTCAACTCTGACTCTTTAGCACAGGAACTTCAAATGCTATTTAAACATTTTAAATGGGTTCCTGCCCTGAGGGGTTCGGCATTCTGAAACCTGCATCTGCTGGTCTTTTAAGGAATTGCTAGATCTGGCACTTTCTGGTTTGTTCCAAACCTCGGAGTGGAAGGTTGGTGTCATGGAGCAGAAAAGAGAGTGTGAAAAACAAAAAAAGCTTCAGATTCAAACTATTTGCATTGTTTTTATATTAGAAGATGACAATAAAGTAAACATCTTAACTAGTATTTTATTAATGAAATTAATCAAATGTACAACAAATTGTTTCGGCCCTAGTTTGGATTCAGAGCTGAAATTAAACTAAACTGAGTACATGGAAACACACACACGCACACGCACACACACACACAGACAAGGCCATGTCATCAGTCTGTAAACAACCTGATGGACGACTGACTGTTTCCTGTCTGCTCAGGATGCTGGTGAACCAGTAAACAGATGAAGCTGTAGGAACCAAGGACACTTACCAACCCATCACACACATAAAACCCCCCCACTCATGCACACAGAGTGTACATGGGGGGGGGGGTCGTCTGTCACTCCCTGTCAGCAGCCCGTCATTGATCTGTACCTCTGAGGTTCTTCCCTGTTTCTACACAAAGACAGCAAAGTCTCTGTTTTACCTAAAGTCCGGATCTGCCGCCACGGCGCTCTCAGACCCGCAGAAAGCCCCCGTCAGAAGGAAACAGCTTCATCTTTCAGTCAATCTAAGCGACCCACAGGGTTTTATGAAGAAGCTGAATGAGCAAAAAAACGAAATTAAATCCTGTAAATCACAAAGTAAAACACCTGTAAAGCCCAGAGTTGGTTTAATGACCCTGTCACATGAGGGAAATCACAACCCCGTAAATTTGAGGGATGAAATGTCAACAAACAGAGAGAGAAGCTCTGTCTCATGTGGACCAATTCTGTCTCCAAAGATGCCACACTTTCACACAATAAGAGATGATTCTGTATAAAAAAAAGAAAACTGTCTTCCACTGAAAAAGATTTTACCATTTGATTTATGTCAGCCTTTTAAAGCAACAAGAAATGACAAAACAAACAGGAAAGAGGTTTTCTAGAGAAAAACGTAAGATGGCTGAATGTAAAAAATAATTACAATTATTCTGTCTTTCTACTGTTGGATTCTCCCATTTGATCAAAACATAAAAAGCTTCCAAAATCCTTTTAACAGCTAATATCCTAACTTCTTGATTATTTTTTAGACATCAAATGACTCAAAAATAAGAAAAATGTTTTTGCAAAACCTGTCTCTTAGCCTAAGAAAGGATCAATCTCTTATTTTGAATCTTCTTTTTCATGAGTAAATCAATTTTACAGTCACTGTCTACATTAGATCCCACTCTTAAGAGACCATTTGTAGAATTTTAGAACTCATTACAAACAAAAAATCCAGCTTGTTGGTTTATCAGAACTAAGCAATAAATCCGATTATAGACAGTTTTCCCACTCTTTCCTGTTGATATAATTACTTATATTTTACTTTGTTTAAGTAAAACAAATAAGGTACATTTCTCATCATTATTTTTACCAAAAAAAAAGACCCGTATTTAAATATTCCATGCGTTGAAAGTCGGTGCCTTAAACTTTGACTTTTTGGGAAATATTTTTTGATTATTTTTTTTTCTTTTACCACCAGTTGATCATTTAAGAAGTAAAAATACAAATGAATAAAAACGGAACAAATGTTTACAAATATTTAAATTCTGGATAAACACAAAATAAAAAAGTGGTGGAGTCTCACAGAGTCACTGCACGCATGAAGTGAAAGATGAGCAAAACTTTTGAGCTTTTCCTGTTCAGAAACTAATGGAGGCCTGGCAACTAGGATGAAACACTAAATGTTTCTGAGAACGTCGCCTTTGCTTTTGGATGAGAAATCAGTTCACCTATGGAGTTCATGGGCCCTTTAGAAACATTTTAGGAAGTTTAAAAAGTAAGACAAACGCATCATATCATATATGGTTGGCCGTGGTGCAGCGTCAGGGCAAGAGACCTCTGATCGGAACATTGCAGATTCCCGCCTTGCCCGTCTGCATGTCATGTGTCCTTGCGCAAGGCGCTGGCGGAGCTGCCATAAGTGTGTGAATGTGTGTGTAAAGCACTTCTAAAGCACTTCTACCTTCTAAGAAGGTAGAAAAGCGCTGTACAAATATACATATTTTTACCATTTATTTATCAAACTTCTCATTCAGATATTTATTCAGCCCCATTTACCTTTGACTTCCTTTTATTCAAAGAATCCTTTCTTCCAAAAGCTGAACAGACAGCAAAAAGCTGAAATAAAGAACAGTTTCTAACCACAAGCTGATTGAAGTGGTTTGCAGGTTCCTGTCTGACTTTCAAAACTTGAATCCGTTTTTCTGGCTGAAGGATCAATAATTCTAACTCAGAGCAGAAGCAGGAAGTTCCATCGCAGCTTCAGGACTCCGGCTGAAAAGAGAAAAACCGAGCGCAGCCAAAACTGGGCCGGCGCCTGCTGCCCGTGTCCCGCACTGAACCGGAGCCAGCAGAGACGCCGGGCCTCACTGTGGGACTGGGAGCTTCAGAATGCCAAATGGCAGGCTGGTCCGGGCCGCTCCTGTCTGAGGATCACTTTCCTAAATTTATGGCTGCTGTTTACCTGACTGCTGCTGCCATCAGAGGCTTTTATTGCTGCTTCCTGGATGTTATTAGAGCATATTAACAGAGCGATGGAGAGGCAGTGGAGGTTAAGTCATCTAATCGTTTTTATTATCCACTCTGCTGTGGGGGATTCTTACATCGCGCTGATTTGTTTATGTGCCGTCTAGCAAAAAATAAAGATGGAGAACAAAACACGACAACGTTTTCCAAGACTATTTCACAAGTTAATCCATTTTACAATCACTGGTCTGTTTATAACAAGTCAAACTGAACAAGGAAATGTCTACATCTTTAGACACTATCCTAAACTCCATGTGCTAAACCACAGTCCATATGAGTCAGCAGGGTGTGGGGGGTCCTTCTTCCCACATTGGAAGGGCGGTTAGAATCTTTTCCCCTAAATAACATCCACTCACTGGCGACTTGGCAAAACTGTCCAACTGCTCATTAGCATAAATTTATAATCAGCCAATCATATGGCAGTAACTTAATGCATTTAGGCATATAGACATGTTTAAGACAATCTGCTGCAGTTCAAACTGAGCATCAGAATGAGGAAGAAAGCCGATTTTCAGTGACTTTGAACGTAACACGGTTGTTGGTACCAGACGGGCTGCTCTGAGGATTTCAGAAAATGCTGATCTGCTGGGATTTTCACCCACAACCATCTCTAGGGTTTATGGTCCAAAGAAGAGAAAATATCCAGTGAGCTGCAGATCTGTTTGTGGAAATGCCTTGTTGATGCCAGATGTCAGAGGAGAATGTCCAGACTGGGTCCAGCTAATAGAAAGACAACAGGAACTCAAAGAACCACTGGTTCCAACCAAGAGAGCATCTCTGAACACACAACACGTCTAACCTGGAGGCAGATGGACTACAGCAGCAGAAGACCACCAGGTGCAGCTCCTGTTAGCTAAAAGAACAGTACATCACTGTACTGTTGATTTGATTCTTATTCAAAGTTAATAAAATGGATCCAGCCTGGATTACAGGAAATGCTGCACTTCAACTATAGAATTTAGGATTTAAGAAGACAACATTAATTAAGTTAAAATCCTGATAAATTTGTTTTTCTTCTCTTAATCCGGAAACTAGGATGCAAAATGTTATAATTTAATGAATCATTTTCCATTATTTTAAGAAAACAGGTGAATTAAAACTGTGATTGGTGTTGGTTGGTTGATTGGTGGATTGGTGGATTGGTGGATTGGTGGATTGGTGGATTGGTGGATTGGTGGATTGATTGATTGATTGATTGATTGATTGATTGATTGATTGATTGATTGATTGATTGATTGATTGATTGATTGATTGATTGAAGTCAATACAATAAGGAATTCACACAGGTTTCTCAAACTCATTACAGAAATTATGAAATGCATTGATAAAAACACAGAAAAATAACAAATACACACTTAAGTCACAAATGCTTATTGTGATTATTAACTAAAGATTTGCTGAGCTTGATTTATTGCTTGAAAAGGAGTGGGAAGAAGCGAGTTTATATAATCCCACCCCTACTGAGTTCATTCATTTTATAGTTTAACATAGTTTTCATAATCCGGTTCTGATCAGGTAGATTCAGATCACATCAGATAAAATAATGGTTTAAAACAAAGATGGAGGCGATGAGAGGGGAAGTGAAGACACTCCCCACCAACGCAGTAAGCAAAAAAAAACTGCAGTGCTTTAAAATAAGCATACGTAAAAACCTGCTGGTGTCCACTTCCTGTTTACATTCACGGAGAGCGGACGATGACACACGGGAGGTTCTAACCCCTGAAGGGGGGGCGAAGGGGTGGAGCAGGTGCTGCGCGTGGAACAGGTGGAGGAGCAGGAGCGCCACTCGTGTTAACAGGAGGTCGAGTGACTCCATGTGTCACTGATAAATCACGAGCCCTCAAAACAGCCGGAGTGTCTTCAAGGTCAGCCGAGCGCAGCCGGGGGCCGAGCCGGTGTCAAACAGCAGTGCACGTGTGCAAAGTGGAGGTATGGGGTCAGCGTGGGCAGAGTCGTCTGAACGAGCTGTAAACATCCAGGGGGGCTTTAACTGCCTTTAACCGGGCAGCTGGCTCCTTTGAAAACTGTATGTTTAGGATTATAAAAGCCTGGCAGCAGTTAACCTGAAGCATCTGAAGACTGCGAACGGACAGGAGCGGACAAGTCAGGGCTCCATACGCAGCAGGTCTAACGCTGACTACGACGCCCCCAGCAGCTATGAACCACGCCCAAACCCAAGGCCCGGTTCGACAGGTTAAAAAAAAGTCCACTGAGAATAAAAAACCAATCCAAAGCCACATTTAGGATAAGATGTTTTGACAGTATAGGGAGTATAGGCATCCGCTTTGGTTTTTTCTGGAAGCAAAGTGTAAAACAGCAGGATAAAAGGGGGGGGGGGGGGGGGGGGGGTAATGCTCTTTGAGGTGTCTATTATTAGAAATGAATGGACGACCCGTCGTCCACCTCGAAAAGCATTATGGTCAATTATGAAGAATAAAATCATAACATTAATTATTAGTACTTTGATCTTGTTATTTTTTAGGTTTATATCGTTTTTTACAAGAGGCAGACTTTTTAATAATCTGTGCGTTGAGTTGTCATGGTACCGAGCCTCACCGAACGCGCTCTGCAGGAGCAGAGGAAAGTGGCATTTGGCTGAACATCATGTTAAGTGATCCAAAGCATCGTTTCAGCAACAACCAAACAATTTCCTTATTTTAATAATTAAAAAGTTATTATAAACATACTGCAACAGACTGGCGACCTATCCAGGCTGTCCCCTGCCTTCGCCCACAAGTGGCCGGGATAGGCTCCGGCAGCCCCGTGACCCCGAAAGGGACAAAACGGAAGAAGATGAATGAATGAATGAATGAATGAATGAATGAATGAATGAATGAATGAATGAATGAATGAATGAATGAATGAATGAATGAATGAATGAATGAATGAATTATAAACATATATACAATCTGTATCAAGCAAAAAAACAGAAAGACAGACAACAAACTGTTTCAAATTAAAGTCCCCAGTGGTGTTGATGGGAAACTTTGACAAAGATCCTGTCATGTCCATCATAGAGACTTTTAAAGGACTGAGAACTTTCTACTGTCTCACTGTTGTGATAAACTGTGGAATAACAAATGTCCACCCATGTTCTGCATTTCTGTTGTTCCGTTTAGACCAGCGAAATAATACAGAACGTTAGACTTATGTGACCAGAACAATCACCTTATCACTTTTAATGGACATCGTGCAGCCAATCAGAATCGAGTATTCACCTGGACCATAGTTTAATGAACTATATATGCACAGCAGATACATATATTAAATATAAAGAGGGGGATAGATCTCACACATATAGTTCTGCACTCGCAGTAAACTCAAACTTCCACGGGTCAGCCATGGGGAGGAGTTCAAAATGTTAAGGGTAAGCTGCTTTATATGTATATGTATTTACACGACACATTTCAGTTCAAATTACAAGGAAAAGATCCCAAAACCTTTAAAGAAAGAAAGTCCTGACTCCCACTGGCTCTGTCCAGTCGTGTGCAATTTTGGTTCTCCGGCCTCTTTGTTCTGGATAAGCCGCCTTCCGCTGCCTCCAACAGTCACTTAAGGAAAATGTTGACAGTCAGAGCTCGATTAAAGCTGACACATGCTG
This sequence comes from Oryzias latipes, assembly GCF_053564925.1. Lineage (NCBI taxonomy): Eukaryota > Metazoa > Chordata > Actinopteri > Beloniformes > Adrianichthyidae > Oryzias > Oryzias latipes. Next base: position 4,522,465 of record NC_136256.1, on the reverse strand, counting down.
CTCTTTGGTATTTCACTTTACATGAGTCATCGGAGCAGAGGCCTTTGGACCCGCGATTAAAGAATATCTCTGCCCTTATGACAGTATTTAGTGAAGCGTGTGCTGTTTTACTCTCTAAAACCTTCTTTTCACTGCAGCACAGCTTGTCAGCTTTACACTTTATTATTTTATATAATTAAAAGGTAAGAATGCAAAAAAGGAGTCTGGGTGAAAAACTTTTTTTCAAATATATATGAGAGATGAAATTAGATTCTACTGATGAGCTGACAGTAGTTAAATTACAGGAGTGACAACTTTAAAAATGTTTAACATCCATATTTTCACATCATAATTTTAACAGCAAAAGTTAAGCTTTTCCTGTTAGACAGCAGAGGAATAGAGAACAACTGTCTTCATTTCATTGTTTCCAGTCTCACCTGTGCAGCTCAGGTGTCTAAACAGGCAAACCAACTGCAAAACCTGGACGGGTTCCTCACTAAGAGAAGAATAAACACTTGTTTCCCAAATCAAAGGGGTTTTTTATGCAGAATAAATTTAAAAGATAAGCTTTTATTGCTGTGACTAAGTTACAACACAGTTACCCCATTGGAGCTGACAGAACAACATCTTTTAGAGGGCCAGCATGACATTCATTTATAAGTTAGGAATAATAAAAAGTGATACATGGATTTTTGGGGTTTTTAATGCTTTATCCCACTCATAACGTTTGTGAAGGTTTTGGCTCACCCTGTTGGGATAAACTAGTGGTTTATTTTGATGATTACAATGATAAAGCTGAACTTTTCTCTACTCGTTTGGTGAGCAGCAGCCCTAACTGCAGCCTTTTCACATGCCTCATGAGCATATCAGGTGCAGCTCAGGCAGACACCATGGTGGAGTCATGGAGTGGCAGAATCAGAGTCTTTAATAGAAGTCCAGGAAGCCATCCAAAAGAGGAGTAAGAACAGCAACAAAAGCACTATAGGAACTCTGGAAATAAAGGCTGGATTGCTCACAGTGAAAGAAAGACAATCTGGCACTGGCTTGTGAAGAAGCACTGCTGATATAGGGAAGACAATGAGACCCCGGTGGAGCACATCAGGGAGAAAGCAGATCACACAGCAGGAACTGGAAATGAAAACAGGGAAAAGCCAGGACTACAAAATAAAACAGGAAGTGGCACCAGAAGGCTAACTAGTCCTCACAGAGCAGCGTGTTACTGAACTACTTTTTGCTAAAATATTGATTTTTCTTTTAAACTTAACTCAAAAAACAGACTTCAAAATTAAAGTGAGACGAAAAAAATCAATCTCAATGTTTGGACCTTCTCTCAATTACTTTTGTAAAATTAATGTGTTTGGTGCTCTGTAGCAAGAAGGTTAGTAGTGTCAATAAGAAGGCATCACAAGCTGTGTCAAGAAATCCTCTGAACTTTACCCATCATCTGCTCATTAGGAAGTTCTGTGTTTACTATAGAAATTATCAGCTAATTTTTGAACAGAGTTTAAACATCACATCTTCAAACTGAGGAATAACTTTATTTAATCTTTCTATTCCCTTTTACTTGCATTGGAAAAGCATGTGAGTCCTGTTAATTCTCATTTTCTTTTCTTTTCTTCTATTGGTCATAAGGAGTGCTGTCAGTCAGAGCATCAGTGGTGCTGATGCTGACTGCTCTGCTTTTCATGAGTCTTTGCTCCGAGTTCGTCGTGCATCACTTTGGGTATTGTTGAAAACAAAGGAGAATTTGGAGAGTTTTTTTTAAGGGGGTTTCAAAAGGTTTTTATTTCCTTTTACTCTTTAAACATTTAAATGACTTTGTATCACAGTTTAATGTAAGGAAAGGTTTTTTCAAATTGAGTTCTGATATTTTGGTAGAAAGATCACTGTAGTGAAAATAAACTGAAAGTATTGGAATTAAACAAAATTCCTTCTGCGATCTCTCCTAATGTGGACAGAGTCCTCGTTTAAACACACACTACATTTACAATGTATGAAAATCCATCCATCCATCCATCCATCCATCTTCTTCCACTCATCTAGATCAGTGGGGGCAGCAGTCTAAGCAAAGATGCCCACACTTCCCTCTCCCCGGTCACTTCCTCCAGCTCCTCTGGGGGACCCTACAGAGGCCACCCTACAGAGGAAGCTCATTTCAGCCGCTTGTATTCAGGACCTTGTTGTTTCTGCCACTACCCAGAACTCATGACCATAGGTGAGTATTGGAACAAACATCGACTTTTGAGAGCTTTGCTTTCTGGCTCAGCTCAGATACTTAAGCTCCTCCACCTGGAGCAGGAGCACTCCACCCACCCAGAAAGGGCAAACTACCTTTCTCTGGTAAAGAACCATGGCCTCAGACTTAGCAGTGTTGACCCTCATCCCAGCCGCTTCACACTCGTCCACAAACTGCCCCAATGCATGCTGGAGGGCCCATCTCGACAAACAGGACAATATAGAATGTTTTGTGGATTTGGAGAAGGCGTTTGACCGCATCCCCCGTGGCATCCTGTGGAGGGTGCTCTGGGAGTATGGGGTCCAGAGAGCCTTACTGAGCGCTGTCCGGTCCCTTTATGACCGGAGCAGGGGCTTGGTTCACATAGCCGGCAGTAAGTCGGACCTGTTCCCGGTGCATGTTGGACTCCGGAAGGGCTGCCCTTTATCACCGGTGCTGTTCATAGTATTTATGGAAAGAATTTCTAGGCGCAGCCAGGGGCCGGAGGGGGTCTGGTTTGGGGGACCACAGGATCTGCTCTCGGCTCTTTGCAAATGATGTTGTCCTGTTGGCTTCATCGAGCCGGGACCTCCAGCATGCATTAGGGCAGTTTACAGCTGGGTTTGCATAAGAACACTCAGAATAAACATTCTTGCACCTGCAGAAATATTCCTGTTTTTCATGACATTTTCTGAATAAAAGTCACTGTCAGCATTTGGATGGATCATGACATTGTGCCTTGATCACTATCAATAACTCTCATGGGCCTAAAAAAATTACCTCAGTTATGGTTGTGATATTAGGAGAAACACGTGTGTTTTTAGTGGTTCTGAGGTTTCTTATTCTCACATTCAAATCTTCATGGAGAGTTTGAATTGAAGTTTACACAAAGTGTTTTTGGCGTTATTGTCTGATGTACAATTTAACTTTAACTGCTAAAAGACAGTTTACAAGGAGCTAGACTTAGAGGAATGACTCAAAGACAAACAGAAAGAAAACATTTTACGTGGTAAACATTGTGACACAGCTCTGCTTAGGCGCCTAGAAGAGCAGAATATTCTGAAAAAGACAGATTATGCCATCAATCTTTCCCTGAATATGACTTATCCAAATAGAAGCTTTTACAAAATAACACCAGAATGTTAGATTGAATTTAAAAAAGATCCATGATTCGTTCTTTAGATCTTAGTGATCATCTTTGATGCAAAACCTGCCCTAAAAGACTACACTAAGGCTCTTATTTACTGATAACTAATGACAAAGAATCAAATCACTGATGAGTTTATGACTAAATTACCGCTTTTCCTCATGTATCTAAGAGTAACGACAGTCTGAGGGTCTCTGCAGAGGATCAGACCAGCGCGAGGACTTGAACTTAAGTCCATCTTTATTTCTGTCAAAAGCCTGGCGAGCTCTGAAATCTGTCAACAAAAACAACAACAGGTTGCTGCTGCCTATAAATAAACTGAACACTGATGACACCTAACACCCCCTTTTCATTTCATTCAGCGGGTCGGTCGCCTTCTCTAACACTGTGCAGCGAGACGCCGCATGGAGATGCACCTCAGCAGCAGAAAACAATCCTAAACTTCAAATGTTGTGACGTCAAGGTTCTTTATTCTCTCTGTTGAAGAAAGTGAATGTTTTTAGTCTGTCCAGCTTTGGAGAAAGTTGGGGTTTTTTTCCATCAAAATGGGGTGTCTACAACTTCAGAGAAAATCTATAAAATTAAAAATCCAAATTCTAAACGAGGTAAAGGAGACTGCATACACCGTACTAAAATAGTTTTTTAATTAGATCTATTTTCTAAATTTCTCTTCTGACAATTAGAACCATTGATTTAGTAGCTTCCAAGAAATCTTTCCAAACTTTAGTCAAAAGTTTGCCTAAGTCCTTGAGCATTGTTTAAGTCTGCCCCATTACATTTCAGCAGGGGGTCTAGTTAAAGGCTCTTCCTTCTTAGTCTTAATTGTGTGAGGGACATTCTCAGGACAGAACATGTGACATGCATCAAGCCTTAGTCAGTGTGACTCCAAAAACAGATTTCTGTACATGTCTTAGTGTTTCTTTACAGGTTTGTGTCTCCAGCTCTCACAGCACAGTTACATAGGTCCAAACATGTTGCTGAGTATGCATAAAACATAAATGATCAAAAACATTACATGGAGGCCCAAAAAATGACTTCACTCATCCCAACTATAATGCTCCTGCAGTTTGACACTAAACTAAAGCCTTAGTCATATAGAGGGGTTGACCTGTCTGGAGGCTACGAGATTTCGGGTGATCTGCTCCGCAGAGGGTCAGAGAGGAGCGGACGCAAGTTAGGTGGAGCACAGCTGTGTCTCACAACTACCACCTCAAAGGATGTCCTCCAAAATGGAACGTACCATTGTTGTGGTTACAGATTTTTACTTTTTTCTGTCCCCCGCAAATTCTTTGCACTGCACAGGAAGCCGGTCAGTGCTGTTTAAGGGAAAGGAGTGTGCTCTTCGCGAGTCCATGGCGTTCCTGGCTGTTAGAAATGAAAGATTTAACAATCAGGAGGATGCATGAGCTTCAAAGGAACTGCAAGACACACGTGCACTTCCTTTCAGATGTGGTCGCACCTGTCTACGACTCTCGCAGACAACCCTAAAACCCGCAGCACCTAGGCGGGTCAACCCAATAGGAGGCTTGTATCTAGGGTTTCACACACAATTATGGTGTACAGGAGGAATGCTATCATACGGTGTCCTTATATTACACTACTCATTAGTAAGGTACAAGTACTGGCCAATCACTGACCGCACGCAAAGGCTGCAGCATGTGCATGTGATCCGGAAGGGCCTGTAGGACGTCCATAGGAAGTCCACACAAACTGGTTGTCTAATTTCCTGATGTCTAACAGTCAGGCTGCATGTAAGGAGCGCACACGTGTCACGTCACCAGCAATACTAAAAACAATCTCGGTACAAATGAGCAAATACTGAAACACAACAGCAAATCATAGAACAGATTACAGAGTCCTGAATTACAAAAGCAAATCCGGGTGCAAATTGTCAAATAACGAATTACAAAAAACAGTCCCGTTACAAATGACCAAATCCAGAAACACAACAACGAAAGCAGAGACACGGCTTCTAACAGAAAGAGACGTAACATAAAACCAATCATGTATGATTCTTTAAAGTTATTTATGACTGTTTTCTTTATGTTGACATTATAAACACATGGAACAGTCCAAAGGCATTTTTTATTGTATTACTACAATAAAAATTACAACAATGTTTAGCAAGGTAAAGTTTTTGCATCACTTCCGGTATTAAGGGTATTCCCTTCCCGTTAGCAGCTGCTCGCTTTCGTTAATTTTTTTTCCATCTTCTGCTGTCGTGTTGCTGGCCGGCAAGTGCAACCTTAACGGAAAGGGAATACCTTAATAACAGAAGTGATGCAAAAACCTTAACTTGCTAAACATTGCTGCAAAATGCTTTTGGACTGTCTCATATATATAAAATGTCCACATAAAAAAGACAGTAATAAATAAAAGTAAAAAATCATACACAATTAGTTTTATATTACGCCACTTCCAGGATTCAGGACGTTCCCTTTCTGCTAGAATCCGTGTTTCCGCTTTCGTTGTTGTATTTCTGGATTTGGTCATTTGTTCCGTGTTTGTTTTTGTGCTTGATGATTTTTTAGTTTGTACCTGGATTTGTTGTTGGTTGTATCTTACATGTAAACGTGTCTTGCACCTCTCGGTCACATGATGCCTGCAGCTAATCACATAAATGGATGGATGGATGGATGGACCTGATTTCTAATTGGTTGTTAGAAGTGATTTCTATCTTTGCAGCAGTAAATCTGCTGCTGTTTCCTCAGCTCAAAAGAGATCAGACACTAATTCTGGTGTTTGATTTACCGCTGGGATGTTTAAGGCTTTACATAAACTGTTGAAGCTTCTGCAAACATCCCAGTTATTTAATTCACGTTTCACAAAGAAAGCTGGAGCTGCTTTATTCAGCCCAACCATGCCGTGACCCCTGCTTCAGAAATCAGAGTCTGCCGTGCAAATTTGTGTTGTCAAGAACAAAGCTTTGTGTTTCCCCTCATTGAAAATACACAAAGAGTTGCCACACAGAGAGCCACTGCGCCCTTAGAGAGAACTGGAAGCTCTGAGATGTTTCTGGGAAATGCGACAGATGGATGGAGAAAGTCACAAACCACTCGGCTTGTTATTGAGCCGCAGAGGCCGCTTTGGTTCTTCCGTGAAAATATTTCGGCTTTGTAGCTAGGAACTCCCGCTAACAAAACTTCTGGGAAAAGTTTTTATTCTCCATGGGTCTTAACCACACAGTTTAACCAGGAGCTGGCCTTTTGTGGCAAGTCAGCGCATAAAACAGAAAAAACAAAGCTTGGACTGAAAAGGCGAATGGGGAGCTTCTCGGGTTTCACTCTTGTTCTGACAACCGGCTGAAGCTCAGACCCGCAGTGCAGATGTCATTCATACACACATGCAGACCAAAAGACCACATCTCCACTTTCACAAAGTTTGTTTTAAGTCTGCTGCAGTCGTGAGTGCACCTGCACCTGAGGTCTGAGCACACAGGCCACGCCCCAGCTCACCTGAGCGCCACAGAAGGGAGAGCCACCAAACCACAGCAGGTCAAGAAGACGGATCCTCATCTCAACGCAAGAGTTCAAACTCCTACCTGACAGGAATATCTTATGTACAAGCTAATAACCGCAGTTTGTTCTGGTCCGGAGCAACCACGCCTTCATTTACAGACAAGTTTTTATTCAGTCAAATGTAACAAAGTGCTTCACACGACAAACAACCAAATCTCTCCTCCCATTTCATGGAAATTCTTTAGTCGTCCCAGATTTCCATTAAAAACAGGCAACAAAAAGCCTGATGGGAAAAAAACAACCGAGGGAACCCTTCAACCGTTTACAGGATGAGGATAAAATGTTGAAAATAACTGGTTTAAAGCCTGAGCTGCACAAGTCAAACAGAATGGCTTTATGCTTTATTTTACCTGGTGAGTCAACTGAGAAGCAGTTCTCATTTTCAATCAAAACCTGGACCATGGAGCACGTTTTTGAACTAATCCAACTGTTTTATTTAGAATTCAGATCAAAAAGTCAGACAGCTCAAACAAAGACGGTTTTCAGGAGGATCTTTAATGCTGCATCTGGTTTTGATCATTAGATGACAGAGATGCAGAAGCAGTTGAAGCTGGAGCATCCAGAGAACATTTTACCCAGAGCTGGGAGCGCCAACCACCCCGCCGCCGTGCAGAGCGCCAACCACCACATCTACATCCAAATGGGGTTTTCTATACTATAAACAAATGAACATTATCAACTCTTTTGTTTTAAATAATAATGGACCATTTTCACATCAAAACCTTACCTTTTTATGCCTTTAAATAAAACAGAACATCTTCAGCATGGTTTTTCTGAGGACAAACATTTCGTTTACTGTTGTAAAATTGAGCCCACAGTTCATCCATTTACATGGTGACATCCTGCATTCAGAGCATCCATCAGCACTCGCCTCCTGCAGAGGATCTCTGAAGGAGAGAGCTCCAGACTCACACTGCAACTCTCCTTACATAAAAACCTCATAAAAGCCTACTTCAGAAAACTTTTACTCCAATAGTTCATAGAGGAGTTACTGATGTAGCTTTAACAAGCATTTCAGGAGTTTTTTGTGTTCTAGTTTGCTATGATGAAGTGTTTGTGGATATTCTACTTTTTTCACGTTTTGGTGTCGTGCACATGATTACTACAAACTTCTAAAAGTTGGACGATTCCTCCTTCATTGGAATTTATCTGCTGACTTTCATATGACACCATTTCAGTCTGCTGTGTGAACATTTTGTCTAAATTGATACAATATATTATTTCCAAATTGAAAAAAATAATATTTTCTGAACCTTTAGTAGACTTTGAAAGCATTTCAACCAATGAAATCTTCCTTTGATTCCTCTCAGAGGAACTGTTAGCCACCATCTGTCACTTCTCACGCTGCGCTGACATTCAAGAACAAATATTTAGGTGGATTTGTTTTTCTTACGATTGATGACTGATGAATTTTAAGGGCTTTGCAAAAGAATTTAGCTTAAAGAAAAGGTTCCATTTCCAGAAGCTGACATTAAGACTTCATGATTAGACAATACTGTCAACATGTTTTAACTATGTGATAACATCAAACTGTGGCTGGTTTATCCGTTCCTGCACATTCCACATAAAATGACCTTGAGCATCATTTTTACCGTGCACGCACATCTTTCTGCACAGCTCCATTCCTGCTCATTTTGATTTTTGAAAGGCTCAAGATTTGACAAAAGAGTTCATTTATGTTTGTTTGTGAAAGTTCCATTGTGCGTCGTCATATTTCAGCCTCCTGGTCTACAGCGCCATGAATCTTCACGGTAAAGGGAATCGGGTTTTCATGCACATGAAAACCACTTCTCGACTTTACTGATGTGCACTTGGAGCGCCGTCTGGTACTGTGTCAGATAAACTGACAGCATTTTCATGGCTGAACACCTTTAATGATATTCGATAAACTTAAAAGCCTTCAGGCTTTTGCATCTCTTTCATCCAATGATCAAATCCGGACGCAGCATTGCAGATCCTCCTAAAAACTGTCTTTGTTTAAGCTTAATTATAAATAAAACAGCTGATCTAAACAATGTTTTGTCCAAAACCAACTATGTCTTTTACTTTAGAGATTTATTTTTCACTTTTATTCGTTTCAAATAAAACTGAGCACTGGAATTTAGCTTTTAGGAATAGATTTATTTCCTTTATTATGTTTTTTTTTTCATTTAAATGTACATATCTGCATTTATAAACAAAAATCCTGAAGTGCAGAAAATCTTATAATTAAAATAAAAAGGGTCCGTTACATATATGATTGCTGGAGAGCAGTCTCTTTACATCTTTTCTTTGTGTAACTTTAAAGTGTTTTTCTTTAGCTCTAGATCTTTTCTGAATGTGAGGTTCAGCTCAAATAAAACGGCTCATCTTCACAGCATGAAAAACACAAACAGACACTCGACTGAAAACCTGGCGGCACTCACAGATGCAGGTAGAAACCAAACTAAAGTCACTCATTCTCTAAATAGCATCCTTTTGAGTCTAGAAAAATGTGTACAGATATTTTTCTAATTTGTTCTGTTTCTGTTGATGAACCAGAGCAAACTGGATTAGTTGCAGGCTGCAACCACAAAATGACTCTTTCTTTTCTAAAAGTGTCTTTATAGCTTGACTTTGTGTTTCCAGCTGACAAAGGAGCTGGTTGAACAACAGGGCTGCAGACACATACAGGGGGGGGGGGGGGGGAGGGGGGTCAGAGGTCAACGCTATGATGAACATAAAAGTGCGTTTTTCTAAGGTTTTTGGTTCAAACTTGCGTAACATCCTCACAGTTGAGAACTTCTGAGTCTGTGGACAAAATTGATGGCAACAGTTTAACGCAAACAAAACATACTCTAAATGTTATAGAATCGTGTATTTTCCGCAACCATGGCGTCATTAAAGAGTGTTTACATCAGCATCAAAAGAAACGGTTGTGTCAAAGACGTAAACAGGCCAGAAGGTGACGAAAAGCAGTCTCCATGGCCCCAAATGAACTTTGTCTTACATAAACAAAAGCGCCTAATTAAAGGAAAGTGCAGCGGCACAGCTCGGCCCGGCTTTGCGCGTGGAGCGGGGTTGCATAGGAACAGAGAAAAGTGCGTCTCGGGAGGGCCAAAGTGGCTCAAAGTGGGAAGGAAGAGAAGGGCAGGGATGTCCTCTGAGGAGTTTTACCTGCGTCACAACAAAATAACCAAATCTGAAGGTTAAAAAAAATCCAATGTCAACCGGAAAGTGCGTTTCCTAACTGAAGCAATAATGTCAGTTAACGCAGAAGCCCTTTTAGTTTGACTCCTCAGAAGTGAAACGTCCACCAAAATCATTTGGGTGTGCATCTGATCATCTGTGCGCTCGTCTCCTCCCTTCTTTACGCGCAAGTTTCGTCTAGTTTCACGAACCCCTAAAGGTCAGAGTTCACCTGATGCCACACACTGACGGAGAGGTACTCACGTGTGAAACTCCTGCGTTTAAAGCTGCGGGCTGGTCTGTCCGTCACACCGAGCGCGCAGCGCCGCGCGCGCCGCAGCCAGACCTCGCCGCGAGGGAGGCGCAGAGCCACAGATCCATGGGGGGAAAACTCCGCGCGGCGCACGAGGACTGCAGAGTTTAGAACAAATCTTCTGTTTGTTAAAATCCAAAGGGAAAACGTGTGGTCAGTGAGAAGATGGGGGCCGGGGAGCCCCTCCAGCTGCGGGACTGTGGCGCGTCAGGCGGTGGAGAGCGCGCACCGGGCTGCCTCACTGCTCCCGCATCTTCAGCTCTTAATCCCCCACCTAGGCTCTGATAATCCCGAAAACGCGCTCTTCCAGACCCAAAACCTTTTTAATTGTTTCTCGTCCTCCTCAGGTGCGCGTGCTCATTAACTCGCGAGGTCCTTTGAAACAAAGTGCCGCGCGCGCCTCTGCCCTCTCTCTTTCTTTCTTTTTTCTGGCAGATTGTTGGGAAAGTTATGCGTCAGAGCGCATAGCGTGTCTGTGCGTCGGAAGCCTGTTTGGGGTCTGACTGACCGGACTCCCATCACCCCCGCCGTTTGATTGCCCCTCCCGAAGAGAGAAAGGGATGGGAGTATCGCGAGGTTACACCCATACTCACGCCCGTTCATTGGTAGGCTTGTAGCTCAGTAAACTAAACGTATATTTCTGACGTTTTTCAGGAAAAAGAATAAATAAAACACTTTTTTACTAATAAAACAAAGTTGCAAAAAAGTGTCTTCAAAATAAACATTTTTGTCACTAAACGAAATAACTTAGGACTTAGTTTGGTTTGCAATGACTTATTCAAAGATATGCATAAATCACAGAACAAAGCCAGCTGCTGGCCGTGACACGGAGATGCCGGCTGGTGAGCAGCATCTCCTCTTCCGTTCACCTGCCACTCCTGGATAAACTGTGGAAAGGCTCCCTCTGCTGTTTGTTTTTGGTTACTGCATGATGTTGAAAATCTGACTCGTTTAGTTTTTATTTTTTTATTTACTCTACAGCATTTAATTACTTAAAGAACAAGAAATCAAATTATAACAGAGAAAGGCATTAGTTTCCATAAAAGTGGCTTCTATGACGTCATTGTGCTTGATTACTGTTGTTCACTTCTAGGGTGGTTCTTCTCGGGGCGCTGCAGAAGTCTCATGAAAAAGTGTCAAACTCTTCACTCTTTCCATGCAAAATGTCTCACAGCATCGTCAACGTCTGTTTTTTAACTATACTTTCAAAACAAATTAAACACTTTTTGGTAAAAAATATTAATTAAAAAAAGTAGAACAAGATTAAACTTTGTTTGCACTTTGTTCGGATGTAAATACAGATTTTTCTTAATTTTACATTCACAAATAGAAAGTCAAACTACAAAAAATAATTGAACACAAAAATTCGTTGCAGAAAAATGAAGCTTAAACTGCTGAAGACACAAGTCCTTCATAAAATAGATATGATTTGTTTAGCTGATAAGGGAAATAATTAAAAAGGTTTTCATTTATTTAGAGCACCATCTTTTAATTTTCTTTAGAAAAGTCCTGAAGTCTGTTTTAACCAAAGCTTTTAGGGTTTAGCGGTTCAAGACCAACAATCTGCCAGAGGCATCACTAGTTGTATCGGCCAACACCACCCTCTGGTGGTGACTCTGTTATTGCAGGATCTGATTAATAACTGTGCGCGTGTCACACTGGAGTGTCAAATACGAGGCTTGATGAACATGAAGGAGACAAAATGCAGACGGGAGGCACACCATGGCTCAAAGTCAAGGGGTTTATTATCTAACAAAGCGCTGCCGAGCGCTGACTTTAGGGTAAACAGGCAAAAAGGGCAGAAGACAGACAGGGAATTGAAGGTGGACCAGCAGGTGGAGGACTTCGGTGAATCAGTTTTAGGTTGGATATTCGACAGACAGTAATAGTAGACTCCAATAAGGTCTCTTAGGGACCGTCAGCAAATTAATAAGTGCATGAGATGGAGAAGATTTTAAATCAAACCCTAGACTAAATGCTTTGCAAAAATAAATAAACAAATATAAAACATTTCCTCGTGTTGTGTTTAAATAATTGTATTTATTTAGCAACGTTTTAATAAGACAAGTTTTGCCATAATAGATGCTCAATATCTTATAAGAAAAATGGTTTGAAGTAAAGATTCTGTGTTTTTTAACCCTTGTGCTATCCTAGCTACTTTATGGTTGGGGGTCGGGTCATCTAGACCAGTGTTTTTCCACCAGTGTGCCGTGGGAGATGGTCAGGTGTGCCGTGGGAAATTGCCCTCATTAATTGATCTAAAAACATTTTCCATCTCCAGGATATCAGCTCTGTGTTCATCCAAACAGGCCCTGATAAAACACTGAGTGGTTAGGAATATGAAAGATCATAAAATACTTTTTTCTTTGTGTTTATGTGATTCTATTAAAGACCTTTTGATAAGAATGACGATACCGCGATTTAGCTGCAGCTTCAGCTGTTTTCTGAAAAGTCCCGCCCCTTTAACTGTCTCCACCAATTATTCTTGGAGGCTCAATCCCACGTCATCAGTCTGACCAATCAGAAGTGGTTAAAGTCATTACTTCCTTGTTCTGATTCTGCTCATAAAGTCTCTCAGTTCCAACAAAAATACCAGCTAAAGCTCGTCTTTAGCGGTGTAGCTTTACGCGGGATCCTGTGTCTGACCGTGGTAAAAGTGATCAAAACAATAAAGCTCAGAGACCCTAGTCTCTTTGTGTTCTGCGGCTTATTGCACTACATCTCCCATGATGCATTGGGTTAAGGTGACAGTATCTCAGCGCACAATGAGCCTTTCTTTGTTAAACTTCTTGAAACCACAACAAACACACATCAAACAGTTTTAAATCTTTTAACTCAACTTTTATTACATCTTTTAGAAAAAACAGCTGCAACTTTCAGCTTTTTCTGCCACAATTATCACGAAAATGCATGTGAGATTGCGGAGGAGCTGTAGATCAATACAGACTGTGAGTGTCTCCTTTTTTTTCTTTTTTTGGATGCTGGTGTGCCGCGGGATTTTTGTCAAGGTTAAAGTGTGCTGTTGCTCAAAAAAGGTTGAAAAACACTGATCTACACCCACTAGACAGTGCTCTGAACCTTTTTTTGTCAGGAGCCGGGGCCAGGATGGTTCATCTCTGTCTCACTTCCGGGTTTCGGGCTTTTATTTTGTTAACTCATGTTCTGTCTTCTGTTGGTTCTTTAGGTAACTTACCCCGGTCTTCACCGGCACCTGTTTACCCACCTGTTTTCATTTATGTGTGTGTATATAAGCTCCTGTTTTGGTTTCACTTGTCACCGGATCGTTCTACTTGTTTTACCTCGGTCTTTACGAGCTTAAGAGCCTTCCTTGGATTAAAAGATCCTTTTTTGATTCAAACTTCTGCCGTCCTGCTTTTGTGTCCGAATTCAAATCCCTGACATTTTTCTTCAATGATTTGTGATCTTCGCTGGTGTCCATGGATTACATGAAATCTTTCCACCTCTATCCACTTTTGTCATGGTAGGAATAACATGTCAAGCAAGGGTGGGTTCATCTAAGATAGCACAAGGGTTAAATAGCTTCCAAAGTATTTGACCTTATCAGGGCCGGCCCTGGTCTTCTGGGGGCCCTAAGCGAAATTTAATTTGTGGGCCCTCTAACTGGTCAGCAGCACCAAAAAAACGCTACTTTTGTTGTAATATAAATGAGATAACTCTATTAATACATTTGTGAATTATTTTTGCTGAAGAATTGAATACAGTATATTGCCTGCATGTTGGATGCACATTTAGTGGTGCCAAACAAATTTTAAATGCAAAGACAAAAAAGAATGACAATTGTATATATAAATAGATATATATTTTTAATGTAACATTAGGCACTCAACAAATGACATTCACAAAACTCCAAGTTATTAAAAACAGCAACTTAATAGAAAATCAAATAACGATAAAACAATCCAAAATAAAGAACAACAGCTCAATGAGAGGGGTTTGGGAAAGTCAGAGTCTTTATCGGTCTGAAAAGGATCTCTTTGCAACAAATCCATTCTTACTGGATCAGAGAGTGTGGTTGGACATTCAGCTGGATGAATTGGATTTGAGGTACCGGTAGGTGGAATTTTGGATCCAGTCTGCTCCTCTTCCATACACGGCTCTCTTGGAGCCTCTGGAACATGAGATACAGAACTTCAACAAAAGCAAACAGTGAAAAGTCAAACAGTCAAATGTTTTCCCTTTCAACAGTAGATGTGGTGACAGGAGTTTCTTCTGCAGCTAAAAAACAAGAATTATTATTATAGAATAATCAATGATAAAGCTAATAAAATATCTATAGCAGAAAACTAATAGTTAAGTGGCTCATTTAAAATCTGTGTGCAGGTTTTTCACAATTTCATGATCTTTTTATATATGTATAAGAGATTGATTGGTTGATTGTGTATTTGCATGAGATCATATTTATCAATTTAATTATGAACAGTTTGGGGCTCCATACTTTTCAGCTGCTGTTTATGAAAAAAGGGTTATGCAGACACTGTTTTTTAATGACTTTACATGCTTTTAAAATTACCTGAGATGACATCTTCAGTGATGTCAGGATCATCTTGGGATGTGGACGCTGCACAACCTCCAATATTTTGATACTTTTTGAGAGCAGAAAAAGAAACTGAATCAGAATTATTTTCGAGTTTTCCATTGGAAATTACGACAAACAGGGTCGTTATGTGCAAACTTCCCCCACGGATCGATTAGTATCTTACGTAAAAATTGCGCAGCTGCCCAGAAATACTGGATAATGTACAAAATACGGCCCCAACATCTTCCAAACTTACCTTTTGATTGATGTTGAAGTTCTTCATCTTTTTCTGTGGCATTAAGTTCTCTTGTTGTCGCGTTGATCAGAGTGACAAAATGTGCTCGTTTTTTCTCTTTTCCCCAACTTTATTGAAACAAACTCCTCTCGCAAATGGACAGTGTGCCAGGCTCAGATGCAAATATGTTGACCAATAGTTGCTAAGAGTGGTGTAACGTCATTATTTGGGTTGCCAGATTGGTCCAGGTGTGCTGACGGGGGGGATCAATGAAGTGCAGGCAACTTTCTTTTGCACAACATTCAGAGCGCACGTTGGTACGGAAGTTCTATGAAATGGGTTGCCAGATTTGGGTCTTTTTTATTTAATTTTTGTCGCCACTTCGGGGCCCTGGTCGTGACGGGGGCCCTACGCGGCTGCGTAATTCGCGTATAGGGAGGGCCGGCCATGGACCTTATGATTGCAAATATATGCCAAATTATGGTTCCAACATACTGAATTTTTATATTAAAATTCCAAAGGTTTGCATATGAAATCTGGTCAGTATTTTCAATAGCTCCCAAACAATGTGACCCAAAGAGATGAAACATATTCCGAGCTGTGGCACTGAAATACCCACAGTAAACACACCACTTCAGACCTGTGGCTTTAACGTCTCAGCTAATGAAGACCCTAGAGAGACTGATCCTGAATCACCTCCAGCCCCTAGTGAGCCCAGT
The DNA here is from genome assembly GCF_053564925.1 of Oryzias latipes. Taxonomy (NCBI): domain Eukaryota; kingdom Metazoa; phylum Chordata; class Actinopteri; order Beloniformes; family Adrianichthyidae; genus Oryzias; species Oryzias latipes. The sequence continues at coordinate 4,506,655 of NC_136256.1, read as the reverse complement.
GCTTTACCCTCTGCAGTTTGCGTATCAATCGGGCATTGGAGCGGATGACGCTGTCATCTACTTGATGCACAGAACCCTGCTACACCTGGGGCCTGTTTCACAAAGGAGGTTCAACCAACTCTGAGGTCAAACCTGAACTCTGAGTTGGTCAATCGAGAGATTGACAACTCTGAGTTTTCAGTTTCAGAGCAGCTGATCCGCGTTAGATCAATCAACTCTGAGTGGACTGATTCGGAGGTGAGCGTGCGCACCGCGTCTATAAGAAGCCATTATCAATGGAGCGCAGATATCACGAGTCACCATGGCAACCGTGAAAACAAAGAGGTCTGCGTATTTTTCGCCAGCTGAACTTGACGTGCTGCTGCAGAGTTGCAGTGAATATGAGAACATATTCCAGAAGAAAAGCAACACCGCTGCATCTGCAAAACAGAGACAGTTAGCGTGGGAAAACATAGCTGCTCAAGTTAATGCCTAAGTTTGCATTTAAATCATTGTTATAAATATTGACTGTAATAACTTTTTAAATAGCGTAAGGTGTGAAATAAAAAATGGTGATATTTAGGAGTACTTTTGAAGTGTTATTCCTGGTGTAAATGCATGAAATGCTGCATAGTGTACAGAACCAATCTGGGGGAAAATGCATTTAACGTCGGTAATGTTTAGAGGACTTTTTTGTTAACCTTCCCCTCTAGCAAACGTTGGTCATTTTAATATTAATACATGCAATTGTGTTTTTAAAAGTGAACTTTTGTCTACTGTTGAACCTTTCGCTGCGCAAAGACTTCCTTCTTTTCTCTCGTCTTTCCGACCGTGGTCAAAAGCGCAGGGGAGATTTCCTTCAGGGCTGAAGGGAATTCTCCTTCGGGGTTCACTTCCCGTTGGAAACCCTCAACCTCCAGAGCGGAATAAGAATGACTCCAAAACAGTTATTCTGGGAATGACACCTTCTCCGTCCTCCTCATCCGTGCTCACCCCAACCCCCCCCCATCTGCACCTGCAATCGCCCCTCCCCTTGTCTCTCGTGGATTGCACCCCGCTCAGCACACACACGCTGCAACACTACCCCTGTATTGATCAAGTGGTATAGGTTTATATGGGATTAAGAAAGTAAGCAGTGCTAGAAAATTGTGTTTCCAAAAAGTAATTGTTACATTAATCTAATTCAATGTCCCTGATTTCATTTTCATGTAGATGCAATCCTGCAGGAATTAAAAGAACATGGCAGCAGCTAATAATAAAGTATAAAAACATAACTCAATCAGGTAAAATTTGAGCATGTCATGGATGTAGGCTTTGTTGACAATATTTGACATATGAAACATTTACATAGCAATAGATATCTAATGTTGTTTTCATTGTATACATGTAATTGATTGCAACGAAAAACGGTAACGCTCAAACAAAAACGTGTGGGGAAATGACAAAAAATCGAGTCTAGGTCTCAAAATCCTCGCACGACGTAAATGTAATTCTCTACGAATTAATGCAGCCTCCTCGTCTATTGGGTCCTCCAAAAAAGGACAAGCCATTCTTGTCACTTGTCTCTGTGTGACGGAAATGTGGGCAATGAAGGTTAAAGCAAAAAATACCGCTTCGTCTTTAAAAAGGGGAGGGGACCGGCAGAAACCTTGAGTTTAGAGAATAAAACCTGCTCCCGACCAGGTTAGGTTCACAGCGTAAGTAACCATGGACACTGACTCTGAGTATAAGTTACCTCTCTTTCAGAAACGGGTTTGACTTACTCTGCTTTCTCTGGTTTAACAAACCTCCCATTCTAAAACGGAAAACCCAGGGTTTCCCTAATTTCAGGGTTAATGCACTCAGAGTTTACACTTAACCTCCTTTCTGAAACAGGCCCCTGGACGAACCTGGAAGAGACGGAGGTCCTTTGGTGTCTGTAGGCCGCTACTCAAGACCTTCTATGAGACTGTCGTTGCATCAGCAACTTTCTAAACTGTGGTCTGTTGGTGTGGAGGAATCAATGAAAGGGACAAAAAGAAGCTGGACAAGCTGGTCAAGAGTGCTAGCTCTGTCCTGGGTTGTCCCCTGGACCCAGTGGACTCTGTAAGTGAGAGGAGGATGCTGGCCAAGCTGTCCAGCATTCGGAACAACCCCTCTCACCCTCTGTATGCAACGGTGAGGACTATGAGTAGCTCATTCAGCCAGAGACTGCTGCACCCCCAGTGCAAGAAGGAACGCTACCGGAGGTCCTTCATCCCAACAGCAGTCAGACTATACAACAACATGGTCTAGGACTGTTGAAACCGCTGCTGCTATTTATTGCCTTATTTAATCCGTTATTTATGACCTGTACTTTTACTTCCACCTTGTATTATCACTATATTTATTCTTACTCATTGCTACTTTGTTTTTCATACTTTTCCAACTGCTATTCTTTTTGTTTTTGGCTGCTGTGACAACCTAATTTCCCTCCGGGGATCAATAAAGTCCTATCTTATCTCTTATCTTATTATGCAATCAAAGACATTAAACATTTTTTATGAATTTTTATATCAAAATTCCAGAGGTTTGCATATAAAATTTGGTCATTTTTTCAATAGCTCCCAAACCGCCTGACCCAAAGATCTTAAACCTATGCCGAATTATGGTATTGACATCCCCACATCACACACAACACTTAATTTTGCAATTATAGACAATGCCAAATGTATATGAATGTTTCTATTAAAATTCCAAAAAGTTTGAATATGAAATATATTATTTTTTCAATAGCTCCAAACCACGTGACCCAAATAGATTAAACCTATTGCAAAATAAAGTGGTGTGTCTAATGTTAGGATGTCAGTCTGCTGCTCTCCTGACTCGAATCAGCTGTGGCCCCTCACCTCATTACCCTCCAGACCTACTTAAGGAGATCCAGATCCAGCATTCATCGCCAGTTCGTTGCCCCTGATGGTGCTTGGTCTGATCACTAAGTTATTCTTAGCTCATGTATTTTTGCTCTTGTCTAACCTCGTCTTCAGGACCGCGAGTGGTCACCTGAGTCTCCCGTCTTCCTGAGCCGAAGTTCCTCATGGAAGTCCAGGAATCGTCCCGCCTCAACCTCCAGCCACGCCACGAGCCACCATCCAACCTCCTGCCTCGCCACGACTTCAAGCCTCGCCGGATAAAAATAAACTTTATTACTGACCTCATAACTCACCTGTGTTTTCTTTCCCGGTTCCAGCGTCTGGGTCTGCCTCACCTAGCAAGACATGACATTGAGTACCAAATAAAGTGTGTCTTATGTTGGGATGTCAGTACCGCAATTTGGCACAGGTTTAATGTCTTTGGCTCAAGTGGTTTGGAGGCTGTTGACAAAAATATATTTCATATGCAAACTTGTGGAATTTTATTAGAAAAAATAATGTAAATTTTGCATCATCTATAATTGCAAATAAGAAAGTGGTGAGTCTACTGTGGGTATTTCAGTACCACAATTGGGCATAGGTTTATCTCTTTGGGTCACGTGGTTTGGGAGCTATTGAAAAAATTGGCCTGGTTTCATATGCAAACCTCTGGAATTTTAATTAAAAAGTCATATAAAATATTTAACATCTTTGATTGCAAAATAAATTGGTGTGTCTGACTTTGGGATGTCAGTGCCACCATTTGGCATATGTTTTATCTCTTTGGGTCACCTGGTTTGGGAGCTATTGAGAAAAATGACCAGATTTTATATTCGAATTGCTGGAATTTTAATACAGAAATTCATATAAATTTTACATCATCTATAATTGGAAAATAAAGTGGTGTCTGATGTGGGGATGTCAATACCATAATTCGGCACATGTTTCATCTCTATGGGTCAGGTGGTTTGGGAGCTACTGAATGAATTGACCAGATTCAACCTCTGGAATTTTAATTAAAAAATGTATATAAAATATTTTTTATCTTTGCAAAAAAATTTCTCTGATGTTGAGATGTCAGTGCCATAATTTGGCACGTTTCACCTCTTTGGGTCACCTGGTATGGGAGCTATTGAAAAAATTGACCCGATTTCATATGTAATGCCTTTTGGAATTTAAATATAAAAATTCATATAAAATTTTTGTGTATAATGTATGTTGGAGCCATAATTTGGCATATATTTGGAATCATAAGGTCACATGGTTTGGAAGCTGTTGAAAAAAAAACTGTTTATTTCAAAGAAAATTTCTTGTAACATATTGAGCATCTACTATTGCAAAAACTCTCATTAAAAAATTACAAAATAAATAAAAATGTTTAGACACAACATGAGGAAATGTTTTATTGTACTTTATTTTATTTTTGTAAAGCATTTAGTCCTGGGTTTGATCTAAAATCTTCTCCATCTCATGCACCAGTTAATTTGTTGACGGCCCCTAAGAGACCCCACTGGAGATCCGCACTGAATGTCTGTCGAATATCCAACCTAAAACTAACTTCGCCGCAGTCATAAGAGGAAGGTAGAGACAAGACTTGACAGAACTGACAAGACACTGGTGCTTTCCAGCATGGCGGGTCCGTGGCATTGGGTCAGGCATAGAGTTCAGGGCCGGCGTGGCAGAGTCAGGGTGCGCCCACGGGTCCACAGAACTCACCACACCGGACAAAGGTTATTTAAAATGGGTCTCAGTCAGTCTGCTATATGCACACAGTGCACAGGTAACAACATAGACGACTATATGCACGCCCTGTGGTTCGGTTCTTGACCGGTTGCTTGGCGCTTCGCCTGGCCCCCCGCGGTCAATTATGCAATCACCGCAGAGGGGTAAAGGGGTTATTTCATTTATCTATTAGGTTTCTTTGGGCAAACAGTGCCTGTCCTGTGGCCTAGGGGTCCTGACACTGGGCTCACCTATGCCTCCCAGTGCTGGAGGGGCCCCTATAGGAGGGGCCTCCTTTGCACCTGGTTGGGTGGGCGCCCCCCCCCCCCTGCTCGGGCTGCATGGGTCCTGTTGCCGGGGGATGATTGAAATAATGATGAAACTCCTCCTTCCTCCATACTTTTTCTCTGATTATGTCTCCACTTTAGAAAATCCCTTTCTTTAGCTTCATAACTGACAATTCCAGCAACATCATAATCTTCCTCTAGAAAAAGCATCATGGGAACTTCAATATAGTTAAAACCAAAACGCCATCTCAAATCAAATTAACCGATTATGATAATGCTGCATCTGAGTATTTCTTTAGTTAAATTGGGATGGATCAGATGCAGATAAATTAAAAATGCTGTTTGTAAAAATCTCCCAGTTGTGATGCTGCCACTGAAATGGGGGGGGCAAAGTCACCCTGCTCTGCTTTATTCTGATGTTTTCACTTGCAGACTAGCTTGTGGTTTTGAGCTGCTGGAAGTTAGAAGGAGAGAATGCAGACAAAGGAATAATGGGAAATCAGCGGAGGTTTACTCCCACGCCAACGCTACCACCCACAACTCAGAGGTGAATTTCTGAGGAACTCCTTCTGTTCTGCAGGAACTATGTCCTATAAACAACACAGTTTTTTTTATTTATTTTGGCTAAAAGTGACACAATCATAATTAAAAGACCACTGGGAACATTTTTGCAATGATTAGAGTCTATCAAATAGCTTTAACTGGTACAAATATACATGTTTGCTCAAATTTCCTCATAAAATCCAGATATTGACTTAAAAAAAAACATTGGATTCCAAAAAGCAAACAAAAACATGACAAGAAGATCACTTTCAGAGATCAAAGTGTGGGATATGAACTCTCAAACAAAGAAGCTGTGGGGACTTTTGCAAACAGGCAATGTTCTCTAGATCTGCTTGGCAGACATTCAAACTGCAGCTCAATGATAAGCACAAAATTACACAAAACATAGGAGCAACATTGATCAAGTTTGAAGTCTTTGAGTGTCCAGGATTGAATTCTATGTAACTTATTTGAAAGGTTAATTACTTAAAGAACAAGGAATCAAATTATAACAGAGAAAGGCATTAGTTTCCATAAAAGTGGCTTCTGTGACGTCATTAGTGTGCTTAATTACTTTTGTTCACTTCTGGGGTGGTTCTCGGGGCGCTGCAGAAGGCTCATGAAAAAGTGTCAAACTCCTACCTCTTACGGTGCAAAATGTCTTACAGCATCATCAACCTCTGTTTTTTAACTATACTTCTCAGAAGACATTGAACACTTTTTGGTAAAAAAAAAAAAAAGTTCTCTTTATCTTACATTCACGAATAAAAAGTGAAACTACAAGAAAAATAAAATTAAATACAAACATTTTTTGTAGAAAATTGAAGCCTAAACTGCTGAATACACAAGTCCCTCATAAAATAGATATTATTTGTTTAGCTGATACGGGGAAATAATTAAAAAGGTTTTTATCTATGGACAGATATCTTCTGCTTATCTTAGTGTCAGAATTTCACTTTTAGATTTAATAATTTGTCTTTCCATCACATCTTAAAATCATAATCATTCATGTAACAAATAACTAAAAAATAAAAACAAAACAAAAACGGTTTTATACAAATTGACACCCTGGTTATCCGAAGATTAATAACCTCCTTTTGTGAAAGTAAAACCTGTCCAAAACAAAATGCCTCCAGCTCTCAACTGTTCACTCAGTTGTTGGACAGGACAAATAAAAAAAAATCTTTCGTTTTGATGAAATAAAAATGATGAGGTGCTCATTGATGACATTTGTAATTCTGCTACAGAATGGTTACAGATCTAGGGTCCAGATTGTTGTTTGCCTTGTATTTTAATTTGAAAGTTTTTTCTCTGAAAGTTTTTTATATTTTTTATATATGTATACATTTTTGTTTTCTTTTGTTCTTTGTTTTTGTCAAGAGCTGTGCCTTGCATCAGTGTGTGGTTGTGTCTGCGAGGGTTTTGTAATGATTATAACTCAATAAAAAAAAGTTAAAAAAAATATTAAAGAGATTCGTTACCTCCTATTGAACAGCAGAGGGCGCTGCTCTGCTTTCTGATCATGTGTTTTGATAACGACAAGGGTGTGTTAATATGCTATGTTTCGGTATAAAAATGATTTAAACAGATGATAATAAAATACTGATACTTAATATAGGCAAAGGACATAATAACAGACAAAACAATAATTTTAATATAAAAGAAATCAATCTCCGCCCCGGCTCCCACCATCTCCGTTTCCCCTTCTGCCACGTTTTTTTGTCTTTTCCTTGAAAAAGGGGGACCGCCCCGGGAAGCATTTACCCAATCTGATTGGTGGAGCGCTTTTTAGACCCGCCTCCAACTGAAATGTACCATTCTGATTGGCTAAACAAGCGGCGGCCGTAACCAGGGAGCAGGCTTTGCTGGTATCCATGAGGACGTGATTAAATGTTTTGAGAACTAGCTTGAAAGCGGAACCGGTCACAGTGGCGTCGCTCCCGTTCGCTGGCAGAACCAGAGACGGTGTTTGGGTCAGAGTTGCTAAGACCGGGAAGCTCGCATCAGGAAGTTTACGAGGAAATGGCGCAGAGAAAGAACGCAAAGAGCCACTCCAGAAAAGGTCAGTAACCTTAGCTGCTGGTGTTTGTCTGCACATCTGAACTGTTTTTGCAGACACGCTGAAGCTCATCTGGATCAGAACACAGGCTGCCTTCAGGGTCTGGGTTCTGATCCAGATTTAGAGCTCCAGCAACGGTGATGATGATGCTGCCTTCACGGTCCCTGCGTCATCATCAAACCAATATAACGGTTAAATGATGAAGTCTGTGTGTTTAGTCCAGGCCGAAAGACGCTTTTCTGTGCGATGACTAAATGTGGTCATGGGGCGTCGGTGCTCCAGAACCGAACGGTACCGTACCGGATCGGATTGGAACTGGTCTGACGCGGTCCTGTTCGGGTTATTTTGCCTGAAGATGTGTCAGAGCCTCATTCTGAACCAGACGGACCCATGTGGGAGTACAGATGCTCTTAAACCCGCCTCTTCACTCCTTCATTTAACCGAGCTAAGCTAACTTAGCCTCCTCCTCCTCCTCCTGCTCTCGTAAAAGAAATTCAACTTTTTAAAAATGTTTGCAGAGTTTCTGCTTGTTTTCATCCCGGTGTTCAGTGATATTTCCCTGCATATACATGTTTAAGCCCCGGTTCACCAGAACGCTTTCTGGAAGTGACCTTAAGTGAAACGTTTGGCGTTTTCCTAATGATCGGGGGGCGGGGCTATGTTATCATTTTTGATATGACGTCACAGTAAAGCGGGGGGCCTCCTGGTGGCCTGACAGGTGTGACACTTTGTTCAGAGAGTTGTCTCATCAGGTCTTACCCTGTTAGAGCTTTTCTTTTTGCAGAGGCTGTGGTGTAGTGTTTGACACTGGTTTCACAACAGAAAGGTGCAGGTTTGAATCCCAGCTTAGTGTGGTGTTTGCGTGTTCTCCTCATGCAGGTGTGGGGTTTCTCCAACATACCAAAAACACGCTGCATAGGTTAATCGGTGGGTCTGAATTGGGCTTGTAGGTGTGAACGTGCATGGGCGTGAGTGTGCAGCCATGCCAGGTTAGATCACCAAGTAACCCGTTGGGGCTTCACCCATTCTCCATTCTCTCCGTTTCAACCTTTGAACAGAAACCAGCAGACCTAAAACAGGTTCTAAGACAGCTTTGGTTTGGTAAAGCATCACTGTGGAACCTTCAGATACACTCCAGACTGTCCTTCTAACCCCAACAGCAGAGCAGCAGCTCCTCCTTGTCCTGTCCTGCATTCGGAGGTCATCTTTTGGGCCTGCTCCTCTCAGCGTGTGTTCTTCCGGTAGCAGGAGGTGGATGGTTTGTTTTTGGGTTTTTTTTCTAACGTGGTCTGGATAAAGCAGCCTCAAAACCAGTTTGATCTTGGTTCAGTGAGAAGACGAGTGTCAAGGTTACTTGTTGGTGTGTTTGTCCTCTCTGGCATCCGCTCCACTCACAGGGCCTCACAGGGTTTTGTCGGCTCTAATAATAGTGTGGATCAGGTTCTGGCTTTTCAGGAGCCTCACAATCTTTGTGGCTTTGGAAGAGGGAGGAGCTGGCTTTCTCCTGCTGGAGTCTGGATACTTTTGTTCTGCTTTTCTTCTCATTTTCTGCCACTGATACGGGTCAGTGTTTGGCTTCACTTTGTGGCGTTTGTTCTTTTTCATGTTTTTGTTTGTCCTCAATCCGTCCCTCCTCCTGTTACTCCTCCTGATTCTCTCCTCTGAAACAAAACTCCTCATTTGTTCCTGAAGCTGCTGTGTTGTATCCGGGGTTCTCTGAAGCAGCAGAAAGTCCATGCAGCGATTCCGCCACTATGAGAATTCCTACTCCTCCTCCCCACCTCCTGCTGCTCCTGTAGAGGAGATTCACACTGAGCAGCTGCAGGAGGAGGAGGAGGAGGAGTACACTGAGGAGGAAGAGGAAATGCAACCTTTGATACAGGAGTCAGGTAGGTCTGAGAAGAAGCTTCTACTGTGGTTCTTTGAGGTTTCCATCAAAGCTGCCATGATGCTCCTTCAGGAGGCGTCACCGAGGAGGAGGTCTTGAAGGAACAGGAGGCTGAGGTCCAGGAGTCGGGTAGGGAAGGTCAATAAAAGCTGCTGAGGCATGGATTGTTCTGGACAAACAGTGTGAGAAATGCATCATGGGTGCTCCCTCCTGCATCTCTGAATGTGTTCCGCTTGACCTTTGAAGTTCTGCATGTTACAACCACTGACCTCAGAGGCCCCTCCCCCTGGCGTTCCAAACAGGAAGTGGCTCCAAGAAGCCGAAATCCCATAGACGTCTACAGAGAAATAAACAGCTGTTACTCAGTCATTCTTCTGGTCAGAAGAACCTTTCTAGATCTGATACTTTTTTCTTCTTGATAATCCTTTTTTTTTTTTCATTATACTTTTTCGTAGCGCAAGTTATGCAAGTTCTGAACCGACTAATCTGATTCATCAATAAAAGTAGGTTGTCTTGTGTCCAAAGCTCAAAACGTTTGACAGATTCTCCCGAGCCCGCTCTCACGTGGTAGGGGTGTGGCCTTCCAAAAGGCTCTCTCCTGATTGGTGAAAGGGGTTGCCATGGAAGCAATGACTCAAACCAATCACTGCTTACTGACGTCTGGCTCCAACATTGCGGTGTCCGTATTGAGAAAAAATGGCGACTGAAATGACTATTTGGTTGGAGCCTGAATTTTTATTTTCTATGGATGATGTCACACTGACTGGATCAAGTTGGCATATCCAGTCAATGGTTATAACCCAAACAAACTGCTTCCTGTCGTGGATTTTCACAGTCGAAGCCTCTAATGAACGTCTGGTTTGAAGCAGACGGGTGAAGTTCTGCTCCACTGCACCAACTCTTTGATTTGTTCTGGTTATGATGAGAGATTTTCACTTCAAGTGTTGCTGAGGATTGTTTGGTTTTAGTCGGATGCGAGCTTTTTAAACCTACAATAAATTAAATAAAATGATGGTGAGCTTGAGAAACATAAACATGGTTTTAGTTTGAATCCCATCAGTGTTGAGATTAAAATTGTGTTTCTGAGTATTTCATTATTCAAATTGTGCTGAATAAGGAGCAGACAAAAAACACAGTTTGAAAAAGCTTGGTTGTTACCTAGAAACTACAATCAGCAGGTCACAGGCTTCCTGCTCCGCTCCATTCTGATCTAATGAACTCCTGTTCTCTGCAGAAACTATGTCCCAGAAAAAAACAAAAGTTTTTTGATTTGGGCTAAAAACAACATAATCATTACTAAAAGACCACTGGGAACACTTTGAAAATAGATCAAAGTAGGACCTTAATGAGGATCGATGTGAACTTCCGTCCCACTCGTGTCATTTATTCTGAAATCTGTTTCTCTGCTGCTCCTGCATGGTCAGGATGCTGATCACCGGCTGTTCTTTAGTTACGCAGCATCGCATTATTTATATTGGTACCAACTGTTGGAGCCAAGGCGCCTGGTTTCCGTCACGTCTGTCCAAACATCTGTCCGCTCTGAGCAGGTCCATGTCAGGACAAACATCAAACTGCACAGAAGACCTCCTTTCTGCAGAAGAGCTCAGCTCCACCCGCTTCTGATGCCACCACCACCCAACGGAGAGCCCTTAAAGGGCCATTCCAAAAGCAGACGGATGATTCATTTGTCCTGCAGCAGCTGCTGTTTCTCTCTTTGACTGCACCCTATTTTGGGGGGCATCCTGCATCAACAAAGCAACCTCTCCCTCCTTCACCTTTCACCCTTCTTTAGAGTCCACTCACACCAGTCGATCTGCACCGATCCATGCAACCTGTCCTTGTCCATTATCAAAGTGCAAGAGTTTGATTAAACATGGGACCAAGGTCAGAGGTCAGATCGGGTTGCTGTGATTCCTGCTAAAGATGACACAAAGACAAAACCAAACTAAATGTGTCACTGCGCTCTTCTCTGTTTGCAATTCCTCACATCAGCAGCAAAACTTCATTTCTTGTGTCAACTCAAACCTGAAGATCCCAAATATCTGCTGCGGTTTTTCATTAAAGCAGTGTGTCAGATAAAACTGACCCTACAGACAATTTTGACTGTGTGGTTGCATTCTATGGGAGCGATTCTGAAGCATAAATAAAAAGCAAAGTCAAAACCCGAAATGCTTTTTCATTTTCAAAATGAAGCTGCATTTTTTGACTCAAAATTAAAATAAAAAAGCAATCCGTCAATATGCTTTTTCATTTCCTTCCTCAACACTGCTTATTCTGTCACTTAATTCTCTGGTAAATGTGTAGCATAATTCATTTAGAAATGTCTAATTTGACAATTAAAGTGGATTAATAGAAATGCTTTTTCATTTTCAAAATGAAGCTGCATTTTTTGACTCAAAATTAAAATAAAAAAGCAATCCGTCAATATGCTTTTTCATTTCCTTCCTCAACACTGCTTATTCTGTCACTTAATTCTCTGGTAAATGTGTAGCATAATTCATTTAGAAATGTCTAATTTGACAATTAAAGTGGATTAATAGAAATGCTTTTTCATTTTCAAAATGAAGCTGCATTTTTTTGACTCAAAATTAAAATGAAAAAGCAGTGACGTCATAGCCCCCCCCCCCCTCTGGAAATGCTTTTTCTAAATGAATATTGAGACAAGGTTCCCAGGGTGGATGTGAAAATGCAAATGCAATCCCCTCTTTGCATTTTCGTTTTAATTATGACACAGAATAAACAGTTTTTAAGTAGAAAAGGAAAAAGCATTTTGAAATATTGCCTTTTAATTTTAATTCTGAGTCATTTGATGCAATTACATTTTGAAAATGAAAAAGCATTTCTATTTATCCATTTTAATTGTCAAATTAGACATTTCTAAATGAATTATGCTACACATTTACTAGAGAACGAATGTCTTGAAAATGAAATGTCAAATACCATTTTAATTTTAATTAAGTGACAGTATAAGCAGTGTTGAGGAAGGAAATGAAAAAGCATTTTGGTGGACTGCTTTTTTATTTTAATTTTTAGTCAAAAAATGCAGCTTCATTTTGAAAATGAAAAAGCATTTCTGGTTTTGACTTTTCTTTTTATTTATGCTACAGCATCGCTTCCATAGCATTCAGGCGTTCCTGTTTAGACATTTAAATCCCACTCAAAACATCTTCTAGGACATGTTTTCTGCAGAGCGGCAGGAATTCATCAGAAATTCACAAAGATGCACATGGATCTATTTGTCTGCACGTGGATCAGAAAGGAGCAGACGGCTGGTTCCAAGTGCAGCAGGTTTATTAGCTCAGCTAAATCAGGACTCAGCTAAATAAGACTTCATCAGAGAGGAAACTCTCAGGATCCAGACGAGAGTCGGGGCAGGCGGCAGGCAAACGGAGTCAGAGACAAAGCAAGGTCAGGAAACAGAAGATCAGGCAATGCAGGCAGAGCGGCACAGACAACACTTCACACTGAGCTCAGCACAGTGCAGTGCTTAGATACACTGTGACTGAGTGAGTGCAAATGAAAGTGTGTGGCAACTACAAACTGTGTAGTGGAGATGTAGTGTGTTTATAACTCTGGAGACAGTTTCCACTGATGACCTAAAGGGGGACGCAGAGCTCAGGGAGCCTGTGTCCCCCTGACAGAACTGACACTTTTTTTTAAAGCCGGAGCCTTTAACACCGACTGACCTAAAACTGCTTTTTCAGTCAACAGATGGGCTTCAGTCCTGATCTGTGTTTCTGTGTCTGCAGAAGGAAAGACGGCGCCGGTGGAGAGCAAGAATGGACAGAGACCAGAAGGGGAGAGGGGCGGAGCTGCCAAGTACTCCCTGTTCACGTGGTTGGCGGTCCTGGCTCTGCTGGGAGTGTGGAGCTCCATGGCGGTGGTCTACTTGGACATTGTGGACTATGACAGTGTGATTGGTGAGAACGCAGATCAGTTGAATAGAAAGATGAAGTCACAAAGGTACAAGAAAAAGACTGAGATGGGGAAGCTGAACTTCTTTGAAAATAATAAGGATTTGCATCATGAAGGGATGACGAGCCCTCTTTAAACCCCACAGATGAAATGACCTCTGTTACAGTGTTGCACACACGGCCCACAGCTATGGCTTGTAGCGCTAGCTGAAGAGCTTTGTCGCGGTAGAGAAGCTGAACTGATCGGTTTCCGTTCTGCAACAGGAACCATTTTATCTTGAAAACGTAATACATTCCTTTCGCTTCCCCTCTTCCTCATGATTTCCTGTCTGCACAATCTCATCTCTGTACATTTTGGTGATTTGGCTGCAGCGGAATCACCTTAGTGAGGCCCTACAGGCGTAAATCCTCAGTGGTACCAGGACCCTGAGAACACGCTTTCTTCAGCATCTCGAGCTAATTCAGCTTGACCCCCCTGGACCCCCCACAGGGTCCAGTTTGTCTTAACGACTCAAACTCTGTAGTAAAGCCACCAAAACTGTCCTCTAACAGTAGACAATGTGGTTATGTTTGCTGTTTCTAACTTCAAACTTTATTTAAACTCTCTTCAGTGACATTCAGAGAGCTAAATGTCAGATTTACTCACAGAAACCTGAGAAAAGGCTGCTGCCTGTCAGTCTGGGCTGGTCCCTTGCAGAAGCAGCAGGTTCTGGTCTGGTTCTGGTGCATGTCCCGTGTCTTAGAACTTGAACATTACTGTCAGGTCCTCACAGCTTACAAGGCGATTTGACAACAGCTGATGACACGTCCTCTGTCCAGATAAACCACAAACTTTCATTTCTTGTTAAGTAACAGAATAAAACAATTGGTGTTTTGTCGATTGTTGGTCCCTTTTCCCTCTGATAACATTCTTAAGCGTATTACTAAGCTGCAAAAACACGCCTGCAGTGTGCTGATAACAGCTTATGTCACAGTGATGTGTGGAAAGTGGAGTTCTGGTTGTTTTCTCTGAACGGGTCAGTGCAGCTGTTTGATCAGAGATGGGCGCTCCTTCACTGTGAGGCTCAAGGTTACGGTTGTTATTGATTGGCTGACAAAGACAGAACTCAGGCAGGTCATTTCTGTACTGATGCATCTAAAAGTGGATGGAAATCATCATAAAAGCATTTTAGTTGTGCTTAGTTTGCAGTTTTTCCTGCAGGATTTGTGTTCTGCCCGTAGACAATCGGGGTTGAGAATTTTTCAAACGTTCTAGGCTGACGTGTGCTGCACCAACCCAAAAAAACGGCATGTGAAGCGAATAAATGAGGATAGTTCAGCACAGCTGGTTGGCTTGCATCTGCCAGTCCTTTGGTTTATCAAAGCAACATGAAAAGAACAAATAAAACAAAAAAAACTGTCTTCAAAATAAAAGTAAACGAGCATCTTTGAATGGAAATAAAAGTTAAATTTAAGCCTTTTATAGTGTAAGGATTCAAATTCAAACAACCGCTCAATTCACATCATAATTTGTGGTTGTTGATATGATTAATAGTCGATTTTGGTTAACTTTAAATGATCCGATTCTCTGACCTCAAATGGATCCAGAACATCTTCATCCAAACTTCCAGCAGTGAGACTCAGACAGAAATTCCTGCTACTGAACAGTGAAGTTTTCCAGATTCTTGGATTTCTTCCAGATCATCAAGTGGAAATGAAATCTGTGTCCAAACGACCAAGTAAACTAGAATGAATGTCAAATCCATTCACATGTTAGTTTCCTAAAGTTCACCACTGTTGTTTTTCCACATCCAAAGAATCCAAAGGGAACATTCTTAGAACATTCTAGACACTGGATGGTCACAGGACTTCAAAATCTTTCCACACATTGGACTGGAATGATGGACGGATCTGTTTAAGATGAAATAAGATAAGATAAGATAAATGATAAGATAGGACTTTATTGATCCCCGGAGGGAAATTAGGTTGTCACAGCAGCCAAAAACAACAAGAATAGCAGTTGGAAAAGTATGAAAAACAAAGTAGCAATGAGTAAGAATAAATATAGTGATAATACAAGGTGGAAGTAAAAGTACAGGTCATAAATAACGGATTAAATAAGGCAATAAATAGCAGCAGCGGTTTCAACAGTCCTAGACCATGTTGTTGTATAGTCTGACTGCTGTTGGGATGAAGGACCTCCGGTAGCGTTCCTTCTTGCACTGGGGGTGCAGCAGTCTCTGGCTGAATGAGCTACTCTTAGTCCTCACCGTCGCATACAGAGGGTGAGAGGGGTTGTTCCGGATGCTGGACAGCCTGGCCAGCATCCTCCTCTCACTTACAGAGTCCACTGGGTCCAGGGGACAACCCAGGACAGAGCTAGCACTCTTGACCAGCTTGTCCAGCTTCTTTTTGTCCCTTTCATTGATTCCTCCACATCAACAGACGACAGCATAGAAAGTTGCTGATGCAACGACAGTCTCATAGAAGGTCTTGAGTAGCGGCCTACAGACACCAAAGGACCTCCGTCTCCTAAGGAGATGGAGGCGACTCTGGCCCTTCGTGTGCAGGACCCTTGTGTTGTCTGACCAGTCCGGTTTGTTGTTGATGTGAACACCCAGGTACTTGTACACATCCACCCTCTCGATGTCCAGTCCCTGAATGACCACTGGGGGAGACTGAGTAGCCTTGTCCCGGAAGTCGGAAAAAGGCTACTCAGTTTGCTGCTCAGTTGGCTGTGTGCAGGACTGGCACATGAGAAGTTGGGGTTCAACTCCCAGAAGGCACAACAAGTTTCATGCAGTGTGGGTTTTTGGGCAAGACCCTTCACACTACTCTCTAACTTTGTAGCCGTAGAGGGGCCAGGGTCTGTGTCTCCCTGTGCCGGTCCCCAGCCCGGATAAAATACAGGGATGTGTCAGGAAAGGAATCCGGAGTAAAAATCTCTGCCTTTGTGGATCAGTGAAAGCTGATTCACTGTGACGCCCCTGAAGGTGAACAAACGTGTGTTGACCACTTGATGCACTTCCTCGTTTTTACATTATAGTGATAAAATAATCCTCCAGATGGTATTTTCCAAAATCAGTTATAATTTTTTTTTTTTTATAATGCTATAAATCGATTTGATGAACAACTTGCCTCAGACAGATGGATCTAAATGGATTGTAGGAATAGAAATCGATTCATCGATTAGGTCGATTGTTATTCATGGGTCTTCAATAATTTTGCTGAAAAGGAAAAATTCTACTTTAATATAACCCTGAGTGTTGATGTTTGTTATTTCAAAGGGATTACATTTTTCTTCTGTATTACTGCTGGTTTTGAAATGACGTCAGACTGTAAAGACATTGAGTCTCACGGCTCTGTGGCTGGAACAGCTGACAGCCTCCATCACAAAAATGTGTCTGGACATTCATTGATCGTCTTGTTTATTTACTGTAGTCGCAGAACCTTGATTTTGCGTTCTCGATTCAGATTCTGAGGAGAAAAGGAAACCGCTTTGTGAGAGTCATCGACCAGTAGAACAAAAACTGGGACAGAGTGGAGACAAAGCAGAGAATCTGCTGGTTCAGACTCGCCCTTTTTATTGACGACGACCTTCAAAAAAACAAATATTGGTCCAGATTTTTTTTTTTACCGCTATTTAACTGGGGAAGTCCTATTGAGATTAAAAATGTCTTTTTCGAAGGAGCCCTGGTGCCTCTTTACTTATCATCTGACAACTTTAGTGAATCTAAAACTATTTTTTAGATGCATCTTTTCTTTTATTGTTTTTATTTTGCTTCTAAATGTGCATCAGTAGGCGATGCAGTATCTGCTCATCTCAACAATCTGTTGCATTTAATAGTCTACAGTAGTAAATCCATTTGGGAAAATGTGATGCATAATTTCTTCCTTCACAATAAAAGCATGTAACTTCAAAACAGATGTAAAGCATGGATGCAGAGATCCTCCATGCTGATTTCTGATTCAATGATTGAACCTGCTTTTGCTTTAACATCTCCTGGCTTGTCTGTTTTCATCCCTCCTTCTCCTCTTCCCTCCTTCCTTCTCCTCCTCTTTGTCCATCTTTGCATGCAGCCAAAGCTCAGGAGTTTCGATTGAACTTTTCTGAAGTTCTACAAGGTAAAGTAAAGCTCTAAACTGATACAATCTCATCCATCGTTTTACTGTCTCTCGGTTTGGTTGATTGTCACTCTGGAACTTTTTAAAGTCAGTGGAATGAAAAAAAGGAGAAAAATGTAGGATGCTCTTCTGATAGTGGGACTTCCTCTAAAGCTCCAAACCTGTGAGGCTGTCCTCCTGTAACATCCTTATCTTCTTTTCAAAATAAAAGTTAAATTTGGAACTCAAAGGTATTTAATGTTTTTCTTTTTACCAAACTACATTAAAATAGTTTGTTTTTATATTTACAATAACAAAAACTAACTGATAAGTCAAAGTGAAGCTTTGAAAGAAGATAAGATAAGCTTTTGCAACGTGTGATGTTCAGAAAAACACAAACAAGCACAGAAGAAGGAAATGAATTAATGTTAGCATGATTTGAAGGTAGGAAAGATATCAATTCTAAAGGATTAGGAGAGTGAATAATCAGTTATTTTTATCTCTTCATGAACAGGAATGACAGTTTAAATCTGAAGGATTGTCTGCCATTTCAGTGAATGTATTTTGCCTTGTTTGTTTGTTTTTTTGCTTGTTTGTTTGTTTGTTTGGAACCGTCACTGAAATTAAGATTTCTGTAACTTTCAGTGCAACTTTTTCATCTGTCGGCATGAGCGAACTGCTGCAACTGTCAATATGACCAACAAAGAGGGATTTCTGTTGGCAGTATGGACTGGAGTATGGCACACAGTCAGCACAAATAATGCAAATTCAGTCACACGGGGAATGTTAATCTTGACTGTGAACATAAAACACAGAACAGAAGGTTGATCTAGTTTGCATGTTGATTTAAACAAACAAGTTCTGGTCAAAAATAAAAACGAATGTGTCCCAGTGCAGACCCCTGTGGAACACCAGCACTAAGAGTAGTGAATGTAGGATGATTTTAATTTACGGCAGACAAATATGATGCATTGTTTCATCCATTCTAAAGCAGTAGATTTGATCAGACGATCGTGTTTTCGGTTTCGTGCTGCATCGACACTAAAAGAGGATTTATCTTCAGTGCACAGAAGCAGAAAGGATTTGTCAAGTTTACGCTTTAATCCTGCTAAGGGACATTTTGTGGGGGGTTTCTTGTCTCCTTTTTCAGCTGTCTGACAGACATCACTCACACCACATCCTTCCTCTTTAGGTGATGTTGCTAAACGGGTTTCAGGCAGTTCTTTGCTGTCTTGAAGTTTGAGCCCTTGTCTTGCACAGGCACGCTTGGTTGATTCTTCCTCTAAAGAAGAGAAGCATCGGCTTCTCTCCGCCTCCCTGAGTTCTACATGGAACAAATCAGAAAATTACAGATGCATTAGTTTTTAAATTGTGTTGGATCCAGAGTAAAAAGTAGGTGAGTTCTTGGTTCTTTTGTGGTCAGACACGGGTTGTGTTTTCACGTCTGACAACAAAAGAACCAAGAAGTCAGTTAATAATACAGACACTATGAACTTTATTGCACATATACGAAAACTACTTTTAAATGCCCCACAGCGGTTTTTCATCGTCATGGTAATGACGGTCATGATGATGGAGCTGAAGCTTCACAGCTCTACTCTTCCTCTGACTGTTATGCAGTTGGTTGAAGACAAAGTATTTTTCTCCTAAATGTCATTATCATGATTAGCTGTTTTCTTTTTCATTTGTTGGTTTTAATATTTTCTGACTGGAGAACGAGCACCATCTGCTGTTGAACAGTCGGCCTCATTGTTGATGAGAGCAGATCTCATTGCAGGTTGTGAGGTCTTTTAGTTAGAAGAAGCTGATATTTATATTATATTTTGTTATCATGATCCTAATCTCTGTCTGCTATGCATGTAATGAATGTGACAGGCGTGTACGGTGTTTGTTCTCCCAGTACAGAGAGTCATTTTCAAAATTTCCCAGAGCTTTTCACTCACATGAACAGAAGTGAACAGTTCCTCAGCTTTGCAGAAATCCTTCATCCCCTTGTCTTCCTCATGCAGGTAAACTGAAGGCCTACGACTCAGACGGAGATGGAGACTTCGATGTGGAAGATGCTAAAGTTCTGCTCGGCAAGTACTTTTTACTTACTTCCCTGTTGAGCTCTGCAGTTTTTTCACCAAAGAACCCCGACTGATGAGGTTGACAGTGGAAAACACTTTTTTAATGGATGATGATCAGTGGCAGAACATAACAGGCCTGAATGAAGCAGACAGGGAGTTGAACCAAAGCAAACATCTGTGTTGAAAGTGTGTTCAGCTCGTCAGCTGTGTTTAACAGCTGAGGGTCACAAACGTAGCCAGCAGTGATCTCTAAACTCATGATTGTTGTCCTAATACAATCCAGAAGCTCAAACCACAACCTCAACCAAACACTGCTTCAGATGTTCTTCCTCACTTTCTGCACGCCCACAACAAAAGGGTTCCCATTCTGCATCTGTGCTCTAACCGGATCACTACAGATGATGTGTTCCTTTACGTTTTCAGAAGAACCAGGACATGGTTTCTGCCTGGAAACCTTTTGCCTGCAGACTTCTGGCATTGTTGCTGTTGAAGGTTGTCTTCCAGTTGAGTCATGGCACCTGGGCTGAAAATCTTCTGTCTTGAATAGTTTCACCACTCATCCAACTTGGTCTTAATCTTTAATCCAGATGTCATGACTCCACTTCAAGACATCGTTGATGTTTGACCTGTGACCATGCTAGTATTTTATACTAACAACTTCTTCAGAAGTCAGAAATAGTAATAAAGATTATTACCTGAGTCAATAGGAGTTCTGCCTTCCAGCGTCATGTGAAGCATAAAAAGTTCTGATCAGAGATCGTTCTTCTTGTTTGCTTGTTTTTACAGCCCAGTAAGAACAAATGATTTGCTACTGGCAGAGTAAGAATCCCTCTTAAGACTTTTTGAGTGCATCCTCACCAACCACCTCCATTCTGCTCCATTTTCAGCTTAACTGAGGTGCCAGACTATCTCATCTCTACAGGAGAATAATTCCCCGTCTGAACATGAAAATGTTTCTGTTCACTAAAACCAAGTAGCCCAGCTCTAATCTGTCTTTTCAGCCTCATCTCCATCCTTTAAGCTCCCGTGAACAGAACTCAAGGACCCAAACTCATTCATTCGGAGGGGAAGTCTCAGTCCTCTCCTGGAGGGAACATCCAAGCGGGTTCAGGTTGAGCTGAAGGCCATGACTTTGAGAAAACAGAGCCACATATTTATCAGAAAAGACATTTTACAAGAAGCTTTTATGGGTTTCTCCTAACAACAGACATTATAGGGTGCTTTGCCCAAATCGTGAAGTTGGACCCTCAACCCAGGAATTGGCAGACAGAAATGCTGACTAAGATAAAAAAAGTACAACCTGATAGATATGTTTTTACTTTTTTATACAGTGTAGCAAAAAAACGTCACTTTAAGTCAAACTTTGGCCATTTAAATGCAGCGTTGGCGTCGTGTAGTGTCATGTGAGCGGCGCAGCTTCACAATCTTTCAGATGTAGATATTCTGATGTTGGACCCGTCTGCATCCGTTCTGCGACTCTGAAAACCAGCTCATGTCAGTTTTTCTCTGCTCTTTGGAGCAGGATTTCATAATTCTGAAGCCTCTAAGATCTTCAGTTCTTTCACCTTTTTGCTTCAGACTTTTTTTGTACACTTGGTTTTCACAAGTGAAGTGTTTATCAGGAGCCACTGGAGCTTCCTGGGAGCCATATCTGTATAAATACTTTGGTCGTATTGGCTGTTGGTGTCTGCGGGAAGTGATGAAGTCCAGTGAGAAATAATAAGAAACTGATCACCTGACGAAAGCGAGGCAGAGAGAAAAATGCTTTTTAATGCCTGTTCTTCCTCTTTGACTCATTATGTCTCTCTTTTCTTGTCAACTTCCTTTACATTTCCTGCTTTTATTTAAGTTCCACACTTCCATCCCCCTTCCATTCGTCTGTTTCTCTTATCCTCTTCCCATTCTCTCATATAATTTACAACCACAACCTCCCTCTCTTTTGTGCGTCGCCCCTCTTCAATCCAATTTCCTCTCTTCCCTCTTGTTTTCTCTCTTCATCTCTCTCGTCAGGCCTGACCAAAGATGGCGGCGGTGCGAATGCCGAGTCGCTCGAAGAGATTCTTAATATTTTAGCAGAGGAGGGCTCTGATTGGATCTATGGCTTCTTCACCTTCCTGCATGACGTAGTGTCCTCACCTGTAGAGCGGGGGGAGGAGGAGGAGGAGGAGGACGATGAGAAGGAGGCCGCAGAGGAGAGGCAAGAGGAGGGTGGGGCCACCTCCTCAGATGGAGGGGAGGTGAAAGGGGTCATACTGGACCTTCAGAACCAGTAGGAAGCAGGGCTGCAGTCTGGTCCAACCAGAGAGAATCGGGCTGAGGGATTCAGAGGAACTGTGGGATGAATCCTTAATATGCTAAATCCACCGCAACATTCATGGTCCCTGAGAGTTTCAGTCCCGCAGTCCTCATTCCAAGTGCTTTAATAACCAATATTGCCCCCCAGCTGATGGAATTCAAACTTTTTACTGTCAGATTCCATCTGAACATCCATTAGCTGAATAAAACGGCCTAATTCCCGAAGGTCCACAGATTAGTCATGAGTCAGAATTCAGTTTAATTTACAACTTTTAACACAGATTCCTTTTTCATGTTTGTACGGGATTTAGAAAACTAAATATAAACTAAAGCAAAATAAAACTTCCATTGGTGAAATGATCAATGCTGACATGAGGGGGCCATTGGCCTTGAGGGGAAATCCGCCCATAGATTAGAAAAATCGACTGATTTAAAATGATTTCTTTCAAAGCTGGACCTGCTGAAGACGTTAGGTTTGTTCATGGATACCAAGCATCTCCACCAGCTTCAAAGCTTGAACGAATGACAATAAAAAAAACAAAAAAAACAGATGAACTTAGGCTCTGAAGAAATGAGACAATCATCAGTTTATCATTGACTTCACTGGAAGATGCCCAAAAAATGTAAAAATTCAAAAACTTTACAGACAAATAGCAAATTGCTTGAGTCTGTTCTGAAAGTTGAATCATAAACTTTATGTTAGGAAACTGTTTGTAGTCTTTTTATTGATGCTTATAATAAATGAAAAAGGACTAAACAACTTAAGCAATTGTTTTCAAATGTTAGGATTTCAGATTTTTACCAAAAATGGAACCACGTCTATATTAGGAACACAGCTGCTACTTTGTATAATTACACTAAGAGGGCTTTGTTTTGTGTTAAATTATTTTCCGTGATGTTTTTTGCATAAATTCTTTGTTAAAAAAAGAAAAAAGTTATCTTTGGGTGATTCTTGTCAATGTTTTGAAGAAAACAGGGATGTAAAGATGTCATTAACTGTTCTGAAGAAACGGTGTTTGAGACGCGTTTTTCCTCAGCAGCTGAGCTAACAGAACCTCAGACTTTTTTAAAAACAGCTCACAGATAGGACATTCTCTGAGAAAAAGATCATTTTTTTAACTGCACTAAGTCAGGATTTCTTGCTTTATTCTGTGTAATGTTTATTACTTACAAGGCAATGATGTAAAATGTTTTACCTCCTTATACAATTGTGGAAAACGGCGAGATGTTGGGAGATTTAGGCAGGAAATGGGAATCAGACCTGCAGCAGATCTTATAGTTGAACAGGATTAAAATGAAATGAATAAATAAAAATCTGTGACGCCAATTGAAGTCACAGCAGCTGAGTGATTAAAATGGGCTGTAGAGTCTAAAAGCTGTGGTTGTGTCAGAATAAGATCATGTTCATGTTCCTGCTTCAGTGGGAAATCCTGGTGAACGCCGCACAGGTCCAGCCTCCCCATAGACTCTAAACCTGACTGTCTCTGGTCAGTTTCTTTGGTTGAGAGCCACCAGTATTTTTCAGAATAAAACCAATTTCCTTCACACAATTGTGGTTATGTAACAGAATTTAATAGACAAGTAATGATGTGTCATTAAAGTTGAAATGAAAAAAAAATTGCCTAAAAATTTTTTTTATTCAAATACACTTAGGGTGAGCAAACATTTGAAATGCGCATACAAAAAAATAAAGTAAAATACAACAAAACAAAAATAGGTAAGGATGAGGCAGGAAGGCAAGGCAACAATTTAAAATAAAGGTTTTGATATATATTGATAAATTACTGTATTTTTCTTGTTTTTGTTTGAATCAGAAAAATAAATCAAAAAGATACTAAACATAGAGCACATGGGTTTTTTTCCATTTACATAAATGAATAAAGTGTTCTGACAAAATAATAACAAGATTGATGACATCGGAAACTTCCGTGTCCAGGTTTTCCATAAAGAAAAGAACATCAGGTAAAGAGAAAGAGGGAATATTAAAAACTTTGTATGATGACTAATTATGAATATCAGTCCAGAAGATTTTTATCTGGTTGCAACTATAAAAGAAATGTTCTAATGTTTCGGTTTCAGATGAACAGAAAATACACGGTTCAGATTGAAACGTAAATCTTTAATGTAAAAAAATCTCCAACAGAGTAAATTTACGATATTACTTTAAAATGCGTTTCTTTCATTTAAGGGTGCTAGTGTGTTATTTTGTGTATAAAGAGAATTTACTATCAGGGTGGTTTCTAGGTCGCGTCTATTATTTGTACTAAAGTTACAGGACATGTATTGTTTAAAGGCTTGAGTTACTGATTTACTGTTGCATTTTTTATCTTTTAAGGGGAAATCATTAATGTTCAACTCTGTGGTTTGATTGCTGTATTGAAATGTACTATGAATAAGATTAAGTAAAGGAATAGGAATTGCTTTACAGACTTTGTTATAACAGTTACTAGGATCCTTAATTTTGTATTTGGTTACAAACTCGTATATATGATAACAGCATTTCATCAGTACACATCAAGTCATAAACAAAACACACACCATTATCAGACCACTCAGACATAAACGGACAAAAAGAAAGTTGGAGAAGGAAATGTCTTTTTTTCGGGAAATGACATCAACTGATGTGTATTTACAAAAAATGACATAAAAGGAAAATTAACCGAGGAAATCGATTAGAATCGCTGTTTTTTTTTAAACAGCTTTGGTGGATCTGAATCTTTGTGCTTCAGCTTCATGGCAGTCAAAATGGTCCAACATCAGCTTCTGACTGATAATCCCCTCTAACCCGTTTTTGCCTTGTGCACGCCGCTGACGGTCGGAGCACTCGTGCGCTCACAAACTTTACACATTCATCGGCCATTTGACGTCTGGGAAACTCCATTTTGCTTAGAATTCTGTTACATTTTTAGTTTAATAAATAACTTTCAAGCCTCATTCTAGTTATGTAAGTGATAAATATTTCAATTTCACTTTTTTGTCATTCTCAAAATGCTTCACAGAAAAAAATGTCCAGTACATAATGTACAGAGATGTTCGAACATTCTTTTCTTTAAGGTCACACAAAGGAAATATTTGAACACAGAAATACGCGAAGCTGGAGTGGATTAAAGCAATAAAAACAAATTAATGAGGACAATATTCAGACATAAACTACAACAACAGCTAAAACACAGCTATGGAAGAGTTTTGACACTGTTAAAATGTACCTCTGGGAGACGATAGGAGCTAACCAATAAACAACCTCTGGTTTACATTGATCATATTTAGTGTACAGATAAGAAGTCAATGACTCATTCACCTCACTTCCTGTCTGAGATTCAGGTTTTCCCTTCTGTACTGTGAGCTCATGTGTCCGATGCTTTCATGACCGTTCTGCTCTGTCTGCTGACTCAGACGACAGGAAGTTAAGAGGCCACGCTGTGAGGAGAGAAAGGCTGGGAAAAGGTACTGAGCATGCGTTTGTACACAGACATGGAAGAAGAAAATGGACACCTTTAGTTTCCAAAACATTTTATTTAATACCCATTGATTACTTTCATCTTTAGTAGACATTTCCTTTGCAGTTTTTAACTCCGTACCTTTTTGTGGCGTTGAACTCATGCGCATTGTCAAACGGGATTTGTTTCTTCAAACAAGCCTCCTTTTTGAGGGCCCAGATCAGCCGGGATGAGGATCTGTCGGTTCTTTTCCTCGATGTTTGAATTGTACTATAATTCTATTAAGAGAAGCAAGAGGACTTCAGACAGTTTTTCTCTGGCTAAGTCCAGCCTCAGATTCCCCAACAATACAACCCCTTTCAAAATTTGGACAGTTCATGGCATGGCTACTCTTCATAAATGATTAAAATAAAAGGCCACCTGGAATTGAGAAAGAATAATTGCATCGTAAATGTTACACATCTGAAAACATATCAGGATGTTTTAATCAAAACTCATTGAAATGAAGGTGTCTATTTACTTGTTGCATGAGTTTGTATGTCTGCTGTCTTCACTGACCGCTGACCGCTCTGTGTGCTTCTGCAGACCAGAGAAAAGACAGGAACAAGAGAGGTACACTCACTGTGGAGTGTGCATGTGTGTTCCTGCATGAGACTCATCTTTTGGAGTGTGTCTTTTTTACCCATGTTTACAATAATATTGGTACAAATTTGGTGTTGGCAGGTACGAGAAGGTATTTAATGGCCAGGGCTAATATGAATATTTCTGTCCAGTAGTTTTGTCCGAATAGTTCTGCTTTGACTTTCTGGTTGCTATACAGTATATACACACACAAACACGCAAACGCACACACATTACTGCTGCTTTACAAACATTTTGCACTGCAGGTTTGAAACCAATGACTGTAAATACGAACTGGAAAGACTGGCACATCCTCCCTGGCGTTCCCAGCAGGAAGTGCCTGCTGGTTCTAAGAAGCCAAAATCCCATAGACTTCTATAGAGAAACAAACAGCTGTTACTCAGCTGTTACAGTCATTCTATTGGTCAGAATAACCATTCTTCACCCAATATCTTTTTCTTAACATCTTCTTGCTAACCCAATTTTTTTTTCATTACATTTGTTTAAATCGCAAGTTATTAGAGTCATAAACTGACCAATCAGATGCCTTAGTAAAAGCGTGTGGTGCCCGCTGGCCCCCACCTCAAACGTTTGACAGATTCTTCCTAGCGACTTTCACTGGAAAAGGGTGTGTACTTTGAAAAAAGCTTACTCATGAGTGGCGACAGAAGTTGCCCTAGAAAAATGACCAAGACCGACTCAGACCAATTACTGTCAAGTGGCTCCATATGGCGGCGCATGTATCGCAGAAAACTGCCACTGAATTGGCTTAATTTCGCTGGAGACGGAGGTTTTCTATGGGTGACATCATTCTCGGCTGTCTCCAGTTCTCTATATTTGGTCTATGTTTGAAACAATCAAAGAGCCACATAATACCTCTGGCCATATCGTCAAAGCAGATCTACAACCCCAAGACTTATCGAGAAAAGGTCTATCTACCATAACTTTTCACTCCAAGCAAAAACTATTTTCATCTTTTTATGAAACTATCTGCTGGTAGTCCTAAAGTCCTAAAGTCCTAGTTGTGTGAGTCTAAAGTTGTAAAACGGCTGAAGATATCGCAGCTCTTTCTGAATGAAGTTGGATGTTTATCAACAGGACCTTTTTTTGAGCTGACTTCTGTCCTTTCTGCATGTTGTGGTGATCTAATCTGAGTTATGGACCTGTAGGCTTTAGTGACAAACACTTCAATGTCGTTCTAGAAGTTAACTCTGCGGTGGTCAGTGATCCAGATGTAAGGTCCCCTGAAGGTACCTTCCAAGTCCTTCTGCTGATGTTAAAGGATTCAGAGAAAGAAGTAATGTGAGCTGATCTTCTGAACAAAATGTTTTTTTGGTCTCAGTAGAAGCTGCAGGTGGAACGAACACAACCAAAGGTATTAAAGCAGAGCACCTGCTACTCGATTCTTTACAGCCATGATGGTTTTGATTTCTGTGGCACGTGCATGGAATCGTCTAATGACTGTGCGGCACTGGATTTGATGTGTGACACCACTAACGGAGTTGAAGGTCTGAATAATTACATACATTTCTAATTATGAAGGCATTTTAAAACATTTTTTGCATAAATCCCTGTGAATGAAGATGGTAACTCCTCCAAGGATGTATTGCATCTTTAACATTTTCATGGTTGGCGTGAGTTAGAGATTTTCTAAGTTGTGGTGATAAATCAGTAAAGACCGATCTACTGTTGATGGCCTTTAATCTCAAACCTCAGAAAATCACCACATAAGAGGCTCCAGGCTGCGCTCGGCTTTAAAAGAAGAGCTGAGAATGATCCACGAGAAAATGGAGGCCAAGAGGATTGCACGCATCGCATTGAGTGAGATCAGAGTTCTGCTGGCTGAGGAGGAGGAGCGGAGGGAGGCTGACTGGACTCTGAAGATGAGGAGTCTGGAGGAAGCTCAAGAGCATCTGAGGAAAGAGAAGGAAAGGAGTGAGAGGGAGAAAGCTGAGAATGAAAGGCTGGAAAAGGAGAAGTTGGAAAAGGAAAGGCTGGAAAAGGAGAAGTTGGAGAAGGAAAGGCTGGAAAAGGAGAGGCTGGAGAAAGAGAGGCTGGAGAAAGAGAGGCTGGAAAAGGAGAGGCTGGAAAAGGAGAGGCTGGAGAAGGAGAGGCTGGAGAAGGAGAGGCTGGAAAAGGAGAGGCTGGAAAAGGAGAGGCTGGAAAAGGAGAGGCTGGAGAAGGAGAGGCTGGAAAAGGAGAGGCTGGAGAAGGAGAGGCTGGAGAAGGAGAGGCTGGAGAAGGAGAGGCTGGAAAAGGAGAGGCTGGAGAAGGAGAGGCTGGAGAAGGAGAGGCTGGAAAAGGAGAGGCTGGAGAAGGAGAGGCTGGAAAAGGAGAGGCTGGAGAAAGAGAGGCTGGAAAAGGAGAGGCTGGAGAAGGAGAGGCTGGAAAAGGAGAGGCTGGAGAAGGAGAGGCTGGAGAAGGAGAGGCTGGAAAAGGAGAGGCTGGAGAAGGAGAGGCTGGAAAAGGAGAGGCTGGAAAAGGAGAGGCTGGAGAAGGAGAGGCTGGAGAAGGAGAGGCTGGAAAAGGAGAGGCTGGAGAAGGAGAGGCTGGAGAAGGAGAGGCTGGAGAAGGAGAGGCTGGAGAAGGAGAGGCGGGAAAAGGAGAGGCGGGAAAAGGAGAGGCGGGAAAAGGAGAGGCTGGAAAAGGAGAGGCTAGAAAAGGAGAGGCTAGAAAAGGAAAGGCTGAAGAAGTTGGAGAATGAAAGGATTGCAAAGGAAAGAGCTCAGAAGGAGAAATTAGAAAAGCAGAAATTGGAGAGGGAAAGGTTAGAAAAAGTGAAGGCAGAGAAGGAAAGGATAGAAAATGAGAAAGCTGCAAAAGAAAGGGCACAAATCGAGCAACAGAAGGCTGAGAGAAAAAGGCTTGAAGAGGAAAGACTTAAAGATAAGATTGCCAAGGAGAAAGCTGAGAAAGAACGCCTGGAAAGAGAGAGAATTGTTTGGGAAAGACTTGAAAAAGAAAGAATTGCCAAAGAAAGAGCAGAAAGAGAGAGACTGGAAAAAGAAAGAATAGCCAGAGCGAGGGCGAGAGAAGAGAGGGAAAGACTTGCTAGGGAACTACAGGAGAGAGAGCGCATTGCAAAAGAAAGGGACAGAGTTTCCAAGGAAAGGCTAGAAAAAGAAAGAATTGGCAAAGAAAGACTGGAAAGAGAGCGTGTCGCAAAAGAAAGGGAACAAAATTCCAAAATGAAGGCAGAAAATCAAAGAATGGAGAAAGAAAGTTTAGAAAGAGCTGCTAAAGAGAAGGAACGCATTAACCAAGAGAGGGCGAGGGTCGCAGAAGAGAGATCGGTCAAAGAAAAACAGAGAATAGCTAAAGAACGGGAACAACAAAGACTAGCAACAGAAAGGTTAGAGCGGGAGAAAGCTTCCAGAGATGAGCTGATGAAGAAAAGGCAGAGAATGGTTTCAGAGAAAGCCCAGTGGGAGAAGAAAGAACCGATGAGAAATTCCAGAGAGCAACGCTAAGAGACATGAGACGATGGACAGGAAAAACAAAACTTCCGAGATGGAGAAACGAGGCTCTGTGGCTCTCAGGAGAGACGAGAAGAAAAAATGACGAAGCCGCACAAAGTGATGACCTCATAGATGGTGTTAAAGGAGATCCACACTAAAGTAGTGTCCAAATTCCTTCACTACTCATTACATGGTTCATTATGTAGTGCGTTCACCAAGAGCTCTCCGACTCAAAAATCCAGTGCCCTAAAGGTTTCCAGAACCTCTGCAGTGGTTCTGTATTGATGCTCTCTAGATTAGCGGATACAAACCACATGGCATTGCACTTGAACAATTTTTCATGTCAAAATTATTTTTTTGGTTTATGTCTTATAAACCTTCCAAGTTTTTATCATCAGAACAGTGAATTCATAAATAGTCTTAGTAAATAGTTGAACTTATTAGGTTTTTACTTTGGGACATCTGTGAGGTCATATTACCCATTAAAAAAAAAGTAGTGAGCATAGTGTCTGAATTGCATATAAAATCCAGGGCACTAGATTGTCCTGCACTATATTGTTTTTTAGTTGGTGAGGAGGCAGAGAATTCAGAAATGGCCCAAGTTTCACAGCCCAACTATGTGTCAATGTTCTGCTGTTGTGTATGTGCACACCATCTCTGTCCTTCACTTAAAATTACTTATGTAGGAGAACTTTCAAACCAGTTATACAGGTCCAGTCTTATCGTCCATCAGACCAGAATGACGGGAAGAACATTTGGCTGAAAGGCTGTAATAGGCATCGCCACCCACACAGTGTTGAAACCTAAACATGGATTCAAGCGTGTAAGAAAGAAAACAGATCACACTTTAACAGGGGCTTCAAATCTCCTCACTTCAAGCTGCAAAACTGGTTCCATTTGAAACCAAATACTTAACAGATTCTACATAAATGGTCTGGAGCAAAAACTTTAATAAGTCCTAAAATGTCAACAAACTTCCCAAAATGTCAGAAAGACCCTCTTAAGCTGTTCCTTCACCATTAAAACAATAAACCATTAAATCTTAATTCTAGCATGTTAGCATACAGCGTATGAACTATGCAAATCAGAAATTTCCTCTGATACACAAACAAAGTTTAGATTTGCTCTTTGGTGAATTTCAAGACACCAAAGACACGTCCCTCTGACCTCTGAAATAATTAAAATACTTTTTTACAATGGATTTGTGGGGGAAATGGCAGCCATCTTTGGAGTATTTCAAAATGTAAACACAGCAAAT
Organism: Oryzias latipes; assembly: GCF_053564925.1. Classification (NCBI taxonomy): domain Eukaryota; kingdom Metazoa; phylum Chordata; class Actinopteri; order Beloniformes; family Adrianichthyidae; genus Oryzias; species Oryzias latipes. The sequence goes on along the minus strand of NC_136256.1, from coordinate 4,476,172 downwards.
TCAGATGACTGAGTTTAGTTAAATGACATCAGGAACCTGCTAACCACAGGCTGTGCTGACAGTGTTTATATTCTCCTGGTTGGGTTGATTAACTGTTTCAGTTGATCAAGTCAAACCTTCTTTGGCACCACGGGGGGGGGGGGGGGGGGGTGTAAGCAGAAGGTGCTCGAGGAGACTTCCTGTTTAGAAAAGAAGTTGTCTTTGCTGTCATAACTGCAGCCTCTGAGAAGACTTGATAAACTGGACTGGTTTTTGTAGCAACTGCATTATTGGTAGAGATTAGTTCGAGGCTGGTCAGTTAGGGGCAGGACACTCCAGGCACAGAAGCACAGACGAACTTTGATGAATCAGTCTTTGAAGCATCAGGTGAAAGTATTGAGACTAGAGTCTGGTCACACATCACTTGTTAGCTTTTCATCATTGGTCCAAGTAAAGAGGTTCAGGACAAAAAACCCCACAGATTTGGGTAGTTTTATTTGCTTATTTATTATTCCTTTGCTTCCATTGTTTTTCTGTGACAGACATCTACTTTGTTGTAGTTTTGAATTTAGATAGTAGCAAATTTGATTAATCTATAATTTTGATAAATGTCGATTTGTTAGAGGAATTTGAAAAAGAAGGAACCATGAGGTGTTGAGACTTGAAGCACTGAAATATATTATAACATACTTTAATAACGTCTGTAAACTAAGAGAAACCTCGACTGTAAGCAGGAACACTTACCTTATATTGATCACGTTGATTTGCTAGTTTGGTGCTTAGGCTGTGATCATACTGGCCTTTTGTGTGTTTAGATTGTGGTGTTTTATTTATTTCATTGAAGCAAGTTTGATTAAAGCTGCATTTTTAAAGGTTTTTTTATGGAATTTATTTTAACTTGTTTCACATAAACTGAGGGATGAAAAAAGGCATCAAATGCAGCTAAATGTTTTTCATTTTTCTACACACATTTTCATGTAAATCAGCTTTTAATAAATTAATCAATTGATATGAAAACATCAATACACCTTTTATGGAAAAAAAAATGTCATCTGTAAAAATCGGATCTTATTTATTCGTGTTTAAACTTTGAATGCTTGTTTATTTAATGTTAATGAAAAGAAGAACTTGTGACTTTTCATTAGTATATCCATTCATTTTAAGGTCCTGTATCGTGCTTTTCTTAAGCCTTTCAGAATAAACTATACCCATATATATGATATTATGTTACCTATGACACACGAAAGAATTTTTAAAATTAAATTTGAGTTTTTTTCCTGAAGTTCTTTTCCATCCCGGAAGTAAAATGACTATCTCTGAGGCTCCGCCTTTCTCTCCATGTGGGTACCGCCCATTTGATGACGTCCCCCGGGAGTCGGCCTCATCAGCGTGTCTGCATTTAACCCACGAAAACAAACAACATCAGAAGTTTTGCAAAGATGGATGTGCATATTGTTCATAGAAAATTAAGGCACTTAGCCGATGTAAGCTAGCTCCATGGAGAACATGTGTGTGTGCGTGTGTGTGTTAGTCTGGGGGTGGTGCTGGCAGCACAGACTCTTCCTGGAAGGGGCTGTTCCTCACTTTGTGATGTCACAATGTGAGAACCCAATTGTTGTCGTTGATTGGGAGGGGCTGGTGCTCAGGGCGCAGTTTTTAGAGGAAGGCTCAGAAATGCAAAAACTGCTTTGGGGTTGTTTATGAACATCATAATAAATTTAAAAGCTCAAAAAGTTGATTTTGCATGATCTCTTTAAGATAATTTTTTACGTTTTTCCGTGAAAATATTGTCTCCAATTGTTTGAATTTTACTCTGCATAAATGAAACTTTTTCTTTCTAAAATAGCCAATGATCAATTTTTATGTAAAGGAAAAATAAAGGTTCTCCACGTACAAGCGTTGGTTTTCTCTGAGCACTCTGGCTTCCTCCCACAGTCCAAAAACATGCTTCAAAGGTTGATCAGTTAGCCTGAGGTGTGCATGTGTGAGTCTGTACGGGAGTGATTGTGTGGCTCTGTATGCTGCCTTCTCCCAACAGTAGCCAGGACAGGCTCTGCTGACCCCGTGACCCCAAAAGGGATATAATGGGTTAAGAAAATGAATGGATGGGAACAATTCAAGTGTTTTGGGTTTTGTTTTTTTTATGGATTTTTTTTTCGGGAAATGAAAAGAGGTTTGTGCAACACAAACATGCAATTGTTAAACTTTCCTTTCTGCTTTTCTTAAACACTTTCAGTCTCACACACCACAGTGTCGTGCCTCATTTTGTTTGATTGTTGTGTGTTCATGCTTCCCTCAACGGAAAACAGACTTTTGTAAAGGTTTGTGCTTTTGACTCTGTTGCATTTTATTTTAGTAACTCTGAATCGCTTAACGTTTTCCTGTTATTAATGAACTTTCAAAGTTGATGTCAAAGCGCTTTTTTCTCAGCTGTCATAATTATGATCAGTTATGCAGTTTTTCATCTGTTGGTTTCATTAAAACTGTTCCTTCTGAGTGAAATGAGCTTTTATTCATGTTTTTTACTCCTATAATTTTGTGTTTGTGTTCAATAGGTTTTTTAAACAACTGAAAAACAGAGAAGAATGCAGATCAATCTGATTATACGTGTTCTTCATTATACCAGATCTCACCAGCAGAAGCTGTTCCTTGTTCAAACTCCTTCAGGACTAACAGTTTAATCCCTTTTTTAATTCTTATATTATATAGTGACACTTTAAACATATGCTTATATCAGCTTTCTTTGGAACCTTATTTTATTTTATTTTATTGACTTTCATCATTTAGATTTCCAATTTTAGTGCTTTAACTTTTCTTTGGTTTCATGTTTAAACTCCATACTTGTGAACGTAAATGTTCTTATTTTATCTCAGATTAAAAGGTTTGAATATATTTTTGACTCTATTGGATGTATAAGAGAACTGGACTGAGCGAGTGTGATGTCATCCTAGAAAATGCCTTCCCTCCAACTCCAGCTAAATGAAGCCAAATCAGTCGCCTTTTTTGTGCGTTACGGACGTCGCCATGTTGGATTCAGGCGACAGTGAATAGTCTGAGTCAAACTTAATCGTCGTTTCCATGGCAACTACTGTTGCCCATGAGGAGTGAGCTTGTTGGAAGTCCACACCCCTTCCACTCAGGACAATCTGTCAATCACCGGGCACCACACGTTTTTACTGAGGCATCTGATTGGTCAATTTATAATTGAATAATTTGCAATTTAACAAAAAGGGATCAGAGCAAGAATGGTTATTCTGACCAGTAGAAGGAGTACTAGCTTTTTTTTCCTCTACAGAAGTCTTTGGGTCCGTCACTGAAGGGAACCACCAATTTTAAAAGCACCTCTTTGTAACACAAACACTATAGATCGGTCACCAGGAAGCACACTTTCACACACGCAGGGCCCTTTGGAGGGAGTGTTTGGGTGATCGGATGCCGCCGTTGGAGGATGGAAGCTTCCGTCTTGGCCCCACTTTAACTGCATATGAACACACACCAGGAGGACGGTGGTCACCTTGGACCCCGTCTCCCACCACGACCTGGGTTGGATGGGCCAGTGGCTGGTGCGGGTGTCACTGGGGTGTCCGGTGGAGAACCTGTACTCTAGATCTGGTGGCTCACTTTCTGTGCGGTGGGGGAGTTTATAACATCTGAGCTGGGGGGTCTGTGTTCTGGAGTGTGGGCGGGGTTCCCTACATCAGGGCAAACGGCTCCCCCAAAAATGTTCCATCGTTGCTTATAGCCCTGTCCTCCCATTTGGGGGCAATGAGCTTCTCTCCTATGAATGCAGAGGACTTGAGTCCTAACATGAACTTCCTGTGTGGGTCACAGAATCTACAGCCACACCAGCCTATTTGTCTTACAAAAATGCAAACAAAATCTTACCTCCAGACCTCTCACTTTAGCCATGAACAGGCAGCGGAGCTGAAACCAAAAGCATCACAAAGTGGGGAGGAACATTCAGAACCATGGTGTCTGGTCTGCTTTAATGTGGCATTCCTGAGGTTGGTTTTATCTGCTGAACTGGATCCAAGATCGAGAAAGAAAAATTCACCAGGATCTTTATTGTTTGGTTGTGATACATCAACTAGAAGACGTGAAGAAAAGACCCAGAGCTTCAAAGTTCTGCTGTGGTTCCAGGATTTCTGACCCATCAGAACAACACTATCAGAAAGATGAAATCTACAGGAAATTTAACCTCAAACCTGTAAAGAATCTTTTAAGGTTTTTACCTTTGAAGATCTTTTACTTTACTCAACCTTTGGATCCAAAACAAATTTCCATTAAGAACATGTGAAAGAAAAACAGAATGTAAAGGTAAAAGATTTTAATGAGTTGAGGATCAACTAATATATATATTTTATGGTTGTTAAAATAAAAAGTGAATGGAATGACGGTCCAGGGTGACTCTTGCCTTGACCAACAGCAGCTAGGACAGGCCCCAGCAACCCATGACCCTGAAAGGATTCAACAGGTTTGGAGAATGGATGGAATTATGAGGAATTATGAGGGGACATCTTGAAGTTGAGTCATGGTATCTGGTATCTGGAGTTAAAATCTTTGTTTTTACATCATCTGAAGTGAAACTTCTCAAAAAGAACAAACGACCTGAGGAAAGGAAAACCTGAGGGGCTGAAACAGAAACAAATGACTTGCTGGCATTTTTGGACTGACGTTTGCTTTGTTCTTCCTGCGCGGTCTCAGTTCTTCAATGAGAGGCTGAATAGAACTGAGAAAGCACATTCATGAGTTTCTCCTTTGGTTTGTGTCTTTGAACAGGTTTGAAGACATCAAAGACTGAGGAAGAGTCAGCTGAGGAGGGAACAAGTGAGCGACACATTTAAGTGCTTCCATCTGATCTGCAGCTTAGTAACGTCTTCAACTGTTGGTGGTTTTTGTCTTCGTTCCTGAAGAACCCACAGAAACTCCAGAAAGCTTTTATCAGAAAGAGGAAGACCATCCATCACAGGCTGCCGCTGAGACCACGCCCTCTGGGGAGGAGCCACCAGGTATGTGCACCTCCCCCCCCCATGCTTATGACCCAGGAGCAATGAAATCCTTTTTGACACTATTGTGAATATTGTTATTAAGATTATTAATGTTTAAAGACATATTTGAGGATACTCCACTCATCACCATGACGACAGTAACGCAGTGACTTCTGTCTGTTTCAGCATCTGGATCTCAGGACGTGGAGTCTGACATTCAAGGTGGGTTCATGTTCTCCGTCTGTAGCCTTGACTCGTCGTTGTAAAGTTTCTGAACGTTTCATTTTGAGCTTTTGCTGTTTTTGTTGTTTGAGAACAAAAACCGGATTTGAATCTAGTTTAGTGGAGAAAAACCAGGACAAGCTTCTGCTCCGGAAACTCTGCAAAAACATTTGAATCAAGTCGAGGAATGCTTCTCAACTGGAAAAATTCAGCTTTTAAAACGATCATACCGGTAATTAAAAAAAAAAAAAAAGCTAAATTGTATTATCGGAAATAAATCGATAATTAAAGTAGTTTTTGTTTTAAGGCCAGGACCCTGTCCCGTCTATCATGTTCAGCTGTGAAACTGCCTGCATGGAAACAACAGATTGTCAGAAACAATGTTGAAGGTTCAAACCCCAGAAGAGCCTGGCTGCTGACACTAACTAACTAAACTGTGGTTTCCTGCAGGATGTCTGTGAAAAAGGCTTTTTCATGTATCTTTATTTGAACATTCTCCACATATGGAGTATATATAATGACTTCCCATTGCTCTCAGCCACAGCGCTCAAACCTTTTCCAGCCAGAAACACTGATTTTACAGGCCAGCGCCACCTACAGGACAAAGAGCTGGTATTCAGCTTTGGCTTTTTAAGGTAGATCTGATAGTCATCTTCAATGAGTTTTTAACTTAATATTTTGAAGAAAAAAGTGTAGAAGTTTAAATATGTTTTTTTTCTTTTCAACAAAATTATTTTTCCGCCTTTTAAAGCTTTAGAGCCATTGATTGCTCTGCATTAAAAAAATGAATGTAATGAATCTGAACCCTTTCTATAACTGTAGATCCTCTGCAGGTGTTTTCTAAAAGGTCACATTAACTGTTGCAGTCAGAGTTTTCAGTTCCTGCTCAAGACAAAACTCTGCTAACTCACTGATCCGAACGTCAGAGTTTGGAAGTGTCTGCTCAGAAGTAGGCTGAGTGGCTGCTGTCTGTCCCGTTGCCATGGTGACCAGGGCAGCATCCTCATCATCAGCCATGTGACTGAGGCCTTGTGTTTCTCTGCTCAGCTGCCGTCCCGCTGCCTCCGCTGGTGGAAGATGAGTTTACTCCAGGTCAATTCAACACTTTTCTTTCTCTGTTCTCTGCTGCTCCTTTTGTTTCTGGGGGGAATGAACGAAAACAGGAGAAAATATTACCTAGAAGTTTTTATTTCATGATCTTAGAGTCTGATCTTTTCCTTGTTTGACTCCTCGTCTCTGCGTCTTCATCAGACCATCCTCAGGACAGCGCTCATCCTTACGGTCTGTGATCCTTTCTTCTCCTTTCATTTCATTGAGCGTTCGCCTCTTCTTATCAAACCTTTGTATCTTTTAGAGGGGGAGGGCGACGCCATCGACAGCACCGGAGGTGAGGCCAGATCAGAGCTCGGCCGCTCAGACCTTCACATGTGAAGCAGCTTTCAGGACAGGAGACACAGCAATCTTTATGAAACAAATGGACAGAGCAGCTCCAAAACGGCATTTCTGGGAAATTATTTAGAGAGCAAGATGAAAGAAAATAAAACTTTAGCAGGAATAAGAAAGAACGCTAATTGGGGAGGCTCTTATCAGATTTATTGTATAGGTTTAGAATTTATAACTTTGTAAAAAAAAATAATTTTTTTTTGTTAAAAAAGCCTCTTTTTGCAGCAAAAATACTTTGTTTGATGGCTGAATCAGGGAGGATCTGATGCTTCAGTCGATCTGCTCAGTCAGGAGGCAGATGAGGACGACTCCTTTGTTCATAACGATCCTTTGACACAGCTTCCCTTTTTCAAAGTACACTTTAGCGTTCCACAACTGAGCATCTATGCGGGAACAACATTTCACAAAAGTCTCCATTTTTGACTCCTGTGCCGCTGATGTTTTTCTGATGCTGATAGGCAGTTTTTGAATCTGTAGTTAACTGTGTTCAGCCCTGAAGAAGACCTTTCTATGTGTCTCCTGTCACAGTTCTGGTGGAGGAGCTGCAGCCGGAGAAGACGGCAGGTGGGTGAACCGGATCCCTCCTCCGTTTCTTTACACTCATCCTTGTCTTCCTTCCATTATAACCCTGAGTGTCAATGAATGAAGCCCAAATACTGGTAAAAGTGTCAAATATTCACTCACAACTGTAAAACAGTTTTGGTTGAAAAATAATATTTTTGAAAACCCAATCTCTTTAGGAAAGTTGACTAAAATGACATCACCGATGTTTGGTGCTTTTTCAGGAAAACTGGAGTAAAAACCAAAGTTCTGTTTAGGAGAAAGACATGATCAACTTGTGTTTCTTGTTTGTACTGTAAAAAAGTCCAGTTAAAAAGTTTTACTGTTTTATGTTTTCTGATTTTACATTTTTCTCTTGATGATAAAGTAAGTGTTTACATGTACAGAGTGTGTGAAGTGGACACAGCTCAAACCCTGATTCGTCCTCCTGTACTTTAAATTGGTTCACTCATTGGCTCTACCTTTAATAACCAGCGCTGTAGAAGAACTCCCAATCAAAACTGAAAAAGCCCATAAATATCTGTATAATAACTTACACACACAGATTTGGAGTGACTTCTTCATGGGCTTGCTCTGTAATCAGGAGCGATTGATGATGTTATAGATATAAATCGGATCGTAACTTTTTTTTTTATACATTTCTTGAGTTTTTCTGTAAAGTGCCCTTAGTGAAAGTAAAACGTACAAACAGCTCAAGTAAAAAGCAGAAAGATTTTCAACTTTTTCCCTGTAGCGGAAAATGAAACTGAAACATGTTTTTCTGCTTTGTGTTTTCCTGCAGCTCAGTCTGGACAGTACCTGACAAGCTCCAAAGTCAGCCATGAAGCCGGTCAGTCCGGTTTGGCCCTCCTCCTGGTTCAGAATGCTGAGAAATGTCCCGCCTTTACCTGGTTCAGTCGACGTTCAGTTGAACCGAACCAACAGTTCCAAAAGCTGCTGGTTTGAGGGAGCTTCTGCCTAAAATGAGTCCAGACAGGACATAAAGAAAGCAGAGTTTGAGTTTCAGACTCTGCCTTCTCTGGTGTTTCAGATCTTCAGTCAGAGGAGCGCACAGGAAGTCCTCCTGCAGCCACGACAGAGGTGGAACCACAGCCGGTAGAGGCCGCCGGTGAGTCCATCTCAAAGGAATGAAAGACTTAAAGGATGAAGTGTGTTTGTGTGGTTTGTAATGACCTGGATTGAAGCCAGATTTCCAATCCCCGTAATAGTCCTATATGCTGTCATGGAACCCCATCCTTTCTAAAAGAGGTAGAAACAGACTGTGAGGCTGTCATACAGCTTAAGTTTTGACAGTTTCTTCAAATTTCTACTCTGGTTCATAAAAATCTTCTCAGATGACTCACTGATTTTATTGTGTAGTTTTTGTTTAGGTCTATTGACCCATTTCATAACACTTTGGTTTCAAAGGTGCTTCACTCAGGAAGTCAGCTGCTGCTGGTTTCTACATCTGATCTGTTTGTTTTTCCTCCAGTGTTTTTTTTTTCGTAATATTTGGAGCCATGCCCTTAACATACACTGTGCTAAGGTTAGAGGCAGCTGTGGATAAACAACAAATGCTTTCAAAAAAGTGTTTTTCATCAATCAAACAAATGCAGAGAACGAACAAAAGAGAAATGTAAATGAAATCGGTATTTGCTGTCGGTCTCCATCTGCCTTCAGAACTGCTTCAGTTCTTCCAGGTCCACTTGTTTCTGAGGGAACTCTGCAGCTGACCGATCCAAACATCTAAGCTCAGATCTCCTGTGAGCTCAACCAAATCAGAGCAGATGTTTCAAAACCTAACATTTGCACAAATGGAACCTTTTCTTTGAGAATGGGAATGTGATAAATCCTTTTGTCAGCCCTTTAAAGTCGGTCATGTTTCATGTGTGACAGGAAGGACAGAAGAGCCAGTGGAGGAGAAACTCCCAGGTAGAGAGTTAGGAACGTTGAAAAGCTGTTTCTGAGAGGTTTTCCTTGAAACTCTCCTTTGCTCTCCTGCAGTGAAGAAGAAGAAGAAGCCAAAGCTGCTGAACAAGTTTGATAAAACGATTAAAGCCGAAATCGATGCAGCAGAGAAGCTTCGTAAGAAGGTACCAGCCCGGTCAGCAGCGCTCTGAGCTCCGTGTTTTTGCAGGACATGATGTCTCTCCTCCTCCTCTTTGCCTCAGGGGAAGCTGGAGGAGGCGCTGCAGGCGTTTGAGAGGCTGGTGCAGCAGTTTCCTCAGAGCCCCCGCGCTCGCTACGGGAAAGCTCAGGTACTGTGACGGTGGGCTGCAGAGCCGGCAGCTGGTGCAGCGGAGCGCTCATGCCTGCCATGACCCCCCAGGCGGAGGACGACCTGGCAGAGAAGCAGCGCAGCAACGAGGTGCTGCAGAGAGCCATCAACACCTACAAAGAGGCGTCCGAGCTGCCAGACGCCACCGCCGACCTCATGAGAGCGGCGCTGAAGAGACGAGCCGCGCGCCAGCAGTTCCTTGGTATGGTCCGAACACGCGGTACCAAGCAGAACCGATCTGCTTCCCGTTTGATCCCAACTCAGCTGACGTACATGTGTGTGGGAGGAGCTTCCCCTCCTTCAGAGGTGACCCAGAGTTCCAAATCTGGATCTGCTCTTTTTTTCAAAGGAATCTGAATCAAAAAAGTGGAGAAACAGACCTCATGTCAGAACCTCTTCTGCACATTTAAACTCCCTGCTGGTCCAAACGGGAAACCACAAAGCTCTTTCAGGAGCTTCCTGTGGTCATGCTTTGTTTTTCCCCTTTATGCTTTTGAAATGTTAAAATGAATGAAAAAACATTTCCTAAACTCCTCAGAGGCTTCAGCGCTTTCACCTGGAAAGGTCCAACCTTTACTACATTAGCAGACTTTCAAAGTCAAATAAGTCCACTTTTAGGTTATTTCCAGGCATTTGGCCTTTTTGTTGTAAATTTTGCTCATAATATTTACATTTATTTTAATTTTTTATCTAAAAGACTTTTTAGATACAACATTTTGTTTAATCAATTTGTTTTGGACTTTTATTTGATTTAGTTTTTAGTTCTTAACTTGATCACTTTTGCTCTTCATTTCAGGGCTTCAGGTACAAACAACTGTACTTGGGTTTTCCGTGTAGCCCGTACAAAACCCAAGTACAACTGTACTTGGGTTTTGTTCCATTTCCACTTATTTAAAGTAACATAAACCCTTCATGTCTGTATTTATTTATTTCCAATTATAAAAATACATTTTCTTCAGTGTGTTTGAAGCTCTGGAATTTTGGTTCCTTGTAAATTAGCGACATCCGGCTTGAACAGGTTCCGTTTTTTTAAACCTTTGTGTTTTGTGCCGAAACACATTTCAGCATTTTGCTTTCATGCAAATGCATTTTTATTGAAATTAGGACCAATTACATTTTTTAAATATATTTTGGCACTATTTTCATGTATTACCTTTTCAAGTTTCAACGATTCTGGTTCTCCTCTCGTCGGCTGTGGTTCTGGATGTTCTGACATTAAAATCCTTAGCAGAAAAGTTCTGTAAAGGTTGCCTGGTATCTTCTCCATCGGCTCACTTTAAACGCTGTGTGCCTTAAACAGCTGCACAGGTGAGGACCGTACTCAGCCAGCTTCTGAAGTCATTTAGAGACTTGATTTAGAGAATTCTCGTTCAAACAGTGCAGCTGAACAGACAGAGCAGAAAACACGTTTGAACATTTACTGCTGTTCGTTGAGAAAGTCAAATACATGCAGATGGGGTTTGATTTCTGTCAGCTGTTCATGTACGATTCCGTCCCTTCAGCTTCTGCCAGAGGGTCGTTTCTGCTGCGAAGGGACACTTCCTGTGGTCCCGTGCTGCCTTCAGGGCCCTGAGCTTTGTGCAGTTCCTGTTTTACAGATGCTAGCTGGACTCTGGTCTGGAGCTTCACATCAAAACTTCCAACACTTTCTGGTTTGGTGATAACACCCCCTCCCCCCAGGTCGGACACGCGGGTCTCTGGTGACGCTGCAGACGTTGGTTCAGATCTTTCCCGACGACGTCAGCCTGAAGAACGATCTAGGCGTGGCCCACTTGTTGCTAGGCGACAACAAGGGCGCCAAGCAAGTCTATGAAGAGGTTTGTTTACAGACACAAACGTGCTGCTGTTTGTTTAAGTCCTGAGTCCTGATTGGCTGTTTATCCTCATTGCTCAGGTTCTGGGCGTCGCCCCTGACAACGGCTTTGCCAAAGTGCACTACGGTTTCATCTTGAAGGCAGAAAACCAGATTGCAGAGAGCATCCCTTTCCTGAGGGTTAGCACACACGTGCACGCGTCCAGGTGAGTGCGTGCACCTTCAGCTCTTGACCTCTCCTTTGTCTCTGCAGGAAGGCCTGGAGTCTGGCGAGCCGGGGACCGATGACGGGCGCTTTTACTTCCACCTGGGAGACGCCCTCCAGAGAGTTGGAGACGACAGTGTGAGTGATCCTTCCCCCCCCCCTGCTGACCACAGGAGGCAGATAATAGGAGATTACAGATTAAAGATGCCTTTATTGTCGTTGTACATGGTGATACAATGAAATTGTAGCAGCCTTGGAGTGGTGAAAATAAAATAAAATACAAAACTTTAAATCTTATCTCCAATCAAGATATGTACAATATGTACAGAAACAAGTAAATATTAAATACGTGTGAACAAAATAGAATGGCATGAGTTGAGTTGCAATGAGCGCAGCATAATATATATTGCGTTTTATTGCACACATGTAATTTAGTGTGTGAGAACAGTCAGAGTGGGTGTAGTTGGTGGGAGTATGCGTATAAAGTGATTGCCTGTGGAAAGAAGCTGTTCCTGAGACTGTTTGTCCTGGTTCTGATGGACCTGCACCTCCAGCAGATCAAACAGAGGGAAAGCAGGATGGGTGGAGTCAGTGATGATGCTCGATGATGCTGGTAGATGTCCTTCAGTGAGGGCAGCTGGTGATCCTCTGCGCTGTCTTTACCCCTCTCTGGAGACCCTTCACAAAAGATATACCGGTAGTAAAATATTAGTCTAAAGGAAGATCCGCAGAGTTTCTTTTTATACCACCATCTTGTTTCAGTTCAGTGAGTTCCTTGTGTCCTTTCTAACAGCTGATGCTAACCCAGTAGAAGCGTTCAATGAAGACTAAATAGAAATGGAGCATTTTCAATTGGGAGCCTGGCTCAGAGCAGCAGTGGTGATCTGCTGTGAGCAGGAAAAAAATCAAGGCTGGCACATGGCGTTGCCTGAATCCAAGATTTCTGTCAGAGCTTGTTAGCAGGTGTTTGTGTCGGCATCTTTCACACCTGATGATGTCAGCACAGGGGTTGAAAGTCACAGAGTTACGCCATTTCCATCGTCATAGACACCGTTGGATCTAATCCAAACCTGAACTGAGTGTGTATGTGTGACCAGGCTTATCAGTGGTATGAACTGGGTCACAAACGTGGTCACTTCGCCTCGGTGTGGCAGAGATCTCTGTACAACGTGAAGGGGCTAAAGGCACAGCCCTGGTGGACGCCCAAAGAGACGGGCTACACGGACCTGGTTAAGGTACGCCGCCTCACCTTTGCAGTTAGGTTCTTTAAGCCAGGGTTAGGGGTCCATGTATGCGGGTTTTTTCAGGTGCTGGAGAGGAACTGGAAGACGATCCGGGACGAGGCTCTGGCTGTGATGGATCAGGACAGGGGACGCTTCTTACCAGAGGATGAAAACCTGCGAGAAAAAGGAGAATGGGGCCAGTACACCCTGTGGCAACAAGGTAAACAGCCCCCAAAGGTCACAGAAAACCCAACTGTTGGTCCAGAGATAAAATAACCTCCAGTTAGAGCTTCATCTCCCCCAGAGGGAGGATTTTAGGGATCAAGGCAGTCGGCTCTCTTTTGCAGTTAGTCTCCAGTGGTCACTTGTGGAACTGCAGCATTTACTACTCCTGGATTGAGGTCAATCAGTTAATGTTCCAAAACTATAATTCTCTAAATCCACACTCGTATCTGGGAAAAATGCAAGTCTGGAACACAAGTGGTTAAAGCAGCGAAGGGGGGACCCCCCCCTTCGCTGCTTTAACTACTTCAGTTCCGGACTTGCATTTTTCCCAGATATGAAGGACACTCAGTGTCGTGAACAGTGAGGAGTGTCATCCAGGAGGAAATTTGACAACAGCTGCTGCTCCCCCCCACGGAGAAGAGGAAGTTCAGGCGTCTGGCTGCAAAGCTTGATGCCTTACAGGAGCTGGGAGTAGAAGATACGCGACTTCTGCTCCCAACCTGAACCCCAGACGGGCGTACAGAATGCACAGATGTTTGTATTTTCAGGGAGAAAAGCTGGAAGCGCCTGTCAGGGCGTCCCAAAGACCTGCTCTCTGCTGGACAGATTCCCTGAAGCCACAGGCTGTAAGAGAGGACAGGTATGACCCGACGAGGCTCCGCCCTCAGCAGGTGAGACGAGTCCGGGCTCCTGTCATCGTCTGTGCGTTTTCAGATCAAGTTCTCGGTGATGCAGCCTGGCACCCACGTGTGGCCTCACACCGGACCCACCAACTGCAGGCTGCGGATGCACCTGGGCCTCGTCATCCCCAAACCCGGCTGCAGGATCCGCTGCACCAACCAGACCAGGTCACGGCCATCTCCGCCCTCACGGCTGTTGCTGCGGCCCTCGCCCTGCTGACGGAGCTGCTCTTCTCCATGTTTCAGGGAGTGGGAGGAGGGGAAAGTCCTCATCTTTGACGACTCCTTCGAGCACGAGGTGTGGCAGGAAGCTGACAGCTACCGGCTCATCTTCATCGTGGACGTCTGGCACCCGGAGCTGACGCAGCACCAGCGGCAGACCCTCAGCGCCATTTGACCTCCTGAGCAGGCGAGGAGCGTCAGGTCGACCTCGGTACGGTGAGGGCCTCATGAAACTAAAGAGGATGGACTGACGGGACGCCGCAGGACCAAAAGAACTGTTTTAACTACTGACTCGGTACCTGAAGAGGCCCGGTTCTGGGCTCAAACTATTTGCCAACGTTGAAGAATGTTTTCTGTTGAGTTTGATGAATTACGAAACACTAGAAGCATCAAAGCAGAACTGTGGTTTCTACCTTCACTTGTCATTTTTGCACATGTAATGGAAAATCTTTTGAAATGATTTATATTTGTATGAAAAATAAAATCCAAAAAAACTGAAGGTGTTTGTGTCAGATGCTGTTAAAGTTATGACAGATTTTTTTATAACCCTTGTGCTATCTTAGATGACCCCACCCTTACATTGACGTGTTCTCCCTACCATGACAAAGGTGGATAAAGGTGGAAAGATTTCATGTAATCCATGGACACCAGTGAAGATCACAAATCATTGAAGAAAAAAGGTTCAGCACACTGTCTAGTGGGTCTAGATGACCCAACTCCCAATGTTAAAGTGCCTAGGACAGCACAAGGGTTATGGGATGAACGATGAGCAGTTCAGAGAAAAAACCAGAAGAGACCATTTTAGAACAATCATGTTTATTAGAAACAATCCAGGATCCGTTTGAATCAAATCTAAACAAACATGAAGTAAAACCTCAGACTCAAAACTTACGGAGGATGGAAAACAAAACCACATTTCTTTCTTATTGAAATCTTCTGCATGAACAATACTTCAAATTTCCCAGGATGCAGCTGCGATCCCACATGGAGATGATCCCATCACCAGTTTGGACCTGAGAACAGAAAGACATGAGGCTGCAGGACAAACATGGAAACCATGACGCTGTAACCCTTGTGCTATACTAGGCACTTTAACGTTGGGAGTTGGGTCATCTAAGATAGCACAAGGTTAAACCCAAAGACCTTCATAAATGTAAAACTTCAGCCGTACGATGTCACTGCCCCGCACTTCACGCGTGGCAGAGCCCATTCAGCGTCATGGATGCTTTCATGGAGAGGAGAGGCAGTATTAAAGCTGCTCTCTGGGACAATTCTGCTTAAGGGAGTGCAGAATGCCTATAATTTTTTTTTTCCAGATACTTTATCCCTCAATGGGGAAATTCTTCTCTGCATTTTGACCCATCCCCTGAGGGAGCGGTGAGCTGCAGTCTAACCGCGCTCAGGAGGCGGTAGCGTTAAGGGTCTTGCCTAAGGACCCTCACTGAGTGATGTTAACTGCTCGCCATTGATGTGGTAATTGCCCCCAGTACCATTGTTTCTTCCCCTCCGGGAATCGAACCCTTGATTCCTGCACGGTAGCCTCTCACCTTACCAACCGAGCTACCCAGCCGCTAATTACCCCATATCTGATTCTAAACTGCATTTTCCAGATGAAAGCTTGAGACTAAAGTGAATTGGTTTCATTACTAGTGAATAGGAGTATAACCATGAATCCATTTAATATTCCAGATTGATGTGTCTGAGGAAAGTTAGTCATTGAATCGTCCTGTACCGTTATAAAGTTGCTTCAAAATGGGACACATTGATAATCAATATTGGAAAATTGGAGACGTGGTAGGTTTATTTTACTATAAGGTAAAAAAGACCAAGTGTATCAGCGGACAACACACACATGATGTCATTAAAACTGATCCGTCCATCATTCCAGTCCAATGTGTGGACAGACTTTGAATATAGTCATGTGACCATCCAGTGTCTAGAATGTTCTAAGAATGTTCCCTTTGGATTCTTTGGATGTGGAAAAAAAACAGTGGTGAACTTTAGGAAACTAACATGTGAATGGATTTGACATTCATTCTTGTTTGTTCGGACACAGACTTCATTTCCACTTGATGATCTGGAAGAAATCCAAGAATCTGGAAAACTTCACTGTTCAGTAGCAGGAATTCTGTCTGAGTCTCACTGCTGGAAGTTTTGGATAAAGATGATCTGGATCCATATGAGGTCAATCGGATTGTTCAAAATGAACTAATGTTGACTATGAATGGGATCAGTGGCCACCAACTGTGAATCAAACTTTGTCAAAATGAATCGTTACACCACCAATAGCAAATGTGGTAAAGTAAAGAGTGACGGTGGTCTGAAGACGCTCCTCCTGTCAGCAGAGTAGACCCAGAGTGAGGTCTTTGCTGCTGGAACAAACAAGGACGCGCTCACACCACACAGGAATGCAGCTCATACATTTACATGAACACAATCAAGCTAACGGGAACTCTGATGGAATATGAGGGCACCGAAGATTTTCAAAATAAAGCTCCTTTGGGTGAAGTGATATCAAAGCTGTGGAGCTTTGTCATCACGTCTAGAAGGACTTCATCTATAAATCTGCTCTGGGTACCACAGACACTACAGTCTGTATGTTGGTGTCCATGCACACTGAAGGTGAAGCTGAGCAGCTGTGCTCGTGTACCTGCAGGGCCCCCGTGCCGTTGATACGGGATGCGGAAGTTTCTGCGTGGAGGACCTGCATTCAAACGGTTTGGAGCTCCTCTCCTCGGCCCCTGCAGACACAAACATTTAAGGTCTCCGTTTTCATCAGGTCATGTGACCCAGGATCTTCATGAGCTGCTCACCATACTGCCCTCCAGCCTCCTCCTCTGCTGCCCTGCCCACTCGCTCTGCGCCGCGTCGTTCAGCTCGCTGCAGGCAAAGTAAACGCTTCAGGTTTGGTTGCACTGCATCAGGAGACAAAAACTGCACAGCATCGTTTGCCATTCCCGTTTCATTTATGAGGCTGCAGACCCCGAAATAAAACTTTTGATTTACGTCACTTCAAACTAACTAATGCATCATCAGCCTCAGGTGCTCGAGTCAGTGGTGGAGTGGACCTCCCACTAGCATAAACATGCATCCTCCTGCAGAGTCTGGAGGAGCTGAGCAAACGGAACAGCTTCAGTTTTACAGGTCTGAACAAAGCGGATGACTTGGTTTAAACCCAGGATGAAAAAATGTGTTAAGGTGCAGCACAACTTTGATGCTGAAGATGAGGAGAAGAAGCAGAGAAATGTTGACCTAAAATCCTGGAAAGTCTGCGTGTGTGACAGAAAACTGCAGACAAAACACTGTTCTCTGTTTGCTGAACTGTATCTAACATGAAGCTCAGCCTCACCTGTCTGCCCCCAAAGCATGCTGGGAAATGCTGTTTCCCAGGATGGTCACTTTGACTCCCTCCAGCTTCTCCTGTCGCCTCCTCTCTAGGTCGTGTCTCAGGTCTCCGGGGCCTCGCAGTGGCGGCTTGCTCAGCCCCTAACGCCCCCCACAGCAGCAGTCGGGTTAAAGACCTCATCATGAGCAAACAGGTAACAGGAATCTGAAGCGGGTTCCAATCCCACCTGAGTGGGCTCCTCATCGTCAAGGACGGAGTCCAGATTCATGCTGAAGCCTCTGCACAGACGAACACCCACACTGAGTGCTGACCAGGAGGGCGGCGGCCAGGACGCAGCCGTCATGTTTGCTCTTACCGGTTCGAGCTGAAGCGCTGGTTCAGCGTCAGCTCCTCCGCGTCCTCAGACAGTTCTGCCGACTGCGGCGCAGAGAAGCGCTCGCTCAGCGTCAACCCGTCCCCGCTGAAGTACTGTTCTGTGGCGGCAGACACAAACATTGGACCCTCGCGGGACAAACGGCCTGGCTGGGTGAGCCCCACTGACCTTTGACCAGATGCACCAGCGTGATGATCTCCTGGGCAAACGCGCTCATGCGCACGCTGCTCTCCTGGTGCGCTCCAGAGTGCTGCAGCGCGGGCAGGAAGTCCAGTCTCTGGCGCCCCACGTTGACCAGGTCCAGAGAGAGCTGCCTGTCTGAGGAGTAGCACAGAGGGCTGCAGAGGAGCAGCGAGGTCGTGTTCGTTACCACCAAACAGAACAAGGCCCCGCCTCCCTTCAGTGCCAAGCAAAGCTGACAAAGATTCAGTCACACCCTCAGACCAAAACCCAAATCCTGAGTTGTTGTGCAGCTTTCAGAAGATGGTCTTCGTTTCTCTGAGGACTCGTCTGCTTTTAGTCAGGAACTTCCAGCGCTGAGGCTCAGATCTCTACAATCTGCATCATTGTGGTGTCGCTCAGGAAATCCCTTCAGCAGACTTTCCTCCATGACGACAGAGCAAAAATACAATCTCAGCTTTACCCAGAACTTACCTGTGAGGGCTTTCATGGAGCAGCAAGAGAACATTTGGAACAAACAAACGCTAAAGTGAAGCTGGGGGGCTAATGGCTGTACTGAGAGCACTTTTGCAAAGTTTTCGGTGGACGATCGGACTGGGAGATGAAGAGGGGGTGAAAGTTCACACTTTGATCCAGAACCTCTTCCTTTTGGTCCTGTTTGTTTGAAGACGTGGAGTTTCCACAGAGCCTCCTCTTCATCTGCTGTCCTCCTGGCTCCTCCTTCTGCAGGGTGAGGTTTTCTTTAGACGAGCAGAAGAATCTTTGCTTTCTGGTGTTTTTCTTTCATGTGGAACTTTAAGCTTTGTGTTCTGTTTGGTTTAAATGATGAAACAGTAGAAGCATCAAAGCAGAACTGTGGACTTGCTGGTTATCACCTCGACTTTCAGAATATTTACTGGAACATCGTTCGTTCTTCCGTTTTGGCCCCTTCAGGGTCACGGGGCTGCTGGAGCCTATCCTGGCCACTGCATGAAATGATTTCTATTCTTATTGAGAATCAAAATTGAAGGTTTTTTGTGTCAAATTCAGTGAATCAATAAAATCTTGTCAGATTTTTCTAAACCTGATGAAGAAAGCAGGAGTGATGATTGAGGAGCTCCCACGGGTTACCCATCATTTTCCACGCTGCTCTCCTCTCATCCATCCTTCAGGCTGCACACCTGCGGCTGTGATTGGTCCGTTAGCAGTTCACCAACCCCGATGCGGGCTTTCAGAAGAGAATGACCGTGTCCACAAAGATGAGCACCTCATGCAGACGTTTGCAGCTTTGATTCTTCTCTGAAGGTTCCTTCTGTTGGCAGCTGCCCATCCGCTCTGCTGTGAAGCCGTGACTTTGTTTTCATCCCTCCTCATCTTCAGATAAACCCTAACCTGCAGTTTGCTCGGCCTCTAGGAGCTCCAGGCTTTTCCCCAAAGCTGCTGAATCTGGAATGAGCAGCTTCAGGCAGGTTTCCACCGCTGCTCCATGTGAGCTTTGTGGCCTTCTTAAGTAGAGGTTCTTCTGTGAAACTCAAACCTTCTGGTTTTACATCAAGAAAGCTTCCTTTTCCAGCATTTTTTTGGATGACTTTTTCCTGCTTGGCAGATCTTCCTCTCTTCTCAGTCAATCTCCAGATTTTGCCGCTCCTCTGGGGAATCTGAGCTTCTCTCTGGAACAGCCATCTCCAGCCTTCATCCGTCTTCATCCGGATGCCCAGAGGACAACCACGGTTTGGATGTGAGGGCTGGAACATGCTGCTCAGCCAATCCTGCCTCCTGCATTGTTCCTCCTCCTCTTCTACTGTACGGTGCTGGAGCTGGCAGTGCCTTCAGGCCGCCCCTGCCTGAAGTGGTGCACTGGGGCCCGGATATCCCAAATCCCGATCGTCCGTTTTGTCCTGTGCTCTTCTGTTCTACTGGGGTCTTTCGTTCTTCACCCAGAGCAGAGTGTAGATGTTTGCATTTTTACCACTTCTTCTCATTATTTCCCTTTTCTCCCCATCTAAAAAAGTAACTATTCTATTGTACTCTTACTTGTTGCACTGACAATTCATTCACTGCTGGCATCAGGAAGTAATTCCGTCAAAAGAAACAACATCCTTCTTCTTTATCTTCTTCTTTAACCCTTGAGCTATCTTAGATGACCCCCCCCTTGCATTGACGTGTTCTCCCTACCATGACAAAGGTGGATAAAGGTGGAGAGGATTTCATGTAATCCATGGACACCAGTGAAGATCACAAATCATTGAAGAAAAAAGGTTCAGAGCACTGTCTAGTGGGTCTAGATGACCCAACTCCCAATGTTAACGTGCCTAGGATAGCAGAAGGGATATTCGTAGGTATTTTGATGATTAGGTTGAAGACAGATGAGATTTTCTTTCTTCATCAACAAAACGAGGAGTGCTTCCATGTACAAGGCTCCACTGGTCTGTGAGGTGGTACAGGTGGAGCTGACATTTATCTGCAGGAAGAACGGCATGAACCTGATCCTTCAGTGTGTTCCAGTGTCACATCGCTCTGTATCGTCTGCGTCTCCTCAGTAGACATCCCAACATCTTTGACGGCTGGAGCTTGGATTCCAGCTGAGGTCTTCTGATCGTGAGCTTGGTGCAGCTCAAACCATGTGGACTTTCATCAGGAACATCTCATCAGGAGCAGAAGCAGCTGCAGTGACATCATGGACACCCAGACTCTTCAGTTCTTTCATTTCCATAAAGTCAGAAACAGATGCTCCGGGTTTTCCTCAGAGCAGTATGACGTGAATCAGATGGTCTTCTGCTGAATGAAGGAATAATAAAAGGTTGAGAAAGCTGAAGGGAATTCTTTACAGCTCCATCTCTTAGGGTCACCCTGTAAGAAGCAGATCTCCTGGAGTTTGGGGTGGTGTTTCACTCAATCACAGATGTGGAGGAAAATCCGTCTTTAGGTGAAATCTCCTGAAACTTCCTGATCCTGGTTGATCTTTCTAGATCCTTGAGGCTGGGCTTCAAAACGATTCAAGAATTTCATCTCTGTGACATCAGTCGCTTCATAGCAGTTCAAGCTTCTTCCCTTCGTAGAGTTTAAAGACAGAAAAAGTGAACTTTCACCCCCACCCTGACAAAACCTCCCTAAGGTTACCTTTTCTGGCTGATGGGTCGACTCATGTCCACTTTGATGGTGAGGGTTTCCTCCGTTTGAACCGCCATGCCGTCGTCTTTGCGCACGCTCCATCCACGCTCCATCCTCTGACGCGGCATTTTGGGGTCCAGATCTTCTGAGCTTCTGGGCGCGTCCGCCACCCACTGCCGGCGTCTGTGTCCTTCAGCCCAGCCGGGCTCCTCCCCCTTAGGGGGACCCGGAACCTCGTTCCTGAAGGGGTGGTGAGCGGGTCTCTCTTTGGGGGCTGAATCCTGGTAGGAATGCTGTAGATGTGGCTGATTCCTGTGGTAATCATTTCTTCCGCCTCCTCTTTGGTAGTGCGTCCTACTCGCCCCCCACGACCCCCTATGGTGAAAGGGACGGTCTCTGTTCCCGTATCTCACGTTATCTGGTCCTTCCTGAAAGGCGGGCTCTTTTCTTGCATCACGACAGTTCGGGTCCCCCATGTGATCATCAAAGCGGTGACCTTGAGCATGTCCTCGCCCCTCACCCCTGCTGTGGGGGCCCTTGAATCGCTCCTGTGAACGGGGACTCCTCTGTCGATCAAAGTGGGGTTCATGTGGCCCATAGTTCTCCAAGCGTTCCCACTCGGACAACTCTCTGCTGTGACCCAGATCTCCGGGGCTTGAGCGCCGATGATGTCCGTGGGGAAAGCTCCCCCGACTCCCCCCTCCAAACCCACCTCTGGCTGCGTCCCCTGAGTTTTCATCTCTGTACCTGTGACGGCATAAGAGGGGGTGACACTGTTCAACAAGGATTCAAGGAGCCACGGCATCTTCTCATCTAACCTTACATTTACTCCAGAAATTAGCTCTAGTTTCTCATCTGCTGCTCGGCTAAAGACATTCAGAAAATAATGAAATCATTTACATCTTTACACATCGAAATCTTCCTACGGTAAGAAAACAGATGAGAAGAAAATCCTCAGCTTTCTTCATTTCCTGAAAGAGCTGCAAAGCATTTTGCTTGAACTTTACCCCGGATGTTCATCCATTTCTCTCCTTGGTCCTTTCAAAGGGGCTCCTCTCTCATGATGGAGGCCGTCTCTGAATCTACCGCCGTTAGGACCTTGACCAGTCCATCTTCCTCTGTGTCCTCCTCTTCCCTCATCTGGCCTCATGCCGGGGCTCGAGTCTCTGAAACCCCCCCGGCCTCGGCCCTGATCCTCTCCCCTCCAGGTCATCCCGGGCTTTCTCTGATGATGACCTCTGAATGAAAACTCTTCCCTCTGTGACCACGCAGGCGACCGGCGCCTATTTTCATTTCTCTGAACGTGTTCTCTGGTTTCTCCTCTGTGTCGGTCTACCTCATACCCCCCGACTCTCGGGGGGGACAGCCTTCTCTTGTCGTAGTACATTGGATCAGGAGGTGGGGGGGGTCTGCAGGTGGGTAACCTGCCCTGGTCTAGGTGATGCTGGGGTCCAAATCGAGGGTCATCTGGAAAAGGGTCGTGGTGTTTCCGATCTGAAAGGACTCTGTCAGGACTGAAGTCCCGCTGCCCCGATGGAAGCCTCCTGCAAACAAATGTTGGGGGGGGGGGGGGGGTATTATTAGCTGAATAAGAGATAAACAAGGAGAAAATAAGCTGTGAAATGTAGAATTCTGATCTCAAACTAGTACCTGTAATTTGGTGATCTGGACCTTGGTCGGGACATTTTATCAACCTAGAGAAAAGAATCGTTTTCAGTTTAAAAATAAACTGTGGAGAAAAGATCCCAGATTGGGACAGCATGGTTAAAGAAAATAAAGGATGGTAAAAAGTGATGTCAAACCATAACAGCATAGCCAATCTAAACTCAACTTAAAACATACTGTTTAATAAAAACTTGAAACTTTAAAGAAACTTGGGACACATAAAATTCAACTTAACTTTTAAATTTAAAATAAAAGAAAGAACAGAGAAGACGGGCCCTGAACTTAGGACATCTGTATGTGTATTCCTACAGACAGAACCAGAAGGTGATCTGAATTCAGGCATGGGCTAAATACCCTTATAGGGGGGAGAGCGGTGGTTGGAGCCGGTTTTAACAGACATGCCGAGATGAGGAAGGGATGGAGGAGTTTGGTGTTCAGGACATGAATGCAGTAGGAGAAATGATGCTGGACTTTGCTAAAAAGAGGGAAATGTTAGTGTGGTGAAGACATTTGTCTGAAAAGACTGGAGCACATGTGGTGATGGACAGACTAACAGATGAGGTTAGACTGGAATCTCTGTGGACCATCATGCTGTTTGCAGATGACATTGGGATCTGCGTGTGTGGTGGGAGCGGGAAACAAGTGGAGGAACATCTGTACAGGTGGAGGTTTGCTCTGGAAAGGAGAGGAATGAAGGTCACATGCATCAAGATGTGTGTAAATAAGAGGATCTCAAATGAAAGGGTGAGGTAACAGGGAGGAGAAGTGAAGGAGATAAAGGTGTCAACATACGGTGAGGTGGGAAAGAGGCGCGTGAAACAAGCAGCCGAAACGTCACTCAAGTCAAGGCGAGCATTAGCCGGAAAACGGGTAAACTCACTGAAGCTCAAAAATGGGTATCAAGTGTTAATAAAACAAGAGCAGACGTCGCTCGCATAGAAGCGGACAGGGTCAGAAATGTGACTTACAATAATGCAAATACGCAGACACAGATTTTCACTATTCCCAGAAAGTGAGCTAGTTTAGCAACCGCTGGGGCTAACTAGCCGCTACAAGTTTTCTTACCTTTATCGCGCTTGTTACGCTTCCGCGGGGGGGGGGATAAATAAAACACAGCAGAACCGTTTTTAATGCACACCTGATAACTCACTCGTCCCGCCTAACATAAGCAACAAACACACATGATGTTTCTGTCGACACTGACGGAGAGAAAACGGAGCGAGGGTTGATTAGGCCCAGTTACGTCACAACGCTGCCACTTCCTGTTTCAACTGTTTCAAAATAAAAGTTTTGACTAGCACTGCACTGCACAGTCTGTGCTGCACCCATAGACATCAGGAATGCATGCATTATTATGTCTTTCGGTTACAGCATCAGAATTTAAACCACAGACATGTTGGAATTCTTAGCTACCATTTAAAGAAAACAGCTAAATAATATGTTATATTATGGCAACAAATACTGCTACAAAAAATTTTAGGCCAAAATTTGTGTTTTCACAATTTTTTAAACATAAGAAAAGAGATTTGTTCAAAAATTATTATGCTTTATTTAAAAAAAAAGGTATTAAAGGAAAATCAATAAGGTTGTCGGTCAAACCAATCTACTGCCTTGGCAATAATGAAAACAACAAGAGATCTTTCAACAGGAATAGATTTTAAAAAAATACAATATAAATAGTATTGATCATATTATTTTAATCTCAAAGCGGAGTTGCCCCTATGTGGTTAACTAGTTCCACAAAGGGCTAAAATGTGTACAGTTTGGAGGTCATTCCTTGGACTGCATGACTATTGAAGGTGGCCTCCCACAAGGGTCAACCGTAGGTCCTATTCGTTTGTTTGTTTTTTCATTCATAAATCACATTTGCAAAATTTTAAATGTATTGAAAGTCTTCTTTTGGCAAATATAACTATAGTTTTTTCTTCTGGAAATAATGTAAAACATTCAATTAAATATGTCTAAATTGAAAGGGTTACATTTAAACCTTGTTTTCATGATTCAAAGCTTTCTTTGAATCTGGAAAAGAGTTTGTTCATGGTTTTCGTAATAAAAAACAGGATGAAGTAAAATTGTCCATTGATGGTAAAAACAATTAAAAAGTATATTATTTTAGATTCCTTAATGGATTTTTAGATGACGGCTTGTCTTGGAAACCTCATTTATCAGGTATTACAAATAAAGTGGCTAAACCATATTTGATTTAAATAATGTATATTCTTTATCCTGTAATGTACTGGGAATGGTGCACTGTATTACCTCATTTTATGTATTGTGTTGAAGTGTGGGATAATACTTATAAAACCAATTTAATGCAGTTATGTTTACAGCAGAAAAAAGTTATTTAAGTTAAAGTTTAAGTTAATTATACATTTACTTGGATAAAGGGAAATAATAAAATGCTTCATTTATTAAGTCAGGACTGTTGAAATTTGAAGATTGGAACAGCAAACCTTATTAAATAAAGTTAAAAAAAAGGGATGCCAAAGAGCCTATATAAAAGTACTTTGTTTTTACTTTAAAAGCTGAAAATAACAGAGTTTAGTTTTAAGTTACTCGCACTGCTTTAAAACAAATGTCTTTTTCTTTTGTCAGGGTAAAAGTTTGGAATTCCCCACAAATTGTTCTGACGTTTTTCAAATAAACTTATTTGAGAAAATATTTGTTAAGAAGAAACTTGTTATGTGTGGTTAGTGTTGTGAGTGATGACAGGTGGTAAAGGCCCTCTATGATGGTCTCATCCCTGTTTCTTTTTAATGCTTTTCGCTATATTATAAGGCAGATACAAAGCTAGAATTGTTTTCTTCTCACTAGTCTTCAGCAGCTTCTCCAGCTTCCTCCTGTCTGCCACTGAGATTCTGCCTCATCAGCAGACCACTCCATAAAAGAGACAAAAACCTCCTATCAGCATTGAAGGGAATACTTTTAAAATTCTTCTTACCTCCTAAAACGAGGGATTTTTTTTCATATAGATGGTTTTGTGTACATAGCTTAGACCACATCATTTGACATAGTCAAAATTATTGTATAAAAGATGTGAGAATCTTGAAGCCCTGCATAGGTGGCAAAAGGTTTTGAACTGACTCGTGTACAACATGGCGTCATGCCGGAAGCTTCATCCTTCAGGCTGTGAGCTGTGAAGCAAAAAGATGAGGAAAGCACCACGTTGGACTTCACTTAGACTTATACTTGAACTGCTGCAGTTGGCCGAGCAGTCAATTTCTCTACTTTTTATATACTTTTAAATAATGGTTTTATCAAGTGCTTCTTCTTTATTTATTTATGCTTTAATCTGTGTCTTTGAGTTTCCTGTTGTTGGTGTGAGAAACCTTGCAGTTGTGTTCCAGTGTGATTTATCTATTACAAATGGCCAGGCCAGTGTGTTTGGGATGGTTGTCATGCTGAAAGACCCAGCCACGTTTCATCTTCAGTGCCCTTGTTGATGGAAGGAGGTTTTCACTAAAAGTCTGACCATACATGGCTCTATTCATTCTGTCCTTCACATGGATCATGGTCTCTTTGCTGAAAAAAATGATGCTTCCACCCCCGTGCTTTAAAGTAGGTCTGGTGTTCTTTGGATGCTGCTCAGCATTCTTTCTCCTCCAAAAACGACGAGTAGAGTTCTTACCAAAAAGTTCTATTGTGGTTTCATCTGACCATGGGACATTCTCCCAAAGGCTACTGATGGTAGCCTTTGTGACTGTGGTCCCAGCTCTCTTCAGGTCATTCACTAGGTCCCCATGTGTGGTTCTGGGATCTTTGCTCACCGTTCTTGTGATCATTTTGACCCCACAGGGTGAGATCTTGCAGGAAGCCCCAGATGGAGGGAGAGTATCAGTGCCTTGTTTGTCTTCCATCTGTAAGTGAAGAGGGATGTGACCAGTGAAATTAAACAGAGGAAAGAGGCAGGTGAAAGAAGGAAAACAAGTGAAGGCTTTAGGGAGACATAGATTAGATGAGAGGTACAGTAAATATAAACTTATTTCAAAAAGTTGCAAATGACTGAAAACAGTTCACATTTATCCTTTTTTGCAGAAGATTCTCAACAGAACAAGTTGTGGAGAGAAAAGCATCAGTATGGAACAGAGGAAAGTGACAACACAATACTGGATCCCATTTATCTGCAGCCACAGAGATCCAGTGTGCAACGTAAAACAGAACATTTGTTTTGAGGGAAAGAAAAAAAGTAGAAATTGTCGTTAATATCAAATGTCATCACTTCGTCTTCCTTAACATCAATACTGATGTTTTAGGGGTTGTTTACATTGTCCCGTTTAATTATATTTTTTGAAGTACATGTTGCAGTATTTGTCTTTAAACGAGGTGTTACAATGCTCAAGAAACTTGATGTAAAAGCCGTTTTTTCAGTTTGTAAATTCCCATAGTCTTTTGTAAGGGTTTGGGCTCACAATGTTCAAAGCTTCAGGGGACGCCCCGACTGTATCCATATCTCTAAGAAGATCTGAAACATGAAAGAAGCGGACTGCAGTTTAGCCCATTTTTTAACGAAATATGGGATATGGATGGGTGACCACCGTATAAAAGGAATGAGCCAAACATACTTGCTGTATTGACACCACCACGGTTGGCCTCTGTGGTTTTTAGCTGCATTCAGCTGCGGTGAGCTTCAGGAAGGAAATCCAGGTGAAGTCACAGATAAAGAGGCCAGTGGTGACATAAAAAATGTACCAACTTGAAGACATTTGCCAAACTTAGACAGAAACGTCTCCCATTATCTCTAGACAACAGACCACCCTGTCACCAGCTTTTGATGTGGGACATAAAAATGCAGGCTTTGGGGCAGAAACTTAGACATTTAATTAAAAAACGTGAACAAGGCAAAACCAAAATGGTGGTGTGATGGAGCAGAGCAAAGCAGATGACCTGACAAGGATGAACTGAAAACCAGACCCCTTAAATAGGTTGAGGGGTATGAAGTAAATAAAGCCAACTGTGGATGATCAACCTGAACCTGGTGAGACTGACGAG
Source organism: Oryzias latipes (assembly GCF_053564925.1). Taxonomy (NCBI): domain Eukaryota; kingdom Metazoa; phylum Chordata; class Actinopteri; order Beloniformes; family Adrianichthyidae; genus Oryzias; species Oryzias latipes. Next base: position 4,448,711 of record NC_136256.1, on the reverse strand, counting down.
GAAAACAGAACATGACAAAAACCCGAGCACAGAATCCTCACACATCCTCTGAATGGTTTCCGAGAGACTTAAAACATACTGTAGCGACCCGGAGGTTAGTCCCACCTTCAGCCCCTAGGGCTTATGGGAAGTGGGAAGTTTTAGGGTGAAACCTTGAGTCAGAGGGATGTGAACTGAAGTCAAGTCCTTGGTGTTGGAGCTGTTTGTGTGCTGGGAAAAACAGGCTTGTTGCCCAAAAGCAGATATTACCTCTCTCTCTGATTCTTCCTGAGACTGTCTGGGGTTGTGTGGTGTATGGGGCACGGACAGTTCTCCACTGAAGCCTCATCATGAGCAGATTGGCGTTTGCTACCCCGCTAAAGTGACGCCCTGGCTGGGTCGTTACAATGCGAACCCACCCCATAAGGGAATAAAAGCATTAACTGAAGTACTTCAATAATGAAATCTCATTATTTGAGGCTGGAAAGATCCCCATCAAACCCCTCTTGACAAAAAAACAAAAAAGCAGTTCACCATAAGCAGATGGTCAGTTGCTGAAGAAGACGCGGCACCTGTAGGCGAACTGATGACCTGTAGGGGGCAGCATACTGTCACTTCAGGAAACCTCCTGACCCATACCAGAAAAAGCCTCTCTCAGCCTCTTGTGGGCAAAGGCAGGGGGCATCCTGAACAGGTCACCAGTCTGTTGAAGGACCACAATCACACAACCATGCACATCCCCATTCACACCTAGGGACAATTTAGAGTGACCAATTCACCTATGAAGCATGTTTTTGGGCGTTGGGAGGAAGCCAGAGTCCCTGGAAAACCCACACATGCACAGGGACAACATGCAATCTCCACACAGAGTCTGTTTCAGGTCCCCCAGCGCTAACCACTGCCCCACCCTGCAGCCGTTTAGCAAGACTGGGGGAGAAGATACACCCAGCTAAATACAAAGCGACCCCCATTGTTGTAGTGTATTTGACTCAAGACTTAAAACGAGTCAGAGCTGCAGGTGGACTTGACTCAGAGGATGACCGGTACTCAATCTGCCTTTCACAACATACCTCAACATGTTAAATACAACGGAGAGAATGTGGGTGGAAAAATATAACAAGGTGGTTTATCAGTCCCCACAAAGAGCGGAGGACTCCACAACAATGCTGGGGACTCTGTGGGGACCTGCATGCCAACAATTCTAACATCTTTTAGACATGCAGTAAAACTGATCCCTTTTGGCAAAGCATCATCAAAACTCTGCAGGACGTTCTTGGGGATGAAATACCTGCTGACCCACAGACAGTACATTTGAGAATTGTTGAGAACGTGATATACAAACAGAGGACAGGGACCTGTTCAAGGTCATAGTTAAAGATAGCAAAAAAGTTATAACAAGGAACTGACTGAAAACTGAACCACAGACACCGGAACAATAGACATAAGATTAATACAGATTATTATTATTATAATTATTAACCTTTACTTAACCAGGATATTCCTCTTCAGCAAAAAAACAAAAACAAACTATTTTGCAAGGGAGTGGCAACACTGTGGCAAAAAAACAACTGGAGAACAAAAACATAAAAATACTGGGACAAGAAACATAATAAAAAATAACATTTGTATAAAGAAATAATTCTACTTGATGATATAATGCCATGTGTACTTCTAAGCACTGTGTAAAGATGTCGAATTATAAAATAGATAGGAATATTGGAGATAAGATATGGGAGTCTGGTCCTTCCTTTGTAAATAAATTGCATTATCAAAGATTGATGACCAAACACCCTTAAAATGCGTGATTTGTGTTTTTATGCATTAATGTTTATGTGTGGTATTAATGTTTTCAACTGTTTGAGCCTATACAGAACAAATAATTGTGCACTTTGTTGCTTCTGTCTGAACAAAAACTGTATTTAGGTCCCATCTTATGTCCTGTACCCGATGCTCAGCGTTTTTCACTGTAAGCCGGTCTCGTGCTTCCTGCTGTCTTTTTACCTCCTTCCTCACTGAAGCTGAATGTTCAAACTTCAGGCCTGACTAAACTCTGGTGCTGAGTGGTGTGAGCATGATGATGGCTTGAGAGGACTTCCTCTTTCTTGGTTTGAGAAACGGACAGGATGTGTGCTTGTGTTTACATTTTCAAAAAAAAGAAACACTTTTTTTAAATGACTTATACCAAAAGAAGAATTTATTTGAATATTGAATGCTTCAAAAATAGCCATACATACTTTTCCATGAAGATTAAAAACATCAGAGAAAACCCTAGTGCAACGACAGAAAACTGAAGTGCGATATTATGAATGCATTGCCTGAGTTTTTCTGTAGCACCTAAGCCAAAATTCAGAGTGGAGAACACACCAATCACCCAAGGTCAAGGTCAAGGTCACTCTCAGAGAAAGTGTGGTTTTGTGGACGGATGTTTTCATCTTCACTTCTTTGTAGCCCAGAACAGATGGACTGACAGCCAAGTTCAGAGATCCAATGTAAAGAATTGGTTTTCTGTCTTCACTTCATGGCTCCTCTGTTGTGTGAATTTAAGCTTTACAATTAGAATGTTCCAACCTCTTGAAAAGATAAGAACTTCAATGATGCACTATCTTCAGAGGAGTTGCATGAGTCAAGATGAGGTTTTGGCTTTCTGACGTTACGTTGAATTCATCTCCTTTGGTTTCCAGCTTCAGGTGTTGTAAAGCTGATGAGGCGTTCAGGTCCACTAACATGTCAAACATAGAAAAATCCCTCTGCACAGAGAGCAAACCTAAACCGCATCCAGAGGAAAAACAATCCTTTTTGTCCTTTTCTTCTTTTTTTTAAAGCTTTTTTTTTTTAAATAACTTTGTGCCCCGACAGGATCTCCCACAAACTTGTGCAAACATTTGTGGTTTTACAGCGTTAAAACAAACATGCAGCACAGACAGACTGTCAAACAGTAAAAACAATCAAACAACGTTTTCATCTTGTATCAAAAAGCAAAACTAATTCTTATAAAATGCAGAAAAGCTGTGCATTGTTGCATACTTTGTTCGGTGTGATGCTTTAGTCTTCATTTGCTTTTGGAGGCATGTACATGTTTGTTAAAGGACAGCTGTAGACTCTTTAATGTGGTTTCATGTAACTAACAGTGTACCTCAGCAAGAAGTGAATGCATCTCACTTTACACATGCATGTCCTTGCACTTCCCACACCAAGGTTATATCTGCGTTTTCACTTCTATAACTATGCACAGACTCTTCATTTATCTCTAAGCTACAAAGTCTGTGATGAATAGCTTCCTAGTGGAGAGCTGTCTTTACACTGAGTCTTTGTACTGCACGAGTGAAACCGCAGCCAGCATCAGAGGAACAGACAGAAAGTCACTGTCATGGTCAGGCTGCAATTCAACTCAAAAGTGAGAACGAACTGACATTTTTGTAATGAATCCGAATGATCCTGGTGTTTCTGCACTCACTTCTTCCTGTCTGCCACAGAGAGAGAGATGAAGTCCTTTCAAATCAGCATATTCCTGCTCTGTGGTGGAGCAGGAGGATCCTCCGCATGAAGAACATGCAGACTCTGTCCAAAAACTGTTAAAAATTATTCCTTTTGGCCCAAAATACAGCAAAATCCCCCCAAACTCTGCACTGTATTAAAAAAGTGACCAGTAAAAATATTGTTTTTAAAAAATCTTGAGCTTGTTGTCCATGCTCAGGTCAAGTCTGTTGTTTTTTCTTTCCTCACACTGAGCGTCAGAGCAGACAAACCTCCCCATGAAAACACTTGCTGGTTCATTTTCAAAGCTTTAAAATATCCGTTTTAAGGTGCTGTGTCGTCTTCTTGTCCTTTGCTTGAGGATCATCCAGAAATCATTGAACAGGCATTTCAAGGATAGGAGTGGGAGAAAAATGTCTTGTCTTTTTGCATCTGCATTTCTTCCCAATGATTTCAGCTTTCTTTTTTAGTCAATCGGGAAGGACTTCTACGTATTCAGAATCAGCAAGATCTAAAAAGAAAAAAAAGGGGGTGGGGGGGTCAAAGAATATCTGAAGGTGAGAATAAAAGAGAAACTTGTGTTGGACCTACTCTCATAATCATGCTGGTCTTCGTCTGCAACCATCTTCCTCTGGGGCGGATGACTGGCCGATCGTCTTTCAGGGACATTGGGCACCCCTCTCTGGATCAGCAAGTCCGTCTTCCTTTTGACGGCGTGCCTCAGGTGTATGACCAAGCCCTGGTTTTTTCTCTTATAATTACGGATCAGATCTTCTAAAGTCTTGAATGTTGTTTCATTCACACCTGATGCAGTCTGAGGAAGGATCACACAGAATTCAATCCACTTCACCCAGGAAACAGAAGTCACACTTTGATGCACAATGGGAACCTCAAGGCAGATGGCTCTCCATAGCAACTGTTAGGAAAATGTTTTCGAGTTTGTTAGATTGAAACATGATATTATGCCAAATCCTAGTTCTCCAATACCAGTTTCTGGAAACTCAAGGTCACAGTCATGCAGTTTTGGCGGGAAGCTAAATCCTTGTATGTGTGCAGGTAAAGGTGGGTGATTGCCTGGACACTTAAAACAACTATCTAAAATAATTACAACACCCATTATAATTTAACTCCTTCATAAAAAAAATAAAAACAAATCACTAAAATGACATAAAACTGTCCCTGTGTTTCATCCTGCTGCTTCCGGTTCCGGGGTTAAGGCAGGACGCGTGGTCGCGGCTCTCTGCGGATACTATCTTCAAATTACTTAAGAAGTTGATTTTCTCCAAAAAGAGAGCTGACCATGCCCCCGAAGAAACCCCAGGAATATGAAGAGCTCAAAAAATCTCTTGACATTATTCAAGAAACGCTGAAAAGTTTTATGGATCAAGTGTCGGCTAAACTAACGCCACTCTGGGAGATGATGGAAGAGTTCCGAAGATTTCGGGCTCAAAACGAGCAGGGAGAAAACCGGGTCGAGATTCTGGAGAAAAGACTGGACGATGTGGAACAGCAAGTAAGGATGAATAATGTCATTCTCACTGGAGTACCAATCAAGCCTCGAGCGAAGCTGAATTCAGCAGGAGCTAGCACTGCTAATGCTAGCGCTAGCGTAGCTAGCAGTGCTAATACGGAGATCGACGCGTCGCTGGAACAGCAAATACATTCATTTCTCACATCTAAAGGGATTTCCCTGGATCTCAATACCATCGAGACCTGCCACCTGCTCCCCAGGAGAAAGGAGACGGATAAACCAGCGATCCTCATCAGGTTTGTGAATCACAAACACAAGCTAGCTCTGATGAATCAACGCAAAAACCTGAAAGGTTCGGCTGCTTATCTGAACGACCATCTGACCAGGAGGAATGCTGAAATCTCAAAACATGCACGGCTTCTCAGGAAGCGTAAGCAGATTGAGAACACTTGGGTTAAAGGCTGCAGGATTTGTCAAACCGCTCGGTCCAGAGGACCGCACCAAGGTTATGGTTGTGAACACCATGAAGGACTTTGAGAAGTGTTTGATCACGGTCGTCTGAATCAACGTGGAGTAATAAATCAAAGAGCCAAATAATTTCAAGAAATATGACACCTGGAATCTTCACTTTCTCCATAAGTCTGACGTCACCTGAATAACAGCAGAGAGTTCTGACCTGCAGACAATTTGACCTCAACTTTCACCGCAGCTGATATCAGCTGAAGAAGGATATGGACCTGAATCTAATGTCTGCAGACATAATATCGAAGAGAACTATTAACTGTTTTGAACCCAGAAGATCAGCTGTTATCAGTAAAAGAAGAAATACCAACCTTGGACAATCGACAGATTGTGGACCCTTTTAAATTTTTTTCCTTACAGCATTACCTTATTATAAAAAAAAAAAGAAAAAAAAAATTAAAAAAGTAAAACAAATGATTAATCACTTATTGAAAATTGTTAAATTGATTGACTTTTGATGATATTACTTCACTAGCTCCTAAAATTGATAAAATGATTCAAAAATCTTTCCTAATGTAGCATAATTTTGCACATGTTTTTAACTTTTGATACTTGATGAAATTTTGCTATGATAACTCCTGAAACAGTGTTGTGTCTATTTTACTGGTATAGTATTATGTTTTAAAGCATATGAATGACTTTTAAAAGTAACATAATTTGCATATATTTCAGATGCTGCATTTGCCATGTTGATTTCTAAAGTTATTTTTGACGTAGTACTTAAGTAATTTCATCTTTGGCACGTGCTTTATTGATACCTTATGATTCTTAATTCTGTCTGATAAAACCTAGGAACCGGATATTGATAAATCATGTAATAAAATGGTTATAGTATAACGGGGTGGGATTATATAAGTTCGCTTCTTTCCACTCCCTTTCAAGCAATTTTTATTAATTATGTCTAATTATCCTAAGTTTGATTAGTTACTGTATGAATGTATAACTGATGATTATATTGCTTTTGTGTGTATTACTCCTATTTGATTGCTTGAAATAAACCATTTCAAATCAAAATCAAATCCTCCCCTTCCTTCTGCAGCAATGGAATATTCCGTTAACAGCAGGCAGCAGAATAAAAGTCGTTAAAGAGATTTTTAAAAAACGAGGTAATAAAAATGATCATTGTCATTATATTATTGATGAAATAAAAAAGGGGAAAAAATCCCAAACAAATATCCTACTATGTCAGTTAACAACAACACTATGAGCAGAGAGAAAGACAAAAAGAATAGAATACAAGAAAATCAGTAAGAAGATAAAGAATGTTAAGAATGAGAAAAGGGACAGAAAAGTATAGGAAAGGAAAAATGTTCTTATTTGATGCCACTCAAATAAAAACAAATTAGTCTATTCAATAAATTCAATGTTTCTTCCTAGTAAAAATAATGTTTATAAAAAACAATTGTTCTACCTTTAAATGTGATTTCAGTTTAGAAATGATTATCAAAACATTTGGATTCTTGACATTTACGTTGACCAGTGCAGAAGTTATTCGACGAGCATTTTACCCTGATAGGTAAGAATTTAAAAAACAAAAAATGACTACAACCTCTGCAAAGGGATGGCCCCATGTTACTGTCTGCCACTGTGTGTGTGTGTGTGTCTTTCCGTGTGTGTGTGTATGTGTGTATTTACCAGTATTTCTTCAGTCCAATTTTATAAAAAAGTTTCCCGACAGCAACCTCACAACTTACTACATTTCAGGCTGAGCTTTTAAAGAGTTTCCAGTTTTCTTAAGCAACATGCTGCCATGATAACATAACAAACATGAAGATATTCAATATTTGTTTATTTGTTCATTAATTTGCCTTATGAGCATCCGTCCGACAACATGATTGACTTTGAGGAATTGCTTTTCGAAGCAATCAAAAGATGTCCAAATTAATGTTAATTTATACTTTGCAGACTGAACTTCATGGTTTTGATTCTTCAAAGTGTGGAATCTTTGGTAAAATGGGAGGATGGATGTCACATTTGCATTTACATTGACAGCTTGCAATTGTTTTGTTTGAATCGGTTCTCAGTTTGATTGCTTGATGCGTCAAAATTATGCAAAGTGTGTTTTTATTATTATTTTTTTATTATATTACTTTTTTTGTATTCATAGAGTAAAAATTTTTTTCCCAGAAAGGTAAAAGCTGCGATATCAAGAACTTTTTGGTTTATAACACTAAACAACTGTAATAATGCAAATATGAAGACTCGTGCTGTTGACGACGTATAGGATTTTTTTAGTTTAAAATGAAGCCGTAGAACCTTCAGATATTGGCCTCCTCCACGTCAGCACCAGGCTGCAGACAACAAGATGAAGCCTAGACTTTATTAGCCAGAACCCAAAGTCCGGAACCGGAAGTCCACGTCCCACCCCCCCCTTCCCATTTTGATCGATGGTGGCTCCACCACCGGAGCTGCCATCAGTGTGTCAATGGCTGAATGGGATGTTGACTGTAAAGCGCTCTGGGTCTTCGAGGAGGGTAGAAAAGTGCTTTACAAGTACACACAATTTGCACCGGTTAGCAACAGTTTAAAGCAGCTTTTCACAGATATGCAACACATTACTAAAATAAAGTGTGAGCACCCCTGGCATAAAGCCACTTTTCTCTGCCCCTGAATAAGCTGTTTCACGTAGATCGTGTTGTTTTCTTCTTTGTCTTCCAGTTGCTCCATTCAGGCGTCACCACAATTAATCATTTGCCTCCATCTAATTCTCTCTTCTACATTTGCATTTCCATTTTTTTGCATCCATGAACCTCCTCCTTGGTCCCTGTCTAGACCTCCTTCCTCATGGCGCCAGCCTCAACATCCTTTCACAGACATCATCACTGATCCTCATCTCAATGTGTCCAAACATCTCAATCTGCTTCCCTGCATTGATTTCCAGAACATCTACCAATTCATTCCAAAAATCTAATTCTTAGGGGGTTAATATTGATGAAAAACTAAGTTGGAAGCCACATCAGACACATACAAACTAAAGTCTCAAAAAGTGTTTCAGTCATAAATAAATCTAAACATATATTAGAATACAATAGTAGATATTTATTGTACTGTTCTTGTGCTATCCTAGGCACTTTACCATTGGGAGTTGGGTCATCTAGACCCACTAGACAGTGCTCTGAACCTTTTTTCTTCAATGATTTGTGATCTTCACTGGTGTCCATGGATTACATGAAATCTTTCCACCTTTATCCACCTTTGTCATGGTAGGGAAAACACGTCAATGTAAGGGGGGGGGGGATCATCTAAGATAGCACAAGGGTTAAGTGTGTCTTTTTCTGTAATGAGTTTGATAAGTACATGTGACAATTAATGCTTGAAATAAATCAGTCAAATCAAATCAAATGAAAGGTGGGAGGTCTACATAGAGGCCTAACTGGCCTTTTAATTCTTTCAACAGGAGTCAGTTATTTTATGTTTTGCTCAGACTGACTTCGAAAATTATGTAAGCAGATGTGTCTCATAATTCAAAATGAAAGTCAAAACCGGAATTGCTTTCATAATTTCGCAATGAAGCTGCTTTCGTTGACTCAAAAATAAAAGGAAAGATCAATATGCAAAATGGATTCTCACAAACAGTTCTCACTCTTCTTCTTCTTCTTCTGTCACTGCTGCGCATATTAGGCACTAGAAAAAGAAGGACAAAGCAAGAAAAGAAGAGTGGAGCAAGAGGTTGGGAAATGTTGTCAGAAGTTGGAAAGTTCAGCTTGGATAAATCTGTGCTAGAGCCGTTGAGGGAGGCTGCAGCTGTCTTCCAACAACAAAACCAGCCGAAACAGCAGGAGATGATCTTCTAAATGTGCTTTACTTATTGCTACGATTATTATTAAGTGCCTGATCACTCATAAAAAAATAAAGCACTGGCCGCATGGACCCAGAAGGGTTAGGATTATGGTAATACATGCCAACAACAACATTTAGCCCTTGATGAACTTAAAACCCATGTGGTCAATGCCGCAATGCGCATCTTGGCTGCACGTAAATATGTGGGAATAACATCAGCCTTTATTTTCGACTGGAAACACAATTTCACATGATTATTTACACGTTTTTTCAGGACTGTGCGGAGTGGCATTTCCGCATTCAAAAACCGTCCCAATGCCGCTCCTCTGCTTGGGGACATGGTTTTCCCAGCTCGCTCATGCAGAGCATCCCGAAGCCTCCTCCGGAGCGCACACCACAACAAAGCACCCTCCCCTGCCCTCAAACACTGAGCTACAAGTCCGGCTGCTCTGCTCAGAGACATGCTTTGCTCGCGTGGAACAGCTGGCCGGTCCTGTTCCCGCTCCAAAGCCTTCTCTGGAACGCCACACTGACAGTTTTTTCACGGTCGATGTGAAAATGAAAATGCATTCCCCTCTCTGCATTATATATTTACTTATGTCATTGAATTAGCGTTGTCGACGTAGAAAACGAAAAAGCATTTTAGAGGATTGATTTTTAATTTTCTTTTTGAGTCAGTTGATGCAGTTACATTGTGAAAATGAAAAAGCATTTCTGTTAATCCATTTTCATTGTCAAATTAGATATTTCTATTTGAATTTTGCAACACATTTAATAGAGAAAAGTTTGTGCCTCAAAGCCACAAACCTCACTGCCCGTCACGTGTGCAGATTCCACTTCACCTCTTTTCTAGAGTTCCTCCACCCTCTCCACCTCCATGTAACATCATTGTTCCACTTCATTTCCTCTCATTTCCACACAGATAGTCTGTCTTGCTGCAGCTGATCTTCATTCCTTTCCTATTCAGAGCAAACCTCCACCTCTCTAGGTGTTCCTCCACCTGCTTCCTGCTTTCACTACAGATCACCATGTCATCTGCAAACATCGTGGTTCACAGAGATTCCTGTCTGACCTCATCTGTCAGTCTGTCCATCACCATAGAAACAAGAAGGAGCTCAAAGCTGATCGTTGGTGGTGTCCCACCTCCATGTTGAACTACCTCTGCCACACCTACAGCACATCTCACCACCGTCTCACACATTCATCACTCAATACAAATCCTTTTCCATGATCAAGTAGAGCAAGAGTCAAAACTAATTTTAAAGCGACTTTGACAACTGGAGAAACTTCTAACTGCTCCTTATCCTCTCAATTTATGTTCACTCCAGACTTAGACCAAATAATTGATGACTTTGAGTTTGACCCTTTGTGACTAATGTTTGACTGCTGTGTGATTGTGTGCGTGTGGTGTTTACCATGAGAGTGTAGTTTCCTGAGTGGGTCTGGAAAAGTCTGTATGTATGCACCACACGCCGTTTCCTGCAGAGAAACACCACACACATTTACAAACAAACTGACACAAACATTTTTCAAAAACATTTCAAACCTGGACCTAACAAGAAAAAGAAATGGAATTAGGAAAAAATAGAAATGTATTGAATCGTTTATAATACTGAACTAAGTTAAGTAAAAACTCAAACAGCTTAGCCTTCACCAACAGATGTACACTTCTTAGTAAATGTGAGAAAGACATTTTATTGCTAAAAATAAATGAGATCAGACGTAATGAATGCAAATTATATGCATATTGTGTATAATAGAAAATAATTCAAAGTAAAACTTTTTTTTAAAAATGTTTAGTTTAATAATCAAATCAAACTTTATTTATAAAAATTGTTTTCATGGCTGGAAGCACTTTCCCTTTAAAACAAAAACACACTATATTACAATAAAAAGCCAACCCACCCTTCCCCCCCCCCCCCCCCCCCCCTCCCCTCCGTTAACACATACATCCCATGAGCCCACACACAATGAATACTTATAAACAGTCTATAAGCAGTCTGGAGGAACAACAAACAAACATTGAGGCCTGTTGTTTTGGGGGTGTCACTGGCTCCATCACATCATTCACACCAGTTCAGACACCCGCAAACGTTTTTCTCTCTGTGGATTTTATCTGTGCTTTTACAACGAGTGCACAAAATCCTCGTCAGAGGAACTTCTCAAACTTTTGGAAAATCAATCAGCATTTTTTTTAAATCCGCATTTTGCAGAATCAAATACTGGAAATTTACAAACTAGCTAATAAGTGACTAAGCCAATGGTTCAAAAATGAGAGTACTTGATTGCACTTTGCAAGGGATACTTTAGATTAAAAATATTAACAATCGCAAAAATCCATTCATCCATTTTCAGAATCTGGTGAATCCCTTTTGGGCTCACACGGTTGCTGGAGCCTATCCTAGATACTTTTGGCCAAAGGCCTGGCACACCCTGTTCGCCAGTCCATCACAGACCCACATTTTATAAATTAAATTCTAATTTAGTAGTCTTTACTCATCTACCATGGGTAGTAATGAAAGTAATGTAGATACCCGTACATCACCACTTTTGGTATCGACTACTCTATTAAAGAATCGATTGCTAATGAGAAAACAAATGTGCATGAATCATTTGTAGATATTTTTGGTCATAACTGAACTACGTAAGTGTTTTGCGCCAAAAACACCCTCCACTATTATAAGTCACATGACCAGAGGAGCCGCCGGCATGAGTAGGGGATTTTAAATAGAAAAGTTTTGTCATTTTAACACATTAACGTTGTTACCCGGTCAGGTTTTGGTGGCATTGGTTTTTACGATAATAAATGAGATGCTTGAAAAAAGAATTCACCAAAAGGAAATCACCCGCAATCTGTGACGGTATTAGTGTTGAATATTTCATAAAAACAGTAATCAATGTTGAATCCTATCTTAAAAGCGTGGTATCGCCCATCACCACCGTGGAGTCATGGTTGTCTGCTACCAATTACCGCAGGTCCGTTTTTTTCTTTCAAATAAGTGATCTGTTTCTTTATCATTTAATTTTTCAATTAGGTCAAAAGAAAACATACACAGAGTTAATGAACTAAAAATTAGATTATTACAGAGATGTCAGAAAACAAAGGTTTTCCAACTGTGCTGGTAAGGCATTACCAGATGATGAATTACATGATGAATCATGTAATAAAAATGGTTACGGTAGAATTGGGGTGGGATTATATAAATTTGCTTCCTTTCACTCCCTTTGGAGGAATCTTTAATTTAATGTCTAATTATCCTAAATTTGATACGTCTTTGTATGAATGTATAACTGCTGATTGTATTGTTGCATTATTCTTGGGTTCACGCCAACACTCACTCATCTGGGTGCAGTCGGGCTGAGTTAGGAGGATTTCTGGTAAATATAGAGCTTTTCTACCTATAAGGCCCAAAGCGCTTTTTACAGACACATTCACCCAGTCACACATTTATACACTGGTGGGGGCTCCGCTGCCGAACACTGGAGCCAACCTTCCACCAGAGGCAAGGTGGGGTTCAGTGTCTTGCCCAAGGACGGGAATCGTACCCACAATCTTCCGATCGGAGCTCTACTGCCCTACCACTGCAACACCTCACCCCCACCTGATTTCTGTACAGATTAGACATTTTAATCTTTGCCACCAACAAAAAATACATTTCAGGAAGCTTAATCAGGAAAAATGCAACAAATGCTCGAAAGATGTAAAAACTGTTTTTGTGTCAAGTTAAACAATTTCAGGAGAGTTTTCCTAAAATAATAACCCTCATTTAGATCTTCATCAGGAAAGAAATCAAAACAAACTATATTACTGTGAAATTTAAATGTGAATCAAAAACAAACCTGGACTCTTGCAGGTTGACTAAAAAATGTAATAAGTTAAGGGTTAACCTCGAGTATTTCTACAACACCTGCTGCCCTTTGCTTCGGTTAGAGTTTTTGAAGAATAGCTTCATTTCAAATACTCCTTTGATAATAAATCAAACATATTGAATTTGACGCAACTAAAAAGCCTTTTGGAGCAAACCTAAACTGAGAAAAGAAATAAAATGGCGCTCTGTGTCAAAAGTTTTCACTTAATTTTGTCATCTTTATACAAAAGTCTGTTGCATTAATAAACACACACACACACACACGGGTGATCTTTGTTCTAATTTTTTCATGATTTTCTTTCCAATATTTTTGAGAACTACAAAAGCAAAGAACTACAAACTAGCTGACTTCATCTGCTAATGAAAACTAGAAGATGAGCAGCAGTTAAAAGTTGTCCGTGTCACACGTCTGTGACACGGACACGGTTTAGTTCATGTGCTGGTCACGACATCACCGGTCTGTTGTGTTCTTCATAATGACTTTATTTTACAGAGCAAACGTTGGATGTATGAACTGTTTATTTGTGTAAATGACTTACAACCAGTTTGTCTTAATGTGAAGCTGCAGAGGCAGGCAGGGACCGTAACTAAGTACACAAAAACACCCCAGACGAACATTAACAGTTTCTCATTAATTCTCCATAAATAATATCAAAAACTCCTAATTGTTAAAACCTAAGAAGTCTACAACATTACTCTTTCTGATTAATGCAAGTTTTAGACGCGTCCTCATCTCCTGGCTTTAGTACTAAAAGATAAAACTATTAAAGTGAATTCTGAAAAAAAGAAAATTAGAAAAATTAGGGTGAAAATAAATAAAAATTATAACAAAAATTACAAAAGATTATAGTGAAAATTATAATTTTTTTCTAAAAATGGAAAAAAACAGAAAAACAAAAAAAGTCTTGAAAAAGAGAAAAAGTATATCAAAAATCATTTTAAAAAATACCTTGGGGAAACAGACTGCAACAGACCCACACCGTGAGCGTCCAGCAGGTCATCCAGGGACTTTGCTGCTTTGTGCCCAATATCGTTGTTGAGTTTGACTCACAAACAGAATAAAGCAGATCATATTGGACAATATTAAATACTTCCCCAACGTTTTGGTTTATGTTCGTAGATATGGGAAGAACAAAGGAGACGGGTGATGTCGTGATGAACGCATGAGCTAAACGGATCATGTCTGTGACACGGACACTCTGTGTCTTTTCAACTTTTAATTGCAACTCATCTTCTAGCTTTCATGAGCAGATGAGGTTAGAGCCCAGCCTGTTTGGAGTTCTTTGCTTTTGTACTTCTATAAAATAGTAGAACGACAATCACCGAAAATATTTGAACGAAGATTTTCCTGTTTTTTTTGTTGTTTTTTTTCTAAGTGAATGTAATACGCTTCACATATCCTTGATTGATTATTTTGGGGTTTCAATCAACCATGAAATTTGAGATTCAATTCCTTTTCAGAAGATTCTAAGAGCATTTCCTTGTTTTTGTGTGGATGTGCAGAAGCTGTTTTTAAACACATGAACTGTTGTGATGTGGAAGCTTCAAGGTTAAAGAAGAGTTGTGGTTTGAGATGAGGTTTTTGTTTAAAAAAAAGTTTGTGACATCTTGGAAAGTTCACAAAGATTTTACTTTTATCTACAAACAATGATATTCCAGCTTCACCTCCCATCTGAGACTTTGCAGAGTCAGAGGTTTGTCTGTTCAGGGTTTGAGGGAGCTGATGATGGACCCCTCGTGTAGTTCAGATTGTGGTTTTTTTTACTGCAGCGGTGCAGGTTTGGTGGACGGATGAGAGCAAAGGCCCTTAGCGCCGTCGACCTCTTTCTCGCTGTCTCTGCATCAGCAAAGTTCAAGAATCAGACGGGTTTTTGAACCGATCCACAGTTGTGTTTGATCACGACAGCTCTGCTTTGCTCAGGGCAGCAGGTTCGACATCCTCAGCCCGTTTGTGATGAATCAGTACTCACAACACACACAGGCACATGGCTCCCTGGATGGTCTCGCTGTCTCGGATCAGGTACGCTCCATCCTTGTTCTTCTTGGCCAGCAGCTCCTCACACTCTGCCTTGCTTAAGGGACCATGGTAGCACTCCGGCAGAGCAGACGCCATGGCAAACGCAGACTGAAGAGCGGCACATCCACCTCAGCTTCTGCTTCCTGTCAACTGCTCAGACTCTGACAGAGACTCTGCGTTTTATTTGAGCAAGACATAAAGAGTGCTTGGAGGTCAGTCCTGAAGAGTGAAGAAACCACAGGAAACACGTGTTCAGATTCTCAGAAGAAAAGCCGAAAAAGGCTGAATGACAAATGTATAGTGAACATTTTCTATGGGGCGCCGAATGTAAAAATTCACCTCGTGAAAATGACTTTACAATTTCATCACATGTAGACATTTTCTTTCCATGTTCGATGCATTTATTTCCCACTTTGTCAGTATTTATCATAACATAAACTCATTTTTTAGGTGAGTGTCATTATTATTTAATATGGCTAATATTATAACTATTGCCATTATTACCATTATTATTGCTTCACGGAAGCAACCGTCCGGGTCAAAAGCAGAGGACGGTTTTCAGGCTTCTGCGATAAGTTTTGATGATGCACACTCCATCTGGAATTATCACTTACGTAACATTTAGACTTAACATTTAGGTTTACATTCAGTCTAAATACACCCTTAGAATTAGAATTAACATTTATATTATTTTCGTGTAACTTTAAATTAGAGATTTGTATTTACAGCTAAAGGTTTATTCCCTCAAGTCACAGATAATGCTTTAATTTGTGATAAATACTGACAAAAGGGGTTATTAAGGCAGCTCATTTGGAAAAAGAATGTCTCACTGTGGTAAAATTGACACGTAATTTTCATATGGTTAATTATTTCAACCGGCACCCCATTATTCTGTAGAACAGAAATCCAATAATCCTAATACTGTTTATTTATAATCCCACATTTTTAAGAGTTGGTCTCACGTTTGTTAGGTTTGGAGCTGCTGGACCCAAAAAGGCAGACGAGGACTTGGTTTGATTTAGTGAGTTTTATTGTTGGATGAAACAGATGGTGTTGGGCGTTGGATTTTTTGGTGTTGGTCTTGGTTCTTTGGGTGTTTTGTTCTTTGGAGGAGGATTCTGAGTTTCTTGCGAGATTTAGGTCTGGAGGCTTGGGTTCTTGTGGCTTCGGATCTGGTGGCTTTGGTGTGGACGTTGGCTTTGGCTTGACTTGGCTTGGCTTTGGATTTGGCTTGGGTTTCGGCGTAGGCTTTAACATAGACTTTGGCTTTGGCCTTGGCGAGGGCTTTGGCGTAGGCTTTAGTGTTGGCTTTGGCTTGGATCGGCGAGTCCTTCATTAGAGCAGACGAACCGACAATGGCTGGAGGGCCAGATGGACTAAAATAGGGTCCCTGATTGGATGCTGAACAGGTGTGCGAGACCGGATCCTCACGCAGGTGCGCGGGGACGACCCCGACGCCTGACAACGTTTGTCTAAAAAAAAATTTTTTTAATTGAATAAACAATGACAGCCTTGAAATCAATTTTCAGGGGTCCAAAGAAGATGTAGGACGTAAGGCCTATTGTTAAATCTGCAAAAAATAACACATAAATGTAAGAAATTAAAGCAGTAATCCCCCTTTAAGGTCACTTTCAAATTACACAAGGTAACCATCCACTGCAGTGGGGGGGGGGGGGGGGGGGGTCGCCAATAAAGTGATAGTGACCCCCACCCACAGAAAAAAAAAACACAACAGGAAACAATGTGACAAGGGAAACTCCACCTTTGTCCACACACTTTCATGAGAAAACTCTAATATGAACTGAGAAGGAAAGTCTAAGGGCAGGAATGTCCAGCGTGGTGTAGTTTAGTTTAGTTTAGTTTAGTTTAGTTTAGTTTAGTTTAGTTTAGTTTAGTTTAGTTTAGTTTAGTTTAGTTTAGTTTAGTTTAGTTTAGTTAAGTTTAGGGTGGCAGTAGAGCAGGTCAGCCAACAACCGGAGGGTTGGCGGATCAACCCCCACTCTCCCCAGCCAGCTGTTGCCCCTCGAGCATGGCTAGTCTGCAGCTCACACCCCCCTCAAAATGCAGAGAAGAATTTCTCCATTGATATGGGCAAGGTGGGCGGTCACCCAGGGTGGTACTATACAGGGGGTGGCATTTTCCAGGTTAGGAACTTCCAATAACATGCTCACAATGTAACACATTTTCAGGTTTTATTTTGACATGCCCAACACAGACAGCACTTTGTGGTTTTCTTTTAACACATCTGGCACCGAACATCGCACCCATCTCTTCATCCTCTCCCCTCTCCACACTTATGGTGCAGAAAAAAAAAAGAAAGAAGTAAACACAACAGGATGAAATAACTAAGAGTAAAACAACGTAAAACAGCCACATGAAAGGGAATTAGGCAGAAGAAAAACCTAATTTTTTATGAATGGATTGAGGTTTTTCGGAGGATTTCTACTGTTGGTGTTGCACAAAATTAGGGAAATGCCAAATATTTTTTTGAGTAATCCCACTGATGAGTTCTATGATTTAGTTTTTAATGTTTTTTTAAAACCTAAAAATGATATTCACAACAATTTTTTATTTAGATCCAATCCCTTTGGTATGTTTCACAAAGACACACACAGGACGTCACACACCAAGAAATAACCTTATTGTTAAAAATGATGCAGGAGTCCAGCTCTAAAAAATGATAAAAAATGGAAAGAGATGATTAGTCATTTCTTATTAATATTTCCAGGCTTTTTTGTTTTGTTGTGCAGCATGTTCATGTTTGTATAATTTTGACGGAATGTATTTTTATGGAGAGCAAAATATTATACGTTACTTAAGGTTGATTTAAACTTGATTCTGGATTAATGTTCCTGTCTGTTTAATTCAGGCCCCCTGTGCGACTGAGTTTGACTTCCCCGTAATACGAGTCTAGTAAATTCATGCATTATCTGTGTGTAGAAAGTCTACAAAATTCATGCATTATCTGTGTAAAATGGCTAAATAAATTGTATGTAAAGATTGATGACCAAACACCCTAAAAATGTGTGATTTGTGTTTTTATGCATTAATGTTTATGTGTGGTATTAATGTTTTCAACTGTTTGAGCCTATACAGAACAAATAATTGTGCACTTTGTTGCTTCTGTCTGAACAAAAACTGTATTTAGGTCCCATCTTATGTCCTGTACCCGATGCTCAGCGTTTTTTACTGTAAGCCGGTCTCGTGCTTCCTGCTGTCTTTTTACCTCCTTCCTCACTGAAGCTGAATGTTCAAACTTCAGGCCTGACTAAACTCTGGTGCTGAGTGGTGTGAGCATGAAGATGGCTTGAGAGGACTTCCTCTTTCTTGGTTTGAGAAACGGACAGGATGTGTGCTTGTGTTTACATTCTCAGAAAAAAACACTTTTTTTTAAATGACTAATACCAAAAGAAGAATTTATTTGAATATTGAATGCTTCAAAAATAGCCATACATACTTTTCCATGAAGATTAAAAACATCAGAGAAAACCCTAGTGCAACGACAGAAAACTGAAGTGCGATATTATGAATGCATTGCCTGAGTTTTTCTGTAGCACCTAAGCCAAAATTCAGAGCGGAGAACACACCAATCACCCAAGGTCAAGGTCAAGGTCACTCTCAGAGAAAGTGTGGTTTTGTGGACGGATGTTTTCATCTTCACTTCTTTGTAGCCCAGAACAGATGGACTGACAGCCAAGTTCACAGAAAACAAACTTTGCTTTACTTGTAAAGTTCTGTAATGTTCAGGTTAAGTCATTAAATCATTTTCTGTTCTCCTGAATGAGACTCCTCACAGATCCAATGTAAAGAATTGGTTTTCTGTCTTCACTTCATTCATGGCTTTTCTGTTGTGTGAATTTAAGCTTTACAATTAGAATGTTCCAACCTCTTGAAAAGATAAGAGCTTCAATGATGCACTATCTTCAGAGGAGTTGCATGAGTCAAGATGAGGTTTTGGCTTTCTAACGTTACGTTGAATTCATCTCCGTTGGTTTCCAGCTTCAGGTGTCGTAAAGCTGATGAGGCGTTCAGGTCCACTAACATGTCAAACATAGAAAAATCCCTCTGCACAGAGAGCAAACCTAAACTGCAATCAGAGAAAACAATTCTTTTTGTCCTTTTCTTCTTCTTTTTTTTCAAATGAACTTCGTGCCCAGACAGGATCTCCCACAAACTTGTGCAAACATTTGTGGTTTTACAGCATTGAAACAGAGCCAGTGTCCCCACATTACCTCACTGACCAGCTATTGCCGTTTCTAACCGGCACGTACCTGATCCAGGTGATCAGCGGCAGGGGGGGATGCTGGCCTTTGTGGCCTGGACTCTGACATCTCCACCCCCCTTCCTTCCTTGATAGACCTCAATGACAATGCTTACCGGAAGTCTGATTTTGGGGAAGTGGGCCTCAATCCTGTAATTTGTTCTCACGCTGTCACCGGTCCGTCACGCTCAAAAAAGAAACGATATTCTTGAAAATCTATCTTCATGTGAATGTGGAATATCTCGTCGCTCTAGATGTTTATGCAGATTTTTTCATGTAAGTAGCTGGAATAATACAGGAGTTGTCACATAACAATTCAGAGAAAGTAATCTTGCGAGATAAGATTACTTTACAATGACAGCAGCAAGAAATGTTTTACATTTTAGCTGTTAAGTCTTCTTTTGAAAAAGTTACTAAGTTATTACTGATTCTCATTAAATATTTTGGGGTGCATATCTTGCCTTTTGCCTTAGCAGTGAAATGAAATGATGAGCCTCCGAGAGTCTGGAAATATCAGGTAACATGTGTCACAGCTGCTGCATCAGCTGTTGCCGTGGAAACCACACACAGGAGCTGCTGTGCGGACATTTTTAGACTTCCTCAGAGACTCACACCGACAGCAGAGTTACAGCAAATCACTTTATTATCCTGTCATTAAAAATCAGCTGAAAACAAAAGCTCCCAGAAACAAAAAGACCAGTCAGCTCAGGGAAGGGACCGCCGACCTGCAGGACTGACGTCCAGAACCAGAGCTGTCCGTCTAAGGCTCCACACATAAGACCCAGTGGCGCCGCCCAGTGGCAACTCACAGGCATCAACTTTTACAGCAACATTTTACAGCAGTGCCTTTGCCAGCCGACATTCACAAACAGAAGACAGACATCATGAAGGCTCACAGACTCACGCGTTCATCTTAAACATGAAGCTTTGATTCATGCTACACAAACTTCTGTTCCAATTTCATCTTCAGAAGGCAAATTCTTTCACAACAAAAATCAGATTTGAGAGGCAAGCTGATCAAACTGAAACGATTCTCGTTTTGAAGCAGCATCACACCAGAGGACAGAAGAAAAATCGGCAGGTCAGAACCAAACTTTAATACAACAGAGGTGCCCCCATCAGCCCAGATCAGGAACATTTTCTTCTGGTTTTTCCCCCCCAAACGGTTAAATCAGTTTTAGTTACAAAATAATGTCAAGACGAGGTCAATAAAAGTAAAAAGGAGACCCTGAAAAGAACTGCATATGTTGGCATTACTGCGCTTCAGAGTCCCAGCCTGAAAGATCTGCGTCAAAATGTTCATAAAAAGAGTTTTGCGTTGATCCGCAGTTTGTGGGCAGTTTCAGCCCAACATCAAAACAATCAAAGCCGTCGCACAATGATGACATCAGCAGTTCTTTCATCCAGGCTGAAAAAACAAAGATCTTTAAAGAAAAAAAGTCCCTAAAAGGCTCATGGACTCGTGTGATGCGTCAGGAAACAAAGACTGCTGCGTTGGTGTTCAACAGTTTTAGGTGGAGCCGCCGTCGCCGTGCTTGGCACCGCTCAGTTTCTCAGCAGACAGAGCTCAGTTCTCAGGGCGGTTGAGGGTTCCACTCCTCCGTGTCAGGCGCCCTTCATTCGTCCGAGCCGGCCGAGCGTTTCTGGTTCCTTTTGCGAGGAGATCTTCTGGGAGACGCTTTGTCTGCAGAGGACAGAAAAGACGCGAGAGACTTCAGGGATGCAGCAACAAACAAACCGTGAAGCACCGTCAGTCAGGAGGTACGTTTAGCGGAAAAAACGGAACAAGCAACATCCAAAAATTTGAAATTTGATCTTCAACACAAGTTGGCCAATAGATTCAAAAAAAATCTACTGGCATATTTTTTTTTTTTTTTTTTAAGTGTTTCTTCTTCTACAACAAATAATGGTTTTCTTTAGCACAGCCCCCCTGCACCCCCCAGGAGGACAGCTGTGCCAGTCACTTGTAGTCTGAACCAGCTGAAGATCATCAAAATGATTTTCTTTCATTTTGGACTAAAATGAAATTCCTTAAAGGTATGCAGATGTATTTAATGTTATCTAACTGTAAATTTAAATGAAAACCTGCTGAAAAACAGGAGAGATTTATTAGAAGGAGGGGGGGGGGGCAGATTGACAGAAAATGCACTTATTTCTTACTTCTGCCTCCAGGAGATTCCATTTGATATGAAATCATAAAAAGACCGACTCAAGGATGACGTCATGAAATGGGCGGTACCATCATGGAGAAAAAGGCGGAGCCTCAGAGATCGAGTCTGGGTTGAAAAATAACTAATATTTTATTTAAAATGGTTCTTTAGTGTGTCAGAGGTATCTATATATTATCATATATTCAGGGTTTGTACACTTTTTTTTTAGCAAAGGTTTTTCATAACCTTTCACTGAATTTCCAAACAAACACATTCAGTCAGACTATTGTAGTCGGTGCCACTAAATCTAAACTAAATCTCACTAAATTATATCCTCGCTTTAGGACTTCAACTGCTGTTGTACCAAAAATAATAATCACATTTTCTGACTGACTGGCTTCTGTGGCGTTCTTCCCCTTCATGTTTCTCAGCGGAGAGTTTTTTAAAACATCTTTTGTTTTAACATTATATTTCTGACTATTTTAAGTCATTCACGGAGATTCACCTCATTTTTAAGCTAATTCTTAACAGTAGCAGTAGAAAATCAGGTCCTAAAACTGTTGTGCTTCTTTGGGTCGGTAGAATGTGTACGGCTGACCCAAATAACCCGTCTGTGTGAAGAAATGTTCATGATGGACAAAGAGAAACAGACTAGAGAAGAAACCAGCAGCGTTCCTGTGCCGCTCAGGATGGAACACACCCACACAGAAGCAGACCTCACCTCTGCGGCTCTGCACTGAAGACGCAGGGGAACGTTACAGCGAGGAAGGCAGAGGGAACAGAGAGAAAGAGGAGGGTGAGTGCTGGCCGTGCTGAACGTTAAAGATCATTCTGAAACAAGTAAGCGGAAGAGAAGAAAAACAAACAGGACAGAGCGCGGGACAGATCTGGCAGGAACTCGCAGCAAATAGACGTGGTATGAGTGTGCTTCCAAAGACGCGGTGCAGAGTACGCACTGATCTGGTTGAGAGTTTCTGCGGGGATCCAGCTCATATCTACGTCGTTGTGGCTGGAGGTTCCAGTTTCCACCTTCTGTGCCGGACGCCTCCTCTGCAAAGACACGGGTCAGTCTGGGTCACCCCAGCTTTACCACAGTCTGAATGTTTGAGAAATTAAAAAAAAACAAGTCCAAACCTTTCTGGATTCCAGCAGCTGGTGAAGCCCAACGATGACGAGCAGGCCCAGCCCAGAGAGGAAGACGTACATGAAGATCCTGGAGGGCAGAGGACAAGTGAGAAGAGGCAGAGGGGGAAGCTGGGAGCCAGATGAAGGTGACTTACGTTTCTCCATCCAGCCCGTCCTCCCTCTCAGTGATGGTGACAGTCTGGTTGAACACAGCATCTTGGAAGATGTTTCCCTGAGAATGAGGAAGAGCAAACAGGAGTTGGTGATGAAGGGCAGGAAGGACGCACAGATGGGACCGGTCCTCCTTACGCTGCTGTCCTTGTAGTTGAGGTTGATGACCAGTCCGAACGGCCGGCCTCCCATGGGCTCCGCGGGGATGAAGGAGTACTCGAAGGTGGCCTGCCTGCCAGGAGGAACCACGGTGCCGAGCTGGAGAGCCGTGAAGTTCTGGATGTAGAACTGGTAATCCTGAGAGGAGCTGGCAGTTAGAGCTGGAATGACGAGCACATTCATCCATGTCCAACACTGTCTTTTCTCACCTGCGGGTAACGGAAGGAAGCGTCCAGAGAATCAACCACGAAGTTCTCAGGACCTTTGTTGGTAAAGCCCAGCAGGAACTTGACAATGTTGTTGGCGGGGAAGTCTGAGAAGAGATGGGAGCTTGGGTGAGGGATGAAGGCAGAGCTGCAGCGGAGCACAGACGGCTGAAATGAAGCGCTCACCTTCTCCTTTGACGAAGAGGATGGTGGTGTCAGCATTGGGAGAAGCCTTCACCTCTCCAACCAAAGCTTCTTCCTCCTCTTCTTTTTCCTCCGTCTAAACAAACACAGGTGAGGCGTTATGAAATGCAAATGTTTCAAAGTCCTAACTGTTATAAATCCCTTAAACCAAAAACCATCAGAAAAAATGTTTCATTTTCTTTCCTCTTCATCACAGCAGAACTCACCAGCTCCACGTTTTCATCGTCCTCTACCTCAGCTTCATTGTCTTCGTCTTCAGCCGTCACATCATCCACCACATCTTCATCCACAGCGTCAGCCTCCTCATCCTCAGTCAGATCTTGAGCTTGTACCAGCGGTCCTGACGGACACGAGACGGTTTTTAGAGGCGAGCAGCTCCAACAGGCACCTACTGAGCATGCTCGCAAAACTGACCTTCCTGTGGCTGAAGAACTCTTAGGAGTATTCTTTTATTTTTCAGTTAAACTTTTAAAATGAAACAGAACTTTTTTTAAAGTCCATAGAGATGTATTGTTTTACAAATTAATGCTCAGTTCTAAAAAAAATTGGTTTGAAATAAATACTGATGTCCCTAAAGACCAAGTACCAAATGTGAAAGTTATATAAATATGAAGGTTTAAAAAATGCATGAATGTTCAGTGTACAAAGGTTGCAGTGAGGAGTTTTTACAGCCTTAGCTCAAGAAAAATCTATTTTGTCAGAAAAATACCAGACATCCCTTAAAAAGAGTAAAATTTAAAGTGTAAATATATCAACATCACATTCTTGCTGTAAATAGCGTTTAAAATGAATTCATCTTTCAAAAAACAAGGTCATCAGATTTTTCTGTCAGAAAAGGGAGGAATTTAATATTATTGCTTAATAACTGCAGTTGCATTAGTTAATTTAAAAGATAAGAAAACAGATGCCATGTTATCCCAGCAGAGGTTGTGGTAGATTTAAAACCCCATTTTCTGAACTGACTCCGCATAAACAGAACAAATGTGTCTTTTTAACTGGTCAGTTAGAAATTTTATATTTCAGAGTATAAATGTTTGAAGTGACTGACATGTCCATGAAGTTCATAAAAAAGTCATGTTGTAGCCTTAACATGACTTCCACCCATCCATTTTCCAGCCCCGCTGAATTCCATGTGCGGTTGCTGAAGCCTATCCTGCTAGTGAAGGGCGGGGGGGGGGGGGGGGGGTGCGGGGACAGGTTAACAGCCACACGCTCAAAGTCATGTCTAAAGACAACTTAGAGTCAGCAATCAACCAGTGAAGCCCGTGTTTGAACTGTGGGAGGGAACGGGAGTGCCCGGAGAAAACCCACACAGAAAGGACCAAGCTGGGATTTGAACCAGAGCACTAACCACTAGGGGTGCAACGGATCACGGATTAAAGCTCCCCCCGCGTGCATCATTTAGAGCAATAATCTGTTCACACCTAATGCGATTTGCACGTCAAATTCACGTACAACGTCTTTGTTTTAACCTGCGGCAAAGTCGCTGCACAAGGCGTGTCCAAAAGTGTGTTTATAAACGTGACGCTCGCACCGCGTGTGGGAGGAGCTAATGTCAAAGGTTTTTCTAGACCTCATTCATTTTGTAATCCGTTTTGTCCCTTTCGGAGTCACGGGGCTGCTGGAGCCTATCCCGGCCACTTGTGGGCGAAGGCAGGGGACACTCTGGACAGGTCATCAGTCTGTCACAGGACCACATTCACACCTACAGGAACAATTTAGAGTGACCAATGAACCTATGAAGCCTGGTTTTGGACGGTGGGAGGAAGCCGGAGTCCCCGGAGAAAACCCACACATGCACGGGGAGAACATGCAAACTCCACACAGCAATGACCCCCATTGGTGTTGTGTTTCAGGTCCCCGGGCCGGGACTTGAACCAGGGGCCTTCTTGCTGTGACCTAGTAAAATGTTCGAGGATCCATTTATTTATTTTGAGGAGTTCTACAAAAGCATTGATGAGCAGCGCACGTGCTTGACCGTCCCGGCACAGCGGCAGGAGAACGCAGCTGCTGTCTGTTCCTAGTGGGAGGGGCTTTATAGCAGCAGGGACACAGTGAAGGAATTACAGTTCTGACACCCCCTGCTACTCTTTCCCCCCCCCCCCAGATGCAATACACACCAATGCACTTGTTTTTATCTCGAGAATTTGTTTATCTATACACCAACATGCATCCTCTGACATCGGTACCTTTTTAGGCACTTTTCATGACCTTGCTGTGAAAGATGTGAGCAACTTGTGGTATTTGCAAACATAAACATAACATTTTTGCTTCACGAGAAGTCTCAGCATTACACATGATGTGACACATGCGACCAATGACTGGCCGCTAGAGACTTCAGATGACTTTAAAGCACAAGTGGTTTTAATATTGACTTCCATTTAAAATTGATTTTCAACATTAAAACACACATTTAGATTAAAAACCAAACTATCTTACACGGTGATAAAAGTCGCCTAAGAAAACTTTATTGCATCATCTACGCTGATTTCAACAGAGAAGACTTAAGTTAATGCTAAGTGTAACATCCTCATCATGAATTAACGGCTGGTTGTCCTTATTTACTAAATAGAACCGCCGTTAGCTGAGTTCATGTGCGCTTGGGTTACAATCGACATCCAGTAAAGACAGAGACAGCTGGAGAGGACGCAGCCAAAAAAAAACCGTGCTGAAGTAATGTGCTCTCGTATTAGCCTGTTAGCTAGCGGCTCATAGGGACACGTCAGTCTAAAGCAGCGCTCATTCAGCGAGTTAATAATACTCACTTTTAAAGGAAGAAAGCTCTGAAAATCGTGGGTATAACAGCTTCAAACACGGATTAACATTTACATATGCTTTCATCTTTTAAAATGGAGCGCCGTGTTTGGTTAACCGTGGGGAGGCCTTCCCCTTCTTCATATTACTAGCTACTGTACTAGCGGCTAACATGATTAGCCTCGCGAGCTGGATTTGTTTCTCCACTTCACAATATAATGCATATTATAGTCACGTAAATCCATATGGCAAACTCACCTTTCAGGAGCACAGTCGCTGGGAACACTAGCAACGCTAGCAAAAACAAGTTAGGTAGAAATTTATTCATTTTCAAGTTGAAATCAGTGCGTTTTCATTCAGTGCCTTTCGGACAGTCAGACGTTAGCGCTGCTTCCGTTTCAGTGACGCATGCGCTGTACGGACTGGCTGTAACACTATCCGCACCCCCTCACAAATGGTGTCTTCCATTGTCGAATCATTTTCAAAACTTTATTAAAAACTAAACACAACACGTTGGGTAAGAGACAACATTGTTTCCAGTTTAAGTCACCCATGGTTGAAAACCAAAAACAAAACAAAAACTGTGGAATCTGTACAACTATCAGCATTACAGCTCAGCTTAAATCATCTTTTTGCACATAGAATATATCACAAGTTTAAAAAAGTATGCATTTCTTTTAAAAATGAAATCCTCCCGTAGCTTCATATTTTGCACGTGTTCAATTTATATTTTAACACGATTAAAATTCTATATGGAATACAGCAAAACAAGGTTCTAAATTCGACCATTTACATTTGTGAATGTGGAATTTATCAAAGTAAATCAAGAGTTGAACAAGAACAATCATATGTTTTGATAAACCATTTAATTCAAAACATAACCTGAAATTAAATATGTTAAGTCGGACCCTGAAGCCTTTTTGCTTGGTTGTTGTTTAATTATTTATAATTATGGTGTATTTGTTCATTTAAATTTGGTGGCCAGAAATCCATTACTTCTATGTTATGCCCCTCTAGATGCCCCTAGACCACAAATGGGGCGTAACAGCATCACAGCCTGGTATGCAGGATGCTCGGCTGCAGACAGGAAAGCTCTGCAGAGGGTGATCAACTCTGCCCAAAAAATCACCGGCTCCCCCCTGCCCAGCCTAGAGGACATTGCCAGCTCTCGCTACACAAGCAGAGCCAAACAAATCAAGGACTCCCACCATCCCAACCACCACCTGTTCCAACTGCTACCGTCAGGGGTCACCACAGCAAACGAGTCGCATGGTAAACTTGGCAATGTTTTACGCTGGATGCCCTTCCTGACGCAACCCTCTCAAAGCAACTGGGCTTGGGACCGGCACAGAAGTAGAGAAGGGAACAGGGAGCAGCCCGAAGTCGAACCCTGGTTTCACGGACGGAAGGCGCCGCAAACCAGCACGAGCTAAACCGGCTCCCACGTGCAATAGATATGTGTAAGTTGTTAAAATGTATATATCCACAGTTCCACAAATTAGCACCAGAAATTTCGTTGTAACAAGCCTCCTGCGTACAATGATATAAAAGGCAATAAAACTATGATTTATTTTGTAAAGGCTAATGTTATGTTTATAATCAATAACCAATGGTTTTTCCATGTTTTTGGCCATCAGCGAATGACCGTTTTAACAAAAAGGTGCCTTCTGACTGCCGGAAGCGGTGAGTCATTAATGAACTGTCGTGGAAGACTGATTATGACCCGAGCAGACTTTGTGTGAGAACATCATCATCATTTCTGAGGGTTTTGTTTGTAGACCCCACCACCCTTACCACAAACACCACCCTGTCACGGCTGACTCCTTTGGTTAAGTTTCCATTTCTTCTCCTGAGAACCAGACCATGAAAATGTCATCAAATACAGTTGAGAGCCTGGTGTTCAAACTGCTGTTCAAATCCACAGCATTGGATAGTCCCGCACTATTTTAGTGAGGGGGTAGAGAGATGTCGGACACAGCCAGAGTCGTCAGTCAAGATGTGACTAATGAGAACCTGCTTGACCTTTTTGACCTTGAAAAAAAAAACATGGTTTTATAAGACAATAAAATGGCGCAGCACGGGTTTCTATGAACCTGAACCCTTCAGGAAGCCCGATGTCTACACCTTTTTGTTTTCTTGGGCCTCATCTTTCATTTTTGGAGCCAAAGTTCCAAAGTTCCCACCATGGCGACTTCACCCGGCTTTCATGTGTGCTGAATCTCACGTAAGCACTGACTTGAACAACAGGATACTGCATACACTGAAGCCTTGGCCAAACCTGGGAAAAAGGACATAACATAGGAAGCAAATGACAAATGGGCGGAGTCATTAAGAGTCAGCCTTCTACCACAGATTGCTTGTCTTTAAGCTTTCTGCCTGCAGCCTTGTGTTTCCTTCTGGTTCATCTTAGATCAGTTCCCAGCAACAGATTCTTTTTTTTTCAGAACCAAAACGATAAAAGCGTGAGACGATGTCTGAATCCATAGTCAAACTCACACAAGCTTCTCAGAACAATGAGGCATTTGCTGAAGCTTAGACATTTATGACTTCCTCAACCACACTGTAGCAGGGCTTTCGTAACCCTTGGTCTATCCTAGGCACTTTAACATTGGGAGTTGGGTCATCTAGACCCACTAGACAGTGCGCTAAACCTTTTTTCTTCAATGATTTGTGATCTTCACTGGTGTCCATGGATTACATGAAATCTTTCCACCTTTATCCACCTTTGTCATGGTAGGGAGAACACGTCAATGTAAGGGTGGGGTCATCTAAGATGGCACAAGGGTTAATAGACTGCTGTCCAACAAGGGCAACACCTTCACTGAAGTGGCCATGTCAACTCAGAGGTCAAAGGTCATTTGCATCCACACAGATGATCCCATGCTGCATCTGCATGGCAGTTTTCTAAAAAAATTTAAAAAAACAAAAAAAAAGTCTGTTTGAGATCCTCATGTGGACAATGAAGAAGTGGGTGGGACCACTGTGATGGCCTTTCCTGAATGGCTACTGGTACCAGGGGCCACAGAACGCCAGCACCACAGATCCAACCTGTGGTGAGAGCAGCAGAGGCCCAGGAGGCGGCAGATTGAAGGTGATGATGAGGGTGATTCAGTGATGCTCACAGCGGAAGTTCAAACCTCCATTTTCAGAGGGAGAGAAAAAGGACCAGTGAAGCTGAGAACCTGAAGGTTTAGGGGGGTTCATCCAGTTGGGAGGGGCGTTCAGAGATGCTGGATTAATGTAAGTTTGGTCTTATTAACATCAAATCTAAAAAAAGTCCAAACATTATTGGAACAGGGCAAAAGCAACAAGAAGTTTATGATCATCTCAGTGTAAAATTTATATAATAAATAATTTGCAAAATCTACTCCATGAAAAGAACTGTCTTATTGAAAAAGGTTGAACTTACATCAAAACTCTTTTAACTTTAGAAGTTTTATTTTGTTTGACATGCTCACTTTGTATTTGAAAAAACAAACAAACACGAACAGACTAAAATATATGCTTAATTCTTCAAAACAAAAGATGATTTAACACGGATCAATTGTTTGTTATGAATAACAAACAAAAATAAAAGTATGGGTATAAAGTTAGATTTAGAAGTTAATGGGCTTCATTAATTTTGACGGGAAAGCAAAGGATTTGAATGAACGATAATGAATGACTGCGACTGATCAGTTCAGTTTTATTTGTTTACATGTTGCACACAGTTATGGCAAGAAAACAACCGACACTGAACAATATATTAATCCAAATAATAGGTAAATACATTTAGCATAACTTGTGGGACAAAACTAAATAAGGAAACAAATCTTTAAAGCAAGGAAAGTAATGCTAGTGAATATTTGAAGAGAACAGGAGCTCGTTCAGAACCAACTGGTGAGGATTCACTCTGTTATGTTGCATTAAATCAGAACATAAAGTAGAACAAGTTCTTCTGCTTAGTGGCTGACAGATGCTTTCTTCAGCAAGGCTGGGGTGAAACTGGAACTAAAAAAGCTCAGAAACACAAAGGAGTCAGTCCAGACAAGAGAATGAATCTGCAGGCACATCCGTCTGCAAAGCACAGACCAGGAGAACCAACTCACTGTTAAACACCACCCACAGAAAAACACAGTGTGTTAGTTTGGGAGGTTAGTGCTGCTGCTGCTGCTCCTTCTTTCAGACGCCAAAGACTAAACTGCACCGATTCAGTGAGATGGATCTTTACATGAACCACACCTCTGTACTCCTCCTCTCAAGAAAACAAGAAGCTCTCCCACTTTCCTCTGTTCCTCTTCTGTTTATTTCTGAAAAGCAAACTTTTTCCTGTCTCCTGCTCTTTTCCTCCATAACATTTTTTTTCTGAAAGAGTTCTGCACATATTCAGTTTTACTGGATTCAGATTTTTAGTCTCCATTTTCTTCTGCTTTGGCAGCAAGAAAAGCAGAACGTCTTTCCACTTCCTGCTTATCACCTTTAGGACATTTTTGGATGAACAGCATTTTTTTCTGTTTGAGGGACCTGCTAAAGTTTGTTACCACCGTTCTGTTGGGCATATTGACTGGTCTTCACAGCATGCTGGATTTCTACAGGTTTCTCTCTCTGATCAGCTGCTGCCAACAGCCTGTGATGTTCCCTGCATTGCGGCCGTTTTTATCTCGATTCGTGTTGGTCTGAATGAATGCTGTCTGATTTGGAACAAACCTGGATGAAAACAGGTTGTGATAAAGTGTTCTCACTGCATCCGCTCTCACAAAGAATAAAATGAAAACAACCCTGCCAAAAGCAGCCCGAAATGCAGTGAACATCAACACTGTATGTGAAAGTTCCTCCCCCGCCTCACCCCCTTCCCTCCCATCAGTTGCAACTCTCCACATAGTTTGCTGGCAGCATCCCGGACTTGCCGGTCCTCTGCACGGTGCCGTACATCCAGCCTTCGTCGATGGGCTGGGCGTTGATGATGACGTCGCCGTCTCTGAAGGAGACCTCATCGTGGTCCTGAGCTGTGTAGTCGTACAGCGCTCTGTAAACACGCTGCAGAAACAACACCATGAACAAACAGTTCCAGACCACACAAAGACGAGGGAGGGGGGCTTTGCGGAAACCTACAACGTGTGAGTGTTGTGGAGGCGAGGTGACAGATCTGACCGATGACATGCTGGTCTGATGCATGTAGCCATGATACTGCTGATGCTGGGCCCCCTGATGGTGGTACGCCCCGGGCAGGACAGGAGCTGAACGCAAACACAGGAGATGATTAGAAAGGCGTCCTTAGCTTCAGCTTGAATCTAGGGTGAGCGTCCTCTCTGCTGTGCATCAAATCAAAGATGCTACACTGAGTGAGCAGTCGCTGAGCGCAAACCTGCAAGGAGACGGTGGGTTAGTCTGATTACTCTGTGGGTCACGGCAAAAAACGTGAGTTAAAAGAGCCACGCTTTCACCCAGAAACACAGGCAGGAGTACCAGGAGTGTCGGTGCTGCTGCGTTCCCACAGGTCAGAACTCAGAGAGCTGACAGACTGAGTCTGGCTGTGGAGGAGAGACTGCTGCGAAGACCCCCGGCTCACACTGCACCCAGCCCGCTCTGACAGGGACCGCCACCAGGGGGCAGCACAGGTCGACACCAGGAAAGAGTGAAGAAGAATGTGAGGAGGCGGACTGTAGTTCATGGAAAAAGTTAGCTACAAGGATGCAATTTAAATATTAGATGATTTTAAATTACGTTCATTACAAATGATTGCACTTTTTAAGCCTCACAGATCCAAATTTTAATTCTTATTTGTGCCTTTTTGGCTTTAAATGCAGGGCTTGAAATCAAATCAAACTCCATTTGTGTGGTGCTTTTTCAACTCGTGTCGCTCAAAGTGCTTTACATAATGACATAATCCAATTTTAAAAACAAAAATCTTCTAAAATGCCCACAATCCCCCCGTACACACACACACACCATTGTAAAGATTTACTAATATGATTTGGCTTTGTACCTAAATGGAGAAACAATCTTTTGGGGGCATGTCCACATCAGTGACCCCCCCCCCTCACACAAGTTCACAGAATAAGCTACCATGGGACCTCCCAGACCTGAGTTTAAGACCCAGACCTGGAAGATCCCACTGCAGCGACCCCGTTCACTGAGAAGGGTCAGCCACTGATGAGGAGGATCCCTCAGAGGAAAACGCTGGAGTAACAAATAAAATGTAAAAGGAATGAAATAAAAACTAAAATGGATAAATAATCAGATAAATAAACCAATAGACAGATATACATCAGTAAACGTGAATAGAAATATACATAGATATCAAATGAGTTAAAAGACAAACATAAAATATCTAAAATACCAAATAAATTCCTAAATTTCAACTAAAAGCCAGATTAAAAAAGGTCTTCAGCCTTCCTTTAAAAACATGAACAGTCTCTGCGGCCCTGAGGCTTCTGGAAGGCTGTTCCACAGGCTAGGTCAGTAAAAACTGAATTGGGCCTCGCTGTATGTTTAGTTCTTACTTTTGGGATAACCAAAAGGCCGGTATCAGAGGACCTCAGGGTCCACGAGGGCTCAGACTTTCAAATCAGACAAATAGGAAGGCCCATGACCATAAAAACAACTTTAGAATTGATTGAATAGCACAGGAGCCAATGCAGCGGTGTTGATGGAAATAATGGACGGCTTGTGCTGAACTACCGGACATCCTGCGGAGGCTCCTGGACTGAATGTTGTCCTCCAGAGGGTCAAAGTCAAAGATGGACCCTGGGTCTGTCCTCCACACCTTCAGATCTTCAGAGGGCAGGCAAACATTAACTCTGCTGACACTCACAGCAAGGGTGACAGACACATGAAGCCAAACGCAGAACCTGCGGCTCTGTTAGCTCACTGTGGAGATACAATGCTTGAAATAATCCAACAGGAGTAAAACCCCAGGAGACCGATTTTCAGCCACAGGCGTGGATCAGAGCAGCATGAAAGACTCTGAGGAAGAACTTCCCTGGATCTTCAACTCATAACACAGCATCACCAGTTTCAAACAGAAGAAATAAACATCAGTTTGAAAAACCAAAACAGTAAATATTTAATAATAGAAAAAATGCATTCACTTAAAGACTGAGCCTGTAATAAAGCTCTTCATGTAAAGCTCTTATGATTAGTGAGGAGCAGCAGACAGCTGAGTCTTCATTTCCTGGACAAAAACAAATCTAAAACGTGGAATGAAGACCGGATCCCCATCAGTATGAAAGCACTGACACGCTGTGTTTGTCTCTCTAGAGATTTCAAGTTTTGATTCAAAAGAAAACCAGAGATGAGAAGACATCAGTAATGTTCTTCAGAAAAAGACTCAGCTCCACGTCAACCTGAAAAGGATTTTTAGTTAAATATGTCAAAACAAGAATGGAAGAGAACATGTATTCCACCGTCAAATGTTCCAGTAACCTGCAAAGGCTTCAGCTGTTTCAGCTTTACGCTCATGACTTGTTTTAAAGGCTTCCAGCACAAAAGCATCAAACAGTAGTCCTTAATGCTTAAAGCTAAAATAAATGAAAGCAGAAGTGAACTGGACAGACATTAATAACAGAAACATTTTTGTCAAAACTCTAGAGAAGTGGTCACTTTAGCCTCGTTTCCACTGAGCTGTCCAGTCCAGTCCGGTTTAGAATGGTCCAGACAATTCCGGTGAGCGTTTCCGCTCGAAGCCGGACCGTCACGGCTCATGTGGGGGGAAGCTAACAGCAACAACAACAACATTCGAGGTCACCCAGCAGCTCCTCTTTTTCTGCTTGGTTCTTTGTAGATGCAAAGCATTTAATGTTGTTTGAGAGAAGAAAGTGGCGGCGAAGAGTTTTGTCCTAATGACCTACAGCCAAACAACGAGTTTCATTAGCAGCTCCGTCCTTTTTTCTATGGACCTACAACCAACAGGGGCCTAAAAATGGTACGGTGTGGTCCAGCTTAATCGGTCAATTTTATAACAGAAATGCTCAAAATACTGGACCGGACCGGATCAAACTGCTCAGTGGAAACAAGACTTTTCAGTCTCAGGAAACGCAAACAATCAAATGATAGGAGAAATGTCTATTGATAATATTATAATGTAAGCAATAAGGGATGTAATCTGTAGCAGAAGTAATATCCAGGTGCGCCTGATGCTCGATCACCCAAACTCTGAAATCAGGACACTGAACTGCAGGATCTCTGTCAGCAGCATGAAAGCAGAACAGTTCTATGGGGCTTGCAGAGCTTAGGAAGTCATCAAATGCACCATCCAATCATTGAAAAAAAGCTGAATTTCCCGCTGATTCTGGGCAGTCCTGTGGGTTTGTGAGGGATCAGTTCAAACAATCATATTTTATGTTATTGCCTCATCTTAATGTGTACAGTTCAGTGTCTTAGTCAGACTGCAGAATGTTAAACGCTTATTTTGGTCCTGCAGCTATGCAGTGTGGTCCACTGACCTACGATGATGCCTCCTGGCCGTCTGTCCATCTCCATCCCTTGGGAGTGGAGCCCTTTGCTGTAGCCCGCCTCCCCAATCATCTGATTGGCTCTCTGGTAGCGCTCCATGCTGGGGTCGTCCAGGCCTGGCGTATAGCCCCGGCCGCGTGCCCGCTCAAAATCCTCGTGGTATTTTGCCTGAAATTGGAAAAAGAGGTGTTGGATGTACAGCAGGGACAGCTTCAGATAAACGAAAACATGCACACATGCACACACACACACACACACACACACCAGAGTGCATCTAGTCAGTGAGCAAATGAGACACACACAAAGTTTAACTCCTTTATTAACATTTAATGCTGATCATTAGGAACAGTTCTGGATCGGTGTCAGAAACCGTTTACAGTGAGTGACAAACAGCTCCTGTTAGTATCCGTGCAGAAGTCCTTCCCGTCACTCATGTTAGCTCCTCCCACAGTGGGAGCCATGACAACCAGCTGGCTACCATCGAGACCGAATCCTGCGTCTTCCTGACGCGCCTGTACTCAGGTGTGTCCAGCTCAGAGCAGCTTCGTCCCCTCAGCTCCTGCAGCCCACGCTGGTACTTCACCTGCAAGTACACACACACACACACACACGTTTTTTCCTCGTATTCACAGGTAAGTACTTCTGGTTCGGAAAAATGCAGCCAAACAGAGGACAGCTCAGGAAACAAGCTCAGATTTCATGGTCTCACAGAAACTGGATCTGAAGTGTGCAGCCGTGTGCAGGAGCTAAGGTTCTGCAACAGATTGACAATTCAATTCTGTTTTATGTGTATAGCCCAAATTCACAACAACAGTCGTCTCGACGGGCTTTGTAACAACCCCCCCGTCACACGGCACCAGGCCAGAGCTAGAAGCTGAAACTTGAGTGCATCTTGCCGAGCTGATGTTCTCCTGGTTCTGTTTGACCCGTTCCACCTCAGGGGTCACTCCCACACTGGTGGCCTTGGCCGGGCTCTGCTTGTACTTCACCTGCAGACAGGCGGCAGTTGGACCAGAGTTCACAGCTTCTGTTTGTAGAGTTTTGGCAGAACACCATCCTGTGCAGCCTCTGTGTGAAAACTCACCGAGCTGATGTTCTCCTGGTTCCGTCGGACTCGCTCCATCTCAAATGTCTCTGTGACGGCGGTTCCACGGCCCACCTCCTCTCTGTACTGGACCTGAGCAGAGCCTGAGATCAGCTGTCGGCTGTGTTTCAACAGATGCCTCACTTTTACTCATTTGATAAAAAAACGACGAAAACCTGAAAGAATCTGTTTAATATTCAGATCAAAGATCAACCAAGACACAAAGGACACCACCCGATCTACCCACTGTCTTTCTGCAGCACTGAAAGCCTCACTTCCACATGTGTGCATGGAGTTCAGTGCAGAACATAACACACATCAGACAATGTGCACAAGCTAGAACTGAACTGAATACGCAGATATTCAGATTGGCTTTGAGAAGCACAAAGCAGGCGTCTGCCAGGGAAAAACTCCATGTTTAGACTGCAGAGTCTTGAAATTCTTTGCTCTAATTTTTCTTCCTAAATGATGCTCAAAATCTGCAGCATCATGCAGCTGCAAATGTGTCCTGAACTGTCTGTCCACGTGTTTGGGATAAACAAAGCTCTTTTACTGTTTAATACTAATATTTCTACATGCATCCTCATGGAGAAATGAGAATTATGAGAAGAAAAAACAAGTGTCTACGTACAACTGAGTGGAGGTTATTGTTGAGAATGCCTTACAGTCAAATAAACACGAATAATTTGAAAAGTTTTATTAATTTGAATGAATCAGAAACCATTTACATCAGTGGTCCCCAGCCTTTTTCAGGTCACGGACCTGTCAGACAAAACTTTAACGTGTGTTTTTTTTCTTTGCAGCCCAGTACCAACGGTCCCATGGACCGGTCTGGGGCGCAGGGATTAAAAACCACAGATTTTATGATAAAATCACAGCTTAAAAACAAGGCATTAGTGTAGCGGATTTGAAATATTGTAGATGGTTTTTACATTTAAGAAATATGATAAAGGTAAAATGATTCCTTTAAGTCTGCAAACGTGTGGACATACATTGCTGATCTTTTTGGCGTTCTCTCTGGCGAGGACGATCTCTGGCGTGTCTGTGACAGACGTCGTCAGGCCTCTCATCAGCTTGGAGTCCCAGGAGTAACGCAGCTAGGGGGCGACAGAGAGCTGCTTGAACAGGACCTGCTGTGGTGTCAGTGCAGCTGGAGAGGCTGAGAAGAACGCTCACGGAGCTGAAGTGTCTCTGGTTGGCTCGGACTCTCTCCATCTCCGGGGTTTCTGACAGCAGGCTGTAGCGCTCATTTAGCCGCTCTGCGTCGTCCTTGTACTTCTTCTGCAGAAACAGACAGACTCTCAGGGGGGAGTAAACTCCCAGAGCAGGCTCCCCCTCCATTCGTCCACACAGACCTGGCTGTAGATGTCTCTGAGGTAGGAGGCGTGCAGCAGCTCAGGTGTGTCTGTTAGCGTCCCGTACGAGTTCTCACGGAGCTGCTCCATCTGTTTGTAGGACCTCTGCCACACAAAAATACACAAACCGACCCAAAGCTGATAAACAGTGTCACTGTTCTTTTTTTGTAGATCGGGAACTGTTTCTGTCCCAGCAGACATCATTCTTTAAAAATGAAACCCTTTGATTTTAGTCTGAGATTGGTTTGGCTTTGGTTTTAGTAATGAATCCTTCAAGATCATTGTGCCCCCCCTTGTTCAACTCAGACAAATGCATCTTTTATTTATTTTTTCATGACAAACAATTATAAATCATTTGAACCATTTCTAGTACCATGAAAAGCAATTTTTCTGAGTTTCAACAATAACAGTATTTCCTTTGACCATAACTGTACATTCATAGCCGACCAGCTGATTATGGGTTAATTAAACTGCTTGGTCTGTGGATGAAGGAGGCGAATGTGAAGGCTGTTAATGCGGCTCACAGACCTGGCTCTGGATCTCTGAGGCTCTCTTGGCTCTTTGCATCTCCAGAACATCGGCGCTCAGCTCCATACCTTTCCCCAGGATGTCCCGCTCCAGATCCTTGCGGTACTCCTTCTGTTGACCAACAGTGCCGTTGTGCCAGAGCACAGGAAAGCATGTGGCAGACGTGTGTCTGGAGTGTCAGTTACCTGGTTGAGAATCCGATTAGCTTTTTTCACCCTTAGTAACTCAGGTGTATCTTCGAGACCAACCCCAGACAAGCCCCGCCCCTTCACTTCCTGCTCCAGGTCCTTCTTGTACTCTTTCTGCACAGTGAAAGCAGAAGTAGTTTTCCAGGGTTTTATAAATCTGGTTAGCTCTAGATAGATTACTTTACTGTTTTTCTTGTTTGTTTATTAGTGTTGTCAATCCTTTAAATCTTCATAATGCACAAAGTTACCCTAAACTTGCATGACCCTAAAACCTCCACATGACATGAAATTCACATTATTATGCTTCAGAGACAATTAAGTCTTTTAAAAAATCTGGTGTTTAGCACGTCATTTCTGTTAAAAGCCTCTTGCTATCCTTGGAAAATCAATAATTGTTAAATACTTCCACGAGAATTTCTCCCATAAGGACATTACAGTTCAAGTGATTCTCAGTTTTCTGGATCTAAATGGTCTTTGAGTGTGTCGGTGTGATGTTTCCACGAGGCACCTCGCTCAGAAGGCTGCCGGCATGGCGCGCCGTCAGGTATCCAGGTGTCTGGTCAACCTCCACCAAAGCCTTCCCCTTCACGTGCTCCTCGTAGTCCCTCCGGTATTCCTTCTGAGGGAGGAAAGAGGAGTAAATTCCGTCTGCCTCCTTCAGAACACTAATTTAGGGTAGTAAAAACAGAAACTCCAAAAGAAGCAACTAAGTTAAGAAATGTTTAGCGGCTTAAACAAAAAAATTATTTGTTCATTATCATTAAATATTTCACCCCATCATGTCATATGTTGCTAATTTGCAACATAACATTTAGGTGCAATAAAGTTCTTGGTGTCTGTAATTATTAATTGACTTCTTGGTTTATTTTGTTAACAGACATATGTCTGATAACAAAATAAACCAAGAAGTCAACATAACATTTACTCAGAGACTCCAGTTAATTCAGCATCACATCGAATGGCAAAAACATTCATTGGAATTAAATTCAGGCATAACCCACTGGGACACAGCTATTTGAAATCAAAATCTTGGCTATTTCAATGTTTACAGCTATAAATAAGCAGATGATAGTCATCGATTCACATAGGTCTATTGCACATTGAAGTTTGGATCTCTAGCAGACAACTTTCCCACAGCTGATCCTGTTGCGGTCTCATCATCCTTCACAAGTTGTAAACAAGCTGTTTGTGTAGTTTATCCCACCGAGCACAAGTTGTCTTTTAGATAAATAATAGACGTCTATTGTTAGTGTCTACTGGACATCTCAGACAGCTCTATTACGTTACTCTATTAGATGTCTAGCAGATAAAGATATCTGCATATAGAGGTCTACCACACATCTCTCTGCCGACATCTGATGTTAGGATATTTTTAGAAAACGTCTATAAGAGAACTTTTAAAAATGTTTACTAAACACTGCAATTTTACATCCAATCATTTTCAGAACCCGCTGAATCCCTTTCAGTGCCACAGGGTGGCTGGTGCCAATCCAGCAACTGCTGGGGAAACCCTGAAGTCTGTTTCTATTTGCATTGGTATTTTAGGGCAGGGGTCTGCAACCTTTAAGGATAAAAGAGCCGTTTGGTCCAGTAACTTACCGACCAAAACCCAGTGAGAGACACAAAGTCCCACTTCCCCGTTTAGAAAAACACATATTATTAATGTTTCTGTGGCTGTTAATCCATTTATTTATAAATTGTGGCTCACAAATATTTACAATAATGTGATATAAAGTGTAATATTTTTTCTACACTGTATGTTTTCCAATAATAGCCCTGCTTTTATTCCAAAACTTTGGCAGTCGTCCTGCCGTCTATTAGAGACAGGTGTCTATTGGAGGCCGGCGTTTATTCCATCACAGACTGTCTGAAACAAGCCATTTTTAACTGTATTGAACTGAATGGTGATGGCTAATTGGTTCATTTTATCATCATTTCGCTCAGTTATCTGACAAAACTTAATTAACTTAAGCAAATTAACTACAAAAGTATATTTTTTATTGCCAAGGAGCAACAATGAAGGGTTCCAAAGACGTGCATGTGGCTCTGGAGCCTCAGGTTGCAGATCCCCGTTTTGCAGGATTTTTGGGTCTTTAAAATGTCCAAATTTGGTTTTTGATTTGAAAGATTGATGAAGAATTAAGGATGTGATGTTTTGATTGCATTGAATGACTAAGCTGTTCACACATGAAGCTGCACATATATGTTGTTTTGTTGTTTTAATACAAATTTCTGAGACTATTTAACCCCAGTTAGATATCAGTAGACATGGTTGCTGCTTCTTAAACTGTAGAACTTTGTGATCACTAGTTGCCTATCAAAAAAAGGTTGCATGGTGGTGTAGTAGTTGTTAGCTCTCTAACCCTACAGAGAGAATACTGGTTTGAGTCCTTGCTGGGACCTTTCTATGTGAAGTTTGCATGTTCTCTGCAAACATGTGCAAGTTTTCTTCTCCCACACTTCCAAAACATGTTTCATAGGTTAACTGGTATTTCTAAATTGCCCCTGGGTGTGAGAGTGTGGCCCTGATAGATGTCTATTAGTTATCTAGTAAACATCTTGGGCCTGGCGGGAATGGGTTAAGAGTAATTTTTTATCCGTTTTTAACTTCCCACTTTACTGAAGTAATTCATTATAATCCTAACATGAGTTCTTTTTAAAATATTTTCAGTCTAATTAAGAATGTGACAGTAAAATTACAATAAAAACATCCCTATTGAGAAAAATGGGATTTTGTCAAAACATGCATCTTGAAGATGATCTAAACCTTATAATGGCTTTAGTTTATTTTAAATTCTAAATAAACCTGTTTTATAAAACCCACAGCAAGTGCAGGTATCTAACCGAAAAGTTTAATCTTTCATGTGTGCTGAGTAGGTTTTGAATCAACAAAAGACATCCAAACTGTGGCTGAAGTTCTCCTCTATAATGACATCTGCATGTCTGCATCAGTGCAGGAAAAACCAAACGTTTTTTTACCTCACTTTGCATTTTCTGGACTTCTTTAGACACTTTATAAGCTGGAGTTTCTCCAAACTCCATCTGAGAGCGACCCCTGTTCTTCTCATACTCCTCTCTGTACTTCACCTGACAGACAGCACAGACCCATCAGACAGGAAACATGGGGAAAACCCGCAACATGACTACAAAAATAAAAGCCTGTGAGCGTAACCTGGCTGTGCAGCACTGCCGTCTCCTTGTGGTGGAGCTGTTCAGCCGTGTCCACAGCCATGTGGTAGTAGGCCTTCGTTTGCTCGTACTTCTTTTTGTACTCCGCCTGAAAAATGAAAAACCCTTGAGGGGGGTGATGTGGCTCTGAAACAAAAGAATTCAGCGTAAAAGTCACACAGGCGTGGCAGAGGAGTTTGCTCTAAAGCTTTTAGGTCAAGAGTTTTGTTCTTCTGAACTCTGGATCAAAAGATGTCTCCTCAGTCGCCCTGACAGATTCTGCGTCAGTGCGTGCTCCTACGTTGCTCTGCAGCTTGCTGGCGTGCAGGGCGTGCTCCAGCTGCAGGTCCAAGGAGCCCTCAGGTCTCTGGTTCTGGTTAGTCCTGTACTTCACCTGAAGACAGGAGGGAGAACCCACAGACTTACACTGCAATAAAATGACAATATGGCCAGAAATATTTGAATCATTTTTGGTAGAACCGCCTTTTTATTTGCTAAAATACAAAATTACTTGTTGATTAGCCAGTAAAGACTAAAATGAAGAAAATGTATTACTTGTGTTAGGAGACATTAGTCTGATGCAAGTAATAATTTATAATAATGTGTTTTCTAAAGAAAAGTAATTTTACTTAATAATTTAATTTGTCAGAAATATGGATGTTTAGAGTTTGGCAGCATTGAAGATCTCTGCAGTTCTGGGTTTCTTTCAGTTTCAGATCTTTGAACAGCAGCTCATCACACATTCATCTGCGTCATCGTAAAGGTCAGAGGTCATCTGTAACATGTAGCCGCCTCAGAGGCTAGAAAACTAAAAACACCGGGCAGTGTGCAACACAAGAAGCTGTTACGCAACACTGTGAAGTGAAGGGGCCTGTTTGCGCGTCTGTGTGGGCAGTAAAGTGCTAAAGCTGTGAGCCTGTAGGTGTGTGCGTGGGTTTGGGTGAGAACCAGCTTCAGTTCTGGACTCATGATATGATCAAGTGCGCTTGGTCACGGTGCGTCCTCGCTGCTGCAGGAAGCCTGTCTGTGTGTTTGACCTTTCCCCTTCTGCAGCTCTCATTCTACAGCCACTCTCCATTTGCCTCAGAGAGGTTGCCATGGTAACGCCCACACAAAACTGAATTCTCGAGTGCATTTGGAAGTGAATCCCTCCCAAACAGACCGTGCGTTTATTTATGAAGGAAGCAGCAAGTGAACTGAGAGAAGGAGGATGATTATCAAGAATTCAGATGAACTTTTATAAATGTGTGGAATTAGCAGGAGGCTGAAGATGTGTTTCTGTCTGTAAACACCAGCTGGTTTATAACAGACAGAATATTTACTAAGACTACTGTCACATCTGTAAAAATGACCTGAATGCAAGCTTTTCAGCGAAATCAGCAGGCGGCCGCACGGTGGCAGTCGCATTTTTACATGCCAGCTTGTTTGCGTTGGTTAAGTTTAGAACTACAACGTTGCACACTGATGACTTCACAGCAGTAACACGGTACGAGCCGTGCACACAGCTATCCAGACACCAGGACTGGGATCAATGTAAGACTTGTTTTAAGCTGAGATCAAAGGAAACGTTCATGGAAGTGAACAGTTGGTCCTAATTTGTCTGTAATTAATGAATGAATCCAGATTCATGTGATAATTTGACACCCAGGTTTTGGAGGGTCATTTTGCATGCTTATGAAGTGACAGCAGGAATTTGCTGAAGGATCTTTTGGTGGTAAAAACAACTGAAAGTCTCCATCCTCAACAAAAGACTCCCGATGGAAATTACAGACTTTCACACAAAGCCAGGAATATCGGAATAAAGCACGAGAGTGTGACTTCTTTGTGCTGTAGATCACATGATCTTTTGCAGCAGCTGTTGGGGGTCACCTGACTGGCCAGTGCACCAGCAGCCTGTGTGTGTCTGAAGGACAGGCAGTCCAGCGGGTTGTAGCTTGGTCTCTGGCCCTTCAAGTGTCGGTCAAAGTTCTCCTTATACTTCACCTGCAACACAGAGAGCAGAGGTATCCACGTAAAACCGGTCTTCCGGTATTCCCTGCCCAGTGCATGCTGGGTATCTTGGCTTACCTGGCTGGTCAGCTTTGAAACCTCATTGGCGTGCTGGATGTCAGTTCGGGTCAAAAGAGAGCAGTCGCTGTAGATGGGCAGCTTGGTGTGATTCTTGTAGGCCACCTTTGGAGGAAGAAGATTTTACTGCATGAAAAAAACGTGAACATTCAGGTGTTTGAACAGAATCAGGATGAAAGCTGCAGTACTGAACCGCAGCGGGACCTTCAGACTGGAGGAACAATGGTTGCTGTCAGTCATTGATTGAAACTTTCCCATCATGAGGTGCTGGTTTTTCTATTCATATTTTCCAGCTGAAGCTTGCAGGTCCAGAAGCAGAGACAGATCGTGGTGACCTCTGCTTGAGTAAAAAACGCTCCAGCATCTTTCAAATCAAAACTTTACGTCTTTTTTTGTTCAAAGGTTTTTTGTATTCCTGAAATTTTAGCGAAAATACTTCATATTCCCTTCTTTATTGAGCATATTTGCAATTTTCTGTCACTTTACCTTTGGATTTGAGTGATTTTCTCATGT
Organism: Oryzias latipes; assembly: GCF_053564925.1. Classification (NCBI taxonomy): domain Eukaryota; kingdom Metazoa; phylum Chordata; class Actinopteri; order Beloniformes; family Adrianichthyidae; genus Oryzias; species Oryzias latipes. The sequence goes on along the minus strand of NC_136256.1, from coordinate 4,405,233 downwards.
GAATTGTTCGTAAACAGATGGTTTAACACAGGCTGTCTCTTTGTTGCTTAGTTTGGCTCGTTGGAAGGTTTTTTGTGCTCTACAACAGGATTTTTTTTTCTTCAAATCCAATCAATTGTTCTTGAAATAGCACTTCTAGACAGAATGTAATACAAAGTGCTTTACACCGTGCTTAATTGTTTGAAATAATTTTAGGATTTTACAAAATCGTTTTAGGAACATGCTTTAGAGTTGGGGGTTGCACAGATTTCAGGCTTCTCCTTCTCCTGGAATCCCTGTTCCAGATTAGGAGGCAGACCCAGACTAATCCGAGTGCTGACTTCAGTTCTGCTGCTAAAGACCGCGGAGGGTCATCTTAACATACATCTGTGCGTCCTCCTCACCTTCCTTTGCTGTATGACTTTCCTCTGCCTGCTCGCTTCATCATCCCATCAATGTTTGTGTCCTTTTTACAATCACAAACTGGAACCTCATTTGTTCATTAAGAATGTTTTTGTGTTTTCCCCCCTTCTCCTGACCCGACTCCATGCAGCCGACTCCTCTCTGTACAGAGTCCGGTTCTTCTGGAAATTTCTTTTTATTTAGAGGGAATTTTCTCTCCACCGCTCCGTACAGGAATAACACCCGCGGTCTTTCATGTAACACACACACAGACATGTAGACTCACATCGCTGGCCAGTTTGGCAGCATTGGCAGCGTTCAGCATATCTGGTCTGTCAGGAACCATGTTACAGTGATGAAGCTCCTCTTTACCTCTTCTGTAGCCGACCTGGGACCGGCAGATGGAAACAGACAAAAATCCATGAAAGCATGAAAATAAAATAAAGGTGAACCTGAAATTAATAAGAGTTTTGTATGTTCAAAGCAAAAATTAGAGATGAATTTAATTACAGAGCAGAACAGTCTAGGAGTAGACTTTTATTTTGAAGCAACCTGAACTTGCTTCATACAAAATGGACTCAAAATGTATAGAAATATGCTGAAAAATGCACATGTATGTAGACTATTGCTGCAGGTTTTTTTTCCAACAAACAAATCTGGTCATTTATTCATAATTTTTTTGAGAACACAAGTTTAAATTTTCTGAAATGTAGTCAAAGTTAGAAAATACTGGCATTACTGAATACTGGCTTTTCAAAAAAAAGCCAGTATTCAGCAAATAGTATATTTCTCTAGTATAGCCAAGTAAATCTGGTTTATTTTAAACACTTTTTTTCAGACCTATAACACAAACTCTCAGTTAGATGAAAATTGAACTTCAAAGCCTTAATATACTTTATAATGGTTTAAAATATGTATTTGTTATTTCTTAAAGCCAAGTAAGTTTGGCAGGATCGCATTAAAATAAAGAATCTGCTCATCATTCTGTCTGAAAGCTGCTCAGTCCCTGAACACCTACAGTGTTATTGGAACGTTGACATGGACAGAAAGTTCTCCAGGCTGCTTTAGAAACGCAGGAGAAAGGTTGATAAACTAGCAAGCCAAGAAGGTGGGAAGAAGAGGCGGAGCTCCAAGAAAAGCAACAGATGCAAATGATTGAGTCATTTTGTTTCAACTTTGCCTTAAGGTTTGGTTTCAACCAAGACAATAGAAACACAGATAGTTTATGAAAGAGTCTCATCTCTAAATCTACACTCAGACAGAACAGAAGCGGCGTGTTTTTACCTCGCTCTGGTTCTTGGTGACCTCCATGGCGTGCTGCACATCAGGCAGAGTCTTCATGTTGGTGTAGTCGGCCTTCCCCTTCTCTCGGTTATACTTCTCCTTATAATACTTCTACACAGACGCAGAGCAGCACTCGTTTGAAAGAGCTTTTAGGCTGCACCTTTCATTGACAGAAAATATCTGGTGACTCTCACAGCCTGGAGCTGAATGACACACACACTCATTTGTCTTGAAATAAACCAAGCAGATTCCAACCGTGAAACTGCGGAATTCACAGCCAAATGAGTCTGAATCTAGAGATGTTCATGAACCTGCTGCCGCGTGTGATGCCGTCAAACGGAGTCACGCTTCAGAGCTGAGTCAGTGCTAATAAGGCAAACATGTTATTTGACTCCACACAGGTTAGTCACTTGAAATCATGCAAACCCGGACACTTTCCATGTTGAGGAAATAAGTTCCTCACAAAAAGAAAAGCGAAAAAACGCTGACGCCTGCAATGTCTCTGCAGACGCTCAGGCCGTGTGGGCTCCTGTTGTTCTCCACACGCTCCAGTTAGTCCGGCATTGCTCGGTCAGGAGACACAAAAGCAGAAAGCAGAAGGCCTGTGCCCCCCAGCTTACCCCAGCTTTGATTTTCTGCCCCCCGGGACTCTGCTGTAACCCACATATCTGAGTGCAAGCATCATCTGTGATCTTCTGCATTTGAGCCGATGCTTGAATTTATGATTTATGCCAAAATTCACCCATTTCAAGCAAAAAAAGAAGAAAGCTCTACAATAATGTTGTGTTTAGAAAGAACAGACAAGAGGTGTTCATGATTTTTCAGACACATTAAGGGACAGTTGTGTCCAAACAGTCTCACCTCTCTCCAACAGTAAGTTTTTCAAATCCAGTTAAGAAAAAGTAGTTTTCCTTTTATTTTGGAAGCCAAATCTAAATTTCTCAATCTTTTCCCTTCAAGTGTTACCGTATTTTCACGACCATAAGGCGCACTGAAAGGTCTTAAATTTTCTCCAAACTGTAGGGGGCGCCCTATGAGGCGGTGCACCTAAAGTGTTGTTGTGGGACTTCCGCAGAGGAGTGGAAGACGGCATGAAAACAAACTCAGTTTTTCTCATCATTCATTAGTCATTTAAAAACAAGGTTTTCCTCCAAAAAAACACAGACTGGTTCTTTTATTAACCCGCTCTGGAGGCTCTGAGGGTCCGAACGGGGAAGTGAACCCCATAAGGAAGATCAGCTGTTGGCCCTGGAGAGGATCTCCCCCGCGGTCAGAAACGTCACCGCAGGAAAGGTTCAACACTAGCATGCAAGTTTTACCGGTATGTGTTAACGTGCCCGTGCCTTAACACCTGGTGCGCCTTTTTTGTATGTGTCAAATACCGAAAAATTACCCATAGCTGAGACCGCCCCCTTCAACCCAGTGCGCCCTATGGTCATGAAAATCTTCTTCACAGTGAATCAGCATCTTCCATGAACTCAAGGACCAGAGTTCTGCTGGTTTTACAGATTTCCCTGCCGCGCGCTCACTGATCACCTGGTAGTTTGTTCTCCCAATAAGACGCTGGGAGGGCAGGGTGAGTAAAAAAGTCCTATTCTTCTGTGTCCTCCTTTGCAACCATCATGTCACCACTTACCACAGCCACAAACATCTTCTTTGTCTCCTGACTGCCAGCTCTAACCTCAAACCTCTTATCCTCCCAACCTCATCTCCAGATGAAGTCAGTATCATCGCTAAAACTTACCTCAAAGTTTTATTGCACGTTTTAAACCCATGAAGCTACAGTAAAACACGTAAAAACAGTAAAAACAGAAGCTACAGTAAAAACACGAGGAAACGTTCACTTTGTTCCAGTGAAATAAGTGGAGAGAAAAACAGCAGGAATGACGCGTCTATGTATGAATCCAGCCCAACACCTAACACTTGTGCCCCAATTGTTACATGAACTCTCTAGATCCAGATCACATCTGTGGGACGGAGGCTGAGCAGCATCAGGACCTGAAGCATCAACCCCAGCAGAGCTGACTGCATGTCTATCTTTGACTTCCACCACTTAGCTGTGGATGTGTGTCTGCCCCAGTTCTTATCGGTTTGGGCAGTAGGTCAGCGTCTGTGTCTTCAGGCTGTGGAGCACAGCACATCTGCTGCCTCCACTCATGCTCCTGCAGTGTGTGCGTGTGTGTACACCTAGAGGATTGTGGGTCGCTGCAGGCTGTGCCGTTCATCTGCTCTGCAGTTCAAGTCTGACCCGTCTCTGCCTGCCTCACACCCCGCTCTCCTCAGCTTTAGGAGGATCATACTCCAGCATGTGTGGCCTTAGTGTACGGAGGATCACTCCTCATTAAATCCACACAAACACTTGTAAACAAACTTGGTTGTTGAAACCGGCTCCAGAAATGACAGACATGCGTCAGACCTCTTTGCACTCACATCGCTCTGTGCTTTGGTCAGCTCCTTGGCAAAGACGGTCTCGATGGTTTGGGGCATCTGAGCGTACAGGCTGCTGCCAGCTTCCCTCTTGTCCTCCTCCCTGTAAGCTCTCTGTAACACATTCAAGGCTTTTCCTCAACACATTATCAGACCGCTGAGTCACTTTGTGAGCTCTCAGTCACAGTTCAACAACAGAATCTAATCAAAGTTTCTGCTAAATTGATTCAGCAAACTCATGAATTAATATTTTAAAAGCAGGTTGCTGCTTTTTTTGAACAAAAACAACTTTAATGTCTAATAATAACACTGAAAAATCTGCATGTCAAATGGCTAGTGATGGTGGCAGCGGTAGGCCGGTCGACCTGTGATTGGAAAATTGCAATTTCGACTGTGGAAGTGTCCTTGAACCCTTGAACCCCACCGTCACTGAACCCCACCTTGCCTCTGGTGGTTATCGGTTGGTGCCAGTGTTCAGCAGTGGAGCCTCCATCAGTGTGTGAATGGGACTGTGACTGTAAAGCGCTTTGGGCCTTCAGTGAAGGTAATAAAGCGCTGCACAAGTATACGCCAGTTACCATTTTCATAATCAATTGACTTTAGAGTGAAAATGTAACAAATGAATCAAGATTTAATCAAATTGCGCTGAATTAAAGATGTGAACCAAAAGAGGTGATGTGGCTTTGATGTACAGCTCTGTTTTAGAGTCGGTTACAGTTTTATAAATTTGTTTCGCTGGTTTGTGCTTTAATGAAACAACACATTCATCCAGGGGATTGTCCCCTTAAAGAGTATAAGGACACTTTATGACAAGTTCAGAAAGCCTGGATAATGGCTGCAGAGAAGAATGAAGAGATGAGCGAGGGCTGGATCAGCATTCCTGCAGCACACATTCATTCAAAATAATGATTTCCTCTGATATATCCTTGCAGACCGAAGCTTACCTCGCTGCTAAGCTGACTCTGTTCCTTTGCATGCTGAGTTTCTTTAGTCTCCGGCAGCAGAGAATACAGAGATTTCACCAACTCCTTCCTGCTGGCCTCTTTGTACTTGGTCTAGGAGTACAAAAAAGTAGATCAACAAATGCTTGGAAAATAACAATCCATGAAAAAAGAAATCTGTCTGCATTTTAAACAGAATCCTTATTCATTTAGTGTTTTGTCATTCAAAGTGATTGATGGAGTCATCAGGTGGAGGTAGAAACAGCAAACCAGCAGTGAAGGAGTCACCTGGCTGTGCTTGTCTGCCATCTCCTTTATGAACTGAGTCTGCAGAGTCTCAGGCAGCTGAGAGTACAGAGAGTTAGGCAGGTCTTTCACGTCCTTCTTGTACTTTGACTAGAAGACACACATGTGTGCAGTTTCTCATGAACGATGCATTGAGGAGTCAATTCAACAGTAAGCAGAATGAAGGAGAAATTATTGCAACGTTTACATCAAACTGGGCTTCAGTTTGAGCTTTTCGACTGCGTCTCACCTCACTCTGAAGCTCTGAGATCTGCTTGACAAACTCCATCTCTTTGGTTTCTGGCATCTGATGGAAGACGCCGCTGCCGACCTCCTGCCTGCATTTCTCCTTGTATTTATTCTGTAACGAAGAACCAAGACAGGATGCTAACCGGCTCATTCAGATGATTCCATCCTTCGCTCTTCATTTTATTGGACCTCGCTCTGCAGCTCCGTGACGGTTTTGGCGAACTTCGTCTCCTCCGTCTCGGGCAGCAGGTGGTACAGGCTGGAGCTCAGATCCTTCTTACCTTCCTTGTACTTCACCTGGAGAGAAAAAAACAGCTGAGAACCCTCATCCACATTTACCAAACGCACCATTGCTTTGATCTCAAGAATATTGGACAATACAGCACAAAATATTTATTTAAAAACATTGTTTTTTAATTTATGCTACAGTAAACATGATTCTGTTTCCTGTTTCTAAATTGTTCTAAATCTCTTGCAGAGATTTGAACCTTCAATACATCAGAACAAATCCAGTTAGTCATTGAACCCAACACAGCTGATTATAGAGTTGAAAGGGGAAGTCGTGTTTATTTTTTGATATTATTTCATATTTTTTTCATTTAAGTTCTGGGGGAAACATCACAGATTTAGTCATGAGAAAGTCCAAATTCTGTCTAAACACATGCACCGCTTAAAAATCTGCATACTTTGTGTTTCCTGGATAAAACCAACAGAACTGAGATATGCAACAGCAGAAAAACAGAGTTTTAACTCACTGCTGTTGTATCACTACACAACAAACTGCTGCTATGATTTAAGAAACAGGGATTACAAAGGATGACTAAACCTTCTATGTACCTGGCTCTGCAGCTCTGTGGCCTCCTTAGCGTGTAGAGTCTCCAGAGTTTCAGGCAGTTGGTGGTACAGGCAGCTGCTCTCCTCCTTTTTGCTCGCCTCCTTGTATTTAGCCTGAAGGTGTCCAAAATTTAACAGCAGATTTATCAGCTTAAATCAAAACAACTAAAAAGCTTGAGTTTAAATCCAGCCAACACAACACAGACAGGTGGAACTGACAAAAGGACTGAAGGAGTTGGAATTTCTCACCTCACTCAGCAGCTCAGAGACACTTCTCACAAACTGAGTCTCGTTGGTTTCAGGTAGGTGAGAGTAGAGGCTCTGAGGGAGACACTTCAGCCCGTCCGCCTTGTATTTACTCTGCATGCAGACAGAAGGATGCAGAGAATTGAGAATCACAACACTTTTGCAGGATTCAGATCCCCCGCAGATCTGCACATCTCCATCATGATAAAGATCTTCTGATGTCACCACGATAGCATTGAGTATTTTTGTTGTCCAGCAGAGAAAGTGGGCGTGCCAACACCGTTTGAACCACAGGCTGTCAGCAGAATAGCCTCAGCTGATGTATAAATGCCCTCCAAAAAACAACCAAAACAAGAAAGCAGACCCCCAAAACTTCCTAAATGAACAGCTGAGGACTTGTGTTTGGTTGTGCCTGAGCCTCACTGTCTTTCAGGAGGAGGTGGTGTCTCACCTCACTCTGCAGCTCAGACATCTTGGCGGCGAGCTGCGTTTGGGCCGTCTCTGGGAGCTGAGCGTACAGACTGGATGACATGGACTCCTTTCCGCTCTGCTTGTACTTGTTCTGGAGATGAAAAAAGGTCACAGTGCGCATGTTCCTCATATTATGGCAGACAGAGGTGCAAACGTATGGGGAACATGCAATCATCTTCAAATAAGGACATGCTGTGGATTCAGCAGGGAGTGAAAGGAGGGAAGTTCTCTTAAACGCTCTTGTGCTCAAACATGCCTCCATGAAATGTGAATGAGTGAGAGTGAATAATGAATGCGTGTACCTCGCTCTGCAGCTCAGTAACCTCTTTAACACGCTGCGTCTCCAGAGTCTCAGGGAGCTGGTGGTACAGAGAGCTGCTGCCCTCTTTCTTCACAGCCTCCTTGTACTTGACCTGAAGCAAACGGGAGGCTGACTAATGACAACTGGCTTTTCCAGAACTGATAACTGGTTAATTTTAGCCCGCAGCAGCAGTCACTGACTGCAAGGACCATTTGGTTTTTCGCAGTTGGAAAGATTTCTGCGCCTTTGAGCGATAATTTGACCCCTGCCACATACCCGAAAAGTCACCAAAAATTGGCGCACATCTAGGATAAATTGAAAATGAATTTTCGGCAAAGAGAACATCACCCCCCCCAAGACGAAGATATCACGGCGAGAAATTCCGTAAAAAAAATGAATTGGCCGAAAATCGCTTATGGGGCCAAAAACAAAAAGTTACAAAATACAGTGGTCTGAGAGAAAGTTTGGGCACCCCTGATAATTTACAAGATTTTTCTTCATAAATCATTGGTTGTTTGGATGATCAATTTCAGTTAAATATATTATATAGCAGATGAACATAGTGAAATTTTTGAGAAGTGAAATGAAGTTTATTGGATTTAAAGACACTGTGAAATAATTACTTAAACAAAAATAGGCAGGTGCCCCTTGTTATGTCCATTGCATTAAACCAAAAAAAAAGATCATGACCTGTAATAAATTAATCTAGTTAATCTATTTTTAATCAAACCTAATAATGCTGTGAAAAGCTTCATTTTGAGGTATTTAAATTAAAGGGCCTATTAAATGAGCGTTTAAGTTTATAAAAATGTTCATTCCTCACTATAAACAACCCTAATCACACATTTCTGAGTATTCCTCTAAAACTCCAGGCCCTCACAATCCACAAAAATGGGTGGGTCCTCATGAACTGACGTAGACCAATGAGAACAGCTCTTCCAGGAGGAGTCGTTTTTACTTTATACTGTATAAAAACGACAAAGTCGGACACTAATGACATCACAGCCGCGATGAGTGTGCAGCGTACAGACGTAGGCTTTGTCTGAATTCATTCAGTGCGCACTACATAGTGCACTATATGAGAAGTTCTTTATGTTGCCTTTGAAAATTGAACTAAAACGTAAAAACGTTGGGATCTTCCGTCCTGCTGGAAGGAACAAATAACATGAATGAAAAAAAGAATTCCCATAAATGCTTGCATATTTATGCAATGATTTCATCCCATTTTTTTTATTGTACCATTGTCTGGAGTCGGGCTGACCAGTCAGCAATAAAAGGTGTAGTTTCCTTTTATAAGCTAACTTTAAAAGTCCTGGACCAAAAGCCAATAAAATGCCATCACTGTAGGATTCTAGAAAATCCCAATTTATTAAGTTTTGAAAGTGAATACAGCATTCTTTGTTAAGATTGATTTTTAAATGTATTAACGGTCTTGCCCCAGAGATCAAAAGCAACACGATTCATAAATATCAATCCCAAGGTGTCACCACAAAGGGAGCTGCCAGACTTCTCACCAAGCGATCTGCGACAAAAATCATGTGCAGGCCACCGGCGTGACCACACAGGTTCGCCCATTTTTGCACATAGACAGCCCATATCCACCTGTAAGGGCAGTTATGACAAAGGCTTAAGCTGAAGCTCAACAAAATTAAAAAAATAACAACAGAAGACAAAGACAGTCAAACGGACATCTCAGTCATTCAAAAAAAGGTTTTACAGTTTCATTTACTTATAACAGCAAAAACACTAAATGTTATTGAAAAACATCTCATCTACTTCTTTTATTCACTTGTTATATCTCATAGAAAAACAGCAGTTTTTCTGCAGCATCAGGGCTACTAAGGGATCCTATGATTAAACTGGATTAAATGAATTCTCACCTGGCTGTGCGTCTCTGACATCTCTTTGACAAACTGAGTCTCCAGAGTTTCAGGCAGCACAGAGTACAGCGTGTCGGGCAGATCCTCCATGTCCTTCTTGTATTTCAGCTTACAACCAAAAGAAACAACAACTTAACAAATGACATCCAGACAGAGTGGGAGCTGGGATGAGACGGAGGCAGAAACGTAGCTGCACCTCGCTCTGGATCTCTGACATCTGCTTGGCAAACTGTGTCTCTGCCGTCTCAGGGAGACGAGAATACAAGTTTTTCCTGCTCTCCCTCTTTGCCTCCTCTTTGTACTTCACCTGAGGAGAAAGCAGAGTTGACTGTGAACCCGTCCAGACGACCCCGTGAGGCTCTTTGCGTCTTCCTCACCTCACTGTGCATGTCTGTCAGATCTTTAGCCAGCTGTGTCTCTGTGGTTGCAGGCAGCTGATGATACAGAGAGCCGCTCTGCTCCTGTTTGTACTTCACCTGCACAGATTCACGGGGAGAGCAGAGTTCACCCTCTGAACGTTAGTTCACAGAAATACAGGCTTGCAGCGTAACCCCAACCTGACTCTGCAGCTGGGAGACCTCTTTGGCGTGCAGAGTCTCCAGAGTTTCTGGCAGCTTGGAGTACAGACAGTGCAGTGCTTCTTTCTTCCCTGCTTCTTTGTACTTGGTCTAGAAGACAAAGGTGCAAACCAGCAGGTGTCATCTCCATGTTTTCGGCTTTAGCAGGAGGCCCCTCACGTTTCTCATCCATACCTCGCTCTGGACCTCAGACACAGATTTGGCAAACTGGGTTTCATTGGTCTGTGGGAGCTGGGAGTAAAGGCTGGTGGTCTGGCTCTTCTTCCCATCTTCTTTATATTTGATCTGAAAATTGAGAAGATGAGGGAAATCAATCCTGCCCCAAGGCCCCCAGAGCGTAGAGCAGGGAGGCAAGGAGGGACAGAGAGCGCAGCCCCGGCCCAACCAGGAGAGCAGCTCCCCACCGCGCCAGGAGGGCCCAGCGCCGGGCCCCACCGAGAAGAGTGCCTGCAGCCCCAGAGGAGCGCCTCATCACCACCCAGGAGGTCTGGGCATCCTCCCGCCCCTCTCAAGGTACGGGCCAGGACCCCCTAAGGACCCGCTCCGCGCTGCAGGCAGTCACCCACTCCTCACCCACACCCACAAGTTTCACCTGTTTCAGTCAGACAACTCTTGCAGTAAGAAATATTTATTTCACATACTTAATTTTCACATTGTTTAAGTTGGGATTCACATTTTTTTCGTTTTGGCATAAGGCTCCATTCAATTCCATAAGATAATTTTCCATAAAACTTTCGGGTAACAAAACCCCTTAACGGAGCCCACAGGTGGAAGCCGGGGAGGAGGGAGGGGCGAAGAACGAGCGCTGAAGGTAAGAAAGAGAATGAACAACTGCACACCTGGACTTAAATCGGACGCTGAGCAGGTGAGTTAATTGACTGACCCGCCCTAGGGGAGTAACCTGTAAAAACAATGCCGAGTGTGCCTGCTTGAAAATGCGACGGGTCGCTCATTTCTGCACCGCGGCAGGTCCTGATTTTGTGTTGAAGCATGATGCTTGGACCAAGGAAAACAAATTCTACAGGGTTAAAGCATTTCTAACCCCCTTACTCTGTCATTATTCATTTTTAGAGAGTGCCCTAGTTTTTCATCTGAGCATTTTAATGTTTCTCTCTTTTATGCGCATGACGAGGGCCGAGTAGTTCTGAAGGTCCCCAGCTCATCAGATTTATGCAGGGCTCCAGACGAACCTTTTTGGTTACTAGACATAATATCCAAAGTCCACCAGCCAAATTAGATTTCTACTAGCCCAAATTTTCTCCAGAAAAATCATAAAAGTATTTGAAAGCAATACAGTTCTTCCCTTTATTTATGAAATTTCAGTTGATGAAGGAGAGTAAAGATTAAAACTAGCAATGAACAAATATCATGCATAGAAAAAACATGCAAATATTGAAACATGTGCCAAGTTATGCATTACTGTGTGTAGCTGAGAGTATTAGTCATTTGAAGAGTTACAATGGCATGGAGCAATAAGCGAGTGTGTGTTTGTGTTCAGGTCAGTGTGAGTAAATTCTAGAAATTACCAGCGCACCTGAACGCAGCAACAGTGAGCACTTAATGACAGCACATTAGTGTGGAAATTCCATGCAGCCCCTGAATGCACCTCCAGCTGCAGCAACTGTGACTGTTAAATCTGTGCGATACTCAGAATGAAATGTTTGAAGAAACTTTGGGATGGATGTTTGGAAGGCAGACACTTCAAAGTCATGGTTGTGAGTTTGAGCCCCCTGTCACTGATGATGATGAACAATGCCTCACCAGCCAAAGTGGCTGCTGAAATGCCTTTTCTGTAGCCAAAACAATGTTTTACGAACTTTTGGTGGGCGGGTGTTAATTTAGGGCCCTGGATTTATGGGTTTCTGAGCAAGGCATCAGCACATTCCTTTGTCCAAACAGCTGTGTGACAAGGGGAATGCTGCTCATTGTACAAAGAGACGTAAATACTTTAGTTCCAAATTCATAACATTTTTAATTTTTAAACAACAGAAATAACGAAAGAGTCCCTGAAATTGTTCTAAAGGTTTAGGTCAACAAGCGGAGGCTCAGAGTGAACTGAAATCAACCCGGAATTCTGCAGCACTTTCATCATTAAATCCTTTTTAGATAAACGTGTTTTAACATGTGTTAAAAAGTGCCAAACCCATTTCAGTCTGACAACACATGCAGCAAAGCAGATTTATTCCATATTTCTTTTAGTTTGGCATAAGTCTCCATTCAGATACATAAAACAAAGATCTCCATAGAAAACTTTGGTATTAAACTACCCCCAACGGAGCTCACAGGTGGAATCCGGCGAGGAGGAGGGTGGGGTGACGAACGCAGAGCTCGCAGAAATGGAAGAAGAGGATTGGAAAGCACCTGGACTTAAGTAGGACCCTGAACAGGTGAGTTGATTAGACCGAACCGCCCTCAGGGAGGAGTAACCAGGTAAACGCACTGCTCCTGTTCCCTGCCTGAAATACTCCCAGGTCGTTCACTTTATGAATCTTCTAGCACATGTGAGCCAGTCTTTTTAGGAAAGATCTGCACAAGGTTTGATATGCACATATCCCAGGAAGCTCTTTCTTTTCTTTGCATTTGACACTTCTATAATCAAACAGAAGCTTCTGCCTGAAGGAAAAGGGGAGGAGCGGCTGTTTGCAGAAGCGTACCTCGCTCAGCATCTCTGTCATCTCGCGTACAAACTGCGTCTCCGCGGTCTCAGGGAGCTGAGAGAACAGAGGCGATTTCATCTCCTTCTTGGCGTCATTTGTGTACTTTTTCTGTCAGAAACAAGGAGGCGGAGTGACAGAGGCTCATTGTAGGTGCAGCTTTGCCGAGGTTACGTAAAGTTTGGGATGAAAAATGAAAAAAAACAACAAAGAGAGCTGCCTCACCTCGCTCTGCAGCTCTGACGCTTCTTTGGCGTGTTTGGTCTCCAGAGTTTCCGGCAGTTTGGAGTAGAGAGACGATGCTGACTGCTCCTTGGCCGCCTGCCTGTACTTCGCCTGACATACAAACACATGTGACATAAGAACCTCTGTAACGACTGCTCCATCTCATCACTACTGCAGCTCATCTTGAAACCCTCTGTGAAACCAGCATTTATCAGACCTCAGCTAATAGGAATTCAGCCTGTTCTTTTATTATTGTTAGACCACTGCAAAAAGAAGGAGCATCAGATTTCTTTCATCGTTGCAACATCTTCTCATGCTCTGTTTTCATCTGACTGCATTTAACTGCATCGCTGAAAGCTGGAGTCGCTGAAAGCTGGAGTCGCTGGAAGTTGCGTTCACCAAAACAAACATTAAACCAAACCCTCATCCTCATCAACACAAATGCAAAGAGGAGAAACTTTCTTCTCCTTTCTGCTGCTTGCTGGCAGCTCTAGCCCCGCCCCCTCCGTCGTCATACTTCAAAAGTGTTAGTGAAACAACAGAAAGCGGTCACCTGGCTGTGCGTCTCTGACATCTCTTTGACAAACTGAGTCTCCAGAGTTTCAGGCAGCACAGAGTACAGCGTGTCGGGCAGATCCTCCGTGTCCTTCTTGTATTTCAGCTTACAACAAAAAGAAACAAAACTTAACAAATGACGTCCAGACAGAGTGGGAGCTGGGATGAGACGGAAGCAGAAACGTAGCTGCACCTCGCTCTGGATCTCTGACATCTGCTTGGCAAACTGTGTCTCTGCTGTCTCAGGCAGGTGGTGGTAGAGGGGGGAGGACATATCCTTCTTACAGCCCCCCTTATATTTCACCTGCATCACAAAAACAGACAAACTGAGCCAGTCGTCTCGCAGCATCACAGCTGTCTGGGACCTTTTGAAGGTCTGATGGTGACTCAGAACGGATGGAGGTTTTGAACCATCATCTTCTTCATGCTAAACAAACCTCACGCCTTTGCTTTTCTCTCCTGCTTTGGAAGAAGTCTGCATTGTTGTCTGAGCAAAATGTTATTTCTAGTTCGGCCTCCTCCGTCTGCTGCAGACGGCTCAGGGTGTTAACACTACTAAACTCAAAGGTCACCACAGAACTATAATCAACTGGAGTGACTGCATCATAAACATTTATTGCTGAGTAATCTTTTGACTGTAATTCAGAAGATTGCAACAGAGAACAGTGTTTAAAATGTGAGGCCAAAAAGTGTTTAGTTAAAAAAACACACATCACCTCGCTCTGCAGCGCCGCCGCTTCTTTAGCTAGTTCAGTCTGGGGGGTCTGACGAAGGCTGGAGAACAAACTGCTCTGCTGCTGCTTCTGCACATCTTCCTTGTACTTCACCTGCAGGAAAAAAAGACAAAAACTGACGGTGCTGCACGTCTGAGACGGCAAAGACGTCAGCATCCTTCACCTTGAACTGCTGACCTGGCATCAATCCTGTCACTCTGAGCAGTGACGGTCGGCATCTGTATCACTTAAAGTCTGAGCTCTGCATCACCCTGCTAAACTGTGGCTGGACGTTTCTTTTTGCTGGACTTGTGGTAAATGGATTTAGTAAAATACGTAAATGGCAGAGTGAGGCCTCTTCTGATTTGTGTTTCACCCAGACTCTGTAGCCCATTGGCTGATGGATTAGACCAGAACATGAACATATCAGTCTTCGGTGAGCCGACACAGTCCTGCAGATCACTTTGTCCTGTCTCATGCAGGGTGCTCTGTGTAAACCAAAGTTTTCTTTTTGTTTGAAGTCTCCTGCTTTCTGCCTTTTAATCTCTTCTCATTAGAACTGAAGTAAAGCAGCACCTTCTGGGGGAAAAGATGTTTTGGGCTTAGAAACCTGTGCGATGGAGCTTCACCTTCATGCTGCAGATTTGTCACTCAGGAATGAAAACATTGATTTAGAGAGAAGTGTTTTTATAAAAATAAGAGCTGGGGGCTCATCCGGGATCTAAAGCTAGATTTTTCAAAGCAGCTTATTTAAAAATGTTGTATTTCTTTTAGAAATATAAGCAGGGATTTTTGTTCATGTTGGTATTTTAACTGTCTAAATTTAAAATCTAAGTCTTAATGCTGAATGATTTACCCCACAGTGTCATGGTGGCCTGTCAGTTACTCTCCCCCTCCCCCACCTTCTCTGCCTTTGACGCGACCAGCTGTTCTCACTCACCTCATCACTGCTGCAGCCTTCTTAAGGAGTCTGTGGATCTTCAGCCGACGCCAGTTCGTTGTTCCTCCCATGGTGCTTAGTCTGACCTATCCTTGCTCCTGTTTATTGCCAAGTTTCATGTCTTTAATTATCCCTCTCGATCTGCCTCAGGAATTATCCACTCTGATACTCACCTGGTCGCAGTCCTCTGGTCACTCGTGCTTCGCTCCTGGATCTCCTCGTCAAGACGCCTCCAGCCAGCTGACGCTCCACCTTCTGGGAAGACGCCAACACTCATCTTCAGCCAAATTAAAATCTACTTCAGACTTACCTCCTGTCCGAGTCTCCTTCCGGGTTCCAGCACTTGGGTCATTCAGAATCTGCGTCATATCATGACAGAACGAACTGGCCAAACTTCTGACCCAGCTGACCCGGTGGGGCTCCGTCACGCCATCGCCCTGCAAGGAAACCTCCTGAGTAGTCAAGCGGACGCTCTAACTCAAATGTCCACAGCCCAGCAGGATCTATTTCGCCGTCTCAACAGCATCTCTCAGAAACTGTTTGAATTAACCAGTCAATCCTCTTCCCCTGCAGCCGCTGCCCAAATTCCTAGTTCCGGCAACAACCCCACTTCCTCTTCCGCCTTCGTCCCGGAAAATGTCCGTCTACAGCCGGAACCTTTTTACGGCAACGTTGAGACCTGCGGAGGGTTCCTGCTTCAATGCCAACTAATCTTCCAACAGGCCCCCAGGTATTATCAGGCCGATCACAGCCGCATATCTCTGATTGTTAATTCACTCCGCAGCAAGGCGCTTCAGTGGGCTCAGGCTTTCCTAGCCACCCATCCCATCACACACCTACCTTTCGACCGCTTCATTGGGGAATTCCGTCTAGTGTTTGACCAACCCAGAAAGCAGGAAGAAGCCACCCGGCGGTTACTGAGTCTCAAACAAGGTAACCGCCCGGTAAGTGACCATCTAATCGACTTCCGCATTCTGGCGGTTGAAGCAGGTTGGCCGGATCCCGCACTCAAAGGCATCTATTATCAATCGTTGAACGATCGCATTAAAAACCACCTATGTTCACAGCCAGAAGCGGTCACCTTTGAAGACCTTGTCGCCGCCTCCTTGAGGTCCGATGTTCGGTTACGTGAACGCCACGCCGAACAAAAGCGTAAGCCTCCGCCGCCTTCAGCTACTCTCGTTTCCCCGGTTAGGATTACCCTACCATCCAACCGTGATACTGCTGCTTGCAATCTTGACAAACCCATGCAAATTGGTCACGCCAAGCTTTCCTCTGAAGAAAGACAAAGACGTCGTGATGAGGGATTATGCTACTATTGTGGTCAGACTGGTCACATTGTCTCTCAATGTAACGTCCGGTTAAATTTTCGAACCCCCCCGTTAGTTGACAGGCCACGGGGGGAAAATCCTGAACCAGCACCTAGCTCTAAGTTCTTGTTTGTTCCTGTCAAAGTCAGTAATAAAGGCCAAGTATTTGAACTCCAAGCACTTGTAGATTCTGGTGCAGAGCACAGTTTAATAGACCAACGTCTTGTTCATGACCTCTCGCTTTCAGTCGAAGACCTTTCCACGCCTATCAACGCGGCCGGGCTGGGTGGAAAACAACTAACTCGCATTACTAAGCGTACCAGTCCTTTTCTCATTCTGACCTCCGGTAATCATCGTGAATACTGTCAGTTTTTTGTCACTCAGTGCCCTCAAACACCCATAATTCTTGGCTTCTCGTGGCTCCAGAAACACAATCCGCATATTGACTGGGTTTCACCTCGCGTCGTTAACTGGAGCACCTATTGTATGGCCAACTGCCTACACTCGGCCATGCCCATCACTAATTGTCCCGACCCTGGTCTAGGGAAGGATATCGACCTTTCTAAAGTCCCCTCCTGTTACCACGACCTTCGTTCGGTTTTTTCTAAATCCAAAGCTAGCGCTCTGCCCCCTCATCGTCCCTATGATTGCTCCATCGAGCTGTTAAATGGGGCTCCCCTTCCCAAGGGGAAGCTATACAATCTATCGGGACCCGAAAAAAGCGCCATGGAAAACTATATACAAGAAGCCCTCTCTTTGGGTCATATCCGCCCCTCTTCTTCTCCTGTCGGCGCAGGGTTTTTCTTTGTGGAGAAGAAGGATAAGTCTCTCAGGCCATGTATTGACTTCCGCGAGCTCAATCAAATCACGGTCAAAGACAAATATTCCCTACCATTACTCGAATCTGTGTTTGACTCGGTACAACAGGCTAAGATTTTCTCGAAACTCGACCTCCGTAACGCTTATCACTTGGTACGCATGCGTGACGGAGATGAGTGGAAAACGGCGTTTAACACCCCGTTGGGGCATTATGAATACCTTGTTATGCCGTTCGGTCTTACCAACGCCCCTGCGGTCTTTCAGCGACTTGTAAATGACGTCCTGAGGGATTTCCTTAATAGGTTTGTTTTTGTTTATTTGGACGATATTCTTGTTTTTTCCACCGATCAATCCCAACATGAACATCACGTCCGTCTAGTTCTTGAGAGGTTGCTCGAAAATCAGCTTTACGTCAAAGCAGAGAAATGCGAGTTTCACGTGTCCTCCATCCCTTTTCTGGGCTACATCATTGAGGCTGGCAATATCCGCCCTGATCCAGCTAAAATTGAGGCCGTCACTCAATGGGAGATACCGCAAACTCGTAAAAAACTGCAACAGTTCCTTGGGTTTGCCAATTTCTACCGCCGGTTCATACGTAATTATAGCAGTATAGCTGCCCCACTCACCCAACTCACCTCCATAAACAAAGTTTACGCCTGGAACCCGGAGGCTGATGCCGCCTTCAGAAAACTCAAGTCCCTTTTTGTGTCTGCTCCCATCCTGATTCAGCCCGATGTTACCAAACAATTCATCGTGGAGGTGGACGCCTCGGACTCCGGTGTAGGAGCTGTCTTATCACAACGCGAGGACACCGGTAAACTCAAGCCCTGTGCTTTTTTTTCACGGAAACTAAGTCCCGCCGAACAAAATTATGACGTGGGGAACCGTGAACTTTTGGCCATAAAATTGGCATTAGAAGAATGGCGTCACTGGCTGGAGGGAGCAGAAAAGCCTTTCCAAGTATTAACTGATCATAAGAACCTGGCTTATCTTCGCAGTGCCAAACGACTCAATTCCCGTCAGGCCCGGTGGTGCTTGTTTTTTGATCGATTCCATTTCACAATCACCTATCGTCCTGGCAGCCGCAACATCAAACCTGATGCCCTATCTCGCAAATTCAACACCTCCGAGACTACCTCTGACTCTCCTATACTTCCTGCTTCATGTTTTATCGGCAATCTTACCTGGGAGGTCGAGAGCAAGGTACTCCAGGCCCAAGGAGAGATTCCTGATGGCATCTCCTGTCCTCCGGGCACTCTCTTTGTTCCAGACGCCCTAAGATCTGAAGTCCTCACATGGGGACACACATCCCGCATTGCCTGCCATGGAGGGGTTTACCGTACCTCCCGACTACTCAAGCGTCGTTTCTTTTGGCCCACCATGGAGCGCGATGTCAAGGAGTATATTGCGGCCTGTACCACCTGTGCCCGCTCGAAAACCTCCAACCGGCCTCCCTCTGGACATCTGCTACCCCTGTCCACGCCCAGCCGTCCCTGGTCCCACATAGCGGTGGATTTCGTCTCCGGACTACCACCGTCCCAAGGCCATACGGTAATCCTGACTATTATTGATCGTTTTTCCAAAGCCGCTCAGTTTATTCCCCTGCCTCAGCTGCCTTCAGCCTCTGAAACGGCCGACGTCCTCATAAATCATGTTTTTCGTCATCATGGAATTCCCAGCGACATAGTGTCTGATCGTGGACCTCAGTTTACGTCGCAAGTTTGGAGGGCTTTCTGTTCCGCCCTGGGAGCCACCGTGAGCCTCACATCGGGCTACCACCCCCAATCTAATGGACAGGCAGAACGGGCGAACCAAGAACTGGAAGCAGCTCTCAGGTGTCTGGCAGCCCAGAATCAAGCTGACTGGTCCAAGTACCTGGTGTGGGTGGAATATGCCCACAATTCCCATTCTTCCACCGCCACTGGCATATCTCCTTTTGAGGCATCCTTGGGTTACTCACCCCCTTTGTTTCCTTCTCAGGAATTGGATCTGGCAGTGCCCTCGGTCCAGCTCCACCTCCAACGGTGTCGGAACATCTGGCAGCAGACCAGGGCGGCTCTCCTTCGCACTAAGGAGAGCAACTGCCAGATAGCCAACCGCCACAGGGGGGTGAGTCCCAGTTACCAGCCTGGCCAAAAGGTTTGGTTATCTGCCCAAAACATTCCTCTCCAAGCCTCATCCCGTAAATTGGCCCCCAAATTCATCGGGCCCTACACCATTGACCGGGTCGTCAATCCCGCTTGTGTCAGGCTGCGTCTCCCGGCAGCCCTTAAGGTGCATCCCACGTTCCACGTTTCTCAGGTCAAGCCAGTCACTGAGAGTCCGCTTTGCCCGCCGTCCACTTCCCCGCCACCCGCCCGTACCATCGACGGCGCCCCCGCCTTTACGGTCAGCAAGATCCTGGATGTTCGGCGCCGTGGGCGGGGTGTGCAGTTTCTGGTGGATTGGGAGGGGTATGGTCCGGAAGAACGTTCTTGGATTTCCCGTTCCCTGATTCTGGACCATACCCTCATTGACGACTTCTACCGGGCCCATCCGGATCGTCGTCTTGGACCGCCAGGTGGCGGTCGTTGAGGGGGGGGTACTGTCATGGTGGCCTGTCAGTTACTCTCCCCCTCCCCCACCTTCTCTGCCTTTGACGCGACCAGCTGTTCTCACTCACCTCATCACTGCTGCAGCCTTCTTAAGGAGTCTGTGGATCTTCAGCCGACGCCAGTTCGTTGTTCCTCCCATGGTGCTTAGTCTGACCTATCCTTGCTCCTGTTTATTGCCAAGTTTCATGTCTTTAATTATCCCTCTCGATCTGCCTCAGGAATTATCCACTCTGATACTCACCTGGTCGCAGTCCTCTGGTCACTCGTGCTTCGCTCCTGGATCTCCTCGTCAAGACGCCTCCAGCCAGCTGACGCTCCACCTTCTGGGAAGACGCCAACACTCATCTTCAGCCAAATTAAAATCTACTTCAGACTTACCTCCTGTCCGAGTCTCCTTCCGGGTTCCAGCACTTGGGTCATTCAGAATCTGCGTCATATCATGACACACAGGCCCACCTTATAGCCCCTAAAACGGTCACATTTAAATTAGAATGACCTCTAACGCCCTTCACATCCACTTAAGTAAGTAATTTTAGTTACACCCACTTATTTAAGTAACAAAAAGCATCCAGAAACATATTAGACTGAGTAATGTGTCTTTCTATAAACACACAACAGCAGAGTAAAAGGTGCTTTCATTTGAAACCTCAACACAAACATGGCTGTCTTGTCAGTACCTGGCTCTGCATCTGGGAAACCTGCTTGGCATGTTGCGTTTCCAGAGTTTCAGGCATCTCAGAGTACAGACAGCTGCCAGCATCCTGTCTGCCCCACTTTTTGTACTTTAACTGAAAAAATGCAGAATAGAACCCTTCTTATTCCCCTCATGTGACCACTTTTATCTTCAATCCCTCTTTTGTATTTTCTTCCCTTCTCACCTCGCTCTGCAGATCGGCTACAGCTTTGGCAAACTTGATCTCCTCAGTTTCCGGCAGCTGAGAGTAGACGCTGTGAGAGAGGCTCTGCATCCCCGCCTCCTTGTATTTGTTCTGAGGGTAAACATGCATAAACATGACCTAAAGACCAATATTAGCATAATCATCTTAAGGGATTATAGTCTAAAATAATATAACAGCTCAGGAGTTAGGTGACGGTGGTGGTATACGATTATTTTTAAAATTTCTTCCTTTCTTTTGGAGAGACCAGATGAAAAGACTCACTAATCAATAATTGATCAATTCATTCCCAGCTGAACTCATAACCCTGTTTGAAACTGGAGGTTGATGCACAGCCTGCAGATGGGAATCCGCCAGCTTTACACAAAATGAGATGTAAGGCCAGAAAGATGATGTGGTCCTCTTTCTCCCAATCACTTTCATGCAATTAATCAAAGTCTATGTGACAAAGTTAATATTTGAAGGATTCAGTGACTACAGTGATACAGTTTGTATAAATGCAAAAATGTCCATTTATGATTAACACGAACTATAATGGCTTCATTTGCATGTGGACAGACAAAGTCCTACCTGGCACTAGCAAGGTGGACCTACTAAAGTGGCCGGTAAATGTAGATATGGATTTCTTTATCTTTTATTACATTTTTAATTTAATATTTTTCCATGCATTCATGATGTACTGTATACATAATTGTTTGCTTTGATCGTTTGTTGTCTTTACGTTTTTTTTTTTTGACTGCTTAAAATAAACCAATTCCAAACATTATCTGTGATCGGAGACATCAACAAAAAAAAGTAAATGACTGATGCCTCCATAAATGCAGTTACTGTTTAACAAGTAAATAAAAAAAATTGGAGATTTAAAAATGAACTCCAAGAAAGTAAACAACAAAAGTTGCTTGAGGCGTGTCTTTATTAAACGTAAATATTAAAATAATATTCCTGAATATGCTCAAATGATGGAAACCCTGAAAATTAGAAAAATGCACAGAAGAGCAGAATAACCAAACCCTTTTGTTTATTCTTTCTGCGCCCGGTTATGAATGTGGACTACAATACATTATAAAAAGGGGGAAAATGTTTTTTAAAAAAAATCTACAAATGTGCAGACAGATATTCAACTGAACCCAAATATGATCCTGCAAACATGAAAAACAAATCTCTGCTAGAACATTGTCTGCAGACAAAAAATGAATTCATTTGACAAAGAAAACAGCAAGAGTTTGCATGAGCGTTAGCTGACATTTCATGCAGTTTTTGGTTTAATCTTGATTTTTCTTAGGGGGGAATATTGCTGGCATGTTTTAAATGTATGGACTGATTTGAGCTCTGTGCTCTCAGCTTTAAGCTTCTGGGTCATCAAGAACAGAACACATGAATTTAAATTTAGAAACGGTTTTCATGGCTGTGATTCTCGTGGGCGTGGCCTTTACCATCTGCTGTTCCCACTCTGCCAGAACACGGCTGCAGGTTTTCCAACAGTTAAGCTTCTCGTTTGAAACGAGCTGATGGTGAGACTGCCCCCCCCCCTGCAGCCATGTTTTTCCAGCATTGTCATGTGGGTGTTTTAACCTGAAGTAGACCTGCAGTGGGCGTCATTGCGAATCCATTAGGCTGCAGATGATGTTCTGGCACTTGAGGCAACATTCACCATCTGACGTCGTTCAGCATGCTGGAAGCCAGTCTAGCTGCTCTTACTTGACTCTGTAAGTCGGTGACTTCTTGAGCGAACTGGGTCTCCAGCGTCTCGGGAAGCTGGTGGTAAACAGGACATGACAACTCCTTCTTCACAGCTTCTTTGTACAGGACCTGCAACACAAGACGTGCAGCGTGTGAAGCTTCCAACAGTAAAACGATGTCAGCTCAGACGTTTTCCTCAGTGTGCTTTAAACAAAGAAGGACATGAAGGTGCACCTGGCTCTGCAGCAGCGCAGCCTCTTTGGCACGCCGCGTCTCCAGAGTTTCAGGTAGTAGGTGGTACAAAGGCGCTGAACTCTGCTTCTTACTCTCTTCTTTGTATTTAGCCTTGAAAAAAAATTTGGATAAAAAAACAACAAATTTAGGCTAAAGAATACTAAATATTTATCAAAGTGAAAATGAGTTCTTTCTTTACAATTTAACATTTATTTTCATAAAACTATAGAAATTATTTTTAGTAAAGAATAAACAAGAATAAATCCAATTCAATCTACAGAGTACTCCATGGCGACTAACAATCTATTTTATCATTGCAGAAAAGCAGACATGACTGTGTTCATGGACATTTTTAGCAGCCTTTCGTACACAGATTTATATTTTCTCACATCTGCATAAAGAAGAGAGTAAAAACCCCCACAAACAGTTCTTTTTTTTCAGAATAATTCCCTTCAGGGTCATGACCAGTGAATGACATCAGCCTTACAGTGAGCGATGGGCACACTCACCTCACTCAGCATCTCGGTCAGCTCTTTGGCGCGCTGCGTTTCCAGGGTTTCAGGGAGCACAGAGTACAGACTGACACTCAGGTCCTTTTTGCCGTCTTCCTTGTATTTGACCTTGTGAAAGAGGAATAAGACCAAAGTGGGATTCGCATCTTGGATTTTTCGTTTTCGGAGTGGAGCTGGGAGAAACATCTTTAGTCACAGATCCTGCTGAACGTGGAGCCTCAAAGCGTGGGATGTTTGCAGCAAATATCATCGTCAGAGTTTGGAGCTCTGAGGTGAACACATGGAAACAGCAGCTTCTCCTGTGAGATCCACAGAGGTCACCTGACAGAGGCAGCCGTACCTCACTGAGCATCTCCATCTGCTCTCTGGCAAACTGAGTGTCGAAGGTTTCCGGCATCGAATGGTAAAGACTGGAACCTTCTGTGGCTAGACTCTGCTTGTACTTCAGCTGCAAACAGATAACAGTGGATTAATTTCACAAAATGAAACCATATTCTGAATAAACACAGGGATAAAGTGTAATAAATGTATTTTTATTTGACCACTTTCCAAATACATACATAACCAGATATCTCAAATGTCTTTTTCTTTATTCATTAAGTCTATTTCTAACCATGCAGCTATAATATTTGAACATTTATAACTGTAACTGAAGCATGTGTAGTCTCAGATGTAAATTTCTCCAACAGAGACAATTCCACCGAAAAAAGACGCAGTTTTTGTAATTAAACAAAGAATCTGTGAACACAACAAGACAGAAACATATAATATTATACCATGGTCCGGGTGAAACCTTGCTTCTGATTGGCTGCTGGGTGTGAATTCAGTAAGGGATAATGGGCGACGAAGTGTGCATTATCACAAATTAATGCACGCCCTGAAAGCCTGAACCGTCAAACGCAAAGCGGAGGACGGTTGCTCCTGCGAAGTGCCTTAATTTCTGATAATAAGGAACTAAACGTTTACTGACTTCCACTAATCACACACATCACTCACCTACTCACTTAGCTTTGGCAGCAGATGTGACCTTTCTGAGTCAAAGTGTGTTTCCTACCTGGCTTTGCAGCTGAGACGCGTCTTTGGCGTGCTTGGTTTCCAGAGTCTCGGGTAGAGTCGAGTACATGGAGCTCATTGCGCCTTTCCTTCCGGCTTCTTTGTACTTCACCTGAACAAAAAAGGAAAAAATGACTCAAAGCTAGATAAAAATCTGAGATCAACTGTTAAGAAATGTTGTCTTAAGACCTACTGTCCACATTATGGGTTATGTTACCACAGTGTAGAGGGTTGGCCCAAATATTAACTTGGGTCGAAAGAGATTAATATTATTTTAGAGGCATAAAACTGTATTTAGCATGGAACCATTTGTGGTTTATAACAACTGAAACTTGAGTTGAAAATGTTAAGAAAAGTCTTGTTTTGGTAAAACAGCAGTGGTGAATTTTATTACCAGGTAAATCTTAGATATTAGCGGAGGTTTTTACTCGGAAAACCTTCAACATACTCTAGCAGTTATTATTGTTTAGTTTCTTACAAATATGGTATTTGTCTTTTATTTATTTTTCTATACCGCCTTTTTTAATAAAGAAGGATAATTCTGTGATGTTTCATTAGTTGGAAAACCAAATTTTTGCTTGAAGTCTTTGTGAGGACAGAACACCAACAGAATTAGGATTTGAGCTTAAACCAGAAGCGAGACATGTACATTTGTTTACTTGCGGTCTCCCACTATCTTCTTCATCAACTGAAAAAGCTTTTGAAAGATTTTAGCTGAGATGAAGTGAGAATGTGTCAGGTACGCTCCTCTCACAAACAAACTAACCTTGAAAAATGCCCCATTAAGAGACCTGAGTGGACTTCATAAAACAGGGCATGTTGGGTAAAATGCTGTTCTGTCGTGAATTCTCCGGTTTTGTTACAAAGCATCCAGATTTACTGGATGTGAAAACATAAAAAAAGCCAGAGCAGCAGCATCACAGACAACATTTAGGCCAAACGGCCTTCCGGGTCATTTAGACATCCAGCCTTGTAAAGCAGAGCTAGCTGTGTTGCTGCTTTTTTGTGGCGTCACAGAGAAACTTACCTCGCTCTGCAGCTCAGAAACTGTCTTAGCAAACTGAGTCTCTGCAGTTTGTGAAAGTTGGGAGTAAAAACTCTGCGCCAGGTTCTTCTTCCCGTTCTTGTATTTGCTCTGAAAAACACATGTAAGGCATTTATCTTCCAAACCTGAGGAGGGTTAGAAATGCTGTGAAGCTGTGAAAGGTCTGCAGCTCCATTAAAGCTTTCAGGCTGAGACCAATGTTACTTTAATCAACACTTATAACGGCTGAGGGATGAACGTGGATTCCTTGGTTTCTGTAGCTCTTATCTGCTTATTTATTCCATTAGTTTTAATATATATTTTTTGGTGTATTAATTTTTTTTGCACTTAATCTTATTCTCAATTTTATGTTTTTACTTCAATCTTATTTCGCATCTTATTATGATTTTAGTCCCAGTGTTTCTTGTGGGGATCTTTTCTACCAGGACTTGCTGGCTCGGTCGGTGGTTGTTGCCACGGTTGTTTCCCTAGCTGGGGCGGCTGGAGTTAAACATTGCATCCTCACGGCTGTGGAGTGGACCCCATTGCTGTCCCGGTCTGGGTGGGCACTGTGGCGACTTTCCTTTGACCGAGCTGCTCCTGGTATGAATGGATTCCCAAATCCTGTTTCCTCACAGCAGAGAGAGCCAAGCCTTCAGCGTCCTTTAGAAGTTACTTTTATTAGCATTCGTTGTTTGTGGGCTTATGGGATGTATGTGTTAACGGAGGGGAGTGGGGAGGGTGAAAGGTGGGTTGGGTTTTTATTGTTCTACTGTGTGTGTTCCTTGTTTTTAAATGTAAAGCGCTTCCAGTTACGCTAGACATGAGAAGCTCTTTTTTATATATAAAGTTGGATTTGATTTGATAGTCAGAGGTTAGATACTGTTGGCACAGGCTTCACTGAGGTAAAACAATAAAGGGATGATGAATTCTAACAAAAGAAACACCATTCTGACTGAAACTCTTCTGAGACGGCATCAGTGCTGCCCTGAAGAACGTCACAGCTCTCTCCAGCGCCTCAGAGATCTAGTTTGTTTGATCTGATCTAAAATATTTTAGAGGAAAAACAGGATTCAGGTGTTTTGACTAAACCCTCTTCAGCTCATTAAACAAACCGCTGCTTTTATCACTGTGCAGTTTGGGAATGACCAAGACAGAAAAAGGCTAAACTTTAGGTTCATAACTTCTGTAAGAATGGGGTTTGGTGCCAAACCTCCAATAAAATCGTGAATGTGCAATTCCTCTGGACAATGAGGGAATGAAGTCTGCAAATAAGGCATGAGCATTTTCACGAAGTTTTCATCTATACACATTAAAACAAAAAAACGTCTACTCTTCTTAATCAGATGATTTAATGATAAAATAATTTGATGATAAACTGATTTCAGAAATTGCAATAAAAAACCTGCAAAATGGCAAAAGATGATCCATGTGAGGACAACTATACACCTAAATGTCGTGAGTGTTGCCTTAAGACAGCACGTCAAAAGGTGAGAAGTTCAAATATTTATCTTAAAATTGCACCTATTTCAGATCACCAAACAAAAAAGGTGCTGCAATTCCTTAAAATGTGCAATTAGTAGAAGCATAGGACATCCATATTTAAGTATTCATCCTAGAAATAGTTCCACAAAGGGAAAACGGTCTTTGCTATGAAATAAACTGAAACTCGTAAAACATAAGATGGTATTACAAAAAAGGCCACAGGTGTTTTTATCAAACGACAAACTAAAATTCAGATGCATCCAAAAGCTGAATCCACACAGGTGAGATAAGATAAGAAATGCGAGGTGGTGTTGGACTTTTCTTTACCTCGCTCAGCATGTCGGTCACCTCCCTGGCAAACGCCGTTTCTAAAGTGTCGGGAAGTGTGTGGTACAGAGAGCTGGACAAGTCCTTCCTTCCACTTTCCTTGTACTTGATCTGTGAAAATGTTACCCAGAAAACATTACTATCAATTTGTTTTTACTTTGTGCAGAGCGGATATATAAGAAGGCCTTAAATAAAACATATGAGTCAGCATGATCGGATTCTGAACTCTAATAAAAGCATTTCCTATAGGAAAAATACCAACTACGGCTGTTTTTACTTTTACTAAAGTGCATTTTGTTATTTTTAATTAACTCTTTTGATTTTTCACATATTTTTAAAATTTACATATTACTTAATACATGAAACATTTTCTCAGCGATTTAGGATTACGCAACACTCTTGGGAATCCGTAGCTCATACTATATAAGCATGCTTTACAAAAATTACTCTTTGTGGTTGCTTGAAACTGCTTGTTGCGAGGCTTTTAAGTCATTCTACAGAATTGTTTTACATTCTATTGTCACAGATTCTTTATAATTCTTCATGTCACCTCACTGAGCAGCTCTGAAGCTTCCTTGGCCCGCTGTGTCTCCATGGTTTGAGGCAGCAGGGAGTACAGGCTGGTCTTCACCTCCTTCTTGCCGACCTCCTTGTACTTATTCTACAAATGTAAATAAAATAAAATAAACTCACTACCTTCTTAGCATCACCAATGCTATGTGTTCTTAGATTATTTTTTCTCAGACACGGTTTGTTTTTGTCAAACGTACCTTACTTGTTTCGCCGGAATACCTTCCGCCTTCATCAAACATGTAAGGTACGTTTGACAAAAACAAACCGTGTCCGAGAAAAAATAATTTAAGAACACAGGTTAAACTTGTAGACACAATGAACTTCATTGAATTATTACCAATGCTACATTTACTGATCTCTACTTTCAGAAACCACACAGGAATTTCCTAAAGGTTTTTATGTGTAAAAACACGACAGCAAAGCAAGCAGCGAAAAGTCTGCAGTTTGTGGCCTTTTATTCTCTAAAAATCTACCGGTAGTCTTTGGAAAATTACCCACAAATCCTAAATTAACAGCATGTGCGATCTGTTTGTGCAATTTGCTGCTCTTCTGATCTTTGATAATCAGGTATTTACTTGTGTACATTTCAGCAACCACTAGCACTGAGAGAAGCCCTTTTTTAATGATAACACTTATTAAGGATGATGAGTCAATAAAGGATAGGTGGGTGAAGGCCATCATCAGGTGATCCTTATAACATTTATGTCAAAACACTAAAAGAAAATAGCCGTATAGTGAAAAGGAAAATTCTGCCGAGGATGATCACATTAAGAGCAGGCTGACTCCTAAATCGAACAGTCTGGACGATCCTTAAAAAAATAAGAATAAAAGTCAACTTCCCAGTATGGCAGCTGGGAGATCATTCCTAACAGTCAAGCTGCACGGAAGCAGTGCGCAAAAAATGCACGAGGAGTGTGCGTTTATCACATGGACGGCACTAACAGGCCACTTGCACAGTCTGCAGGATTTTGGGTGGGGGGGGTGAAAATGGTCACTGAGAGGTCGGTCAGTGGTCTATTTCATGTGGGCCACCCCCATACAGATTGGCCTGTTTTTCACCTGCAGAGACAGCCATATCCAGTAGGGTAGTTGAGATACAGGCATTATGTATGAGTGTATGAGCAAAGACATGTGTTTGTGCAGGTTTTACATTTACATGAGGGTTATTTGGGTTTGCAGGATGTTTGCAGCTATTAGGCAAATATCTGCAAATGGTAATGGTCACAATCGACCTCAAGCAACGTTTGTTGTCTATTCTGTTGTTGTTTTTTCAATTATCAGTCCTTTTATTTTTATTCCTTTTTTAACCCCACCCTGTTGAAGTGTCCTTGGGTAAGACACCTAACCCCACCTTGCCTCTGGTGGCAGGTTGGTGCCAGTGTTTGGCAGCAAAGCCGCCATCAGTGTGTGAATGTGTGAATGGGACTGTGACTGTAAAGCGCTTTGGGCCTTCAAGGAGGGTTGAAAAGCGCCTTACAAGTATACAGCATTTACCATTAAGCTCCTCCCTTCTCTCCTCTGTCAAATTCAAGAGGTTCGCTTTGTGTTTGTGCAGCTGCTGGACAGGACATATTTAACCGTTTAACACCGAAGCTGTCGCCGGCTACAGGAAAAAAACACACCTTCTTTAAACTACCGTAACTCTTTGAACGTCTCCACAACTAATATATCTCCAACAGATTCTGGCACAAAGCAAAGCGCCTCTGCACTGATATGCAGCGCTTTACTGATCTTCTGTTAGTAATGTGCTGCATAACAGCACAAAGCTGCTTTTTCCTGTGAATGTCGATTCTTACCTGGCTCTGCAGCTCGGACAGCTGCTTGGCCAGCTGAGTCTCTGTGGTCTGAGGAAGCTGATGGTACAAACTGTGCTGAATCCTCTGCTTCAGACCGTCTTTATACTTCACCTGTAGCAGAGGAATGACAAGAGGAGCCACCTTCATTCCCGGAAACTCTTACAAGTGAAAGTTTTGCCTTCTTTTGAATTCACCTCCATATCTTTTAATAAGGAAAAACTACTTGCTTCCAGCTTAATATAATTTTAATCAGCACAGCCTCACCTATGCAGCGCTAACTTTACTAAAATACAGAGATTCTGTCTTAATTTTGCTGTGGGAATCCCAAAAACATTCAAAAAAGTTTTATTACAAGTTAGAATCAAAGTTTTAGGAATAATTTCAATGAAACAAGGAAAAATGCTTTAAACACACTAATTTACATGTTTTGAATAAAAATACAACTAAGAATAGAAGTAAAATTCACAGATTTCTGTGAGGCACATTAGAAACCCTTTCTGTTCAGTTGAGCACATAGACACATCCCAAACCTGACACACCTCCATGCTGTGTCCTTCCTGATGTTATCATACAGGCAGTATCTACGCTTCAGTCTGTCTGTTTGGCTTCAGCCTCCAGGCAGCCTTAAAAATTTGTCTTCTTTTTTTTCTTTTTTGCAGCTTTTCTATTTGTTTTTTCACAAATGGTCCTAATTGTTTCAGTGACAAATAAAAAAGAACCAACAGTGAGCGGGTCGTCCGCGGCAAAGACCAGCTCGGCAGAGAAAGTGTGACGGTTTCAGACTAGAAGTCCCCTTTCCATCTCCCTCTGCCTCTGCTCCCCCCAAAGGTAAAAGTTAGTCCTCAGATGGCAGCTCTGAAGCCGGCACCAGTTCCTCCTCCTCCATGGATAAAATCCACAAAATGCCTGATAGACATTTATCTTCCGCCAAATTTTTAAAAATATTCTAAGAAATTTCATGTGTCA